>NC_060249.1:80919906-82169906 GCF_921293095.1 Ischnura elegans | reverse complement strand
GTTACCTCTTATGCACTTCTATCTCATTTATTGACAATATATCGATTTGTTAGCACCAAGTGAAAAATATATACTAAATTCAAAAACATTTTTTTAAATAAAAATATTCGAGATTTATTTCCTAAAATGAAACAGGCAGGTGATTGAATGGTAATAAGATTGAATGAGAATGAATGGTCTCAGTACTCATCATTCAAATGATAGCTCAAGTATTATGCATGAAATACGTAATGAAAAAAGACTTTCCAAGTGGTAGTAATGCGTTATTTTTTAATCTTTCAGCGTTTAAAATACATTTTTCTCTCAGCACGATTTCATAATTAAATGGATTGCTCTATGTTGGCTACCCTACTCTACTTTTAATTTTTATATTGGTAGTCACCCGTTTCAATTTCCTAGAATACGTAGTTTTTTAATCTTCATACCTCCTGCTTCCTTCTCCTCCTCCTCTCTGGGCGCCACGCGAGAGAGTTCCTTTCTCCGCCTCTTGCTGCCTCCTATTGTCCCTTCAATGGCCTCATCGCCTGCTCACCTTCCGTCTCCTTCCCTACACACACAGAAAACATCCCCCGCTACATAAAACCATCCCCGCCTGCCTCACCACCTCCGACGTCTTTAAAAACCTCCAAGACCGCAGACTTTCCTCACCTCTTCCCAACTCATCACGTCCCCTGCTCCAAGGACTCTTTCCCCCCTTTTCCGAATCCTCATAACCACCCCCTCCTTCAACTCTCACTGCGTTCTCTCCCGTACCTTTTCTGCTGCGCGCAGTACAATCTCCTTTTTCAACCTCTTCCGACATCCCCGGGAGCTCTGAAAAACTTTGGTTTCTTTTGTTCTCCAGACTAAGCCTCGAAGAAGTTGAGTTTCCCGGGTAGCAAGCAAGGGAGAGGGGAAAGAGAACGCGAATCAAGGTGGGAGGGAAGTTGTGCTTTTTTTTCTTCTTCTGGGGTGAGGACGCAGTGAAGGAGCGAGGGTAGCGGAGTCGGGGGTTTTTAAGAAAAAGGAGTGCTGTACACTTAGGGGGTTTCTAGTGCCTTTTATTTCGACGGAGATAAAGATAAACCTCAGGAATAACGACGGGCATTCTTCTCGCTTCTTTTCTTTCCGAGACCACTTAAGTAATTTTGGGTTATTTTCTTTCGCTCGTCCCCTGTGATGCTCGGACGGACGAATATTATTTTTTTCACTCCACGCACCCCACGTACTGATTCCCGTTCAATCAGCAGAATACTTCATTTTTGCCATACTTACTTCGCGACTATTTTGCGAATTCTCCTAAAAATTTGTGAGCTTTTTCTTGAGCTACCAAAATGAAAGAAACTGTTTTAACGACTGAACAGAGGTGTTGATTTCTTGTGAATAAAAGATTCAACAACGCGTTGCTGGGTGAGATTTTTTCGACGGAGATAAAGATATATGATTGGTGTTGTGGTTTACTAAGGCTTCCTTGACTTTCCTGGGATGGTAGCGGCTCTTCTTTACCACTATCTTGGTTCCTTTAAAATCAATTTTAAGTCCTTCTTCCTGCAAACGCGTTCGGCAATGGCTGAGAAATGGTGTAGTTTTTGTTTTGTGGCTCTTACATGCTCCTTAATCGAAGTCGTCATTTCCTGGCAGGGCAGCCCATGCTAAGGCCGCAAAAAATCAAGGATTCTTACATTGCGGCTGGATATTTAATCCGTTGCCATGTAACCATGCTATGTCCATAGCTTTAAAATAACCTACTTTTTAAGTTATTATTTCGTTAGACAGCATAGGAGGCTGCATATTTTAAGGAAATTTTCTTTAAAACCTCCAAGCAAAGATAATATTTCCTTGGCACGTACAAATTATGGTATTCAATTGACTCATATTTCGTGTGATTTTTTAGTAAGGTTCTGTATAATTATCGTGTTGGTTCCCCTCAGAAAACGATAGAGTCGTCAACATTGCTTCCCATTTAAACTATTTATATTGAGATTTATGCCATAGTTCTCCATTGGGACCGATAGGGAATGTTTTAATATCGAAGTGTTCACTCATAAAGCTGTAATAGTTGATTCCCTAAATTAATCCATTTTGAGTTAGTTCTCTACTATTTAAATGGATTTTTGAGGGAATTATAATATCAATATCACGGCTTTGTATCTGAAGAATTTTTATCACGACTAGAGACATGCAAATAATATAGAAAATAAATACAACAGTACACTTGTAGCTTCTCAAACAGATTTTTTACAAAAAAGTTGCAGGTAGGTTTTGGTAAACTAAAAGTACAAGTAAAAATTAATTGCACTATAACTTAACAGTAAAATTACCTACCTCCTAATTAAGACTACATGACCTTGGACTGCGACACAAATAATTTCCACTGCTCCTTATGCTTTGCGTTCAATACTTATCTGTTCTCTCTATAGAATTTATGTCTGTAGGTAATGCTTATCGTTTACTTTTTTTCTTCTTAGAAACCTCACTGGCCATGCGGGCTGAATTAAAGCTCACCATAAAACCAAGAATGCTTATTTTATGGATTGAAGAGAATTGCTGGGGTCGAACAAACACTTTCACATTCCATATTTTATACTCATATTTCATATTCCATAGTCTATCAAGCGTGAGTGAAGCATCTCCATAAAGCATGACAGTCGTCAGTATGACATCCCTCCCATGAAATGTCCGTTGACCTGGACGAGATGCACGGCAGGAATTTTTAATTCAAATACCACGCAGGAGCACTTTGCACCCAAGGGGGACTGACTGAGTAGTCATATGCGCGCCTCGTCCTTAATCAGCCGCCGATGGATTTTGGCCGGGAAATGAGCACCTGTCGGCGCTGAAAGCACGCAGAATCATAGCTACCACTGAAACTACGCAAAAACATAGCCGTCACATAGGTTGCGAGATTGATTTCCGGAGACGAAAATACCTCGCAGTAAAATACCCAGGGAGGTGAGGAGACGGCACTTTGATGCTGTTTGAGAGCTAGAGAGAGAGAGAGAGGGAGAAATCGTTCGAGCATTAGAGGCATGGTAGAGCACACGCGGGTGTCGGATGCACGAAATAAATAAAAAAAGAAGATCGCTGCTGCGTCAGAGATATAGGGGATGGGTGGGGGTGTGTGTGAAAGGGACCGTGCGAAGCCGATAGCGAGAGGGAGATATACGTATGCCATATGGAGATGGATAGATGAATAGTCGCTGGAGAGCATTGAAGCCGCGTATCAATCCACGTCGAAGTTTTGATTGCGCCTCGCGCACCATGAGATGAGTCAGGAATGAGAACGATGGAGTCGAAGTAAAGTGAAAGGGAGTTATGCGATGCGATACACAAGAGTCCGTATTCATTTCCTTTCCGACCCCGTGGCCATCCTCCACCCCCGGGAGCGAATGAGGCAAAGATTGATGCAGAAAGGGGAAAGAAGACCTCTGCTCGCTCTCTCCCTACCCCATCCCTTCGTTCGCTCGCCAGCCCCTTCCACAATCTATATACGAATGTATGTGTGCCTCCAATATCTCGTTCTATATTTCGGTTCATCTCCTCCACTTCTGCCGGAACGACCATCGGGTTTTCAACCCCGTTCGCAAAGTTTCCAGTCCCACCCTCTGTCTTCTGGTAACCTTTCCTACTATTATACAGCGATCTTGGTCGCCTGTTCGCTTCTGCAGCTGCAATCACACATCCTTCCCTGAAGGCGTAGCTTTTTCAAAAAAAAAAGAAAAACGCCCGCAAGTTTATTTCAAAAAGCCAGGGAAAGTCTCCCTTTAGTCTTTCGTCATAGACGTTTAGTCGTCCCTTGAACTGTAATCGCAAGTTTTATTACTTTTTTTAGCGATTCTGCTTTCCCTGACTGACGTTCGAGGATGATCATATGCTGCGATCTTCCTACGTCCTACAGGGTATTGCACAGAATGATCCGAGATGTCACCGTTAAGTCTACCATTCGATGGGAGTAAGTACATTCCAGCTTTGTTGCCACTATTGGTCAACATCCATCCTCCTTCAGCATTAAAAACAAGAGGGAAAGGTAACTCTTAATAGAAAATATTTTGTATAACTATTTTTACATGACCTCAAGCTGGTTTTCCAATATTGTAGACATTCGTTACAGAGAGTACATATCCATTATTAGAAGCCCAAATTGAATGACTCTTTAACTTATAATACGGTACGGTAACTTATAATGGGTCAGCAGTCCGTAGATTGATTTTACGTAGATCTCCACACAATTTTCCTATCGTCTTGTATTTAAATACTTGCATAATTCTTCCATTTTATTTTTTTAAATGCTCCATATATCTCATATTAGGCCTTACTTCTCTTTCTTCCTATACAATTTTCCTTCAATAATTATTTTCATCCGACCATCGTGCCTAAGGATATGGCCTATTAAGTTGTCCCATCTTCTCCTCAAGCTTTACAGAAGACTTTCAATATTTCATATCCTTCTTAAAACTTCCTCATTGGTAACACGATCTATCCATTTGATCTCCATCGTTCTTCGGCAGCACAACATTTCGAAAATTTCCTAATACATCTCTTTTTCTTCTGATTGTTCGGATAGTCTTTAATTTTTTTTCTCTCTCGAGTTTTTCCTTGATGGATTTTTCCTGCCTCGGAATCTGTAATGCAGACACGAGTCGGGTTTATCTTCCCTCCCCCCCGTCCTCTCCTATTGCTCCGATTGCAGATCAAGAATGATCATGTGCCGCGGATCTCTCTCTGCTTCGGGAAATATTATCCGTGAAGATATCACAGTTCAATCTTGACGTCGATGAGAATGGATGCAATCCTATTCCATTGTCACCGTTCGCGGATGTCTTTCCTCTTTGCTTTCGAATGCAAATTCAAACACGAGCATAGTCAAGGATGTAGGTATACGGCAAAATGGTTTGGTTGAAAATTTCAAGTGGCTGTTCGAAGAAAATATCATGGAAATCAGCGTCTTCAGTCCAATTAATCAATAATTAACTATGGGTAAAAAGGTGTTTATTTGTTGTCAGGTGATTATAAACCACAAAGCCTCTTACTATCTCTCTCATGGAGAAATACTTGAAAGAACAATCGATCAATACTAATCAGATTTGGGTTTACTTTTACCTAGATTACTGAAAAGTTAAGCATCAATTCATGACAATTTTACTTATTTTCACATTGTTTCATTATAATTCCAAAAACCAAAGATATTTTTACGATAGCAAAAATTTTTGTGAAGATTTTGGATGCATCAACTGAATTGAAAATATATAAATTTGATCAATATTTGCATCTCGAAATTTAAAAAGCAATTCATGAATTAATAATTTTTCTCTGAACTCGTACACATTTTTTAACGCTAGAGACTACCTTATGTTTGAAGAAATATTTCCATTCCTACCCGTCTACTTGTTTTCTATGATCAAAATGCTGTCCTCCCTTTGGTTTAGGAGAAATTCTTAAGGATGATATCACAGTTCAATCTCGTCTTCGAAGTGAAAGGGAGCAATTTATACCCTTTGTCTCATATCGTGAATTTCTTTCCTCCTCTGGCTATGAGTGCTGTCGGCAGAGCTCCCATCTTTCTTAGCGCTTACCTGAAAACACTGGCTAGCACTAGAAAATAAATCGGAGTAATTGTATTGCCCTATGTGTTTTGAATCCTTAGGTTCATTTCTAATGGATATTTAATACCGTGCAAGGTAATACAAAAATATTTTACCTTTAACAAATCACAACGTTTTCATATTGAAGCAAATATATATTTCTTGGTTGAATTATATTTATTAGTATTCACCTTTATTTTCCTTCCCACCTTAAGATTTGGTTTTGGTTCAATTCGGTGAAGGCCTCCCCAGTATCTTTTCATTAATAATCTCACTGATTTCATATTACCGTATATTGCGGCGTATAAGACGGCAGTGCGTGTAAAATGACCCCAAATTTTTCTATTTAAAATATATATTTTGAACTATGCTCACCGTTACACGTTAAAATTGTTTGTACCTACTCGAACAGCGGTATTTGGTAACATATAGTGGAGATTACAGGTGCCGATAATCATTATTTTACCGGCGGCAACTGCTCAGCTCCTCCACCGACATCCGCTTCGCGACAATATATCCAGTGTTCCAGCAGGAAAGTTTTAAAACCGACTCTAGAGGCCATTAACCGGCGTATAAGACAACCCCGGACTTTGGTGAAAACTTTTTATGACAAAGAAGTCGTATTCTATGTTTTCTATTTCGAAGCATAAGGCATGCTCACTTTTCATCTATTTTTATTTTTTCTGAATATATTTCTAGTTTCACTGTAAAAGCCAGTAAATTTTAATGATACTGGCATAAGAGCACTATTTTATCTGAATAGTTCGGAGAGTTTCGCAACTAATCTTAGAAACAAAAGTTCGTAATTAATGACATCTTCTTGACCGGATTTATATTTTGCTGCTCTTTCATCCTCGAGGATTGAAACAAGAGAAGGGTCTTAACAGAGAGCTAGCGATGTTTTTAATGAACAGATTTTACCGGCAAATCCTTTCAAATTTTGCTCTCCAGCTAACGAATATAAATCCACGTCCTCGTCGGAGCAAACGATTTACACAGACAGAGCCGTATTCCTACAAAACGATGCTTACCCTAGAGATTTCCGCTAAGCGAATACAAATGACCGAGGAAAAATTCGTAATCCAGGGCAAAAGGCACTTTGAAAAGACTATTTTAAAAAAACTCTTTGACATTTTGCAAACATGGCTGAAAAATAGAAGTGGTCGTCAAGTCCTCGGAAATAAGAAGTTGTAAGTTTCATTTTTAGGTAATTTCTTGGTGAAACGATAATGAAGAATGAGGCACAAGCAAAGAAATACACACACCTCTGCTTACTTTGGATCCTTAATCCACTTAGAATGTTGTTCACCCATTCAAGAGTTTCCCCTTAGCTACACAGAGATTGCACGAGCCGCTCAACATTTCCTCATTGTGTTTTGTGTTTCAATACTTGAGAGCAAGCTCAAATAAATCAGAAGTCATGAATGTATTTCAATAAATGAAGTCTTGTTTACTAATTCCTTGATGTTTTTCTGGTGTTGCCTTTTTTGGAATTAATGAAGTTTTTTCATCTCACATCATTCGCAACTCCTTTGAAATTTTTCCACCACCGAATTTAATTATTTATCCTTAAAATACCGTCCCTATGAACCTATCCTTTGTCATTACAGTTAATCATAATAGCTTTTTCTTAATATTTTTTCCACTCTCCCCATTCAATAATCCATTTACAATATGCTTTAATTGAAAAATACATTATTCTCATACCCAACACTATCTCTGCACATGAAAGTTTTGAGAGTGACGTATATATTAGCTGAATTACAAGAACAATATTTTGTTGTTTTTTGATGGCACGTAGTGCATATACAAGGGGATATACATATTTACATTTCTGAGAATAAGGCATAATGTTTATTTCCATAACTTATTCACTGTATTCTTCACTCGTATCGACGAGTAGATTTTTGGGACAACTACCACCATGAATAAAGTCGTTGTCTCATGCGAATTATCGCTATCTCTGTGTGGTTAACCGCAATGATTTCGTATCATATCGGCATAGAGAAGAGGAGCCAAAACTTTCTTGGCTGTTTATTTAGTCGAGAAAACTAGTTTTGGGGTGGGAGTAAATATTCATCCTAAGCATAGGCAAGGCGTATGCGAATCAGAAAAAGTTGCAAATAAACTTGATATTTCGTCTCTATCGTTCCAATTACTTTAATCACTCTTAGTCTCACAGCAACTTCTCTGGAAGGCTAACAACTGTTCTCACGGAAAAGCATCAACATGATATGATGGATAAAGTGAATGCAATGAGCAGTATGGACAGGACCGTGCTGGGCCGCTGGGGCACCGGGACATATCCCGGTACGTCCTCAAACCTGGAAATCTCCTCTTCCGGAGAAGGCGCCCTCCTGTTCCGAAACTGACAAATTTTACTGTCAGAATACCAACTTTGAGCGATTAAGTTTATTTTAATCATGTCTCGTTTAACAGCATATCACAGTCATGAGTAAAATAAATAATAATTTAAATGGGGATCGGGTTGGAATGGTGGCTTCCCACTTCGTCGGCTCGGGTTTAAATCCCGGCGGTGGCAGAGAATTTTCAGAGACTGCCCGATCCCTGCTTGAATGCTGTGTGGAGGACATTTCAAGCGCAACACTCTGTCCGTCGGATGGGACGTTAAGCCGTGGTCCCCTTGGTGCCTTTCGTTAAGAGCAGGTGCCGACACCGGGTTTCTCTCCACCCTTCCTTCCATACCCTTCCCTCATGGCGCAAATGACCATGCAAAGCTGTCGGTCGCCTCCTCCAAATACCATACGGTAATTTAAATTAACATATTTCAATCTGGTAAGATTCAATTCAATCTCAAGAGGGTAAGGATTAAAATTTCAAAATTAATTTATTATATTCCACACCCCCAGACCTCCCGGAAGTCTTACCCCTGCATAGTGCTGGCGCCCTCTGGCAATCCACTGCCCTAAGAAGGGGTCCAGCACGGGCCTGAGTATGGGTCGAGAATTTAGAGGTAACATTAATAGAAACTAGGATGTCTAACTTATTCGATCCCAATGGCGCAAAGACCCATAAAAAATACGTAGTTAATTAAGGCAGATACCTGGACGTCTGCTAAGGTTTCAAGCACAGGCGATGTCTTTCCTAGGATTTTTGAAATATCTGTAAGGACCCATTTGCAGTAATTAATCATTAAATTGCGGATAGATAAGCGTCTGTTAGGAACTTCGCAAGCCCGTTACCTACATGGAATCCTAAAGCGAATTTGGCAGTTTCATGAGTTTAAAGCGGCTAGTAAGTAACTATTACTCAATGACAGATCTCCTTGCTGCTAATAATATGTGCTTATTTTATATTCTTTTTGTCCATGTTATTTACGTTAGCAGGGTAGTTTATTTTCCTAGAATATGATAGAAATTCTCATCACATAGCGTTTATTATTTACACCATAAATATCGCTTCCTCTTTCTCATATGAATCAATAAAATTAGAATATTCGATTTCACTATATAACAATTAAAATAAGAGTAATACTCCACCCTGTGGCGAAAATGTTGATACTAATATTGTTAATTCGAACATTAATTTACCTATGTGCATTACATTATTTTACTTCTCGAAAAATCAGGAAGTAGTTCCCTATCCGGAAGAAAATTTTTAAATAATCTTCAAAATTTTATGTGCATGTACATTGTACAAGTCTTGACGATGAAGGGAAGCAAATTTAATTGCTATTGCTTGTTTCCTTGACGCTATCAAACCTGATCGATGAGATACCGATAAATTGGCGGCTATAGCATTCAACTTTAGTTAACCTGGCTATCATTTTAATTTGTTTTTAAATGCGGCTAAGTATAGGATAAAGGTACGTGAGTAGAATTTTTCGACATAAAGATGCTCCCGTATCATCAGAGTACGCATCGGTGTGCGTTGGAAAATTCATCAGCTCTGAGAATAGTGCTGCATGATACGAGTTCTACCCAGTCTAAATTAGCCCTTTTAGTTTTCCTTCCCCTCATTTTAGCGCAAACTCAAAGTTCAATGAAATCCTAAAATAATAGGCACGTTGGCATATTAATAAATATCCCACTTTATCAGCGTCTCTATGAGTCTTTTGGGAATTGTAAATTTTATAACATTTTTTGTGCTGAAATTCGGAATTTTTCACTTTAAGAAACAACCTGATTCGTTATATTCACTGCTCTGATAATTCAGAAATACTGTTAATTAGCTCGGCCATATTAAAGTCTCCGCTAAATAGTTCAACTTTAATTCTGAATAAAGAGGGAATGTGCGAAACTTAAGTGGGAGTGATTATTCCGGCAACAACTTCCCCTGTTAAATTCTTACTTTATTACCTAGGTAATGAAAATCAGACAGTCGGAATAGCGCTCCTTCCCGCACGCTAAAACCTTTATTTTTTTTAGTAAATGCGGAGTTTACTGTTTTACCGCCGCTAAAAAGTATGATCTCATTTTCGGCACCAAGAAATAATTAACAGCCCGCGACCAAGAACGGCCGTCATTAAAAAAAAAAGAGGTGGAACAATTCCACCCATTTCATTCTTCAACTAGGAGGAGAGATTCGGTCAAATCTCGTACATATACTTTTCCTCTTTACGCTTCCACGAAGCCAAGGGATAGCCGTAAAAACTTACGATCGCTCCATCTTAGGTGACAATTTCGAGTCTTTCTTCGTATCTCCGTGCTTCTGTCCTCCGTTTACGCTTTCCTCTCCCATCCTTGGCTCCACATTTTCCTTTAATGCTTTCCTTCCGCCTTCTTTTAAAGCCAAACTTGCTTTTTCCTTCCTCTCACCTCCCTCTCCCGTACTATTTCATTCCGCTCGCAATGGCCCAGGCGAAAATTTTAAGCACAAAAATATTTTATGGCTCCAGAAAAAAGTGGGGGTGCAATAGCGTGTATGTCTGTACGTATGTAATTTTGTTTCGCTTTGCATCGCTCCTTGCTGTTTCAACTTTAGGGCTGCAGAATGAATTTTTCTCTTCCCCTTCCCATCTACGAGCTAAATTCTCGTGTCCGTCCTGCCCTCTCTTTCCTGGATCATAAATCTGTTCCTCGCCCCACGTCTACTTTGGTTTCCTTATCACAAGAGCAATTTATTCGCTATTATGAACCAATGCCAGTGATGGGATTGGACCCAGAGATGCAGTTATCTCCACTTATTCCTAAGTAATGAAATTATTTTCCTACCGCTGTATTATTGAATTTCCCCTGAATATTGCCCAATGTAAGCGTAGTTATGATTACGCAAGTATAGATTTACGTTTTCAACGACAATTAGGTTGAAAAACTATTAGTAATTGATTGAATTGAATCCTTTTTTATGTTTGATTTTGATCCTTGTATTCATAAGTATTCCCAGGTTGACTTTTTATTTTTATCCATTTCTTAAGACCCATTCAGCAAAGGATCTATAAGCTCACGGCTTATAGAAACGTTTCATAAAATTTCAAGAAAATTGAACTATACTTAAACTTATGCAGGTGTGTACATTTTATCGAAATATAATAGTCTCTTATATATATTTTGCATGTAAAATAAAAAAGGAATACTATCGGGATCATATTAACTAACTCAACTTACTATATATATATATCCTTCTAAAAGTACGCCGTATCTGTGGTCATAATTATAATTAAACTAATATTTGACTGACTTTTACAGCTTTTTTGTACAATTCAACCTTTATTTCTCTTTATCATTAATCTCTAGTAAACATTTTTAACATTTCCAAAACATTTTCTTTGCATATATATCCAATATTGGTCATTAGAAAATCAATTTTAATTAAAATAGGATCTGGTTAACTATATTTAGCCTTTACTTATATAGAATTGGCTTGGTCTTTGTTAATATCCAATTCCAAAGTTCAGCGACCCTTTGAATGTGCGCGATTTGCCCCCACCAAGCTAATATAAATACGCTTTCACTCGTAATGACTCACCCTCCTTGATTATACCTGCATCCCTCAAGCCTTGTCTCTAAATCTGCTTGGTGACCGAACTATTATGTTTTTCCTGGAATCTTCCTCTCTCTTTCCCGAAAATCCTTGCCCGTTACCCCGCAAGCCATCTTTTCACTTTCGTGTCCGTAGGGTTAGAATGCTCTCATAGGATGGAGACAAATTTAGGATTGCCTTTGGGAAGAGGGAGAAAAGAGATAAACAAATGTAGCCATGTGGAAAAGGACACTACAGAATGGGGAAAAGGCAGGGAATGACATTTATTTTTACTGCCCGGACTGACTTGATGTCATCCGTCTGCTCAGTCAACGAGTATCTAAAGCCTTAAGGGGGTTTCTAACCTTGGCGGAGAACGTCGCTTCTGACCATCACAATTTTCCTTTTCCTGGCTGAACTTTGTCACCGAGAGAAATTTAATTTTCATCTCCTGGATGGGAAACAATATATATGTTCTTATTGCGAGACATTTTCTGTATAGCAGTAGGTTTATACATAGCTATATTGAGGTAAGAAGCCTAAAAGCCAACGTTATTTTGTTTTTCAATATGCTTTTACTTAATTTTAGACCCCAAAGTAGAAAATATGTCTCTCGTTAACTGAATTTTTTAAATTTTTATGAATGTTTTACTAGCAGTTTGCGATAAAAGCATTTTTATGATAAAGTCTAAAATTTGGCAGCATACTTCGATTTTTTCGCGAAGGTTTCCATATTGATATTAATTCAATGAAAATTACGAGCTCATAAATGCTTAGCAGATATATTTTTATAGAAGCCATAATGCAAGTGGATGTAAAATTACATTCGAAGATACCAATGATTGCTTTTATTTGCTGAGAATCACGGTTTCCGTTATGCTGGCGTCCCTAAAAAAATTCGCAAATGGCGACGCTTCGCGACCGTGTTATGACTATATTTAATCTCAAATTGCTATTATAAACTTGAGTTATCTCCTAAAATATACTTTTTAATGTTTACTCTTGATTAAAAGTATAATTTCATCTTTCATGCTAAATTTCTACGTCAGAGAAAATATTAAAGTGTAATTTATAATACCAGTAACACACCTGATTATTTCGAGAGGCCTATTCTATGTATTTTAAAATTTTTAGCATGAATGCAAGCTTATGTTTCTTAATTAGTATCTTCAAAAATTTTTATGGTTTAACAAAAGAAAGGTTTTCTCTTAAAGATGTTCCTGCAGGAGTAAACAGTTCCAAGCTAAATATTTACTTGAAGTTTAAAAAAAATATTTTGCATTATATAATTTCATTAATGGAAATATTTAAGTTATTTCACATCTTATGCTTAATTTACAGCGCTTTTCTGAGCATTACAGCCGTGGTACCATTTTCAAGTGACTTACATTGCTTGAATTTAATTGAGAAGATATCGTTTGCTAAACGCTGTAAAAGAAACTTATTGACGTGCCTAAGTTGAATTTTTACCGTGATCCGCATTGTATTTATTTCTTTTTATTTTTGCATCAGAAATCCTCGCGTCGCCGCCGTCTGCATCAAGGTTCGCGTCCTGCCGGCTAACTCCGTCATAACACGGCAATCCTTCTGACCTCGCTCGAGCCATTTCCCTCGCGCCGGTAAGGTCCCCTCACTACACGACGGCCATAGAAAGGCTCATCGTAGGAGCTCGGCAGGAGGAAAGAGCGGTAAAAAAGCTTCGCGTCGGATCTCTCCCCAAGGGGAAGGGAAAGAGAGGCATATATAGAAGGTTTAAGCCCTGCTGTGTGATTGCAATCCGGCAGCTTCAAAACCACGCTTCCCTTTCTCCTCCCCCAAGGGACATCATATCCTCCTTCCACCTTGTGCAAACCCTCCATTTTACTTTCCATTCCTTTCGGCAAAAAAAAGAGAAGGGTATTCCCTTTTTACTTAGTCCGTTCCGCCGCGTATTTATATCTTCCTCACCGCCCTACGTAGTTGTCCCGACTCCCGTCTTTTTTATCAAATCCTTTCCCCATTCCGTGGAAAATCCAGATCTTCCTCCTCCTCTACCTCGTATGGCCCTCGCCTAACCTTTAAGACCTACAGCTAGCCCTCTCTTTTTTTACGGTTCTCTCCGTCCCCGAGGCGTGTTAGAATGGCGGGCGCGGAAGAATTGGAGCCGAAATGGGAACTGTATTAAAGGCTCCGGCTTCGAATGCAGCTTCATCCCGCCTCGATTACAGTTTTTGTTTAGTTGTTTCATTGATCCTCAACCAATTTTCATTCAGAATCAAACATTGATCGTCCTTGAAGATTCTATGTGGTAACTCTTGAGTCAGTTCCGCGGGGTAAGTTGCATTTTACAAGATCCATATGTTTTAATTTGGTGGAAATTCTTTCGGTTTTAATGCGGTTTCGGTTGCAATAGTAACCGAATTTGGACATCAGAAGACGGTGGAAAGTAATGCTAAGTAGTTAATTCTTACGATTGCTATGTGGAATAATGGAATTTGATTTTAAATTCGAATCTCTGAGGAACCGCGCTGAATAAAGGTGGTATGCTATATTTTTATGATCGAAGGCTTTCCAGGCGATTTTATCCGAAGGATTTTGGGCGCTACACCCAAAAATTTACCAATTTATCCATAGGCTATAACAAAAATTCTCGCCCATTGGTGCCTATGAATCAATTTAAAAAATTGCGCCTAAGCATATAAATTAAATATTACATGTGCAGATGCCTTATACAAAAGGTAGAAAAGCTAAAAAAGAAATCGCGGTACATGGCGTTGACCTATTCCCATTTTCATTTCATTTCATTTGGATCAAACATTGATCGTCCTTTGGAACTGTTGAAGATACTAAGCGGTAAAACTTAAATTAGTTCCTTAAGGTTATTAATATATTACAGGACCCTTCCGTTTAAATTTAATGGAAATTCTTTTAGTGTCAATATGATGCCATGCGATTGGCTTGGTATGTACTTGGCTCAAAGAAAGCCTTGATTCCTTCTCTCCGCGGTCGTCAACAACAACAACATTTCATGAGAGAGGTAACAGACGCCTACTGAGTCATAGCAGCTATAGCAACCTATCGTTGTAAAAGAACCTCATTACAGTCCATTTCAATAGATACCACTCAACAATTCAACTCGGAATACCCGACAATCCGTCTGCAGCGGGATATGCAGCATCAGGACTGATGGCTGACTTCTGGCATAGTTACATATTGACACAAGGTGAAGAACTTTACATTCCTGATTATTCATTTACTGCTAGTTAAAATCAAATTCGTGAAAATATACGCAGGTGCAGTAGCATCAAAATTAGTGACATGACACCCTGCTTGCATATCAGTTTAAATGACCACACCCTCCACTCCTTTCCTAATTCCTATTTCTCCTTGTAGAATTATATTAACCCATAAACTCGACACTTGCCTCATTCCCTTACACAAGGAAAGCCTTAACACCCGGGCAATGCAATGTGTAACTATGTTGACTCACGAAATCTTTGGCCAAAAATGCGAGGTGATAATAGAAATAATTACGGAGTAGCTGGTATAATGTCTTTTTGGTGTAGTTAAATTTTGCAGCTAATGCCTCAGTCATCTCATTGGATGCCTTTACGCTACCAATATTTTCGTAGAAGATTTTGTCAAAATCTCATATCTCCTCAATTATATTTCGTCTCATAGTTTTCTCTGTAAAGTAACTTCAATAGTCTGGGATTGAGATTCTGAAATTAAAATATCCACAAAACTAAATTTTTTTATTACATAAAAAAACTTACTGTAACGCAAATTTCACCGTATTAATGTAGCCTAAATCAAACATTTATTTGACGCATAATTTAATGATGTAGTTTTGAAATAAATCCACCCATTTGTATGTAATTTTGGTAGAGAGCGTTGAAAATGTCAAGTCATGCCTCAAACTTGTAAATATCAGAGAAAATGACGATATAAAAATATTTGGCTAATAATAAAAGTGAAGAATAATTGGTGAGTGATTTTAATGTAAATGAAATGTTTTTAAATGCAGCGGAAATACATTCAGTGGTGCTGTAATGCGATGCGGTTGGAATAAGAGGCCGAGTGTGGAAACGAGAAAGAAGTGGAAAGGAAAGTGAAGAGGCAATATCAGAACGTTAGACCCAAATGGCAGGAAAACAAGGGAATGAGAATTATAAAGGAGACACGAGAGGAAATGAAAAGAAGGAAGAAATGGGATAGCCACGGCGAAGCTTACGTTCACCAGAGGATTTTGTTCGCCTGATTAATGAAGAGGAATCCCGCTTCGGAAAAATCCATTTCAAATAACGAGTAGCGGATTAAATTCTGGGATTAATCTTTTCTGCTTTCGTTCCGGATTTCTTTTGCACCTCGCCTAAAAAGATTAACATTTTATTTCACTACATGTTCCACCAATGTTTTACTTCTAAATTTTGGGATATGGCGATGTTTCAGCAAAAATCACTGTCCTCGATCCTAAAATTTTGGCATGATTCGAAAAATGATACTCTGAAATGAAAAAAATACTCTCAGTCGCATTGCCTAAAATTTTAACGATAATGAAAGAAATATGAAGCTAATGTCATGTAATTCATGCCAAGTTCAAAGTCATTTTATTTTTAAAATTGTACGAAGCAATACTTATAACATTCCAGCAGCTTTTTAATATATTTCATCAACCCACAGAGTAAGTTCGACCAGAGTATCCATCCGTTACCCTTCAGATTAAATAAAACAAATCATCAAAGACTAAATAAAATGATGGAAGCATACTCATTACGTTTCTTGCATGCATATAATGCATATAAATTACATAATTGCTTCGTATTAAAAGTGAAACAAATTTAACATTTATTTCATAAAATTCATAAGGATAAACTGGCTTTCAAATTATTTTCATTATTTTTTGTCCTTCTTGGAAAAACTCACGGCCATCTTAACTTATTCTGTCTTAAGAGTATGATTTTTGCCAATAAAAACTATTCCAAAATTTTATCATGCATCCCATTATAAATTTGTACTGACGATTAATTACTTAAGCTTTTAAAGTGCAGACTTTAATTTTTACCCCACAGTTTATCCCAGCCATGAGTTAATGGTGAATTTGTTTAATATTTGAATTAAATTCTGTCATACTTACCACCAAAATCTTATTTCCACGCATCGCTACAATGTCTTTCACATTTTAATCACTGATGCTACAAAAAAGAGCGAATATCATTTCAGATTATGATATTGCATTGGTAGAAATTCTTTGATATTTTAGTGCAAAGAAAAGATTTTTCATATTTTTGTCCACTCCTCAGAATTCCATATTGCGCTACCAATAATTGCAAGTAAATTTTTATATGCAACCGATAATGCAGTGGAGCCTCATGGTCCAAAGACGATGATGTCGATAGTGATGTTTGTTCATTTATGCCCTATAGTTTGGTAATTGGCATTTAAATAGGTATTTTGCCGGTTTTTCCCCTCCGCCATTGAAATACCCATCCGTTAGGGTAAATTATGTAATGCCGTTTGGTGATAAAAATTGCTTCCCTCTAATGATCCCTAGGAATAAAACATATGGAGATTTCTCCACCTCCACTGGTCAGCCAATCACAGGTTATAATTATCGCGTAAGATATAAATTTCCAGGTGGAATACGCGAAATTACTCATTCATTGATTCGATAAAATGGTCGATTTAGATTGGTGAAGTCAATTATCATCCCCGATTAAGCAGAAAATGAGTGCATGCCTTACATTAAGTGTATGAATGAAGGAAATTTATAAATTTTCATGGAAATATTCCTGTTAAAGACAAAAATTATATGCAATTATTTAAGCAACACATAGAAAAATCAACAGTTTGGAACTAACAAAGGGAAATAATTCAACGTAAATAATACAGTATTCACTATTTTAAAGGCTGATTACAAAGTATTAAAAATCATTAAACAAAATCCATCAGCATGCTTTCTTAAAATGAATTATAGAAGAAGTACACTAAAATACTCTCATTTTATATACAAACACAATTACTGCTAGCAAAATAATACCAACATTTAGTGGTCAGATTATGGCGGGTATAGGTGCCAAGATCAAAGTGATTATTATCAACTCAATGACTATCGCGACCATATTCCCTGGTCCTCCTCGTTCCGGGAAGACTTCTTTTGGATCCTGTCTGTCCAGAGGCTTCAACTGGAACCCTCCCTGGATCCCTCGACCATTGACCCCATTTTGAGTATTTGAACGGATAAATATCCATGGTATTTACTATGATTTGTAAATATCAATTTTATATTAGATTCACTTTACTCCCCTTGGCATGCATAGCCTCGGTGTAAATTCTGATTAAATGCATTTTCAACTACCGGAGTGCATTTTCCTGCTCGCAGCGATTCAATCTCTTTTTAGCGATCCAATATCTGCGTCCGTGGGGTAAAGCGATGGGGGCCAAATATTAAGGTCCCGAAAATGGAGAGAGAAAAAAAATGGAAAGGGGAGACGGTGAATGGAGTTCCTTCATGTCCTCCACCTTATAGCTTATACGGGGTTCAACTTAAAGGAGCCGTAAATGTCCACTCAAGCGTGTTTTATGACAAGTGTACGGGAGTTTTAGCCTCTCATTCCCGCCAGGGACCCTAGGAATTCTTCCCCGGCTCCATCTCACGCATAATCCCTTACATCTCGAGTTCGGATCCGTTCCACGTCCCTCTTCTCCTAACTCTTCCCCTCTTAAAACTCCAAATCCTGGATGTATGTACCCATCTTCCCTTCTCTTTTCCATTTCTTTCCTGTTGTTCTAAAGCCAGTCCTCGAATCCCTTTCCACTGCTTTTTTCCCTTCGATACGCGTTCTATCTCCAATTCTCTCTTCCCATCATTTTTCTCACCAATTCCGCTCTTTTTAATTTAGCGTCCTTATGGCCGCGTCAATGGGAAACGTCGTGAGGCCCTTGCACGGCAAGGCCCTTATCTGGACTGATTAGGAACGTGAACAGTGAATGAAAATTTCCTTCATTCACAGCAGTGATCATGTCATCGATTTCAGAGGACTTATGGCTGCTGTTATTCATCTCTAGAGACTGTTGTCCTTGTTAAAAAAATCTGTTATCCTTGTTAAATTTAGAGCTGTGAGGACCGTGGTGAAACCCTTGTGGAACATATTGACTTGGCGTATCTGGACTCATTACGAACGTGACCAATGAATGAAAAATGTCTTCATTCACAATACATCACGGTTCATTGATCATGGCATCGATTTCAGAGGACTCATAATAGGTTATTATGCGTCTCTAGAATCAAAACTGTTATCCTTAATAAACATGATGGCGAATAAACTAAAAGATGGGAACCACGATGAATCCCTTGCACAACAAATTGACTTGGCGTATCTGGAATCATTACGAACGTGACCAATGAATGGAAAATTTACTCGTTCAGAGCATAAATATGATCATAAGCATTGACCATGGCATCGATTTTAGAGGACTTATGATAGCTATTTTGCACTTCTAGAAACAAAAATTTTATCCTTACTGCACTTTAAAAGATGAGGTTCGTTGGTTCATGGCCAACAAGTTGACTCGGCGTATATAGATGCATTAGGAACGTGACCAATGAATAAAAAATGTATTCATTCACAGCACAATACGGTTCATTTACGGATTTTAGAGGACTTGTGATAGCTAATTTACATCTCAAGAGACAAAACTTTTATCCTTACTAATCTTCAAGAGATGAGGACACTTGCCCAACAAATTGACTAGGCGTATCTGGACTCATTACGAACCAGTGAATGAAAAATTCTATCATCCACAGCAAAAGCTGTTCATTCATCTGGGCATCGATTTCGGAGAACTTTTGACAGATGTTTCACAACTCAAGAGACAAAATTGCTATCCTTGCTAAACCATCAGAGAAATTTGATCTTCTCTCTACTGATGACAATGCGTATTCTATTTAGGGATTTATGTGGTTTTAAACCATAATGCGATCTTTTGGATTTATCTTCTCATTGTTAAACTCAGTTCCATCAATTTGATTTGTTGTCAACAAGCTTTGATGCCTACTATGCATCGTGATGCGACCAACATGTGCGATCGAGGTTTTTTATGTGATCGATTAATGAATATGATCACTCCGATGAACGATACAGTCTTTTTGGCCCGTTCGTGACTGAAGTCTCTCGTCAATCATTCACCGAATTCGGTTGTAAATCACTCGCGGCATGTAGCGATTGACATCGGTCGTGATTGACATATGTGGTAATCGATGATCGACCATTCTCGATGGACTAACGCAAGAAAATGGTGAAAGGTGATTGACATCATTGCACCTACCGACGTAGCCCATCACTATCTATTGGTTCATATTCCAGGTGAAGTGTTCGAACACTTTCAGACACAATGACTGACAACTGGCCGGGGAGTAAATACGGATATATAATCAGTATCTTCAAAGAAATGGGGTAAAAAGTAACCCCTACAGTACCGCCTTGGTAATAAGTAAGTTTTCGTTTAGAGATAGGCTTAAATTTTCCATGATTTTTATTTCAATGCTACTTTTTAAAATTCATTAATTAGTTCTCCAGGTTGAAATAGCCCTATAAATGCCAACCGATTTTGTAGGTCCTACGCTAAAAGTTTCCGTAGCATTTTTGCTAGATTTGAGAGTACCCATAATGAAAGAACACAAATGGTAATTTCGACACATTTTCAAGGATCTGAAAGTATATAAATGAATATAAATATTTTAAAAAATCGGGAATACTTTATTGGAACCATTTCCACAATGTAAATGTATTACTTTACCATTTTTCAAACAAAGTGTTTGTATTAATAATTCAAGCAAAATATATAATTTTAAAATATTGACCTGCAGGAGAAATTCCTGGCTCTCTAAGGGTTAAAAATATTGCTAAAATTATGACTTTACTATGCGAAAATATTTTTAGACAAATCAATTGTGATTCAATAATGTAAAATTATCGATTTCATGGGCAGTTCATGCAAATTTTAAAAAAAGGTGAAACGTGGTAATCGAAAGGGGTCAAATATGAACCTTCTTGTGATAAAGCCGTTCCGCATTATTTTTCAACCACTTCCGATTCGAGTTCTATTCCCCACTCTCGTCTCTCCTCTTTGTTCTCTCCATTCCCACTCTATTCTTAATTTTTCGTCCCCACAGAAACGGCAAACCAAAGAACCCCGTCCCGCAAACCATTTCTCTCGCCTTCCCCAATAAGCCATTCTCATAGCTCTCTTCCGAGCGCTAGTGCCAAACTCAATTTCTTAGAAACCGCCGCTGCTTTCCGCCCCTTTTTCCTTCCTTCCCGTCTCCGCATCAATGCTTCATTTCCGAGCCATTGGCCGTCATCTTCTCCGCTCGCTCGGAACGCGCCCCCCTAAAGATGGATAAAAGAAAAAAAGATATCGGAAAAATTATGCATGCATACTACACATTAATATTTTCACCAAACCTTCGTAAACGCGTTTTCCGCAGAGCCATCGCATAAGAGGGGTTCAATGAGATGTGTGTTATTTTATTACCCAGAATTCCCCCATTTTTTTGTCATCGTGAGCTTAAAAAAAACGATGATATTTGAGAGAGAATTTTCTCATAATTCTGGTTTGCACTAAATTTTCCATGGTGTTTATTTTATAGGAACTGTGCAAAATTCTCAAAAGTTCTTCTTCAATGACTGATGCTATCATAGGAAAAGAAAGTTTCCCTTCAATAAATCGGCTAACTCCGTTAGGCAATATCAAGTGCTAATTCATGGTCAAAAGTAGTTGTCTTAATTTCAATTTTGCATTTAAAAAAATCATTTTATCTTTATACTAGCTGACCCGGCGAACTTCGTATCGCCTAACAATCAATGAACTTAAATTTTACTTACACCATTTATAAATCAAGAGCGGCTGTATCGTTTTTAATCATGTTTAATTTATTATAAAGAAATAAGGATACAAATTCAATAAAACTACGTAAATGAGTACCAAAATTGCTTCTCAGAAGGACATTTTCTTTATTGAATCTATATAGGGTGGATCGGAGCACGTCTACGCGGATATTTTTCAGCAAATTTTCTTACGTTTTAGCTTAAGAAATTTTGGGCATTGTGGTTTAATAAAGCAGTTCATGAAATAAAAATACGCATTCAGTTGTTGGCTATTTGCGTTATTAGCTGTAAAAAAATGTTTTTAGGTCCAAGTCTGTTGCATACACTTGGCCCATTCAGGGGGGAGGTTGACACAACCCCAGACCGACGCTTGACTGATGCTCAAAATCGTGCAAGAAGAGCCCCTATGAGGCAGCATTCGCATTAAATGACTTAAGGCGCGCCAGTTTTAGTATCTCTGTTTGAAAAAAATGCACTGCGTAAACGTACTGCATGCGTAAACGCACCACGGTGAGCTCCACACATTCGGGTTTAATTTCTTGCGTCAAGCACCTTCTGATAAACAACAGTTTTTGTTTTGTTATCAGGCGCAAGATGAAGCGGATGAAGCTAAATAAATATAGCGAAGCAAAGTAGTGACGCAGCGAGGGGAGGTTTTGGGGGATAAACCCCCCCCCCCAAGAGCTTAGAGAATTTTTTTATGAAAGATTTTATTATTAATATTAGGGGGACGGATGACTAACAAACAAAACATATTTAACTATTCACACAGACGCAAAACCCACTATTTTGAACCATTTATCTTAAAAAATATCTGGGGGAAGTGCCCCCACACTTCCCGCTTACTTTAGCGAGTTTTCTATACCCTACAGACCCGTGGTATTAGCTGCGCCCAAAACCCCCTATCCTAGCTACGCACTTGAAGCGAAGGAAGAAATACAGAGGATGGTTTATTTACTCGTGAACATAGCACGTTAAATTGACCATGAGAAAATCATGGGTTTTCATTAGCACATGAGCACAAACAACACAAAAACTGAAAGACTGACCATGCGATTTTTTAATCGTTATCACGAATGCAACACGAATTGGAAATTGAATACGTTTAATCTCAAAAGGGCATATGAGTTGAGATAATGGAATCTACGGAATAAGGACTTCCTCACCTTTGAATTTTCCTTTGAGTGAAGTTGCGTGAATCACATTCATTACCAATTATTTTAATCACCAAACACGTTCCGTTGGATAGTTATGGTTGGTTTAGGCTTCGAAAGATCATGAACACAGATACTACATTTTTCTGTAAATCGTGCCTTGGTAAGCTAGGTATGTCCAAGGACTTAAAATATTCAGATAGGTAGTTGGTGATTTCGTCTTCGTTTGTTACACATTTAAAAGATTCGAATTCATGCAGAGTACGAACTATTTGAATTTACCTCGTTTTAGTCATCCGCATCTTCGTTCTTGCTCGCTAAATCAACCATCTTTGATTCTTTTGGTGATCAATCATATTCTGGAACTCTTTGTTGATGAGCTCACTGAAACTAATTTGCAATCATTCCAAGAAAATGAGTTAAAACTACTCGATTCCTCGACAGGAACACGGACATTACCGTTTGTCAACAATTGCTTGGAGATTTGTTTACAAACACGGTAGTGAAGTGTCAACTCGAGATTGGCCACGGCTGGGCTTACAATTAGCTCGAATTAAATTTTTTAAATGTAATTTCAATTTAATTAATATTTTGAATATATTTAGTAATTAAAATGTTATATTGTTACTAAATTCAGTTATTAAAGTGGTAAAAACAAAACAAATTATTTAATTTGTAGTTTTGACCGACTTATCAATTGTTGTGTTACTATAACTCCTAAAAGCATGTCCATAGGAAAGAGATGAATTTTTTTTGTGAAATTATCCTTTTTTTAATGGCCTATATGTTAACCCCGCCTGAGACGAATCCAAAGAACCAAATCTCATTGAAATCGGTGCAGCCGTTCTCGAGTTATAAGTGTTCTAACTAACACGATTTTCGACTTTCTTTTATATATATAGATTTCTGGCTATAAATACCTACTGTAAAATTATTTTAATAAATAAAAATAAATAATTAAAAATAAAAATAGATAATATTAATAGAAATATTTACAAGTAAATATTTATTATTTACTAGTAAATATTTCTGACTGCGTCATACATGTGGAAACCCAATGGAAATGGATGACTACGTCATATATTTATTGGATTTCCACTGTGGAATTTCATAATAGAATTTGTTAATTGTCCAAGAAATTTCAAGTTACACAGTCAGTGTTGCGATAGGTACCCTGATATTTGCAAGTAATTATTAGATCTCATGTGCGCAAAATATGGACCAGTTCCTGAACGTAATAGATAATGTTGCGAATTTTATTTAATTTAATGTAATGGCTATTTGTTAATCAGGATGCCATGATAAGAATTATAATTTTATCGTATTAAATAGTACAAGTCTACAAATTACTCTAAATAATTGGAACTCACTACAACGCGAGCGGTCGTAGTGTGTGTATTTAAAACCCAATGAGTACACATACTATGTGAGAAATAATTTTTAAGTGCACTGTACCATCTATCGCATAAGTGGAAGTAATTTAGAAAAAAATTATATTTTGCGCTCCCAAAGTTAAATGTTATTGGAGTATGGATTTATATTTATAGTCAGAAATCCGGATAAAACGATGGAGACGATAGTATACTATTCCTTTTTCCATTAGAAGAATCTAAGAATAAAGTAAAAAAATTAAACTATTGATATAACTCTGGTGAGATTAAATATCATAATGTAATAGTAGCATATACACAGGAAACTCGCCCGTCTAGCTATGTTCAAATGAGATACCGTAAAGAATCTCAGAATTTCGATGCGTCCTTTCAACTTTTACTCTGTAAATGTGTGGCATAAAAAATAATCATAAAAGCGACAAGAGCTTGAGATATAATTGGTGTAACCTCCAAAGAAAATAGCTATGGTGAGTATAAGCTTATTGATATCCCTCACAGAAAATTGAATTTAAAAAGATTCCTCGGTAGGTATTTCCTCATGGGGTGAAAACGATCATTGAATATTCTGCATAAAATTTGCATGATCTGAGATTCAGCGAGGGTTTCCTGATTATTCTGTTATAATAGACTGATTAATAATGCCGCTGGGCTATCCCTACTTTATGCTGAGACTTCGCTCTGCTCCGAAGGCTATATTTACCACTGTCTTTGCCCTATGAATACCGGCGGCGAATTTAGGGCGAGTCTAACGTCTGGTTATGTCCTTGTCTCACGCTGCTTGCTGTGCCTTACTCAGCCCCTGAGTCCCTTCTCGCGTTACGGCTTTACGAGTCAGTCCTTTCTCGATGCATATGGACAAATCCCCTTATCTAAGATACACGGGCGGACTGTTGGGAATTACATTCCTCATCAGTAACCGACATTTCTCTCTTGTGATCATTCTTGGGATGGCTGTTTACCAATTGCAAACGCTCGTCCTTATTTAGCGTGAAATAATGATTTAAATATACTATTAGGAATAATTATGCCACAAACATTAAAATATGATTTCGTAAAAATAGATGTTTGTACCATTTATTAATCTTTGCTGAACGACGCTGCATGATGTAAAACAATTGTTATTATAAAATCGTATTCTATTACGTATAGTTTCATTTAAACATATTTCACATGCACATAAAGTTTCTTCTTTATTTTTTGTAGCAGAGGCAATCATTGACATTAAAAATCTTCCTTAAAGAATTATTTGAGGAATTATTCATCTAGCATAACATTTTAAAATGTGCTACCTACCTACCATGTACCAATTCTTGTATTTACATACGTAGAAATAGCTATATTCGGACTAGATATGCAAGTTTGCAAGTGATGATGCGAAGCTTTCTCGGAGTATAAGTGACTCTATTGCTGTAAAATATAGGAGGAGAAATGACAAAATTTTTTCCCGTAAATATGAGCAACATCATTTTGAAGTATTTGCTGCAATATTAATGTAAATATAAGGACTATCTCGATGTTCTCCGTAGCTTAAATTATTTTAGCAATTTAATACCTTAATAAACTTTTGCGATCCATTTAAAAGCTATATTTATTTAAATTCATTTTGCACCATAGATGGACATATTGCTGCATAATACAAATGTCTGATTATAACTTAATATTTTTTTAAATTTCTCTGCTTGAAGTGAAATCTGCAGTTTGCCCATTTGATTAACTCTCTCGATCCAAGATAAAAGTAATGTTTTACAGTTTATTTTGCAGCACCAAATTGCATTTCGTACGAAATTCGCTGCCTGATCAGGACTCAAAAATAAGATTAAGCAGTGGGCTCATAGGACTGGGCTTCATCACTTTCGGGTGAATGTGAGAGCAGAAGGATAGATTCATCCTTTTCCCTTAAAATAGACAGAAATTCACGCAAACTTGTAATGCGTCCTCTCTTAGACCAGACCGAGACGCTTTAATCTCCTTCTATCCTGCTTTGGCCTCAAGTACCGCCGACTACCCATGCTAGCGCAATCATAAAGGAGCCTCGTGCGCTCAAACACAGACGTTCATTCAGAGGAGCAAACTGAAGCAAATTCGAGATGGAAGGAGTGAAGTAGCACTTTTCGAGCCGGACACACTAAAACCTCCTCTTTGCAAAGGCGGCTTCTGGGCGCCCGACAAATGAATTTTGCACGTCCGTGCCACCTATATTCCCCTTATATCCCACCGACGATACCCTCGCAAGCATCCACTCTGCGTATCCAGAGCACTTTTTTGCCTTTCTGCTTTACCCCACCTCCTCCTCATGGTGTGAATCGCTGAGAACTTGCATATCTCCCGTATTCCTCATACATATATGCTTCAGCGTCCTTCCCTTAACTTTCAAAAAAATATTCAGGGAGGCAAATATGTTAAATCAATCTTTAGTATGACTAATAATATATGACTAAAGCTCTATATTCCTAAAAAGAGAGATTTTTCCTACCACACATGTACCAATAGATGGTTAACAATGAGTTATACTAATTAAGCATAAGTTTAGTGGCTATAAACAGCCAGTAATAGCGTGTTTTATATGTGTTCATGAGTTTTTCATTCTCCGATTCATGTTTGTTTATCCTGTATGTACTTTTTATTACTTCATATTTTCCATTTATTATAGTTTCAAAGTTGAATTACACTAATATGTAACTATTTACGCCTCTGATCATTGACTCCTTTTTTGGAGTGCTTTCTTTTTGGTGCGATTTTTTTATATTCCATCGAATTTTCACTATTATCTTGATGAGTGATAGCAGGACAAATGCTTATGCACCCGACGGAAAAACATCGTTTTTTCATTGGAATATTTTGTGTTGGCATGGTTGTTGAATATTGGCATTTTTTGGATCTGTTAAATGATTCCATGTTCCGAGCATAAATATCAGACAACTTCATCCATTATTTATCAGGTCTCCTAATGCCTAAGGAAATTATGGATAGGTAAAAATTTTTGTATTACTTTATGCGTCCTTTCATCTTAGAAATCATAATAAAAAGGCTAATTTCCGTGAGTAGCTGTTTCTTCCCTCCGAACATGGAGTCTTGGATCACAACAGCAACGGAATTTGATTCCTCGCTGATTTACTCCTCCACAATGTTGGAGAGGCCCTTTGCTTTCAGGGATACAAGAGTAGGGAAGGGGAGAATCGGGGAAAGACTTAAAGCTACCTCGACACTCAAGATACCCCTTAACCCTCCTCATTTTCAATTTTCTCCGAAAAGTTGGGATTCATATTACTACCCATTGCGTTCCCTCGATATTCTCCCGCAATTTCCATCCCCAAAAAACCTTATCTTCGGGGAGAGGAAAAATTACTTCCCCTTTTTATCTACCTTCCATACTTACATCATCTTTCGAAAGTTAGGCATTCTCTCGCCTCATCGAGATCGCACCTCATTGCAAGTAAGCTGTCAATACTTGACTCTTGATGAATAAAGTCTCGAAAATTATAATATAAGTTTCTCTAAATGGCTTCTACATGTGTTTTTAACTACTGCTCATTTAAATGGGTTTCATAAGTAACTGACGCGCAAAGCTATCCGAATAACATAAAGAAATTAGCTATAACACCAACTAGAGGTATAAATTGAAAATTCTTGTGATACTTGGGACAAAATATCGAAAATTCCTGGTAAATATTCCTATGAAACTATATGCAAGGGCCTCTAACGTACGTAAGGAAAAATTTGAAAGAAAATTTAAAAAATTCTAAAGCATCTTAGTACCAAATGAAGCTGATAACATTAAAACCTACTCTCCAATTTAGTAGGTTATCTAGACCCTTATATTCGAATGGCGATGGCCCATTATTTTCATGCTTTTCATATGCCCATGAGATTATTTTTCATACAAGGCCCTCGTAGGGAGAGAGTTGAATAGTCGAGTAGGTAGAAAGCCCATAATGTTCGTCATTTGAGCGTCAAATTCAACATCATTTTGAGTAAAAAGTATTGCTAATTCAAATATCATACCACAAAGATATTAACCATGCGGAAAATGAAAGTGCACAGCAAACACATATGCATAAATATAGCTAACAGTGGAGATGTCAACATAGACATTCAAAATAGTGAAAATACATACTGCAGAGGACAAATACGCGGTCAATAATGCAGTCCACAAAAATTAACCGAATATAAGACTAGGAAAGTCGCTGTATTATATGCAAAATGCTCCAAAACTACCTCATTAGGCAGAAGGGGGTTATAAGATATGAGCCGTAAACATAAAAAAGAGAGATCGTGCCCTTCCGGGATATTTCCATTATATGTTCCAAGTAGCGTTTATTAAGGGCTTTGGGGGGGGGGGGAAGCTAATTGTTCCTACACCCATTTGGCCGATATAGTATCTCTAGTAGTGTATCATTTCCATCAAAGCTTAAAGAAAATGAAATTCTAGGATAAGATTAAATATGTAATGCCATTACTTGATGCTTGACGAATACAATTTAGAATTTTCATCTTGTAACATTATTGGCGATGCATTTTATCGTTCAGAAAATGCATTTGTTTCAAATATCTTAAATTACATGCTGTTTCGGTGTATTGGATCGTGTCACTGAGCGCCTAATGCAGAGAGAGCAAATGCGGTCTAAGGAAGTACATGCAGAGCAGGAGAGCATGGCATATGTAATTCTCCGCCATGACCAGTGACTACCTCCAAATCATATGCTACCCTAACTGGTTCGGTCCCAACGGTATTAGCCGCTGAATTTAGGCCACTTGACTGGCAGGAAGCAAGGAGGCAAGGACGTGGGTACTCGAAGGACTAGATGGAGTTCGGTAACGGATTAGGAGCTTCCCAATGGAGAAAGAAAGGAACGGAGAAAGTATACAGAGGATAGAGGTAAGGTTAGTTTTAATAGTGCCATTGGAATGTTTTATGAAAACCTAACAAGTGAAGCAAATTTCACTGATATAAGCTTTAAATATAATTGACTAAAATTATTTTGCATTGCGGAAGCCCTAAAGATAGCGGTAGAATATAAGCGTTTCCGAGAAGTTTGAAGTATGCCCTAGAGTCTATGGACCACGAGGGATTTTTCTATAACTTCAGACAAAGTTTCGCTTGCATGATGGTCTCATAAATATTACATTGACTTAAATTTATACGTAACATGCATTGTGATGACAAAAGAGACCTGAAGAACTGGAAAGAGTTAAGATTAAATGTATGATACAGGCAATAAAGGGTTTGATAGATGAGTTCATGCTTGGAAAAAGTTTCTGGCAGTATATTTTAGTGGAGATATGTAAACTATTAATGATATATATGACCGGGATGATGATTTATTAAAATATTGAATCTCAATAGAGAACAGAGTGAAGAATATAAGGTGATGGGGAGGGTTGAAAATTAAAGGATATTCTGTTTAATATTAAAAAAGACAAAAGCTGATTAAATAGGCAGAATTTATAAGAATTATCAAGAAAGGGTTTATAGAGGGGAAACGTGGTAGAAAGAAGCTATGAATGCCTATAAACATCAAACCAATAGAAAACATTGATTAGAAAGACACTTCAACTACTTTAAGTTCAAACCATTGAAACTCGACAAATTACAGGTCAATGATATCATAGTAATTATTGAAATTGTAAATTCTATCGTCTATGAAATTCCCTTGTTATCATTATCAGCCCTACATTACATTTCTATACTATGTCATCACTTTGGCTTTGGTACCATTCATTTTACATGACAT
Source organism: Ischnura elegans (assembly GCF_921293095.1). NCBI lineage: Eukaryota > Metazoa > Arthropoda > Insecta > Odonata > Coenagrionidae > Ischnura > Ischnura elegans. Next base: position 82,140,277 of record NC_060249.1, on the reverse strand, counting down.
TGCATCAATAAGAATACTCCCACTTTATCTTGAACCCATCCCGTCTTGCCGAAGAATACCCACATTACGTTCTTTACTCCTTCTCAACCGTACCCTTTTAGCTTTCCAAAGCAATTCCTCAAGAATCCCCTGCTTTTTATTTCAAAACAAATATGCGGACTGGTCATTATTAGAATTGCAGCGTGTATACCATGGTAGGAGTTTTAAGAACGGTTAGATTTGCTAAGGTAGATGAGACGAGACATTTTATGATGACGTGATAAAACCTCGTGGTGCACATGCAAACTGTAACGCTGAACTTATATCTGCAATTCTTTAGCACACAGCCCTACAAATCCGTAATTATATTTGTTACAGACGCGAGACGAAGCGCTGTTTTAACCCAATCATGATATATATTCTCGCAATATAAAATCAAATTCAATTAATATTAATGATATAAAGAATAAAAAATCAAAATAGTCATAATAGATAGGCCGTGACGCGAATACGGCGCCGGGTTCTTTACTGAGTTAATCTCATTCGAAGTAGTGAAACAACATTTATATATTTTTAAGAACCTAAAATTTTTATTAATTCATTAGTGCAGTTAATTTTTATTTTTCCATGAAACGGCGTTTTTACCTCACTTCCAACGTTTTTGCACTTTTTCCTTTTATTTTCTTGGTTAGGGATTATAGCTAGAATAATGTGATTTTTTGGTTTTATATTAATATTTAATTTAACTTGCGATATTATCTATTCACCATATATTTTAGGTTTTATTCTAACTTTACATTTTAATAAACATCAATCAATAATTAAATTGTCACAAACTATAACCTCCCGACATTATTTAGCTTTTCATTTTTTTATACCAGTGCTATGGTAAGCATAAATTTTATTTTTATTCATTCATAGTATCAAATTCCTGATATTTAATTTCTCCTTTACCCAGTCTAATTAATTCAGTTCCATGACGTTCTCTTTTCCTTTTCCCTTCTCAACCATCCTAATTACTTACTTTTAGTATTTTACAGGAAACTTTTCTAATTGTCCCTTCAGTATATTTCTCACGTAGTAATCATGGCGGCATATGAAACTGCATAACCAGGTCTCTGGTATATGGCACTCCCCAGCCAAATCTTAAGTTCCGTGATGTTATCTTTTATTTTTTCCTTTTCCTATTTTCCCTTCCCTCAGCTAATCTTGGGTGCACCTCCTCGTTTCACTTAGTTTTCGAATTTATTTTCAGTATCCGTCACCAGTGCCAGTTCTCCATGGCTTCAAATATTTTCTCCCCAGCTCATTCAATGCTACATGCTTCCGATCCTAAAAGTGCCATATCCCACACCAATATTTGCCCTTTCACATTCTTATCTCCAATATATCTTGCATCATTAGCGGAGGCATTTTTTCAATATGGGGCGTAAAAAATATACATCGTCAAATGTCGTGTCAGTCCGGAATGGAAGGAGCGGGAAGAGGTAAGAAGGGAGAGACAAGAGAACAGCGATGCTGCTGCTGAGTGAAAATGGAAATAACATAAGAACCCGAAAGAAAAAAAAGAAGAAGGCAGAGAGGCACTCGATTTTGCAGATCTTCAAAAGGGAGTCATAAATAAGGAGGGGATGAAAATCTGATCTCGAGGAAAATGGGGTTGGGAACTCATAAATTGGGAAAGGGTGCACTTGCGGGTCACTGAAACGGAAAGGAAGGAGAGGTTGGCATTGGGAGAGGCGCACGCGGGTGCAAGGGAGCAGCGGAGGATGTGGAGGCACCTCTTGAGCAGGATGGGTTGACGACGAACGAGGAACTCAAGAGAATGACTCTTTACGAATAAAGATAAAATGATGAGTTCCCGCGATTAAACGGAGCGTGCGATTTCCAAGCATTTGCTATCTCCTCCTGGAATCTTGGCAGGTGAGAGAATAAAGTGTCTGAACATGTATAATTGGAATTATTCCCGTATTGAACGTATGGCTCTCATTGGATGGAGCCATACGAGAATTGTTTGAGCAAATGTAAAGTTTGGTAGCACTTGCAGGATGAATAAATCCAACTTTTAAACCTTAAACGTCTTTTCTTTATTCAATTTTCACATCAAAGATAAATGTTACCAATTTTATTATAAGTTTTTAATATTCTAAAGGTAAATGCTGAAATGATGCATATTTTAAATACTGTATATTTTATATTCCATACATTTAATATTAACCTTACCTCGAAAGGTTTTCTATTGTTAATGTGAGCTACAGTTCACATGGATTATGAAGTAGATATAGAAAAGTATTAGTATTTAAGAAAGTTTATTTTTAATTAATTGCTGCAATGAAACGCAATATCTCTTACATCCTGTTTTCTCAAGTCTGTATGCTCACGTCCATGATTAAATATCTCATTGCATCGTAAATATTCTACATCTTCCAGCAGATTAACTCATTGAAATTTTATATTTCCTCGCTAACCAGTTCAAAATGAAGTTCTTTAGGGGTCTATCACATCGCCCAGATCATACACGACACATATTTTCGTAAAAATATGTCGTGTATGTATAGCATGTAACTCATGCTGTTAACTACAAAGGAATCGTAATCAAAGTTAAATCTACAGCAAGAAGTGGATGTATCCAATGAATAAATTCATTGGTAAGTAATCTGCGCCAGAATAAGCCGGCTTACCTTTCAGTGATTGAATTTCCAGCACGATAATGCAAATATGTAAGCTATGTTCATGAGAAACCAATATCTCACTTTGTATAATAAGGGCAAAGGCGACCCTACGCTGGAAAGTAGGTAGGTACGTCAGGGGCTTTTAGCAGTTTCCATACCGGCCAACTCTCAGCTTCAAAGTTTATGAAGTCTTTTTCAAGCCCCCACGTCTCCTGCAGTTTGGTTCTGTATTTGCCTTAGCAACGGCTCTAGATTAGTGTTGACCCTGGCCTGTGAGAGTATGAACTTGCGTCTAACTTAATTAGAGTTTCCATTGCGAAAATGTAATTAAGTTAGCTACCTAAAGTGGTTGAAAAGGGTGTCTGTGATAGACATTATACAAAAAGGAAGGAATAAAGAAGAATTAAAATTTGTACAGCATGATCTAAATCAACAAAAATCAGTTTGCATTTATGGGAAAATATTTATTAAAAAATTATGAATTTAATGATTATTTCTCGAAATAATTTAAGCTTAACTAGTAGCTCACAAACGCATGGGCTGCATATAAAAGTCAGGACTTGTGAGTAAATTAATGTCTATTTAGTAGACAAGTTGAGGTTATCGTTTTTAAACCAATTTTAGCTTTTGTATACTTGAATTATTTAGCCGATCAAATAATTTTATATTCCAAGCCTAGCAATCATTTGAATCAACTCAAAGACCGAAAATCAACGCAATTACATCAGGGAATATTTGAAGTATCAATGGCTATCAGAGGATTTTTTTATAGCAGGCCTGTATGGGCATACCAGAATACTGTATGCATGAGGTATTTTTTGGATGCATAAAATAATTGATAGTAATAGTTTACCACATATTGTTTGTATGGTAGTAAATTTAATGTTATAATGATTTCACATCTTGGTTAATGAAATTTATTCATGCCAGTATAATAGTAAAAACATGAATCAAACAACTGAATGTCGAGAAAAACAGTTATTATTTTTATTTTCATTATTATATTATTTATGTTTCTATACGATTTTGTTTCATACGAAAAGGTTTTATAGGCCAATATTAACGTAATTACTCATGAGGCTGAAATCTAATGAAAATTGAGCAATCCTTGAAGTTTTAATAACTTTGACATAATATCAAGACCAATTACAAATTTTCGTCTTTGAACAAGTTTTCAATATTTCACCCTTGATGAAGCACAATTTGGTGCAAGAATACAAAATATTAGGCAATATCCTAGAAAATAAGAATTTAGCAAATTAAGTATTAGAGTTACACTTTAAAAATAATATTATGTGAAACAATTGTTCCTACTAGGATGATGATACTTGATATAATCTACGAAAGTTTTTTTCATTCAAATACATTTCTTTGAATAAGTAGTTAACTAGATTCTATAAACTAAAACAATTTGCTTATGCTTCTACTCCAATGAGTGGCTAAAGAAATATCGACTATCGGGATCAATAGAGAAGGGTGAAATTTAACGAGGCGAATACTCAATGCCTCGGAGTTACGAGGAAAAAATCGCACGAACTGAGAGATTATTCGAACACACTCGAAAAATCATCAAAAATTGGTTTTATATAGTATGGTTTCCACATTTGTGATTTTCACATCAATTTTTACAACCCTATACTCCTCGAAGCTCATTCGGTGGCATCTCTTGAACAGTCCCTTCACGGTTTTTCAACTTCATGCACATAAATATATATTATGTACTTGGTTATATTCCAAAAGAATTTTTATTTGTGCGGTAGGGTGTTTCCACGCGAGTGTCTTCAAGGTTCCCGTCCAACCCTTACTCCAAACCCTTATCTCTCCTCTTCCGCCATTTCTTTCCATCCACGTGTTCACATGTCATTCACAGCCGACTCCACCAGTTTTCTCCATGCCTTTTCTCATACTCCTCACGCTACTATTCCCTCGTTCCTACCCTTGGAATCCTCGCAATGATTCGTACTCCGGCCCATCTTCCCAATGGTCCCGCCGCAATATAAAAAGAAAGAAGAGATCCTCTCTGCATATGCCTTCAGACATTCATCTTCAACTCTCTACACTCGCATAGCCAAACTCTTTCTGTAGCCTCACAATAAACCTTTGCACACATTTCATCCCTCTCTATCTTTTAATATAAGACACGGTCTCAGGCGTTACTTTGTGGAATTGCTTCATGTTGAATGAAATAAAATAACTATGTTTTATTCCACACTTTATTTTAAATCGTACGACCGGTTTCAACACTTAGTGTTATCATCAGGTACAATTAGATGGGTGGCACGCTCTTAAATAGGTAAACGTGGGTGGAAGGGGAGGGGGAGGGATCAAAAAAGGTGGGTGGGAAGGAACATTGATGGCGGGTAAAGCTGATTAATGTTCCTCAATGCCATTCCTCAAAAGCCATCAATGTTCCTTCCCACCCACCTTTTTTGATCCCTCCCCTTCCACCCACGTTTACCTATTAAAGAGCGTGCCACCCATCTAATTCTACCTGATGATAACACTAAGTGTTGAAACCGGTCGTACGATTTAAAATAAAGTGTGGAATAAAACATAGTTATTTTATTTCATTCAACCTCTCTATCTTGCCTACACCCGTTATTTTCATGCATTTCTCTTCTGTTTACCTTCCTCCGGAGTGCACTCCAGGACCTGGGTGGCTCGTTGCTCCCCTTTTTTTTCTCTGAGCGAATTCCGGCAAATTTGCCAACCCGTACCAATATTACCCACTAGAGCGCGGAATTGTTTTTTAATTTTTTAGATAGAGGGACTTTTTGGGGTTTAAACGGATTTTTTCGATTTTTTTTTCAATTTTAAAGTGTTTGAAGGGCTATCATTGGAGACCTCTTGGTAGAATTTTAGTGGGCTGAGAGTTTTACGGAAAAAAATTTTTGGGACTAAATGTCTAAATCAATTTGTGTAACTCGGAATTTAACCGTCAGATCAGTCATGCTCAAAAGAATGTTGAACAATTAAGTTTTTTCAATCGTTAATTATTATTATTATTATTATTATTATTATTATTATATAGTACAAGTTACAAGTTGGCTATTTGCCAGGTGGTAACAGGTTATACAAAATAAAAAGAAAAACAAAAATATAGCAAATGAGAAATACATTACCAAAATGAAACTGGAAAGTATTAAAATTCAGTGATATTAATTTTCCAATATTAATCCTCTACACCTCTTTTTGAAAATCCTTACGTTGTTAGGGTAGGGCTTAAACAGTTCTGCAGGGAGTCTATTCCATTCCGTAATCGTCCTGTTAAGGTACGAGAATTTCTTTACATTAGTCCTTTGCGGCCGGCATTTCATCTTGAATTGGTGATCATGCCTACCAATATAGCTGGGGTATTCAATCTTCCTCCGAAGTTCCCCCCATGCCTTTTCCCCTTTCAGTGTGCGGAAGAGTGCGCAAAGCCTATTTATTTTTCTTCTCCGTTCTAGTGTGTCCCATCCCAGTTCTTTCAGCATTTTACCGACACTTTCGGTCTTTTTGTGTTTCCCCATGACGTACCTTGCTGCCTTTCTTTGCACCTTCTCGATGGATTCTGTTTGTCCCTTTTCATACGGGTCCCACACTAGTGACGCGTACTCTAAAATCGGCCGGATTAATGTCTTATACGCCTTCTCCTTTGTAGTTCGATCACTTTCCTTAAGATTCCTCATCACCCAATGTAACGTTTTGAACGCCTTTTTTGTTAATTGTTCGACATTTGCCTCCCACCCTAAATCTTTCATTAAATACACCCCTAAGTATTTACATCGGTCACTTTTTGGAATAACCGTCCCTGAATATAAATATTCTCTCCTAGGTCCATTTAGTTTCCTACTAAAAGTTATAAATTTACACTTTTTTACGTTTATGTCCATTCCATTTTTTGACACCCAAACTGTCATTTTATTTATGTCATTTTGAAGCACTTCTCGATCGCTTTCCCTTTCTATTCTCCTGTAAATGATGCAGTCATCTGCGAAAAGCCTAATATGGGAGTTAATGCTATTTGGAAGGTCATTTATATAAATTAAGAATAAAAGCGGTCCAAGGACGCTACCTTGTGGGACACCCGACGTTACTTGTGCTTCTTCGGAGCACATTTCACCCACTTTAACCTTTTGCGTTCGACCCAAAAATACAGTCTACTGTCTGTTTGAGGTGGTAATTTTCTCATTTTTTCTAAAAGCCGATTGTGCTCTACTTTGTCGAATGCTTTTGACAGGTCGACAATTATTGCATCCACTTCTATCCCTTCATCCATAGAGTCTGCAATTTCTTGGCAAAAACCCAGTAGTTGCGTTTCGCAGGAGTGCCCCTTTCTATACCCATGTTGAAAATTGAACAACCAGTCGGTGCTCTCCCATAGTTCCCAAAGATAATCAGCAATTATCTTTTCTATTAATTTGCACACTGTTGACGTCAAACTAACCGGTCTGTAGTTTTCAACCAATCCCTTATCTCCTCCTTTAAAGATGGGTGTTACGTATGCTTTTTTCCAATCCTTGGGTAGAACTTTGTTATTTATCGTAGCATTGAATAAATGTTTCACATATTTTGAAATTTTTCTGCCTCCCATTTTGAGTAAATCTATTGATATGCCATCTGGCCCAACTGATTTATTCTTCCTCATTTTACTAATTTTTTTACAGATCTCAGAATTCGAAGTTTTAATGCATTTTACATTTGCGTTACATACTACGTTTGTTTCTCTCTGAAAGTCTTGGAAGCTGAGTTCCAAGCCCAAAGTGTCTACTTGCTTTGCTGCATGTGTGAAAACACTTTCGTACCATTTGTTCAGAGCATTTGCCTTCTCCTTGTCGTTAGTGATTAAATTTCCGTCCCCATTTTTCAAAACCGGTATATTTTCTCTGTTGTCCTTTCTTCTTCTAAGATACTTATAAAACCTGTTTCCATTATCTTGTGAGATAATATTTTGTAAAAAAACTTCCTTGGCAATTTTCTTTTCCCTGTTCAATTCTCTGCATAGTTTTCTATAATTTACCATTGAATCACTACTCAAATTGCGTTTTTTGTGACTCGACCTTACCCTTTTTTTTAATGACCTAATTTTGTTGTTGTAGTACTCCGGATCGGTATTTTCTTTGAGAATTCTTATCGGAACAAAAGTACGCAACCCCTCTTCTAGTATATCCTTGAAAGAATCCCAAATTTCCTCAACGTTTTTACCTTTGCTTACCCACCCCAAATATCTACTTCTCAGAAAACTCTGAAATGCATTGGTATCGGCTCGGTTGTATTGCCATACTGTTTTTCTTATCCCTTTGCCACTACACTTTTCCCAGTTTAGCTGAAGACATACAGCTGAGTGGTCACTTATTCCCGGAATAATGTCTACTTCCCTATTCAAGTTGTCTGGTCTCATCAGCATGACGTCTAGGGTGTTCGCCCCTCGGGTGGGTTTGTCTACAACCTGCAAAAAGCCCTCTTCTTTTATGAGACGATTAGCAGTTTCCTGCGCCCTCCCTCCCCCGACCGTGGCCACGTCGTTTGACCATTCAATTCCCGGAAGGTTTAAATCCCCTGCTATCAGAGTATAATCCGATGGACTTTCCGAGCATACCTCCGCTAAAACGTCCATTGCATGCATTCCTTCGTTGGGACTTCTGTACAAGGCAATAATTTTAAAATTTTTCTTTTCGTTTCCACTCTTTAGTTTTACGCACATCATTTCACAATCATCCCTTACCCATTCCTGAGTGCTAATTAACTTTTTGTTTACACAAATAAATATCCCTCCTCCACGACTATTCCTGTCCCTTCTATATGTCGTAAAATCTCTTGGAAATATCTCGTTTGACATGATATGATCACCAAGCCAAGATTCCGTACCGACCACAATGTCGGGATTACATGCATCGACCAACGTTTCAAATTCCCTAACCTTATTTAGAATGCTTCGACAATTAACCTGCAAAATTGCTAAGCCCTTACCTGCATCTCCAAGACATTTTCCACCTCCTTCACACGTTAGAAGTTTGGAATCTTGGTGCTGTGAAGTATTGGGGATAGTGACATTTCTCGCCGATGTGCTGCACCTTAGCGTATTTACATCGCTGTAGAACTCTCCTATTTGTTCAACACCTCCTGATAACGTCTCTATTACGTCTGTATCACTTGCACTACTGCACCTTAGTGTATTTCCTTTCCCAGTATCCATATAGGGACCTTCACTCCCGTCTGAAACGGACTCACTCATTTCATTACAATATTTTTTCCCTGTACCTTCCAATTCACCCTTCACAATAACTTTCCCACTGTGATCAACATTATGATCATCACCACCAAGTCCCTTCTTTAGTTTCCCGACAAATACATTTCCACAACATCACAAATTAGTTTTCCAAACTTCTGCGATCCTGATCTATTTAAATGCAACCCATCTCTTCCACGGTCGATCGACTTTACCCAACAGTTCGGATCCACAAAGAACATCCCCTTCATTTTGCAAACCCAATCAAAACCTTCGTTTATATAATCTATGATTCTGTCCGGCACATCTCGCCTTCTCAGAATCCCACTTATGATTATTTTTGCCGAACTGAAAGCCGTTCTAGCAGCTGTGCACATATCCCATACCCACCCCACCACGTGGTCACTTGTTCTAGCCCTTTTCACGTCATTTGTCCCAACGTGAATGACCACCACTTCGTCATTGTCACCATTAGTCTTCTCTTCGGTCTTCATTCTTCCAATGATCCTCTCAAGACCTTCTGTTCTCACACCAGGGAAACAATCGACCACATACCCTTTAAGCCTCGGTATCTCCGCAGCATGCCTCAGTAGTGAGTCCCCCATAATTCGAACCCTTGGGGTGCCCTTCCTTACTGCACTTCCAGGAAGGACTCCACCCATCTGTGGGCCAGCAAGCGCTTCCTTCCCCTCCTCCGCCACTTCTTCCGGAGGCCTTCCATTCTCGTCCTTCTTCCCAACTTCGGGTGTTTCTGCTCCCTCAACCGCTTTCTGTGTCGCCCTAACTGCTTGCCTGCATTGACTCCGCTCGGAAGTCACTGCCTCGCGCACATTCGAAGAAACCTCAACACCAATGCTCCTAGAATTGCAACTAATACAACATTCCTTCTGATGAAGTTTAATTCCCAAAACTTCATTTTCCGCACTCAGCGCTTCCATTTGGGAGGAAAGCCTAGATATCTCCTCCTTCAGACTCTTAATAATCCTTTCCTTCTCCTTCAGTTGCAACATATCTGACTCCGAATTACATCGAAAACACTGCCATTTTTCTTTAATGCAGTCCTCAATCGCACATCTGGAACACTTAAAATGGAACCATTTCCCGCACTTCCCACATTGCACGCCATTTCTCAGCTTTTTCTTGCACTCGGAGCACTTCAAAACTGTGACCTTACTCCCCTCCCTGACCATGGTCAACGGTTCGATTTCCACTTACGGAGCTACGGTAAGGGACGTCCTCTCTCCTCGAGGACTGGACATGGGGCTCCCACATTTAAAATACTGATATACATGAATTTCCATGAGAAAGAACCGGGATTCGTACCACGGACCTTTTGAATTGAAACGTTCAAACTCGAAAAGGGTGTAATTGCTAAATTAATTTATAATGTGAGTTTAAATATTTATTATTTTTTATGTTTATTCCAAGCAAATGCTTTCACTGTGGAGTACCCAAGAGAAAAGAATCTCAGCTAAAGCTGTTGACAATTTCAAAATTTCAAATTGTAATATTTGAATTAACCAAACAGAGAATGAAAATATTTTTCACTTTTAGATAATTATAGCTTAAGTATTTGGATTAAGTGGTTTATGGAGAATGTATGAGAATTATGATGGCGATATTTTGAATAATAAAACAATTGATTCACGGCTGTTCTTGCACAACTATTGAATTAAGTTTATCGTGCTTCCACATCTGTAAAGTGCTTCAGGTGGAGTAAGTAATGAATATAATAATAATAATAAATAATCAACTAGTGGCTACAAAATAAAAAGGATTTTTAATGTATAAATTAAAAAAATAAAAATGTAAATGAAACAAAATTTATATTATTTTTACAAGGAGTTTAGATACTTCCAATTTACTATATAAATTGATAATTTCATTCTGAAATAGCAGAATGGACAGGAGGTATAGGTTTTTGACGTGAGAACCTGAAAAAAATCACACTGAATAATGCAAAATTTGAAGTATCTTCACGATAAGTTCCAATATACTCCTGATTGTCCAGGTCAAAGTAATAACTTAAATGAGTCGAATTCGTTTCCAGAAGAATAATGTGAAAATACAAAGACGTCAGCAGCTAAAAAAAACGAGAAGGGGATTTAACCAGATTAGTTTTATATTGAAAAAATAGCGGTCAATACGGAACAAAACTGTTAGGCGCAAATACTTGAAATACAAATATTAAATAAATATATAGATACAACACTTTAAGGCGCCAATACAAAGATTTGAACATTAAAAAATTATCCATTTGCAATTTTTTAATGGCTAAAAAAATATTATATCTTTCTTAAACTCAATGACTTATTGAAAAAATATATGACGCACGCTGTTGAACGGCAGTAGGTATATGTTTCAATCGATAGTTTTATATTTTCCATATTAATTTCTCGTTCTACATTTCAACATCTCGCGTCACAGTTTATTTTTGTTTTGACCACTTCATTCGAGGTTGTTTTTTGAGCATTACTAGGGTAATTGCAAGGAATTGAAGTCGGCATCAAAATTTGAGCAAAAACATTAGGAATGTTCGAGATCACTAAAATTAGTATACTTCTTGACGACGATTTTTTACTTCCCACTCCATAAATTTTAATTACTTTGCTTTATTAACCAATTTACTCCCTATTTTATGCAAGAAATTGAAAGATATATTAGGAAACAACAGTAAAATCATAAATACTATGACTTTTTTTCGTGAAATTTTTTCTTATGCTCATGCCAAATATTCACATTAATAATAATGAAAATATCCCATGTTCAGTGATCGCTACACACTCTCAATGTAATTCTTTACTTTGATAGAATAGGTACACCAGAAATAATTAAACTCTAATTTAAAATTATTTTAGTGCTGTATTTTTAGCATGATACTTCAAATATGCCAAAAATTCATATTTATCATATGGACATTTCTTCCTTAGCATAGATTTCGTAGTTTTACCTTATATTTCGTTACCTTTCAACTCAAGTTTCAAATAATGTAAATGGTATATTCCTTTAAATAATATTTTATACATTCAATACCTCTCGCTCAAAGTAAATTCCGTAGTTTTCTTGAGAATGGCCAAACACAGCACTGGACCGCGCAATTTACTCGCATAATAAAAATATCGTCCACAAAATAAAATACTTAAAGCGTGTAATGGTGAAAGACACTATGGAAATACAAAAGGAGGATAAAGAGCATTTCAACCCTTATATGGATTTACGAATTAAGTTACGTCCTTGGATTTACGGCGCAGCGTTTTATTTTGTAATATCTTTCAAACTTTACCTTTTTTGGCATGTTTTCTCATTGATGATGCTAGTGACTACTATTTTATTTATTTCTAACCATTTTTTGCAAGATTTTAACTCTACATTGCAGAAATTATGGCAAAAATCTTGAACGCTGCATTCTTTTCCATTTTTTGTCGTAATATCTCTATTTCTGTTCCAATGGTCAGTCATTTTCAAAGAAAGTTTTAATTTCATGTGAAATGGTTGTTTTAAATATTTTTGATGAAATAAAGTGCCAGTTCAACTCCGCTTTTTAAACTCTGCATAGTCTTATTTTTTTATGTATCTCGATACTAAAAATGAAAACTAAATACTTGTCGTATTTTTCCATATGATATACTTACTTTGCTTCACTGCGTCAAGCCACATGTCATATCTTTGCATTGTACCAGAAAGGACTCAAAATTAGTCGAATGTCATGAAAAACAGTTGTGCGAAAAACCACTGAGAAAATAATTCGCCTTAACTGGGATTCGTGCCCGGATCTCCCGATTACCTACTTTATCCAGTTAGTCTACCGTGTCATCATTCTCCCCCGTGGAAATATGAGGATTGTACCGAACAAGGTGGCATGGACTGCTGAGCATATGATACGACAAATAGTCTAAAACGTGCGTGGAGAATAAGGCTCCAGCTTGAAACACATAGAAGTGTTCGCTCTTTGATAATTTAACTATACCGGGACTATCCACTGTGATAACTTCACGAAGCCACCCGAAATCCACAATTTGTGCGAAAAATCCACAGAGGAAGAATCATTCGCCCTGACCGGTATTCGAATCCAGATTTAATTCTCCGGTTTTTTTTCTCTGTGAGTTGCACGCACAATTTGTGCATTGATTCCGTAAAGCTATTATCGTGGCCATTCTCGGTATACTAAAAAGAAAATCCGTTAATCATGAGAAAGAGTATATAAACCGTCAACCGTTTCCACTTCCCACCTTCCTTCCCTGTCCCCCCGCTCCTTCCGTGATATTAAACACATACATAGATAGCGTCAATAATTCCTGTATCACCAGATTCCCATGATAATGTGACCAGAAAGGATCAGGAAAGGTTGACGCGAGGACAAATCTCCAAGCAAAACACTAAAAAATTTAATTAGCAAATTAAGGTTAAATCTCTGATGGAATGCCATTGGCTCGGTAGATGTTTTAGTTATTGCATGCGACAAAACCTGGTTTTTGTTATCCACCATGAGTTTGGCTACAATGATAGTTAATATCACTATGAAGAAACGATGGGGTAACGCTATGAAATGCTATCAAAAATAATTACAAAGGAGAATATCATTGCACATCGCACAATTTTTCGTTGATTTGCCCGTGCCTGAGATTAGATGCAAATACACAACCATTTTATTTGCTCTACAAACTTTATCTTTGTTTTGTTCATCGTCTGTCACACTGTTAATAAAACTAAAATTCAAAATTTTATATTCCATTAATGTCAGAATTTGTCTTTTTATTAAACCTCTGTAGAGAATGCAAATAGATAATCAATGAAAATGTTTCCATCAAAGCAATCGCATTCATATTCCACTATATAGATAAGCATACCCATAGTTTATTTTTCCATTGAAAAAAACGTATTGCTCAATTGGACAAAAAACAAATTGAGAAGTGCGAAAAACAATCTCATAGTGTTACAAAAAATTGAATCCTTATTTATTGGTCCGCGACATTGCATTCCCAGCCTTTTGACCCAATTTGATTTTACATCATTGCCATAGTAAATAATATTCGGATATCAAATTGAGTCACAGTTGAATCAAATCAAAAAGTTAAAATACCATATTCTTTCTCAAATTTCAAATTTTATTTATTCATTTGGATTATTTATTTATTTCTGCAGCCAGTCTTCATCAATTGACAGCGGTAATTTTGGTTGAATTCCTCAATTTATAAAAATATTCGTACAGAAGATTCGTGGATTTTCATGTTGGCAGACTTTATTCTAGATGAGGAAATTAAATTTGAATATATCTGGCTACAAACCCAGCTATTTTTCCATGAAATTGGAAAAAGGAAGAGAGGGTGGAATCGTATATACAAGAGGAATTATAAATATTTGCATTTCAATTTTCGCACTGTCTTATCAATGGTGACTAATGGAGTATACTCTTTGCTACAAATGCTGAAAAAAAATTCATAACCAATAGTTATCAATACGAAGACTGATTTGATGCAACTATCCACTCAATTCTCCTTTCAGCTATTCTTTCTTCTTACGTGCATCCTTCATCGCCAATTCTATTTATACCATTCGAGGCCTCCACCTGTTCGTTAAAGATTGTTAATTAATTCATAATTTTCTGTATTCTTCAAGCACATATACTCGGATATAGCACCAATACTAAAGATTTAATAATTATGTGGTCGAGAATGTGTAGTTAACCTTGTTAGTGCTGGCAGCATTCTTATAAAGTTAGACAAATTAATGTCATCATAGTTCCTTTTTTCAAAAACCAGTTATTTTTTCATTATTTTCTTAATCGGTACTGATATTTCATTTCAGGCTCTTAACCTTAATACCTAAAGACGTTTATTCGCATAACTGTTGAGATTTACACTGATGATGAATTATATCTTCAGACACTCTTCTTTGCTTCGTGCTGAGTTGAGAATACGTAACTCAGGTGAATTTCCTGAAACTAGTGGCAAATCAATAATGACTTCGTTACTTTGCTAACGCATTCTAATAAAAGACTACCATTCTTGTGCATGTTTTATTCATATCATTTTCATCATGGCCAAAGCGAGTATTTCTGGTGGTATTTATTATCTCTTCACTAACTTATTTTACTGTAAAAAGCGTATTGCTGATTAACGAAGAATGCGCTGAAAAAAGGTTTAACTATCGGATAGCTTGCATAAAAAAATTTAGTCTGATTTCTTCCACTGAAAACTTTGTCCCTTGAAGATGTTTGATCTTTAGTTGAAGCCCCCAACTTAATCCTCGTTTTTCCTTATCTGCATGGGTAAAGAGGATTATCAGGAGTACAGGCACCGGATTGATTACCAACCGAGGCTTAGCATGGGGGCTCAAAGAGAGCACAACAAAGGAGTCAGGCGCATGTAATTGGGCTGTACTCATTTGCCTTTAACGAATTCCTGGAAAATATTATTGGAGCTATCCTTCTCAAAAGTGTTCCTCGTCTTTGATGATGAATCGCAGAATCCGCGTAAGCTTATACGCACAAAATGAGGCCGATATCCGTATAAAATCCATACAATTTCATAAAAACATTTTTCATAATTATTCAAGGGTAAATTAGGCTATTCTATGCCATTTAATTGCGTTGTTTTTTCAGATCTTACGTTTTTTTTTAAACTATGCGCCGCTTCGACCCATTAAGTTAAATTTCAAGCATTTCGTGTTTAATCATTTTATTTATCTGATGATAACAGTTTTATTCCCATATTTGTATTTAAACTATCGGAGGGCATAAAAATTCGTTAATATTCGTTTTTTATTAGTTTAGCTTTTATTTCCTAATTCCCTAGCTTTAATTCGTTAGCTTTTATTCCCTAATTATTCGCTCTGAAGATTAAATGACGAATTTTCTGTGATTGCACTTATATTTTAGTGTTTTCGTAATGGCCAATCAGTAAAACAAATGACTATTCTTCACATTTTCTAAAAATAAAGTCACACATAGTGCATTAAAAATTTACAAACAGGTATCACAAAATTCAAAACGCGACCTTTCTGATAGTATTTAGATTTTTCATTCAGGGTTTTATATATTCATAAGCAAAGTTAGAATATTTGATAACTGACAGCGTAGATATATTAAAAATCTAGAAAACCTTTGATTTTCCAAGTGAAAATCAACTTTATATATAGCTAAATACTTGTAGCTTTGTTTCATCTTGATTTTGGTAGTGCTAAAATATCGAGGGGAAAAAGCAGATAAAAAGCTTAATTTTCAAATTTTATCCAAACATTCTATTTGTTAATTAGCTTAAAATAAATCTGAGTAATCGTTTTTTAAGTAACCATATCAGTACGTTTGTCTTCTATATTTATTCCATTAGCCCTGGAAATTAGTTAGTAACCCCTCAAACCTGGATACTTCGGGATCAAAATGGCTGATGTATTAAAATGGTCCATTTAAGAGAGATCTTGATAGATAATAAAGTATTTTAAATTTTATTGCATCGGCCTTATTTCCAGTTTTTTGATCTTGAGGCTGCACCTATTAGTCTATCGATTTTATTCGCTGGACTAATAGGTGCTGTGCTAATTACGATCTTGTTAATAACCTTATTAGCAATATTTTATGCTTATTTAATATCAATGTCAAATAACGAAATATTCTGTATTTTGCACAGAGACTTTCTTAAAAAGCTTCATGTATTTTGCTTCAAAATTTCTAATCGCGTAATGTACTTTAGGTTAGAAATTATTTTATTCACATAAGTATTTGATAAAGAACGATCTGATGATTTCTGGCGTATAATACTGATGAAATCCTTCTCATCCGGGTATTTGAAATGATATACAATTACTTTCATTGCATCGGCTGCAGACAAGCTTTCGTCAGCAGCATCGGCTTCATTACTCACAGTGGATAAGCCGGGCCGACATCATCATCCGTACTTGGTTATTTTTCCACCATGCTATTTGTTTTTTGTGTACCAAATCTACTTCAATACTCCAAAATACTACAAATAGTTATTTCCAACCCTAAAATTCCCTTTACAAAACATTGAACTTCATTTTACAAGATTATGTGGAGCATAATATCTAATTATTACATGAAATATTGAAAATATCTCGTACATGTCCACTTTATGAATTCTATTTGCCACAACTTGTCAGGATGAATTTTTGCCGCTACTTAAAATGGACGCGTAAGAGTCAAAACGTCTCGAGCTATATTTATTCAATAAAAACACATACGGCATATTTTAAGTAGATGTTCCGTGCAATGTTTTACTCGATTGAAAACTAAAGAGTAATTTTTATTTTCTTAGAAGGTGGATGCAGGATATGAGTACCTACTATTTACAAAAAATATAGTGTACATTTTTAGGATCAATATTTTACTGGAAAACGAAAGGACACACTTTTAACTACTTTTCCACTAAGTTTTCGAGCTTGTTAAGACATATTTCGTAGCTTTTAACCAAGTTATCTACTTTTTCCTCATAGAAAGCCGACACCAATGATGACAACTAGCACTATAAGAGGTTTTCATACCACCGTCTCTTTGCAAACGCTTACTTGATAGATCGTGCAATCGCAAGTGTGTATCATTAAGCCCACAATTATAAATTTTGCTACTCATATTATAAATATATAGTGTAAGCGTCGCATGATTTACGTCCAAGGACCCACTGGCAGATATTTCCCCGAACTTTAAGTTTTGGAAAGTAAAAAGTTTGGATTAGAGTACATTAGTAGACTACTCGGTACATGATTGAATTTTTTTACAAATATAGATAAAATTTAATGTTTACTTGATTGAGTGCGTTCGTATTTAAGTTTGTACTGCGTCTTCACTTGTGGAGGACGTTTGTTTCGGGGAAACTCGGGTTGGTCAACCCGCCCAAAAGAGGACGATGGGATATACGAGCGGGGTCGGGAGGAATGGTGGCAGGAAACGGAGTGGGACCCAAGGGAGGAATGTCCCGGACCCCTTTCCTTGGCACACTCCCATCCGAAAGCGATGCAAAATGACATGCCCCAGGGTCGAATGTAATCTAATGGCGGGAGTGAGAGAAGGGAGGTAGCGAGTGAGTAAGATTATTGAAAAGGAAGGAAAAATTGAAAGCTGAGAAGCGGAGTATATATATGGGGATGGCGAGAGGATGTGGCTGGCAAAACGATTCGGACACATTGAGCTTGGTTTGGAAGGCCTCTTGCGCTCCCTTCCCGTGATGAGTAGGCGCACTTAATTCTCCCATGATTCCTCTGGCTATCTCTGGAGGAAAATTTGAAGCACTTGCATGGAATGATAGCTCCAAATAATAATATCAATAATAATAATAACAATTATTATTGCGATGTTTCCGTTGCATTTCATGTATTTTTATTCATCCATTTATCTCAAAATTTACTTATTTATCCCCATACTGCCGAAAACAACACATATTGGCCTTTTAATTCGAGTTTTTTATTAAAAGTTACACGTACACGAAAAACCATGGCCTGGATGGGGGAAACCTACCCAGGCTGAATTTAAACCCGCGACCTCTTGCTTGGCAGACGAGGATTCTACTCCGAAGCCTGCTAAAAGCGTATATTTATATGTATTTCGAATATTTTGTGATCAGATTTTTAAAAACATTTTATCACCGCTTTTAATGCTTAAGTTTCATCGTTCCATTTCTTTTCTGATTCTTCCCAACCTATTTCCAACCCTTTTCGTCAGCAAACACATCCTATCCACACTCGCTCAATGATTTCCTCACACTGTATTCTTTTTTTAGTACTTCTGGCTCCTTTAGCCAAACTTCTCCTTACGAAACATTATAACTACCAAAATTCACTAACTCTTGGTTAACTATGTGGTATTCCATTATTTCCTGGATATAGACAGTTACTTATACCACTTAACTTAACTTATACTTATAAGTGGTATAAGTAACTGTCTATATCCAGGAAATTATAACTACCCTCTATCTAGATTATCTGAGTTTCTGAATCTGGCTCCTATGTTCTCAGCCTCGTAGAGCCATCCCCCGTCAAAACGTTCTTGCTTCTCATAATAATGGGCGTAAATATTTGGGTGTGAACGTTAACCCAGCATTATATCTACTCGTGTTTCTCATAAATTTTCACCGTTATCGTGTGGTAAAAAGACCAGCAGAGCTTTCTTTGCCTCCTATACCCTCAAGTTAATTTTAATTAACCTTGACAAGTTCATCACTCAGGTGATTATGAAGCAACCAAATAGGATTTTTGGGAAAGAATTCTTGCTAATTCATATTCGAGGTGTGATTGACGGAAATAAATCTATGTTCATTCCTTAGGTAATGCTGAAAGCCCTGGATAGTTTGTAATAAGAGCATTTTTTATCATGTTACTTGTCAATAATTTCACTATCATCGAATAAAGTTCATAGTTGCCGTTCCATCCACTACTTTATTTTTCACAAAATTAGGTCCATAAAATTCACATGAACAATGAAATTATTTCATGTTTCTTATTATTCTTTGCCATTAACATATTTACCATAAATGCAACCCGTATTTAATAAGCGACTTTTCTGCAATTGTTTTGAAACCTTTTCAGTAGTAAATTTAGCCTTTTAGTGCTCTCTGTCAATCTCTCACTTTGAATTGACAGATTTCCCCCATTCAGGCCATGGTTTTTCGTGCACGTGTAACAAAAAAAACGAATTTAAAGGATAATATGTGTTGTTTTACGGCGGTATATGTCTCTACTCTCTGTTTCTGTGCTCTCTATCAATTGTATGGAGTTACCATATTGTCTTCGACATGCACTAGAATATTAGAACCTGCTCACCGTTTTTAAATAGTGAATTCAAAGTCCCAAGAAAGCTTAGTATCACCTTTAGTTGTTTAATGCATCGAATACTTAAGAATACGATATAGTGAAACAACGTCCACTTCGCAGTCGTTCCGATGCATTTAATTTTTTAGCATATCTGTCTTTTCTCTGCCTCATAACTGATCACAAGGACAAATTTGGCAAAATCAACCAATTTATCTATTGATTGAAAAACAAATTCCTACTCGTCTTTAAAGATACCTATTTCCAAGCTGTGGTTTTAAAAGGAAGTTCTCCAGCCACTTGCTGTCAATGGCTATAACTAAAAATTTAGGTCTACTACTTCATGACGGCTATATTAAAACACAAATCATTCCTACTCACAAACACTCATGACATATTCCAACAATTTCCCTGTCAAACTGTTTCACATTTATCTCGTCCCCTCGTAGCCCGAATCAATCTGCTCGAAGGTCTGGTATGCAGAGAAAGATGGCTTGGTGTTCAGTCGCAACATCAACTGTTCAAATATTCTGTCTCGTCCATAAAAGCTGAGGCAACTGAAGAGGGATGCGTGCAGGTTGAGTGGAGTGAGCTGTGGAGAGGAAAGGGAGTTGGTTTAAATGGAGGGAGTGAACGCAACGTTTTCTGATTGAAAGAAATATATTGAATGAGACCTTACCTTCGGAAAACGTTTCCTCTGGCTTTCATTTTTTTATGCCTCACGATACAGCAACCTGATATATACAAAAAACAATAAAATTTTATTTTTTTACTCCACGGCACCGCAAGTAATAAAACTTGGGACAAAGTGCGATAAAAATTCCGACGGAAAAAAACACATGTGTTTGCACACATATGTATGCCATGTATCTACCTATAGATTGACAGAAAGTTTGAATGACGTCGAGCGAAGGGATTGAAGAATGTGAGAGAAAAGGGAGTGAGTGACTCGATGCGTGGGAGTTATGGCAAGTGAGAGAGGAAAGAGGGTGAATGTGGAGTTAAAGATACACGGAGATATAGTGATTGACTTTATTTTCGGCGTCCCTGGTAAAATAAACAGGACTTTCCTACCAACAGACATTTTCCTTGCAATAGGGAAGTGCACTAATTTTTTTTTTATTGCTGAATTTGAAAGTTTAGCCTAAAAAAGAAACATTAGTATAATCACTTTTATTTCCTGCATCTGGGGTATGCACTTTAAAACGTTTTGAAAGTCGGAAAATTTCATGTTGCGCTGAAACACAGTGCCTCCATCTTGATTGAGATGTGACGTCACAAGGCAGTAGTCATCAGTGGAGTATCGCTGTATTCCGTCCCCTTCTTTAGCGCGGCGAGAGTTTCCAGGAATCAGTGGAGTTTGCTTCCTAAAAATGTCGGCTAGTACGAAAAACATGAATTCAAAAAAGAATTATAAATGATTTTTTGTTCCAAATTTCATCTCGACGTCGAAACAAAAGCCTGGAGAAGATATTCATTCCCGTGCCTTAAGCACAAGCCATATGGAATAAATGGTTCAAGGCTGCTCCCGACTCTTACCTATCGATGATATTCTGTTTTGAAGATCATTTGAAGGTATTGTAAGATCAAATTGATATTTATATTATAATAATTTACTTAATAGGTACCTCAGTCACATCAGAAAGTGTGTTGAGTAAAACTATAGCATCTTCCGCGTAGACCTACGTAATTTATAAACTGAAAGTAGTTTGGTTAAAGAATTATGGCGCGACTGTTGTTTTACACGACCGGGCAAAATGCGTACTTTGCCCATGATATGTGCATATATGATAACAAACGATTTTTGTTAAAGTTCATCTTTATTTGTTGAAATTAGTACATTGATAGGTGATACAGATATAAAGGTACACGGCAGGTCGCACGGCGTAATTTATACTCCACTGGTGACGGGTTCATCTTGCTGATCTGAAAAATTAGCTACAATACCTCGAACTTTGAAAACTCGCAATATAAGCAGTCAAAGTACATTGTAGGAATACACGAGACCATTCTAGCCCTGAATGTACGTACAATGTTGAAATCCTTGGTTTTCAAAGATTGATGTATTTTATACGCCAGTGCGCCCGGTCCAGGGTTATCAACTTTTATTTCATCCTATTTGTTAATTGAAATTATATTTCGGAATGGTTCTTTTAGCACTGCTACTGAGGTAAACTGGTAGGTACTGAGTAAGTAAACTCCCTTTGGAGTAATGCGAATTACAAGTGTTCGAGATATATGGTATTTTATATTCGTTTTGTGTTCTTATTAATTATGTCTGTACGCATGCATTATGTCTATATGCATATTGTTGCTTTCCGCGAGCCTTTAATGGTATGTGCTCTTGCAAGAGTGGTTTTCATTTTTAATGTGGAAGTTGGTCAGTATAAGCAAAGGAAAAATTAACATTTTAGCGCACACCAACCCTTGTAGTCGTCGTATATCTGCGTTTGTAATAACACTGCTGAAATACCTAACCGCCATTATGATGATAAAAAAATCGTCTCATGTCAATGATTGCTGCAATTAAAATGAATGATAAACTTGACACCGTATGATCACAATGAAGACAACAAAATATAATGTCATGACGAAGGATTGAACCCTGGTCCTTAGGGTAGGAATCGTACACGCTGCCACTACCCCAACCGACCCATCGAAGAGTGTGAGATATTTTGAATTTATATATATAACTTG
This sequence comes from Ischnura elegans, assembly GCF_921293095.1. Taxonomy (NCBI): domain Eukaryota; kingdom Metazoa; phylum Arthropoda; class Insecta; order Odonata; family Coenagrionidae; genus Ischnura; species Ischnura elegans. The sequence goes on along the minus strand of NC_060249.1, from coordinate 82,117,963 downwards.
TGAAAAGTACCGCATGAAAATTAATTAATTACAGCCTAACTAAGGCCCTAATTGAAAAATACGGAGTAAGGTACGTGGTTTCCCCTTGTTAGCCTTAATGCCTCGCATTTCTATGGAGCGTTGAACCTGTCCTCCTTTTTCAAAAATTCAGTGACCATTAATACATCAAAGTTTGGTATACCATTTATAAATCGTTGGAATTTTCCTTCTCCCAACCAAGATTAACTTTTCTTGAACCCATCCTGGACAGCGAACCAATGCAGCAACCAGCCAGCACGGAAATAAGGCTAACATCCCATGATTCTAGTTGCGAAGGGCGAACGTTCCGGCCGGCGTGAATACATACGCAACGAATAAGTCTTGCAGCAAACGTCTGAAATAGGTTTATTAGTTTGACTCAGTTCTTACAAAAAAAGTTTTGGCATGATAAACGGCATTTTGCCAAAATATACCCAGCGAAATATAAATACCATTTATTAAAGATTCAATGTGCTATTTGCACTACTCTTTCCAAACTTGAAGTTGACACGTAAATGAATATTAATGTATTACGCAATGATGAAGTCATTTACTCAAAAGAGAAGCAGCCACATATATATTCTGAGCTTTTTTTATGACAGGAAAAAAAGGATACCCTCAAATTCAGTAATTTTTCTATGCAATAATAGTGGTAGAACTAAAGTTCTACCCAGTGCTACTGCCTTGTGACGTCACGGCCAATATTCAACATGGACACCCGTTTTAGCGGCCTTTGAATTTTTCCATATTTCGGACGGTCATCTCGAATCAAGTATTCACAATTAGGATTTGAACTGTGGTTTTACCACATTATGTTATTCTGAACTCTACTTTTAAAAATGTGTTTGGTGCATTTGAAACACTAGTGTACTTCCCTATTAATAGGATACTTCACTCACGCTCCGGTCGCATTTTGATGATGATTTTCTCCTTTAAAAACTTACCTTAATATCTTGAAAATTAAGATTGAATAAAAAGAAGGGATCTTCAACTTTTTTAATGCAAGGGCCAAACAACGATTTCATATCCTCCGGAGGGCCAAAATGCTTGACGTCATTTTACCACTGCATAAATAAAATAAAAAGCATAGTTTTATAGTGCAGTAATATAAATTGCTTAAAAATTTCAATAAATCATTGCGATTTTTTATATTTTTTTGACGATTGTGTCGATATTTGGTTCGTGCACATACAATATTTTCTTTAGCTACTAGGGGCCACAATAAATTAGCCATCGGGCCGCATGCGGTCCGGTGGCTCCGGGCTGAAGACCTTTGGACTAAACCTTGGCCAACATATGGTTGTTTATCAAAAATACAAAAAATTACAAATGAGTAAATGTTAAGGCATAATATTCAAATTTGAGATGCAGATGAATTTTTGCAACGATCTATTCTATATTCCCTGAAAATTTAAGCATGATAACATCAACTACCGGTTACCAAGAAATACCGATCGAACGGCAGATATGCGTCTTCGTAAGAACCGTGATTTAATTTGGGTACCTGGGTAGATTTAAACACATTTAGATATTCGACTTAAGCATTTACTCTCAAATATTTTATCGATAGAAGGTAAGTACACCGCCATTCAGAGCGATTCCATGCTTACCTATTTTGTATATTTCATTATTACATTCAGTATTTTCCTAAACGTTATTACCATTCAACTCAATTGTGTGAAATTCTCCGTGTGTGGTGTGAATTTTACTCGGCACTCATCACGTTCAAATATCCCATACATTTTAGATTGAAATGAAAACCAGTTCTTGTACGTCCATTGAAACCGATGGCACTTTAATATTTAATGGCCAAGTATATAGTGAAAGGCTTATGTCATCTTAAATAAAAAGCGCAAAATAGAAGGGATGACGTAAATTTATTTAAATTTTTCGCATAATAAAACTATACGATGTAATTATCATCAATATATTTCTTTGGAGAATTGCAATCAATAATGTTTGAGCTTGGAAAATTTTAACCTACAGGTATACATGAAAGTTGTTCGATGTGTGTGAACGTGTTCTCTCATCAATATTTCATCGTAACTAAAAGAAACATGATCGAGGCATGGTGAATTTGAGATGCGTTATGGTACTTGCAGTTGTTTAGTCTATAAGACAAACTATGATACCAAAAAAGAATACGGAACGCTTATTTGATCTATTTACTGGTGATAGAATGATGCCGCGCGATTTCGAGGAACGGATACATAATCTTTCCAGTCCCAATATATTGAATATACGTATTATTTAAAAAAGAAAATCACAGGCCAAATGCGTGGATAAACAAACTGAGTATTCAAAATGATATTACATATATTTTCAATCATCCATTACCATTGAATTTTCGAGAACCATCTTTTAATTTAAGACATTTATTAAATCCCAATTTAGAATCAAGCATCATTTGCTCTGTTCAATGTCGCACTTGTGATAAATCGAAATTTTGCGAAGTATTGAAGAGACATTTAACTGCTGAGCAACAATACCAATTTTAATTTCAATTTTTAGCCTAGTATATCAACAGGATGACTTCCAGTGCATCCTAAAAATATTCATTGGCTCTCGGTATTACATTTGATAGCTTTATTACACTCGTATATTTTGTACTCCTGCTGAATAAGGGGAAAGATGTTTCATGCCGAAGATGATAGTCCGTAACAGCGTCATTCATGCACAAGTACTCTATTGAGGAAGGTTGAGCATTCAGTCGAGCTCTAACTCCTTCCGGGTAGTAAATCTAGAGCAGAGAATGTGCTATAAAGTCTAAAAAGCCTCAGTGCCTTGAGGACGTAAAATTATACTTGATACATATTTCATTGAACTCTATTCACCGTGTAATTTTCCATTGAAAAGTAATATAAATTCAACGGAATTTTTTCAATAAATGCGTTTACTTCAAATACAGTTTTAAGTTTTTTCTACCTGTGTTAGTTTCACCAACACTTAACTTCTCGTCAAGTTCATACTAACCAATAAAAGCTAAGAATTCTCATGTTGAAGGTTTCTTCATCCCATTGTTGTTTCTATCACAAAAATATAAGTAATGATAATTTTATGGTCAAATATAGGTACTAAAAGTCAGGGGAAATATAAATTTACCATTAAAATGTTGTCAAACTGTTTATATTTTAATATACTAATTTCACTGGTTCAGTGATAGGTAGTGATTCGACCTCGTAACTATGTTTTTTCATTTCGTAATATTTATTCAAAATTTAAGCTGCCGCCTTTGAGTTTTCAGGGAGAAAAGATTTATATTGTTTTGCATTTCAAGTGTTTATACCTTCGATCTGAGAAAATACTGTGTAGTTTTAGATGCCGGCAAATGTTGAAACAGATCTAATTACTCAACTCAGATAATAGCTTAAATTTTAAACAAGCAATGCGCATTGATATAAAATATTTCATCAATTAATAAAGCTTTTGGGTTAATCCGCGTCCTGTTGCTTAAAAGTCAACGTTTCTTCCCCTCGGCCGGGGACCTCTTATGGACTAATAAGCTTAGGAAAGGTTGTGTATATGTACACATTTACCATCACAGTGGAGGGAGAGGATGGAAAAAGGATGGTTATAATGGAAAATTCTGGTACTTTCTTCCTTTATTTCGAGATATTACGGGGAGCAATGCATTGCAAATCGTCTATCCTTGATTCCTCTGACGATACATAAACAGATGCAAAACCCTACCAAAGTACATTAGTCCTGAAGAGGTCACCGGCAGAGGGGAATAAACTTTGACTTTGACTTTGAAAGAGGGGAATAAACTTTGAATAAGCCACAACACGCGGGTTAAAACAAAAGTTTTAGTAATGACAACATATGAACTAATAAAAATTAAATAACTTCACTAAGCTGGAACTGTATGGAAAAGGTGAGAAATGGAAAACGTGTGATTTCGGAGTGGAGCTCGCAGTGCGATTGGGACTCCGGAAGAAGAAACCGTGTTTCGGGATTTAAGAAACGATTTTGAGGAGACGAATGCTTTTGTACGCTACAAGTCATTCTCCCCCACCACATGTCGTTAGTAGGTTACGGAGGGAAGGCAAAAGGAGTGATACGCAACATGGCACGGCTGAGCGATTTCTAATTCATTTAGGACAGATGTTGAGAGAGGGGGTTTTTACAAAAGACCTTGATATAGACTATCTGGCTGCCGATCGTTATTTTCCTTGAGCTGTTTATATTTTTTACATCCCCACAACCCTCCCTTCTCTCTCCCTCACTCACAATTCTCATCGGGAACGGTATTTAAATGCCGTTCGGTAGTAGTACGGGAAAATATCGTGCCTTTCGCTCGTTTTTCGTTCCCCTTCTCCAAGAGAGAGAGGAATGGTTTCAGAAAAAAATATAATGAATCGAGAGTGAGTGAGTGAGCAAAGAAAAACAGACGTGTGGCGGTGATTATATGTTTTTTTTATTTTTTTTTTTTCCGTATCGAAGAGAACGTTTCCACATGCATCGCCACACTCGTATAACATGCACAGACACATAGAAATCTACACACACACACACATATATACCAGTTTCTTCACACAAATAAAAAAAGAGCAAGTGCTGCTTTCGCGGGGATATCCGCGGACGAAATCGCAAAATTACTGCGGCACTATTGCAGCGATGACTCGTTCGTACTACTCTTCCACAAGCACCTCCCCTCTCCACTTCTTTTACCCCCCCCCCCCACCAATCGTTCTCTTTCAATGTTCCCGCTTTCCAGTGAGTCAGGCTCGGCGACGAGAGAGCGTAACACGAGGGATAAAGAGATAGTTGAGTGAAGAAGAGAAGGAGAGAGAGAGAGTCTCGCGGCATCGAATCATTGTTCAACATGCGATCGTCATTGGTCGTACGGCTATGCTCCCATTTCCCTCGCGGAAAACCCCACCCTCCAATCCCCCCGCCGCCGCCGCGCACTGCTTTCGTGTTCCGTTATTGGGAATTATCAAGTGGGCGACAAACCTGCGCGACGCATCGACCAAACAATGCTCCGGATGCCAAAGTAATATGTCCCGTTCGGAAAAAGAAATAATCCATTTCCTAAAATCTCTCAATGCTTTTAGCAATGGTCTATCATGCCCGTTATCGACACTGATCTCCGTCGATTTAGATTCGCACAGTAAACTTCAAAGTACTAATTACTGCTGAGGTTAGAGTACAAATTTTCAATATTTATTCATGAATTGATTCTAGGATATGTTACACAAACCTATTATTTTATGGTTGGTACATTATTATTTTAGCGCACGGTAATTTAGTAGTTTATTTTAGCTATTAGCCATCGTTCACTTATTGAATCCATAGCAAGGGTAACGATACCTTGTTTAAGCTGCTGGAAGCCTGTCACCAAAGAAGCAATTTATTTTCTCCGAAAACTACCGATGGATTGCAAGGTGGGACTTAGTGCTAAAATCACTCCAATGCTCAAGTAATTTTCTCCCTTTTTTTAAACGACCGGTGTCGAAGCAAATCCCAGCCACACGATTATGGAGGCAGATTGCCGGGTATTATTTAGGTTTGAATGTAAATGAATACTTGTAAGTGTGATTTGCAATGAACAAAGTCAATAGGAACAACTTTACGTGGCTCTTAAGTGGTAAAAGGCTCCCGCCCGACGGTCGTGTTCCGTTATAGGGAGTTATCTAGCTAGCCGAAAACTTACCAGAGTCATCCATGAATCAATGCTACTTTATAATTGCTAAATAATACTACCCGTTTGGAACACATACTACCCAGTGGCGTAGCCAGGGGAGGGGGTCCGGGTCCGAAATATTAAAAAAATAATAATAATTTGCCTTCATAAAAGTAAACAAAACATTGAAAAATCATTAATTTACAATTTTTTAACAAATGATGAAGTTTTTTTGATTATGAAAAGTGTAAAAACTAGTTTAAAAAACATTAATTATTACCCTGTTTTTCAAACATTGTCTCCCCTGGTTTGGCCCCCCCGAAGGAAATTCCTGGCTGCGCCACTGATATGACCTATATTTAAAAATTCTACTTCGTTAACAAATATAGTTTAGTGGTACAGCCACTTTAGAGGCATACTACCTGAGTATGAAGTACAACTTTTGAATATGCATGCATTAAATTATTTAAAAATACATAACTCCAACCCAATATTCAATATTTTTCACACTCTGAGAGTAGTATTTTAGTGGAGCTATAAAATCATCATCCACTTTATGAATTCACCAAGCGATTTCCTGGCGTAATTTATTCGTAGTCCATCATTGAGAAGCTTGCTCATGAATGTCTCTGGGGTAACTTCCTGGGTCAGTTAATCCATCTCCTCCAATGTTTGGACTAAACAGCTTTTTATCGGAACGTTGGTGGACATGACTCAAGTGACCAGCGATTTTACCCAAGAAACCTTCATGAGCATGATCCACCGGAAAAGCTTGACAATTTATTTTTGCAATTTACTTTCTAACAAGTTTAAAATTGGCATTCTCTGCGTGGTACCAGGGAATCAATAGTTACCAAATGATACCATTGATGATATCATTCCTGCTCAGTGATTAATTTAAATAATACCACCTTCTTTCGACATTTTTCCTCTTGAATTCATCTCATATCGTTTATAGAAACATCTTTTTTACAATCGTATTATTTAGATGCGATTCTCCCTTAAACGATACTGTATATACGATACTGCATGCTATATAGGTACTCTGAGACTAGCCATGTAACGAAATAAGGTAGAATCCTTGCTAAGCACCTTATATGTCAGTTTTTTGACACGTGGTTATGACAGTTAGAAAACATAATAAAATAATCTCACCTCAATTAACATAAATGTAATTTACTCTTATTTCATTGGTGGTCTTTATGCTACGTGAAAGAGATCCATCCAAAATTCTCATTGATTAAGCATTGCATGTAGTAATCTCCCGATCCATCGCTCACAATATGTAACCTTTCTTCGGAAGGAAATAAATACAACCCCGTAACCGCCGCGATCCCTTTGACGTCAAATGGAAAATCGGATAAACTGATACTATTTCACTTAACCCCACCAATCAAACTTTTACCCACCAGTAAATCTAGCGATCGAAGCTGGAGAGAAAAACATTTTTAAATCCGGGACCCGTAACTTAAATCACTTCCAAAGCTATCATTCTTCCTCCCATCCCACTTCTCCCCTTCCCGCCCCTCCTTCCCCCCTCCACTTTCCGATCGCGTTCGAAAATGCCCCCTCCCGCCACTTGCAGGAGACGTAAAAAGGGATCGTTGGTTCGCTACACGCCCACCACTCTTCGACTACGGGGTGGCGCTTCAGTAAGAGGTTGGCAGGCGGGGTTGGAGATGAGGGTATGGGATTTGGTATAATATCGGAGTCGAGTATTTTATAGCTTCCCCCACCCTCTACTTCTCTCTCTCTCTCTCTCATGGCCTCCTGCCTGTCTTTTGCAATGACCTGGCGAGGTCACGGGTTCCATGTCGGTATAACACTGCCGTTACTCATCCAGGGTCATTTTTTATTTCCTTCCATGAAACCCATAACCGGCCTAATGTCTCTCCCTGCGACGCCCTCTTTCGCACTTCGCCTCACGCCAAAACTCCTTCCAAAAACTCTTTTTCACATCCGGTCTTGTCTTCCCAACGTTCCCTTTATTTCTTCCCCGTAACACCTTCCCGATCCCTTCTATCGGAACGTTGGAACTTCCCCCACCAAATGTACACAGAAAGATATCTCAACTCCCTCCTTGCCTGCGACAATTTTCGCGCACTCGTTCAACATTCTTGCCTCACAATTTGGCTCCTGACTCACTCCCTCGGAAATGGAGCTTAAGCCGATTATTATTATTACAGACTAATTCTCCTGCCTCCCTTCATCGCTTCCCTTGTGCTCCTGTTTCAAATCCTTCCTAACCTTCTTTCAACGAAATAACCTTTTAAATTAATGACAAATCCACCACCGATCTCATCATTGATTATAATCGCGTTAGAAGTCAATAAACGATTATGGGTTTACATATTAACGCTGAGCTATGTATCACGGGACTAATTTCATCTTCTTTCGAGAAGAAATTTTGAGTGATGAAACCCTTTTGTGCAGAAAAAGCTTTTTTTGATAAAAAAATAGTCGACTTTGATCAAAATATTTATTAATATTCAATTACTTTTCCGTTGAAGAGCTACGCCAGAATCTACTGAGATGTCATTTCTTATTTTTATTGGAAGTACGATTTGCGTAGTGACAGTTTACCTGATATTTTTATTGTATATTCCTTGTCCATTTATGCCCTAATATTTGCAGTCTGTTTGAAAAATTGTTATTTGATTACTTGTCTCCACACAGCTTTTCTTATGTGTTTCAGTAAATCATATCCAACCTCCTTTCTTCGACTTAACATTATAAATTTATGAAAACACCACGTCCGATATTATCATGACGATATTATCATATTATTATCATGATACCTGTATAATGGTCATTGGTTAAAAGGATACTAAGATTGAGGGTGTTGAAAGAGAGAAATAAAAGGCTGGAGTAGCTGACACAGTGACATTTTTTTTATTTTAGCTCACAGAGTGAATAACTGATTAGCTAAGTTTCATCATAGATGTATGTTTTTATTTGAATTAAAAGTCTTCACCTTTCTTCTCAGTAAATAGCACAGTATTGAATAAGGCTTTATTAAGCATTCTGTAACTTTTTCTTTTTTATCTTCTCAAACATACATTTCCTCATTCATTCGATGCATCACTCAGGAATCAATATACCTACTTAGTTTACTATATGGTTTTCAATTTGTTATCTTTATAGTATTATGAATACTTGGAAAATGTAGGCTTACCTGACCATGGGTAATCTCTTCTCGGGATTCTAACCGGGCTAATTTTTTCATAATGGCCAACGTTTCAATCTCTGACTCGGAGCTCATCCTCAGGGCTGAATGTTGTTTTATTTCAAATAAATCAAATCATGTTCACCTGATCATGTTAGTAACACCGCAAACTAGTAGTGTCTTGTATTAATAAATCAAAAAGAAATTGATCTTATCCGTTTACTATGGAAAGATTACCAGCGTAAGATGCTCTTCATATAAATGCATTGAAAATTAGTCATAAAGGAATTCTTTAGTTATTAAGGTTGAATCAGTTATGGCTGATAAATGAATTCTTTGGTTGCAGGTCAGAAAGCATACGGTACATTTTGAGCCTGTGGAATAAAACTTAATACCTTTTCGATAAAGGGATCCATGAGATGATCAGGAGTCGCTGTTTGAATCACCGGACCTGGCCACACTCCAGGTGGCATCCGTCAGCTGCCAAATACTTCCCCACCCTTAATTGCGAAACATTTTCGTCTTTAGGCATTCAAGCCACTCTCTTCTCTCCCAATGAGCCATTTTGCGCACACTCCCCAATCGTTTAACGCGCATACACACATCAACCGCCACACGTCTCAGAAAGAAAAAAAAAGAAATGCATAAAAGAAGAAAAAAGCTCTCCACCCATATCCCACTTCCCTGGGGATCACCTTTCGCATTTATTCAAGGCATCCCATTTGCCCTTTCGCAAACCTACCGCCACCGCTCAGAATCTCCCGAAATCTTTTATATCGGCCCAAACTCCCATTTCATTCCCACCCCCATCTTGATCTCCTCAAACTTACCTCACCCCCCTTCCCCCAGGGAAAGTCTTCGCTCTTCCCCCGACTACTGCTCGTTCTTCCACGTGCCCTGCTTGTCCCTCCATTTCAGGGTGGCCACCCGCTCGGCAAATACGGGAATACTCGGGAAGTAAAGGGTGCAGTGAAAAGTACATTAACGAAACACTAGTGTCTCTTAGATTACCGGGTAGAGCTATCGCACCCCTCCTATCTCTCGCGAAAAGTGCAATGTCACTCTTAGATACCGATAGTTCACTAATCATTCAATAGCCAATATTCATTTTATTTTAACATTAATTATTTTCTTTAAATTATAAAAATTAACTCAAAATTCTTTTTAAAAATACATTACAAAGGTGAAACCACATATAACAAAGATTTCCTAGAGTTTTTTGAATGTAAACCTTTAGTTATTTTCGAGAACAAATTATTTTCCTTACCTACAGCAAAATTTGCAAAAATGCCTCGGTAGTACTCGTAGCATAGTATCTAGAATACCGGTTGGCACTCAAAGGTTGAACATCCTGCGTGCTATGGGCGTAATAATACGACATAATACGACATGGGCATAATAATATCCTTCGATTTTTACTAAAGGAGTAATATTTCGCTATCCGTCTTTTGAAAAATTGTATTTTGCCATTTTATAACAGAGTGATACTAGCCCTTAGATAAATAAATTTAAAAAGGCTAAAAAAAGTAAAATTAATTCTTTAAAATTATACCAAACACATTTTTATCGTTCTTTTTTTTACAACCAACCCAAAGGTCACAAAGAACACAAAATTATGGAAAATGGCCAGCACCCGGGCTAACAATAAGATCAACTGTACCAAAGTCAGCACGGTAAGTGCTAATAACCTTTTGATGCTTTCTCATTCAACTACTGCTATGAGTATTTCATGGGCCACCAATTGCGCTGCGCTCTCAATTTTTGCCGATATTTCGAGGAAAGACTGCTCCGTCGTACAGAGAGGTTGTCGTCAATATCGTCCTTAACTAGACCTTAGGACGATGTAAAAGTATTCCATAAAACGTTGGCTGAAATGGTACAGCCTGAACCATTTGGAAGCGCGAGAAAAATCATCGAACCTATGCATTTCTTCGAGTTACCGAAAATAATTCCTATCATAGTCAGCGATAACAGAAATGAACACACATACGTCTTACATACAAAATTATGCTTTATTCAAAAGCAACGAAATAGTTTCTTCAATAAAAGGATGGCAGATATTTAATTTTACTTACAATTATCTTCATAAAGGATAAGAATCGAGGAAACACCACATTCTTCAATGGTGTATTGTAAACCGAGCAACTAAAAAAAACTTCTATCCAAAATAGTTTATCCCATGTTTTTAGAGTGTATGAGGTTATTTGAGTTAGATGATCCATTTTCATGTGGGTATTTTGTTCTTTCCAGAAAAAAACTATTTTTTGCCGTAGCACTCATTTCATCGATTAGCGGAAATTCAAATTCAATTCTACTTAGAATAAATGTTTTTTTTTCTTTCGTCGTTTCTTAACGGCAGATGTTACAACGGTTCCTTTGTATTTTGTTTCAAAGGTATAAAAGTCATGTAAATTATTTTCAGCTGTAAAAACCATAAGGATATTAGGTATAAAAATTAAACTTATTTGAAATAGTGGTCATAGCAGGTGACAAGCCAAAATAAATGCCAAAGATGAATTTAGCTTTCATGAAATATCTCGAGAAAATGGAGTGGTTTAGGGGAAATATTTTTCCTAACATAGAGATGCATATGAGCCTATTAACTTATATTCACTCATTTTCCCTTTTACATTTGGTGGGAATATTTGTTTAAAAGTATGAAATATCAGCATGAATCTTACTTCTACATAGCCGCGACAAAAAGGGTTAAGTAACAATGCTACGAGAAAAAAGGAAGACCCAGAATAAAATACATAGGACATATTGTAAAAAAATTTAAAAAAAGAAATACGCAGATATGAAATGATTTGACACAAAGGAGAATGAGGAGGAAAGTTGCGTCAAACTTATCTTCGGATGCTTCTTCTAACCTTTAAATCTGAACACAGTGAAATTAAAAAGTATTCCATCGGAACTTCAGCAGAGATGGAGAGCCTAACCCGGCTGGAGGTCCGAGAGACATTCACAGCTACCACTCACCGGAAAATATTCAAATCCTTCTTGACAAGCCCCTGCAGGGAGGAAGTATACACCCAGATACCAGCCCTGAAGAAGATGAAAAAGTATTTAATATAAAAGTCGGTATAAATCAAGTGTCTTTCCCGGTGGGAAGCCCGAAAGGCTTTCACAGTAATCTTCGGATTAATCACTAATGCTGATGATAATGACGCAATGGGATGAAAGGAAGCACCGGAATGAGTTGAATGGGACATATAATCAAGGATACAAAAGAAAAGAAATACCCAAATATGGAATGGTCGATAGCTGCGTCTAACTAGTCTTCAACTGCCTGTTATCTTCGAATCTGGTTCTAGAACGATGAAAAAGTCTTGCATCGAAACGTCGGGAAAAATGGAGTGCTTTACACGGTGGGAAGCCCGAAAGACATTCACAGAAATCTTTTGATTTATCAGTAATGCTGATGACGATGTAGAACCGTGTCGCAACTATAGGGGGATGAGAGAGTAGATCCCTCCCCCCAAAGCCTCAGAGAAATGAAAAAGTTATTTAAAAATATTGCCTAGTTTTGAAATATAATAACGGCATCTGCTTAGATTTAAAGTTTTAGCGCAAAATTGATGTAAAATGTATATCCATGTATGTCATTTTTTTTTTTTCCCTCCCTGGGCCATCCTATTCACCCCATCCCCCAAATCATAATCCTAGTTACACCACTGATGTAGAGAATAGGTAATATTTAGAAACTCTGAGCGAATAGTACGGGAATAGCCCGGAAATTTCACTTTCGTAACCAAGTGGCCACCCTGATCCACCCTTACCCTCCCATCTCCCCTCCCCACATCCGAGTCTCGATTTCTTCCCTCCCTCCTTTCATCACTTTTGGACCAAAAGAAAAAGAATAGGGTCGCCCCCAACTTTCCGATCCCTCCAGAGGCTTTTGTTTTAATTTTATGTTGCCCTAGCGACGCTATTCCTGGCGCCTCTCATCCCTAACTTAAGGGTAAAGCCGGTCCCTGCCCAAAACATTCCCCCACAGGAAAAACCCTTCTTCCCCCCTCCCTCGACTTTTCCCCAGCGCATCCCTTTTTATACCTTCGGTATCCTACTTTCACATTTCTTCTCCCCTTAAGGGACCTTTCATTTTCGTCCATCTTATTCCCCTTAGTTTTCTCACCCTTGAACTTCCTTCATTTTTCTGTGCTCTGGCTAACGGTTTGATAATTATTTGTCGAATATCTACTCAATAAGCAAAGGTTTACAATGATGACGGCCGTTTTTATATTCTCTAATTTAGTTTTTCATAATTAGCAGAAAATGGTGGATGCTTAATCTACATTATAAATAATTTATCTAATTAATTCATGCTGTAATCGTCACAGAATTGCATATTTTATTAGAGAGCGGTAATTAGAAGTATTCCAATCCACTGGAGATAGGATTACGAATCTTTTTCCTAAAACAGAGAATAATGGTCGTGAAATCGGTTTGATTGGTTTTTAATTCTCACGAATGAATTCCATTAATATGTACATCGACTTATAGTATCAGGCGATAACTAATATCGTGTTATAATGAACATTCTACATTACTTTCTCACATAATCCACTCTCAAATCCCTTATGCGAGCCAATCAGAGCAAACCTGACTATAAACGACCGCCATAGGGGCATAAATTTTAGGCGCATTTCGCATTAAACTCAACATCTTACCTACAGATTGACGGCAAAACTGTCGTCATCAGTCACTGAAAACGCAGTAATTACCCGGAAACCATGCCATGTAATGCAGTTCCAATTTGTAGTAAGCATTTTCCCAGTCTAGTAGAGCCATAAGAGCCTTAAAAATGTGTTTTTAGATTTTTTTAAAGTTTCCTGAAATTTTAGCACTGACGCCTTTTTTAGGACCGTCAGTCAATGAAGAGCAATCAGAAGAGGATATTTTTAAACTGTCTCCTTATACCATTTCTCGAACTAACCTCCAAAGCTTAAAAAAGTTATTAACCTCTTCCCTGACCCTGCCTAGAAAACTTACGCGAACGACTACGTGGAGTATCTCATGTACCCCATTTATAATTCATAAATTATGCGTTGTATTTTAGTCTTTCCTATTGTTCAAAACAATGGCTCTTTTAGTATTGATGTAATACCTTGTTTTGTACAACTTATAAATACATTCTAAGCTACATTAAGGTTTTTAAATTGATTTTGCGCGAAATGGCAGGAATCTTTCATGTTTTGCTATTCTTACTGTACACTAACATGCTATGAAAAAAAAGGACAAAAGGTGCCATCATGTAGAATATTGGCATTATTGAAGTTATAATATCATAAAATTTATTTAATTCAACTTTTACCCCTACACTCCTATAACAAACAAGTTTTTTTTTTTCTTCCCGCCAGCTGCCGTACGGGGTAACCCAGTAACCCCACCATTAAAAATTGTAGTTTTCAAAAACAATTTTGCGGAGAAACAAGATACAAAGTTATTGAACTCAAATACAAAAAATATCAAAGGGACAAAATGAAAAATAAAACAGTTATGCAACATTAACATAATTAGGGGTAACTGATTTACCTCGCACAGTCAGGGAAGGGTTAATAACGATAAAAGTGCCTCATTTTACCGTTGGATATGATTTGGAAATACTGTCACCAGTGAGCCACCGTCAGCGGTTATTTTTCCTCGTGACTTAGACTTTAACACCTTCCGCTTTCTTCTTCCGTAACCAGAAGACTTCGTTACCACTAATGGATCAAATGGGTGAAACCTTCGAGAAATGGGCTGGAGATTGGATCGGAGCCAGGAGTTTTCGGTCACGCTGAGAATTCGGAGTTGCAGCACTGCAGGAGGTGCAGTCGCCATCGTCGGGTGCGGTTTGACTCTGCGGTGGGCAGTGAGGAACCCGTGACGGAAGCGGTGATAATTGACGTTGACCCTTGCCTCCGCAGTTAATTGTTGCCTAGACTCAAAAAAGAGTCAAAAACCGCGCGAATTCTTTGAGCGGCTTATAATGACAGCAGGGACAGGGTGATGAGGGTATCAGATGGCTATTTATTATATTGAACTGTGTATATTTGCCCATTCCATTGAATGATGTGTTTCGTTTATTACATCGTCGCCACATACATTAACCTTTTTTGACCCTTTTGAAGACAGTAACTATCTTCTCCAAGAAGCACACCTAATTTTTCCACTAATTCGCTAATCCTAGTCACTCAAAAATGAAAGCGTGAGATATCATGTCCCACGGATACCACGACTCAAAGATGGCTACAGCTATCTTTGCCACGAAAGAGTTAATCTTCAGTCTTCCCTAAAAATGGCTGCATAATTTTACAAGAAAACGCTGTAAGTAAATGGCTGCTGGCAGACGAACGCTGACTCTATTGTTGCTCCCCGTTACGCCCGAAGCAGTGGTTCTTTTTCCCTAGTTCGTTTTTGACTTTGAGGAAACGTCGAAGGCTTCCAGACTGGTGACATCAATGATCCACGCATAAAACAGGAAAGGTGAAGAAAGATTTCGTGCTTTTCCGGCAAATAGACTGAGTGAAGAATTCTTGGAATCGCCACCGGGTCAGGAACTGCATAACTGCCGACGTTTCGATGCCTGACTCGGCCATCGTCCTCAGGGCTGTGAGGACTGAGGACCCACTCACTCACTCACAGCTCTGAGGACGACGGCCGAGTCGGGCATCGAGACGTCGCGTCGGCAGTTATATAGTTCCTGATCCGGTGGCGATCCCTAGAACTCTTCACTCAAGACAGGCAAGGTATCCAAATATACCGAAACAAACTGCTCTTATAAGAATTATGTTAAACATGAAATTATCGGATCGTAATCATGGACAATTTAAAATTTTCCAAAAACATTCCACATTTTTTTCAGCTTCATCGTGTAGATGTGATAAGCCGATCATTATTAGATTTAAGATGCAACGTTGACGTCGGCGCGGTTTGGGCAATTCTGTAACATTTATCGGATTCACAAGCACTTCTCCCACGTTGACTGTTATCGTTAATGCTTGGTTATAGTCCGTGATTGCTTCCATCGTTTGTCAGCAACATAATTTATTTCCCAAATTCAAATTTAAAGCAAGCGTCCACCATGATACAAAACACTGAGTCTTCAAGTTAAAGTTGATGTTTCAAAAAGTAACATCGGAAAAAGTTTCCTTCCAAAACCATTTCTATTTCTTTTCAAATATAATTTCTCTCCTTTTCTTCTTCCTTCAAGAGATTTTCTATAGGCATAACTCTCAACAATCCCATCCTCATCACCCAAACTCATCCCACAGCAACCCCCTGCCAACCTTCCATCCCTCTTCATTACACATTGCACACATTAAGCATCTAATTCAACATAAAACTAAAATCAATAACAGTAGTAATTAAGCATAGAAATAAATATCAAACGTGTAACGCTTGAAAATACTCGGTAAATGAGTCATGCCCAGTGCCCACAGACAAAAAAAATTTCAAACGGTATAAAATTGAGAGAAAATTTGGATTAGAAGTTCTCCGAGAAAGACTTAAGCATTAGCACTAGAGACCGATAAAGCAGAACAATAGAAGGAGGAATATTAGGGATTTGAAGGAAATTGCGCGGAAACGGAGAAAAGTATGGATGCATTATTCCAATTTCACAATATTACCACATACTGAGTATGATTATTCTTAAAAATCACACTATCTTATCCATTCCTTATTTTAGAAAATAAGCCACCTCAGCGCTCCATGAGAATTGAGTACATTAATATGATGAGAGGAGCGTGCTAATTAATTTGTTCAATTATGTGGTAGGAAAAAACTAATTTAATTCGAAAGAATTTAACAACATAAATACAAAGGATTAGGTAATTTCCGATAGATGATTCTGTTGACTGCATTAGAAGCAAAACGTGGACTCAATTATTATCTTTACACCACCAGTACAATAAAAACGGCGCTAAAATTCAAGTAAAAATTAAAACACCTCAAATATTTTTTCACCTTTACGTTAATACCGTATTTCTCGCTTGTTAAGATTATTATATAAGTGATTGATGGTTTTTTACTAGGGATAGAACTAGTTAGACCGCGAAAGAAGTTTACTCTTTGAAGTTTAGTTCATAAAAAAATTCTGCAATAGTCAAGTTGATGATTTACTCACGCGTAAAATTTAATTTATCATATTGTAATCATAAAGCCATTGTAAGTAATGGTTTTTCACAATATATCCTGTGAATAAAACACAATTGTAAATGGTGAGCGTTTTCCAGGCATTTTTTATTGAAGCACACAACACAATTATCACTGAAATTGCTCTGGAAGACTGGATATTCTCAAAGCTATAGTAAAATTACAAAATTTGACGCACATATTTGCGCATTGCGCAATTCAATTGATGCTATATTATATACATTTACTTATTCATGTAAATAGAGATGACACGGTTATAATTACCAGATATTATTTTCACATGGTCACTCATTTTCACGCAAAATACTCAGCACGCAGTGAACAATATTAGCTAATGAACGTCCGTTTCAAGAGAACAGGTATTATTAATTTAATTACGGTAGGCTTTTCATTGGTAACACAATATTCAATTCCATGAAATTTGAAGGGCCTTTTGGATAGCATTCCTGGTATTCGCACCATGAATTATTGTCGCATGGATTACTGATTGGTTAAAGTACTTCAGCGTGCTTATTCATGAGGTAGAATTTGAGTCTATTTTTCATTCTTTCTATTATGATAATCAAGTTTACTTAAAAATATGGATTGTCACTTCTGGCTAACAGTGATTGGAGAGAATTTTTCCTGAAACTGTACCGTGTTATATCCTGAAACTACACGGTGCTGAAAGACTTAAAAAATCTTACGAGATTTACATGACGCATAGTATTTGTTTAAAAATATATTTATTCCTCTTTCCTCCAATGTTTCATATCTTGTCCATGCGACGATGAAGCTTCGCAATCAATTTTCAGTTCGGGATACTACTTTAATTTAGAAATTAGCCACAGCATTTACGTGATTTTCTTAATCTCCTTTATAAAATCTATAGAGAATGGATCTTTCAATGGTTATGAAACAACAAATATTATTATTTCTCATTTCATTTCTTTTTCCAAAGTAAGAAAATATTCTAGGTAATTAACCTCTACTCAAAAGAGATTACTCTTGAAAATTATTGAATTGTTTCTAAAAATGAATGAAAGTGCTTTTACTGCTACTAATGATGCTATTAATTAGAGTACATTTTCTCGACAGGTTTTCTACATGTATCACACCAGATGTGTAACATAGCATCCCTATATTAACTGTTAAAGCATTTACGAGATACAGAGGGATACATCGATATGCATCGTGAATAAATGCTTAATGTAATATGAGCCGGATTGTGAGGAAAGGATGTGCAGTTTTTTGCATGTAAAATGGTGGGTTTGAACTTAAATATGAGTTGCCACCGGGAATCGATTACATACTCACTTTAATGAACAATCTCTACACACGGTATAAAATATTCGAATCTGATCATCGCTCAAATAACTCGTCACTCTTTTCCAAGATCTTCAATTGTTTTTAGAGCATCTAAAAATTTGGATATGGATATTAAACGCTTCTTCAAGAAAGTTGGTGTATTATAAAGAATCGTGAATTGCATACCTATGTTTAAAAATAAATGAGTACATGGATTCTCTGAACAAAGCAGACAGAAAAAAAGCCTAAAAAGGAAGGTAAATAGAATTGGTAAGATAGCGAAAACATCATCGTTGTGGAATAAATCTTACGAAAAGAGCCACATAAAGGAAAAGAGTTGATGAAATGAGGGGAAATAGGGTATTACGGATTTGGGGGAAAGTAAGGAAATTGAAGAGAGAGAGAAAAAGCAGGGAGTAGGTAGGTACTTGGTTTTTCGTGGGGTCGGAGCATATTACCGACGGATATCATTATGCCAGTTTTTTTCATCCCTTTTTTTTGGCCCCACTTCATGTTATCCCGCTCCCACTTCCCTCTCAACTTCCTTCCCTTCCTCCACGTTTTGGCTCCGGAAAAAAGGGCTGGTGGAGACGTTATTCCAAATGAGGAGGGGATGCAAGGTCTTGCCAAAAAGGGGGAGGGAGGGTAATAATCGTCTGTGAGTTTTTGTCGGAGGGCAGTATGGCCACAAGAGAGGAGAGGGATGCGGAAAGAAAAGGCCTGGTTAGAGGGAGGAGAAAAGAATAGACTCAGCGGGTCTTAAGCTGACGCCTCACTCTCGCTTGAAATGTCTTCTTACTGTACGTATTCCTCATTTAAACCATAATCATTCATCTTTTGTATATAGCTCATTCTAGATAAAATTTATCTGTATATCAAATGGGAAAATGTATCGCACTATTTATGGAAGTGTGACTCACCATTACATTCTTTAAAATTATTCCTTATTGAAATCTTAATCTTTCACCTAGTGTATAGAGCTCACTCTATACAAATTTTATCTGTATTTCAAATGTGCAAATTTATCGCACTATTTTCAAAGTATGCAGTACTTTTTCACTTTTTCAATTACTGGAATTAAATTACATATATTTTTGTACCATGTAACGCATAAATATCTCAACACTACCTCCACACTGTGCCCAGGAAACTATAACAACCACCGGGAAGAAACTACCCAACTCGGTAGGACTAGAGGTTACTGGGACCGCATTACTAAAGAAGACATAGAGATCCGTTTTCACCCAAACAACATCAATAGAGATCGAGGAGTGCAACTAAGAAGCGCTTGGAACCGGGCAATAAAAAAGGCGAGAAAGGAGGAAAAATCCCGAAACAATCACAGACCACCCAGGTGAGGAAGGAGGGCATAATTATCGGAACACATTGACATCGGCATCGTCAGCCCTTAGGAAATTCTCTCAACGAAACGTCGGCCTACACCATACAGATCGTTACCCGGTTGGAAACTCGAGAAGCTTTCATCCATGCTATTCACTGGGAGAAGATCAGATTCTTTTCACTATATTTCTAGGTCCGACAGTAACGATAGATTGAGGGAGATATTTAGGCTAACGGATGGGTATACGAATTTGTTTTACACCGAACAATGGATAAATGTAACGAGTGCTAGAATGGACTCAGTACTTATATCTCCTTCTCTTTACTCTTTATTTATTTTTTTATTAGCACTCCCGATTCCGGACACACCCTGCCTCACGCCTCATGAAGTGCCTTTCGGGGTATAATGTAGATGCCCAGAGGTGGAAAAATTAACGCTTAGCTCATTGGCATCTGAATGCGGCCAGATGAGGAACTATTCGAATATGTCTGTCTTCCAAACTTTTGTCCTCGTAGATTTCTCATTTAATCGGGAATTTTAAAAACACTCTAAACCCCTTTATAACGGCGAAATTAACCATATCCGCCGCAGTATGACACCGCGTAGAACGCCCAGACAGAACGCACAGACCCGACAGTATACTCAATTCTAGGTGAGACGTGGGCGAAGCATACATCAGAGAATAAGAGGAAGAATTCCTAGTTAGGTCTTCCACGCATTCTCATACTTCGACGGTGATGATTAATTTACCCGTTATGAGAGGTTTCTGGTTTTTTTAAATAACCGATTTAATGACAACTCCACGAGGACAAAAGTTTGGAAGACATCTTCGAGTTCATCTTCAAATAGTTCATGAGCTGGCCTCATTCAGATGCCGATGAGCTTTGCATTAATTTTTAAAGTTAATTTTTTCCACGACTGTACTCTGATCATTTCAAGATTGCAGTGAAAGTTTTAAACAAATGATAGGCCAAGAAAAAAACTGAACCGTTTGAGCGAGATTGATGCGTCTTCTTCTGAGAGCGACCCTTAGTGGTGGATGCTATTACGCCCTTTCCCTCGAACGTCTCCCGGGTCGCCGCGTGGTAGGGTTTGGTTGGGAAGGGTGAAGAAAAGAATGGAAAGAAATGCTTTGGAAGAGGAGGGCGATGATGCTGTGTATCTGAGCCAAATACTGCAAAAAAAAATGAGGGGAAAGCCAGAAAAGCATCTCGGACGAGAGATAGAGAGAGACAATTAAGGCCTTGTGCCTTGATGCAATGGAAGTTAATATTTAAGAAATTACTATTTCTTAACAAAGGATAACAAATAGGAGGTGAAAGAATGATAATGTCTTTTTTAGTTGAAAGAAGTCACTTGTCAATCGGGATAATCAATTTGGTATGCATAGCGTGATTATATCTTATTTTTCAGCATATATCTGTTATTTATGGAAATAAGATAATTGTAAGCCTTATTTGGTGTCACGCAAAATTGCAAGCTGGTAAAATGAAAGGTACTGGCGATATTTTGAAACTACTTTAATTTTACCTCTCAACCGGTTTCGATAAATTTTGTAATTGCAACTGAATATGATAAAAATGTATTGACATTGGTTGTGAAGTAAAACTGAAAACTTAAAAAAGTAAAAAAATACTACTTGCCAAAATTGGTTACTTTTAATATTATAACGTAATAATTACTTTATATAACTAAGCCTGTAATAACTATCAACATTAGAATTACAATTGCTTTGTTAGGTAAATCTACGGTCATTTCATACGGTTGGTGATTGGGAATAGCAAAAACGGGTTGAGCGAGGTAGCCTTGTGGATAAAGCGCCTGGCTGCTGATAGAAGAAGGGTCCCGGGTTCATTTTCCGGCTGAAGCCTTCGGACACCACCGAAACAAAGTTCTCGATTAACGAGGTGGGCCAGAGGAAGTAATTGGCATGCCAAACCTGAATGTGAGAAATGTACTTGCCAATGTCGTAGTTCGAGGTGGGCTCTACCGTCATCTATCCTATGATTGATGGTCCAGGGGGACCCTTACAAGGATACAAAAAATCGTTTCAGGCTGATTTTGTGGAATATTGCTATATCCATGATTAAAACACAAATGGTAATTTCCACACTTTTTAATTTAGCACTTAACGACCGACCATGGTTTCGACACTTTGTCGAAACCATCGTCGGTTGTTAAGTGTCAAATTAAATAGTGTGGAAATTACTTTGTGTTAAAATCATGGATAAGAATACAAAACACCGGGGCCGGGACCCAGTGCCAAAAACTGATTCGCCCAGTCACCCGGGGGAGGAATGGAGTGGGAAGGAGAAAAGAAGGAGGCGTCGCCGTGATAGGATCCCGTTGACGCCTCCGGGGAGGGGATGAGGGTGGAAGATAGGGGAAAGGGACAAACCCGCGTTGCCATGGGGACAACGGGTCCCACTACAAGCGAAACCATTACTTAATTTACCCACGAAATTAGAAGATTATTCTATGAGGAGAAAAATCCAAATATCATTTCGTTGGTCATCTATCCAAACCAACCTTCGAATTAAATCACCGAGTGAGCAAAAAAGGAAACGCTTGCATATCCGAAATCTATCGCATGGAATTGTATTTTACGCGGGAATGGTGACACTATAATCATGAAAGCTAAGTAATGGGCTAAATACAAGTGGTGTGTTACATAAAGAAATATTAAGAAACATAAATCGAAATGATTCTATCAAACCGATACTAACCTGTAGACTCCAATTAATTGATGGTGGTAATATCGTTCAGGGAATATTTTGCAAAGGTATAGTAAATTTATAAATCTTGTTATCTCCACAGTTATTTACAGAAATATAGCCATTTCGAAAAATTCTAGCTAAACGATACATTTAAAAAATATTAGTTGTCAAATGAAACGTGAATATGGCTACTAGGCAATCGTAAGATGAGTTATTATCCATATGTATTTTAAAAGATAAAATGTATGGAGATAATGGGAGTGGGTTTAAGATTGCGTTTAGTTTTCACTAATTATCTGGGTGCCTAAGAAATATTCAATCTTACTTAACATAACGGGTTGCACCGGTAAAAACATTTGTTTGAAAAAAGTTGGAGAAGTATAAGATTTTAAAATATATCCATTAAGCATTTATACGCCTGCAAGCTGAGATGGTGACTGGAAGACTGGAGGAGCATCTCGGATGCATTGTAAACACTTCATATTGGTACTCGCTCCAGTAAATCAATATTATGATAAACATTTCTCCATTTTCTGAAGAAGTGCGGATTACGGGTGTAGGGTGGTCACCCAACTACCCTCAATGCGCTCCCCAGCAGAGATAAAAAGTGAAGTGCTAACATGCAGAGGTAGGAAATAGAAACGGAGCGGAGGCAACGGGAAGTGAGGGATGAATTTCCAGCTCCGATGAACCAGTATTATGATCAACATTTTCTCAAAAACTGCGGATTACGGATGTGAGGTCACCTACCTACCCTCAATCCGCCCCCTAATAGATAAGATAGAAAGGGAAATGCTAACATTCAGGGATCGGAAATAGGAACGCAGCGGAGGTACAGGGAGGCGAGGTATGAGGGATGCCATAGGGGTTGAGGAGGAGGAAAGAGGCTGAGGGGAGAGCGAAGAAGTGGAGGAAGAGATTGGGTTTGGAGTTGCCTAATGATTCACGTCTCCGAGGGAAAACTGGCGAAAATAAATAGAAGAAATAAAGGAGGGGTAGGGTGGGGACGAGGAAAGGGGTTGAAGCTGTTTTCCTCGGAGTAGGGGGTTGTGGGGAAAAAATTTCTCGCCGTCTCGAGCAGATGGAAATGCAGAGATTCACTGCGATCGCAAGGGGGCGTCCCACCCACCGTCTTCCTCCCCCTTCTCACCCATCTTGGCGCAACGCAAGTACGGACTCGTTTGTTTTTTCCATCCTCTCTCTCTCTCGTTAGTTTTCCGCTTCCTCCTGCGGAGCACAATCCACGCCCACCTTACCGCCCTCCAACCCATCCATATCCAGCATCCCTTCTGCACTCAACCTCCCCTTCAGCATCCGACTCGTCTTATTCTTTCACTAGCTCGTCCCAACGGTCAAAAAACAAAAGAAAAAGGGGCTGATGGAGTAAGTACGCAATATGGTTGAAAGCTGAGGTAATGGCAATAATTTTAAGATTATTTAATAAAAAAAATTGTCCTAAGTTACCACCAATTATAACGCATCAGCCATATAGTTATACTATTGAACTCTATAGTATTTCAGAATGTTGAAAAGAATATGAGGGTATGCTACCTTATTAAATTTATTAACAATATATACCAGGTGAATAAACTCTTATACGCATAAAAAATAATATAGTGAAGTATTTATCATTTCTAAAGCTATCTTGTGAATATTTGAGCTACAGTATTCCCACTTTTGCAATATAAAGTGTGGCATAGTTGAAAAATGAAATCAACGCAAAGTAGCAGAAATTCTAGCTAAAAGCTAGTGTTAACAGATTGGTAATTTTCATTAATAGAGCAATTTTTGTATTACATAATATGAATTAAGTTATAAGCAAACTAAAATATGCATATTAACAAGAGATTCATAGTTAGAAGAATTGATACTTTTCATAAGTTCGAACGTTAAAAGCACATAAAAGTTAAAATTTGAAATTTAACTAATATATGGAGCAATGACGTCCTCAAGTGAGAACCTTATCCGCTTCCGTTAGAATTTCTAATTAATAATATTATCTTTATTCATACAGAAAATAGTTTTAATGAAAATAAATCATGTACAACTCAATTGATTAGCGATAAGTTTGCGCCGAAGTAACCACTATTTGGACTTATGCGTTTTAGTGGTGAGTTCAGATAATATTTTCTCTTCCATCCTATCCTCATGCATTCTTTCCTTCCAAATATCGAGGGAAAAATCAACTCACGTGTAGAGCGGAAATCTTTCCCTCTGTTCTTGAGTAACTCTATTACAAGCGGGACATGAAAGCGCGGTTGGACAGGACGTGATTTATCCTTTCCCTAGCTCTCGGCCATAGATCCCTATCTTTTTTTTAACGGCGACGCGAATTCAAACCAAAGCTCAATTCATTCTCTACTAGCCTTCCAACGTACCGCTTATCACTCCGTGTCTCGTTCATAGGTACCTACACTTCTGTTCTCCCACTGAGTTCACAAAAGCATTCCCTTTTTTAAAAGGCAAATCGAAGGTAAATAAATGAATTCACTCAATCTGTTACCTGTATGCTCTAAAATGTGAGAAAATACACCTCAGCAACCAGTGATATATTTACTAAAAGGTTTTATTTCGGAGAATTATACTATACACACATATATATATATATATATAAAATCTTGATGAAAGCGCACTAAGCGATAATATAAATATGTGGCCGATCGAGGCGAACGAACAAAAATTGTACTACTAAAACATAGACACACGTAAAAAAAGGGGGACACTCACAAATAAACGTTCAGACGTTTCAGCGGATTGATCCGCTATCCTCAATGCTGAAGGTGATTGAGGATAGCGGATCAATCCGCTGAAACGTCTGAACGTTTATTTGTGAGTGTCCCCCTTTTTTTACGTGTGTCTATGTTTTAGTAGTACAATTTTTGTTCGTTCGCCTCGATCGGCCACATATTTATATATTATATATATATATATATATATATATATATATATATATATATATATATATATATCATATTTCCGTGAAACATTGCCAATTTCCAATTTTACAATTGAAAATACAGTTGTTGGAAATACCGCAAGATACATTGCTTTTCTTCCAAAACTTTACTACATAGATTTAGTTGACATTTATTTTCTACGTTTTCTTCAATTTTTTAATTTTATTTTACCACCATCAACCTTTATTTAGATAACCTATAAAGTGTCTTTTATTTAGATTTAGCTGGTGTGTTCATTAAAGGTTTGACCATAGAGAAGATATCCACCACATGCTAATAATGGATAATTTCATAATCAATGAGGCACTTGAATTAATTAGCCACATAACTCTCCCATTGTACCTAATAGTGGCAATAATTTTGCTAGTTTTACTGTCCCAGTAAGGCGGCAGCACTATTCGCTCTCTTTCACAATACTGTCCAGCAGCAATTTTCAGCACTCGAATAGATAGCCTCTTGGAGATGAAAGAGGACCTATAATGTTGCTGACTTAGTGTAGAAAAATCTCTCTTAAAATAGCAATTAGTTATTCTGAAGGGTATTTGTGTATTATTTGCAACATATCACCTGAAATATTTCACCATGATAAAGTAAAGGAAATGAAGTAAAATACTAATATTAACTCTGAGACTTTTAAATACACGTCAAGTGTTTCCATTGTGAATGTATTTACTTGGTACGTTCCCATAATTTCACCTAGATAAATAAACGTCGAAAAACTAGTAAATAAGCAATATTGTATTATGAAGACTGATTCTCCTCTTGTTCCTTATTATCAAATGTTATCCGAACGCACCATTTAAACTATTAATGAAAATAGCTATCATTTTTTCCGAGGATACTAATTCCGTGCGTTCTATAATCTTCTAACTTGCCTTCGCTAAATCCAAGTGAACATTTTCGGAAAATATTATAAAAGAAAGTTAGCATTTTCATCAGCAGTAAGACTTCAATGTTATGAGACAGTCAAATATCGTATGTCGTCACTGGAGGAAAATTATTGAATTTCGGAGATTTCCATTTCTAAAAGGAGCTAAACGGGTTTAAATTTATGACTCATATTTACGTGTGAGTCTACATTGCTGAAATATGGGAGCTGGTAAGTTATTCCTGTAGGGCAGCCAGGCTATGGGCCAAGAATGATGTCCCTAAGTGCGAAAGGCGATAGGTATATGGAATCCATTATGTAACTGCACCATTCGCAGTTTGCTGGGCGGAAAAAACTTACTATTCGTCCTTCTACTGGCATTTTCACTTCAATCATCACTTCTCTATCCACTCCTATTTCCCATTTTCCGGGTTACTACTGCTCGCTCCTCAAACATTTTTTTGTATCTCCCTCGCATTCAGAAACAAATCACCTTCACCTCGTGCCATCTCCGAAAGCGCAGCAGCTATAAAAGGACAACAGCAGAGGAATCGAAAGAATTGCATGAGAGTAACATAAATTCTTTCCTTCTCACCTTTTCTTCCTTGTATTCTTTTCATAAATATCTCGCAGTGCTAAGTCACTTATTTAATAATTGTAATTTAAATAAATTATACTCTAGTTGATAATATATTTATGATAAAATGTGTCCAGCTTGTAGGTTATTAACCTTACTATAGTTTTGGTAGTGGACTTGTAACACAGATAAAATTTAGGAAATATAGTCATGAATTGATATCATCGATTTTATTTTTAAGATATTGAAGTGTAATTTAACGATTCATTATCAAGGTTTGAAAATAAAAATTGAAAAGGTTTCTCCATCTTCTGTAACAATACATGAAAGTTTGATAGTTTTTATACGATACGTATAAAAGTTGCATGGATCTTATTCTGTTGCTAAGTAACCATAAATAACAGACTGTGTTGTTAATGAGTAGTATTTTTTGTTTAAATAAATTTATTAATCACGAAGCGTAAAATTATAATAACGATTTAATTCAAAATTACATCTTACGCTATTTTATTTAGGGGTTTAAATAATAGTTACTTGCCAATAAAGGCATACATGTTTTACTTTATGGTCGGTAATTTTTGCGTGCCTAAACTGATAAAAAAATGAAACGAATAACTAGATTACGCAATTGCAAAACATAGTTTCGAGGCAGATTAACCTTCTTCATCAGCAAAAAGAAGAATGCTATACCATAAGCGGTTAACCCCCAGGCGTTTCCTCCTTTACGTCTTCTACTTGATTCCGGAATTAAAGGGGAGACGAAGATCATTGAAATGGAGCGGGTCGCTACCCTTCCTTTTTGTAGCTCAGAGGAAATGAAATAAATGACGCGGCGTTGTCGGGATGGAAGGTAAAGTGTCGCAGCAGGGGCACGAGAGAAAGGTTGGTGGTTTTGCCATAGCTACGAAAAAGATCTCTTCCTCGAGAGTTTTCTCACGCACTCTAATGGAATGTCTTCCTTCACACCGTCCACATTTTCATAAGAGAATCATCGGGAAATCGAAGAGGAACATCAGTAGAGGCCACGAGGAAGAGAAGTGAGCGACAAGAGTAAATTAGAGTCCACGGTCGTCCTGTGTAGGCTGGCAATAACAATACATGAGTAGGTAATAAAACTTTCCCAGACAAAAAATTAATACCATCTTCTTTCCCAAAGATTCCGGAATTATTCATTATTTATCTTAATCTTACTTTTCAGTCAGTTTTTAAAAAGAATTCTTTATTAATAATACCAGTTACTTGTCATTGTAGCCTCAGAGTAAAAGACGCTGTAATTATTAGCAGCAGAGGGTATTTAAATTACTATTAAGTGTAGAAATACGATTGTTACACTAGTTCATAAAGGCCGTTTTATACAGGGCACGTACTTTTACAATCTGACGTGTGTACGAAGGCGCAGTCAAAATTGCGTCATGTAAAGCGGTGAATTGCTAGAACACATGCGAGAATGCGGGGACGTGAGATGGCAAAATAGCCCCTGTTCTAATTTCGCCCATGCATTCGCGCAATTCCACGCCATTTTAGAAATTAATGCAGCTCTAGCCTGCGCAATTCCATGCCCCGTGAAAAACAGTCTAAATAGTATAAAGGGTAGTCTATAGTATAGAAACTACAAACGGAATTAATTTCATCAAATTGTTCAAATGTATAAACTCCGGTTACGCCTATTAATGTTACCATCATGGTATCTTCACTGTGGTAAAAGGATAGCTCACGTTATGCGTTATTAAACAATTGATAAATAAAATACTTATTTATGTCTATAATATTGATTTTTTGATACAACATTTTATGGACCAAGGGTAATGAGTTGGAGAAAGGAGAGACTTTTGTAGACCTTTCTTCAAATCTTTGACTCCAATAAGAGTGGAACGCCATCTAAAACTTCTCCTTCTCAGGAAATTCTTGGGGGTAGGAAGGCATGAGTAGAGAGATGGGGAGAAAAGTATGTAGAAAAAATTATGAGAGGGAGATTACAACGAGCCAACCCTTTACTTTACCCTTCCTACGTGCAATCTTCATATTCCTTGCCTTCTTTTTCCTACCCTTACTCTCCTAGCCGAGGGAAATGTTTATGTGAGAGCTTTCTGAAGGAAACGGCAGAATGAGAGAGAAACGGCGTGAGTGGTTTGAGACGATGGCTTTTATTATCCATTCGATCACCTTGACTACACTTGTAAGAAGAATATATATCGGTCCAATCGTTTCCTCCCCGATAGGAAATCGGGTGAATGGAAAAACGTTAAAAAAAATTGCATCCACCACGTCCTGCCAATGATGTGTGGAGTCGTATTGAGCCTTCAACGTGATCGGAAAAGTCCTAAGTAGACTTCGAGTTATTCTCAGCGCATTTCTTTCAAATACACCGCACATTATTTTAGCTAATATTCATATACATTTATTGAATATGTTACGAACTCGAATCGATAATATTTTGTTTACCAAGTACAAAAACATGCATCAACCAAGTTATAAATTTGCATTGAATAAGAACAAAGCAAGAAGTAATCGGAGGAGAACATTTGTTGAAAAGAAAGTCTTAACTATGCCGATATGCAATTACACCTCACTATCTGCTTTGAATTAAAGAAAATTTATCTTAATTAAAGATGAAAATATTTGCTCAATTTTAGCAAATACTAATTTTTATATCATAAATTTTTCTTTGTTTATTGATCCATGAAATCAAATAATGTCACTGTAAATGGTAGTAATCAATCCGCGATGAAAAAGTGAACAATACCATTTGGAGGCACTTTTTTCATATTAAAAAACATTTCAGCTTGCCTACATATGGACTCATATTATTAACTCTCTTATTAGTATTGGAAAAAAATCATCACATCATTTACGGTGCATTAGCCTAATCATAACACGGAAAGGGTTTATGACTAGAAACAGAAGCTGGTTTCATAATAAAGAGATTATACTCCTGGAAATTTGGTAGATTTTGAAGGTATTATGTGGGGATTTTATTCAACTTCACCTTAATTTTAAAACGTAATTCTTCAAGCAGTATTCCAGACCTGTACACACTGGATCAATACGAATTTAGAAGAGCATTTAATAACTCGAATATAACTTTGAATTTCTCATTCCGAGTCAATATAATGCTTGAACATTTAATAGTTTCAGTGGCAAAAATAGAAAATTGGGAATTAATTGTTTTCCAAACAAAATTGGTAGGTATAGAATCACCAAGCAATGAGATCATTTGGACGTTAAAAGGTCACCAAATTTCGTTAATAGCTAAGAAGCCGGTTGGGTAAAGTGGGGTGAAGTAACTGAGGAACCCTTACGATACAAATAAGGCGGCTCTTGTGTACATCAGGTTATTGGGTCAACATCGATATGTTGTCATTGATTTATTGAGAATGCGGCATGATTTCGTCAATATTTTGCTGATACATTCATTAAATTGCAGAGGAAATCAACTTTACTTTCTTCTGCTTCCTTTCCTTGACTGCTTCCACATTCCGATTAACATCTTTCGATGACACCGGCCTTTGGAATGGGATTTCTATCTGCTTGTTATTAAATTTCATATTCATAGGTCGTAAGTATTAATGCACTTATTCCAATGAAATTACTATCATTATAAGTAAGTACTCTCACGAATAAATATGACATCTCTAATGGTTATTTTCGGCATCGTACAGTTTACAATATAAAAAACCCGGATTTGTTATGCTTACATGGCATAAGTCTGAAACCAGTGCGACAAAACACAAGGCATTTAGAAAAGTCATTATCTTTTAAGAAAAGTAAATAGTGCTTCGTAGAGGTGACCTACGTTAATATAAACATGAGCCACATAACAAATGGATTCATAATGTTCTAAATAATGTAAGAGAATTTTTAATTCTTAGTAATTTTATTCATATAAAAAATGAGTAGCAACACTGTCTAAGGGAAATTGCCACTCGTCCGTATCCATAAGTTTCGACAGCAGCCTAATAGCCATTATTTTAAAATGATATGCTCCTATACGGAAGTGAGGCATGGACAATGACCGCAGCGGAGAAAGCAAGGATAGAGGCCTTTGAAATGTGGTGCTACAGAAGAATGATGAAAATCAAATGGATCGACCGAGTTAGTAACGAGGAAGTCCTAAGAAGGGTAGGAGAGAAGAGAAGCCCCATGAAAACCTTAATAAGAAGACGGAACAACCTTATAGGCCACATTTTGAGACATGATGGCCTGATGAAGACAATCGTCGAAGGACAAGTGGAAGGCAAGAATGGAAAAGGAAGACCTCGAAAAAAATATATGGAACAAGTAAATAGAGATGTGAAAGAGAAGAAATACGTAGGTGTGAAAAGATTAGCTGATAGGAGAACTGAGTGGAGACCTGCGTCAAACCAATCCTAGGATTGTTGACCATTGATGATGATGATGATGATGAAGTGCGTAATTCCCATTTAAACAATAAGCATCCTTCTGACTCCACTGTTTAAACTATAATCTGCATATAGGGATTAAATCGATGGATTATTCTTCCTTATAGGATAATCCTCTAAAATCGCTGGCACATTAATGGCTTTGCCTGGTTACGCTATTTAGTGGGCCCTAAGGTGTTTTTCCCCGTCCCGTCCCTTCCTTCCCTATCCTACCCCAGAGGCGTCGTCGGGCTCCTATCGCTATATTCCTTTTTCCCTCCTCTCCACCCCCTACCCGGGTGATCGATACAGAACTTGAGCATTTTTTACTCCGGCAATCAATTAAATATGATACATAGGTAACAATATACTCAAAGAGGTGGGTAAAAGTGATTAATGTAGTAGAACTTTCTTGTAAATTCTGAAAAATGATGACTGACAACAATTTTATACTTCAAATCCGTGTGACGATAAAACAGTTAAGGTGAATTTTTGGTTCTTAGAAAATTTAAATTCTTAGCGCAATTTCTCATATTACACCAGGTGGTGGAGAAATATGAGAAATTACACTATATCATTGAGAATATCATTTTTAGTGTAGAGCTCAAGAAATAAAAATGAGTTATAGCATAACAGATTATTCGCATTATTGACTTGTGGCTGAACATAAAAATTCCCATAAACTTTATCCACAATAGCATATCATGGGTCATTTCTTTCCAATATGGTACAAAAACGAATTCCTTTTTTTTTAACAGCTCCAATTGAAAACTGGAAAAAGTTTTATCGTTTCATTAGGACATAGTTTTCCATAAGAATTATGAAAAACAATACATTATCTTAAAAGTTAAAAATCTCTACGGTGCTACCAACCCCACTGTGCCTCAACGAAAGGGGCACATGAAACGGCGTTTTTTTATTGGTTTAAAAGGCCCATATCATCTGACTCGTTTGAAGGACCATAGTTATCCAACAGCTTTATTCATAAGTAAAATATTTTCAAAGTAACTAAATAATAAAAAAATCCTTATTTCTAAGCCCTTTTCCCTCACTCCGTTTCTAGCTATTAGTCCTCTCTCATTTTTTTGTCGTGATTTCTGATAGTAAAGCAAATTGCTCAACATTTCCAGTTCAATGAATCGGCTACAGAATAGATTTATTTTTTCACTTAATGGCGTACCTTTTTATAGAAACAATTTCAAACTTGCTTGTGAAAGAAGGTTTATATTAGAAGCAGTTAACAATAAGCTAACTTATAAAAACAAAAAAGAAAAAAAGGCAAAAAGATGAAATGTAAAAGTAATTTTTTCCTCAAGAGCCTACCCAAAATTTGGTTTCGTACAGCAATTAGTACTGCGGGTAATTCAAGGTTAAATACAAGGATTTGTACTAAGACTATGCCAATGTTAGGCATGGTTAAACATAATTGCAAGCTTAATCTTGGATTGAAAATCAGTAGTCAGTGTAAAGTCGAACATAGCTCTCATTCTTGGGAGCTATTCTATGCCTCGGAATAAAATTGACCTCATTTGACGTGCTTTTGGATCTTCAAATTAATCAATCAATGAGTCATTCATTGCTCGGGGAAAACACAATCACACGATAAATAATTCCCTAAGAAGTGAGCATTAAAAGTGGGCTGTTACTCACTCCCCATAAGCGGTCACCAATCGAACTTCCAAACAATGCCCGTAATTGGCTCATTCTGCGACATCATACGCATTTGAGCTAAAATTTTGAATAATAGAACTCCCCTGAGTGTGTAGCATATGGTGAAGATTGCCGCGGCTGACAAAACATCCGGAAAACGTTCTAATTTGGTTTCACTCCCTTCCTCTGATTCTAAAACGCCTAACTATGAACAAATATAAAACACGCATCAATCAAAAATTCGGGATTAAGAGGATGAAGTATGATTCCCAATTGCATTATTAACTCCTCTAACCCTCTCATGCATGGTGTCCTCATATGAGGACGCCAAATGTCTCTTGCTATAAATTAACCATATGTAACGGTGTCGGTTCCCTAAGCTCCTAGCAGCTTTTTCATGATGTTCCGATCCAGCAGAGACAAAGAAACTTCGTATTAGTGCTACAATGTCCCTTTTGGAAGTCAGCAAAGTAGTAAGGATAGTGGCGCTGTGATCGGAGCGTGGAAGGCCATTTTCATGCTGTGATTTCATGGGTCTACATCCAGTGGATTTTGCCTGTGAGTATGAATATTTGATTTTTGATGTTTAATTAATTATTTACGGCAATAAGTTAAACAAATTTTATATCTATAAATATTTTTATGGGACAAATGTCATCCGTCCTCAAATGAGGACATTATGCATGTACAAGGTCAAATGCATGGATAGTATGGAGTTTTGTTTATTCCAAGATTTTGACATTCTTACATGCTTATAAACTCAATGCTAATTACTTTGAGTGTTATTTATTACAAGTAATGTTGTATGATATTTACAAACAGTACAAAGACTATGTACTTATTAGTTCATAATTTCTATTGCCAATAACTATACAAGTTTTTCGATAAAGTCGCTATATTGATCCTTTCAAAGGAAATGAGCTTACATTACAGTTATTTTTATCACTTCTAAGCAACTAAATGTGAATTGTTAATTTATAGCAAATATTTATATTTATAAATTAAAGGATGCATTATTTGCAATAAATAAAAGAACGTTAGTAAGTCATGAGATTGTAATAATCAATACAGCTAATTGAGATAGTATTTTTGAGAAGAATACTTGTGGCGTGTAAGTTTATTAAACCTGAGACTTAATTATAGAATAACACAACCTACTGAGTTCTCTTGCTGATTGTGACCCAAAAGACCAACTGAGGACCGTTATTGACGTAAATATTTGGTGCTCCAGTTCCCATTTTTTTACTCTTTGAAATTTATAAACTTGTCATTCGCTAAAATTCTAAGTATATTTAAGTATTACAATCAGTATGTTGGCTGGAACAATATATATTTATAATCGTTTCTCAAAAACTATTTCATTGATTACCTTTTTTCAACTAGCTAACCAGTGGCATATCTTCCTCAGGATCGCATATCCATCTCAACTAGATCAAGAAAACGACTGGAGCAGAGTCAGATTGTTCAAATCCTCAATAAAGAATCACAGGATGGAATGGAATGGGATAGTGATGGCTCTACAATGATCCTCGGAACACTTAAGAATTATCTTCTTCATCTGATGATGATACCGTTGGCATTGCAACATCCAACAATTGTGCCAGTACAAGTCCATTGATATCTGTGACATTGATTGTATGAGGCGTAACTTGGTGAAAGCCTAAATGTCCCAGAGCCTCTATTGGTCTTCAGACACTGGTTTGAAACTTTCATTAGTGGCTGAAAACATGACTAATAACAGATATGAAGAGATAAGGTGATATCTGCACTTCACAGATTCTTCTAGGATACCAGAAGATAACAGGGACAAGTTCATTAAAACCCAGCCATTTTTGGACTTTCTCCACAAAAAATTCCATAATTCCCTCGATCTAGAAGAATTACAATTGATAGACGAGATGATAATTCCTTTTAAAGGGCGCTCATCCTTGAAAAATTATCTCCCAAAAAATAACAATGAGAAACCAAGAATAAATGGGGATACAAAACGCGGGTAAGGGCTGGGGCGTCTGGATATGTTTTCTGTTTTCAATTGTACCAGGGGGCATGAAAGAAATTGGAATATGATACGTTGGAACATGCAGGGAAAACAGGTTAAAAGAAGCAGTAATAAAGTTGAAGGATGAATAAGACCTAAAGAAAGGTGGGAGTTCTCCCATTGCTACTTCTTCAGATGGTATAACCGTGGCTTGGTGGTTTGGCAATAATGCAGTGCATACTGTATCATCATACGCCGGAATTCAACCCATGGGAAAAGTCAAAAGATAATAATAAGAAGTACGTGGATGTAAACCGACCCGTGAGCATTGAAATTTATAGCAAGCATATGGGAGGGGTAGATTTCATGGATTCCCATGTTGCATTGTACAGGAACGATATACGCAACTCAAGGTGGTATATGAGGATATTTTACCACATGCTGAATGTAGCGGTGGTTAATGCCTGGCTATTCTGGAGGAAAAGCAATAATGCACCAATGGATCTACTCGAGTTCAAGAGTCGGGTGCCAAACGGACTGATTTTCAGTGGCAAAGCAGAGCAATCGAGAAAAAGGGGACGGTCAAATTCATCAAGCCCTTCTTTGCAACCGATGAAGAAAAAACCGACCCATAAAGGTCAAAGATGAGCTAAGAGTAAGTAAATGTGGCCACTATCCAAAAAAAGAAAAAGCAATAACGCAAATGGGTGCCGGGACAAGAGATATGCATGATAAGAGAGAGATGCACAAGCAAAACCTGGTACATATGCGGCAATTGCACTTGGTCCCGCTATTTCCGGATTGTTTTGAAAGTTTTACACGTAATGTACATTCAGAGGCCCAAAAATATATATTGTAATAAATGTTAAACATTTTGTAACTATGGTAGTTTTAGGATTCATATTTTAAAAAATTTTTTATCAGGAAGTGAAATTTTTTGTAAAGTTGTTATAAATGTTTGCTTGTAATTTTTGTTATTTTCCTTGCCTTGTTGCAAGGTTGATGTTAAAAATATTGAACGAGATATCATTTACACATTAACAAAATTTAGTTACAAATACCTGAAAAATACGTTTCTATGAATTTTAAATACGGAATTAAAGACATAAAAAAGCTAAAACTAGAGTTGAATATTTTTTCTACCTAAAAAATCTAATTTATAAATTCTGCGGATTTTATCAGGATGACCTGTTTCAGGCATAATGTCCCCATATGAGGACGTCAAAATTTTGCCATGTAATGGCAAAAATGTTTATTAATAACAATATTACTTCAATATTATGGTCAATCACACGTAGAAACTCGATTAAAAAAATTTATATCGCTTAAATTTAGTAACTCATGCATGAGAGGGCTAATTTACATCCATTGATCGCATTACTCTTCCAATATTAAAGACCAATATTCACTACTTAAGGAATCGAAAGTGCCACTATTTCAACTATTTTCCTCATAACAAGGGCTTCGAATAATTGCTTTTCCGCTCGATAAATTTGCATCTGATTAGCCTCACGCAAATCACTACATGCTTGAATTTTCTGAGGATAACATTTAAACAAACTTGTTAACTTATACTTTAAACTTTCTTTAAAAAAATCTTGGTAATTAATATAATGCATTGAAAATAAATATTTAGTGCAGGAGGACTAGTGAAAAAGTTTATATGCTAAGAAAAAAGTTTTAAAGGGATATACTTAGAAGGGAGTTTTTTCCTTCCTTCTTGTGACCTCACTCCACTCAGAATCGCGTTCACAATGAACACAGCCTCTGAGGCAGAGGCGCCAGCTTATTTGGCCAAGTCGCAAGCCCTCGTGAGAGATAATCGTTAAGGCAGATGTGCTTCGCCATGGTGACCGAGGAACGGAGCTAAAATTTGATCCGACGGTAGCCGCTTCGGAGCTCCTTGCTTTCTGGCACCTGGCGAGCCAACTGCACCACTGCTGTCGCCAGCCTAGCCGGATTAACTGCATATCGTCACCTACTCTAGCACTCTATTGGGGATCCCATGGTGGTCAGACATTTGCGGAGACACTAGGAAGGAGAGAATAGAGGAGGAGAGATCATCTTATTAGCTTCCCACGCTGAGAACGATGGGACGGGGCTTAATGATGTTGGTGGGCAGCTTTTAATGGCCTCTGTCTCCACGTGATCTCGTTAAGGTGAACTTCTGGTGGGTTTGTAAATTTTTACAATATTTTTATGCATGAATAATTACTATTTTCCGGTATTCTTATGCAAAGACCTTAATCGTAAAACCACAAATAGCTTCTTTTATACGTTTGTTAAAAATCTATCTTTGATCAAGCAAAAAGAGAATTTTAGCCAAGAATTTTAATTTCACTCACTGAGAAGATAATAATCATGAAAAATTGATGCCTAACCATATTTACTGAAACTTAGTGTATCGTTTTTTACACGACAATGGAAAATCTAAGTTTAGCCATCCCAAGCTCAAATAAAAGATCTGCTGTGGAAAATTCGAGCTTGCGTACATCACAGACTTACTTTTTAGCATTTTATTAACGATTACTAAACGGGAGATAATTCTATATATGTAATAGCCGGGATTTTTTTCTATTTCTCTTACGTTTTACGTGTTAATTCATCATGTAGCTGGGCCTTTAGAAAAGCTGGCAAGTACCTGCGCGGTCCAAAACAAACATTTTGTCGTTAGTATGTTTAAAAATGATTTGCCATTTTAAACAGCATCGCACAGATAAAACGAGTTAACAAAGGTTGCGGAATATATTCTCCTTAAAATTTTCATTCAATCCATTTAACAGGTAATTGAGCCGAGCATATCGCCACTTATATGTAACCACACTGATTTGACTTCAATTATACTATCCATAGGCTAATAACTCGAAATGCTCTGTGGCAATGAGCCTACTTTTTATTTATCTAGCATTTTCGCGGGCTTGTAGGGTATTTAATGGGAAACATTTAGTTTCTGTTTGATTTTGGTCTTCGATACTGCAATTAAAGTATTTTTCGACCCCCTCAGTGACGTAGGTCCTGGCTACCGACAGCCGTCTCACCAACCCATCCACACTCACTTCCGACACCCGGTTCTGTGTACAGTCGTTATAGGGAACGGATGTCTATTTTTTACTCTTTTATATCCATTTCATTTTTGCTGTTTCAATCTATCTGTAACTGTTTCATTTCACGTGCACCATGACTCTCGACTTACTTAGCTGCAAAGGTAGCATGATACGCGGTCTCGCACATCGCAGGATAATAATTGCCCATTTCTGTACTGCAGAGCCCGTACATTGCAGGATACATTTTTTGTTCTAATTAGAAGAAGTTCGTCCAAAGAGCAAAAATATGATAGGAAATACCTTTGTAGCTCAGTACCCATATTCATAGAGAAAATAATTTTCTTTTTCTCACCAGCCGACGTTGGAGTCAGCCGAAAAAAAATTGTTCCTTTTGGTTGCATTAACAAGTGCTGCGGGTTACAGGGCGAAAATCATAAGCGGCATCATTTTCATAAGCGGCAAATTGGGCCGGCAATCTGGACATCCATTTATCTGAAAGAAGAAGAGGAGAAAAACCGTCAATACCTACACCAGAGTAGCTTTGGACAGCATTGCATTGCCGCACAAGCTTCAACCAACTGTGAAATCGTGGCATTTGAAATTTGAAATGAGAATGTGATTATGCTCTGCTCCACAGTGGAAAAAATTATAATGTGCAATTTTTTAATCAGAAAATAATGAATGATTTTCTTGTTTCGTGGAAAAAGATGGACTAAGATAGAAAAATTCTTAGTCCAGAATACATGAAGCTTAAAAACATCCTTCACTCTATCTACAATCGTGGAAACCTCGGTAGCCTCGGTGTTAGAGTTTACTACTTGCAAGCAGGTGGCCGATGATCGTCTCAACAAATAGGAAAGTTAGTACCAAAAGATAATCGTTTAATGATAGGATGTTGAATTAAAACTTTTGGGCTACGTCACTGCGTCAATTTTTGGGTGGTCCCAACGTTTCCCGAATGATGCCGGTCGCTTTCTCAAGGGATTCTGAAATCTCAGATATCAGAATCCCTTGAGAAAGCGACTGGTATCGGTCGGGAAACGTTGGGGCTACCCAAAAATTGACGTGGCAACGTAGCCCATAAGTTTTTATTCGACATGGCGAGTATCCGCGAAAGTTTTAACGAACAATGATAGATGTTTTAGTTCCTTCTAAAGTATTTCCTTTCCTCTATTAAAATACCAATATTTAATTAAAACACCTCACAAATAGAGATGACGGTTGATTAAAATTCGTAAAAAAAACATGAAAATAAAATTCATGAAAAATTAAAAGTATGACAGAAAAATACATTAAATGTAAATAAAAAAAAACATTCTTTGTTTCTAACATTAACATGAGAACCTGAGTACGCTAGGTGGTTAAGTGACCGGTTGGCAATATGGAGATAGAAGAACCGATAGGCTAACATAAAAATCAATCAATATTTTATAGGCGCTCCGATTGCTTTCGCAGATGTTTACGGAGTTAATTAATTTGTACATTTATTTTTTTAAACATTTCTGAAATAAATATACTGTAAATTAAGAAAATGGGTAAAATGGAGGTTACACTTGAACCGCTGATATCTTGCTCAATCAATGCACTTTCGAAGAAGCTATGCTTCGTAATTTGCATTACATGTTCATATGAACACAGAAAGGGTAAAAAAAAGAATATTTATGAACCATCTACGCTCTAATGTACCAAGTATGAAGTATTTTGCTGACTTCACACGAAAATAGGAAGAGTAAGGGAAACGAAGCTACTGAGAACTCAAAAAAATGGAATGCTGGTCATCAAATATCGCGCATGGGATAAGTCGAGGCCAGTTTGGGTCCTCCGAACATGTCAGATACACGAATACGTTTGATACTGAATAATTCGAAAAATTGGAATTTTAGGAGTAACGTTGACATATATAAATTATACTGTCACGGATGTTGTCCTAGGACGCTTATTCATGTGGTGATGTTTCAGCCGGATTTCAAGCCGCAGAGCCTTCAGCTCAGCAATCGTTATCGCACCTTTCTTGAGAGAGTTCACTGCCTCTCGAGAGGGGAGGAGAGATGTGCAGTGTTTGCAATAATTGGCAAAAAGATACGGAGAATGAAGGATGAGAGGAACACAGATCAATCAGTGCGGGCTACCACTGTGCCTGACAATAGGGAACGATTTTTAACCGCAACGCATATTTCGTAACGTCGTTTCGTGGAGTAGACATGCAGCTGATTAAGCAGCCCCGTTATAAAACAGAGGTTAAGGAAAATAGGTTCTCACTGTCCATTTTATGTGTCGTCTAGAACTTTATAAGCCTATTCAGTTTTCTTATCCACTCATGGACCTTAGCTGGCAGGATTCCAATGCATCTCCATCATCTTCCGCTCCGTTCTTCGCTGTCATGGATTTTTACGTCAAGCATACGTAAAAACCATCTTGTTTCATCCGACCCAGCTTCTTTCAATATGCACCCACTCTCTTTTCTCCATATTCTGCGAGACAAATTAGCATAACTTCTTTCCGTTTCCATATTTCTCCGGCCAAAATTGAAAATGAGGCAAAAATTTAAAATGACTTCGAACTCGAGCTACTTCAGATTCTTGCTTTAACGGAAGACTGCATCTATCGTCAATTACAGCATTAGAAAGAGACACTATAAAATCAATGATACGCGAGTTCACCTTGCGGAATGGTGACATGATTGATTCGAACATAATTTTTTTTTCCACGCAGTATTTATTAAAACTCTACCAATTTCAGCCTTTTCTGTTCATGATCAAGAGGTAACCGAATTTTAATAAATATTGTGTGGAACATAACAAATATTTTATCAAAATTAATCAAGAAACTCTCTAAATTGTCTTATTTAGGAAGTTCTATTGACTATGAAAGTTTTTCTCATTGCAATATTGGGAATAAAGGTGACATGCTGATGTAGTTTTACCCATAAGGGTGATCATAAAACTCAAGGGTAAACCTTACTTTTCATCACAGCATGAAAAAAATATTACTTCTCCCACTACATTAAGTACTTTATTGCAGCCTCATAATCATCACCGCATCCTTAGATAACCGTCACGTTTCCCTATTTTATTTACATAAATTCTTCCAAAAAAAATCCGTCAGTGAGGAAGCCGAAGAGATTAAGTATCAAACATGACCAGCACTTTACTCTTCCCTCAGTTTCTCCTGAGATGTTTTGAACACGACGGAGAGGGAAAGTCTGAGCTTCCGAGGGAATTAAAATTATGTGCCGGGTACGAATTTGTTAGGACATCACGTTCCATCCGGGAGGTATTACCCCTGTCCCTTCGGATGAAATTATGTCCCGTCCTGTTCGTTTTTCTCTTTTTCCCTTTTCCCTCTTCTCCACAGCCTCCCATTTACCTCACATTCCTTCATCCACGGTTCCCTGAAAAATTCCCCACTCCTTTTAAACTTCCCTTCTTTACCCATCTAACCCTTAATTCTCTCCTCTTTCACCCGCTTTCCACCCTCTCCAACCCTGCCCATCCTTCGGAAGGCCCGACCCCCACCAAGCGACGTCCATATATGAATGAAAAACGTCATAAACGGTATTGAAGCGTTGGATCCTTTCCAAAGGGTGGGGAGAGGAGAGGAATTGATGGCCGACCCCAGAGTCATTACCATTGGCCTCGCCAAAATAAAAAAATAAAATTCTTTCAATTCAGCCCCGTTTATTCTTCTTACTTCCTCCCTTCCTTTCTTATTTTCCTCCAGCTTCGGTTCTCGCGTATTTCTGCGAGTTCTTATTTAAGTATGGGAAGCGATTATTGGGATTTTTTAAACAAATCACGTTACACTTGGACAGTGATTTCGGTAAGCATCATGGAGTGGTGTCGTTCATTCTGACCTGAAATCGTGATTCATTGAAAGAATAAGGTAGACGGAAGGAATAGTTAAATTATGACTGAAAAAAATCTTTCACATTCAGCCGGAGTCAGCTAAAAATTATGATAACACTAAAGTTGCCGACCATTTTCATGAGTTGGACTTCACTACAGTTCTGATTCGTTAACGTTTTCAAGAAAAGCTCTCCTTGAGGGAAGGAATCTATCACAATAGCGCAGACAGTAACAAACCATGTGAGGAAGATGTCCAAAGGGTGACATCGCTCGTGACGTCTTCAACTTATATACCAAAAATGTAGACCATTGAATTTTCTCAGCGAATAGCTCAAGGATGAATTAGGATGAAATAAGGTAGGGGATAAAAACAACTATTCGTTGCCAAGGGAAAACAATCATTCCAAAGGAAAAAATCGGGTCAATATATTATAAACCTCTATCATAATTGCCTATTAAAAACGAAGCTGTGAACGAGCCATTGTCTATGTTGCTTCTTTCCTCACTTTAAATTTTACATGGAAAAGTATGAATTCATCTTTGGATATATATCTTTCAGAATTAGGATGAGGTAATGAGACGAACAGTAGTGGGATTACAGGTCACGGCCATGTATTTTTGGAATAATATTCGACTCTGAGGGAAAGAATATATTGCTTAATGTGGTATTTCAATCATTTTTTTATGCTTTCATTGCTCTTGCTTGAGATTTATGTCCAATAAGTACCTACGTACCTTTTTTTCTGGCCAATCGATTGACTATTTTATCCTTTAAAACTGAATTTTCATTCTATTCCTTTTTTCGTAATAATTATTATAAATACGGAGCACAATTTATCTGAGGTATTAGGTCACTTTAAAAACAAAATAATATATTCTTGATAGACGATTACGAAAAAAATCACTCATTTAATTTTAATTAAATTCAATAACCGTTTTAGTTTATCTAAAAACATGAAAAATTTATTTAAATATATCAACTAAATATTT
Organism: Ischnura elegans; assembly: GCF_921293095.1. Classification (NCBI taxonomy): domain Eukaryota; kingdom Metazoa; phylum Arthropoda; class Insecta; order Odonata; family Coenagrionidae; genus Ischnura; species Ischnura elegans. The sequence goes on along the minus strand of NC_060249.1, from coordinate 82,075,380 downwards.
TAATGATAACCTGAATATATATAAATATTATACAGCGAAATAAAATTATCGGAATTAGCATAATACATATAAATATGATAAACATTAATCATAAATATGGTACCATTCCATTACGTTGACTTTTTTTATGAATATAATGGCTTTGAAAAATCATAAGTCTTAAAATTCTAAGTAATGATACAAAAACTATATTTCGTTGCCAAACTAATCAGGCACATAATACCCATATTTTAATTACATTTTGATGACACAGAAGACTGATAGTTTTTTATTCTTTCACGAAAAATTCTATTTGAAATAACATGGAGATCATCCTGGGCGGCTTACAGGAATAATTTAAAACCATCATGCAAGCATCTTTTTTACACTCCGATCACCAGTGTTGAGTCGGGAGGGTGTACTCGGTAAAAATGATGGAAAGTGGAGAGGAGCAACAGAGAACCTTAATTTCCACCTCTCCACGCTCATATCCCATTGTCAGCTCACGTGGCATGTTAACTCCCTCCACTCAAGCCATCTGTCTTCCACTTCGGACCCCAATTTCTTTTCTCTCTCTCCCCTGTACGAAAAACCATTCTTTATTTCACCTTCCTGCTCTTCCCTCTCATCCCCCTCCCTCTATCAGCGCTTAGCCTTCTGGGAAGAGAGATGGCACACGAGTGGAGTGAGGAAGAGCAGAGAAGAACCATGCGGGTAAAAAAATTCGAGGTTTTTTTAACTTTTTTAAGTATTTGACTAGCGAGTTAAGAGTGGTTGGTACTCTCGGCTCCTCGATTATTTTTTTACTGGGAGTCGGCAGTTCGTGGACAAATTCTACAAAATGGAAAAATTGAGGTGGAAGAAACACAAGAGAAGGGAATGGAGTGAAAAAGAATAGTGCAGGAATTCAAGAGCTGAGAGCAGACGACAGCGCTTGCCGAATATTTAGCGTGGAAAGATGACTGGTATAGATAGGAATACTGATTTGCACTGCATACATTAGAGTTTCAATTGACTTTTTTAGTTAATAGTAAACAAGCATTTTTGTATAGTATTTTTAGGTCTTTTTCACCTTATGAGATGCCAAGTACATGCTACAATATAATTCTCTTAATAATATCAATGGCTAAAGATATTTAAATTCATGATGATTCAATCCATGTATCATTAAAATTGAAATAAAATCTTCAATGAGTCCCTGAAATGAGATCAACTGTTATGTTCCTGTTTAGTGAAGAAAAAAAGGTTAAAGGAAGATGGGTTTAAGGGAAGGGATGGAAGAATGGTTGATAATAACCCTTTTAAAAATCCAAATGGAATTCAAGGCCGAGGTTTTATTACTATTTTGAGGTTTTTCGTAAACAATTTAGTGTTCCATAAATATTTCCTGTCAAAATTAGTATAAATAAGATAGACTAATAGTAATGACCATTACTTCTTCTCACATTATTATTTTTGTGCCTAAGGGGTGCAGAATACCTCCCTCGACCGTTCGTATTTTTTTCTATTTTGTAACGTATTAGGTACTCATTTAAAACTTAACGTCATCATCTTGAATGTCAAGGGTAGGTAGGAGAGACTTTTGTTGACATTTCCCTGCACCTTAAATAAGAAATAAAGAAAATACTTAGGTAAAATTTTCAAATTTGAATCATTCTTTCCGTACTATGCATATCCTCCATTATTCCTTACTCTCCTAACTCCAAATAAATCCCATGTGGAGGAATAAGCAAGTTTTCGGGAAAAATGAATTTTGGGAAAGCGTGTATTTTAAAAAAGAAAATTTTAAAGGCTTTTTCCGATTCCTCCACATTTCGTTTTTTATCTCCACCTGTTTCCGCTTGCCACCAACACTAAAACATTGTAGCCGGTGCGACTGATCTTTCTTCGCACTTCTCTTTACAACCCTTTAAATACACGTTATGGTTCAGACCCAATCGAATGGTATCTATTCGCCAACACACGCTCAGGCGCGCACCTGCAGTAAAATTTTGCGAAGGGCCTACATTTTATATGTCTGATATTTCAAAATTACAGTTTAATAGATAATCGTGATATAATATATATAATTCATCTCTGATATGAGTGATGGAAGAAATTTTTAAAAATGCCTTTATTCAATTAATTTAATTTATATTTTAATTTTAATAACTACTTATTTTATGGTAAAATGATCAGGGGAAGTAGCAAAAAGAACCTAGGCAATAATTATAATTACTTTGTATTTCATAAAGCATGGATTGCTAATGGAGTAATGGCTAATGGTTGTCAAAAGAAAACGTTTTCCTGACGCATTTTTTCGGCTTGAGATGATTTATCTTTAGGTTTCAAAGAATGCCTCAAAGCTACTACAACCGTACTACAAGCGCAATCATAACTCGGGTGATCTCAAAGCATTGCATTAGCATTGCATATTTCAAATAAAAAACATTTTCACGCCAGTTTGCTTATAGTGGAGAATAAAAGCAATTGTGTGGTCAACTCAGAGACTGTTTTGGCGCTTTTTTTTCGCAATCCTGGGGATTTTCCGCGTCGATACATAATTTTTGATGAAATATGAATTCATCAATAAACTACAGAGACAAAATAACAGGCAAGTCAATGTAAATTTGAAGATGAACGGTCACCAAAGCAGGTGAAGATGGTGAAATGGGCCGGTCAGGTCATAGGAACGATATTTTGGGATGTATACGCAGAATAATCCATATCGAATACTTGGAAAAGGGAAAAACGATAACAGGAGAGTATTATGCATCGTTATTGGACGATTTGATGGTAGCAGTCAAGAAAAGCGTCCTTATTCGAAACAGAAAATGTTCTTCCTTCAAAATGGCATTGCACGGTTGCACACCTGCTCGTTTGCAACAGCCACAATCACGGAATGAAGGTTTTAGTTATTACAGAATTCACCGCATTCGCCAGTATTGGCCGCCAGTGTCATATCCATATTTCAAAACTTGAACTTGATGGCATGACAGAAACTATTTTTAAGTTGAATAATAATAAATTAACTCATTTATTGTTCTGGGAGTGAACTCCTTTGGAACATAGAAAATATATACGGTGGTGCGTAAAACAATTAATATGGTAATATACCAATGAGAAAACAAATAAGGGAAGTGGTCATATACATTGCTAATAATAGACATTTACAATGTTATCATATAACAATGAAACGTAAAAGAACTGAATTTCTTTTCTAACAGAAAAACGAACATTAATCATACCAATAAACTAGTAACGCAACTTTTGAAAAGGAAATTTAGCTTATCAAATGAAAAAAGAACTAAATTGCCTCTTCTCACACAACAATGGGCATTAATCAGTAATCACACCAATGACCAGATAAATGAATTACGTGGTCAGTATTCATGGGTCGCCAGAAAGTAAGTGGGTGACAATCCTTTTCTTAAATATTTCCTGTGATGCACTGTCTTTTACCTGTTTTGGCAAATCGTCCTACAGCTTTGAGGCTACAGCATTAAATGATTTCTGAACGGTAGCTGTAGGGAAATGTGGAGTGTATAAAAACAGGGGTCTTGTCTTGTAACAACATTAGTGTGTTTAAAACTAGGGAGAATAAGTTCCTTTAAATACAGAGGGCTACCATATTTGAAGAGATTGAACATAAAACAAACCATGTTATATTTTCTCCTTGATTTAAAATCAAACCAGGACAGATTTTTTAAATAAGGGGTAATGTGTTCATCTCGCCGTAAATTAAAGATGAATCTCACGCATCATCAAAGATGAATCTTGGAGTTCAACAGACGTTGTTGCTTAACATTGATTTAAGGAGGATTTCATCACTCAGACTAATGCCTATTTTGAGGATATCCCGAAATTTTATTTTTTGACCGCTTAAAATGCTTTGAAAAATGCTTACAAAAATAAATAGAGGTAAAATGAGACTATGATGAGAAATATAAACAAATTGACCCATTTTAATTTGTTGTTATACCTTTTTCTAAAGACTTGCTGAATGGCCCTCGTATCTGCTTTAGCAATTATCCAAAGAAGTTTCAATTTCCGCATGAAACATATCTGCGTTAATGTTTTTAGGATAATTTCTGACCGTGTTTCATGCGTTTGGTACGAAGTCATGCGGTGTGGAGAGTGCGTGCATGTTCTTCTACCGTCACGTAGGTGCGTTTTTTGTATCTTTAGATCTTGTTTTCCGAGTGAAAGGGATACAGAGCGTGACGTAGGCTTTCCGAGGGTTGGAGAGGTGGCAGGGTGAGGAAGGCAGTTTAAGGGTCCGCGAGACGAGAATTTTTCCAAGGGTCAGGGTCGAGGTGAGCTCGCTCGGGACTCAAGTGGCCACATGAAGTGTTGGGTGATTCAGTAAGGAATGATAATGCATGGGTGTGTTTTGTTGAGGTGCAATATTTAATGATCTATTAATTGGAAAATTATTAAGAAAGGGGATTGCCAACTAGTCAAAGTATTCTATTAGAAATCGTTGATGAGAAGGCTAGAAAATTAAATATGTTGACCATATGTTAAATAAAAACTTTTGAGCAATGTCGCCGCGTTAATTTTTTTTTTTGGGTGGCCCAAACGTTTCCCGACCGATGCTGGTCGCTTTGCCAGGGGATTCTGATGAGGTTGGAATATATATCCATATAAATATATAGATATCCGTGTCAGGGGACACGGGAGAGGAGCGGGAGGTTTTATTTAACATGATGAGTACTCGCGAAAGTTTTAACAAAGAATGAACACCACAATCAAAGAAACAGAGCTCTAATATATAAAATAGAAAAGTATTAATAAAGAGGATAAGATGGCTTTAAAACATCGTGTACTTTGAGCCAGCATTGTACCAAATCATATGTGAGGTCAAGTGGATAATCCAATGTAGATATTTTTCGAGAGATATTGAAATATATGCTCCCAGTCAAGAGTCTTGACCGGAATTTCTTAACTTGGTGCAGGTATTCCTTAATATTTCAAAGTAGTGCAATATTTATGGGACCATTAAAGTATAAAATAACTTGCTTTTCCGCGGTATGGTGCCACGGGGTCGCATGTTTCATCTGGGTAGGGCTCGGTATCGTTCACAATTCTTTCTTGAATTTGAATGATCATGTATTTTTATGAACTAATTTTCAACTTATCTAATTATAAATAACTACAATAAGGTACCTGAAACTTGAATTTAAATAAAAGAGAAGCATTGACCAAATACAGAAAGAAAAAATGGAATCTCGATCTAATGCCTTTTAATTCACCAATTGTACCCTTTTATTTCGTTTATAAATCATATTACGCTTGTATACTATTAACCATTATTCACGATCAATAAGTTTTCAAGCGAAAAAATTTCAAACGATTTCATAAATTTTTTCACCGAACATTCATTTTCTTGATCCACATATGTCGCGTTGGTTGATCAAAATTGACTGTCACGAAATTGAAATGTTTTTTTTTAATCTGTAAAAATGCCTTTTAGATAAAAATTACAACTTGCTGATCTGTAGCCTGCTTTGTGACTTTACCAGCACCTCACGACGATTGTGCTGTCAACGCTTCCCATTTTTACCTCGTCTGCCATCCATCCGTGTAGATGAAGTCTTCATTATTTACATTATCGTTTCTGCAACAAGAAAACCCTCATCTCCCGTTCCAAGGCAACACCGTTCGATATCTCTCCGTCTACGCCTTTGGAGCGTTATATTGAAGAAATCGGTCCCGGTTCCTCGCTACCCAAGCTGTCACCGGCTCGAGGCTCATCATACATGTGTCAATTCGTGGCCGTCAGCGATGGATGAACAGCCTCCCGTTCACCGTACGTGATCCATTACCCAGCTTCCGCTGTTATCAGCAACGCCTTTGAATATAGATGCTCAATTACCCTACGAAGTGTTATATTCCGCTCAGGATGCGAGGAAGATATTTCCTCAAATCTGTCTCTATGAAGCTAAATAAATTTGTTTTCCTCAAAACAGCTCCCTCGCAAGCGTGAATATAAGTATTATTCCTATGAAGCTCTTAGCCTTCCTTTCATTCAAGCATCTCTGCTGTGCATAACAGATGAAACGTTTATGTTATGATATATTTTAAAACAATATCTCCTTCCTGAGCAACTTCTTAACGATCAATTTTTTAAAAAAAGGCCTATTCGTCTCCAATGTCAACGGATTCCTCAATTTTATATAAAGAAGAGAGAAAATAAAACCCTTTTTATCTATAAATCCCTCTCTTTGAAGTGATTCTGAGAGGCCAACATATTTTGAAAAACCTACGTTTAAAATCTTTGTTTCGATCGATTTTTGGCTTTTATATATTCGTCATCTTCAGTGTTAGCCACTTTGAAAATCTTCAGAAAGAGTACTCGTAAAATTCAAAACAACAATAACCACGAACAAATATTTTATTGCACGTATTTCTTTTATTTAAAATGAAGGTTTTTTCTATTAGCTATTTGCATTTGGTGATGAATTTTAACTTCAAAAATGAATCGGTTTAAAAGTGGATTTAATAGGTACCTTCTTGTTGCAAATCTTCACCGTTGCTTCTCAGCAAATTTAATATTTATCTTAAATAACTCAGATTCTCCTATTACTGATACAATCAGAAATAGAATAAGACTTATTACGCCTACGTAAATAGTAATTTCATTCATTTTTCGAAAACCTGAATTACATCCCTATTTGTGGCTGTATCCATTTCAATATCCATCGTGAATTTAGAAAAGTATTTTTCAAAGCTCTAGTTTTTAAAAATTTTCCGTTGATGCTATGGTCCAAAATTTTCTTTTACAAATTATGGTATCCACTCTTGGATATTTTAAGTTGGAGATATTATTGTTCAAAGGAAAACAATAGAACCAGGAGTGATACTAAGGGCTTTTAATGAAAACCACAAGCAAGCCCACCCATTTTAGTAGTTTCATCTCCGAATGTACAAAATTCATAGAGAAACTTTCTATTGAAACAAGATAGAATCAGACGTCCAAACGTTTACGTAACACATTGTTTCTACGTATACCTTTAGGCTCCTCGATATTCTACGCATACCTTTAGGCTCTCAAATTCACGAAGCACAGTTTTCGCTAAATGGATTTCATCGCAGTAGCCTTAAAAAAATATCTGCCAACCCCCCCTCCAATCCGTCACTTTCCAATGAAACCGCCTGATTTATGGAACACAAAAAAATAAAAAAAGCACCGTTTTGGTGCTGCGAGGAAAAAAAAGTGAAGAGAGGAGTAGGAGGGGGAATGAAAAACGTAAGGGATAAAACAAAAATAAGCGAAACATTCTCACGTCGCACATCCATCCGGCAGGAGTTAACGCGATGAGTACTTTTCGTCACTGTCTGATTCCATACCACCGCATTCCCGGAGTAAAATTTTAAAAAAAAATAAATAAAGCGAGACACTCCTTGTTCATCCCCTCAACTTCTCCACGCCCGTGAAAAAAAGCAGCTCCAAATCGCGTCGCCTTCACAATGTGACGTCTTTTATCCGCGGACTCGAAGGAATGGCGTGTGGCTCTGTGTATTTGTTTACACTCTTGCACGCTGCGTTCACGCAAAAAGGAATTCATTTGTTTTTTTTTATTCATTCCCGACCAACAAAACGTGAGTTTTTTTCTCTCTCTCTATCTCTCTCTCCTGCTCTGAATTGTCGCCATACTTGCTTACTCTCTCTTTCTCTCTCTCTCTCCCTCTCTCTCATCCTTCCCTGCTTTCACTCAATTTTCCCCGTGTTGCCCAGTGACGTATATATTCTCCCGGGCGCGGGATTCCAATCCGTGAGCGTCTTTATTCCGCCGAGAGAGCTCGCTCGGAATGCTTATCGAAGAAATGTTGGGATCTGGTGCACAACGGTCAAAATGAAATGTCATCACGAGGAGCAAAAAAATGTGTGAAATACAGGAATTAGACGTGAAATCTAATAGTTGGCAGTTATGATTCAGAAATAGCTAGCTTATTATCTCGCCACTTCCCGAGTAGTTTCATTTTGCAGTTGTTGTTGTTGTTGTTGTTGTGTGAAACCGCCTTTTGAGTGTAGTAGTAGAGGTAAGATTTTTATAAAAATAAAAAACTATTTCAGATTATATCCATACTATAAATAATACACATGGCCTCAGCCACAACCCAGACTCCTACTTAACAGAATCACATTCTTAAGTTTCAGGATTTTTGGTATTTTCATTCTTACCGATAGCATATTGTAATAATATTTTGACTATAGCTCATTAAAGCGTAAGGATTTAATTTTTACAACTAATAAATAAAATAGTGTAGCTGAAAATAAGGTAAGGTCTGAGTTATGCAAAAGATGTGATGAAAATCTTCTTCGTATAAAGTCAATCCATGATTTATACTCGCTATTTCTTCCATAGGTTAAAAAATAAATATCGTCTGGTCCGAAATTAATTCATAATATGCAGTGTAATAATATTATTCCAGAAACGATCAATTTCAATCCAGGCTACAGTTGACTTTATGATTTCACAAAATATGAATAAATATTCCGATGTCCTTTTGATGCCAATTTGACGATATGAACTTAGCAATCTGAGTAATATAAAAATTTATTTTTATAAAAAAAAAAGAATTTTTCAAGTGCTGGGATTCGGTCGACATAGTTTTTCCGAAATCCAAGCGAGGTTTTATGTTGAATTCCTATCGCATTAATACCTATGAATCAGATATCCCATTCTTTACGATAATAATAAAATACATTGTTCGTAATTATTATTTAAATATTTAAACGAGCACATATAATAAGGTCATGGCTCGAGATTTTGCCATTAATATACTTATTATAATTTGAAATAATCTTATTGACAAGGAGCGTAATAATAGTAGGACATAGAGAAGAGATAATTTGCGCAGAAAAAGAATACCTAGAGCCTAATTTTATATCTTTTACCTCGTACTTAAGTGCAGGCATGTATCCACTCTCTTCAATAATATTGCATGAATGCATCGTGATCGTATGGAGAAAAATAGCGAAAAATATTTATTAAATAATAATAAACACATAGTTTTTATATATCATTAATAGAGCTTCACTGTGTATAGTAAATTTGAATAATCAAAACCATGTTATGATCTTAGGGTACTAATCCAATGGATAACCCAGGTTTACAAGTACCTCAATACCGAGACTCTTCAATTATTTCTATCACTGAGAATTAAATTGTGATATGCTCAAGTTTTGAGTTTATGAGCTCAAAAATATTATAACCCATTGGCGTAACTATGAGGGAATAGATTCCCCCTCCAAAGCTTTAGACAAATGAAAAAAATATTTAAAACTAATATCTAGAATTGAAATTTATTAACTGTGCCAGCTTTAGTTAAATTTTTAGTGCCAAAATGATGTAAAATATATATCCAGGCATGTCATTTTTCTAAAATTTTCCCGGACGGGGGTCGACACCCCTGGCCAATCCATCCCTGCCCCAAAGCACATTCCTAGTTACGCTACTGTCATAACCCCTTCTGCTTATAAACTTGGAACCGATGAAACATGTTACCTTGTCACTGTACCCCACTGCCCTTTTCCGGGGGCTCATTCATGTTTATTTTCGTCCCGTCCTTCCCTTTTCATTTTTGCCATTCACTCCGCTTAATCGGCTGTGCGACTCGCTTCAAAGCTGCGTGACAATTCCCGCGGCGAGTGATCCCATGATGAGTGAGCATGCGTTATTCGGAAAGTCTGTTGTTTTGCGTCCGGCGGTGCGGCCTTTGATGCGTGATTTTTTTTATTATTTTCTCCTCTCACTCAGTCTCCCTGACAATCGAAAGTTGAGAGCCGAAAAGCGGATGGATAGTTTCGCATGGAGTACTCGCGTGAGTGACCCCCGCGTCAAAATAAATACGTCAAAGTCCGGCATGTTTTTCAATCCATTTATCCATTCCCATCGTCCATTCATTAAATAAAAAAGATAGCCCCAGAATAAAAAAAATGATAGAGATAAGTTGAGTCATGTCCGTCCAGCCCCGGCGTTTTAATTCCATTATTTATGTGACTGTCACGACGAATGATTGACCTTCTGCTCTTTCCTGTGATGTAACAAAGATAATTTGTTGAGACCCTCCCCCTCAAGGCTTTCATTTGCTATTCTTATTAATGGGGGGACGTCATGATATAAAAAAGGCCCTTGACTAATGTCGTGAGGTACTTTCAAATGTGCTTTTCCTGTCACCTCTGCAACGGCGGTTTTCACGCCATTTTTCGAGGTCCCCATGTAAACCATTTCATTGTAGCAGGAGCTATAGTACTCACAATTACTTGACCCTGAAATACCTTTAACGTTGTTTATCGACAGTAATACGTGAATGGGCAAAGATTTCCAGTGAAGATAAGCTGGTGAAATGAACGACCAAAGTTTGTCGGACGGATAGCGCAGCACGAACGCAAGATTTAATGATTGTTTATAAAGAGGCATAAATCAATTATCTACGTCGTTAAATACCACCAAAGTGAAAATCCCAGCTAAGTATTGGCGTTAGAAGTTATTTTTAATGAAAGGCAAAGAATGGCCACGGTTGGACTCGTAAATTTGTAATTCCATTGCGTACCCGTTTCAACGGCACCTTTTAATGGAAACAAATGCATTCTTCAAATTCATGCCCGCTTTTAACGGGCAACAATATATTACCAAACAAATAGGGAGTTTAAAGCAAACATTTTATTGAAATACTGAGGTCAATTCCACGAGATAAATCTTAGCCATTTCGTCAATTAAATAAAGATATGAAGTAGAATTCTTTTTAATGAAGGCAGAGATAATAGCTGTAATTTGCCTTCGAGTGAGTTTGCACTCAATGTTAACATATGAAAAAGCATATTTCATTAATGGAAGGATTACTCCGCATTATTTCGTATTTTCGTTCATTGCGTGAGTAGCAAAAATATCGGTTTTCTCGCTGCAAAAAGGTTTAATCATTGATGCTCTTCCAATAACCTTATTTTAATAAGGATTAAATAAGTACTAATGATTATAATTTATATCTTTAATTAAATTAAATATAGAGGGGCATGAACACCTGCTAGGACATTTTAGCTGCATTCATAGTCTTTGTATTACAATTATTCAGCAACTAGCTGAATGCTGAAGCCAAAACTTAATAATGTAAATAATCAGATTAAAACCCTCGTTTTCTAAGTACGGTAAAAGACATACGTTAACTGAGATTTCATTAAAATATTGTATTAGAATAAAATAAATTACAATGATTTGAGGGACACTATCTTATATCGTAATTAAGAATCATTACCTATTATAACCCAAACCACTAGCCTTAATGCATTCCTTTTAAAAGTTAGACGCCTATTAAGGAACATTTATTTTCCCTCAGATTCAGTATTTGATAAGTTGTCATAATCAATAAATGGCCATCAAAAGATTTATTTATTAGTCATTTCCTATCAATCTCGATAACTGCACCGATCAGTCCTTCTTCCTTCGTTCCTTCTTCTTTTCCTCGGTCCTGTATCTTAAGTTTCTCCTTTAGTCTATAAAAAATCCAAAATAAGATAAACCCATATGCCAACTGAAAAACTAATATAATTAACTAACTAACGTGATTTGGAGACATAAAGGAGGGTTTTCAATTTTTCAGGCAGAATATTTGATTCTTTTAAATGAATCTTTCCAAATATTGAATACATCAACAACGTAACGATGACGTACCGACTCATAAGTTAAAGCTATGAGATCTAATATGCTCGACCATGGGGAGATCCAGTATTGATGTGTATAATAGCGTGGTATACGAAAATCGTTTTTTTCTATTGTTTCCTGTTCAGCGTATTCCGCTCCTCGTCTTACTTCAATTTTGAGTCAACCGAGGGATAGATTGGGGAAGTGGGTTACAAGCTTCCCCCTTCTATGGGAGCTATCCTCCCTGAGGAATGCCGGGTGGTCTGCTAGTTATGAATACAACATCGCTTGAGACGACAAATTTCAATAATAATAATATAACTTTATTCCTCTCAAATGCAATTGCATTACAACAGAAAACCCTTTAAGAATGGCGGTATGCATCAGTACCTTTTGCGAAATCGCTTTGGGGCTACCATCATACACTCGTCATACAGGACTGGTGCTATCAATACATGACAAATAAATTTCTTTCTTCGAATTCAGTGATTTTTTTCTTATCGTTTGCATTAAATTATGATATTCCATTAATTTGCATGCACGCAATACTAATACACATGGTAACTAACTTGCTTTTGAAACGCATAACAATTACATACACACGTACAATATAGCTGGTATTGACAACATTTTATGCTACCTTTTTTAGCAAAACTTCCTCATAGCACGTAAGCCATTTTTCAACAGCGGATGTTAATCCCCATTTTTTTCCTTCTTTGCCACATTGATAGGCAGCGTACTAAATAAAAAAAATAAAACGCATGAGCTGTATTTAATTCTATTTTCATTTAAACCCATGTTCAAAACCGCAATATTCTTCAACGATAAAACATAAAGAGATAGCTCGGTAATCTTAAGGCAACGACTCTAATTACAGCCCTTTTGTGTATACGTCTGAATGTAAGGGCACACCGGATAGACGCGTACAATATCAGTCACAGTACCCATACGGAACCTCCTTCATCCCAAACGGAGTCCCCCTGTCACCCCACCAGGACCGAGTCTCCTCGAGTGTACACTCACCTCCGCCCTCTGTATACTCAGCGCTCCGATGAGGTTCGCCGTCTTGTTGTTTAAAGGAAGCAGCGCAGTGGGTCGGGCGCAGCGCACCCAAATGCTCCCCGCGGCGACGACATCGAGGCCTTCACCCGTTCGCACCACGCTTCCCGGTCTCATTGGGGAGATTGGCTACGAAGAGGTTTTCGTCGTGTGCTCGGGTCTCAATAAACGAGCTGAGTTGAGGCTGTCACTCCTTTGCCGGTTCCTTCAGGGGGTTTTCGGCGGGATGGGGAAACTGTCTCGGATCTCTAGAGGGGAATGAGGGGGGCGGCAGACAAGGCGGTGTGGAATGAAGGTAATCCAAAAGTATATTGGCCCATTTCTGATCATTACCCCAATGATCATTCGAATAGGCACGCTCAAATTTTCAGTAGTGTGCTTACATGAATAAATTAATACCCAAATAGCGAGCTGAGCTCACCAACTAATAAAACGAATGCAAAGATTGTTACCATTCATGCTAAAATAGTTCTTGGAGTTTTTCTTGGAGTTCTTGGAGACTTGAAGAGGTTTTCGTCGTGTGCTCGGGTCTCAATAAACGAGCTGAGTTGAGGCTGTCACTCCTTTGCCGGTTCCTCCAGGGGTTTTCGGCGGGATGGGGAACTGTCTCGCATCTCTAGAGGGGAATGAGGGGGGCGGCAGACAAGGCGGTGTGGAATGAAGGTAATCCAAAAGTATATTGGCCCATTTCTGATCATTACCCCAATGATCATTCGAATAGGCACGCTCAAATTTTCAGTAGTGTGCTTACATGAATAAATTAATACCCAAATAACGAGCTGAGTTCACCAACTAATAAAACGAATGCAAAGTATGTTACCATTCATGTTAAAATAGTTCTTGGAGTGTAGGTCAATGTATGTTATGCAAAAAAGTTTTAGCTAACGTTTCCGTTTATTTTAAACTATTATCAGGGCTTAACTTTGTACATATTTATTGATAGTATAATATACTTATTTGCATAACATTCATTGGCCTACTCTCCAAGAACTATTTTAACATGAATTAAACGAGGTCAAGATAGGGAAAAACAAAAATAATTATTACCATTGCAATCAGGCTTTGCGTAAATCGTACAGCTGCATATACCGAAGTTATTTTCTATATTAATAAAATATAATGAATCGCTTTTTTAACGGCATAGAATGTATTAATAAGTAAAGCAAGAATTCCATAAGCCAAAGTAAATCGTGGGTGCTGATAAGATGTATCAGAAGCGAGTCTAAAAGATCTGATAAGTGAATAAGTATTTGCATGCAATATTAATTTCTAATTTATTATTTAAACCTAATCAGCACCCACGCTTCACTCTCAAAGTGATGAAAAGCTTTTTTTTACCTTTAATGTATTTTATGATGTTTTTTGGGAAAAAGCGTGTTTTCATATTTTTAATGTTATTTTTTACAATCTACTTTTTATTGGTGAATCTAGTAATCGATTTAACCAGAGCTGCTAAATAAATTTATGCCAAAACAATTATAAGTAACGCCAAATGTTGAGAATACTTAAAACGATTTTTCCACGTAGAAATTTAGTTAAACAAAATTTCAAATTTCTGAACATTGAATAATGTATTTTCATCAAAAGCAATAAAGAACGCAAAATTTCAAGGCTATTTGGCCATGGTAAGTAGGTTAAAAGTGAATTGCAAGATTCCATCAATGAAACAGACACACATTGAAAAAGTTAAGAAAAACGTGTAAATAGATGGAGAAAGGAGAGTCTTACTCCTGGATACTAACAATAAGATGTTCGTTCTGGTAACTCGGGGGAAATATGTTCGAGAGCGCATATGAAAACTGCGTTGTATCCAAAATCCGAGATCATCATTGAAACATAGTCATAAACATATTTTAATAAGATGACGTTTCTTTTCTAACACAGTTTTAAGAAAACTCTACTTATTACCCTGTTTTTTTTCCACCCCCCTGGTTTTAAACCCCCACCCCCACTGACGAAATTCCTGGTTACTCCAGTAGGTACTATAATATATTACTTTTAGTGCACCACTATTACTTATCCGGTTACGAGACTTTGGACGGAAGATGAAAGTATCGGAAAGGAACCGAGCAAAGGGCGAGGCAGGGATAAGGGATAGGCTTGTGGGAGAATTTCGGTGGTAAGACGGTGGTTCTATTTCGGTGGGGTTAGCAGGGTGGTGGTAGATGGCAACTCGGCACGGGTTGCTACGGGGGATGAGGGAGACCTCGGGGGGGGTTTGGTCCTCATCCACGAAATTGGATTCCTTGTCTTCCAAACCCTCCACTAAACCGTGATAGCCGCTTAATGAAGAGTCACCCAGTGGGAGGCGAGGTTTGGCTTTATCCCCGGGTGAAGGCGTGGGAGATATTCGATTTTAAATGGATGGGCGATGTACGGCGTGAGATCCTTCTGGGAGACGCACTTCCCGTCTTTTAAGCGTATCATTGTTCTTCTTCGATTGGGGATTCATTCGAGGCATTGTGCGCAGCTGAGGTGTGGGTTACTCAAATCTGTTTATCACTAAATCACACGGTTTTCCTTCACTCTAAAGCTTCCTTCATTATGACTTAACTTCAGTTAACTTGATGAAATGTATCAAAAAACGTTATGATTCAACATAAAGTTAATACTATATGACCTAAGTTTCAACTTGGCATGTAATCATCTGGTACATTTGCATCGAATGTACAGAATAAATTGTCACACACAAATTCATTTTTTTAAATTCCAGATAAATTCACATTAATCATTTCAGTACTCAGTATAATAATTGAAACCAGGTATCACATTCCGTGACAATGTAATTACATCATAACATAGTTTAAAATATTTCCATAAATAAATGATAAAGAATTTCACTAAGTTTTATTAATAACACAGTTACATCTTCAGGTATTTTTTCACATAATTTAGCCTGAAGTTGTCAGTTGTATATCTATCAGAAATCCTCATAGCGGTCCGATCAGTGATTAGAGTGGAGTATTTTACATAGCTTAATTTTAGTGAGTCTAACTTGACTTCTAAGTTCTAGATAACGCAGATCATTGAAATATTCCTACAGCTTATATTAGGTATCAGGGACGAAATTCATTTTAGTTGACTCTTCAGTTCCCTCCAAAAGAAATACTATCCTCTATTTATCTGATTCGATCAGCTAAATATCTCCATTATTTTATTGTTTCTATGAGACCCGGAAAATTTTGGGTGAATAACACGAAGCCTCCGAGTCTTTACCTGCTACCCCACAAGCCGCCTTAATAGGCGTGTGGCGGGGGTGCTAGGACACCAACGAAAAAAAAAACGTTAAAAATCGAATGCTGTAAAGAAATTACGCCTAGAATATAATTAATTCCGGGGAAAGTCTAGATTATATTGTGCGGGGAAAAATGACTTCATATGTCTATTCGTTTGGTAAATTATCTATCTTAATTTACCTAGGATTATAGAAACTTGATGCTCTCCGAGTCGCTCTTATAGGTATCTATTCTCCATTGCTTAAGCAATCTATTGTTTTCCAATTGCAGCTGAGTAAACACTGTTTAACACCCTCTCATTGCTCATCGTAATTTTTGACGAATTTCACCTTAAGCTGCTGTAAATCAGCAAATGACTCCAAATTATCTCATTTTAAGTCATGTTAAGTTAAGTTGCTAGTAACGAGGTCCCGTTTTCGCTGTCATCCTTCGAGCTCATTTCATTTCCTCCCAAACTGACGGTGGATTGTCTCTCTTGGGTTTTTTCCGTGTTAATCGCCGGAGTGTTAATTGCCTGCGACATTTGTTGCCTCTACCGCTCTCCAGCTCAGGAAGTTAATGCTTCAAATTTCCGATTCTATCAGCCTCGGGGGATAGTTGCGATATTTGGCCGCTGCGCACACAGGCTTTTCTCTTAGGAGCAGCGCATCGTCCAAGTTCCCGTCGTCGATTGTGGAACGGAATTAATATGTACCAACTCGGGTAACACACACCAGGATACTGACTCCGATCGTTTTCTCTACCTTTCGATTTATCTCGGGATTTCACGGTGATCTACTATATGCCTTTCAATAGTCTATACTTTAAGAGGGGCTTTTTGGAGTACTTTGCATGTAGAAAAATTTCAACTACCTTTTTTTCGGTGGAGGAAATTAGCTACTTAGACCTCGTTTCCGTAATAGTTACGTTTGTAAAATTTAAGTTTATTATTTTACACCTGCGCTTTTTGTCCGATGACTTGCGTTGGGTGTAAATTACCTTACCAGATGTATCATCAGAGTAAAAATGATGTTCATATCATATAACCATAAATGCATAAAAATTTTAAATTTGATTTAAAAATAAACCCTACAGCCTCAATACTGGTGGAGAACATACTTCACTAGCTTCAGCTCTTTTATAATTCTTGTAAAGACAAAAAAATATAGTTAGAGGTTAGGTGTCTGATTTTGAAATTGGAAGTACGAGGAGGTATTTTGCAAAAAAATAGTATTTTTCAGATTGGAAGTCCTTTCTATCGCAATAGGTGCATAGATACGCCGCGAAAGATTGCCCTTATCATCCTTCTCTTAATGCTCGGTACCAATATAAAACTCAATTTTCCTCTGAGGTTGAAGGCTGCAGAATTAACTTGCATTGAAAAATAAAATAATTTACGTAAATTTTATTATATATTCACATTTTCAGAATTCTGCTTGGTAAAGGGGGTATGCTCAAAATCCCAGAAGGCACGAGGTTCAATTATCTCAACGATTTCGATGAAATCGTGAAAATAGAGTGAAACTTGTGAAACGTGAAATAAAATCTATTCACTGCATAGCTGAGGAATGATATGGAAATCGTATTGCATGATGTGATGCGATACATGCTGGAACCTGAACTCAAACATTTCGAAGGACCAAAAAGTGAATTTTTAAAAGTAACAAAATTGAAACAACAATTTCTTATGCCAGTAAAAATGAATTTACTTACCTAGCATTGATCCACACTTTAATTTAAAACACAAAAGTCCAAGTTGCAATGATAAATCTTCAATTGCAAGGTGCTAAATGCCGGCAAAGTACTAGTATTAATCGAAATAACGACATTGAGGTGACAGAAAGAAGAATTCTGGGGCAGTGACAAGAGGTGGGCGGTGAATTAAGAAGAATAGGCGTTTTAGGATTTGAAGGTGACCGAAAAAAGCCCAACCAAGTGCCTTTGAGTCAACAACTAGAAGGACGCACAAAATAAAATGTAATAGCTTCCAGATTCATATTCGGTCTGAGGTTGAGTGGAGAAAAAATATTATTCACACAAGGTGAATCAGTTAGGAGAGAAGTAACGGATAGCAAAGGTAAACAATCATAAACTAAATGGTCATGTAACTTGAATTTTTTTATTTACTCTCATCTTTCAAGTAAATCATTTTCTGCTGCATTCAGCCACGTACCTAGGTTATACCAAAAGACGCTATTTTATTTATTAATTCTCTACGATAAAATAGCGATTAATGCTTTGCTCCTAGCGTGCTCACTGCCCTTTCGGTCTTGGAATAACTCTGGGTGCTGGCCGGTAGTACGAGCAACCTTCAAACGCAAAAGAGGACAGACAGGGAAATTCATTCATTCCAAACTGAGGCAAATTTTCTCTTTGATTGTTTTCAACACCTTTTTGGCCACTCACTCTCGCGCAAATCAGAAAATTCCTTCATTTTCTTAACCCGAAGGTTTCCAACTTCCCGATCTCATATTCCTAGATTCCCTGGAAATCCATTCCAGCGCCCAGTGGCGAGAGCTGTGTGTGGAAGGAATGCGAACTACCAGTTGGGGAGGCTGCAGCGTTTTCTTGATATTGAACAGATTTGGGTGGAAAGTTGCACACTAATCTATTCCGTGGTATACCCAGAATAAATACCTACAAGATAAAACTTCACCTACTATCGCCGCAAAAAAAAGATAGAACGCTTGACTTAAAGCATTTGTATGAAAATCTGCCGAAGTTCTAGTGGGACGTGTAATATATCGTTTTACTAATTGTTTACTTGACTACAACAATGAATCATTAAACATTGTTTAAATGTAAATATTTAGCTTTTACGGTCGAAAGAGGGAAGAAAATATATACGCGAAAAACTAGGAGAACGACAAAACTATCGTCTTTTTCATCTCGTCACGGGTAAAATATTTGATTGGTGCATGTCATTGAATTTTCATACAAAGAACGATACCTTCGCTTTACATCTGGCTTTTTAAAATTAAATTTTACCCATTCGTAGAGGTTTCATAAAGTAAACCCTGAAGTTATCAGTTATATTTTGATTTTTTTAATGGCCGAAAGGTAGATTTCAATATCCGAGGTGTCGAAAATAAATAAATATCAAAGTTACATCTGCTATATGGAAAAAATATTTATAAGCATTTCATTCAAGGAAATATTTAGATTGTTCCTCTTACTTAAAGAAGAAAATTTTGGTAGTGTGCATTGCCGCGAGAGAATTTTCGTATTTGTTATTAAATGTAAATTATCGCATAAAAACGTTAACTATGAACAAACACATCTTATGTTAAGGAATAAATAATACGTAAAAATTATTAAAAAGAATTGTAATAACAAGTATGGGAATTCGCCGATTGAGTTTTATCAAAACAAAATGCTGTACTTCGTTTTTTTCTCTGGTCATTGGTAAGGCATTTATTAAAGAAAACGAAAATGTATGATTACATTATTTCATGGCTGCCACTGTAACGATATCAATGAATTCATAGTTCAACTTATTTATCATTCCACATATCTATCATCTGAGTATTTTATGGGTTTAGATATTATTATAGGCTTCTGGAGATCAGCGACGACTATTTCTACCACATTAGGATAAGTAGACCCTCCATTTCTTCTTGTCATCATCAACAGCTGCACCTGATCTCTTAGAAAGATTTAAATTTGATGCTTGATGCTCATATAACCAAGTAATGTCTCGATACAGATGGTAATGATACCGAGTGGCCATTTAAAAACAAATATATAGTACTTACTTAATTTTATCAAGTGCATGTGACTAAGAATTGAATGGCAAATGAGAATCAAGTGATTGATCTTACGGTTTTGATTGGATAATTGCAACCATATTGTTCCTTTCGATTACAAATTTTATTTTCATTAAATTCATTACTTAAAACGAAGGAAAGGTATCGTGATTTTAATCAATTAGATTGAGATACTTTCTTTTGCTATTTTTTACCATTTCTCATAATAATAACGTAGCTGAGATTTCAATGTTGGGCTTAGGTATCTGTTAAGACGCAACCACATTGACCGTCCTTCACATTCACTCCGAATCTTGGACCAAAATCGCTTTACTCCAGCTGCAATTCCTCTTGATACACACATTTTTCTCCAGCAGACACTTCAAAGTACCGTGGCAGATCCACAGCACTGTTTTATTTTATTTTACGCTAAAACATATTTCGAATCTGTACAATTATTTTTGAAAATTTATGGTCCAGTTCCTTCCCGCGACGGTTTGCTCGTTGAAACATGTTGTTACGACGGCTTGTCTCCACTCAAAAAGTGAACTTCTTAAAAAATTTTCTTAAGAAAATCTTTTCGATTGCAGAACTATTTTATTTTATTTTAATTAGGAGACGATAGCTGCAAAAAAAACTATTCCGACCAATGAATCAAAATTCACTTCCTACACCTTTTTTAACAATCAATGCTTAAAATAATGATGCAAGTGTAAAGACGATACCTGAAAATTCCAATGCATTATATGTGTCTTGGAAACGAATTCTACACCCAAGAAAAATTCCTATAATACACTATGAGATAGGTCGTTTTGCGTAAATGGGATCAGTTAAAAAGTATTAGAGATAAATATGTGGTATAATAATTCATATAGTATATGATGGAGATATGTAGGTGCTATTTTTCCTAGGGCCTTCATCGAAGAGGTCTAACTATAATTATAAAAACGCCTTTGTGCTGTTAAGACAGCTATGGAATCATTGATTAATTTAATAAAAAAATTTGGAAAAGTTGCTTCTTTGCTCGTATATAATTAGAGATACCAGCTAATTCACATTATATTCATTACATTCAACCCCTATGTTTGAGAATAATCACGCCGAGATGTTAGCCAATGGTGTGACCAAACCTGACAGGTGTCCCGACTTATAAAAAATATTGGGGGGCCCATATTGGGGGTCTTGCACCTGGAGATTTTATAGATAGTGAGTTTTAAAGTTTTTTGCATTTTAAAAGAGTCATAAGATCAACATAAGAGCCCTGAAAAAAACTCTTGATAACTCGGCACTCCGGGAAAAATTGACAGGCCTGACACATCTTTTCCTCCCCCTCATAATGAATTTTTGAGGGGGCTCGGGCCCCCTCCAGCCCCAAGGAGTCGGCGCCACTGAAAACTGAGGTCACTTAATATCACTTTTCCTTATGCTTCTCAAAAACCAATTTAGAAGCGAATGTATTCGGTACTACAGCGTGGCAAAGTTTTTTGTCACAGCATTAAAACTGCACGCATATAATCAAGCGCACAATTGCACTGACCCATTCGGTTTACATCTACAAAATTTAAGTCAAAATGTTATAAAAAGGATGACGAATAGGTGTTATATTCTAGTGGAAGTTTCCTTTCGTTTAAAGAACTAGAATATTATGCGACTTAAGTTCAATAATCATGCTTCCAGGACTTTATTTTCTCGTGATGGGATATAAAAACCGTAAGAAATTTGTGATACGCAAAATGTACCAAGAACCAATAATGTATATTACGCACAGAACAAACTGATAGTAGATCTGTAATAATACTACAATATTAAGATACATTCAAAATCAATACCTAGAACGGGGAACTATATTTACATCAAGTAAATATATATTGCTTGAGACATGCATTGCTTCTTTTGCATAACAAATAATCTACTTAATTATTTCTCACTTACGAAACGTAATCATTGAAATAATTGGCCCCCTTTTTGCTATCTCAGTGCCTATATAAACTTTATCGTTCCAGTTTTTTAATCCCTTACGTTTCATGTGCCAGATTTCAGCTCTCATTATTCGAAAATGCATGCAAAAAGACGCTTAAACATATACATTAACGGCAAAATTTGTTCTAGCAATAGAATTCAATAAAAGAGGGATGTGCACAGCTGCTACATTTGCAACAAAACTTCATGTCGGATGTCGGTATTTTATACTATTCCACCAGCGGACAAAAATTTTTCGGAGCATAAAATTTTCAGGGTGCCCGCGCACGCTTTGCGGCGACATATTTGTGATTTTCCGCTGCGCTTTTGTTGTTTCCGGCGCCAGAGGCGAACGACATATCACCCTCCCCCCGCCCACAAAATGATAAATGCTTCACTCCCACAGAGGAAACACTCATTTGACTCTTACACCTCTCTCTCTCTATCCTTTCCTTTCTCGGCCACATTCCGCGCCCCGTTCCTCAACCCTCCCTAAATCCCTCACACCGGGGTCCCGTGTCAAATTCCGTATATTTTCAACCCTTTTCCGCGATGGAAACTGACCGTTTTGGTATATTAAACCAACGGATGGGCGTTGAGTTCCTCCGTAACAACAACAACAAAAAATATGATTTGCAGCGGCAATAATGATTTCATTTCACGCGCACGCATCCTGTTAAAGTCTCCGTTGCGTACTTCCTCCACACTTGTCATAAACACGCTTGCGTGACGACCGACAGACCTCGCCTTTTGTTATGGTTACGGTCATTGTTGCGTGAACGTTCCCTGGTTGTAATACGACCGCGCCATTGTTGAATATATTGTAGTTGTTTCAAGTGGCTTATTTATATACATGGTGTGAATACTGCCTCTGACGCGATCAGATAATTGACTGTTTGGTAATACAAATACGAAAAATGTTTTCTCCAACTCTTGAATCGGCGAAAATACGATTTTGCAAGAGGTAATGGAGGTAGGTGATGCAAGATAGTGGCTGAAAAAAATACTATTTAAAAGATATTAAATGAATATTTATTCCTCTAAATTTCTCAATGTAAATCGATAAAACTTTTTGATACCTTCACATAATTTTATTCTTTTCACATTTTTAAGTTAAATAGATGTGGTACACGAAATAATTTCTCTCGGGCGTATTTTAAACTAGTATCATAAATAAATGCCATGCCATTAATGCCATTTTTATCTATAAACAATGAACTACATTATTTACTCCTAAAACCACTAAGTCTCTTCAATTTCTCTCAAATCTTGCCTTCTCCGATAGAGCAGTATATTTTCAATTGTATGTGTGTTTTCTTGTTTCTCACTCTTTAATTAAACACATCGTGTTCAAGTCTAGCTACAGATTCTCATCTTCTACTGTTACTATTAAACTAGTAGTAGGTACCTCCCAGTGTGATGCATACCAGGTAAATCTTGAATATCTACGGACGAACATCGATATTAACTAAGGAAGTTCAGCAACAAAGGTTTTATCAAGCACCTAAATCGTTGCAACAAGTCTAGGTATTCTAAAAATAACAAGGTTTTACAGGTAAAATTCAAACAATGAAATGGGAATATTTTGCTACGATGGGAGGAATGGTATCATTAAAACTGCAATGAAAGGTATATTTCACCCGGATTATTTGCAGGTACACAATTTCACTCAAATAATAACACTCATTTTTTCCAACAAATTCTATATTCGTTGTTTGTTAGTACGAGAAACTATCTAAAAATAATTTCGAGTTAAGTATTTGAATTTCTTCCAGACTCAATGTCACAGTTACGTATAGGTATATAACTCCAAATATCTTCTCCTAATGATAGACATGGACTGCTTGTAATTGTATCAACAAATTTATATTTTCTACCTGTAAATCACTAGAACAAATGCTACTGCTTGATATGCTGAGTTTTCAAAACTAATGTTGTCAAAGGTATGTATACTGGTATAGAGAACTGAAATATAAAGACCTGAAACAATGAAAAACATAACCTTAACACGCGAAGCGTGAGCACCTAGTTCTATGTCTTAAAAATTAAAACTATGCGCCCAAAGCAACACTGCGAGGTCATTTTTTTGAACTTGTGGACTAATTTCAAACTTATTTTCTGCTTGTACCGCAGTGGATAAATTTAAGTTATTTTTGGCAGTGCTATAGAATAAAACGGATACAATGGAATTGACGCCAGGAAAGGAGCTGCTAAAGCAACGGAGGCTTCATCAGCATGAAAGAGATGATCGACATCGGTTCGGTTAAAAAAAAAGCTGCATTATAAAAAAAGGAAGACTAATCTGTAATGTAGGGCTTTACGGTGGGGACATGAATAATGTGGGAGGAATACGAGAAAATAGTAGAGGCGATCGAAAGATTGTAGATAAGAATGGAGATGATACAGTTGTGGGGGAGTAAAAGAAAATACGAAGTACTGGACATGGTGGGTGAGGAGAGGAAACTGCAAGATGACTTGTGAAGGAGTAAAAGGGTTCGATGAAGCGAGTATTTAGTGCGAAAAGTATGCTAAAAACGACATCACAGCGGAAAAACACTAAGCTGGGTAGTGGGAGGAAGAGAATAGAATTTAAAGATAGAATGAAATGGAGTAATCCTTATAGTGAATTGGTTTGCATTATTTGTCAAAATTTTGTTGAAAAAGACATCGTAACACATCGAGGAGTAAGTTTTTCATGCGATGAAGGAATGACAGACGTGAGAGTGATTGTGGAGGTAGAGAGAACTGTGATATAAAAACTTGAAACAATGAAAAACTTAATCTTAAAACGCGAAGCTCGATCACCTAGTTCTATGTCTTAAAAATTAAAATTATGCGCCCAAAGCAACACTGCGAGGTCATTTTTTTGAACTTGTGGACGAATTTCAAACTTATTTTCTGCTTGTACCGAAGTGGATAAAGTTAAGTTATTTTCGGCAGTACAATAGAAGAAAGCGGATACAATGGAATTGACATAGAGGTACCAACACGTGTTTTGAAATTTCCCTTTTTTAAAACTTGTTTAGCTTCCTTTGCTCCCTTGGCTCCGTACTTTCTAATATACATAGATATAGCGTTTGACATACTTTTTATTTAAATTTTAGATTTTTATCATTAATAAAGCGCAATGAAAATTTCAATGAATTAAAGCCACAAGGCACTCGTAATTAGCATTAATATTACGTAGGAGCAATAATGGTAGTTAATTAACGAGGTATTTCCATTCTATTCGCCGCTAAAATTTAGCGGGTTAGTTCACTCCATCTATTGCATCACGAATGTTTCACTCTTTTCTTGACGCGATGTTAGTTTAAGGTCATTATATTCTGACGACCTGTATTAAACTCCAAATTTTTAATAATCCGGGGAAAAACTTTTACTCGTGCAATGGAAATCCTAATTATTTTAATTAAAAATAATAATTTGAAAATAGAGCGCATTAAATTAATAGGAATTATCTTTTTCAGATCCACACTACGCAAACATCATACAAAAGCTTAGATATTAAAATAAGTTTCTAATTGTTAACAACATTTTTTTTCAATGATTGAGGTCACATTTTTGTTTTGCTTGGAGGTTTGAAATGGTATTATTTTATTAATCCCTACTGGTAAGCTGTTTGAATAGGGACGATTTATGGGAATCACATTTATTTTCTGCGGTTTATTCCGGTAAATTTTAGTGTATACCACTAATCTGTTATACCTATGTGGTTCTGGGAAGGTTTTAGATGTGAAGTGGTTCCTTGATTTGTTATTTGCGATCACAAAGATTCCACATATCAGTTATTGTTGCATAAAATATTTGTTCAGACATAAAATTATTTGTCAGATTCTCCATCTCTGTATGAATCATCTGCTGGAGAGTTTTTCACTACGTTTTCTGTCTGGATTTCGGCCGATGAATGAAATAAATAGAAGACTCGTGTTATGAATAGTTATTTTCCTAACACTTCGCATATTATCCCAGGTATCATCGCTCTATTTCAGGCATTCCTACATATTTATAGTGCGTTCAATAGCTAAATAAATTACTTTTACAGCAAAACCACCATCTCGGAAATTGTTTTCTAAGATTAAATTCTGTAAAAATTAAGGGCTCAAGGTGCAAAAATTAAAACTTTTTTTTGGTATAACTTTAAGTTCGATGATTTTTCAACAGTTGATTAAGCACAGGATAGCGGGAATCACGAGGATTATATTCTGGTACACCTCTGTGAAAATTTGGACGTGTATTATATTTTTTCTGTTTAAAAATAGAAAAAAATTATTTTATTTGCAAATTACCCAAGAGCAGAGCAAAACTTTTGATTTGCTAAGGGGAATGAACGTAATGGTTCCACGCCATTAAGGCGGAAATTTTCTTGTTTCTCGAGTTTTATAGGATATAAAACATCTCTTGTATTTTCTTCGAGGGAGAGTTTTAGTGCCAGCAATCTCCACCGGTCTTCCTTAAAGGAATTAACTTTTGCTTGACACTTGAACAGTTGGAAATACGAGTATTTCGTATTTTTCATCTCATGAAGCCCGCGAGATTGATACCATGTTTTGCATTCCATAATTGCTTAAGCAACCAAAATTCACGATGTGGCACCTCCCAAAATGATATGTATTTTATTTATTATTCTATGCTTGCCAAGAACCATGAGACATAATCAACCCATGATTACTCCCTCAATTCTTGTTGACTAATTTGGATGCCAGGGAATGGAACGGCTCTAAGTTACAATCATCCAAATCTCCCATATCAGAATTTCTATGGCCAGTTCATTTCCTTATGCCCTCAAACGTCGCGACGTGTTGTGGTAAATTTAGTTTAAATGTCTGAAGCCTTCCAAAACTTTTTAACTAGAGACCTTTCGATTGGTTGCGAAGTATTCTACCCACCAAGCTACGTCGCTTCGATGATTTTTGTTTCAATAGCAATGCCCTAAATTAGTTCATGTGCATGGTTACGTAGTTATTAAATTTTCAGCTTGCCGATGTATTTTAAAATCTACTTCAAATCGAATACCTCATGAATTCAAATTTTTAAAAATCTTTCCTTAATAATATTTAAATACAATAAAGAGGAGCCTTTGCTAATTTTTGATTTGTCTATTTCAAATTAGTATGCAACAATTATGCCGTTTCTGAGACCCTTTTTTCTCAACAAAACAAAAAATGACAATAATTGAAGTATTTTCAAGCGTAATTTCATCTCTACAGTTCAATGCACAAGTGTGTTGATTATCGGTAAATCAAAAGTATTCTCATCGCAAGGCGAATCCTCTATTGGAAAAGAAACCCACGTTTTTACACGCACAGCCATGTAAATTAACTTGCATTACTTTTAAACTATAAAGCCACCGAATGCGATTCCACCTCCATTCTTTTCTACATACCTTGGCCTCATTTTTTGGGAAGCTTTCGCATAATAGCTGTCTTGTATTTCACCAGTAGATACTGGTGAGGATCGGATCTTTCTTTCGATGAATGAGTTAACCCTTCTCAGAATCAGCCCATCTGTCAAATCTGTTTCCATGGAAATTGCAAAAGGATTTCATCTTTTCCTTCCTGCCAATCTCCAGGAAAATCCCTCGCACCGCGCCGCTCCAGACCCCTACCACACAATCCCTGTCCCAATCGTCCCGTTCGCCAATTTCATTTTACTGTCGATTATGATTTAGTGATAGTATTTTTCCATTTTCCTATCCACCACCTACTTCTCATGCTATTCGCGACTGAAAATCAAAGACACTGTCGCAGATAAGTTGATGATGTCACGTGATCATGCCAAGCCTGGTAGCCATCTCTTGGCTACTCCTGGGCTTAGTGAAAAGGTTTCCCGTGGTTTGTTTATTTTTACTCTCTTTGTGGCTATTCCTTCAATTAATGAGAGGTTCTTAGTCCAGCAAACCATAGGTTGTCGAGAAAAACTCAATTTTCTTTGGGATATTTATTTATCCCATATTTTCAAAGCTAAGTTTTTTAAGGGTCAAGATTTCTTTTATTCAGGTTAAATTCTGATTAAAATATGGATCACATTCGGCTTTTCTAATTTCAATAGTTTAATTCTCAGTTATTAAAAGTTGTATCGGCATTTTAAAATTTTTTCGAAGCGCTATGAATTATACGCCAATTGGTAGATGTTTCGATACCGCTATTTCTCATTATAATTTCCCAAGAAACAGAAATATTATATACCTATAAATGAGATTCGTAAATGTTTGGTTCTCGTAAATGACTTCGCAAAGCAATGAAATTTAAGTGCAAGCAAATTTCTAGTCTGCATAAAAAAAACTTATTTTTTTCAACTACCGGAGATCTATATGAAGTGTGAGTTGATATTAAGTATTGAACCAAAACTCTATTGACGTCACCAACTCGTGAGAAGTTGGCAACTTTAATAATTTTAAATATAATAATAAAATAATTTTTAAAGAGATCGGCTGAAAAAGGAAGATATTTTATCGGTCTTAACTTATCTTTCATCATAGTTTAATTCGTCCCAACTTAATTTTTCGCTTCTGCCTACCGAATTCTTTTAATGGTTCACGATTTTGGGTTTGAGTGCCCGACCCAATTCTGCCTCTGCCAACAGGTCCTCTTGCAATCACATTCCATATTCCTCCAAAGGCAAACATGACTCGCAAAATCATATCCCCTCCCTTCCTGAACCCTTTGGCATGCCATGATGTTCTATAATTATCGCCGCGTCCCGCGCATAACACTAGACGGTGTTGCTTGTCCCCACGTATCCTTCCCTCTCTCTCTCTCTCCGGCGATCATATTAGCATTCCATCCTCGTCCTCCCCACCCCTCCACTGCGGCCTATATATTGATTCTGTCTTCCTGTGTCTCGCGCAACGCAGCCAAAAGCACGACCGACAATCAATCCGCTGCATTCCCCTCGATTTCGCCACAGATTTAATCTTCGTCCGCCTCGCCCACGTGGATCCGGGATTTGCTTCTCATTTCCTCCGCGGCTTTTCCGGTGGCTCTTCCATCGCCACTCTCGTCCAAACACAAACTCTCACAATCCTCTATCATACCATCACGCAATCACTCATACTTTATTGATACACTGCAAGATGTTCAGCAAGTATGAATTTCCTTCGAGTTCATGAGCTATTGCATGCTTTCCAAGCTGTTTTCCTAGCTGTTTTCCAAGTTTTTAAAGGGTCACCATGAGCGGATTTAGGGGGGCACGAGGTAACGTGACGCTTACAAAATGGACAAGATTTTTAATATGGTCATCATTACGTTCGTTTTGTTTTGTATATTACGGAGCCTCAATCATTTAATTTTATATTACTTACTTTCATATTAAAATAATGAATTTCGTACAGTAATTGTTGTACGTCGTTTTTAATCCCAAATATGAGAAGACCGTTCGCGTGTCAGACCCTTGTGCCCCCCTGAAAAATATCCTGGATCCGGCCTTGAGGGTCACAATGTAGTTTGTTCATCGAAAATTCTGAGAAACTTCTTATCATTTAAGATTGTTTATACTTCTACGACATTTTTAATTGTTTAAGTGAATTCACGCATATACTTCAAACTTTAAGTACTTCGAGAAGTACTTAACATTTTACAATCCGTACATAGACACAACCCCATTCCATACTCCCAGGTGATTATTAATACTATATCAAAACCCAATAGAGTGCTAAGGTGGACTCGATTTCCTTAGAGTTCCTGGGTTATTCCATGCTTTGAAATCTAATTTTTACGTTTTTTTAAGCGCTACAGTGTCTTTTCACCGTGGTAAATTCTGAGTAAATATTCAATCATTTGCGGATATCCGATCTTTTCAACGGTTTCTGTCTCAGTTGAAACATTTTGTATCCACGTGCATAAATTTGTAGAAGAACTATGAATAATACTCCGGACAATGTGGAGATAAACTTCAACTGCTATTTCTCACATTAATTTCCAAATAAACGGAAAAATTATAAACTTGATTTTGAATGAAAATTAAATTATGCTCTATGTTTTAAGATCACTACCATGGTTTCAACGCACTGCGTCATCCTCAGGCGATCTAATAAATATTGATCTAATAAATAGTGATCTAATAAATATTATATGTGGAAAAACATTTTTTTTTAATTTTCATTTAAGTTTAATTTTCATTCAATAAGAACAAATTCCATAAGGTAACGCCTCAAACCATCAACTTAATAAACTTGATTCATATGTTTATTATTCTCGTTAACAACTTTGCAAAGCATGCTTTGATTTCAATTTAAAGCGTCTTCTTTTTTGTTCCGATTTTTAAGCTGTACAAAAACAGCAAGAATGTTTTTTTCAATTTCTGGGTATCTATGTGAAGTGGTATTCAGTATGTTTTCATCCTTTTGTACTTGCAACAAATTCACTACCCTTGAGTTAAGTTACTTAATCGTAACGATATTCATTAGTGAAATTAACTTTTTTTAATTTCCATCCTAAAAGCTTCAGAGAAAGTATGAAAAAGTTCAGAGAAAAAAAATGAAGAATTTCTTTAATTTCTTAAAATAATAGCGTATTTCTTAGCTGCAATGCCATTCGGATTGATAAGCTATTTATTCCGATTCTCTTTAAGAGAATGTTGGAGTAAAATTTTCTTATTTAAGATACAAGTTCAAGGTTCTACTCTATAAATTCTGAAAACATCAAGATGAAGTCCTATATGTAACAAACAAAAAATTGACCACGGAGAAAGGACCCTTCGAGCTGGTGCGATCCCCATTCATTGGTCCCAACCTCTTCGTTCCCCTCCCTTCCCTATCCTGCAGCATCCTCAGACCCCTTCCCACACCTGTCCCGTGCCCTGTCCAGCCCTCTCGGTCCCTGCGCGGCGAATCCTGTCACATTAGACGAAAACACGAGGGGGTGTGTATGCGGTGCGCCCTCTCCCCTGCCACTTCAGTCCACTCCCGTCGCTCCGTCTCTGGGGCAGCAGACAGTCCCGGGTTCAACCGCTCCCACGGGAACTCATCCATCAACCGGGCTACGTCCGCTATCCTCTTTATACATTTTTCCCCTCCTACCCCACTTTTTTTCAAGGATTGTGGTCTGGCGGAAGGGAACTAAAAACCCACAAGACTCAACCCTTTCCCTTCCTCCCCTCCCTCTTCCGTCCATCGCGCTATACCCCTCTTCTCCCTCACACCACTCTGCTCTTCCAGTATTCGACAAAAAAGGGGGTTGGGTCTCTCTACTCTACTCTTTTCCAACGGGAGGATACCGGAGCTTAACCGCACTGGGACACTGAAGATCCATCTTTTATAATGCTAATGCATCCGTCGTTTTGAGAACGTTAAGAAAAAGGGTGAGAGGAGCTCGTGGACATGTGTCTCTAACCTTCCTTTTTACCTCTAATTACGTTTCTTAAAGACAATACGGTCGGTCAAAATTAACTAGTTATCAAACCTAAAAAAAAACTTGTAAAAAAATAAAGAAATATAATTTTGTTTGTTCCTCTAAATGCCTTTGTAACCGTAATTATTTTACGTTAATACAATGTGGTCAGTGTTGTGCAGAGGCGTAATATTTGTAGTCAACAGTTATTATATGGGTCATTTAGTCTTTCCCATGTCTTATCACAAAATCTTACTGCTCTGAGTATTATTGGCGTTGAGAACCGGTTCAAATTTTGTAAACTCTTGAACTGATACTAAACCAATTTGTTTGACCATTATGTTAACTTTAGAAGCGTGGTAGGGTTCAAAATGACTCCTTTCCATTTTCCCATAGCATTTTTTACGCTTATTTTTCAAAAACGCGGGTTGGAGTTTTTTCAATTTTCATAATATGTGACTCTCCTTATACGAAGTTTTATCCATTGCATTTTTTCTATGTGACGATGTCCTTCGAGGCGGAAGTGTTATTATACCCATCACGGAATTCCGCTATTCCTCGCAACATACTTATAGCTTTATGCAACTCAACTTAATGTTCAAAGAAGCAAAATGCGTAGGTTACAAAGAGTACGAGCAACTGACCCGGAGCAATAAGGATAAAGGTGCCAACTGGTCCGGAAAACTGCTTGGATAACTTTCCAGGTAGATAAATCAGAATATGCAAAAGAGCGGCTCTTTCGGATCTTAAAATCATGTTTTTTACGGTAAAAGCGTTGAATGATGGTGCTACTCTATCATGGTAATGCAGGAAATAAGTATCTTTTTTGAGTGCTTCTCATGAAATGGTGACTTGTCATAAATAAAAAATAAATTTCTTAATTTTAGAGATATAAGAACCATATTTAGGCTACATTGGAAGGTGTTCACCAAATAGCTCCGTGCTCTGTTCAACGATGTAGTCGACGATGTGTTGGTCAATAGAGGGGTATTTTGTAACATTATAGGCAGAGCTGCCATCAATGCACGGAATTTCTAAACCTCACTCTGCAGATTGAAATATAGTGATATAAAATGACAGCTAATTAGCTGCCTTTTGACGTTATTGCACTAACTTCATTAACTCATCAGGTTTTAAATATATTTTAGGTAGGTGACTTACAACCACAACGCAGCTTTCAAAGACCGATCCGACAGTATCAACCAATTCTTTCCGCTAAATTATAATATGTATGAATTATAATTAAATCATTATGTATTTCCCTTTAGCTATTTTAAATTCCATATTTATTCCGTTCGTTTCAACGTGACTGGGTTTTCTAAGCACCCTCCCGATCTAATCACTGGAAAAAATATTTAAACTTTATTTTTGTTTTTAAATGTTGATGGAAACTACAAACCAAATTCATCATAAATGCTTTAACAAATTCAATTACTCATTTATTTTTATTCAACGACAGTCGTATTCACCTACAATTGCAGCCAAAATTGATTATTTCATGTTTCTAGTTTCAAAAAATTGAATCCAACAGTGGTGAACTATTTTTTCAATAAAAATTAAAATTTCTCCGAATAGTTGATTAAAATTTAATGAATTTGATAAATTTATTTCCTAAACAAGAACATTTAATATTTTCTTTATCAACAAGATCAAAGCATTCACTTTCTCTCACATTAAATGTTACCGACTTCAATTAAGAGAAATTTTATTCGAAGTTGCTATCGGAACCTCTTTGTCTAATCTACTGTGGGGGTTTTGTTATGACATTTATGAAAAAAAGTGATAATTTCAATGCAACAGTATTTCTGTATTTATAGTAATTATTTTATTTTAATCAGTATCATAGTTTTATTGGAAAGTTTTGTGACCGCAACTCAAAAAAAATCATTGAAAGGCAAAATGAATCATCACCAGAAATGATTTCTCATCAGAAATTTCTTATTATCCTTTCATTTTAATGTTTTAGCATTTTATTCTAAGTACGTATATTATTTTGGTTTATTCATCAGTGAAAAACGGCAAAGAAAGTAAAGCATTTCTATGTTGAAACATACGAATACAGCTGTTTTATCCTACAAATTTCGTTCAACGAGTCGCAATAGTAAGAGGTAAATCCAGTGTAATGAGGTAGCAATATTTTTAAGAAATAATTATTGCGGTGAAGCAATGAATATTTTTTAGAAGTACATTAGCAATTTGCTTGAGGCGTGGGAATGGAAATAACGTGTCTCATCTAGCTTCAGCGGTGTGTCTTAATTAATGTAATGAAAGGCAAAATGAATCCTTCATTTTTTTATTTTGTGATTGCCTCGGTTACATCAA
This sequence comes from Ischnura elegans, assembly GCF_921293095.1. NCBI lineage: Eukaryota > Metazoa > Arthropoda > Insecta > Odonata > Coenagrionidae > Ischnura > Ischnura elegans. The sequence goes on along the minus strand of NC_060249.1, from coordinate 82,042,147 downwards.
AGGCCTACGTATAAGATTCCCAAGTGCCCGAATAAAATGATACCTACCTACGTTTCTGCTTTGTCACGGACATTTCTACCCAAGAACGCTCCAGGGGGCCTTAACCCTTACGACATCCAGGGAAAGAAGTGTACCTGAAAAGTCTAAATATGGCATGAACACCGACTATGTGTGCGTCAAAATGACTCTCGTGCGCGCTCTGACATAAATCTCTTAGAAAAGAGAAATTTTCTTTACCGTGTGAAAAAACGAGCCAACAGAATTTCCTCGGCTTGTGTTGCGTACTCTAAACAGCGCGGTGGGATACTGTTGCACCGACTGAAGCAGAAACAAAGCAACATTGCAACGCGAAACCCCAAGGGAAGGAGAGAGAAGAAAAATACATCCAGGCGTCGAAACGGAATAATGCAGCTCCTTGACTCTTCCATTGCTTTGGGTGGGGAAAAGAAAACCTCGGCAAGCAAGGAGAGAGAGAGAGGAATGAGAGAAGGCATTTATTGACGGCAGAAAAAGAATTATCACCGACGACAACAACGGTAGAAAGAATTTTATGACGCAAGGAGGCGTTTGCACTGAAGAAACAAAAGGCACCCACACGTAGCCGACGGCGATTTGTTGCCGCGGGAGAGAAAAGAGATATCCCAGGCGAGGAATCACCTTTGATTAAATTTCTCGCCACTAGACGCCCCACGCAAACGGGAATCGACGCTAGCTGAATCGCGAGGGGATCACCTTTCTGCTACGAGTCCATTCCACTGCTTTGGGTTCATTCCGTTCATCTTCGCCGAATTCTTTGATCATTCTTATAAAATATATAGGTCTTTGCCGTAAAATTCCTTGAAGTTGGCTCAAATTTTAGTTGAATTAGTTAAAGATTGAAATTGGCTTCTAAAATTAAAAAATTAAATTTCAAACGAAAATCACATATCATTAGAGAAATGCGGCGACTTAAATTGATTTTCTTTGGATACTAATTTAACACTCCCCATTTATTGAAATGTATTTTTAGCAATAAACATACATTTTAAAGAATTTCCTTCTTTTACATGTATCTACGTACAACATACACTTGTAGCATTTGCTTCAATCATATTTCATCACATCACAATTAGTAATTTTCTCCTAGCTATAATCTACTCAATGAGTATAATAAAATTTATAGATTTTGTATCACTTTTCGCGTGTTGAAATCTGTGAGACTCATTGTGCAAATATAAAGTGCATTGTGGACCAGTACGACCAAATGGATTCCACTTTGGATGGATGGTTTTATTGGTAAATCAACAAAGTTCTGCACTGTTTTGACTGAAGTCTTAAATATAATCCGGAGACCATTTTAATACGATTTAACACATAATAGAAGCAGGAATTACGTAGCATGCATATTATTCCAGAAACAAATACCTTGTAGTGCCACCATTAATTATTTAACTGTAGAGATAAAATTTATGTTTTGGGCTATAATGTTTCTTCTTAATACCTAGTTGTTACAATGATAATAATAATAATAATAAAATGTCTGTATTCGGGCGAGGTTGAGACTAGGAAGTCCCCTCTTCCACCTAATGATGCGACATGAGCAGTACGTAATGACCTCTCAAATGGATTAAATTGCAATATTCATGCTTAACCTCCTTCGTCACCGCTTGGGTGTGAGGTCAAAGTGAACGACATCTGCATTGAAGCAAACATGTGCATATATGGTGGTAATCATGAAGGGAGGACGTTAAAACCGTTGGCCCTCGTTAGAATGGGGTGAAAGGTTGGCGCTGGAGGGGACATGAACACTAGAAGGAACAACATTTTGAACGTTAGCATATACTTCATCATATTGTCTAGAATATTTTTTCTCGTCTCCATATTGCATTACTTTTATTATTTAAAGTAAAGCGTTTCCATTTCATTTATGCCGGTAACGTGTGTTTCATTCAGAAAATCACTAAACTATATTACAAGTGGCCATTCTGATGTTTTTGCTGGCACATTTAACATTCCTTAGTATATTTTGAATGTAAATAAGCAGCATATCTGCCATTTGGTTGGCCAGCGCTGGGGAAACAAGATGGACGTGACCTCTGTTCATTTTAAAACTTTTATTTCGAAACGATTTGTAAAAAAAATACCTTGGTGCATTAATAAATACATTAAAGGATATGTTCAATGATTTCATCAATTAATGTTAACATTGGAAATAAAGGAGTAAAACTTTGTCAGGTTCACTGTTATATTAATATGGGCACGACCCGGGTTTCGTAAGGTAGTTAAATCTTCAGATGGCTGATCTTACATGTATCTTATAATTATGTATGCATATTGTATGCATACCCATATACATACCTATTTTTACAATATGAATGTATAAATATAAGTTGCATGTAACATCAGTCACCTGAAGACGTAACTACGTTACAATACCTAGGTCGTGCCAATATTAATATATTAGTGAACCTGACAAAGTTTTACTCCTTTATTTCCAATATGGAGAGGTTTCACAAAGTCAAGCCTGAAGTTCTCAGCCATAATCTTTACATAGACGAAGGAATATTTCAGATAATTACTACCCGCTAAAATGAAGGGTAGTTGTCCTCTTATGTGGCCATATAACCCCCGGTTCTTCTATTGATAAAGTGCGGTGAAAAGCTGGAGCTTGGTGGGTAGACATGGGTTGAAGTCACCAACGTCCATGGAATGATCGAGTGGGAAAGGGCAGTACCGGCAGAGGGCGTTATAGAGAGCAGCGGGGTTAGACCGAATGAGGGTGGGGGTACGAAAGCGCTGGAGGGGCGGTTAAAGGGAGTGGGAGGGGGAGGAAAGGGTGGGGTAGGGTTTGATGTGGACTGAAACGCAAAAGGGGGAACCTACCGGAGTAATTAACCGTGGGATCTCAAAGGGTTTTTGTTCCACCTATAGAGATGAAGTGCGAGAATCCGTTAGCATTTGGGGTTGAAAGCAGGCTTCAATGGAATTTGATTCACTCGCAACGTTTCCCTGAAGGGCCGTTCTGAATGGGGAATCGGCCATTGTCTCAAGGTGTCTCGTGTCATGACCTGACGATCGAGCAACACTTGTCGCGCGTCGACGAGATAGGGAGGATTTACAATTATTAACCCAATGGGGAGCCTCCTTCCTTCCAGATGGGCCATTAGCGGGGACGGATATTGGCAAAAAATAGGTCCTCTAGGAACAGGGAATATCCGAAAACGAGCATATGGTGCCGTGACTAGTTGAATCTGTCATCGCTCTGAATCTCTATTCAATCATGAGTTAATTCGAGCGGTAAGTGATCGAATGATGAAAGAAAAACAAGTCTCTCAGTCGGTATACTTTTATCGGGATTTCCACAGGGCTAAATATTACTTTTCTAAATATTTCTATTCTTGCCGACGTTTTGACCTTCGACTCGAGACTCAACCTCAGGGCTACTTAATGTTGTTTAATTTTATTTTGCTAAGTGACATGGTTCACAATTAATGTGGTGTATCGAACTATAAAAAAGTTTACAAAAAGCATAATAACAGTTCCTTTATCGCAGCTATTTGTGTTTTCTTACGAATAATCTATTTCAGTATATAATCTTTTGCAAAACTACGTTCTGCATCTGAAATTACGAGGAAATTGGTCAGGTGCCTTAGGATTGATTGCATTATACCTTTTAAAAAACACAAATACCTGCGTTAGAGGAACTGACGTTATTTTTTCTGCTAAATAATTTACATTTTAATCCATCAAATTAATTGTAACAATATGACTTAGGGATCAATAATAAAAAAGACATTCAGCAACTCTGAGGATGAGTCTCGAGTCAGAGCTCCAAACGTCGGCTAAAACGGAGTACTTATGCCGGTGGGAGTTCCGAGAAAAGTTTACCCACATTATGCACCGGGAAAGCATGAATTCTTAATTCTTAAGTCCCTTTGTGTTTCTCATAGTGTAGATGGATGGCTGAGATGAGAAACGCGCATTTATCGGCGAATTTAATTATAGTTTTGCTTTAAAAAAGGACTGAAATCCATTGCTATCGTATTGAAATGCATTTTAAAGGATATGAAATACTATCCTTTTATATTCTAGTCAGCAATTTTTACTTTGCAATTTTTCAATTTTTATCTTAAGTTTATTAATTTCTTTGCCATTCAGGAAGTTCAATTTACTTTCCTTTATTTGTGCATGGAATTAGGTTTTAATTGCAATGAAACGAAATATCAAACCCCCAGTGTCATCACGAGGTTTACTTAGTTAAATCTACATTAAAATTCCTCAAAACGATGCATTAGAGTAGTACTTTTCACAGTTTCACAGTTTAGCAGTTTTACAGGGTTAGTAACACGACGGATCCAATTTTTTATAGTCAATTTTATTTGAAAAGGCTGTTCAGTAATTGATTGCTTATTGTATATTACGGATGCATGGATGAGATTTCTGATACAGTTGAATATTCTGAAAGAACAAAGGGACGTACATATTTCCGGAAAACCTTTCGTTCGCAAAACCTCAGTATTAAAATAAACAAGAATTGGGATATGTAATACTTATGAATTATTAAGTACAAGGTATACCATTTTTAATATACCCATAACAATCCGTTACTTTTTTATTAAATGAGATGAAATAGATTATAGTGAATAACTAACTCACCTAAGTAAATTTACTAGTAGCAGCCGAAGTGTACATTGTACACGCCTTGTAATTCTGGCCTGTGAACCAGCTTAAATTTGAGACATTCAAATTATCGGTATTTAAAAAAATTGACGATTCATTTAAATGCTCATTCTCAGAAATGGCATGAACTTCAACTCAAAGTAATTTCTTAAAGAAGCACGCATTCAGTTTTATACTCAACGAGCGCTCGCAAAAGTAAGAACACGCTTGGGTATTTGGGAAAAACCTTCGCACCGGACTCGAGAGACGCGCCAGTTCAAATGCTTCACGAATTTCTTGCCATTCGTCTCTACGTGAAATTTGCGCGAGCACGCCATGAGCCGATACACTCGCGCCATAAACACTCCGCCATGGTCGCAGACAGGTGAAGAATACACTTGAAACCCTCATTATCGGCGAGGACCACTACCCGTCCCTGTTATCGCGAAAGACAGCTGCAGACGAGAAAACGCGGCACGTAAAAATGCAGTGAAAAAAAACGTAGGGTACTTTAGAGGAGGAAGGAAATGGCCGTTAGGTCGAGAGGAAACATAATGTGTTATTCACGCTCGAAGTACTCTTCGCAGGGGATAAAGAGTAAAAAAAATGATCCTTCCAGTACTTCAGAAACCATTTCAAGGAATGGCGTGTGAGTTGATGAGGGCATAATTCTTAAAATTTTCTCTTACGACGCTTCAACTTTAATCGATTTAAGTCACGAATCACTGAATTCATTGTGAGAACATACAGCGTTGAGGTTACATTAATAATGGGTGGCCTGTTGTAAATTCTCCATGCCTGTTAAAAAAGTGGTAAAGTAATCTTTCAACAAGTGACATAATTGAAAATTTAACATCGATTAAAAATCTGAATGTCCTAATCTTAAACTCGCTGCTGGCATACAATCACAGTGATTACTTTACAAAGCATTAAAAATCAATGCTCCATTATGGTTTGAAGGCATTGAGTAATAAAATTCCATTCATGTAACTATATTCTCATAAGTTTCTCCCCAGATACGGAAGGTAAGAATATTTCAATCATATAATGCAGGTGAGTGCCTAATGGCATTTTTGGCCAAATCAAGGAAAGCGCAAAAAAAAAACGAGCTTGCAAGTTGTGAGCAAGGCTTATATTTTCATCCTTTAAATAGCAAAGTTTAAATTTCTCTTGCATTACTTACGGCCCATAGGGTTAACAACGTAAATTTTACGAACTGATGACATTATTTTTTTAAATTATACATTTCTTGTCTTGTACTTTTCCACCTTCTACCACTACTTCGCTTCATATCATGGATATTTATGAGAAAGATAAATAGCCTTACAATCATTTTAATTACGTTTCAGCGTCACTTTTAATATAATGCATTTCTTGGCTCCTTAGAATCAGTCATGGTAAAATTGAAGTACACTGGAATGATGTATTTTAATATCCTATTGGCATTAACATTTTCCGAATATTCCGCGGGGATATCTCGCGGGGAAAAACGTTTTTTAAGCATTTTCCTCGTTGCAAAGAGTTATATTTCTTTACATTATTCTGCATTCACTGGGATTTTTATCAAGGAATAGTTGAATGAAGCCATTTTACGTCATAATTTTATGCATATTGGAAAAGGCTATAAATATTCATCCTAAGTAGTTAGTAATAAAAGAGAATAAAATAACCCATTAATATGCATTGAACGCCGACAAGAGAGTAAAGTAAAAATATTTCCATGGATTGTATGTATTCAGCAAACCATATCAAAGAGAGAGATATAGGAGTTGAGGGCTTTTTGTAGACCATTCTCCCTTTAAAAAAAATATATATCTGAATACCTTTGTTAATATTTTCTAGTCTTGTTCGGCGAAACAATTCCGGCGGAAGAGAAACATCACTTCCAGTCTTTTAGGAGGAGAATAAATCGGTGGGCCTCTTTTTTTAGCCGCTGTAAGTTGACCGAGCGTACAGACGGAGACCTTATAAGCCGACGACCTATTTCTCATGTTTTTCCCTCGCGTTGCGGCCGTATCTCCCAACCCCTCCTATCGAGATCCCTTTGCCTTTCTGCAGCTTGCTTTGCCAACAATCTCCTTATGCCTTCGCCGCTCTGCGCCTCCGACTCCATTTTATTCGCGTTTTTCCTTCTCATTCAATCCCTTTGCACCCGAACCTTACAACGAACAAAACAACGTGTTCAGGTCTACTTTCCCAATGAATCATAGATATGACGTAAATAGTCTACCCGCGCGCCCTCTAAGACTTTAAATATTCAGTACCATTCAGTACGTTCTGCAGTAAAACAAGAGAGAAAAAGAAACGTATTATGAATAACTTTCAGATATTATAAATTCGATGTCATACCACATCTGAAGGAAGCTTTCATTAGTAAACACAGCCTTGCTGTCACCATGTTTAGTGACTAATAAATCGTTTTATATGATGTGTCGGTCTAGACATGAGACGCTTTTTCTTTACGTGGGGAATTAAACACTTTCGATTAGAAATGAAAGTATAATTAATCCATAACATCATACATACTTCAATACTAAATTTTAGCATCGTCAGGCATGTAATAGTTCCTTTAACATTAATGGGATTTAGGTAATTCGTAATGTAGGTGCATTATTTCAAGCAAGGGGATCTCAAGTGTGGGGTGTTTTCAATTCATTGACACAATTTAACTCGCGTCACAGTTTTTCAATCCAATTAAGACTAACAGAAATGATAGAAGATTGATGAGTTTGCGTTATTGAATGCACGTTTACATTATATTTATTTGATTTGAAAGTAATCACGAGAGTAATGCTGAGTGAATGAGAAAAGAAATAAACTAAGTGAGTAACAATAGTCCATTTTTGTACATTAAAACTGTTTTGGAAATTAAAGCTTTCTGCATAAATATCTCGCGGAAAACAAATTTAGGAAATTTTCATTTCTTTGAGTAATATCCCACAACATTTCATCAAAATCTGTGAACGGACCATGCTCATATTTTGATTTCATTAGGACTCCTGCCAGGCACCAACATTTGTTAATAAACAAGATTGATTTGTTTGAGATTTGTTTCGCTTATTGCGAATTTTAAATCTTTTGCTCTCCATTTTTCTCCAGCTCTTCCCAACATTAAACCTCGATACTTGACACATGTAGGTATTGAAAAGAGCTATATGATGTATTTAATAAAATACAAAGCTATGACATCTCAACTTTTGGGTTTTAGCCGCATCAGTGCTGATGCATCTTTATGCCGTCATGGAGACCTGAGGTTAGACGTTTTAAAAATAATTTTCATATTTGAATTACGCTATTAGTATGATGAAAATGATGCCTTTTAAGATTACAGTAATCAAAAATAGAGAATGATTTGGACTCTGCAACCCTTCAACAAAAATTATTCCGTTTCATAAAATTATTAAATATCTGAAATCGCAAGATTGAAAATGACGAATCACTTTATCAAAGCCTATATTTCGAATATTCATAAGTTCAAATTTGAGTTTTGGTTAAGGTACAGAATAAGAACAAAGAACCAATTCAAATAATGGGATGTTGTAGCATACGAATTATTAATTAGAGGATAGAGAGAATCTAGCGTTGAAATCCGAAGATGAAAGATATTCTGTGTAACCAGTAGATGACATAAGGCGGTAGGAAGTGTTCTGAAGCATGAAACGATCCTGACACACCATTATCAACTACGTACCAAGGATATAGAGCCTGCTAAGGTAAATGGATGGGACATATATTTTTTGAAAGATTAAGAAAGATAATGTATGCGATGCAGTAAAATAGGAGGTAAAAAAAACATGTGAAATAAAAAATCCCCAGATTAAGACACATTATGATCCATCAAAATGACGAAAAATGAATCGAAATATATACTTTTATGAAATACTTTCTTGGGATTAAGCAAAGCTATATTTTGGTTGATAAATGGCAGTTTAACACTAGGAATACCGGACTTGACACCCCCCCTAGAACTACCGAATGGAGTCATTTTGACTCCTACCTTATTATTGTTTATTTTTGCAGTTTATGTCTGTTTTTATTGATAGATTGCATTAGTTTATCATTTTTGTTAATAATTGCAATATTTCAGACGTCGTTTTAACAAAAAAATATATTTTTTTAAAATGCGAAATTCGACAGTGTTGCTTTGAAATTCTTATTTCTTACATGTTATGTTGTTTTAATAGAATTATAATGGAGGAATTGGATAAAACAGCAAACGTAGACTTTTCAACACATTTTATCATATTGTTTGAATGATCAAAAATATTACTTAGGCTACATGGTAGTTGGGAAGATAATTAACTAAAGCAAAAAAATGCAGTTGATACGCCACGCATTTGTCTAAGGTGCTTTAGAGTTCAAGCATTGTCGTTCATTTTCATTGCCCACATAAAGACTTTTGGCAGGTCTTACAATTCCCAACTGATAGATTATTTTTGCACTTTGGTTTTGCCTGGAAATAATTTTTTTGCAGAAACCCGTCAGAAGAATCTGCGGCATTGGACACGCAACGCTTTTATCTACATCTAACATGAGGATCAGCCAACTCTGTAACGAGCTTTTTCTAAAACGTCTTGCGCGAAATGTTTTAGGTAGTCTCATTGTACACTATCCATGAACACCTGCTAAGTCGGGAGTATTTTCCGACGAGTAGATAGGCTATCACTGAGTAGACGTTCTTGTGGTATATTTGTGATTTCATCTCTTTTGGTTCTTCTATTCTCTTTTATTTACCTTTACCACAATGCTAGTACCCTGGATTTTTTTGCTGTTCAGCGAGTTTTACTGAGGTAAAGTAATTATATACAGTAACATTTCGCCCTTTTTCAGAAATGGTTGCATTGGTTTCAGTACTGCTAAACGGCAATCTGCATGAAGTGAATTACCTTTTCCAACATAAGGGAAGGCATTTGCAAGATATTTGCTCTCCTTGTCAACAGGTAGCCAATATTCATGGCCGTATTTGTCCGGATTAGAAGGAATGTACAGAGTGAAATATACCTAATTACACTGGGAAAAAGTTGTTCATCAACTATAATGTACGGACCAGGTTTGTAACAAGCAATGTAATTCTCTATGAATCTATCGTACACTATTGAAAAGAGGGCAAACTTGACAGTTTTGAGCCGCTGGAATCAATTAGATTTCTCATCAACTCTTAGACATTGCAAAATGTTAACAAACCTAGTCGTTCGTTGTAGAAAATGGTATTCCCCAGTCGTTTGACCAAATACTCTCAATAGAGTAATCATTTGTACCTGGTATTCCTCGGGCATAAAATATGGCTATACATGCAACTAGCTCCACATCGGAAAGTGTAAAATCTTCGTAATTTTGCCTGCGTGGTTCCACAATTGTACATTGCTTTATGTGAGTCAGTATAAACGAATCGATAAATAATCGTATATAATACCTTTTTTTGTAACTACCCATGAAAGGGAAAGTAAATGTAAATTACTGCTTATATTTCGCACGCGTTTTGTCTGAATCTTCAGACTCACTAGAAACGTTTTGAGGAATAAAATCCTCGACTTCGTCACAGCCGAAATGATCTTTTGTTTCGCGTTCCGATTCACCTTCCGGTATAGAATGCAACATAGATAGGACTTCTTCACGCTTTCGCCTACTTCTTCTAGCCATACTCCCAGTCAGGAAAAATGAAATCCTTGCTTCATAGGAGTTTTGCAGTCCACTCGAGAGTTTACTGGATTCACTAATGCAAAGGACAGCGCACGGTTTTCCTGTGCGGCACCCAGCAGCCAGCGCTGTCAGAGCCGAACGTGCTAGGACAGTAACTTTATTTCATTCTACTGATTTATTTTCCTGGTTCATCAGTATATCAATTTTTCTGGGGAATCGGTATATCAGAGGTACTGTTTCATATTTGAAAATCAACTTCCACGCAGTCAAGGCTGAAATAAAAGTGCTGCAGCGCAATGCACAGTATTAGCGGGCGGCGGCAAAGGTGGGCGGCGAGAAGGAAGGGGTAACGGAGGAGGGACAGACACAATGGATTCTAAACACATGGATTTGAAAATGCTATGAATTGCATATTCACCACTTTATCGCAAGGTAAAATAATATCAGGGCATTCACATAGTTTGTAGATCCAAACACAGACCCGTAAAATAAGAAATGCTTTCAAAGTCTCGCAAATATGAGCCAAAAGGAAAATAATTGCATATTTAAGCCTTTGATTGATTTATATTAATTATTATTGACATAAGAAGAGATAAAAACTTGTATAAATATTACTATTTGGTGAAAAGACAAGCAAAATACATAAGGGAGTCAAAATGACTCCCTTTGGTAGTTAAAGGTAAATTTTGAAAAACGTGCACTATTTTATTTTCTAGAATTATTTTAATCGCACAGCCTTATTTTGTGTCAAAAATGAATAAAAGTCACGGAATTTCAGGCCGGAATTCGGAAAATTTTAGACAGGGCAGAGAAATAAAAATGGCGAGGAGTCAAAATGACTCCATCGGTAGTTCTAGTGTTAAGGTAATTTTGGTTAATATTATTCATTTTAATGATGTAAAAGTATCTACGTGTGATGACTTCGTTTTTGACTGATGAATATAGACGTATGACGCAAAGCTAATTTTTACCTTTGGAAAAACTCATTTCAAATGCTAACAAAAGAGTGTTATAGATTCATATAACTATTTCCCTATTTCGGAAAATTCAAAACCAAATTTGTGTCCAACTGCCATTTTTTCGATAACCGGCGCGTTACCAATTAATTTGTATCTTGCATATTATTCGGCGTATATTCTCCAGCAAAGGCAATTAAAATGTAGATAGAAATGTGGTATTTAAAATTTTGTCGTGATTAAAAGGCATAAAATACATAGGGAGGGATAAATCATTTTCATATCAAGTGTTTTTCAAGTTCTGTTGAGGCTTACAGCAATTAAAGATATTAAAGATATTAAATCAGTAGAATTAAATCCTATTACGTTTAAAGGCTATATGCCTGTGCCATGAGATTTTACGGAAATCCCCTATAAAGAGGAGATTGGTACTCGAAATAAAGAAAAGTTATGGTAAATGTTGAGATTAGTTATAACCGATAGTCTCTTTTGAGTAGTACATTTTTTACACACCTGCTGCCAGCAGTTCCGAAGAATCCCTATGACTAGGTTGATGGATCTTTTGAATATTTCCTTTCAGCAAATTTTGAATCGTTCTTAGAAGTTTCTACAGATAAAATAGGATAGTACCGCCATTACATTTCCTGAATATTCTGCAAGATTAAACAAGTGGTTTCAGGTGAATTGAGGTGAAACCATTTTATCATAAATAAAAAAACTGCATGTTACGCATAAAAACTTTATAATCTTCACTATAAGGTGCGTGCCAATGTTACCCTGTCGTTTTCAAGTCACATTTGATAACGGTATGACAACATCGACATGATCTTCTTATGGTGCAGTGAATAAAGTTTTTTTTTAAGTTGAAAATATAAAATCTCTTAGAGTTATGATGTGCCTGATAGTAATTACTACTCAAAAGAGTACATAAAACATAAGGCATTGCATGAAATCTCAGTATGAAACAACTGAATCTTTGTCATTTGAATAAGAGCCACATTACGCCACCTTATGCAGAAGTGTTTTCAAAAATTCCCGTAATATAGAGACGGACTGGGAGAAGGACACGGACGTCAAGGAGCTACCTCGTTTCCGGCCGACAATTGATTCGAATTACGCCATGTTTCCCAGCCAATTAGCTCCACATAAACGAGGAACGTCGCAAGTCTCATGAGGCGACAAAACTGCATTTCCGTACTCGGCATCCCTTAATTTTTTCTCTCTCCAACTCAGCCTCCCTGGCTGTTTCTGTTAACAGCGAGCCATTTCGTGCCAATGTCGCGCCCTCTTTCTCTTCCTCGGGCACCATTTAGAGGAAATGAAGTTTCTACACCACCCCCAACCTTTAATCCTCCTCCTCTCAACCCCTTACTCAAGACTCCGAAGTCTACCCCATCCCTATCTCCCCGCCCCGCCGTTTGGTGTGCCTGGGCTTTCTTGAGTGTACCCTGGCCCCTTCACCTAAAAACCCCTCCTTACCCCAGAGTTTTCTCTCCCGGCACTTGCCTTCTCGATCGCTTAGCATCCCACCTCACGTCCGCATCATAGTTCCTCGGAGACCACGTAGTAGCCAACCCCCCCTCTCCATCCGTCTCCCCACCCCCCACCATACACCCTCACCTCTCTCTCTCATTTTTTCTCCATCCCTCCCCGCACCCTTGCCGCACCATGTAGACCTCTCAAAGGCTAACACACACCCCCAGACACACACACCCGCTTCCCACAACTCTTCTCTGCGTCATTCGCTCTATGTCCACCCAATGTCTTCCTTCCTTCATCCCACTCTCAGGGTTCCATGTATCTCTCTTGCCTTCCGTACTCGACTTTTACACTTCAGCAGTGAAAGAAACACCTTAGGATAGTAAAATAAAGGGTCTAGGTATCTAGGAATATTTAGGAGTTAAGGTGCCCAGGATATCAATTTTCTAAAAGCAACCTTAAAGAAATTCTTGCCATTAGAAATTTTAAAAACTCCTCCAACCTTCAATGGCTTAAATACATTTCCTTTAAATCATTCATTGAAGAAGAAAACTTAATTTTGATAGTTCTTGATAATCTCTATCGTAACAGGCTCAACTTTGTGGAGGTTCATTCTAATAAATAAAAGCGAACAAACTATGTATAAATCCACCAATTTATTTTTGTGGTACTACTAATTTCGACGCAGCGGCGTCATCATCAGGTAATAATAAATAAATTGGTGGATAAATAATAAATAGGTGGATAGATAATAAAATGGTGGATAAGTGGTGAAATAATAAATTGGTGGATTTATACATAGTTTGTTCGCTTTTATTTATTTGATAGTTCTATTTCTTTACCGAATAATTTTATGGACATTTTAAAGGAATTCTAAGGATATATTTCAATGATGTGAATAGTTTATAATGTCCCTTATAGTGTCCCTTGATAAGCTGACCTGTTAAGCATTACTAAAAATAAATTAATGATTTTTATGAACCGTATCTACCTTATTTGTATGTTGAATTTTGAGTTCATAGAATTATTTTATTTAAAATTACTTTATTACTATTATTTTGCTACTACTACTATTACTATTATTTATTACTATTAAATTATTATTTACTTTAAAGCTAGACATATTTCAATACATTATGGAAATCAGATGTGATTTTTAAACTCTTTAGATATATATTGAGAGACTGCTTTATCAATCATAATTTTTACAGAACAAAACTAAAGACAATTTACGCTTATTGCCGCTGTAATTTCGTCCTACTTTCCTTGGAATGGTTTAATGTTGACCTTCAACCAAAGACGGTTGCTGTACGATGAAATGCGCTGAGGGATAATGATTTCCTGTGCCGTGGTCTTGCTTCTACGTCAAGCTGTTACATTTTCTCCTTCCATTCTCTTACAGTAATTGAAACATGATATATAGAGAGAAGATTCAATGAGTTTAACTTTGTCCGCGAGGATATAGAATCGTATTGACATAAAACTTGATTAAATGCTCTGCATACTATCTCTTACTAGACGTATTTATAAATTCTGTAAAACAAAAGCAACCATCGAAAAGGTTTTAAGGCTAATTAATTAGACTCATTATAATTGTTTCCCGATTCACAAGTATGAAAATTTATGTTCAGTATTTAAGATTCACATGGCAACTGACAAAGACTTACTCCACTAACCATGAATATTTCATTCTGAACTTAAGTTATCTCTAAATTTACGTAAGTTTTTAACAAGTTCAGCGCCAGAATATCGAGAAAAAATAATGCCAATATAAATTGAAATTGCTGTATAAGAATACGGGTCATCCCAAGTGCAGTGTCGATGAAGTGGCAAGACTATTTTTCTATGAAGACTTTTTGCACTTCAAATACCCCTGCGGGTTAATCAGAGAGCAAATAAAGCTAACTGTTCCGCGAATGCTGCAACAATTTGGTATGTTAAATGTTTCTCATAGATTTAATTTGTTAATGATCATTGTGTGATAATCTATTTCAGTTCCATCAACAGCAGCAGGGAAAGCGAGTCAATTCAACCCTTTTGATGACAACTAAAGTGATTTCCAAAAAAAAAGGCCCGTTCCCAATCGATCAACCAGTTAATCAGCCAACCGGAAAATCTAAATTGGTCGCTTTGTTCGCGAGTAGTCAGATATCGAGTTCGTATTGTACTTCCGGTAAGCTCGAAAATTTTGATTGAAGTGATACAGAACGACGCTGTCCTTTTCGCTATCGGATTTTTCCGATTCATTCACACCTTAAATGCTATATGCCGTTATCCAACAAAAAAATTAATCAAGCCCCCTGCCAAAGATAAAAAAATGTTTATTTCCCTCCGTTAATAAAGTAGAGTCTAAAAAAATAATTTATTTATTAATTTTCAAGTTATGGAAAACAAAGTGTTCCAGAAAAAATGCATATGTCTATCTCTCTCAGAGAGAGCAGTAATGATAGTCAAAAATGAATTATCTCTAAATTAACGGGATAAAATAAATATCCCAAGATAAGTTAAGTACTTTTCAAGTATTAATGTCAAGTCAAGTCATTTTCCCATTGACTAAAATTAAAATATACCGTTCCTCAGTTTCTTGCCTAAATAAACGTGATGAAATCTACTTACAGGGGATAACAGAGCATAAAACTATTCCATTTTTCAATAAATTTAATCTAATTTTTTTCTGAAGAGACCTTGTAATTCGTTCACTTTTATTGTCCCAAAGAACATTCTAAATCCTTTCTAGTCGTGTAGCCAAAAAATCCCTTCTAGCCATGTAGAATTGACATGAAAGTAGTCAGCAGACTGACAAAGTTGGATTGAATAAAATAAGGGATTTCACAATGAAATTTTTGCGTCTTTTAAATTATACGAAATAGAAAGAATTATTCATTAAAGAAATTATAATAAATGAATAAATATTTTTTTCCATTTTGTATAGTTATTTTTTTTTCAATTTCGTTTATCATCACTATGGCATTAAATAAAATAAATTTATTGACGTTGAGGTTTGAAAGACCTTACAGAAAAAATACTAACTTCAATCTAGCTTTGACTTCCCATTGGAATCATTTTCCGGATCTGTAGCTTCCATAAAGTACGCTTAATGCACAAACAATTATTAGACATGGTCTATTGGCTTTGTTTCTGGCGCTTATGCTACAAATTTATTTTCCAATTACAAACAGGAAAAATATGCAGGGTTCCGATCCCGAGTCATATTTGAGCCACTATAATTCTGCAATTGTACTTCATAATTTCTTTAACCACTTATGAGGACTTGACTCGACCAATCATGTGGCGCAGTACTCGTTTAAAACTGAAGATTAATATAGACTATAGAGCCCCCTTGACCGATTGAGCTTGAAAAGTGCTACCACTGGTACTGAATTTGAGAACGAGTTTATTATTCTTTCTTACAGTCTAAAAGTTCAGTTTATTTTGGTTTATTTCCCTTGATTTATCCAAAACCTACAGTTCCACTATAAAGCCGTCTTTTTCCCTTGATATAACACTTCTGTTCCTTGAAATTTCACCTTCTCCTTTCACTTGGTAACAAACTCTCACCCGCTGACAAATTGTACGACAGAACACTCGTGCACCACTTAGGTGGAACACCTGAAAAATACGTGTCCTCCCAAAATGCTTCAGGAAGGAAGCCAGTTTAACGTGAGAAAGTGGATCTGGTCCTGGGTCAAGCATTTGAGTTCATAAATCAGACCAGATATGACACCGATGTCACCAGCAGCATGTTGCCGAGAGCAAAACAGCCCAAGATTTTTCAAAAGATATTTCATAATGCCAATCTTAATGAATAATTGCTTTGATAAAGATAAATCATTCAACTTCTTCTTGTATTACAGCATCATAATATCAAATCATTTATATTAATTGGATTTTTTATACTCCAGATTACTTGTCTATACATCGAATCCATTGAAAATATTAGGTTGAGCATAGAGAAACACCAATTTTCCACAAAATTGACGTAATCTCCAACTTGTCTTGCACATTATTTAACATGTCATTTTCCTTAATTTTACGTGCCATTTCCACGTGTTAAAACTTTTTCCCCAGGGTTGAAATGGGAGGTGAAATTTCGATTGGTCAAATGCCTCTGATGTCCTTTCAGCTACTTCAAACCTAATTTGCAGATGAATTCCCCAGGAGGCAATTATTTAGAACAGATTGAATAATTACTTGGTCACATGACGCTTATGATTTCACTTCCATGCAAAAGAAAAGTAAATTCCAAGAGATATCGCGAAGACCAATAACTGGATTGCTGGTGGGGAAGAGTCTTTCATTTATTTATTTCTATATTTTATTTATTTCTTATTTATCACTTTATCATCTAAAACAACACCCATGGTCTTTAACATTGGGTTTTTTTTACTTAGCAATGAAACATCCTCGCTCTTGATAGGAGCAACTGGGAGCAACATACCCAGGTGGGAATAAAGACCGCAACCTCTAGTGCGGCAGGCAAGGACTTCATCCCGCCGCCACCGAAACCGGCAAAAATAATTACATTAGCTAGGAATCGTACCCGGGCCGGCCACGTTGCAGGCAAACATTCTGCCATTGAATCATCAATGCTTTTACGTAAAAAGCAAATCAATGCGATAACTCCCTCTTTCAAAAATGTAATGGACATTTTAATGGGTTTTAATAAAATATGAGATTTTAATAGAATAGGGAACTTAAAAAATCAATCTGAATAAAAACCATTATTTTCAAGTGATTAATGCGATAACCTTATAGCATTCCTAAATAATTCATCAATTTTTTTAGTAAAAAACAATTTAAAATACAATTTTGAGACTAAAACATGTGAAATAATCAAATTTTATTATTGAATAACTTACTCTTGTTCGTATTTGTATTCTCTAGTTTACAAAATACATTCAAAAGAGAAGAAAACAGACGTATTTTTTATGGATTCCAACCTTATTCAAAGAACTTGCTTCAAGTGACACCGCTGAAACCCCGTAACAGACAAATTTGCTTTGACGTGTGGCACCATGGCAGCTTGGAAAAAGAAAATAAAGAGGATTAACCGTGAACGAATTTATAAAAAAAAAGGTTCTAGCGTATGAATGTCCTTCCTAACTAACTAGATACCCTCTAACGTCTTTTTCTATCATTTTCTTCATACCATTCCAAAATAAATATCCAGTAGCCTAACTATGATTTTAAAATGGGACAATGAACCGGAGATTTCAGGGCCCTTTAGGGTACATGAAAACACTCCAGGGCAAGGGGGACCGGGAAATTTTTGGGATTTTTTGACGCTGAAAACGTGATTTTTAGGACTCAATTTTAGGACAGTAATTTTGTACGAGTATTTATTAAAATATGTTTTTGGCGCCTCTTTTAAAGGCTCAAGGGGGGTTGTACCCCGGAAACCTCCCACCCTTGTGGCTACACCACTCCTTACTTCGCGTAGTTTTTTCTTCTAATCACGTAGATTTCTGTGTTGTCCCAACCCAGGGGACGAGTGGTGTGTCCCGGGTCGAGATTAGAATTGTGGGGGAGAGAGTCTCGGCCTCTCCAAAAAAGGAAGCAGAAGGGGTTGTTGCAGAAGAGACGGATGGAGAGGAGGAAATGAGATGGGAGGAGAGAAGGCGTCGTGTGTTTGCATGCGAAAAGAGGGAAGAGGGGATGAGGGAGTAGGGTGGTCGGAGGGATAGCGGTTTGCCGTGGGTGAATCGAAAAAGGGTGCGGGGATTCCTCTTGGGGTAGGACGCGACAGAGGCGAAGCATAGGCTGTGGGCTGCCGTCCTAGGTGATACCTTGCTATGGGTAGCCAAACCAAAAGCGATTTTTCTTAAAAAAATATCATTCTGAAATTTTATGTCGGTACACAAGGGGACCGAATGGAGGATGCCCCATTCCATCCCACGTAAGTCTGATTAATTTTAATCGGCTTTCGAAAATGTCCTTGGCATGAGTGCAATGTAATCCACTTTTTTTCAAATATTTTGCAGCGTTTTCTTTGCAAATGCACGGAATTACATTGAAAAGTTATGAATTTTATAAACCATATCGCCATGAATATAAATTTCTGTGTAAACCTCTGAATGTACCTTATTTCTCCGTGAAACTATCAATTTGTCCATTCGCGACTTCTGTAAATCTATTGAAATGCACAATGGGTGACAACACATTTAGAGGCGTACTTGAGGATCAATCTTTGTAATATTCGTTCATAAGCTGAGCAATGTGTTTTGCCGTCCAAAGCAGTACTTCGCTAGAGATAGCCAAACCCAATACTTAAAAAACTTTCATTCTGATATTTTATGAGTGTACACGGTATTTGTTCTTTTTTAAAAAAACTTAATGTTAAATTTATTGGTCTAACTATGCGTCAGGGGAAAATTCATTAGTTAAAAAATGATTCCCTTCATATTTTCTATTATATTATGATATTAGCAGGCCACTCGGCGTTTATCGGGAAGAGTAGTACCCAGAGAAGAGGGAAACTTGGAACTTGGATTTCATGAATAGACAGGATTTTTTGCGTTTCAGAAGGTGTGCCTACCCAGCAGGATGTCCGACCGCAGAAGTTTTATGACGTGACGTACCGAACAGTAATGAGAAAAGACGCAAAGGACCTATCGAATGCGAACGGGACGCGACGGGAAGACAAACAGAAATTTTTTTCCTTATTCCGTACGTAACTACCTAAAATTTGTATTCGTCAAAAAAACCTGATGACATTAGAGTTAAGTTATTTTAACCGCATACGTAAAATAATTTTAATTTAGTTTTGAGAATTGCTCACAAAAAACATGTTCCTTGCATTCAATTAATTCTATTATTATTTTCGACTTTTTATACCGAAGGTAATTGCTAAAAAAAATAATGATAATAAAAAATAATGCTTGGGCATAATAATCATCACCTCTGTTTTCTTACGTCGGTTAAAAAATACATTTGATGAAACTTAACCAATAGATACTAAAAACAGAGCCTAAAATTGAATGAGACTAAATAAGAAATTAGAGAAATGAATTGTTGAGGAGAGAATTTTAGACTATTATCAAGGAACAAAATTTGGAAAATATCGAGTTCGAATCCGAAAATGTAAATAAAAAAGGCAGTAAATTTACTAGAACAATGCGAAATTTCATAAAGTACATTTCAGTCAATAATTTGAAAGACTAGGCAAAAACATTATAAAAAATACATACCTTAATAAATTACAATGCAGTCGGCAGTCCTTCAAAAAGGTATAGGTATTAGACAATTATCAAGGAACAAAATTTGGAAAAGGGTCGGGGAGTGGAGGCAATGGGGCACAGGTGACGGCTCGTGCCTAGAGAGTTCGTTTTTTAACATTGGAAGCACGTTTCCCTACGTTTAGTGCACGATTAAAGTCCATTTTTCTTAGTAGAATATGGAATGCACTCAAAGAAAGAAGTCTTTCAGTATCCCTCTGGCAGTGCCCCGCGATTCTATAATAAGTGTAATTCTCATCAATGTTTATTAATTTTATTTTCCAGTGACTATTTTCTATTACTCTAATAACGATCATCCAGATATGAAAATGAATTTGGCCATGACGCTTGCCGCGTCGCCGTGCTCTCCGCCGCCGGCGGCCAGAACCCGAGTCGACGGCACGCTCGAATAAACATAACATAATGTAACATTCGGGGTTGCAAATTGGTGCAAGGTTTTACTTTAGATTCACAATATAGAAGCCTTAAAGAACGACATGATATAGGATACTTAGTGTAAGTCGATGATAATATCTACTTTTTCTCTACGTTTATGTGAAAAATGGGCTGAAAACAGGCTCCGCCATTTTGTTGTAAATCTATAGTTATTGATGAAATAAAATCTTTAAAAACCCTTCAAACAGAAGAAAAAGATTTTTCAATTAAGATGGTATAACATTTTATTCGATACAAGTATTCATAAAATCACTGCACGAGGATAAAGTTGGCAATTTTCAGAAAAAATCGAGGGTGGTCGTTTTTCGCTATATTTGTTCCACTTTGACCTCACATATATTGTTAACGTGAAAACACAGGGAAAAAATAATCTGCAAAGTAATGCACAATTTAGTTGAAAATATATATGCGAATTTTCAACTTCCTAGCTCAAAAAAATTGTTTTTGAGGTTTTGGCCAGCTTTTTTCGATTCTATCCCACTGTGCGCTGTTGCCATTTTCCGGCGATCCACAATTTTAGCAATTTTAACAAAATCGTTTATTTTTATGCATAAAAACAGTTCAAAGACGTACTTGATCGTGCAATTAGCCGTAATACAATTAAACCAATCATTTTTGTTGCATTTCGTTGTTGAAATAGTTAAAATAGAGTTAAAGTAAGAGCGGTCAGTTTTCGACAGGAAGTCCCCCGCTTTGAGGGCCGAGGAGAGGTCAGCGAAGGTGAGCGACTCGAGGAAAGGGTTGCGGATGCTAGGTGGAATCACGGCCAACTCGGGACTACCTGTAAAATGGCCCCAGAAAACCCATCTTAACCGAAGTTTCTTCAATTATTGACTAAAAGGACAATAAAAAAGGAATTATCAATTTGTTAAAATTGGGTGAGTTTTTTTCTATTGCATTATACTGATTTTGGATGAAAAATATCTCAGAATATTGTCATACTTTACATTCTCGGCCTAATTTTATTTCCATATAGCCAGTTGTTATTTTTAACAAATGATAGAGCGGTAAGCATAGCATCTTCTTTAGGAAGATGAAACTCATGCTGGATCGCTGGGTGGTACAAAAAGAGAAGATCATTGTATAAATGTTAATAAGCAACTTTTTGTGTACTCGACTAGTTCGGATACATTTTAAATTCTTAT
This sequence comes from Ischnura elegans, assembly GCF_921293095.1. NCBI lineage: Eukaryota > Metazoa > Arthropoda > Insecta > Odonata > Coenagrionidae > Ischnura > Ischnura elegans. The sequence continues at coordinate 82,020,619 of NC_060249.1, read as the reverse complement.
TGATCTTGCATCTATGTTTATAAAAATATTTATCTAATAATGAGCAAAATTATTTGACGGTATAATTAAATAGCATATGAATCAATGTTGAATTTCAAAATGAAATGTCATTTTGTGCGTTTTTTTTTCGTTTTAATTATAATACAATATGTCGGAAAATTTATTCTTATAATTAGCAATTTTGTAACTTTATTCCTTTAAATAACAGTATTTTTCCTTTTGCTTAAGGTTACTTTATTCGCCTTTTACACCTCTCACATTTCCTTGTCTTGTTTACATGACCGTCAATCATTTTTCTCGCTCATCAGTTGAATTATACATTCCATTTCGTTTTTAAACTAAATTGCCTCGTATGCAACGCAGAAGTCAAAAAAAATTCGCTTTCTCTGCTAAATACATTTCGAGCGGTATTTTGTATTTCAAATACTCCTCGGCCTGTATTTCACCCAGCCCTGCCTGGAGAGAAAGGGTGCGGTGATGTTGGGAAGAGGCGGGTAAGAACGCGAGGAGAAAAAGTGGTGGGATTGGGCCCCATGTAGATGGAGCAGTCTGTCTGGCAGGCCCCACTCTATTTGAGCAACCCCAGGTATTAGAGTCAGGCTGCAGCCGCTTTGGGTAAATACTGGAGTTCCGAGAAAGATGGAGAGAGAAAGAGAGAGAGAAAGCATGGACCACGCTGTGTGGAAACGTTGGAGGGAAAAAAGTAATAAAGGTAGGAATAAAATCCGTGCAGTGAACTTTTTTAAAATGCTGCGGGCGTTTCTGGCCCCTACGTGTCTAACATGGTATTTGATCTTCGGACAAATCCCGTATGGCCATAATAATAATATTTTTCTTTATTCTTTTTAGATAAAAAGTTACCCGATTTGTTAGTATTATGCGTTAACGCAATATTCACTTTATTTTTTTATAGGAGATAATTTAACACCAAAGAGGTGTACATTAGCGTCAATCATTGTTCTCTCTCATTCGTTAAATTCCATGTTTATATTTTTTAACTAAATTGCCACGCATGCAATGCATAAATGAAAAACCATGATATAGCTTCGATTTCGCTACGTAAGCTCAAAATTTAACCAATCCGCATATCCTTATTCCTCCTTTTCTTATTTTTCCAATGCTGTAAACCATCTCAATTTATTACAATGCCGATGGATCGAATTTTCTACAAGAAAAATATATGATCAATAGGATATTTTACTGCATTCGATTTTTTTCATTAATACTATTGAATATTTTGAAACGAGTTTTTATATTCAGGCTTAGCTTTTAGGAGCAATAATAAAGGAAGGAAACAACTTTATCCTTTCCTCAGTTTAAATAAAAAAACCCAAATGAATTCCAGAGTTTAATACTTGAAAACGCATTGAAATTTTCAAAGAAAACCATGCAAATTTTGAGGCTATAAAAGGAGTTATATTTGTGTACAATTTTGGGTACTTGATGCTTTTCTGATGTCTTAGATAGTATAGTAGTCTGGTGAATTATAAGTTCAACAGATTCAGGCTTCAATTGGTGGAAGTTAGACATATTTAAGTAAATAAAAGATCGTAGCACTTTTCCATTAGATTTCCACAAGAATCTTGTGGAAAAGTGCTACGATCTTTTATTTATTTAAACTAATGAATTATAATTGATCAAAAACTTAATTTATTTCTGAAACACTTCGTACAAAAATGCGTCGCATGGTAGAATTGGCCATAGGCTATTGACACCAAGATTAAATGATACAAATTATGAGAAGGCATATATATCCTACATAAACATGACACAATATAAATACAAAATATTAAATACACTAGATTATTTTAAAATTTGATTAGATATGGTCTAATTCATTTGTTGTTTGATATCGATATTTTGTTCAGTGCCATGCATATTTTCAGGAGTAGAAAATTCATTTTGTACGTTTTCATATTGACGATTCAATGCCGACCTCTGTTTTGACGCTCATCACTATCAAGATGTCACCTAGGCTGGTAATAAATGTTTATTACAGAATTCAAATAGAGAATTTTTATTTCATACCCCGTGGTTTCACATCGTAAAGTCAAAATCCCGAAAACGTTTTAAGACAACATTTTCACTGATATGGTATTTGCACTTTATTGTCAAGAGACCATCAAATGCATAAATATCTTGGCAGTACAATTCTATTATCACAACTTTAAGCACATTCATGTTCTAAAATCATCTGCTTCCCTATCTCAGAGATATTTTCATTTGTATTCCAAATCCAAGACTTCTCTTTGTGCTGCAATCATCTCATCATCCGTGGCTGTGCTATCACTTCGCCCCATCTTTAAAAATGACTCTGGCAATTCTGCGTTGGCTCAAAGCGGAGTGGGCTCCCAAAGTCATTTCTTTCTTAGCACCAAGTGCAATCAAATATATTAATTCGACCGGATGGAGGAAAAAAAGTGAAAATTTGTTACATTTTCATCTACTCCAAAATTTAATTACGAAACTTTTTGCGCTTCGTAAAAGGGGACGTGTCATGAAGACAATTTTTGCCACAGGGCCGACCGTAAATCACTCCTTTAACTTACCTCATCTTAGCTCTTAAAAAATTCTTGATTATTTCCCTCGCTTTGCTGAGTTATCTCAGCTAATGGGGAAAAGAGTCCCGACGAATGGGAGTGGCCTTGGAAGCGCAAAACTCTTCCCCAAATTTTATTTCAAACTTTCAGTGGTGTCCGAAAAAGTGAATTACTCGGTTGTCTCTACAGTCATTCCCAATTTTTTTACAATTTACATGGAACACTGAGTAACTATATACCAATCTAGTAACTAGTAATAAACTGGTATGGCCGTTTAAATATTCAGTGTAAACTTTGCATTGTCATTGTGACAATGAAATCGCTCCTGAAGTAGTGCAATAAAAACGGGATTCAACCTAACTTTCCCAGGTTTGTGTTGTACCCTGTTTTTATAATCATTCCCTATATTTTGAAGTGTATTTCAACTTCATTAGCGTAATACTGCAATAATGCCTTGCATATTCCATGGAATTGCATCTTTATCACCGTTTTCCATTCTAATATCCATAGACTCGCAAGTATCATAACAGATTCGTAGTGTAACTTTTTAGTATGGTCTCCAAAATATGTTTTTTGGGAGGAAACACGGATATAACAATAATTTTCTCATATTCTACAGAAAAACTTCTGTACCGTAAAATGGCGATGAGTACATGTGGACGAGCCAATTTTAGAACGAATTTTAGAACGTATTCTTCATATATTTGTTTACTTTGATCTCCAAAATAATATGTACTTTTGTGCGAAACCCAGTTATACTAATTATTCTCTCTAATTCTACTGAAAAACTTCCATTAGATCAAGGGGCGACGCAATGGTATTCCTAAGACATGATTCCTTCGTATTTTTAGTCTTTATTTAAAGTCCATTTCATCTCCTTTTCCACCCTTATTACTTCCAGAAGGGATGTTAAGGAGGATAAAAAAAAAGAAGGCGACAGACCTACTGGAAGGCGGGCGTGTTTGCGGCGGAAAAGGAGGCAGGAACCCGTGAGGGCTAAGAAGTAGGCTTGGGCAGCTAGGGTCGACCACAAGAGGCATCCAAGCGTCTCATCAATTAATAATAACCATCTTTTCCACTCTTATCTCTCCCCTCACTCACTTCTTCCGTTCCGACTTTTCTATCCTTTCGGGATAGGCCACCTCACTGTGCCACTTACGCCCCAGAATTATCTTTACGCATCACGTCACCTCAAAAAGGACCCCAGGAGAGGGCGTAATCTCCGGCTCCGGAGCGAATTTCAGGGGGGAAGCAACCGAGGGAAAGAAATAAAAGAGGATCTAGACGCGTGGGAAGGGTCTCCCTCTCTAAACCAGGACGATGAATTGGTGACAGGAGTAAGACGTCGGGCGTCGGCAGGAGGTCTTATGTCTGTGGGAGTGTAGGCACGCCGGAAAATCACCTCAAGATGTCTCCGAACGGATGGGTGACTCGAGTGTGGGGAGGAAAACTTTTGGCGTTCCGGGGTGTGGCGCTGGAAATATGCGATGAGAATGACGCTCCCACGGATGAATGGGACCCAACAGAGCGCACTGCACGTGGCAGATTAACGATTAAAGGCAAATGAAATCGAATTCATCCACATAAGCAGTCGGTAGCTTTCACATCTCTGAGGGACGCAAATATAAATTAGCGTGGCTACATTCGAGTTCTGGGGCAAAATTCAATATTTTCACGGGAAAGTTTACAGACAAATGATAAATATTATCTTTTCCCTCGGCGAAGCAAACGGTATCTGTTAAAATGTCGATAACTTGAAAATGAGATTGTATTATCCACACATAGAGTTGGAAACATTTACATGGCTTTTACGTGGCTGTACATTCATGAGCTGCGTGAAGCGCAACAATTTTTACTTTCAAACAATTAAAATAACCTTTCTCTGGCCCACTGTTAAAAATGGAAAAGTGGTTGCCCGGAGAGGAAAAGCAAGGCCTATCCTATATGCTATTACAAAAAGGTCTTTTTCTGAAATTCCGCTTATGCTCCATTAATACTGCACCTCGATTGATAAATAAGGTATCATTTTAAACGCTGAATCACCCGCTTCTGACGAAAAATTGCACATTTTCCTCAAATTTAACTAATTATCCATTTAATTTAGCTTAAAAGTTTCGATTATTCTATGACAATTACTCGCTTGAGGTATATCGACTCCACATATATTTTTTATTACACATTAACATGGCTACATTAGAGGTGTGCGGCGAAATTCTATATTTTCACGGGACGGTTTACAGAGAAATGATCAGTATTATCTTCTCCCTCGGCGAAGCAAACGGTATCTGTTAAAATGTCGATAACTTGAAAATGAGATTGTATTATCCGCACATAGAGTTGGAAACATTTACATGGCTTTTACGTGGCTGTATATTCATGAGCTACGTGAAGTGCAAAAAGTTTTACTTTCAAACAATATAAATAACCTTTCTCTTGCCCCCTGCAGTTGCGATGATTAAGAAAAAGCATCACTCATGCATTGCTACTATGATTACGTGGCGTATAGATCGACCGAGTGAGCAATTTAGAAATGAGGAAATCTTAACAAGAGTAAGACAAAAACGGGAGCCTTGTGAAAATAAAAAAGACAGCTAAACTTCATCGACCGTATCAATAGGCATTGTGGTCTGATGACGAAGGTTGTTGAGGGAAAAATGGTTTCCCGGAAAGGAAAAGCAAGGCCTATTCTATTTGTTATTACAGAAAGGTCTTTTTCTGAAAGTCTGTATATCGATGACAACGTTCTAATAATACGTATCTCATAAATAGCAACTTTTCAAAACGCTAAAGCAAACCAGCAAAAGAAACGATTTATATTTTTAATTGTTCACTGAAATTAAAAACCAAAAATTCATAAAATTGAAAAAGAAGCATATATTTGCAAACAAACAGTTGTTTTTTGCTTGAATTTCATTTTTTTAGATGTCATTACACTTTGTCTAAGATACCTGTCTCAAACCGGCCGAATATTGAGATACGTGTAGTTGTAACTTAGCCATCGATATGCTCCGTTAATACTGCACCTACAGTGATAAATTAGGTATCATTTTAAACGCTAAATCACCGGCTTTTGACAAACAAATTAATCTTATTCTCAAATTTCACTATTTACCCATTAAATTTAGCTTAAAAGTGTCGATTTTTCTATGTCAATCACTCGCTCGAGGCAGTGGCGTAGCCAGGGGGGGGGTCCAGGGGGTCCGGACCCTCCCCGAAATATACAAACTCAATTATTTTCCTTCATAAAGGGAAACAAAATATTGAAAAATCAGGAATTTACAAAATATTTCTTTAACAAATGAAATTTTTTCGATTATGAAAAAGGTTAAAATTAGTTTTAAAACCATTACTTAGTACTCTGTTTTTCAAAAATTTCCCCCCAGGTTTTGAACCCCCCCGAACGAAATTTCTGGCTGCGCCACTGGCTCGAGGTATATCGACTCCACACATTTTTTTATATTAAACTTCAAAAAAAGGTTTGAAACCCGTTTAATCCATAACTAAGCCAAAGAAAGGTAACATAAAGAAGAAAATCAAAGTGTGAAGAATTTTGAATGTTCTCTAAAACAGACATCGTGTGTAAGGTACTTAAAAGATAACGTATGTAAAAAACGGCTAAATATTATTCAGTAACAGTCGTCATTATTTTTCCTACTGGTACCAAACTCTCTTGCCTGTATTTTATTCATGTTTTGTACATTTTGGCAAGAAAACAATCATAAATAAATTACTTTATGATACATCTTCTTCCCTATTTAAAACACTATTACAAGGTTTCCTTACAACGTTACAACCCGGAAAAACACTCCCGCGCCCTTGAGCATTTAAAGCCATTGCTTCATTTGATTTATAGAATTCATTTTTATAAATAATCGTAAAAATTACTGTTTTTAAGTCCTAAAAATCACAATTTTAGCATTAAAAAATCCCATAATTTTCAAAGGAGGACCCTTTAATCCCCTTTGCCCTGAGGTGTTTTCCATACACCTTGGATGAGCCCAGAAATCTCCATTGAGCCCCTGCCCATTTTAATATCCTAGCTAAGCCCCTGGAAAATACTACCTGATAAGAATGGAGTGTAGACTTGTGTCAAACCAATCTTTGAATATTTGGCCAGTGATTACGATATCTACGTTTTCAAAATGTTGCGCTTTCATCTTAAAAATTTTGTGATGCATTCAATGCACCCTTTTTAACTAGGTCTCAATATTTAAAAACTATTCTCAGAATTTTATGTATTTCATATTAATTGTGACGTAATAATTTCGCTATATCTACATCAATAGGAAAACTTCAGCCGTGATGACTTTTTTTTAATTTTGAATAACCTGTTAGGAAACGGAAAAAAACACTTAGTTCTAAATGCACGTCCAGGAAATTCCTACGTCAATAGTTGGTTTATATGGACCATAAATCATTCAAAATTTAGCATAAATTGATTTCAATATTGCATATGAAGAAAGCAACCTGAACTCCACCGTAGAAAATGAGTGAAGAGGAAACTCAGCGTCGGCATAAGGCTATGCTCGAAATACATTGGAAAAATAATTAAATCAAGATGCTATTATGCCATATTATATATTAAATAAGGTCATGAAAAGGAAAAAATAATAATAATTATTATCTCCAAAACTGTAATTATCGTCATCAATGAAAGTCCTCAATCCGAATATTGGTTTTACTTAGCTCTCTCCACCCAATTCTTCTATCAGATAATCTTGTAGCACTTTGCATTATTCTTCTGCTTTACATCCATCTCCACTTGCCTTATGTATCTCATCACAGCCCTACCATTCTTTGCCCTACTTCCACCATAATTCCCATCACACCCTCGCTTCTCATGAACTGATCGATTATGTTTTCCAATCTTCTTCTCAGGGTTTTTAGAAGACTTATTTTCTTTCTAAGAACTTAATTACTTCTAAGAACTTTCACGTTACAGAAACAATGTTTTCATTTGACCGTCAACCATTCTTCTGTAACACTAAATTTGGAAAGCTTCTCCTTTTTTCTTCTTCTTCTTTCTACTTCCACTAAAGCCTTTATCTCTCCTCCGCTGTCATTGTCCATGTCTCACTGCCATTGATAATAATGCTTCAAACATAAAAATCGTGCACATACATAGCTACCCCTTGACCTTTATCTTCATAGGCGGAGTTTCATCGATTTCATCTGGTCTTCGTCAATTCGTATAGATATTTTCGACAACGGAATTATTCAGCAGGATATTTATAGCATGTCTTTTTGTTCCTTTTCGTCTTTCACCGTGGTAGTGGTATGACTACCAATAATGCCTATGTTGACATTTATTGCTGTTGACACTTAACCAAAGCCAAAAGCACAATCTGTTGTCTCAAAATGCATCGTATTATTTCCTTATTCCAACCCCTATGTGTTGCGACACTTCCAGAATGAAGCAACGAACGAAAACGGACAATGGGTGGAGCGTTCGCGAATCCGGATCGGAGAGAGAAAAAGAAGAATCTCTGTAAAAAGACACAAAAGGAACTCGTGTCCGATATAGACGACAGCATTTTTGAGGAGCAGCAGGAAGTCACCTGTGAGAGCAAGGAGGACGAGGAGGATGAGGAGGAAATATGAGAGGGCCGATAAGAAGTGGAAGAATGTGGACAGAGTACGAAGACGGAGAAAAAGAAATGGATGGAGAATGTTCACATCTTCAGGGGGATGTGGAGTATGAGGAGTTTGCGAAGAATTGAAGTTTTCCTTTTCAAAAGTGTTCGGGAAAAGAAAAGGAAGAAGAAGGGGACAATCCGAAGGGACTGGACTCAAAAGGGCGAGAAACAGATATCGGCGCAGAGAGGGTAAGAGTGCTGGGACGGGCAGACACGTGGATAAAAACACCAAAAAAATAAGATAAAAAATGGAGACGCAGTAGGAACGGATATGTAAGTGAGTGGAAGGGATGGCTTTTGGAGTGGGATACCCTTTTGCTCAAGTCCTTTCCGGAGATGGCAAAAGAGACTCTGGGAGAGGGTTTATAGCGTTGTGATCAAGCGTACTTATTGAGAGATGGAGAGAAAGGTTAGGAGAGGTTCTGAAAGTGAACTGGGGTTGCGACAGAGGCTCTGAAGGATTGCAAGTTATAGCGAAAGTTTATGAAATACACATTGGATGATTTTGGGACTGGATGAGTCCATACTCCTCGCAAAATGGTTGCTGTAAGGGTGGAAGGAAGGATTGAGATGCTTATGTATATGTTATATACACTTAGGATGAAGTTCTCCATGAAAAAATATTTTTCTTAGCCAGGATTCGAACCCGGATCTCCCAATTGGAATACTAATCCATCTTCTCAGAGCGACCTTAGCTTTGGAACCTGGGTCTTAAAAAACAAGGTGCTGACGTCACAAGTCCGTGGTACATTTGATGGAAGTCGTGCTTAATAAACCATTGTAGGAGAAATAAACCCCACTTATTCACTATTGGACGACGACGATTTTCAAAGTACTACATGAAACAAATGACTTTGTACGTAGTCACGCGCATGCATACAACGTTCCTTATGTATACGATTATGTAGCCAAATTTAAAATTTTCAATAGGCAATCGAAGAATCTGAATGCTCACAGCTAATCATCGGCATTCAGCCATTCTCTCGCAAGTTGAAATTAGAAAACCCGAAAGTTTCCGCCCACTTTCCGCATATTGCTAATGTCATTAGAGCTCTGATTAATTTATCATTCAGGTAGAACCTATCACCGAGGAAAGGTGCAGCTCACAAGAGCATAAGAAACAACAAACCAAGCGAAGTCGATGCGAGGTAGAGAGAGCAGCTGGTAAGTGATGACTCGATCGCATTGATTCGTGACGTCATCAACTTGTGTTTGAAAGGGGTAAGGCCCTCGATTCCTAATTATGACTTATATCCCCGTACAATTCAGATCTCTTTATGATCAGCGATGCGGGTGGCGACGCTTGTAAACCCATTAAAGTGCCCGGTAGTTCAAAACGCATCGTGCGGCTTACTGAGATATCCTATATTGCAATAACCGTGATATTCACCCAGTGGCTCCCACCAATGCCCGTCTCTCATTCTATCCACAGCCTTTCCTTCACATTAATTATCTTCTAACCGAATAATTTCCCTTCCCTCCGCGATAGAGAAAAACGCTTCGCGCCCGAATTAATTTTTGCAAATAGCAACGGTTATGCTGGAGCGCTAACTGCTAACTGGAAAGCTGACCACACTTAATTCGTGCAATGGTCTAGTAGGGACCGATGGTGACGGGGAAGGACCGTGGCGCAGATACTCGGAGTTTTGGACAGGGATGGCAACTGAAACGAAACGAAAATGTTTCGACCCGGAATGAAACAAAAATACGAGGCCTAGTTTTAGTTTCGTTCCCGCACGAAATTAAAACCATCAAGGAGATTAGTTTCGACCCGGGACGAAACTTTACTCCCAGGAACGAAACTAAATTAATCGAAACTCCGCTGCTCATAGTTAAGTTTCGATCCCAGAAGTAGAGTAAACTTGTAGGGGGATAAGAGGGTATATTTTCGACCCATTACGTTTGACATACGCGTAGAGAGGTTAAAACATCGAGCTTAAAAATCGAATGGCCTGTTTTCGTTCACCGTTCTCCTGTTAGTGGTAAAAATATGATTGCCCCATGCATCTAATGGCGGTAGGCTGAACCTCTACTTCATTCAACCACACTTCGTAGCCAGTGTGTGGGTCGAAACTAAACTGTTTGAAGGTGAAGAACGTGGTCCCTCCGGTGCCAACCATTACACTGGTCAACAGTGATTTTGTTGCCAATTAATTTTCAGTGAATTTAGGATAACTTTATGGCCCTGAATTCGAATATGTCATTTGTTTAGCTAGATTGGCTCTATTTATTGTTATAACGTACAATATGTAGATTTAAAAAAAAACAAACAAAAAACTTCAAAATACTGAGATACATTGTGCACACAAGCAAATGAAAATGAGAAAACATATGAAAATAATCACAAAATGTTTTGCTTGATTGGCTCTATTTATTGTTATAACGTACAATAGGTAGATTAAAAAAAACAAACAAAAAACTTCAATATATTAATTGAGATACATTGTGCACACAAGCAAATGAAAATGAGAAAACATATGAAAATAATCACAAAAATGTTAATCCATTGTTCATTCAGCATGTGATAGAAAAAGAAAGAAAAAAAACAGTATTTTAAAAATATTGCAATTAGCATCTTGAAAAACTCCGCCTGTGTGATTTTCTGTTGTGTTGAACATCAGGACAGTCACGCTGAAGATTCCAGCAGTAGTCTGCCATCATGTGCTGGTCCCATCTACCTTGATATCGTTCTTCCATCACCTGAAAATCTTGATGGAATCTTTCACCTTGTTCCTCGCTGTAGTCACCAAGATTGTCCGGAAATCTATCAAGATGGCTGTGGAGGTAGTGAATCTTAATGCTCATATTTGCCCCCAAGGTTTTGAAGTTTCTGAGCATATTTTTCACCAGTTCTTCATAATTATGTGCTTTGTAGTTACCCAAGAAATTCTTGACAACAGATACAAAACTGCTCCACGCAGGTGCTTCAATGCGGTTCATAACTTTAATGAATTCCAAATCATGCATAAGTTTCCGAATTTGGGGACCATCAAATACACCAGCTTTTAATTTTTCTTTACTGAGTCCAGGGAATGATTTGCATATATATTTGAAACAGTCACCATTTTTGTCCAATGCTTTCACAAATTGCTTCATTAGACCAAGCTTGATATGAAGTGGTGGAAGAATGATTTTGTCCCTATCAACTAATGGTTCTTTTAGGATATTAGCTGTTCCTACAGTAAAGGTGTCTCTTGGTGGCCATGAAACTTTCTCCCAGTGATCATGCTTTGCTCTGCTGTCCCACACGCAGATAAAGCAAGGGGATTTTGTGTATCCACTTTGCTGTCCAAGCAAAAAGTTAACCATTTTCAAATCAACTCAGATACACCATTGGTGTTGGTTATAACGAAGTTTCTGGAGAATCATCTGGATATTTTCGTACTCCTCATGAAGTTTTGTTGAGTGGCCAATTGGAATGGATGCATAGCGGTTACCATTATGCAACAGCACACATTTTAGGCTTCTACTTGAGCAATCGATAAAAAGCCTCCAGTCTTGAGGTTGATATTTTGTTAGTCCAAGTTTCAGTAGTATACCAGGAATATCACTGCAGTAAACAAGTTCATCTTGTTGACTGAAGTATGGAAGTAGATCTGCTTCTCTTGTCCGGTAAGCTGTGATTTTAGTTCCTGGTTGCAGGCAATTCTTCTCATTAAGTCTAGATGCCAAGAGTTCAGAAGACTTTTTAGAAAGACTGAGATCTCTTATCAAATCGTTAAGCTCTTCCTGACTGAAGAGCTGATGTCTTGTGGAGCTTCCTTCGTATTCACATTCACTACTCCTAGTGTTCACGTGCTGCAAATCATCGTCATCTGAAGGGAGTAGTTTTGGCAGAGTGGTGAAGACTGGTACAGGAATGTCATCGTTGTGTGGCACTGGTCGCCTTGCTGATTCTAAATCGGGATATTCCCACTTATGCTTCTTGTAGCGATTGAAACCTTTTACATTGACCATGCAAAAATAGCAATCATTATGGTGGTTTTTTGGCTCTCGCCACACCATTGGCACTCCAAAGTTTAAACCCCTTCGTTTCCCATTAGTCCACAGTCGTAAAGACTCCACACAGCGTTTGCAAACTTTATGAGGAGCCCAATTTTTATCTTGGTCTCCCAGTTTAACACCAAAATATGCAAGATAGGCCTGTTTCACAAAGTCAGTAATGTTCTTCCGTTGTTCTTGCAGAGTGTATTCTCCACAGATATAGCAGAACTCATCAGGAGAGTTGAAACAACCTTTACGCGAAGAACTCATGTTAATCTATGAAAAGAATAAAAATAAATAAAAAATATATTTGCAAAAATATTGTAAATATGGTAAGGTGGAACTAATAGGACAATATTTATAGCAATAGTATCTATATCTTACATTAAACTAAGAATATAATGTAGTAACTAATCGCGACATACCTTTTTCTTGATACTGTGAACGAGAAATTCTTCACTAGGAAAACTTTTAATGGCTATTACACAAACTGCGTCCTATCTCACGCTCATCCCTCTCTCGACTGCCGTTGTTCGCTTTCGAAATTGGTATTTTCCAACGAAATGTCCAAAGGGTGGGTTACGTACAGAAATGAAAACACGAACTTAAGAATGGTTTGTGGACTGTATTACTATTGTGGTTCACATCACTGGATAGGTCACACTCGCTCGTCTGACGCCGCGCCGAAGACTGAGGGCTCCGTTCGTGTCTCTGAGCCGACGAAGCCCGTAGAACAAAGCCACCTCTTGTCACGCCTGCCTCCACACCCTAACCCAATGGTCCCAACAGCCGTTCAGCACACGACCCTGACCTTCACTGCAACAGTGTGACTAACTGATGCTCCTTGAAATTGTTAGACACACGAGGGTGTCTCAAATCACTACCACGTCCCGTAATCTCACCTTCTCCTCTATATTGTGTAACATATAAGATATTACATTTGTACATACGGAGTTACAAAATATAAAATGAATAGGCACACAGAATTGAGGAATCAGAACCGATTTACTGATGATTTAACGAATTAACGCTACATGTCAGAGATAGCCTGTATCTAAGAAACTAGAGCCAATTGGGGAAATCCGTTTTCAGATTCAGATTCAGCACACCAAATATACCCAGTATTCGTTGAAATATCTCCGGCAACAACAAAAAAAATTTTTTTTGTTGAGCTGTGTTATCTACGTTTCGTTCCGTCCAGACTTTTTGTGTAGTTTCGACCCGAAGTAGTTTTGACTCAGATTTCGTGTCGACCTTGAGTTTAGCTTCCCGGGTTTAAATCCATTTCATTTCGTATCTGGGAACGAAACTATTGACATTTTACTGGTTTTGACTTTCGTTTAGTTTCTATTGTCATCCCTTGTTTTGAAGGCAAATGATAGGGTAGTGGATTGGGGAGCGGATATGGGAGCGGAGAGTGAAATTATGGGGAGTGGGGCACACGCTTCTTGCGAAAGGACGAGGTAATAGACGGTTGAAATGCAATGCCAGTAGAACCAAGAGGGCCTTGGGGGAACAATAATGTTCAAGTTTTCTATAACATACTACCTTCTTATAAAGTACGTAAAAAATCTGAAAATGCAAGTCAATTCAAAATGAAATACCATGATAATGTCACTATTATATTACTACAAGTGAACTAAACATTGTGCTTCACTGCTTACAAAATCAGATGCTTTTATGTGCATTCATGCATCTGCCTTTCTCTTAAATATTTTGCTAAATATTGAGTCGGATTCTATGATCTTTCTATCGTACGTACCACCTGCTGACTATAATATTTAATCACGTACGATCCTATGATACACACATAAATTCCATTTCTATTCTATTCTATTTCTGCTTTCTTCTCTATCCTCCGCCTCGGTACGGGTTGCGGTTAGTTTCAAACTATTTGATCCAAGGATTGAGATTAAATATTTTGGAATATAATCGGTGTATTTTAGACAACCCCGGTGTACAAACTTGAAATATAACAAGCAATCAACCGGATTGATTTTGTTAAATTTTCTTACGCTCATATTTTTTTAAATTAGCAGTTTTTATTTCGGAACCTAGCACAGTTCCAAAATAGGAGGAAGTTTCACGAAGTTTCAATCAGAAGATCCAGCTGATGACACACGTTCTTGAAAATTGCATATTAATGATATTGTAGATGCTGTATTTCCTCTCCGCTAAAGCCAGTAAACGCATAAACTCAAAAAATCAGCTGTGGCTGATTGAATATTTCGCATATTAGCGTGAGCCATGTCAATTTTAGCTGTGAAGGGTCACGGCCTCAGGCTTGTGAGTTTGAACCGTATAAAGACTTCGTCATTAGAGAAAAACACTACGAATGTGTAATTATTTCTGGCTGATAAATTCTCTGACACGCAACCATTTTAATTGGGTATTATGTTTACGGACTCGCTATTTAAGGTGATAAACTGGAAGCAACATGGATTACGGAACAAAAAGGAATAGTTGAGCTGTGCCAATTAGGCAGCAAGGCTAGCGGTATGAGGAAGGGTCGGTAGCAGAGGGATATTCCGGCAGCGTGGGTCTGCAAGGGGCTAGAAAGGGATTGAGATAGTTATCCCAAAGTTTGGAGGGATCAAAAAGGAGCAGGGGTGCATTAAGCTCTCATTTCACGGTCCTTTCCCTCTCACCGAAACTAGATTTGCATAAATAGAGGACCAGGGTGCGGTAATAGGAAAGCGATGAACACAAGATGGACGCTTGGTAGGCATTAATAAATATGCCGGGTGCTTCAAAATTAATAGTGGGTTTAACGTTCATAATGCTTATTACGCTTAACTTATAGCTATAAATTATAAATCAAATCAACGAGCAATTTTAACAGTTTTATTTGCTGGCAACAATATGCAAGTTCACCCAATGTTTCCGCCGCCATCCGTTAGAGCGCGTCAGTAGCAATGATGGCGGCTGTAAACAGATAGCTTTTTGTGTTTTACAGTTTGCAAAGACGGAATCTGTAGTTACTTTGCAACATAGGTTTCGTATTAAGTTCGGTTGTTATCCTCCATGTGATAATAAATTACGCGCCACCAATATCACCTGATCTTTCCAAGTTAAGAAACAGGATTGAAACAGCTGTTGACACAATTACTCGAGAGACACTAATCAACGTTTGGGAAGAACTCGCATATCGCCTTGTCGAGTGTCGTGTGATGAATGGTGCTCACATTGAGCACTAGTGGGCTTAGTATAATACATATATGAAAGCGTTAACGCTTCATTCATATTGAAACATCCGGTATTTTGTGTAGGCGAGAGAGGTATAATTTTAACGCTGGATTATCGAAGAATTTGAGCAGGAGATCAAAAAGTATAGATAAAATCTAGAAATAGATAAAAAGTGGGCAGCAGAAATTATGGGGAACAAACTCAATTCCTCGTTTGAGCTTTCCACCCCACCTTCCACCCCCATTTCTCAAATGTTGCGAGTGTGCAATTTGTGTATATATATTGGTAGGATAATTTCTTGGTTTAGTCTTGATAATGCTGCAGTGCAGCGAAACATGTCGACTCTAGTGTAATAAATTTTTTATGTGGAAAGTGCAAAGTGTTTCACTTCATACCTGATACGACCTCATTTTCAACTACTGAAATCTCTCTTTGAAATCGATTGATCGTCATCAATCGTGAAATCAATATTTAGTCCAGGAAATGAAGCTCATAAAAGTGAAAAACCTTGCAATTTTTTCAAACTGAATCGATTTGCACCAAAATTTGGGATTAGACTACTTATACCCCCTACTTCAAAATCTATATTATGCCGAAGGGCGCTTTTTATTTTTTAGGGGTGAAAACTACCCCTAAAAGCTGGAGCTTAAAAAATTATTTTTTAAAGCTAAATACGTGTAAAATTTAGTTCAAATTATATGTATAATTATTTGTTAATGTTTGAAAAATAATTTTAAGGTGTTTCAACTCATAATAATCAACCCTTATTGGGGGTTAATGTAAAAAAGAATTTTCAAACTGAATCGATTTGCATAAAAATTTGTGTTTATACTAATCATACCTCCTTTAAAAATTTTTTTCAAACCGAATCGATTTGCATAAATATTTCGGATTAGACTAATCATACCCCGTTCTTCAAAATCTATATTAAGCCGAAGGGCGCGTTTTATTTTTTAGGGGTGAGAACTACCACTAAAAGCTGAAACTTAAAAAGTTATTTTTTAATGCTAAATACGTGTAAAATTTAGTTCAAATTATATGTATAATTATTTGTTAATGTTTGAAAAATAATTTTAGGGTGTTTCAACTCATAATAATCAACCCTTATTGGGGGTTAATGTAAAAAAGAATTTTCAAACTGAATCGATTTGCATAAAAATTTGTGTTTATACTAATCATACCTCCTTTAAAAATTTTTTTCAAACCGAATCGATTTGCATAAATATTTGGGATTAGACTAATCATACCCCGTTCTTCAAAATCTATATTAAGCCGAAGGGCGCGTTTTATTTTTTAGGGGTGAGAACTACCACTAAAAGCTGAAACTTAAAAAGTTATTTTTTAATGCTAAATACGTGTAAACTTTAGTTCAAATTATATGTATAATTATTTTTTATGTTTGGAAAATAATTTTAAGGTGTTTCAACCCATAATAATCAACCCTTATTGGGGGTTAATGTAAAAAAGAATTTTCAAACTGAATCGATTTGCATAAAAATTTGTGTTTATACTAATCATACCTCCTTTAAAAAGTTTTTTTTAAACCGAATCGATTTGCATAAATATTTGGGATTAGACTAATCATACCCCGTTCTTCAAAATCTATACTATGCCGAAGGGCGCGTTTAATTTTTTAGGGGTGAAAACTACCCCTAAAAGCTGGAACTTAAAAAATTATATTTTAAAGCTAAATACGGGTAAAATTTAGTTTAAATTATTTATATAATTATTTTTTTTGTTTGGAAAATAATTTTAAGGCGTTTCAACCCATAATCATCAACCCTTATTGGGGGTTAATGTAAAAAAAATTATTTACCCTAAAAATAAAAATTATTTATCACATTGTATCTTGTTATTCACTTTCTTACTCCTTTCATTATGTATTCACTTTTTTCTCTCATGATTTTAATCACAGCACAGAAAAGGTATAACAATAGGATAAACAGAACAAACTTCGTAATGGTAACATAAACAAATAAATGTACATTTATGTAGACATTACATGAAACACAATCAAACGGAGACTGTATGGCTTCCAGTATTCCCACCACATGCATGCTCACAGGTCACTGTGAGCGAGAGCACACATACTCACATATGTGTATGTATATATACATCTTATGGGTATGTGTGTTTATTTTGTAGCAAATTTGAGTGTATCGTTAGCTTCTAACGTAAAATACACGAAGTATATGCTGATTATGAGGAATATTATGCTCTGAATTGTGGATTTCGAATTTTTCGAAAATAAATTTGATTGGTATTTCAAACATAGCTCCTTTATTTTTTATGATAGAAAGTTCATTTAAATTGTATTTTGTAGGGTTTTTACTGACTACAGCGTCATGTGAATTAAATTTTTTTCGAGTCATTAATTTTGAAAGGGGAGGGATTTAAGTGTGTAAATAAGGTGGAGCTCCCTCGGAAATAGAGGTTTTAATTATCAATATCTCACCAAATATTTATTGTATAGAAAAATAAAACACACCAAAATATTTGGAAATAAAAAAGTTACAATTTATTACTCTAGCATTTTTTTCATATCTCCAGTTTTTTTGGAGTTATTTTGAAAAAAAGAGCATTTTTAACGAAATTGTAAAAAATGACTTTTCACTTTTTCCTTCAATTTTTTCAAAATTTAGAGTTTTAAATTGAAAAAACTTCTAGGATCAATTAACAATACTTAAATAAAGAGAAATACTGAAGGGCATTGATCAATTTTGTCAAGTGTGGTAATAAGGAGTTGTTTTCACTGATTTTTTCGTACAAAAAAGTAGGGACTGATCTTATTTTTAATCATAACTCGCTCAAATTTCATGATAAAAAATATTTTTTCTCATTATAAGAAAGTTTTTAAAAAACACTTTAAAACAGATTACATAATTTTTCCTCGAAAATTACATTTTTCCCGCTATTTAGTATTGAATCTTTCAAATTTAGCGTATGACAAACGATAGATACCCATCAACAAGTTGTAGCTCGGTCCGAATTGGTCATAAAGGAAATATAAAATAAGATTTTTATTTAATTTTTTACAAGCTACAGTTTTGTGATTCACAATTTCCTAATAAAATTAATGCTTTTCAAGTTATTTGCCTATAATCGATTAAAATCGTTGATTTTTTCGTCAAAAAACTGTTACTTTCAATCGCAAATAACTCGAAAAATATTAATTTTACGCAAAAAATGGATGGAACATTTTATTCTTAGAAATTATTTTTCTATCGATTCCTGTGGTCAAAATATAATTAAAAATGTCCACCCCCGAGATGGGGTGGAAACCACCCCCAGGGTAAAAGCGCCCGTCGGCATGATATAGATTTTCATTCTTGGTATATTCCCTACTTATTATGAAAATTTCAAGAAAATTGATTCAGTTTGAAAAAATTGCAAGCCAAAATGCTTCATTTCCTGGACTAATTGTAGAAGTTTCCAGTTACCTACTCATTATCATCGTTATTGTTAAAATAATTCGAATAGTAACAGCACTTTTACCAATATTATGTTTTGCATGACGAAATTATCTGACTTGTATCCTAATTTTTAGGAGACTATACACAGTCTTTTTTTAGAAATAATAGACAGCTGTTCTTCCATTTATAAGTATTTTATCGTACACATACTTTAGAATTCTGAGATTTGGCAAAACTATGATTTTGAAAACAATTTTTACTAAGTATGATGCACTAATCAGAAATTCAAGACTCATTAAAAACAGGTGAAATTGCTACATTCATTGAGGTATTTTATAATTGTGTGAGACAATAGTTAATTTCTTTTAATTTCATATATCACTTTGAGTAAATTTCTTACATTTATGCATCAACCCCTAAATAACTAAAGGTCGATTAAAAAGAATAAATTGGTTTTCTCTTCATTCGTATTTTGTTCATATATAATATCTCTATCGCTCCCAAAGATATCATCTATCACGATTTAAAATTGTTCACAATTAAATAAGCATCAAATTGAAATCAAACACTCTTTCTGACGATCAAAAATCAATAAACGTTCAATCTAATTTGGCATTAATAAACAAAAACAAATTTACCTACCAAAAACGGCACATTTTGAATCTTCCTCCTCATAAAGCAGCCATTTGGAATGATAAGCTGAAAATGTTCCACGCTTGAGTTAAATCTTAGATTAAAATACCAATCATCTTCTTGTATATCCTTACGGAACACGAAGCGAATTATCAAACATCCCCTGGCATTCCGACGAGCGGATCCCGTAACCATCTCAGCATTTGATTTAACGCGGAATTTCCCTTCACAATGAGATCTCTGGCGTTCTTCCTCTTGAAATGCGCTTTCAACAGTGAATCACTGAGATGAACCCACGAACTTTGAAAGGATATGTTCAAATACATCGTGCCCTACATACTGAGGGTGGCAGTCAGGATATAATGTTTGGAGAATGTACTTCCCAAAGATAAAACTTCAAAAAGAGCATTGAAGTTCTAATTTTTTCTCGGAAAAGCAGAAAATATTTTTTATTGAATATTCCATCGGAAGAATTTTCACATCAGAAACTAGTCGTTTAACTGTTTTTTTTATTTTTGCCAACCTTGGCGAAAAAGACATTTTTAATGGCTTGATTTTCACAGCATCATTACCTCTTTTTCTGATAAATTTCATGACGTATATCAGAGGATTTGGATATACTTTATACTGATCGTGAGTCAAATTCATGATAGCTTTATTATAAATAAAAAATGGTTAAGGTCTAGTCATCGTCGAGAGTTTTTATACTAGCAAGTGTTTTATGCACAAATGTATATTCTCTTCAAGTTATCCCTAATTTTTTTCCAAATTGGTGATTTTATCACAAATCTATAAATGTGTAAATCGGTTACAAAACTAATGCTTGAAAAGTTAAAAAAATGGCATATTTTCCAGGACTATCAAACTTTCAATGTTGAAAAATACCTCTAATCCATCACAATTTCTTAAGTATTACAAAAATTCATCCTAAATCTTATCAAACCAGTGGTATTCTACTTATTTCTCCGGCAGGAGAGAATTGATCGAAAATATTTCCCCAAGTCTCCGATTAAGTGAAAGGAATTTTCGGGAAGCAAATCTAAAAACAAATTCCCCGTCTCGGATGAAAGAGCAAACTAGAGATTTGGTAAGACAAGAAGAGTATTCCGAATCGACCGTTGAGTGCTGTAGAAGCTTCTTTTTTTTCCTCGAGATGAATGGCCTCTTTCCTCGACGAACGGAGTGAGCTCACGAGATATAAGCGAAATACGAACTCCGGAAGCCATGCTTGTGTCACGAATGACATTGGGAAGGCTGGGAGTACGTCTGGAATTGATCAAATGGGGGAAAAACCGGATCATGAGAGCACGCGAACGAACGCATTGTGTGTTCAAGGGAAGAGAGGAAGATAGATAGAGCGAGGGAGGGAAGTTTAATTAGGCGTTTCTAACGGTCTTCGGATTCGAGTCACCAAGATATCACTTCCCCCTCCTCCCTAAACCCCTATTCTACCCCCCCCCCCACCAAATCTTTCTCGGAATACAATCCCAGGGAGAGGGAAGAGAGCAGTGAGTAAGGTCGAAATGTGGTCTGCGGAAGGAATGGGGAAACTCCAGGCTAAGATAAGGACGGAGAGGGTATCCTAGTGGACGAGGGACATTGGAGGGAATGAGGGATTTTGTTGAAGGGGATCTCCCGGCAAAGTGGAGTGGGAAAATCCAGGACCGGAGGGGGATCCGATCCATTTGGTCATGAATATTACAAATTAGAGGATTCTCAATATCGCCGCTAGAAATTTTGCCGCTCCGCGCCTATCAATCCCTTTCGCTGAAATGGAATGAGCTACTGATGCAAAATCCTGCAATGAAGATCGCAGCTCGTCATCAGATTTTCATTATTTTAGCACTTTATTTTAAAAGTTTAAACATCCATTATCTATAATTAGTTGTTTCAGCCGTGACTTTATGGAATCTACTTGATATAATGAAAAGTAAAGAAAACTTTGTAATTCCACATAAATATTATTTCATTATGTACATAAAATACATACATACAAAATAATGTACATACAAATCATCTTTGATTCGACCGATCTGTAAAGTTAAAAGTCCCACTTCTCCAGGACATTATCGACCCATATCCATCCTCTGCGCCGCCTTAAAATGTCTATAAAAGTTAGTTTGTTCACAGGTAGTAGATCATCTAACCGCTCATCAGTTATTAAACCCATTTCAATCAGGTTTTCGTAAGAACTACTCAGCACAGACAGCCTTAATTAAAGTCATTGAAGATATTAGATTCGCTATTGATAAAAAGATGGTAACAATATTGGTCTTGTTTGACTTTATTAAGGCTTTTGATAGTGCAAACCATGCTCTTCTCCAACAAAAAATTAAAAATATTAAACTTTCAAGTTCATCCCATCTGGTTCTTTCCCTACCTAAATGGACGTCGTCAATCTGTCAAAGATTCCAAAGGAGACTTATCTAACTGGGTAACAACATCTAGAGGTGTTCCACAAGGTTCCGTTCTAGGGCCACTTTTGTTCTCGTTGTATATTAGAGACCTTCCAAATTGTATTGCTCTCTGTAAATACATGATCTATGCAGATGACTTATTTGATGATGATCTATTGTCATTGCCTTCCAAACAAACTCGGTGATACCATCAATAAGGTTAATGAGGACGTATCTGCTATCACATCTTTGGCTACGCTAAATTTCCTCCTGTTAAACTCCATAAAAACTAAATCCATTATCTATGGCAACAGCAAGATAATATCGAACACAAATTTCACAGAACTGCCACGGATAATGGTCGAGAAAGAGAGCATACCGTTCAGTAACAGTGTGAAAAATTTGGGGCTGAGATTAACCATGAATCTTTCCTGGAAAGAACACACACAACACGATGAGGATATGCAACAAAATAAATGCAATTCTACATCATTTAAAAATCCATAGAAATCTACTGCCACTTCAGCTAAAAAAAGATACTAGTTACCGCACTCATTCTCCCTCACCTAGACTACTGTAGTCTTGTGTACAATGACTTAACTGAGGAGCTGAATATTAAGCAACAACGTATGTTGAACCCTCTATGAGATTCATCTTTAATTTACGGCGAGATGAACACATTACCCTTATTTTAAAAGGCTGTCCTGCCTTGATCTTAAATCAAGGAGAAAATATAACATGGCTTGATTTAGGTTCAATATCTTCAAATATAGTAGCCCTCTGTATTTAAAGGAGCTTTTTCTCCCTAGTTGTAAACTCACTAATGTTGTTCCAAGACAAGACCCCTGTTTTTTGTATGCCCCACAGTTCTGCACAGCTACAGTTCAGAAATAATTTACTGTTGTTGCCTAAAAGCTGTGGAACGATTTGCCGAAACAGGTAGAAGAGAGTGCATCACAGGAAATATTTAAGAAAAGGATTGTCACCCACTTACTTTCTGGTGATCCATGAATACTGACCATGTAATTCATTTATCTGGTCATTGGTGTGATTAATGCCCATTGTTGTGCGAGAAGTGGCAATTTAGTTCTTTTTTCATTTGTTAAGCTAATTTTCCTTTTTAAAAGTTGCGTTATTTGTTTATTGGTATGTTTAATGTTTGTTTTTCTGTTAGAAAAGAAATTCAGTCCTTTCACTTTTCATTGTTAAATGATAACATTGTAAATGTCTATTGTTAGCAATGTATATGACTACTTCCTTTATCTGTTTTCTCATTGGTATATTACCATGTTAATTGTCTTACGCACCACTGTATATAATTTCTATACTCCTCGAACAATAAATGAGTTAATTATTATTAGAGAACTCATATTTCATTAAATACGATGCATTGGAAAGAAGAAAATGATTTTACACGAGTATAGTGCTCTTACGGGAAGAGGGTTCGTTCGTGAACAATATGAAAGAATAATAATAATAATAATAAACTTTATTGGCTCTAGGAATCCTTTCCTTTGGAGCCTAAATTAATACATAATCATAAACACTCAGGCTGAGAAGGTTAACATAAAAAAAAGAAGAAATCATGAAACACTCAACCAACCAACTCAAACAACCACCTGTATACAGATTTCCAAAGTCATGAAACAAAATCAAAAACCATACAAAAAACATACAAACCCAAAAATTTCAAGTTACAGACGCTTATATAATTTAGGTATCATAAAAATAAAAATAAAACAAAGACTTTTTGAAATTATTAAATGTTGAGATATTTTTTAACTCTTGAGGAATCGAATTCCATACATGACATGAATTAATATAAAATGAATTTTGGTACATGGTTGTTTTATGAATAGGTACAATTAATTTATTTTTATTTCTTGTAAATCTTGTTTTTTTCATAAAGTTATCTATGTAAGGCTGGAAAATGTAACAGGGAGTTTCAGTTTTTAAAAGTTTATACATAAATAGAATAATCAATATTTATTTCACTGTTCTACGTTGATTACAAACTACAAAATATCATTCCATTGCCTACCATTCCATTTAATAAGAACCACATCAAAAATAAATAGAGGATAGGAGCACGATATTTAGAAAATAAATTAAAGTGTTAGGGGTTAATATCAGATTTCAAAATCGAAACTCGCGACGCTACCTAGTCATCTATATCCAATTTTCATGAGGAAATACACGGCAGTATTATGTTACTGAGCCATTAAATCATACGAATCGCACATTTAACGCATGCAAGACGATTTTCACCTATAAAAAAAACATCACTTCCATTTCGGTTAATGACGAAAGTAACTCTGAACGAGATACAGCTGCGTGGTGGCGCCACCGAATTAAATGCGCGCGGAATGGCAACACATATAACGCTTTACCGCCATGTTCCTGAGCCTTCTTTAATGGAGTGCCCTTGATTACAAAAGAGGATTGTCCAATCGGCCATCAGATGCGTTGTCACCAACCGCATATTTAAATGGATTTACTAAAGTCGCCACTCGCTTCGCTGGCTCACGCAGGGCCGTTAACCAAAATTTATGTTGAAATCAATAGTGTGAAGCGAGATGTTGTGGAACAAAATGATGTAAATACATGATGAAGGTAGTTCATGCACACTTTAATGCTTTTACGTAATACAACTAGTTTCAACGCACTCATCGTCATCTTCGAGTAACTCTTCTTCTGTAAAAAGACTGATGACCTTGAATACCAAACCCATTGTCCCCGATACTATTTCTCTTACCTTAAATCCCCCATCCCCGCCGTTCTCCATGTTTACGCTAATACCAGGTGTAAAAATCGAACAACTAGGAACCAAGTGGAGTAACGGAAGTTTACGCATGAATTTATCGAAACTAGTTATACGTGAAAACATTTAAGTGGATACATACCACATCCTTTACTCATTTCATCAAACAAAAAATATACATTCGTGATGACGTGATTCATTTGACAAATTTAATTGCCTTTCACCGTCGATTCTACTGTGCTTTAGGCTAAAAACTACTTGCTGGTAAACGCTAAAAACTAAAAATTCTATAATTTTGAAAAATTAAGTCGTAATTGTTTCTCAACATATATTTCTACCGTTTGTCAACAGCTGCGAGGTTGGGATCTTCCATAGTACGATTCATTTCCCAATGTTTTTCAATCCTATTTTGTCATTCTAACCATCCGGCACATTCATCCCATCTATACTTCACTATGGTCAAGGCCGACTTAGATCAAAAGTTTTTCTCATATTTCTTTTTTATTCTGGTTATTGAAAATCTATTCAATTCTAACATTTATTTTTTGAGAGGAAAACAGGCATAACAATATTCATAAAAGTCTGAGTATTCAAGGCTCAACTCTAGCTTAAAGAGGTATTACTTATGGAAAGTCTACGATATAGAAATTGTAAACACGGCGTCCCCAGAATATGATACGTATTCAAAAACTAGGATATTTAACTAGTTATTACCAACATCACCGACATTTGACGAATTCTTCTGTGGAATATTAGTTTTTTTAGGTAAAAGGTTTTTACATCAGGACCCATCCATTGCATCTTGCATCTATTGCCCAGGTATTTCTATCAATATAAAATCTAACTTCTATATATCTAGGTTCTCTCAAACCACTGCGTATATCTCTTAAATGGACTCTACCAAACATAGGTACAATTAAAACTATTCCTTCGAATGCCAGAGATTCGACAGAGTTTTATTGGATAAACGATTGTTTGCCCTTCTTTATTTCATGACTTATATCTATTTCATAACAATCACTTATATCTTTTTAATAGCTTGATTGAACGTTTTTTCAATAAACGCGATTATAGGGGGTAAACTATAGAAGGTGTTTATATTAAACCATTACCACTGAGCAAATGACAAGAAAGGTCTTCACTGAAATAATGTGAATTTGATTTCAAACTAGGGTCAATTATTTGGCCAATATCCATTTAAAAGGCCTTATTAATTACTAAGTAGTAAAAGAGTTGTTATTTATCTCTTCTGCTTCAATCAAGACCACTCATTTGCAAGGAAAGCATGCTATTATCTATTTCATTTCACATTTTCATATGTTCAATCAGATACAATATGACTTCTATTTGGAAGAGTGGAAATTATGGCATGGGAAAAAATAGTCTTTCAGCAATGCACTGGTTACGATATAAATGGAAGCTGAAGGAAAGTGATAACAAAACGCTTAAAAACAAAGCATTCCACCATTTTGGAGGAAACTCGTCGTATCTGTGGATTCTGTAAGGTTCCCCTGCACACAGGGCATGTTTCACCAAATATGATGCAAAAACAAAGGACTAAAATCTGAGGTGAGTAAAATACTTCATTCTTTAAAAAAAAACTCGTTAGAAATTAAATATGCTATACCATTTCTCATGCATCAACGCCATTTAGGTTAAAACTCCTTTAAATGCCTGGTTCTCTCCTGAGAGATTGGAATTAAATGATCTGGTCCGCAACGTGTTAAGTAGGAATTGGTTCCCAACATACATTAAACCTGTTCACCAAGAGCAGTTAAGTTGGGCTATAGTTTTTACTCAGCACGACCGCATTTGAGGATTTGATTTTTCTACCACGGAGGCAAGTTGTCGAGGAGTCACGGTGATGTTCCAACAATGTTGGCAGGAAAATTATTCCGCTTTCTCAAACACTATTGGATGAGATTTAATTAATGAGCGTAATGGGTCTTTTCTTTTAAGTTGTTCCTCCCTCCCTCCTCCCGAAATTTTCCTCTGAAAGGAAAAGCGCTGTAGGATCTTTTCAACATCCAAAGAATATTTTTTGATGCATTACCACCCATTTTTGGAGCAAGCGCAGATATCATAGGTCTTTCTCAAAACCTCTGTGGGAAAACAAAAAGAAAAAATAAACGGGAAAATAAAAAAAGGAAAGTGAAAGGAAATCAGGGCTGAAGGGTTTTGGGTGGATGGGGAATGTGGATGGAAATAATGGCTAAAAGAAAGAAAAAGAAAAGGCAGACCCGTGGCCCTCGAGCAAACGCGGGCGAAGAATGGTAAAGGAAATGGTTTCTGATGACGATGGCGGCGTCCCCAGATGGAATTCCCAAAGAGGAAGAAAAAAGCAGTTTCGTTTCCTTCGCAACCAGGAGTCCCCGATGTCATTTTTCACCTCCTCCCCCAACTTCTCCCCCCACCCCACTCTTACGCTACCTCAAAGCTCCAACCCCACCCCCGCCCTCTTCTCTCCGGCTGTCTTCCAAATCACATCCAACTCTCCGCCGCCGTGGACGGCCAAATTCCATAATATTCTCCATCCAGCGGAATTGGAGTCTCATCACCCAGAACATTCGTCACTCCGGAGTTTAGATCGCGTACTTCTAAAGTGAGACTATCTCACAGAATTGCCAGTCAGCAGAGACCATGAGAAAAAAAATGATATCTCCGTATCGAAAGTGCTCTACTTATAAGTCTGGCCTTAAGGTCAATCAGCATCAAATTTATGGTGCATTATTGCATGAAATTGGTCATTAAGTTGGCTAGTAACAGAGATAATTGGCAGAGGTATATTTCATATGTTTCATTCGTACTACAAACGTGAATCATCTATGAGGATTCTATTACATCCTTAATTATGTAATCCTTGAAAATTAGTTATCAACTACCAATTGGGAAAACTGAAATCTCACCACCCTGAGGATCTTAATATAAGGATCGTTAATACCTTATCAAACTAAGGAAACTTTCCGACTTTAGCCAGTTTTAATAGGTGATTATTAAGGCATGTTTCCCAGAGCTCTGTGCCTCATGCATGCATTGGTAATCTCAGACGATGTATAACTCCTATCTTCTCCTATAGAAACTAGGTCCCTGTGACGTCACGTGGAGTGGCATCGCATGGGCGCCAATCTGGCCCTTTTCAAATGAGGATAAAAATGGACCATTGCCATTCGTCTAAACCGGCATTTATAAAACGAAATAATTTGTATATTATGAATACACTAATGATGGGTAACGAATCGCAATAATTGCCTATTGTTTTCTTTGATGAAGGAAACTACCCTATTGTCGCTCCAGATTTTAGGTCATCCACTTCGCGAAAAAGAGCATATGAATAACTACCCATACTACTTATATACCCTTTCCTCTTTCAGCCTCCCCATTCAAATCCAAATTTCTCCTGTTGATGAACAAATTGTATAATATTCTCCATCCAACTTGATTGGGGTATCATCACTCATAGTATTTTCCACTCAGAGTTTAAACCGCCTACCTCAAACATTGTTTCTTCTTATGTGAGGATATTACACAGTATACCTTGGCAACATGACAATTGTGAAACATCGTTCGCTATCTATCGAATCGAAAGTGCTTTCAAGAAACAAAATATATGCGTCAAAAATCTTGAAAATGGAAAATAAAATCACTAGTAACGATGCGTTATGGTATTGATATATTACCAATATTTCAAGCACAGTTTCCGATGTGAATGTCAGTAGATCCATTCTAATCTTTTCATTCAAAATTATAAGTTTTACGCATACGTATCAACTGCCACATGGGGAACTGCAACCACATAACCTTTGGAAATAGCCACTGCGGATTTTTAATCACGAACTTTATCTACAAAAACATATATTACGATAGAAAAGATATATTAATATGTAAACATAATCTCTAAACCTTTCTTCTTTGCTTTTTAATCGTAAGCATTTTCCTATGCTTGGTGTGCATCTATCAGCAAGGATCTCAGATGCTTAATCCACTTTCAACTTATAATGTAAAATGGCTAAGTCGCTTCCAAATTGAGAACTGTAGTCTCATCATCCTAAGCCACTCCAGAGTTTAGATATCGTAGATATTTTTTTAGTTGCAAAATATACCGCTCTTCCCTTTTCTCTATCTGCCTTCCAAATAAAATCAAACTTTTTTCTGTGGACAGAAAAATTCTATGGAATATATATTCTCCAATCGCCTGAATTGGAATCTCATCATCATCCAGAGTATTTGTCACTCCGAGAAATAGATCGCTATTCTCAGGCCGCATAACTTGGAGACATCTGTCCAAAGTGATATTATCTCATGGAATCGCCAGTCAGAAGAAAAAGAGAAAAAGTAAGGATAATGCCACGGTGAAAGTGGTTTACTCATATTTCTGCCCTAATGCTCACTCAACGTCAAACATATCGTCCGCAAAATTCGTGAAAACGATCCGATTGTTGACTGTAAACGTCGCAATGCCATGATGATAAATTTTTCATACTTCATTATACACTGCTATTTAGCCTCAGTTTCTTTAAATGATGACTTAATATTCTTATTAATATAACTTTTAATAAATACCACGACCTTATAAGCTTATCATTGCGGGGTAGCCGAAGACGCTATAAATTTCGTGCTGGGTAAATATTTGTCGGACGTTATTTGAGAAGTGTAAAAGTTTTTTGAAGCCTACTCATTAAGTGTGATCCAAATAAGGGGCTTAAGGGTGCTATAAATTCATACGAATGTGAGAAACTAATATTTAAGTCATTTAAAATAAATTTTCACAGCCGCTAGCCATAATGTGCAATGAAGGATCAATTATGGGCTGATAAAACGGCTTCTCATTGATATACCATACTAATACAATGAAAATCTGAATAATGTATATTTGGCTGAAAAAATAATATCTTTACAACATGATCTGAAGGAAAATTGAGGGTACTTTGCGGGTCGCATATCCTCTGCTAATAGGGGCAGCGTGGGATATCGAATAATCCTGAGAAATGTTTCAGTTCTTACGTTTGGTACAGCGAGCAATATTTTGCAATATGAGGACGTTACGAATCAAAAAGAAATTTTTGTCACCACCATGAAGCGAACTACATTAAAATAGGTCTCAGAGGAAGTAATAATCTGTTAATAAGCCCGGATCCATTTTTTAAAATTGTAAGTACACGATCACATTTGGAAATGCTGTCTCATCACTCAAAGATTTCAACACTTCAGAGTAT
Source organism: Ischnura elegans (assembly GCF_921293095.1). Taxonomy (NCBI): domain Eukaryota; kingdom Metazoa; phylum Arthropoda; class Insecta; order Odonata; family Coenagrionidae; genus Ischnura; species Ischnura elegans. The sequence continues at coordinate 81,990,857 of NC_060249.1, read as the reverse complement.
AAATCGCGCAATTCAACCAGTGTGACACTCACGTAACTAATGAAAGGGTACTTCTCGAAACCTCCCGTTACTAGATAGTCAGAAAAATAAATAAATAAATAATTCGTCCTTCCAAAATTGATTCACTCACTGTTCTGCCATATAGGCAACTCACCATCTAGATGCTTCACAGTTCATTCGTAAAATGGTTTCTTCGTCCCCTGGTAACGACTTGCAATTACCTTTTCTGTAATCTCTTCCTACCCACCGTCATCACCCCATCGTAAGGTGCAGGGTGGTGAAAAGTTCCTGAAATGCGTTTAAAGTTGTCGCATACCTCGGGTAAGTGTGGAAAAAGATCACTCTATCGAAGATTCAATCTTCAAAAAATCCTTCCTCCGGTACTTGTGGAGAATATTTACTACCCTGGCCATCACAACCAAAAGAGGACGCTTATCTACTGATCGACGGTTATTTTTTGGTGACGTAGCACTCAATTAAAACTTATGATAACACCTTAAAATATTATGGGTCTATAATGTAGACCGTTATCAACATTTGCCGGTACCTCAAATTAATTAATTTTACCTATTATATCTTATTTATTTTCTCAGACATAATTTTACAATAAATCAAGATACAAGAAAATTTTTAAGCTGGGTCTATTCTACTTTTTTTTTTATATATTATAAGCCTTTATTATTATTATTATTTTTTTTACAAACTCTGCTTTATTGCCAAGGATTTAACATATTAATAAATAATGTATATAATGATGAATAACAGCAGTAGTTTCAAAACAATTGCTTTAACCAATATAACAAAAAAAAAGATTTTTATAACATTAGCAGCAATATATCCTCACGGTCCTGCTAAGCCAATCAAGGCTTGTCAGCAGGTGCCGGCTGGAGTGTGTAAACATAAAATTATCCATAAAAATACATATTGAGTGCGTTCACAGATAAAGAAAAGACAAAAAGAAACAAAACCATGTATGTGGAATTAACACTCAATTAAAATACAACAAAATATTTTCGTTTGCAACAAGCAAAAATATCTCTCATTTAAGTAGTACAATTTCCATCACAAAAAATGCCTTCACCCACAAGAAAAAGCATCCATTGCATATAAAATCTTAGTCCAGAAAGATTAATGTCAAGCTTGTGCTAAGATATTCATTAAGCTTCTTTTTTTAATTCACTCAAATGATTTAGGCATTTAAGGCATTCAGGTAAAATCATTAAAAATCACTTATCCAGAACTTTTCAAAATGATATAATAAGGTTAGCGTGAGTAATCAATGACCAAAAAAGGCCGGTCGAGTGGGAATTATGTGTCTTTTTGATACACAATGGGCTTAGCGGTAAATAATATGGCACAAGCTTTGTACTCGGCAAAAGAAAAATAATTGCGGATAAATTTTCCGATAAAATAAACACATGAAGCTCCTTGAAAGGAAGAAATTAAACACTTTTTAAACGATGGCGATAGGTGGAAGGGAGCCATGCATGAAGATGTAGAAATTCAGAAGATTACTGAATTGCATCTGAGGAACACTTGCGGAAGGTATGGAATTTCAAAATACTTGTCTTCACCTAATAAGGAAACCATGATAATTACAGGAAACAGGCTAACCTGTCCTTTTGCTTTTAAAATTTCTTTACAAAAATTTCTAACAAAAATAAGCTATTGTGCATATAGTGGAAAATAGTTAAAATAAATATGAGACATACATCATGAATTCCCTGCAGTTTTCAACGCCCTTGCCTAGCTATCATAAAGATATTCCAGATAAAATAGATCTTGTAGCATTCTTAACTCCTTGGTTAAATCCTCAACTGGACGTAAAATCTTCTAATAATACTATACGATCCTAGGCCATTCTAATTGCAATTTATCATTCTCTTCGTCCACAAATGGTTAATTAGAGGTTTATAGGTTCACGGTGGAGGAAAAGTGAGCTGCTAAGCCAACGAAAAAAAATAAAAATAATTTTCATGTCGATCAACTCGGGAGGACCTCAGCATTTATTGCAGCCATTTCCATGAAGAAGAGAAATTATGCATCTGTTGACGCACAAATCCAGCATTTTCCTGAGAGTTGCAGACAGCAATATTTTTTGTGTGATTTCAATCTGTTTCGGTAGATCAGGAACCCGTTGAGCAGAAAATTGAGATGAGTTTTAGAGAGCGTTTTCACCGTCCGACGTGATTGACTTGTCGCTTTCGAATAAAGCTTTAAAATCACTTACTCGTGGAATTACTGGCTGTGATGTATGTCACGAGAATTGAAATTGCAATGAGTGAAGATTTTTTCTTGCGTTCATTAGTGGTGGGAGGGTTTATCTCCTGACGAGTGAGAGAAAATTAACTCTTCTGTGTGCAATGATGTAGAAAAACAAATTTACACACAAAATCGATTTTGACAGCTTCGACAGTATACCACAGCTGTTGCAATAAAATTATAAAGGATGGACTACTTCATTTAGAGGAGAAATATGTCATCCATTTATTGAAAGTTCATGGATATTCTTACTTGGATTTAATGTAGACCACTATCTTAACTTTAGATGAGATTTTGGAACCATAGCTAAATGTGAAGCTGCAAAAACCACAAACTAAAATCCTTTGCATATCCACCATTTTTTGGTAAAATATGGAAAAAATTTCATTATAAATCAGTCGACCTTAATAGTTTTCCAACAGCTCAAAATATTTATGTATCCATGGCTTGAGGACGTGATACATCTACTGTTTTTTTCAGAATGTAAAGGGATACTTAGGAGGTAAGCAGCCACTCAATAAAGTTACACGATATTTTATTAAATTCCAGCCGAATAAAATATTCCGAAAGAATTTTTATAGTACATTGCAAGAAGAATCTATAACAGCAGCATACTGGGCGATGAACACCCGACATAATTATTTGAAAACGTCGACATTGATGTTGACCAAGTCAATTGTACTCAGAGTTATCGAGAACAATCTGTAGAATTAAATTAAATTGAAATGCTATATTTATGCAAAAAGCGTATGAAAGCCGATGATAAATCGGTTAATTGCATAGCCGGTTGCACAATTTCATGAATGATTCAGCGGAAACTATTAGCCAGTTCTATTTCCATGCAGCCTTCCATTTCCTTTCTGACTGAGAAATATTAGTCGCATTTGTTCTTGAAAATCACCATTTTCCGTCTTATTAAATGTAATGATACTATTTTCAATCGCGCAATCACTTGGTGCGAGTAAAATGCCGTAATGAATTAAACAATTTTTCAATTATATGTTACAAGTCCAATTACTTACAAATAAACCTTCATTTTATCAAAACTTGCTTATGTTTGTGCTGGTGACAAATATTTACGAAATAAATTATGAAGGTTTTTAGCTCGTGATGATTAAAATGGTATATTTAGAGTGCTCCACTTTTTCTTTAACTTGAATTAGCCAGAGGTTAGCTCGCCCGCACCTGTCCAAACTAATCCTACTAGCTAAGCAACCTTCGGGATTATTTAATGGATGAGAGAGTTACTTTCCCGCTTTGATAAAATGTCACGGATGAAATTATATACTTTTCTCACAATGAGCTGACAGAGTGTAAACAGACAGTTACACAGCCTACTTATTGAGTCAACCAAATATTTCCGTGCTATTTGATTTTTGAGAGTTTGGAGATGAGGAAAAATCGGAAAAATATAAAATAAAACTTTTCAAAAATATTTCTCTCGCGTAAAATTAATAATAGTCAATTATAATGGTTAACGCAGGCTTGGAAGTAGTTTTTGTTAAGGTGCCTAAACTGCAAATACTTCATACTAAATAATAAAAAACTAAAGTTGCAAATATTATTAACTTTATAATATAGGTACATTCAGTGGCGTGACCAATGCACTGCGACCACGCCGACAGCTTTAAGCTCCACAAAGGCATCTCTTTGTTTTGGAATGCTTCATTTTGCTCCATTTTTCGTAATTAAACTGAATTTTAGAATTGAGGAGAAAATATTTAATTCTCGATGCGGTCAACGTATTATCATTTGAAAAGCGCTACCATTTTGTTTTGAATTCCGCGAATTATCGAGGACTAGAACTTTTCTAAAATAAACGTTTTTTCAGGCTCACATTCACATAATCGGTTAGAGCCAATATAAAGAGATATTTTAAAGTCTATTTGAAGCATTTGAAATTCCCATTGTTTTAAATTGCATACTAAGTCAAATATATGGCGTTTTTTTCGCAATGATGGTTGACTTGCAACAAAAAATTATAACTTTGTGAAACTGGAAAATAGCAGATTGTACACTAGATCCATCATAAATTACGACATGCTTTTAATTGAATATTTTGAAAATATCGAGAGACGAAAGAAATTTTGTGGAATTAGCTCTTCAATCATTAAAATTACAAGTTACATCAGGCCTTTTTATTAAGTTTCCTTCCTGTTTTTGCGAGCTGAACCTAATTAAAAATCTAGATAATAGAACAAAAAAACTGGAGGCAAAAGAAATGTGGGTGTGGAGGAGCATGGAGACGGGTTAACGGTTAAGAAATAAAAGAAAAAAGTATAGGTAAACAAGGTGGGTGAAGAGAGGAAGCTTCTTCCTCCCGAAAAGGAAACGAATTTATTCCGCCAGTAGAGCTCTAGGAGTCAATGGATCGCGTAAGGATATTTGTCACGACAAAATCTTATCCCTGTCGCCCAAATAGAAGTTATTGGGGGACAATTGAACTTTCTTATAGGGAAAATATTGATATGTGTGTTGGCTATGTATAGCTAAAGTAACGATCACCCTCTGACTGTCTAATTTTTGTGAAATTAACTTTATTAGAATCTTAAATCAATTTTTCAGACTATCCTGCATTCTAAATTCATTTTATTGAATTTATTGTCTTACTTAACAGTGCTCTTCCAGGTTCATTTGCCCTAGAATCTCAAATGTCGCAGCAGTTTGTCAGATGCCACGTGGTGTTGGTGTCACGTAGAACAATCCGTTTAAATGGATGCAATAACTCCCACCAACTAGCTCTCCCTTAAAAATATGGAAAAAAACAAATGAGCCCATGAAAAACAAATGAGCCAGCACCTTGTCCGGTAGTGTCCACAAATATCCACAGGGAAGAATGACGCCTCGGTAGCTTAACTGGCTAAAGCACTCGACCGGAAATCGGGGGATCCGGATTCGAATCCCGGTCAAGGCGAATGATTTTTACAGTCTTTATATCAACTCACCAACCTGTCTGTTTGTCTGGTACAAATCTTGTAACTGAAATTTGACTCACTTCCTGTGAAGCAAAAACGCTGAAATTTTGCACACTTCTTCATTTCCGATGACAATACATGAAAATATAACTTTTTCTCTCCAACCCCCCTTTAACCACCCCCCAGTCAACCTATAGCCCCCCAAAACATGTTTTTGATCAAAGAAGTTCCAAATGGTCGATTTTCGTGTTTTGCGACCACAGTAAAAGTTATCCACCATAAAATTTCCCATCGACTCAGCCCTAGCTTGGGGGATTCGTCTTGCTTTACTCGGCGAGACCCCCGCTTTCGAAAATTTTTCAAAGTCCCTCCGTCGTCTCGGGTCCGGCTTCGGACTTGGAAAAATTTCGTCCGAATTCTGTCGTCCCAGGTCCGGACTCTGGACTGAAATTTTTCGGCACTTAAATTTCTTTCGAAAATCGTCAAAAAAATTTTCTTCCCTTCGAGCGCCTGCAGATTCGTAGTAATAAATATAGTGACTTTTTTAATACGTCACTTTTGGTTTTTCGGGGTCACTGAGTTTTTTTGCTTTGTGTCATATATAAACGTTGCTCATCCCCTGTAATCTAAATATAAAGGCTGGTTTTAAAAAAAAAAATTTTATAAGAGCTTATTTCTCTGTGGATCTTTCGCACGAGCCTCGGAAACTCGTCCAGAGAGCCCTGGGCCTTTATGTCATTTGTCGTTTAAGGCAATGAGGTCGGTGTAGTCCTTGAGGTCTTTATATTGGGAAATCCTTGCAAGTGTGACCTTTAGTGGAGAAGCAACATGAGAGGAGTTCCAGACTGGAATGATTTACAAAATTTTCTGCGTGAGATAACAGAAATGATAATTTAATAACCATCCCCAACATTTGACTTTATTCTTAAGGGATTATCCTTTTCTGCTCTGTTGAATTTCTGATGAGAAATGGGAATTATCTCGGAATATTTATATCCCACTATCTCTGAAATACTTAAGCCGAGATGTTCCCGCAGCACATATTTTGGGACGCTATGTCGACTGTTAATGAGCTTCATTGGTTCAAAATCTAAGATTCTTCAAATATCAATGATATTTAAATTCTTTTGTTAAAAAATATACGGTTTCGATAGCAACGAGAAAGCAGAAATCACTTGCCTTTCGAAAAAGAAGACAGCAGTACATTTTGTATGCCCATTATTCATTCCCTTTAAGTCATTCAAAATATGCACTACTTTATATTATCACCGAAATACTGCTACATTTGGTCGACCGCACGCACTTAAAGAATGATACATGATTTGATGTCATCCAAATCAATGAATGGAACTGAAATGTACAGAAACGGACATGTGTGCGCGGACTGGCTTGAATAAAATTCATGCCCCGTTTTTCCCAATTGTGAAAAAAGGCCAAAATAAATTGCTAACCACATCTGATAAATACATATACGCTAAAACGGGCTGGTAATGTCTCTTAAGTAAAACAAATGTATGCTTAATATATGGTATTAACAGGGGCGGATCCAGAATTTTTTTCTGGGGGGGCACAAGGGTCTGACAGGCAAACAAACTTCTCAAACTTGAGATTAAAAACAAGACCCAGAAATTACTCTACGAAATATTCTCTTTATTTTAATACGAAAGTTATTAAAATGAAATCTAATGATGGAGGATCCGTAATGCACAAAACATAATGAACGTAATGATAACAGTATACAAAACTTTGTCTATTTTTTAATCGTCTGGGGGGGAAGGGAACATGCCCCCGCATCCCCCCCTATATCCGCATCGTATGATAAATTTCCTCGAAATCAAAAGCACTGCACGTAAACTTATGGAGAAGGACTAAAGGTATTTTTAGATTATGTATTTCGGTGCACACTTTCCGTAATCATCATCAAGTAAGTACTTATTCATTTATCATAGGGCGTGGCATATACTGAATGGAATTAGGGGTCAGTTACCCTATGAGGTCAGTTACACCGAGGGTTAGTAACATTTTGGATTGAGGCAATATAAAATTTACTTCTTCCCAGATCAAATGAACCATCAATGATAACGTCTTTTTTTGCGTACCATTTTAAAAAAATCATGTCTGATATTATTGGAGAAAAAAATTGGTTCCAGAAATGCACTTGAAGATTTATCTCCGCACAATACTGTGCAAAGACGAGGAAAAAGAGTTCCCTGTTGCAATCGTTACATTTTTCCTACCGTACTCCTCGTATACCTTTTTTTCCCTCCCTCACATTCATGGTGTAACCGATATTCGAACTGGTCCCGCTTTTATTTTCATTCAACGGCCTCGCCATAAAAAAAAGACACGCGAAAATCTCGAAAAGAGCCTGCTTCCCCGGCTAGGCACCATTATTGTTGCGTACTTGAAAACGAAAGAGAAAATGCACGGCTCGCTCACTCTATCGCTCCCATTGTTCCCCTGAAGGATTCTTCTTTCCTCTCCTTCCCTCCCAAGTCCTCCCTATTACATTGCAACAGCACGAGGAAAAGAAGAAAACCACCACGACACCACGAGGGGTAAGGGGCCGCGGCGGGATTGGGGAAAAGGGTCGTGGGCAGAATAGGGGGACACAAGCGACAAGACAATAAAGCGCAAGAGACAGCGACGGAACGGTTTTCGGAAAATAAGAAAATGAATTCCTTGGGAGAGATGGGCCGTTATACGGGTGGCGGGAGCGAAGAAAAAGGGACCTACACAGAAGAAGGGTGGGTGAGATACCCCTACCAATCCCTCCAAACACTATCACGGACGTTTTGATTCCGTCTGCCATTCGCGATGGATAGCAAAGAGGTAATGTAAAAACAGTAGCGTTGGCACCCCTGACAGTTAGGGCTGGTGATATGGGGATGGGGAAGATACCCTTCCAGCATCTCCTCACAGTACCACGTAAACAGTTCTCGGGTTTCTATCCGGGTTAGATCTTCATCCTTGCCGACGTTTCGATGTATGATTTAAGTATCGAATCGTCGCGTCGGCAAGGCTGGCGATGGAGGATCTGACCCGGATGGGAACCTGGGAACTGTTTACGTTACCCATTTTCCGGAAGAAAGTTAAATCTTTCAGTATCACGTAGGTTTTGATTCCAACTCCCTTGCGCGTTGGATGGTAAAGAGGCATTGTATATACTCTGTACTGTTGGTACCCCTGATGGTAGGGCTGATGCTACAAGGGATGAGCAAATACCCCTACCAACTACTCCAAACAGTACAGTGGCGGATACATATGGGGGCATCTTTGCGGGGCCACCCGCAACGCCTAACATTGGAAAATGTAATTGTAACTTTTTAATATAATTAGATGTCACTGCCTTGTATATGCGTCTTATCAGTTTAAACAAAACTTTCTTAAACTTTGCAGGTGACTTAATTATTTGTCATTACGACAAAATTAAAGATAGATCAAGATATATTTTGCGCCCCCCCCCCCCTTAAGTTGTTTCTGTATCCGCTACTGAAACAGTATCACGTAAGTTTTGATTTCATCTGCCTTTCGCGACGAATGGTAAAGAAGCATGGTAAAAAGTGGTAGTGCTGGTAATCTTGAAGGTATAGGTATGGGGGAGATACACCTACCAACTCCTCCAAACAGTATCACAAACATTTTGATTCTGTCTGCCTTTCGCGATGGATGGTGAAGAGGCATTGTAAAATCTCTACTGTTGGTACCACTAAAGGCATGACTGCTGATACGGGGGAGATACCACTACCACTTCCTTCAAACATATCACGGACGTTTTTCATTCCATTTGTCTTTCTCAATGGATGGCAAAGAGGCACTGTAAAAGGCGTAGTGTTGGTACCCATGAAGGCAGTGGAATGGGTGAGATACCCCAACAAGCTCCTCCAAAGAGTATAACGGACGTTTTGATTCCATCTGCCTTTCGCGATTTATGGTAAAGAGGCACTGTAAAACGCGGTATTGTTGGCGCTCCTGAAGGAAGGGCCGCTGATACGCGAATGCACGCAGTAGATGAGGAGGAGGAGGGCGGGGGTAGTGCTGGCGTGGGAGTTGAGCAAAGGGAACTTTCTGCATTATGCGAACGAGGGAAAATTGCTATCTTGGAAGCCATCAGCCTCCTTCCCTCTCTGATTGCGTGTCGAGTGTAATGCGCCTATGCCTCTCTCAGTTGTCGAGACTCGAAGTTCCTCATCCTGCAGCCCGATGTCGCCCCGCGCCACGACGTTCCGTGATCAAATAGGCATGACGCTAAGAGGGGGGTAGGGGAAGGAGAAAATTGGAAGGAAGGAGGAGGTGGGGGGAGGGGTATGTCACCGATTGTGCTAGATGGAGAGGAATTGCCGTGCTGCGGGCAATGCCTGAAACGAATGGGGGGGGGGGGGGAGTAAGATGATAGGTCGTCCGCTGTGTTTATTCTCCACCTTTAGGCTCACTGTTAACTAGTTACCTTCCATGGTATGACAAATTTCATATATAATACAAGGGACGTTTTTTTCAGCTTCCGATGGGTCATGAACAGAAGACGAAGTGAGTGATTAAAAATAATTTCATTGCTAAATTTCGAGGACACTTTTGGTATCCTTTCGACATAATCGCCTCGGCAATTGAGGTATTGGTCGTGCCTGTGGGCTAGTTTTACTATACCCTATTCAGAAGATGTTACCGCCGGTGACCTCCAATGAATTTTGCTTTAGTTCTGAAGTTCAAAGCCTGTTTGAAAATCCTTCCCTCCTAGCCACCACTTCAGTGTTAAGATGGAAGTCACACGGCACTATGTCGACATTTCACGGCGGGTGATCGAAAATGTCCCATTGAAATTGCTCAATGAGCAGTTGGGCTACATCGGTGCTGAGATGACGGTCGTTGTCATGGATCAGAGCAATTCCAGAAGTCAGCATGTCTCTTTTTTTGTTCTGAATGGGAATGGACGTAATGTTTTACACTGTTTCACTTTCTCGCCACATAGCATTAAAAATTCTCTTTCATCGGCATAAAGGTCAAGACATGTCAATGCTGACGCCATTCGGTGAGTTTTCTGGCTGTCGCTCCGCAGTGCTCACTAGGCGGGAGAATCAATTGAGGCAGCGTGTTTAATGAGATTGCTGTTAACCTTAAACTAAAAACTTAAGACCAGAAATGACTTGAGCGTGTGGTGCGGAGGATACGGAGTTGCCTTATGCGCGCAGTACCCACCTGTCGCTTGTATGGTGTTTTTGCTGAGCTATCGGAGGTTGAAAAAAAATGTCCCTCGTATATGGCGGATATATGATACACTCTTATGCATTGGGTAGGACTATGACTAATTAAGATTATTATCATGATTAAAGTATTCTACCTATAAAGGTACAGTGGGTGCAAAAAGTATTCGGACAGTACTTACAGTACAAATTCGATTTTACCGTCATCCGAGTGAAAGTTGGCTAGTTAGGAAGGCGCTTTGCTGGGACCTTGTAAGACACATAAGAGGAGAGAATTGGGGAATGGTTTTTAGAAAATTAGGAAAAAATATGGAATCGATCAAAAGGACCGGTGTGCATCATTATTTTCCCTCAAATATAAGGCATATATTTAGAGGAAAGCAATTTTTTTAGCAATTGTTTTTTTTTAACTCACGTCTTATGTAGAAGTATGTAAAAGGCAATCCTATGTGCTAGGTTTCCATGCAGTACTTAAAAGCATTCTATCAGCCTCCCCTTCCTCCATGTACTTCCCTCTTCAATTCACATTGAGGCCTACTCCCTTTCATTCTATCAAAAACTCCTATTCTTTTCCTTCCTCTCCCTCGTTTACGTAACATTCGACCTTCAACATCCCCTCCCCGCTAAGTACTCGCTCCATCCATACCTCCTATCTCCTCCGTATCTCATCTAAAAGCTGGCTCTCCCCACCCACCATGTCCAGGACTTAGTCGTTCCTCCTCCACTCCGTTCACTTCACCTTCTCCATTCTTCGCCTCTTCCACATCTTGAATGCCTCCAGTAAAGCGCTACACTCCATTTCAGACTCTTCACTAACCTTTTCTTTAAATTCTTTCATAGTGAACCTCTCAGAAGCTCCTTCCTGTTCACGAACGCTTCCAGTCTTCTCTCTTCAATTAAGGTTAGCATATATGCAAATAAAATAAGGACACCATGATATTTTCAAACTAAGTAATTTTCTGATTAGCATTTTAACCACGGACAGAACATTTGTCCCATTTGAAAATTAAAAATATTCTCCTTCCTTCAATATTTTAGTGCGATGAAAGAACTAGACGAAAATTCATAAATTCTGAAATGGGAATTCTATTTAAGGAAAAAATCGCACAGTAAAGGCCCTTAGTTTCTGAAACTATATTAGATATATATATAAAACGGCGGGTGAGACTTTTTTTTCCACATACGGACCTACATGAGATATTGATGCTTTATTCCTTATTTCAGGCACGTAGCCATGGGGAGTGGGGCTTTGGGGGTTTCCGCCCCATCCCCGAAATTGTTTTCCTCGCGACCAATACCAGCTACATTAATGCTGAATAGACTTGTAGCTAAATGGCACCTATTTTTTAACACATTATTTTTTGATAAAGTAATATTTCAATGCCTTTCACAAAATTATTTTGAAGTTACAAATCCGTAGATTAAAGAATAAATAAGTCACCATGTGTCATAAGATGACCAGGCAAGAGGGAGGAATGCGTCCTCTAAAGTTAACCAGATAAGGAGAGCTAATGAACTACCGTGAACCAGGTGGATAATTACAGCCAGTGCAAAAAATTAATAGGCTACATAATAGGGTTGTTCACCAATTTTTTTTTACTGTCTTAAATGAAAGTACACACCGAGGGGATACCGGCGACAGTTTCAGCGCTTTTCTAATCAAAAATTTAATCCTAAAAAGGCTAGGCGAAAAGTGTGGAATCCGAGGGCCGGCTCAAACGCTCCGAGAGCGCACGAAGGTTGCCGAAGGCATGCTGACGTCACACACAGCGAACTTCTCGCGGAAGCCGTCAACCCGGTCGAACTTTAAAACTCTTAATTTATAAAATATCCCGGGGCAAGACCCCCGGTATGGGCCCCACCAATAGTTGTTGTAAGCTGACACCCCTGCCACAAAGTGAATCCAAAAATGTTTGCGTTGCCTTAGCTCAGTAACTAAGGAGTTGCTACCCCATGTTTACGGACAAAACCAAGGGAATTGCATAAAGGAAGCCTAATTCCATCCCACAGAAGGCTGATTTCTGTTGCCACTTCGGTCGCATTTTAATCGGGTTTAACAATGTACGCGGTGCGGTGATGAGTGCAATGCGATCCACTTTTTCCAATATTTCGAATTATAATTCTTTTAATTGCAAGGAGTAGCATTTGAAACTAATGAATTTGATAGATCACATCTTATAACATATTGATTTCCTTAAATACCCATAATTATTTCTTATATCCCCGTGAAACTCGGATGAATTTGTTAGTCAGCGACACAAGTGGCGACTTTTGTAAACCCATTTAAAAGTGCGGTGGGTGACAGCACATTTAGAGACCGATTTGAGGATCCTCTTTTGTAATGTTCGTGGACAAAATAATGCTTAAAATTGTCTGCCCTACCACCTTCTGAAATATTGTAACAAGGGGACTGCATAGAGGGGGCCAATTCAATTCCTTAGAAGGGTGATTTTATGTTGCCACATCGATCGCGTTTTGATCGGTTTTCAAAAATGTCCGCGGAGCGGTGATGACTGCATTGCGATCCACTTTTTTTTCAATAATTTGTAGTTTAATGTTTGTAATTGAGAGGATTAGTATTGAAAAGTAATGAATTTGATATCACTCAATCTAGTATTTAAATTTTCGCTAACATCCCTAATTATACTTTATTTCCCCGTAAAACTCGGATCAATTTTTTCGTCAGCGACGCGAGAGGCGACTTCTGTAGATCCGTTTCAATGCGCGGTGGGTGACAACACATATAGAGGCTGATTTAAAGATCCTCTTTTGTAGTATTCGTGGACAAAACAATGTTTAAAATTGTCTCCCCTACCACCTTCTGAAGTATTGTAGACTCCTCCTGAAACACCCAGCATGATATCTGAGAAAATAAATGGAGTTCTACCCATCATTGGGGAATTCAATTCGCCGAGAGGCGTATACCATACATAGCCGACCCTAACCTGCCTTCCCTCCGCTAAGGAAGCGACAACTCCCCCTTCCCCATTGCATTGGAGGAGCACATGGAACATTTCAAAGCCAGCGAAGAAAATCGTAAGCATTAGTCCACCCGTGCTATCCTTCCACCCATGACAATCAGTTTTTTTATAAAATAGATTCCTCCAACACCATATTCGTCTATTACGCCATGCCGTAAAATTTTACTCGGGCTGTGCGATCGTAGGATACTAGGGAGAATCTCCTACGAAGAGAAAATGCACTTGTATCCACATTAGTGCGGGATTTTTTTCATGACGCAATTTTTCGTTGGAGAGGATATGAGAATCCCATACGCTGTATTTCCTGCATTAGAGCTTATATTTTTTTATCATTCCTTGAACAATCGAATTATTGTGTAGCCAGAAATTTTTTTTCAAAAACTACTTTGAACACTTTTCACTATGAAAAAAACATCATTTTTCAAAGAAATCTTTTGTAAATTCATGATTTTTGAATATTTTGTTTTCTTTAGTGTTGCATAGAAAGTGTGCTTTTATATTTTGGGGGGTTCTGACCCCCCAGTTCCCTCCCCTTGCTACGCCACTGCTCCTCCACCCATTCCTCGTTTTCATCATCCAGTTCAGAGGATTCATATGCTGTAAGTTGGCATCACGATATGCTGTATATCCAATATTCATTTTAGAAAGTAAAGATGCACTAACTTAGAACTCGCATACTTAATCTATGGTTAACGTAAAATATTTAGGAAATAAAATAGACGGTTGGAAATCGGTGAAAACAGTAACAAGGAATGAAAATGACAAGAATTTAAACGAATGTGGTAACTTAGCTAAAAAATAAATGGTTAATTACACTATGGAAGATAACTAGTTAAGGCAGTAACCTCAGATTAGCCAGTGGCATGTATATATGAAGTAACTAGGAAGTGCACAAATATGAAAAAAATCAAGAGACGAATAACCATGTCCTTTAAAATCCTCCCTCCTCAAGCCTCACTTGGACGCAATACGTACACGCTGTACACGCCGACTCCATGGGGCTTGAGGGGGCCCGAGCCCCCTCAAAATTCGTTATGGGTGTGAGGAAAAAATGTGTCAGGCCTGTCGATTTTCCCTGAAGAGTCCAGATATTGAGATTCGAGTTATCAGGGTTCTAACGTTGATCATATGACTCTTTTAAAATGCTTTAAAAACTGAAAACTTGCTACTCATAAAATTCCCCGCGGCAAGATCCCCGGTTTGGGCCCCCCAATATTTTTTGTAAGTCGGCATCCTTGATGCTGTATACAGGTAAATTATCTTATTATGAACGATGAAGCATTAATTTATAGTTATATTACCTTTCTAAATGCTCGTAGTATCCTCATCTTTTTCATGTATACTTACCACTGCCACGCCACATTCATAAGTGGATTTAGGTGAGGGGCAAGTGACGCTTAAAAGATAAACAAGATTTTTAGTACTGTTATCATTATGTTCGTTTTATTTGTGTATCACGGTGCCTCAATCATTTAATTTAATATTAATAAATTTCATATCAAAATGAAGAGAATATTTTCTGCACTAATTGTTGTATTTTGTTTTTAATCTCAAATATGAGATGACCTGTCAGACTCTGGTGCCCCCCCATAAAAAATCCTGGATCCACCCCTGACCATATTAAAACATTTTTAAAAAATAAAGCTATTTTCACTACACACCCTCTGGATCAATGTGCCGAACTTTGAAAATTAAAATCGTGAATAATGTGGGATGGGCATGACATCACACACCCACCCTTTACCGAGCCAACTACCAAATTCTGTATTTGAATATCCATGGACGATTTTTACGCTAAAATTGACGGTATGCCCTTGACAACAATTTGCTACCTGTGTATCAACGATTATCCCATGAATTGACGTTACTATTTTGCAGTCAATGAAGAGGAAAAATGCAGGTCTGTGCTAGCTGGGGATATCCATAAAATTCATCTAATATTTTAAATCGGCTTTCATCAGTATTAATTTCACCAATTAAATATGATGGAGTGAATAGGATTGGAAGAGGTAGGCAATAGAGAAAGTCATTTTTGGCATGGGGGAAGAGTAGGACAGGGCAGAGGGAAACCCGGTGCTGCCATTACCGTAAGACGCAAAGCAGACAACGGTTTGACATTCCATCCGACCCATTCATCGCCTATACTTGAACCTGGCCCCATGGAGAGGGGAACCGAAACCAGTCGAGTTTTGACTTTTGAACCAAAACAGGGTCGGTATGAGGTGATTTGGTGCACTCACCTGGGGTTCATGATGACTCTTAAAAACTAGATAAAAGTTAATAAAAAATAGCAATTTTGCAAAAAAATACAATGAAAAATGACAATTTCACGACTTATATAATTTAATAAGGTAGTGTGGTTCTGTTGTATATTTAGTGAATTTGCTCCTTCAAACTGCACTGAAATCTAAAAAAACATCTAAAATAACCTTTTTGAATAACCATCTCAAAAAAGCATCAGGTTCTCTTTTATCTTCCGACACTTTTATTTAATTTATTTTTATATAATCTTTTTACACTATGTTGTACATAAAGCAACTAATGAAAAAGTAAAATTTTTTAATTGTTAAAAAAACTGTAGTTGAGATAATCCGATTATTTTTAATAACACTTTTCATATATGCTTCACAATAGATGCGAGTGTTGTGGCGCCCCCTTAACCTTACGTTGGGTGCAATGGATCTAACAGGCACAGTGCAAGTTTTTTTTTTCTAATTTCTCCGTTCCATGAGATGGCATAGACCCTTGAGGCTCATAGTAGCTTTTTGTTTTGATACACTCTGTGCAGCTTTTCACTTTTTGCATTTATACTGACAGATCAATGGCGGCTTATTCAGCATGATCGAGGAAAATAATGGCTCAATAAAGTAGAATAAAATCATTATTAGATAAATAAGATGGCAAAAGAGAAAACACTGGCTTCATAGAATTCACATGCTAGAATACATTACATATAATAATACTTATCAGCCCAAAGATCACATTAAATAGCACATATGTAGTTGGATCGGTCCTGGGCCGCATATGATGGCATTTAAAGAGGCATATGCATAAAATGAAATTCATCATGTAAGTGTACAACTACTCTAATAATGGTGCTTTAAACTTTCAAGGTGTACCACTGAACCATGCTAAGAGTTAATAATGTTTTTTCACAATTGTGCCTGACAGGCACAGAGAGATTAGGACTCCTAGGTGGGTCCTCTGAAGGATAAAACACACCGGAGCCAAGAACCAAGTCAGAGACTTACACGCCCACCCTCCCAGGGAGGGGTTTGGATGGGAAGGAAAAAGGGAAGAGGCGCCGCCACAATAGGAACCTGTCAATGCCTCTGGGATAGGGATAGGGTTGGAAGGGAGAGATGGGGTAAGCACCTTACCGGTAAAGAAGCGAACAGGGCCCACTAACTAGCAAAACACGGCATCAGCCATTAATGTGCCAACGATTTTGGAGGATTTTCCTACTACAAAGAAAAACCCATCAATCAAATCGTTGGATAGCTGTCAGGCACATTGCACCTGAATTCAGCAATTCCAATATTGCGCCTGACGGAAGGTTAAGCTTGGGGTCCTCGGCCATTGCCGACCAGACAGCCTGGCTAGACCCCCCCTGAACCAAAACTAAATTTTATTTATTTTAGCCTAAAGCTATAGCTTTTGTATCCTTTTGAAGGAGTAAAGGAAATGTATATGTAAATTCATGGCTACAAGTGCTAAACGGGAGAGAAGTTTGAGTTTTATTTACATATTTGTTTAAGTTTTATTTACTCTTTAAAAAAATTTACAAGGGATAACACCCCTCTCTCCAAGACGTATTCCATACTCCTCAGACCATAGGCAGATTTAGGTGGGGGGCATGGGGGCACGTGCCCCCCCAGATGCTTTATAAATAGACAAGATTTTTAATATTATTATCATTACATTCATTAATTGTGTATTAGGGAGTCTCAATCATTTAATATAATATTAATAACTTCCATATCAAAATAAAGAGAATATTTTCTACAGTTATTGTTTATTTTGTCTTTCATCTCATTTATGAGAAGACCGGTCAGACCCTTGTGCCCGTCCCAGAAAAAAATCCATCCCTGCCTCGGACCAAGGCAATGAAGCCCCAAAATTTGAATGCTGAATCCATCCCTGACCAACTCTCACATTACCAAACAAACCCGATCCCACAAATTCAATGAACCTTAGTGCAATATTAATAGCACATTCATTCTAGCATCATGAATAAATGAATTTATTCAATCTCTTAAAATTATTTGTACTCCAAAAGAACCTTGGTATTTAAGGTAATCGTAACCTGTATGGATGCATACATTGGGTAAAAAGAAAGAGCAATTTTAAAAATATAAGTACTGTTGTAGGCATGGTGAGAGCTAACTTTCAATATTTTTGTGGTAGCACTTACTTATAGGTAGGTGCACGATAGGGAATTGATTGCTCTGTGCCAATCACCCTAGAGGATATTTGCAGAGTATAATGAAGATTTATACAAATGGCAATGCTTCCCTGGTTTGCAGTCATTGAAAAGAATCATTTAAAGCTCTTTTCTATTCCTTCAAACCACTTAGCCACTGGAAACATATTCCCCAATTGCCCATCTTAGCCTTTTGATAGCTACCTAATCTCTCTTTCATATTTAAAACCTCCAAACTGCACTGAAGATTCACAATCCAAACTAAAACTTTACCCACCCCATGACAACAACCCCATTGAAAGACCTGTGCAATCCTCACGACTCATTCACATCCAAAAACAATTCTCACTCTTCCACTTCCATTTGCTCCATCTCCCACATAATCTCCAACAAATAATTTAATCTAAAACCTTTTGTGTGATCCTAGCTCTGCCTTTTACATTGGTTTATCAACAGCTTCACTCATCCTCCTGTCTTACAATCATTGTGCCTCCTGCAATACTTCCTCCCAATCTGTCTTACTCCCTGACCCCACCAATGCTTTTTCCCATTCAGATTTTGATTAATGTTTCAGGCTAGAATACTTGCTTCCCTCCAGCCTTCTGCCTCTCAGCTAGAATTGAAAATCTCAGAGCAATTTTGCATATGGCTGCGCCAAGCATTCATTTCTCCAGGTCTTAACAGGTCCCACTTATTTCTATGACCCTCCACTCCCTCTTCCCACCCCCACGAATATTTTGGATTGAGGCAGACTGGATCTACCAGCCAGCTAGGGGAAGTGCCAGCTGGGGAATAATTAATTACTTCAACTTAGGAATCAGTAAATATCACTTTATTTTTCAACAAGAGTTCACAAAAGTGCTCAGAATGTAAAAAAAAACCTATTGTAATTAGTCAATTGGAAGAAATACTTAATATCGTGAAGATCTACCAACTGTTAAAATTTCTCTGAAGTGGATGCCATCATGATGAACATAACATAAATATTAAGTAAGTACCTATTCTCTTTTGTTTCTTGTAACTCCTTCCATCTCGTCATTGTCAATGAGGAGATGTCCATTCTTACTCCTAATGGTATTGCATCTTACACTCTGGTTCTTGAAATGGTTCCTCACACTCCTATTAGCAGCAACTACTTTTCTCTGAGAGAGGTTATTCTGCATATCTTCGAAGATATATTTCATCCAAATTTATCTGACTTTCCTTGCTTTGCAACTTATTGCATTCCTTATCTTGTATTTACTCACATTAGCAATTGATTAAAATAGAATACATATGTCATACGTCTTGGTCATGTCTACCCATACGTCTTGGTCATTTTGCTGTCTCTTCCATCCTGTTCAGAACTAAAACTGAAGGACCTTGTAATGGTTGCTTGTTTACTTTTTCCTTGATTGTCTTCCTGCGACTTACAACCAGGGATTGGACTTCATTGGAAAATTTTGCCACGAGTTCAATGTGGTTGATGTGATCAATGTTTGATGTGGGCGTTTTGGAGGAGGACCATCTGCGGAATGGGTTACATTGTCTGGCTGTTCGTCTTGGTTACATACTGTTGTTGAGTTAAAATTTTTCCATTGGCCCTTTCCAATTTTTTATTCAGTATTATGGCAACTTTAAAAATTATAATAGTCATTTTATGTTTGCGGCCAAGGACCACAGTAAATATATTTGTTGCCAAATTTTGATTACTATCATTTTTCGTATTCCATCAATTAAAATAGGTAGAAAATTTATTGAAAGACATTAATTGAAAAAGAAATTCTATCGTCACAATACAATCAATTATTTCAGGCTTCACTAGGCTGCAGTAACAAATATACCTATTTATGGAATGCAAACAAATCTACTTTTTATAGTTTCAAAGTTTTACACCCGGTACAAAGCGCTTCACCATGAACTTCATCAATGTATTTTTCAAACATCCTTTCCCCTTCCACCATGCCCCTGATTGTTGCGTAATAATACCAGTAGTAGAAAATAGCCCTAACATTCTTCATACTAGATAGCAGTTGAGCAAAGTAAAATGCAAGCACCATGAATAAAAGTGTTGAAAAGTATAAAGTGTATTTTTTGTGCTAAAAATTAATGGAAATATTATAAAAAATAAAGCAAAAAATATTGAAGTCGTTAAATTGGATGACATTAGGAAAAAATGAAAGGTTGACATAAACTTAGCTTTTCCATTGAAATTATTTGATAACAGACCCAATGACAACATTTGTAGCCATGAACATCCGCCAAAAAAGACACCCCTGGCTACTGTGCCCGTACTGGATCACCCAAAAATAAATTAAAATTCCTTGACTTATACGAAAGATATCACAATGCTGGTGAAAGAAACCAAAGTTGACAACATTCATTATAAGGATAAGATCAAATAGATAGCATCAAAAATAAAAAGGAAAAAAATCACATTTACTGAAGACTCTTCGCCATTTTTCCTCTTTTGCCACCTTGAACAGAGTAAGAATACTTATCGTGCCACAGTCAACTGCTGGTATAAATGCTGGCCATAAACATTGAACGGATTAAGTGATACTTTGTAATCATTTCTGGTGGAGACAGCATACAATATTGTTTGGGTCAGAATTTATACGTATTCTTTAGACCACTGCAGCTGTGCCCATATAGGCATTGGGCACGTTAGCCGTTCAAGGGTTAATTGTAGGTATTTAAACCTTCCAGGGTATTTTAATTTAGGGGTATTGAAGATTTTGTGTAAACATTAAGTAAAATACTGTTGTGTATGGTATTTTAAGGAGGCAATCGACA
Organism: Ischnura elegans; assembly: GCF_921293095.1. NCBI lineage: Eukaryota > Metazoa > Arthropoda > Insecta > Odonata > Coenagrionidae > Ischnura > Ischnura elegans. The sequence goes on along the minus strand of NC_060249.1, from coordinate 81,970,303 downwards.
GCTTAGGTCATTTGCACCATGAGGGAAGGGTGTGGAAGGAAGGGTGGCGAGAAACTCGGCATCGGTATTAGCCTGCTCTTAACGAAAGGTGCCAAGGGGACCATGGCTTATTGTCCCATCCAACAGATGGAGCGTCGCCCTTAAAATGTCCTCCACACAAGATTCAAGCTGGGATCGGGCAGTCTCTGAAAACTCTCTGCCACCACTGGGATTTGAACCCAAGCCCATGGTTTGGGAAGCCAACACTCTATCCACCAAACCAACCCGATCCCCTAAAATACTGTTAGCATCGTAATTGCTCTTTACAAAGATTTCCAGAACATTAAATTCTATAATCAATTGCTTGAGCTTCATATTTATAGGTACACACAAACTTTCACAGCTGCTTACTTTTACCTGCTCTCTTTATATGGTGTTTAGTAGTTGACCTGTGTGAGGTGTTGTTCAAAACAAGGTCCTTCGCAGAGTGAGGTTTTTCCTGGACAGTTATTAGTCTCTTCTCTCTTTCTATTTTTAACACAGTCTTTCTTCTTCCAGCCAAGGTTTCAGCTTTTGGGTATTGTTGAACAAAAAGCTATCTGATCAATCGCGTACATTCCATATTGCTATCCGAAGGTTTTCCTTTGAGCTATTCAAAATTCTATCCATGGTACTTTGCTATAATTCTGTTCACTTAGCTTCAAATATTTACTAATGGGTAAAATTTTATACAGTTTAGGATCCTTTTTTACAACTTTCTCATTGGTGCTATCCACAAAACAGAGAAATTTGGTGAGCAATAATACTCTTTCCTCGCTCATTTATATTGGGAAACAATGGAGTTTCTTATACACGTTTACTAGTAAAATACATTCTGAGGCTAGGTTTATGAATTATTCCCATAAACATGAGTAATTGTATAAATACCCTTATTTCCCCCAGCATTTTGGTAACCCACTTTTGAAAGCAACATTTTTTTTGCTTTTTAATGCTTTCCTCTTCATGAGCAAGAAACTGTGCCACACACTGGCAGATCTAATGGGGGATGGGGGGCTAAGGGAGCTATAGGCTTCCCTTGGTTATTTAATTTACACTGTAGATAGAATGGTAATTTTTTTCTGACCCCTAATACTGCTGGAATTTTAACCCCTACTTAGCCCCCGTGTCCATATCCTGGATCCGCCACTGGTGCCACGTAGCGGTTAGTCTCAGTCAGTGGCACAGCGAGGGGGAGGGTTTCAGGGGGTAAAACCCCCCCCAGAGCACAGAGAAATTTTTAAGTTTAATCCATTTTACTTAATTGGATTGATATTAATAATAGAATAGTGTTAGGATTAATAAAATATCCCTTAGAAAGCCGTAAAACTCACCATTTTGAACCATTTATCTTAAAATTCCACAATTTATTGACCCTTTCACTGCTGTGAATGTACCTAGTACGTTCGCATGGCAGACTGCTGTGAACGCACTTTTTCTTCCTCCCTGGCATGCACTTTCGTAAAAGCACTTCTAAGAGTCCCTAATCCAGGACCTTTTCCTCCAATTGACCAAAATGATTGTTTGCATCGCACTCCTGCCAATCAATCAATCAAGTCCATCTTTGAACCGTGTTTCTGTGATGAAAAATAACGATTTTGTTAAATTTTCTAAAAATGTGGCTGCGGACCACCGGAAAATGGCCATTTTAACAAAGTTAACAAAATCGTTACTTTTCATCGCAGAAACACGGTTCAAAGACGAACTTGATTGCTTGATTGGCAGGAGTGTGATGCAAACAATCATTTTTTGATGATCGGATTGATTGGTTGATTTTAAAATTGCAGTCAGAGCAGTCACTTTTCGGGAGGGAGGCCCCGCTGGTAGGGTCGATGAGACGGTCCTGCGTGGGTTAGCTCGTCGAGGAAAGGGTTCCGGATTAGTGACCCTTTGGAGGGTGTACCACGCCCATTATTGAAGTACCTGCTCCACGAAATGCATTTTAACCTTTTTGCCGTATGTGAGGAGAAGGTTTTCGGAGATTGAACAGCAGCGAAAGGGTTAATCTCACACCTACCGCTTATCCTGGTGGGTATTCCATACCCCCACACACCCCAGTATTAGTTGCACATAAACCCCCCCCCCCCCAGCCTTAATTCCTAGCTGCGCCCCTGGTCTTTTCCACTGTAACTGTAATTATTTCATCATCATAAATCAAAATATCCCAAGGAATTATCTTTATGCAGAACACGCAAGATTAGTTTTCCAACAAAATCACAGGCAAAAGGTAGAGGATGAAGCACTGCTGATTTCTTCCCAATTACATTCTTGAAAGTATGCAGAAAAATTAAAAGGTATATCCTCTTTGGAACTGGAATCCAAGTAGTATTCAATGGAAACCTCCGAAGTAGTATATGAACATTCTGCACTCTTTTTTTCAGAGTATCAAACACATACTCATCGGACAAATCACAAGAGCAAGAAGCCATGGTCAACTAAAGTATGGCTCAGATATGGAATGGACCAAAGTCAGAAAAAATAATATTACAACCAAAGAAAATCTAGGTGTGAAAAAAAACCTAACCCTTAGCTTCAGACATCATAAATTAGATACCAGATGCTGGCATGTCTTCATGGCTCCGAGGAGCATTGAGTGATAAATCCTGGACAGTGCATGCCCTCAATACCATTGCAACAATGAAAGATAAAGGAAATGATGAGGCAAAAAAGTAGATAATTATGAACCACAGAGGAAAGCATTCAGCATCCCCACACATGGTGAAAGCACATAAATCAAACCATGAGTCTTTCGTTATCATCTATCAGATGCTGCTCCTAGAGTAAGCACTTCTTTCTTTGAATCACCTGGAAAAATGCTTAAAACTTTACGGGTACACAAACGGGCAGATATATCTCACATATATAGTGGCTAAAAGTACTTTTATGGAGAGGCTAAAGAGGTAGGAATTCTTGATTAAAAATTCATATGCCTTTGGTCCACATGCCATTCCCACACACTAGAGGCATGGCATTCAGAGGATGCAAATCCCTGCATGACACACACGGAGAGCAGGACCATAGGCATTTAATTCACACTAGAGGGGTTAAGAAGGTTGCTTTTAGTGCCGGAAAGCCTGATTCCATTTGATCCCAATCATTTTTCATCCTTCTTACTCCTTCATCCTTCTTCGTAACTCCACTTTTATTAGGTCTTGATATCCCTTTTCCTTTTGCTCATCTCTGAGCTGTCCAACTTACAACCCCTCGGATGGTAACTCCATCCTAGGCATCAGAGGGCGCAGCCATGGCTTCATGATTAGAGGTCTATGTTCTGTGCTTAAGTGGGCAATTCTATAAATGCACATGTAAATTGTTTGAAGCATACCTAACCTGAGAATGGATATCTTTAAGAGCAACACGGAGATCATAATTCTACAGTGGCACTATATTTCCAGGTCCGACAGAAGTGATAAATTGAGAGAGATTTTTTGCCGGATGGATAGATATGGGAATTCTTTTTCCCCCGAACCATAAAGTATTTTAATAAATGCTTGTTACAATTTCCTTAGACCACTTCCTTTCTATTTGTAAACGGCTGCTGTCCTAACACCCCCTGCCACACGCCTTTTAGGCGGCTTGCAGGGTATTATATAGATGTAGATGCAGGCCATATCCAGAATTTTTTCTGGGGGGCTCAAGGGCCTAGGGCCTCACAGGCAAATGGTCTTCTTATTTGAGATTAAAAGCAACATAAAAAATTTCAATGCAAAGTATTCTTCACCCAACTCCACTCCAACGCAACCTCCCCCTCCCCCTTCCATTATCTCCCCCACTAGTACCTAGGATATAAATTGAGGTTGGCCCGATTATTGTATTTTTACTCGAGAATGACACCTTAGCATCAAAACAAGTCATACCAGCAAACAAATGCAGTTGAAAATTTAAAAAATTGCTTTTATTTTCACTCACATGATTTTCACAAAGTTGAAGCCAAATCTACAGATTTCATCAGGAAGGCAATTATAATGGTCAAAGCTAAATTATACCGGACTGTTTGCTTTAAATATCAAGTATCATTGCTCAACATCTTCTTTAACAGCAGATGTTTGGAGCTTAAGATCACGCCAAACTGCATCAGCATTACCAGCAAGAACACATTGGCAGCAGGTAGACTGGCTATCCAATCAGCGAGAAAACTATGGGTGAAGAAGGAACTACAACCATGGTATTCCAAGAGGGACAGTATCGCTCATTAGTCATTACAAGTTTCAGCTGCAGTTGGAGCTATGTCGTGTCCTACACTGGATCGAATGGACATGGTTTGATGAGTGTGTACGACAATGGAGTGGAGACTTAGCCCGAAAGAAAAGGTCAGTCATATTGAGAAAAATTGAGAAATTCCACATAACGCAACAAGGCCCTCCAGTGGTTCTTCCTGATGTTGAAAAATTTAATAATTGACTATGAAGCTGCTTTAGCCAGTAGCATGTGTGAAAAGGCAGTAGAAGCCAAGAAATCAACTCAGTGGTCAAACAGCATAAAAACGATAAAACCCATGCACAAGAACTTTCTTCACTTAAATCAGTGTTAAAAATCTTAAATGATAATCATCTAATAGTAGGAAAGGCAGATAAAGGCAACACAGACGTGATAATGGAGAAATCAAAATACCTGGACAAATATCGGAATTTCATTTTAGAAAATCAAATACACCCATGTCTCGTATAGCGCAATTTCGATTAGCGCAATTTCGATATAGCGCAAATTCGTTCCTCGGGGAAACATTGCAACGCAGTGTAGCCTAATCAAAAATCTTAAACGCTCTCGTGATAAAACGTGAACTTGCGCTAAGTACACACGAAATTTCTATCAATTTACGCATATTAATATTATTTCTTCCCTTAAATCTTCTTTTTTGTTTATATATTAATCGAAATTCATTGCTGCGCAATTGCCAAAAGTATTACTCGTCATTGGGTCTAGATAGCCGGCCTACCGAAGATTTATCTCGTCTCCTTAACAGAATGATAATAAATAATTTAGATCGTTAATTAAGCGTGGGGCTAGTGGAAATGAGTTTTTTTTTCAGCAATACGGTTTGAGACGTATTTTTGCCGTCGTAGGTTACCGGGCGATTGACTTCCAGGTAGAGAGTCTACGCTTAAGCCTTCAAGGTCATCGGTATTCACGGGGGAGAAATGGAGCGGTGACCGAGTTGCGCATGAATAGCATCAACACATAAAAGGGTCCGCTATAGAGTCTTAAACACAATGGCTTTGTTCCCTCCCCGCAGTCATAGCCCTTCTGCGTCTCAGGAATACAGTTCAGCAGAAGAAGGTGATTTAGAAAGAGCCATACGTCAGAGTAAAAACCAAGAGAATATGGCAAAAAATAGGAATGCGTGTAGAAAAATCAAGAATTTATCAAGAAAAACCATTAACCTAGAAGAGGACTTGAGAGAGGTCAATTGCTTTGAAAATGGAGAGCGTCAAAGCGATATTGCGCGGAAGTTTAAACTCACGATGCCTTATTCTGAATAAAGACGAAGCTAAAATATCAGTGACCTCAGCCGCACCAACTTCAACCAAGCGGTCTACACATACGGAAAGTTCATGGTGAATCAGTACAAAAAGATGAGAGTGGTAATCGCTCCGAGACATTAAGTGAAAGCTCCAGTTGGTTCCAGAATTTAAACGGCAAGCAGGTATTTTCAGTGCGGCGATATCAGGTGAATCTGCAAGTGTTGATAGCGCAGCCACCACAACATTTTCTGATGAACTCCAAGCTGTTATTGAAAGTGGCTTCTTTCCCCCTCAACTAGTTTTTAGTGTTGATGAGACGATATTCTTTTGGAAAAGAATGCATTCTCGTTCATTCATTTTCAGGGAAGGAAAACCTGGGTCAGGTTGCAAGGCATTTAAAGACTGTTTCACGTAGCTGCTAATGACTCGGAGGACTTCAAATTAAAATGATTTATCATTCATAAACTCCGCTAGCTATGAAATGGCATTTAAAGTAGCATTTTCCTGTCATTTCGATGAGCGACAAAAGGGCCTGGGTGACACAATAGTTGTTTTTAGACTAGTTCGAAAAATCATCAACTGCCGGCAACGCATTACGATCCCCTGAGATAGCAGATGTTAGCCCACCCGCACGACAGGATGGAATTTCGAAAGCACGTAAGAATTTTTTTTAACGTGAATAAAAGTCTTTGAATGCGTGAATACTATCTTTAAAGATGTTTTAAACTATAAATATTTATAGAAATAATGTTTTCTAAGGCTTTTTATGGGAATATAGATGATTTAGAGGAAATTCAATACCCAAGACCTATGCTACCAGGAACGCATCCCTATCTTCCCTATGTTAAAACGCTCTCGTATAACGCAAATTCGTATAGCGCAAAGACCCCAAGGAACGCATCCCTTGCGCTATACGAGACATGGGTGTAGTGACACTCTCCAATGACACAATCCCTAATTTCCATGATAAGAGTTTAGTAGATCTGTGAGAGCAGCATTAGAAGCCAATGTTGTGAAGCACAATGAAATTCATTAATATATAGGTAATGCTACAGGGGCACAGCCAGGAATTAAGGCTAGGGGGGGTTTCAGGCGGAACTAATACTGGGGGGCTTGGGGGTATTGCATACCTGCCAGGGTAAGTGGGAGGTGCGGAGGCCTTCTGCCGGAAAAAAATTGAGATAAATGGTTCAAAATGGTGATTTTTACGGCCTTTTGAGGGATATTTTATTAATCCTCACTCTACTCTATAAACAATAACTTAATAATTTATCTGAGCTCTGGGGAGGGTTTTATCCACCAAAACCCCCTTGCTGTGCCACTGTAATGCTGAACTCCTGGCACCAAGACTTTTTTGACTCCCAAAAATCCACAAAAGTGATACTCCTGTCAGGTCAGCGATCTCCAGTGTGGCCGCCCCAGTGAAAAAACTGGCAGCCCTTCTCAATGTGCAATCCTGAGACCTGTCCAACTTTCGACCAAAATATGGTGTTAAAAATTCAAAGGATTTTTGTGACAAACTGACCCAGAAAGGACTCCTCAAGGGCAAGTGCATTCAAGTGTCATTTGATGTGTCTAATCTTTTTACAAATGCCCCCACTTTGGAAGCTTCGAAAGTGGCCCAGAAAGTGCTGGAAAATACTGGTGCAACAGCCCCCTTTGTTAGTGAATTCATAGCATTAGTCACCACTTCTGTAGCACAAAATTATTTTAGATTCTACAGCAATTACTACCATCAAAATGAAGGTTTAGCAATGGGTTCTCCCTTATCACCCCTAGTGGCAGATCTTTTCATGGATGATTATGAGGAGAAATTATTTAGCAGTGTCTCCATCAATACTAACAATATCCACTGCTGGTTCAGATACATGGATGACATTTTTGCAGTGTGGACGGGCTTAAAAGAACAACTATATATGTATTTTCATGAACTCACTGAATGCCCAATCATGTAACAGTCATTTCTCGCATGAAATAGAAAATGAAGGAAAGCTGAATTTCCTTGACTTGACTGTGATGAGGAAAGAAGGAGAATTTGAGTTCACCATTTTTCGGAAAGACACTATCCCAAGGAGGAAGAAAAGTCAAAATGACATCACTTTGACCTCAAAATGACCCACGAAAAGTCACTATTCAGTCATAACCGTGAAGGTGACTTTTTGCGGGTCATTCTGATGTCAAAGTGACATCATTTTGACTTTGAATTCATTTGTAGATGTTTTCATTAAAAGTGAGAGCATATAAAAAAATTATCAAATATTGTCTACGATACTGGCTCTCCCTGCATTCCAACCTGAAGGTTGGTTCGGAAAGGTGAGAGTAGAGCTCACCCCTGACACTTAATCACACAACCGCGCATGCGAATATCACACCATAAGGAGGGGGGCCAGTTCCTTTCCATGGGCTAGTTCTACAGATAATTATTAATTTTGGGGAGCCCAAAGCTTCACCCCAGGTTTGAACTCCTGGGACCCATCTCCCAATAGCCAATGGCTAGATCCAATAGGCCACTAACACAGTGGCATAGCCAGGTTTTAGGTCTAAATTTAAAAGCCTTAAAATTCTCCCCTCCTTCCTTTACCCTATTGATACCCCAAGACGTGATTGCGCCACTTGCCCAGGGCGATATGTGTCGTGAAATATTGCGATAATTAATTATATCGGGAATACGAATTCGAGTATCGTACATTATCGAAAAATCATTGTCCGATAAAAAGGGCCCAATAAAAGTATTGGGACTGATAGAATATCGGAACCGATAAAATATCACGATATATCGTCCAATAAAAATATCGGGTGCAATAAATTAACTGAGCCATTAAAAATATCGGAATCATTAAAAATAGTCTTCCCATAAAATACTACGGAACTACTATTATAAGGTAGAAATATCCTTTCGATAAAATATAAAGATATATCATCCGATAAAAAATATCGGGCCTGATAAAAATCGCCATTTGATAAAATACTACGCTTGATAATCCGATAAAAAATCGCCACTACTAAAATATCGCGAAATATCATCCAATAAAAATTGCTGCTCGAATAAAATATCACGATTTATTGTCTTATAAAAGCCGCAGCCGCGATAAAACATCGTGATTTATCACCCGATCGCGTCGTCGCGCGCGATAAATTATCATGTTTTGGCATCGGGAAATTAGTTTGGGAAAATGTTTATGGCTGGAATATGTATAGGGTTGGCCTTCGTTTATGCTAGACCATAAATCGGTGCGTTAAAAACTTACTAATGTATGGTATATCGCGATATTAAATACGAGGTATTTTTTCATCGAATTATATAACGTGATATATTTTATCTGAAGGCAAATTTTTATCGGGCTAGAGATTTTTTTATGAAATGATACATCGTGGTATTTTATCGGTAGGCGATTTTTATGGGCCCTGATATTTGTATCGTCCGATACAAATATTGGTTTAGGATATCGTCATGTTTTAATGGATATCGGATGATATTTATGATGATTTTTTTGTTCTCGATATTTTTATCGATTTTCGTCCGAGATTTAATGACGATATATGATAATTGTTCCTTAAAAATGGTCTATTATTCGCTTTTACCGCAAGAAAGTCCCCGGGAACGAACCTATTTCGCCAAAATATTTCGAAGGAAATCCGTGACGCGCCATTTCTAAACTAGAATGCGCCGCGGTTTTTTTAAATAACTCATCGTCGCTGATTGCTGCATTTGCGTAAGAAATAATTAAGCTTCTCCTCGTTTTCAATAATATTTTCGGCGAGAGCCCGTGCGTACCTCACTACGGGAATAATAGCCAATAATAAATATCCGTCTTCATTTCAAATCAACAATGGAGCGTTCGTTATCTGCCATTTCTTGATTTATTTACGTTTGTTTTTACAAACGAGACAAGAGATTGCAATCATACAGGAGAGGAAAAGGAAATGAAATTTATATTAATCCAGAAGATGGGATGTTTGAAGCAGCTAATATGCCAAAAGTTCTCTGGATGACGAGAAGGATTTAAACAACTTTGAAGAGCTCCTGAAAACCTCATCTCTCTTCAAATCATTTGTGAGTAAATTGACTGTTATCTGCTCTACATCATCCATCAAATTAACCCTTCTATTTTCCCTTCTTGAGCCATATGAAAAAGTTAAAATTTATTTTGGTTTCCTTTCTCACAGGTTTAACATCTTAGACAAATTGCAGTTGATCATACTGATGGAGTTTTCAGCCCATGCGACCAGATATATGTGTACAAATGAATTTGCTCGCTGCATCAATTGGGATGGAGAGCTTGGAAAAATTATGTTCAACAACCCCTACATCAATACCTTAAGGCTATATGCAGTTAATATCAATTTTTCTATTTAATGTACCCAGTGAGAAATGGGTGGTGGAATCCACGTGGAACCCACGTGGAATCCACGTTGAGTGGTGGATATTTGGTGGTGGTGGATATTGAGTGGTTGGACCCACGTGGAATCCACGTTGATTTCACGTGGATTTGTGGTGATTATCATAAAATGTTAAACAGAATTTCTAATTTGTGGAACTTAACTCTCTGGTGACATTGCGACATTTATCATCCTGAAACCACGCTAGTTATGTGAAAATGTATCGCACATTCTATTTTTATATAATTCGTGGAAAGGCAGCCATGAGAGCACATGAAAAATCGTAGACACATATATAGAAGGTTTAGATATAGAGTGGTTGAGGTTTTAATGGTTTTAGGACAGCACCAACTGCTGTTTTAATTTTTCCACCAAATTTCCACGTGGGTTCCACGTTGATTCCACGACCAAAAACACGTGGTATCCACGTTAATTCTCCACGTGGGTTCCACGTGGTTTCCACCACCCATTTCTCACTGGGTATCATCGAAATTAGAAACTTTCAGCTTCTTGATGTTATTTTTTCCTTTGTTTGCAGTCCCACGATGGAAGAATTTCCCTGAGGATAAAGTAACAAAAACGAAGGCAAAGATTCAGCGGTGGTTCAAGACAATTGCTTAAGCAACTAGAGGCAACTGAAGGGAAAGGAAATGCAACAGAATCAACTGAAATGGCCAATGTAGATGATTTTTCTCGATTTGTATTTGAAGAGGGAGAAAAGGAACATTAAAAGGAGAATTAAAAACAAATCCTGAGGAATTTCTTCTAGTAAAATCTATCTGTTTTTTGTTGCAATAAACCCTAATAAAGGTTGAGTTTCATATCTGAAGTGTTAAATTATCCCTAAATGACAATCTAAATACAGAAATTATAGTATGAATTGTCATTAGAAGAACAAATAGATTTGGTCACAAATAGTCAAAGTGAGGTCAAAATGAGGTCAAAATGATAGGTAGTCATTTTAGGTCATATTGACATCATCATGAGTCACGAAGGATGTCATTTCAAGGACCATTTTGAGGTCACCGTGACTACCAAGCCATGACTTGAAAATGACATCAAGATGATGTCATAATGACTTTTCATTCCTCCTTGGGATACAGCTGACCATGTTATACCAGCTACATCCCATCACCACATTTCAAAAAAACTATCTATGTTCCATTTCCTAATTAACCAGTTGTTGGACATCCCACTGCCACAATACAGTTTTCAGAAAGAACTTGAAACGATTAAGTTTTTAGCCGCAAAAAATAGTTATCCTCACAGTTTAATAGACAAAATGCTAAAGAAAAAACAATCCAGGGGAGCTAATAATCTGCTTGTTACAAGCATGGAAAAGAATAACAAGGAGCTTAAGTGGTCTAGGTTACCATATAACGGTTGGCTGACAAAGAAAGTGTCCAGCATTTTCCTCAAAGAAAAATACAGACATGCGTACTACAACCACACAAACTTGTGGATTCTCCTCAATAAGATGAAAGATAATGTGATCAATTGTGAAAGTAGTGGAATATATAAATTAAAATGTGATGATTGTGATGCAATGTATGTGGAGCAAACAGGTAGACCAGATTACATGAACATAAAAAGTGTTTTTGAAACAGAAATGTGAACCAATCCCGCTTTGCAAAACACCTTTGGGAAGCCGAACACAAAAGTGACTTCATACCTGAGATTCTACATTATGCTAAAAAAAGGGAAGAAGATGGATGTTCTGGAAGAGTTAGAGATGAAGAAGACTTTGTATATGGGCCAGGTACTAAATGATATTGTATTTTAAAAACGCTCACCACTACTTACCACCGCACTATCCCTCTGCAATTTACCCTCCACCAATCCAAGCGCTCCCACCCACGGCCTTCTAACCTTCCCAGCCTTTCCTTCCTGAGCAACCGAACCTAGGGTCAAACTCCAGGAGCAAGTGCCCCATTGAAAATAAAATTAGCGGATGGAATGCATTGAGGTAATTCACGTCCCCACAGAAGTTGGGCCGTCGGAGTGTTTTCTTTCGGTCTCCGTGGCGAGGTCTTTCCTATCTTTGGATTCACATTTGGACTCACCGTTTACATCTAGCCAATATGTGGCTCCATGGCCAAGTGGGTCTATATTGTGTGCTATAATTTTGTGAGATCCCTGCGAGGGATTGAATCTGAAGTAAACATACTTTTTTTCATTTTTTTAAAAGATGTACTCTTAATATCAACATAATCTATGCAGGTGACTAAAGAAAAATTCAGTAGTGAATTTTTTAAATGAGTAAAGTCTTCTAACTAAATGTAGCCTCCGAGGTAGTCCACAACGCGAAAATCCTCAGAACACATGAAGTTAATTTATGATCAGTAATTTTGAACCTGATGGCATGCATTTCCCTTTAATGATTTTGTTACAAAAATACTGCGGGAGGTGGGAATGTTGTTCAAATTTGCCTCCCACTGGTACAATAGAAAATACCGAAACTCGAATTTCCAAACTGCGGCGAAAGTGGCACCGCTAAATTTGTTGCAATACTTTTGAATCTGACTGTACATCTTTCTTCAATGAGAACTAAGACTTCCTCCATAATCCATGTTTTTTATGGCTTTTCTTCAGCCAAAAACTTTTTCAGCTGTGGCCAGCCATCCACTTATAATATTTTTCAAACTCTCTTCCACTGATTTCTAGTTCAGATCTGTTAGTTTACAGTAATGCTTGGGCTCCCGCCAATTTATGTGTTTTAGGTTGGTAACACCATGTTAGTGCCACCTTTAATATTTTTTTTATGCATGTTCTAGCTTCTGCTACCATGGTTCCGCAGGTGTACAATAAAATATGTAGCATTGCAATGTGCTCAAGTGCCATCAGTCATTTCTAATCATCCACCTAATTATATGAATATCCTCTCCTATTTTGTACTCCTTTGTTAATTTAAATGCCATTTTATATTGAGCCTCCTTCATTTTTCAATTTGCCTAATTTATTTCATAAGTTTTTTGAATTAAAGTGGTCTTTAATCATAACTAAGTCATAATCATCATTGGTGGATTTAGAGGGTGGCATTTAGGAGCTACATATGTACTCATCTAGCTTGCAGCACTTTTTTGATCACATTTCCCTGATATTAAGGATGCATCAAAGTGTTTGTTTAAAAATGCTAGTGGATTTATATTTGGTGGAATTATTGCCCAATAGAAAGTAGAATGCCATGACAAGTTATCACATTGGTCAAAAATCTCAATTGGCAAATGCATGGATCGCCATACAGGCTGACAATTAACAATAATATAGAAACAGATTCAAAATACAAACTTGCCAAGTTGAAAATGTGATGAGTTGATCACACACAGAGATTCTGATTGTGAAGCACGACCATATTTGAGTCTAAATGAAAATGTGAGTCTTAATAAAACATTACTTGTGCACTGTGGAGCTATATAAATAAATCATAAACAAAATTGTTTTTCTCTTGGCAACAATTAATGCATTGGAAAGCTACCAAAGCATTCACGCCTGAACCTTCATGCCGTGTAGTCATTACATGGTGACAAGGATACCACAATTAATGTAAAAACTCGTGCTGGGTGTCAATGATTGGCAGTTTTACAGGGAGAGATTGGAAGAATAATTCGTTGTATTGGACCTATGGAGTGAGGAAGCGCAACTGAGTAAAAAGCAAGCCATCCTGCTGTCCTACATTGGAAACCATGCCTATAGTATGGTCAGGAATTTGTATGCCCCTAAAAAGCCCTGCAGACTGTATCTATGCTGAAATAATGGACAAACTTACTAAATATCTCAACCCAGACGGGTATGTGATTGGAGAGAGGCACAGATTTAATTCAAGGGTACAATTAGCTGGAGAAAATTTGCATCAGTTTTTGTGGGCCTCAGAGAGTCCTTTCGTTTCTGTATAAGTTAGGCAGTTTTTTAGATGAGGCCCTTCAAGACCAAATTGTCATGGGTCTTTCCAATAAGGTGATGGTACGAGTGCTATACCTGGAGGATGAGGCCTTGACTTTCCAGAAGGCCATTGAATTTGCTTTCGCAAGAGAAAAGGCAATGGAGAATGTGTTGACGAGCTCAGCAGGCAATGGTGGGCAAGGTGACCATTTTGTGCGATGAGATGCAGCCATCGAGGAAGTTTTCCAGGAGGATAGGGAGGAGGCCGACATCCACCAGGTGAGGGGATAGGAGATGACAAGGCAACAGAGGAGGATACAGACAAAGCCATTGCTATCATGGGGACCAGGCCAAGGGGAAGGGTGCCATTGCTGCGGCTTCACAGGGTGCCAGAGAGATTCTTGTAGGTTTCGCACATTCAGGTGTGATATCTGTAGGAAAGTGGGACACGTAAAGACAATGTTCAAAGAAGGCATGAATGCTCAATTTTGTGATGCATTTGATGCTAACAAGGGGAAAATGCCAGTTTGTGATATTCCTTGTGTCAGGAATGTAAGTGAGAGCCATTGTAAGGGAGGTAATTTGGTTTCTAGGTTAATCCTACAAAGAGCAACTTATTATGTGCATCAATGGAATTCTTGGACCATAAAATAGACAAGCAGGGTTTGCATGCAACTGCAGGTAAAATTAATGCTATTATTAAATACCCCCACCACAAGATGAATCCCAGCTCCGAGCCTTTTTGAGTATGTTGAAATTTAACTGCCAAATTAATTCCACTCCTAGCAACAGGCTTGCTCCGTGGCATGATTTCATGATTTACTAAAAAAAGATGTGAAATGGTAAGGTATTGGAATGGTAAGTGTGAGGAAGCCTTTGAATGGGGAACTTGCATGAATTTTTTTTTTATTTCACAGGTGGACAGAAAATTATTTTCTGAATTCAACAAAGAAAACCACATGTAAATCTGAGTTTTCCTTCGCAAGATATTCAATGATAAATGTAGCGAATTTTAAAGCACGCCAAAAACTTCCTCCCCCCTAAGCCACTGCTGGCAAAGCCTCGATAACATCAAAGGTGCCTTAACATCACACGAAGCAACTGTTGTGATTGTTTGAAATAGTTGCCAGCAGTTGTGAGAGCTTTGTTTGTGAGACGTGTTGATTATTTTCCATTTAAAGATAAATATCTGACAATAGAAGCTCGGAAGCCCTCATATTTTGTGTTATTTATAATATTAATATCTGAGTAAGGACATAAAATATAAAACTGGTGCAGTTAAACCAAAAATTTCATAATACCTAAATAACATCGTTGTAGGAGTCTGAGTCACGGTAATTGGAAGGGGGATATGTTAATTGTAAGTTGATGTTATCGACGGCGTAGTTATCGTAGTTATTGGCCAAGAGTTATCAGTGTTCCATCGTGATTGAATTGTAAAAAGTGCTATTACGCTATCGATAAATGTCTAACAGTAGTGTAAACATTGTCAGTGGTGTGTTAACCTCCATTGTTCACATGTAGATATTACATTTCACGATCAAGATATTGAAATAAAAACTGTGTGTGAAGTTTGTTATTCCATTATTTCAACGAATAGTAGTGAGAAAAGTCACCTGTGTCACTTATGTGGGCTAATTTAAGGCTTTAAATCAGTGAATAAATTGTTGTTATCATCATAACAAGCTCTGTTATTATGCTATAGTATGTGATGAATATAAGAATGGTAGTGACTTCCAGTTTTTGATTGTTGTATTTGCCTATTTTCCACTATATTTTTATGGTATATGCTAGTACATATATCGTTTATGGATTTACCCATATTATTGAAATAGGTTGTAGCTTGTGTGTGTTGGCAGCAGGACTGATTCGCGATCTCACATATGGATTGTGTGCAGACTGTTTTGCTGTGAATTTTTACCGTAGGACGGATAGGACTACCTTCTACGGCGTTGCCAAATTCAACAGCACAGCTCGTAAGCTTACGATCGTTATCCTCCAGTATTACAAGTTTCTTTTACAATTCAATTTGCTGCCGACGTATAGCAATGATTTTTCATAGCAAATTTTATGAGGGTCGTGGCATCAATTTTTGGCATCATAAAGAAAAGCTGGTGTCCTAACACCCCCTGTCACAGGCCTTTTAGGTGGCTTGCGGGGTATTATGTAGATGTGGATGAATTTCAGGTGTACTATTCGATCGAGCGGCAACGTTATCATCCATTTTTCTGATAACTAAAACATACGAAGTGAAACCCTTGTACTTCATCATCCCGACGTTGCATTATTAATATCCCAAAGTAATAAGCGTGGCACAATAGCAATAGGAAAACTTGCCCAAGAATAGCAGAACAAAATAAAGTGACGATGAGCGGCTAAATAATCCCTCAAAACAAAATTTACAGCATGTGCTCAGCGTATTTCCCAACTCCCTACGGTTGTTTAGGCACCTATGACGTTATGCCTGGCCTCAGCAACGCTCAGGTGTCTTCGTGCAGTGGTCGGCTCAGAGAAATTTTTCTCGATTTTAAAGTCAATTTTTTACTATTTTTTTGATGATGAATGGATAAACTTAAGGTATTTTTGCGAACTAATCTATCCGTTTTACTTATTCAAAATAGTTTTTGTAGTAATCGACGACCCATGCAAGTTCCCCATTGGTTAAGTGATTAATTACTGTAAAAGTGCGTGTAAGAGGCGCACCTTTTTCTCAGAAATTGCAGCCGAAAATGGGGGTGCGCCTCTTACACAAACTTCTTATCTTCCCCTTCTCCCTTTCCACGGTTGCAAGCCCAAGAGGAATTGAATGGCTTTGGTTTTCAGCGTGAGTCAGTCATCTAAAAACCAAGGCCAAAAACAAGTGGGAGGCAGGGGAGTTTCTCCCTTAGTGGCATATTTTTACAATTCTCCTGTGTGTGTTTCTTACTCATAAGCATCGCGCCATCACGTCGGTACCTCAGAGAACATGGAAAAGATTGTGCGGGGTATTTCGGACTGGAGGGCATGCTAAATTTACTGCTACATGCTATGAGTGGGCATACCGTAGCATTTATACTGCATATAGTGATCGCTTATCAAATGTAGAGAAATGCGCAGTTTTGAAGGACAATACCTGGTCAATAGTCGACATCTACCTTGCCGAGTAATTTCCATTACACCAAGGGCCTGATTTTTCAAAAATCATCTTCATATGCTATTGTAAGGCTTATTGCAATTGAAAATTATATTGGTGTCAAAACCTGGTGTTTAAAATATTCAAACTAGTGCGTGCATTGTTGGACTAAAAGGTGGATAGAAGAAATAGGAAATGCTTATAAATGAAGAGCTCTTAAGGAGAGGTCGAGGGAAAGGAGCGCACTCCCTCCGTCTTTAAAGCAATGAGGCTACGAGCGAAGGAGCAAGGGAAGAAGACGTCCGATCTGGAATGTGACGTTGTTGCCTTCAAAGCGAAAGGGAAAAAGTGCAGCAATGGGATAGATGCAGTTTGAGTTGCCTGAAGATTCCAGTCTTGTCTTGTTTGAATGCGCTCATGCTGTGCTTGTTTCTTTGGAAACTGTGCTGTTTGGACTACTTTGAATACTAGTAGTCTTGTTGTAATCATAAATATTTGTGTCGATTAATCAGAGATTAAAAAACTTAAATGCTGTTAGATATGCATAGCACTAGATCTCTTTCTTTTTTGAACCTCGTGCGTGTCGTACAATTATTGAAAGCTATCAAGATATCTTCGGTGACTCACCTGACATTTGAGCACCAGAAACTGGGAGAATTGAAACTGGGTGACTGATCAAAATCAGTTGGTGAGACGGGGTAGGGATGAAACAAGTTTCGATTGTTACCGTGTAACTTGATAGTTTCCTTTGAGGCAAGTGATTTATGGCTTATGGGTTCTTGGAAAGGAAAAAAACGTCAGAGGTATGGGCTGATGGAGGGCTGGGGGTGATTTTGTGAAATCTACGCTGTGGTTATCTTACGGCGCTGAGATTCCCCTGATTGTTGTCCAATCTCTTGGGAAGTTTCACGCTATGTGCCTGTTGTGTTTTGCTTTAAAATTTTCCACGGCTGAAATTCTATTGCAATACTCTTACAAGAGCTTTAAAGAAAATTGTTTGTGAGTAGGACAAGCATCGTAGTGCAACGGCGTATGCGAAAAGAGGATCGGAACTCCTTCTACTCCCCCTTATGGGACATTGCATTCACGAAAGCATTGATTGAAAATTTTAGATTCAGATTTGGGTTTTTGAACTTCGACGAAGGTGAAGGGCATTAATCGTGTATATTTGGATCTCAGGTATCCGATCTGACCGTCCCTAGTAAGCATCATAAGGTTAAGACTACAAGTGAATACCTACTCATCTCCGAGTGCCATACATCTCCTGTAAATTTAGCTGAAAAACACTGTGTGAATTATTAGTATTGGAAGTGGAAATTTTGATGACTATCGAAAGTGCAGGCATAAGTCTGCAACTCCGCACGGTAGAATAAAAAAAATGCCGAAAAGTTGTATTTCTTTAGCTCCGATGCTCAAAATAGGGGTGTGCCTCTTACACATGGTTATATAGTACATCAGGGCAAGTACCTACTGGCCCATTATGATCCAACATTGTCTATCATATTAGAGTGCAATGCATCTCCCTATGGGTTAAGTGGTGTTTTATTACATGAATATCCAAATGGATTGTCGAGACCTATTGCCTTTACTTCCTACTCACTAAAATAAGCTTAGAGAAATTATTCTCAAATAGAGCAAGAGCCTTTAGCGATTGTATTTGGGGTCAAAAGATTCAGCCAGCACCTCTGTGGGAGGCACTTTGTTCTTGGGACTGACCATAAGCCACTACATACTTCACATCTTGGGGGAAAATAAGGGTTTACCTAAAATGGCAGCAAGCTACTTGCAACATTTGGCTGTGACTTTTCAAGGGTACAATTACATACTGGAGTATGTGAAGGCAGAAAAGAATAAAGAGGCAGATGAGTTGTCTAGACTTCCTTTAAATCAGGGATGCGATATACTAGAGGAAATTTCACAGGGAACTTGGGAGAGAAAATTGCCAGATACTCCAGAAAAGATAAACTTTGGGGAAAACTTATTGATTTTAGCATGCTAGGGTGGCCAAAAAAAGCAACTGATGAACTAAAACCATTTTTTTCAATGGCAAAAAGATCAGACAGTTGAACAAAGGTGTCTAATATGTGGAAATAGAGTATGTAGTTACATATTTCTAGTAGTTAAAATGAAGTCCCTTGCCAGGCCCTATATCTGGTGGCCGATTCTAGATGAAGATTTAGAGGCATTAGTCCATGCAGGTGAAGCATGACTCACAAACAAGCCATTGCCATGCACAGCTCTGTTAAAATGTTGGAAATGGCCAGAAAGGCCGTGGGAAAGATTGCAAATTGACTTGGCTGGCCCCTATTTGCAAAATATGTTTTTCATTGTCATTGACAGTTCAACTAAATGTCCAGAAGTAAGGGAAATATGTAATATCTCATCAGACGAGGTTATTAAACACCTAGGAAATATTTTTACCACATTCGGTTTCACAGGCCAGAGTAATGATTTCATTAGAAAAAGATACTTTATAAGATACTATAAGATATATCTTTGAGAAAATGAAAATTCATAAGTACTGAGATCACAAGTGGCCCTGCTTGCATGGATACAGTGTAATTTGAAGTGCCTGGATAAGATTTGAGAGTGCCCATTAATTTCACCCACTCATCTCATCTTCACAAGATCTTCCAGCTCCCCTCTTCATACATCCTGCAATTTAATTCAAAAAACATTCTCCTCGTATCCTTCCCTAAGATCTTAGAGGTTCACATGGATGTTGCGCGTGCCCTCCACTTCCTTGCCTTCATATCCTAACCTCTTCGGTCCCGAAAAAAACCTGGCTCTCAGAAAAATGTTTCCTTGCTAATATTTAGCACATATGAGACTACTGACATTGTGTGTGGAAGTATTTTTGAAATTGTTTCTATAATTGTTAAAATATTCTATGTCCACATATGTGGACATGAGGATCATATATGCAGATTGTGAAATATACTTTTCTGTTTTTTATTGCGATATATATGTACTTTTTTTACTTAATTGATCAAATACTATTATTGCATGCGAAAAAATTGTACCACGAATAAAAATATAAAAGTTTATCAACAAAATGAAGAATAAATAATTTTTTTAGTAATTTTTATTTTTTAATATTTCTCAAATAAACAGTTATGTCAAGTATGAATTACAATGACATTAAAATAAAGGCACATAAGTAATTAAAATCTTAGTACAAATCAAATAGTTCAATTATTATGATACATAATACAATCTTAAAAAAATAAAAAACAATTGTTTTCTTTCAGCATGTTTAGTGCCTTGTATGAAATTTTTGAAAACAGCCATTGAGGCTCACACATAAGTATACATCACACTTTTGGCATTTAATCCTAGTTCTTGATGAACAGCCAGAGTGTCTGCATCGTGATGCATTTTTGTCATTGCTAAAAATAGGCCAATGATTTATCCTGTCAAATCTGACGTCATTGACAGGGTGTATGATTCTTCGACGTTTTTGCTGGGTTTGATCCTCGTGGTCAATTTGCTGATCTTCAATGCCTGTTTCTTCATTTACACATATTTTAGAACTCTCATGAGGGCCTGGACTAATTGAACTACATTTTGATGGCCTGCCTCTTTTTTTTTGGATCTCCTCCCTGATTTCAACCCTTCCAGATTCAAAGTGAATCATTGCATTGCCTAATCGAGTTCTAAATTGCAAAAGTGAGGCAATTTCTCTTTTTGGTACATCTGCCTTCACACAATTTCGGCGGTACATTACCCAGGAATTTACTATAGCCAAATCAACAAAGTGCGTAAATACCCGTAAAGGCCATTTTTTGGTACGCATTGAAGAAGAGTAATATGCTAGAAGTCGATCACAAAGATCAATTCCTCCCATACATTGGTTGTATTTTTTTATAACTAGAGGCTGGTTGACTTCACGTTTCCTCTTCTCTGTTTTGTCCCATCTCAAGCAAGATGAGTGGGGTTCACTACCTATGCAAGTAGATAGCATAGTGACTGCCTTACTATCCTGCCACTTGACACAACACATTTTTTTATCACTGCGCAGAACCTCGTCATAATCACCCCGTTTTAATTCTTTGTCGGATTTCAAAATACTAAGTGCACCACCTACTCTGTTTTTCATGACAGTACCACAGAGGTTAAAATTATTTGCCACTAGGTAATCACCTAGTTTTTCACTAGTGAAGAAGCGGTCGCAGTAGATGATGGAATGGCTGATCGTCCTCGTTAGCAACTTCACAATTCCTGCGCCCAGACCAAGCTCCCTCATGTCCTTATCAGGAATGGTTCCTTTTCCAACATAGATATGAAAATCAAGAACAAGACCATCTCTTTCTGCAAGAACAAAATTTTTTAGTCCTACTGGATGTGGCTTATTCGGTACATACTGTCGATTAGGACATCTACCAGTGAAAGAAATCATTTGTTCATCTACAGATTGTTCATTCGATCTAGGTAGCATGTGACATTTTTTCAAAAAGGCATCAAGTATCGGTCTTACTTTTTGTAACTTGTCATCGCTATCGCTAGTAACAAATTTGTCAACGAAATGTAAATGATTCCTTAACTCGAAAAATCTGTCCCGTGACATGACTTTTTGAATGAGAGGAACGGCCAAATCCCTACTCCAATACAGCCTTGTTTGCGGATAATTTAGTGAACCCATCAAAATGGACACGCCAACAAATCTGATGATTTCATCGTAGGTCATATTAATGGAGCGATGATCTCTTACTTGTACTGAATACAGGTTGCTTTGTTCTACCACACTTTTCCAAAAGCTGGGAGGAAAATACTCGAAAAACATATCGAGGAAATTTTGAATCCCTTCCTCATTTTCACAAAAGAGATCTTCTACGTCGTGTACATATGGTGGCATCCTGTAAGTTGTACAATTTTTTGCAGATTACTTATTTATTATTATCACCAATGTATTCATAAGTGCATGCAGTATCATTCAATGCACTTCAACTCACTTGTCACGTGTCCATTTTTTATTCTTCGGAGTGCCTTTTTCTGAATTCGGTGAACGGAGTGATGCTAGTGGAACATCATCTTCACTTGAATATTCTTCTAAATATTCATTAAAATCATGTTCTTCATCTTCACCACTAGATATTTCCCCTGGAATATCCACATCACTATCTCCTAACATTTCCAAAATGTCATCAGCAGAGAGGCCTATAGCATGTTAAACAGCAAAGTTAAACCCGATGTCCACATATATGTGTACATTTGTTAATTGAAGGATAGAAAAATAATTGGTGGTCGCACGAAAAACAACAGACTACCATCATAAGTATAAATAATGATTACATTAAAAGAAAAAAATTCAACATGACCCAGACGGCACAGGAAGTTTTCGTACCTGAATACGAGGGTGGACCATCAAGATACAAAAATCGCGCTTAGGAAGTTACTAAAAAGGTTTTGTTTCTTTATTTCCTTTAATGACGAAAAAAGATGCAAGAGGACTGGCAAATTCATATGCATCGATAAAATTGTATCTCATCGATAAAACTGTATTCGGTCTGGGGCTATTTTCTTTCGCGGGTGGTGCCATCTGGTGCCATCGTGCCATATCCTCCTAGAAAGATCACATGTCTTCACAAGCCGTTGGAGCTCGCATCGTTTACGTAACGTCTCACCACATTTCAGGGATTTTTGTGGTTAAGTTTGTGAAAAATAGAGTTTCTGGTAATGGTGAAGTTTCCCTTATTCTTGAATTTCATTCACTGGGCTTCAGAAACGTGTTTGTGAGATATTTTTGTTAAAAATGCCTTTCGTGTGTGTATTGTCGGGATGTAATGGAAACTCCGGGACATGGTTCAAGATTTTAGCTTTCCAAAAGATCCTGAGTTGAAGAAGAAGTGCATTTGGGCGATAAGAAGAAAACATTTCACCCCTACGAAAAACTGTCCCAGACGGCACAGGAAGTTTTCGTACCTAAATACGAGGGTGGACAATCAAGATACAAAAATCGCGCTTAGGAAGTTACTTAGAAGGTTTTGTTTCTTTATTTCCTTTAATGACGAAAAAAGATGCAAGAGGACTGGCAAATTCATATGCATCGATAAAATTGTATCTCATCGATAAAACTGTATTCGGTCTGGGACTATTTTCTTTCGCGGGTGGTGCCATCTAGTGCCATCGTGCCATATCCTCCTATAGAAAGATCACATGCCTTCACAAGCCGTTGGAGATGACATGGTTAACGTCACGTCTCACCACATTTCAGGGATTTTTGTGGTTAAGTTTGTGAAAAATAGTGTCTGGTAATGGTGAAGTTTCCCTTATTCTTTAATTTCATTCTCTGGGCTTCAGAAACGTGTTTGTGAGATATTTTTGTTAAAAATGCCTTCCGTGTGTGTAATGTCGGGATGTAATGGAATCTCCGGGACATGGCTCAAGTTTTTAGCTTTCCAAAAGATCCTGAGTTGAAGAAGAAGTGCATTTGGGCGATAAGAAGAAAACATTTCACCCCCACGAAAAACTGTGAGGTATGTACTCTTTCTCGCTGTAATTATTTGGATGTAATTTTAAGTTAGAAGTGGCTTCGGGATGTTGATGCATCAACATCCCGAACTATTCAGTACTGAAGTACTATAGTACTATTCAGTACTAAAAATGGTGATTCAAAATATTGTAGCAGCAATTCTTTTGAAAATTCTTGCATTTTAGTTGTCTTTTTTGTATTAATTCATTCGGTAAACGTGTGGTTAAAGGAGAAACTAGGAATAAGCTGCCAAGTTTATAGGATCGAATATTGCTTCTTAGCTTGCCCTATGGTGTATTACACGTCGGCTTTCATCATTTCAAATTATCTTATGCTATAGTTTAAAACAATAAAAATATCAGGCATACAAATATTTACTATATTTACGAGCCTATAGTAATTTGATTTCTCATGCAGAAATACCAAAAATTGGAAATGATTTGACCTAATAAGTTACATGGTATTTTATTATTTATTAATTTTAGGTGTGTGAGATTCACATCGCACCTTGTGATATCAGAAAATAATCTGTGGCCTTGGACGAGAAGACGAGGAGAAAATTCTTGCTGAATTGAAGGTGCCCAGATTGGAGGAAGGTACCATTGCTTCACTGTTACCTGTCGCCAAGAAGACAGACATTGTGGCAGAAGTGACATATTTGTGGATGTGGATTTGATTTGTGCAAGTTGATACTGTGATAGTGGACGTTCATCGGAGAAAGTATTGAAGATAGTTTTTATGTATCGACCAGTCCTCTTTTAAATAATTTTTTATTCGAAAGAGAATAAGAGTAATTGTTTCGCTAAATTATATGTGGGATAGAAGAGAAAATTGGAAATATTATTGTGGCTGACAATAGAAAATACATAATACAGACATTGTGGCAGAAGTGACATATTTGTGGATGTGGATTTGATTTGTGCAAGTTGATGCTGTGATAGTGGACGTTCATCGGAGAAAGTATTGAAGATAGTTTTTATGTATCGACCAGTCCTCTTTTAAATAATTTTCTATTCGAAAGAGAATAAAAGTAATTGTTTCGCTAAATTAGATGTGGAATAGAAGAGGAAATTGGAAATATTATTGTGGTTGACAATAGAAAATACATAACATATGTATTGTATTTCTGTGGGTTTTTTCTTTCCTGCCTCGTTAAAATTTCTTGTGGTGGTGACTTCATGCAAAGTAAGTAAAAAATCGGAGGTGTGATCTAAGAGATACCATGTTTTATTTTACAAGTGTTTATGCTGGTGATTTGGCAAGACTTTCATATTTTTAATAGGTTGATACATTTACTGCAGTGACCTAGAGACTTTTACTCATCCCAAATAATTTTTCAAATACTTTAGCGCCTGATATGGGTAAGTTTTAGTAGTTGAGACTGAACTATACGTTAATTTTTGCTTGCATTTTGATGAATTCGATCATACTAATAGCAGATGTGTCAGCAATCCTGTTTCATCGGCAATTTTTATTTAAAAATTTTATTTCGTCAGGCTTTAGGGTAAGCCTTTTAATGCTCGTGGGCTATGTGATGTCTTATTTAGTGTCAAAATTAATAAGAATTTACTCTTATTAACATCTCAAGGTTTCCATGTAAGTACGAGCCACTTAAGAATGCTGGGGATGCGTGAATTAGCCTTGAGAATCTCATTTCTCGCAGTTATTTAAGTGGCCGAGTAAGTTTTGTAAGTTCTCAATAGGTAAATAGTACTGTATCATGGTAATTAGAATTCATGATAAAGTATTATTTACCTATTGAGAACTTACAATTCATAATGATTCATAACATTCTCATCGATTGAGATTAGCCTGAGTGCTGTGTTCCTCCGCGCTTTGTATCCTATCGTACGTGCTTAGTAGCGGACATTCACATGCTGCGTACGCGCTTCGTCGACAGGCCGCGAATGGAAAGTATCCATTGACGAAAAGCGACGAAGCGGCATAGTATCCCCGTAGTCAATGGGTACTATGTACATACGAATTAGATACGGAGGGTTCTGTGCCGTCTGGGGAACCAGTGAAAATTAGCGGAAATATAGTTTACTTACTTCCCATGTGCTTATTTGTGGCCGCCATTTTGATTTCTGGAAAACAAATGCTGAAATAAATAGCTTCTAGTATGTAGAATTGGCGCTGTCAAGGCGGAAAATTCAAAAAAAGGTATGTCCACAGATGCGTACAAGAGTACAATATTCTACTGGAAGAAACTAGCCTGTGAATTAATAATAAACCGGCTGTCCACATATGTGGACAAGGGGACCGAAGAGGCTAAAGGATCTCTCAAATTCTATAATCCCTATTCTGAGATCATCCTCCTCAACTGCACTCTCCTCTTCTTTGTTCAATCTTTATGGCCTGTTCCCACTATAATACTGGTATGGTACAGTAATTGGAGGTGGCGACCAACAGCTGAGGTAATTGGCACCATGAGGGAAGGGTATAGATGGAAGGGTGGAGAGAAACCCGGTTTCCCCATCAGTATGCTCTTAACCTTCTGTTGGGGGCAATGAATCTGACAGACACAGTTCGAGTATTTTTTTCATTTCTCCATGGCACTAGGCAGCAAAGACCCTTGATGCTTATAGTAGCTGCTTGTTTTGACATGCTCCACGTGGCCTTCTGCTTTTCGCATTTATACCGACAGATCAGTGGTGGATTTTCAAGCATAATTAAGCAAAATAATGGCACAATAAAGAAAAATAAAAGCATTATTAGCTGAATAACCAAGCAAAATAAAAAAACTGATCTTATTGAATTCACATGCTAAAATACATTGCATATTATAATACATAGTAGCTGAAAGAGCATGTTAAATCGCACCTTGCTGAATTGGTCCAGGGCCGTATAACAGCGTGTAAAGGGGTCTATGCATAGCACGTAAGATATATTTAAGCAGGTCCCTTCCCATCTGTTGTCATAAAACAAGAGGGAGCCACTCCTTCTTGCTACTGTGCAGAACACCGAGACGGAGGCGTGAGAGGGGAAGCAATTCACTGATGTTTTCTCTTGCTATTGTCCGATGGATAAAGCATGTGCCCTAATGTCGGCACATACAAAGTAATTATTTAAATTTCTTCAGGGTACATATTATTAAAGGAATGATTTTCAGATTTACATACACATTTTAATATTTTTACATTTAAAAACTCATTTTTACAAGCTTGCAAATTATTTGTTAAACACCATAAAATCTTTGCACGCACAGGATCTAAACTGTTAAGCTTGTGTTTGGAAATGAAAATAAGTGTCAATCTTTGGATAAACCATGGACTGAATTTTAATATCCCTCAGAATAAGTTTTCACCAAATTTTGTCACTTTCTCATCGCATACTAACTTGTGTTTCACCCGCAAATGCTTCAATTGCAGTGAGATAGAAGCACTTAAGTATACATTTAAAAATTTTGGATCCAGATCCAATGCCTTCAGTGAATTTGGATCCGAAGTATCTAATGAAGGTCAATATCCATGGATATTTGGATCTGAAGTATCCGATCTGTACCTGTCACATCTGCACCTGTCAGGCGCATTGCCCCTGAACTCAGCAATTCCAATATTGCGCCTGACAGAAGATGCCAAGGGGACCAATGCTTAACCTCCCATCCAACGGACAGAGTCTTGCACTTGAAATTTCCTCCACACAACATTCAAGCAGGGATCAGTCAGTCTCTGAAAATTCTCTGTAACCAACAGGATTTGAACCCGAGCCCACGGGTTGGGAAGCCAACACTCTAGCCACCACAGCAATTCTATCTCTACTGTAATGCAGAACCTCCAAATATTCCCTCCTGGAAATCCACCATCTTAAAACCTTGTTTTGCTCCATTAGCATTTTCCATCATTAGTCTTTATTTTTCATCAGACATGCTCTTTTTTCCACCTAATAAATAGTGATTTTACCTTGGCATTAATTCCTTCCAACTTCCCTTCTAAAACTTTTCCATTTCTTTGCACTGTTTTTCCACCAAGGTTCTCTTGCCTTCTTCATTTACCATCATAATCTATTATTTCCTTTTTTATCTTTTTTCCTTGCTCTGCATTCAGGTTCTTTCAATTTCTTCTCTCCTCAAAATATTCGTTTTCATTTCCTCCATGATCAACATTTCCTAAGCCCTTCTGTTCTCTTCATATCCAATTGACTTATCTGTGAACTTCACTATTCTCATTCTTATCCTATGCCACCCTTCTTCTGCCCTGTGCATATCTCCAATCTCCCTGACTCTATTCTCCACTAATTCCTGGTATTCTCTTCTTTTAGTTCCCTTCAGAGCTCCTGTGTTCCATTTTCTCAGCTTTCTGATTTTCCTCAGTTTTTTTAATCTTATGCTGCATTTCATAAGCACTACGTTGTGGTCTGATTCCACATCCACTTCCAGAAAGCTGCACAAGTTTTTCACACCATTCCTAAACTTCTGTCTTTATAGTATACCATATGACCTATATTCTCTCAACTCTTCCAAGAGCTTATTCACCTCTAATGATGCATGAACCAAGAGATTTGGCGCTCAATGGAGAGGTGCCTACAGCATGACTTTGGGTAAATCCGGCCCTGCTTCCATGACTGGAGAGTTCCAGTCTCCCATAATTACTAGATTTTTCTTAAATCATATCTATCAAATATATCTATCTTTCTTAAATTATATCTCACAGTTATATTATTACTGAAAATATGATAAAGTATGTACTAATTTAGATGAAAATTTCAGCAAAAATCTTGTATCATAATTACAAAATTATTTATTTTTATTATGTTTTTGGCATTCAACAGCAAAGTGAAGAAGAAGAGCTGAAATAATTTTTGCTTTTTCCTTATGCATTCAGTCCTATGTTTGCTCATGAAAATAATGCACATTAACACTGGGAGGACAGAAATTTCACTCAACCTTGGAGGCAGAAGGGGTCAAAATTGACTCCTTCATTCTTTTTAGACTGCCCATTAAATTTTATGGGATTTATGCAATAGTATAAATTAGGGATTAGGTACTACTCATAAATACGATTTTATTATCCCATCAGAAGTAATATTATTACATTTCCTATTTTTCTTTTAAGATTAGTCTTGTGAAATTCTATCTCTCAAGAATACCAGTTGGTCCTCTTTCTGTTTCTCGTATCAGTTATTTGCCAAGGCTATTTTGGTACTTTGTCTAGAAAGACATATTTTACAATTGTTAACATAGTGTTATTTCAAATGACAATAAGAATCTAATGATTTTTACTTTTTTTAATTTTTGCAACCCATGATTACATGTAGTAAGAGTAACATGTCACTGAATCAAACTCGGCTACTATGCATCCTTAAAAGAGATTTAACAACCCTCAAATGTAGCCACCTTTTGCGCTAAAACAGTAATTTTATTGCATACATGTTACCTACAACTTTTAAAAATTTAGAACCCCTTAGCTCCCTTTTTACATTTTAGAGTACTTGACATTTCTTGAGCTTTGTGCTTGTATCACATTGATTTTCTTCTTCTGCAGTCGACAATAGCCCATGACATGCTACGGTATTAGCAGCTGAAAGATTCTCTACAAGAGTAAGAAGAAAATTACTGCGAGAGATTTTACAATCTTTTACTTCTCTAAATGGAACCCAAGCATTTATCCCAGGGAGATTCAGAATGTTATTATAAGTGTGAAGAGGCCAAAGTTGAGAAGCAGGCTTCACTGAATAAAACCTTGCCATTTGGTTTACAATTAATTTGTCATAATTGTTTTCATTACAAAATAATACAATCTCTGGTCCACGTTTAGTGCCTAAATTCACGGCTACACTTTGGTGCATTGGATTTACTAAGAGATCATTTATATGTAGTTCTCTTGCCTTGAAATACCATTAAAGTGATATTATCTTTTTTCAGAACTTTTACCTCATTTAGCTGCAAGCCACAGGTTTTGATTTTAGTAGGGATCTCACTTCTTGATTTGTTGATACATAGTTCCAACTTATCTAGTGTGCTTACTCCTCAGAGTCTCTGCGAGGTAAAGAGCAGTAAAGAAAATATCACAACGTATACTCATCCCCTATCTGAAATTGAGGGTAATCAAATGTGTCACCGCATGATCTCCGGGACACATACAATTTGGCCTGAAATCATATTTTCCTATATAGGGAAATAATTTTTATCCTTCTCCACTGCTAGGCAAAATTTTTGCCCTTACTTATCAGGCTTGCTTGGCATAAATTAAAAAAATGGACCACGGGCTTTTCTTGGGAAAAGTTATTTGTCTACTTTTACATAGGGCCTTGGAATGTAGCATGCCTGACAATTTATAATGAGGTTGCTCCCACCTTGGATATAAGTGCAATGGCACCAACTCCATATGGGGCCTGAGGGGGCCCGAGCCCCCACAAAAATTCGTTACAGATGTGAGGAAAAAATGTGTCAGGCTTGTTGATTTTCCCCAAAGTGTCCAGATATTGAGATTTGAGTGATCAGGGTTCTAATATTGATCATATGAATCTTCTAAAATACTTAAAAAACTTAAAATACTTAAAATTCACTAATCATAAAATTTACCAGGGCAAGGTCCCCGGTTTGGGTCCCCCCAATATTTTTTGTAAGTCGGCACCCCTGTATAAGTCCTACATTGCCTGTAACCAGTCTACTTGGCCTTGTTGATTTTATGTCCAATCTTATAAAATGCAAAATTTCATGAAAACAGTCTCCAGACATATCCTCTTTGCAAAAGGGTAGACCCCACTTCACTGAGCAAAATAATTTTAGGGAAAGAGAAAGCAGAAAATTCTTAAAAAAAGCATCTACATGTCTCTTCAAATGTCACAGATCAATGTTTTACTCCAAGTTTCATTCAAGCTTCTGGTAAATACATAAGAAATTTATTTCAGGGAGAGAAATAAATATATAATAGTACTTTTTGGGGTACAATACCTCACATTCTAATATTATTTCAAATTAGCAATCATGCTGAACAGTATTCTTCCTTTGATCTTCCCTAGAAAGTACACTATGCTGTCTTCCAACCTTCTATTGGGGATATCTGAATCCAATTCAAAGGATGGGACTGAATGATTTATCAACGAAATAGGATCTTCGTCCCTACTCAGATCAATATTTTTCCCTAAACCACGATCAGAACCCAATTTGTCTTCACTCATGTCCTGAAGGGCACCAAGAATCTCCTGGTGATAAATTGTTTTCCGAGCCATTGCTGACAACATGGGCAACGGTAGAAAAGTTCGCTGTTAAGTACACCCTCCAACTACTCTCATCTTCTACTGCCTTTTGAAACATTTACCAAATGGAAGGTAGTAGAAACATGGGTGCAAATGATGGGAATAGACGCAACCATCATCACAACGCAGAGACAAAATCTCAAATCAACGCTTACTAAACATCAACAAATTTTGCCAATCAATAATTCGGCCTGTCAAGTAAAAAAGCTGTCTGATTTAAAAATGAGATGAAGCGACCTACTGAATGAATAAGATTCAAATTCAAGGAATGAATACATTGAAGGTATGAACAGTCTTAATGAGAATCAAGTTTCAATTCAAAGACTCCAGAGAATGATATTTCACATAAACAGCAAAGAGGAAATGCCACACAAGCATGTCAATGTAGAAAAGGAGTAAAATATGGACATTTGTGACACATAAGGCATAGGAAGTAGAGATCGTGTTTCATTTAAGCATTTTTTTACAGTTCAAAACACATTTATGGTAAAATAGCAATGATGCAAGGAACACAAAAAGCTGAAAACTACACCGCAATGAGGGGGGTCAAATTTGACCCTCCCGGCCTCAAAGGTTAAAGTTAAAATTCCAACTTAACTATTCAACAGTTTTGAATGAAATTCCCCATGTTCACATCTTGTCATAAAAGATGAAAAGTTACTTAATTTCATTTCAATCAGTAAAATATTATGAAATTGACAGGGATCAGGTCAAATTTGACACCTTCGGCCTTCAAGTTTTAATGATACATTCATAATAATGTTGTAGTAGAGAGAAATCATTGCCAGGTTTTACATTTTTGCCTGTGTTTCAAAAAAGAGCTCTTTTTATAGCTTTACTACCCTCACTCCTGCCTATTGAGCTCCCCCACACTTCTCTGGCAGCCCTATAGCTTGGGCTTCAGTACCTATTTTGCTTGCTTGCTGAGAAAAATAGGGTAGCTTGGCAACCAGGCATGTATGTAGCAAGGAATTTGCTTCAGTAAGTGCTTGGGTATTATGATAGTTGACTGTACTGGTATATTTTTCTTTTCATCTATTCCCATGCATTAAAAAACCATAAATTTCATGAAATAAGCAATTTATTTTGCTTGCATAATGCTGAAACTTTTAGTTAACATTGGTTTCTACTGAAAAGGCCATAACATTATGATATGGCTTCTATTGTCATTTTTTTCTGAACTCTGCCTGATTTTTTATAATAACTTTCAAAATACATATGGGGCACTGGTGACACATTTTTTTTACATATATGGTTTCAAGAAATTTTCAGATCTTTGTTCTTATTCCACAACTTTTATTAGTAGGAACACTATCAGGATCATTCCTGTAATTTCGATGTGTAGTCACTGTTCTGAAGGCTACAATTCCTACAATTTTTTCTGCAATTTAATCATATCACATGTCCCCCCTTTAGTCCCACTCACAACCTTACAATGTTGAACCCCTTTGTTGCAAGAAATAATGTTTTCTGGTCCTTCCCATGCCCTTGTTGCTTGCTGAAGCAGGAAGCATTTTGAAATTTGATAAGTCACTCCCTTGATGCTCTTAATTAACTTTAAAAGTTTTCCCAAGCAGCAATCAATATCCCTCCTCCCGCCCCCAATTGCCTCTTCCCTATTTATTCCAAGTTGTCCTTGCCTTATTTCACTTACAACCTCGTATTGCAAGTGATTATTTCTCTTCAGCTCGCTGAAGAGGGGCACTTCATGCTAGAAATATGCAAATCCGACAATCACCCTCGTTCCTTTGTGTTTGTTCTTTTCTGACTACGCTCTTTTTGAGCAGTTCTCCTGGAATTTTTGCCCTATTGTGTGTGAGGGAATGTTCTTAGTGCTTGTGAGTGTGATTGTGTGAATACTCGACATCTTTAGCAGGGTCTTATTAGCTCTGCAAAGGATCACAGGTGGTGCATTTGTGGTTCTAACACAGCATCCTTAGTGGAGTCCCATCAGCCCTACGAACCTCCCAGGTTACAACCCAAGGTACCTTAGCAAAGTCCCTACAGCCTTGCAAAGGTTTCATTCGAGTGGTGCAAATGTTTTTAGTGAGTGTGAGTGTGATTGTGTGATTACTTGCCATCCTTAGCAGGCTCCCATTAGCTCTGCGTAGGATCACAGGTAATGTGATAGTGGTAATAACCTGGCATGCTTAGTGGGATCCCATCAGCCCCACAAAGGCTCCCAGTTTACCACCCAAGGTTACCTTAGCAAGGTCTCCACAGGCTTGCAAAGCTTTCATTTGGGTGGTGGGTCTGCGGCTGTGGCAGTCGCTGGCGAGGAAGTAAAACTCCCGTAAACTTCCACAGGAGGGTTATTTGGGTAAGGTAGTTGTTTGATTTGATGAGTGGTGCCAAATTTTATGGCCATAGGAGACTCTTTTTTGTTTTGTATTGCTTAGAGGCCGTAGAGCTCAATTTCTCCTTATTTAATCAATATCCCAACAACATCCAGACAACATTTTCAGCGTAAACATATGACATCCGTGCAATATCCATGTCAATGCCGTTAACGTTGTATGGATATCTATCAAATATAGGAAGGACCGCCAAACAACATTGCAGCAATGTCCAACAGTGGACATGAAGGTCCATATTTCAACATCTCTTAGATATCTTCACAAAATCAAATGAGTAGGTAATGGGTGTGCTTATTATGGTTTTTGGTAATCCCCAGACAAAAAGACAATCGATGTTTGCTCTTTAATTTTATGCAGAACATAAGCTACTTCTGTAATACTGTTTGGAACAAATTTTTTTTAAATCAGGGAAATTACAACTTGGATGTCTTTAACATTATTTTTACAACTTGTCATGATGTACATAGGATGTTGTACATAGGATATCTAAGCAATTTTGTCAAAATATCCATGGTGTAACAACAAGGTGCTTTGGATATATCAACATTATGTGGATGGATATGGTCAATTGCATGTGTTCCATTTTCATTCTCAACACTATAACTAGAATGAGCCCAATCTTAAATACTCAAACCAAGTGCACAATCTGATGCATGACAATTTACTTATGAAAAGATGACAAGCAACAGGGAGATAAATACAAATCAAAATATAACTATAACGAAACTGACAATAAGATGCATAAAAGTTTCATTTATCATGGGTCTGGCAACAGTGTCCACACAGCAACATGAACAAATGAATCTACTATGAATTGCATACGGATTTTGACTTTCTTCTCCAAGTTATCTCCTTCTTTCCTATATTCAGAAACCACTCTAGGGAAAGGACAATTTTAGAATGACTGGTATATTTCCCTTCCCAACCCAAATACCTCCATATAGTAGACTTTTATTTATATCTTCAGTTGTAATATATGCATTTATATGTATGTAGTTTCATTGACCAGAATGTAAATAGGTCAGATATAGCTAATTTATCTCTTAAAAATGGGGAAACCGTCTTTGTCAATGATGCAAGAGTAATTATTACTAATTTTCAAACATTTTCTAGGTTCTGATAGTTTCTTGTATGAAAGACCATTGAATAGTCTTCAAAAGCATTTGGATTTTTTTATGATAATTTTTTACCCTACCGTCAGAATTCTCAAGAAGCACCCTCCGCTGCACCTCCACTGAAAGGGATACAAAGAAGTTTGTTTCATCTTCAGGGTGCCCCCTCTCACAATGGGGATGTTATAACATAACCAAACTCATAGTTTACAGTGTCCTCCCCTGAAGAAAAGCAAAATTTGCAAACTTAGCGCATGCCTGAGCTAATGCCTTCTCAAAATTATGTTTACCCTATGCATTCAGGCAGTTAGATACAGTAACAGATGTAGCACCCTCCCTGAACGAAAATCCCTTTACAAATAGTAGCAAGTGTAAACTTAATGTTAAAACTAATTTCGCCTAAGTTAACATCGATTTATCACCAAAAAAATAGCTGAAATGCCCACTCAGAAGCCATTAACCGTAGGAACAGTCTTGAGAATTGAATGTGACTCTGTCAATAATAATTTACTTAATAACAGATTAAGAGTTAAATGTGACATCAAATAAAAATATTTATGACCCCAATGATGATTCTTGAGCACCCTCTTACCTCGCGATCACTTTGAATAGCCTTAATTGATAAATGCAACGATGGATAAAATATCCAGCACCTCTGATGGAGAAAAGCTTGTTCGTCCTTGCACAATATTTTAATTAAGACTTACACATTTACTAAAAATGCTCAATTGGACCCGATATTTATGATCAATAAGCAAGAAATAGAAGTATAGGCGCTTCCTTAGTAAATTCCATAATTCCCTAATTTTTATTGAAATTTACTTTCCAATAGACAGAAAGTAGGAGGTGAAAAAAATTCATGACGAATTAAAGGACATTCACAGAGGCGAAGTTGAAATTATTTGAAAACCATCATGTTTTAACTGCAACAAGAGCAATGTAAAGTCAACTTCCACCGCGACAACCTTATTTGCAACCCAGCATAATTTTTATTTCACCTATTTTACTTTAATTTACTAACCGAGCTTTAAAAATAATTATACCATTAAAAAATAGCCAAGAAGCGATTCCTGTTTCCGTTTCGGAGGCATATGATTTCGAGGGCAGGGAGAGGTCAAGAAAGGAGAGCAAATTTAAAGGAGAGGTCAAGAAATTGGAGAAGGTGCAGAGAAAAGCTGCCAGGTATGTGCTGGGAAAGCATTAAAAAACGGAAAGTGTTTCAGAAGTGCTCAGAGTTCTAAGGTGGGAGAGTTTACAAGAGAGGAGGAAAAGAAGCAGGCTATGTGGCATGTTTAGTATAATGAGTGGGGAAAAAGCATGGGAAGAATATGGGAAGGACATTTCAAAACCCAGCTTTGTTGGAAAAAATGATCACCAGTTCAAGATAATGTGCCGATCACAAAGGACAAATGCGAAGCAGTTCTCCTTCTTGAATTGGACCACAAGGGACTGAAGCGACCTACCAGCAAAACTATTTGAGCCCTTCCCGAAAAATTTACATAGCTTTAAAAAGCGGTTTCAGAAGTAGGGACCAAGGGCTTTTTATAATGTTTTCTATTGTTTTTGCATAATATGTAACATGTTACCACCAGGCCAATGGGCTACTTGTAACAATTTAGTAATAATAATAATAATAATATCTCCGGTCCACTCTGTCATCTGCACTACGTGTATCCTTTTGTATATGCAACGTAACCTTGTCTCCATGAATCACCAGTTGCATAGAAAGAAGGGGTTTAAACACCCATCAAATGTAGACGAATATCCTCATGGAAATCAAATTTAGTATATGCACTCTAAAACCTTAGTTCACTCCGTTTTTTCTCTATCCTTTTTTAATTTTCCTTTCCTCATCTAATATGTCGGGTGTTAAAAAATAAATAGCGCTGTTTCAACACTTTCTTATATTGAGCAAAATGCTGAATTGAACCCGATCTCAAACCCGAACCTGAGCTAAAATTACAGCCAATAATCATGGATTAAATAAAAGAGCAATTCAAACAGTTTAACATAAGAGCCTGCAAGTGTTCAATGTGAGCACCATTCGTCACACGTAAAGACCATAGCGATGGCTAAGATGACTGGACTGGTCTAAATGTTGTTTCACAACTGGTAGAACCAACCACGCCAGGAAGGTCAATGACGAGGAGCCAGACGAGAAGTAGTCCATATGATGATGTTGCGTATAAACATAAGCAAAAGAAATCGATACCTCCATTGCAAAGACGCTCAACAACCACGAACCGAATCAATTCCGCTCATGTAGAACTACTAGGGCTACTAGATGAGCGGATTTGATTCGGTGGGCGATTGTTGAGCGATTGTGCAGTGGAAGTATCAAAATAGACGCAGGAAACCTCACAACTATGTAGAATAACTTTCGGGTTTTCTTCCGGATGTAATTTGGGTAACTGGTCTCAACATTTCTTAGACTGCCATAATCTTCAGTTGTAGAATGTGGACCCAAGTTCTTGTCGGTATTCATACGAACGGCAAGACTGTTTTGAACGGCCATCGAGTGTTTAAATACAGACAAGAACTTGGCTCCACATTCTATCCCTGAAGACGGTGGGAGACTCAGCCTTCGAAACGCTGGAACTAGTTACCCAAAACTGCGCCCTGTGAGACACCTGAGGATTATTCCTAGTAGGGACGCAGCTAGAAATTAAGGCTAGGGGGGTCTCAGGCGCAACTAATCCTGTGGTGCCTGGGGGTGTGGTATACCCGCCAGGGTAATCGGTAGGTGCGGGGGCCCTCCGCCAGAAAAAAAATTTAAGATAAATGGTTCAAAATGTTGAATTTTACGGTCTTCTGAGGGATATTTTGTTAATACTCACACTATTTTATAAGCAATATTAATCCAATTAAGAAAAATAGATTTTACTTAAAAATTTCTCTGAGCTCTGGGGGGGGGGGTTTATCCCCCAAAACCCCCCCTCGCTACGCCACTGATTCCTACCATCTATCACTATCTCTTGTCTGAAATTATCGAGAGATACGAGGGGAGTTCAATAAGTATGCAGCACATTTTTTTTGAACAAGGGTTGTTTTATTCAGCATTCAAATATACCATGTTATTTCTCAATCTTTCAGCAAAACAATGCTATTTTCTACCCCAACCTCTATTCAGTATTACGGCTAGACGCCACCTTGAAGGGAGGGTTTGCATGCCTATGCTATACCATTCCAATGGCCAAAGTCAGAGCCAACATCGTAATGCATCAATATTGCCTTGTTCAGATTACGATTGTTCCAGCAATCGTAGGAATTATCGTGCATTAATACAACAATTGTTAAAACCTGTGCTGCCTGCTAGTACTGACATCTAAAGTGAACGAAATTTATGGTTAGCAAAGCTGTTGAGGTGAGGAGGAAGCTATTCTTTCTTCTCACTTGTATCAACCCTAATGCGTGGTGCTAATTCCATCACTAAGGACATCGATATATTCAGGCTTTCAACTGAGCAGCTTAAGAAGCTTCTGAACAATATGGCATAATATTTTAAGGCAAGCTATTTATTTCACCCCACATACAAAATATATTAAACATGAAAATCGGTGTAATTGTTGTTTCCAGATTCTAGAGTAAAATTTATTTATTTATTTCTTATTTTTAATATGCTGAGTGTAATTGCAATTACTCCCTTCATCAATCTCTTTGAGATCACTTTTAATTGTATATTGTATGATATTTCTGTGAAATTACTTTCAAGTTTTTTTCTTATATTTTTTATATTAAATGTGTTTGTAACGTTTGAAATGGTTTATTAACACCCGTCAATAAATATTATTATCGAACTCATCTCGTAGGATCTATAAATGAGTTCGGAAACACTTACTGTGGAGCTGGTCCCTAAAGGGGATGAAGCTCTACCACCTAATCAGTCTGATTTCCAAACGCAGAATTTGTTTAAAACTTGTGCCATTATCTTGATATAATCAGAGCTTAAGTTTAAAGAACCTTATAAGCATTGACCTTTATCTCAAATTTAAAAAGTTTATAAAATAGAAAATACAGGAAGAAATTTTAATGCTAAAATTCAGGCAAAAGTTATCAAGAATTTTCTCTCAATTCCTAGGAAATGCGATAATAATAATGATATAGTTTTAAAATGCTCCATGAATTAAAATTGGAGACAAAATGCAAGTGGTCAAGCTGGAGTGAAGAGTGCTCTTAAGGTCTGGTGTCGTTAATAGGTAGCTAAGGCGGAAAGACTTTCAAGGTCTCCTCCATATTGGGAATTTCTTGCCCTAACTAACAAATAAGCAGATGACGATTCGCAAGAGGTGGAAGAACCTTCACATACCATTCAGGGGGTTAGCTCTCAGAAATTATTCACTGAATTTAGATGCCAGCAGTGCATATAAATTATTTTTAGATGTAACGTAGTATAGTAGTTCCTGAAATTTATGCAAGAACTAGTAACAACAAGGGCACGAAATACAGTGCAGAGAGCCACATAAAACGTCTCCTATTATCTGAAGATATACGATAATGGCCCGAGCTTTGAGGGTTTAACTTCCTGCTAATAACACCGTGCCGAAAAGTTCAATTGTTAAGCTCATAAAGCCTAGCAATCTATAAATTTAGCATACTTTTGTATACCATGCACTTCTAAAGGGCTGGTGGCACGGTACACAAACATTGCCAGTTAAGGTCTAAATTTAAGAACGATTTCGGTAGACGGGAACGAAAAATTTACGACTGCAAGACGCAAGTTAGAATAGGTTCTATTTCATATAAATGCATTCGTACAAGGTGATTGATTATGATGCGCATTTTTGTGTTCATTCACGCATTCACACATTTAGATATTAACTAGTATTGTTTAACCAGGCCATGCAACATAGTTCATGGCTTCAGCTTGGACTTTTGGAGGATAGGAGAAGTAAATGAAGTCTACTCAATTCCAAAACACATAGATTTGCCAATATTTTTCTCTTTTCTCAGCATAGGTATAAAATGGGAAACGAGTCCTTTTCATCCATGCCATTATTCAGATAATAATTATTAATTTTCCATGGTGTTGGAATAAATAAATCGCCAAGTTTTTACCTAAATAATCGGAATATTGCGAGCAAAAATTCTCTTCGGAGAAACATTTATGGACTATTCACACCAAAAAATTATGATCTACTAAGGAATGAATATAAATTGGGCACCCGGTATCAACCCTATCACTATGTCTCACTCATGTTATTACTGCAATTAATAATCTTGCAGTGGTCCATACCGACAAATGTTCGCTAACGTTACAGGGTGAACATAAATATGGCGTGCTTTATTATTGTAGTATAAAAAATAGGAGATGAACTGAATAGATATACCAACGAGGCAGCCAATAACGGGATCAATTTAAAAAAAACGAATGTTTTAATTCTATAAAAAGAAGGACCAAAACTCTTTTTAAAAAAACGTCAAGTTGCAAAAATTATATATGTATATAGCAATAAATACATTCAAAGTATACGCGAAAATTTTAAGTTTATTTAAAAATCTTAGAATCCGTAAGTTTTTAAGCCACAAATCTATCGCAGAAAATATTTTTTTAAACTAAAAGATGAACCGATGCTGAAATTTGTTTTTAAGTAGTAGAAGTTGGAGGATTAAAAAATTTGCCTTTTCCTCATGGTGATTATATTATGTCCGACCATGGTTTCATTTATGCGCAACATTTTCAAGTTTAACGTAACTATACGCTGTAATGAAACCATGGTCAGACAAAATAATTCATCATGTGGTAAAAGCCAAGTTTTTTATACCTTCAACTCCTACGATAAAGGATTTGAACCAAGTCACCCCAGCTGTTATTACTTATAATCCTTGATAAACTTTTTAATTTCAATTCCCAATAATAAATTAGTTTATACTAAATGCTCGAGCTAAATGAAATTACAGAGGAAAATCATTATTTTGGAAACTGATTAAAACGTTTCCCAAGGTGATGATCTCGAATGCTGCTAAAAATAAGGCTGTAAAATGCCCGGTCTCGCGAAAAGGCTCTTCTCCCTGCACATCGCGCATCAATATTCTAGCGCCAAACACCACCTGAGCTCGCGTCCCTTGTTAGTTCCGAATGGCGTCGTTAAATTCACAAAGGCCGAGCCTCGGTCACCTCGGCAAGCTCGCGCGAGTTTTTATTTTCACCCACCTTCATCCCGGCCACCGGATCTCGCGGCGAGAGAAAAAACTTACGACCGCAACGAATCAGATCAAGGTGCAGGAGGAGAGTCGTTGGTTAGCCTTCGCGAGGGAGTCGGGGAAAGGCGGTTGAAGAGGGGGGTGACGTCAACGGAAAGGATTACAGGCCACACGAAAGCTTACGGCATTACGTAGCAGACGGTTTTGTTGCAGGAAGGGTCAATTTTTTGAACACTCGACGTAGCGGGTGAAAGGATAGCACTCGTGGGATAATTTTTAGTTTCCAAATTTCAAAAATGAGATTAACCATTTGCACATAACCAATTTCAATATTACTAATATTAAAATGGAAGATTTTCCGTTCGGCCTCTAGATGCGTTGTTATATCTCGTACATTTACATTGGTTAACAATTATTGGCCACAATAAGAGACATGATGTCCTGAGGAAAACAATCGTAGAAGGACAGGTGGAAGGGAAGAAAGGCAAGGGACGGCTTCGAATGAGACAGAGGACAGGCTATAAAGGATGTAAAAGAGAAGTAATACGTCGCTATGAAAACGCTAGCGGAGAGGAGAGAGGAATGGAGAGCTATGCCAAATCAATCAGGATTGTTAAGGCACTGCAGAAGCATATGACTTTGTACGCACGGGTGCAAAAGTTAAATATACCGAAGGGTTAAGATCGCAATCAAAAACCCATACCGAAATTCGCTTTGAGAAAATGGCATGGAGTTGTAACTGGCTATCACACCTTACCGGGAAACGGGAGGTCCGGGTTCGAATCCCGGCTAAGTCAAATAATTTTTCATGGCGAACTCCATCCTTTGGTATATTTAGCTTAGGATTTTTGACTAACGATGATTGTGAACAATTATGGTTTCCAAATTTCTCGGGAAAATAATGTATGATTACGGTTATAATTTGAAATTAATATTCGTGACTCAAATCCACAACTTTTCAACACTACTACTCGCGATTGCAAGAATTTTAATGCAAATATTGGGATATAACGGATCGCTCTTCACACGTTGCCGCTCTGCGGACATTTTTGGAAGCAGATTGAAAAGCTCTCTGAGTGGGAACATCATCATTGGGCCTCCTTTATTTATTCTCTTTGTTGAATACCTTTAGTTATTGCAACAGTGGGTGATTGAAGGTAAGTTTTCCTTTCGTGGTCCATACTCATCGACAAGCAAATTCTCCTTTTCGGGTCAGTTTTCAATTTCTAAGTTGAAACTATAAATTAGCATTTCTGTCTGCCCTTTCGTTACTTTACCCACCATTTTTTTTCTCTTGACTCCTCCAACATGTTTTGCGCTTCTTGATATGTGCACCTGAAGGCGTATTGGATAGGTCTAGAGATGGATGATCATGCAGGAGTCTTATATATTTTTATATTTAATGAATCACGAAGAATGAGGGGATCAGGTTGGTGTAGTGGCTAGAGTGTAGGGTACCCACCCTGTGGACTCGGGTTCAAATCCCGGCGGTGGCAGAGAATTTTCAAAGACTTCCTGATCCCTACTAGAATGTTGTGTGGAGGGAATTCAAAGCGCAATATTCCGTCCGTCGGATGGGACGTTAAGCCGTGGTCTCCTTGGCACCTTTCGTAAAGAGCAGGCTAATACTGACGCTGGGTTTCTCTCCACCCTTCCTTCCATCTGGTTTCTCTCTACCCTTCCCTCATGGTGCAAATGTCCTCAGCTGTCGGTCGCCTCCTCCAAATACCATACCTCAAGTGCAAAATCACTCAACAATCGTCCAACGAATCAAATCTGCTCATATAATAGCCCTAATGGCATTGGGTGAGCGGATTCGATACGGTGGGCAACTGTTGAGCGTTTGTGCAGTGGAGGTATCGATGCGATGAATGACTTTTAGTTCTTGGAACTTGTGTGATCCACTAAAATGTTAGTCAGCATGTCTTTGTTCATTGAGAAGGGGTATTGATTTTCATGGGCATATTCATGCCGCTCAATTCGCAAGTTGACTCGAATTTTTGTAGCATTACATTTTTTTAAACTTATCATATTGATGATTATCATTCAGATTTTAGAGATTTAGAATAATCCCCTTATCAATATTATCCGGCATCTCAAATAAGTACATATTTTATCTAGGTAGATATTTACTGTTAGAGAAACAGTTAAATAAAGTCTATTCAATAAGTGCTTATACCTTTATGATGTTACGGCAAGTTATTACGATTTAAACAATTTGCAAGCACATCCGGATAAAAGGCATAATATTCAAGCAAGGCAAGGCAATGTCAAAAGGGAGTGGTACTACTTTTCTTACCGTTTTTACTTTTCGGCTTTACTTTGAGAAATTCCACCATGACGGGGTTATAAAAACTTTTTATTAATTCATATAGTTTAATTTTTCCAACACATTTCGGCCCTGATAACGCCATTGTAAATAGTTACTTCGACAGCCGACCACTCCACAAGGGATTGATGCGGGAATTTTTCAAAATGAACAAAGGAGTATCACATATATTTTTACAGAAAGGTCATTTTCTGTCATTCCATATTTTCCGTTAATACTGCACCTACAGTAATAAATGAATAAATGAAGTATCATTTTAACACTAAATCACCGGCTTCTGACAAAAAATACAACCTCAATCTCAAGTTTCACTATTTTCCCATTTAATTTAGCTTAAAAGTTTCGAAATTTCCATTACTTCCTCGAGGAATATCGACTGCGCACATTTTTTTATTCTTTACTTCAACAAAAAGGTTTAAAAACCCGTTGAATCCATAACTAAACCAAAGAAACGTAGCATGAGCAGGCAAAATATTAAAAATAAAATCTAAGAAGCATGAAGAATGCTAAACGTTTGATATTATTCAAGAATTATTACCAACGGGAATTGACAAAAAATGAAAATACGAAATGCGCATGATGATTGCACATGGATGAATGGTATAAAATTGTTATGCATAAAAGTTAGAGTTTATTGTGAAATTTTTAAAGAATTAGAGAATATTATGAATGTATTGTATGTAAATTTTGAGACTATAGTCTAATATTTTTCTAAGAAAAAATTCCTTGGAAAATAATTGATGAGGGGAATAACTGTATCGTAGTAGGTGTTCTGTGACACTAGATATTCCTTAATTTTTAACTTTTTGTCACATACTTATTACCTGATGGCGTGAAAGTGCGAAATTTTCACACGGGTTACCTAGTTAAATTATAATAAGGAAACGGGAATATTTCAGAATGATTGGAAGAATAAAATAGTCACCATTAACCAAATCATGGAAATGGAGGTCCACCTTCAGCAAGGAACGCAGGTAGGACAAAGATGGGATGAGCATCTCCATGGAGAAAGAAGTGGGGGGAAGCATGTTGCAGACTGCGGGAGGCGCATCCTTGCAGTGCTGTATCTCGCGCAGTGCTGCCGCCGGAAACTGCCTCCATTCGGC
Source organism: Ischnura elegans (assembly GCF_921293095.1). Lineage (NCBI taxonomy): Eukaryota > Metazoa > Arthropoda > Insecta > Odonata > Coenagrionidae > Ischnura > Ischnura elegans. The sequence continues at coordinate 81,926,738 of NC_060249.1, read as the reverse complement.
AACTCCTCATGGGACGGAACCCCACCGGCTTGAGTGTGTTCTTCCTGATCTCTGCTCTATATTTTTTTATATATCTATTCGTGCAGACCTCCGCTGGCTTCGCCGTAACCATTCAAAAGGAAGCCCCCCAACCCTTCTTATTTCCCCTATCCTCTTATAAAATTCACCGCAGTCGGTATCCCACTCCCATAGAGGAACACGAAGATGGCCTAGAGCTGCTGCCTCCGTGAATATTATTCCTCCGACCCACCAACTGACTAGTCCAGAGAAATGAAATAACTCAAATGTTGTACGTAGTAGCATACTCTTGAAAGGAAGGATGTGGGTTAAACCTACATTTTAATGAGCAAAAAATATTTCATTTCCTCTATGACGATAGTTGGGTGCTTTCATTCAAATAGGATATAAAATGGAGAATACCGCCTTCAACACCGTTGTGCCAAGATTGTGACCTATTTCGTTACTGCACTTGAAAATGAGGAAGCAGAGTAATAATCAGAAAATAATCTAATAAATATGAATATGAGTATAGTGAATGAAAGGGATAATATATTTCATTAATGAAAAGATTCAACCGTTCTACGTAGTTCTCACAAGACTGATCAATCTGGCATTTTTATATTCGCATTTAGAAATAAATTTATGGAAGAAAGTTAAGATGGTTTAGATGGAATGAAGGATTATTGCCTGAATTTAACATTAAAAGAACGCTTTGGGATTTCTCAAAGTCATGCGTGATAGTATGTTTTTCAACAACTCTCAAGTTCTCTTTAAAGAACTAGAGGATGTGACTCCGTAAACTAAAAAGATCTAATAAATGAGACTCCTTCCGTAGCTTCCTTTTTTTCCTCACGAAATAGTGATGAAGCGGTAATTTTTTAATTCTTCGGACCAATGCGGTGACTTCACCTGCGATAAATGTACCACATTTATCACTAGTCTAGAAATCCAAACCATAAAGTTCAGTAGAAGATGTTCATTTGGCTACTAGGCACAGGGTCATCGGGTCGTTGATTTGTGGACGATTTTAAGGAACTAAGTTTGCCCAAGCTCTATAGTCGTGCACTCGTGAAGCTGAAATGAAATATTGCTGCGGTTGATTATTTTTCGAGGTGAGCATGGTATTGTTAGTAGTACGACTTCAAACGATCTTATAAATGATTGACGAAGGATTAAATCATGAAATTATTAAAGTTGTTTACATTTGTTGAGTACATTTTTAACACTTTCATTGCACTAAGTAGAGTGGAAAAACAAAATGGTGTCCCATTTTTCCAGCCTGTGCCTGTAGCACCTAACTGTACAGGAAAAGAACAAAAACCAAGGCTGGAATTATTGATATAGTACACCAGAGCAGTTTAATGCGTATAATTCACGGCAACAACATCATCCCTATTTTTTAAAGACTGTATTTACGCTTGGCAAGTTTGCTAAATTCCCAATATAGAGTACTAAAAATGAATTCTGGAAAAACGCAGCATACTATTGAACCTCGATTGAAACATTTATTGATGCTTTGTTCCATGTCGCACTGGAAATTAATATATCAAACATTGCTATTCATCGTATGTAAACATAAGTTATCAAGCAGACAAATGTCATATAAAATTTTATTTTGACGAAAAATCAGCTATTAGCACTGAAATAAAGTTCCTAGACTAGGAGGTAAATAAATTCTCTTTATTCATAATTGTAAAGTAACTCCAATGGGGAAAAAGGTTTCATAAAAACTCGAACCGGGGAAAAGATGGGGTAACATATGCGGAAAAAAACCATTTCAAATCTTCTCACATTTTAACTCACAATGTGAAGTGTACCATTAAGGCCATCTGCACGCAAATTGTAGGCAACGCGTGCAAACCCGTCCTCATCGCAACCCATGCCTCACTCGAAGTTCCCGTGCCGGACGTTGAGAAAGCGAGCTAATGACCTCACAGCACGCCTCCACCGGCCTCTAAATTTTCGTAATCCACTTAGGGCCCTGCCGGGTATCTAGACGCCCGGCACAGTGGAGGGCCTCATATCCCGCGGTCGGGTCAGGGGTCAGAGATAGTCCCGCATCGCACGGAAGGAGGGAAAATGGTGCAGGACCCAGGGGAATTTGACGTGATGGAGAAATAGCTCTAAGATGAGGGAGCTGGAGTATTTGAGGCATGCAGACAACGTATATCCATTCCAGAAAATTTAATACAAAGAGGAGAAAATGGCTGCCGGACAAGGGGCTTGGATGATCAGACAGGCGACTAGCCAGGGAATAGGTTGAAATAAGCTGACCCAAGAAAAATGAGCTGTCCCTACGTAAATTGGATTGAAAGGCGTGAAGTATGGAGTGGCTTGATAACCACAATGATTGCTGTCCACCTATGCTGCCATCAATTATCATTTGTACTGCTGAGAATGTTACATGAGAGAACTTCGGTCGTCACTTTTTTAGAAGTCCATTGCACGTGAAAAAATAGGCATTACAGTATTCGTCAATAGTTTAATCACGCTTTCAACACTTTATTTTTCATTATCAAGGGAATTTGGCCTTAAAAATTCGTTTAAAGTTTTTTTTAACTGGTTGGGAATTAAAATCATCGTGAAATAGTAAAATTCTACATTTTTCAAATGATAATGAAGCCATAACGGGTTTTTCAGTATATTTTTCCTGGTTTTCTGATACAATTAAGACTAAAAACAAATTTACTGTTAAAACGAAAAAAAGGCTCTTTTACCAGTTGGAAATATGACTGCGCACTAAAATATCTGGAACGTCCCTCTAGCTGGATGCTAGCGAACCATACTCGTGGCTGTAACGCTTTACTTGGGGAGGTGGCCGATATGAACAACTTCAGATTTTTGTAATACGTAGAGCTGGAACGTATGGGGTCTTCATAACGCATGATGTCATGAGACGCTACGTCAACACTTATGAGCTGTTGAAAATTCTCAATCATAATTGGATACATGTAATTACAGAGAAAATTAACAGAATAATAAGTTATAGCGATATCGATAAGCTCAAAAACACAGAAAGATAAGAGCAATAATTTGTGCCTACTCATCCGGCCAACAGTGATATTCCCGAGATCCACGTGGATACCGAGGGGAAAAGAAACCTCGATCCATTCTCGCACTCGCACTCCAGCGGCAATAAAAACTTCTTAACGGTGAAAGCGGGAGAGGAGAACCTAAGGGATGGGTGCCTAAAGTGACAAACGAAGAAATAATTTCAGCAAGCCGTTTTGGGATGTCGGCAAATGCCATTTAACGGTGTTTAAGGTCAATATAATAGCAAAAATTCATCTAAGTTGTCAATGGAAAGGGAAGGAGGAGCGTTGTAGGAGTAACAATCTACTGTATTTGCTGATGCCCACTGTTGATTTGTAGCATTAGATAAATGTTGAGTCACATGGGAAAATGTGGACAGTGTAATTTTTTTCATTTTTTCATTTCAATTCATTCATTTTCACAGTGTAAGTCCATCATTGCGAAACAAGTTTTTCGGGACATATAACTCATCCTCACGAAAGCTGGTTCAGTGATAAGAAATGGAGTTCTTCAGAAAACATGTTAGCCATCCAGTTCTGAAATTCCATTGCATAAAACATCAGGAAACTTTATCAGTTAAGTCCGGACTAAAATAACTCGAAGTTATGAAAACTGCAAACAAATTGGTTAACTTTATTTCAGCGCGCCCATTTGAAAAAGATAATTCCAAATGTTTGGAGTTAAGTAAAATCGGGATGCAAAGGATTAACCCTGTACAAAAATGCTCGCTGAGTCAGTAGAGGTTGGTTTCTTCAAAGATTATTCTTGTGTTCACGACTGAAATTTGAAGAATTTTATACCATCTTCTGGATTTGCATGATAGCAATGCTTACAAAAATTTTCCTCGGCGCTTAAATCATTTAAACATAAAATTAAAAGACACGGATAAAAATTTGACAAGTTAAAATATTTTTCGAATCTTAAAAATATCCAGCTAATATCAGAAATCAAGTATTCAATTCTCACGGAATCGTAATGCCATTCCTATCAGTTAATTGGTCAACCATAGAATACTTATATGCAGAATTTACTCGCTTCAAGCCATTCAAAGAAACGGGGAAATTCTTATAATTGTAAGACATGCAGGCAAGGAAGGAGTTGCGAAACTCGTGAGAAAATGATCATCATGAAATTCCGAAACTTAACAATGGATTGGTGAAATTGGGCGACCAAGGAAAAGCGGCCAACAGAGTGAGGAGTTTCGTGGGAAGGACAGAGGATCGATATCTGCTGCAACGTCACAATGGAAGGGACCTTAACCCACGGGTTTAACTTTCGGGAGACACTGGATACCGGGAACTCTCATTGTTTTAGGCAAAATTCTTACTTAAAATGTAAAATAATGTCATACATTCATGAGTACGGGTACTCACTCTTTCAAAAGGCCTTAAACTTATTTTGCATGATACATAAAATGCAATTATAAAAATTACAATGTGCTAATAGTTCTGTATTTGGAGGACTCTTATTTTTCAGGTAAAATTCTTGCGATAGTAGATAAGGAATAAAACACTGAATAAGAATTTCGTACTCCCACAAATCATATGAGAAATCAATTGAAAAGAAATCAATTTTATCATCATTGATAGCAGTAACTAATCGCATTATATATTTTCACGGAAGAAATATGATGCAGATAAGTTTGAAGATAATATAAGTATTCAAAAGTTTAATTTCCAGTTATTGAGCTCAAGTTATTGAAATAATAGATCACTAATTGAAATTAAGATTCTGATACAGTAATATGAAAAAAGGAAGGTATTATCGCATTGATTCAATCAATACTTATTCAAATTAAGTTTTGGAAGTAGTTCTCCTACAAATTTGGAATTAATCAAAAACATGTCGTATTTACCGTAATATTTTTTATGGACTTCAAGCAATGGCTGCCACAGGCGTACATTTTTACGGAGAGTACGCATCAATGCATAAATTAAAATGACTTTTCGTACGAATTAGCAAGTTGTGATGGCACATGGGTCGCTTAAACTAAAAGGTACGCTTTCTTTAAACTGATTTATAAAGTTATTTCAATGAATAAAAATAAGATGGTGACTGATTTCTCATTATATCGTTTTATTTTAACTTTCATTAGAAACCTGTTTTTCATCCATATCTGGCAATGAATGCAGTTAGTTAAAGGTACATTACTCTGATAAAATTCGTTTTCATGTGGAGTAGAAAAACGTACAGAAATTGATGCAGAATTTGTACAATAATTATTTTAGATAGCCATAGCAAAAATGAATCTTCTCTGATTATCTGAGCTGATAAACGTAAAATATAGAAAATATTATGTATATCTCAAAATATTTACTGCTATTCGTTTCATATTCGGCTAATATCACTGTAATCATATAAAATAAAAAATATGAAATGGTATCGTATGCAAAGAAATGCAATGGCAGTTTAGTTAGAAAAAAAACGTCATTTGATGATAGCACAAATACTGTGATGTTCTTCCGAGCTGAAAAATAGGCAGCAAATCTAATGATCATGTGCTAATTGAACTACCATCGCACACATAGAGCCGCTCCTATCCTGCATCGGAGATTTGCCGCCGGGGGTCGCGGTAGCGGAAACGAAGTTCAGGCATCGCGTGCGCGGTGGAAGGAAAGATACGCATCGCTTCACAAATGCACTCCAGAATTCATGAAGCGGTGGGAGAGGGATTCGCACAATGTCGCAGAAGCGCGGTGGTTACGGCCGCTCCTCCTTCCATAGCGTGGAACCCCTTCGTCCTTCTCATTCTGGTTAGAAGCAGTCTCGCAAAGGCCAGGGCACTTAAATTATGACACGAAGAGCAATGGAATGGCTCAAAGAATGCACTCAACGTGGCTAAAAGGTTCACTTAAAACCTCCCTGGTACCGTACAGCACTTGGAAAGCTACATTTTCTTCTAATTCGCTGCGTTTAAATTTTCACCCTACCGATGCGGAAGTGAGAAGCTAAAATGTGACCATCTTCTAAATTCTTTGTTTACATTTTCATTGCTACATTTCTTTGAGCTTAAGAAAAAAGTTAGGAAAAGTTTTCGAGAAAAACAGAATTCATGAAAGCTGCAGATTATTCTAATGACATAAGTGTTTATGTGACGATTAGAAATCTCATTTCCTACGTTTTAACTATTATTATTAAACTATTATATTACAACTAACTTCGTTGTTAATAGTGACCTGAATTAAAAGTAATCAGCAGCTATCAGATTGAAAAAAAACAGGGAATCATCAAATCATCCTCATTTAATATGCTAATCTTAACCATAAAGATGGGATTTAAGCCATAAAAAATTTTCGATCCTTAAAAATGGTACTCATAACCTTGAGAATTAAAATTTCTCATTTCCACCATCGAAGTAGTGAAGGATTGGTACACTGTCTACGAAATTCTTCTCAAAATATTACCATACCTTAATGATGTGATCAGCGGACCTTCTAATAATTTACTCACAAATCCTCTGAAATTTTTTCTAAAAAAGTCTTTGAAGACTTTGTTTTGTGAGAATGCAACATTTGGTATATTTTAGGAGTGCAAATTTGCGGGATATATTTTTTTAACCTGAAATTGTATTCAAACTGGAGATTTTTTTGGGATTTAGATTTGACTTGCTTTTATTAGCCATACTAAACCTTACGAAGTCTGGAGTGCTTTTATTCTTGAGTAGTAGAAGTGCTTAACCCGTTAACGCCTAGCGGTACCAAATGGTACCAGCTGGTAGTGCAGAGCTAAACGTAACTTATTTGTCATTTACCGTAATTTATTAGGGGTTTTGAGAGAGTTCCGAAAAGTTTGCAATTTAAAAAATGTAATTAAAGCATTTAGAGCCGGCTGAAAATTGGAAATTATCAACTAGCCCAAAAAAACGGAATTTTTAGAGCAAGCATTTCGATTTTCTTTGCTTACGTCTTATATACTGCTAACACAAAAGTCTTATTATGCAATTATGATTTTTATAACATGTATATCTCAGATAAAGTATATTTTTTAGACGGGAGCCTAAAATTTGGGATGTTATGATGCAGAACATTTTGGTGGTACCATATGGTACCGCTAGGCGTTACTATTAGTGGTAAAGGAATAAATTTTGCACCTAATGACTCAGAATTGCATTGACATTTAGATACACGATTACCACAAAAATCGCGCAAACTTTTTAATCCAGGCGTTACCGGGTTAATAATGTAAGTCTCTGGAGGCATCTGGGGAATTGTATTCAAATATTCATTCAATAATTCACACCTCCGTTTAAAGTCATTATGTAGTATCCTACCACCCTGTGCTCGGGTCATGTTACCAGCTCCTCCATGCTCTTCTCCTTTTGCTTGTAAGAACCTCGTGACACGATCCAACTTTCCCTTTCGTTCCTCTTAACAATGTATAACGCAAGTCTCCTAAGTTTTAGCATGAAACTTTCCCAATACTCCGACCAATTTCTCCTGTACGTGCGCTTGTATGATGTTAACTTCGATAAACTAAAGCCCAATTTTGCTCTGCCTTTTCTGGATGGTAATTAACATAACTTCTTCCTCACTATCTACGATACTATGGAGACAGTGGAGGGACCTATATTGCCGTAGAAGGAATGTTTAAGGACCCGTACTTTTTTGTCCTGAACGTGGCACTGAGCTCCATATTCACCGCATTTCAATGCATTCATTATTTTCTCCACATGATTGTCATGGCAGATATAAGGAAAACGGGGAGAGGGGCCGCCCCCCATATTTCCTGGGCAGTTTTAAAAGATGGTCCTCCTTTACTTTGCTCACTAATGATAGTTTTTATTATACTATATTAACTAACAATGCTTAAAAATAAGTTATGAATGCCAAAAACGTTACTTGTCAATGCATTGTCAAACCTAAGACGCAATTTCGATGAGACAGGAATTTTGGATGCCGCAAAAAGTAACGAGGCGGCTAAAAAATAACCACATCAATCCACCCGTGCGTGAATGAAAGGAGATTCTTCAAAGACTGCTGTTGATACTATCCCCAATGAATGCCACTAGTCACAGCGTACTTATAACTATTTTTACAATAAGATAAGATAACTGAAGACATTTTTATATTCCTATTCAAATCAACTTTGTTTAATAAAATATGGGTCAATATCTGAAGTAAAACATATTTTAAATCTTTATACAAAGTTGGCGTAGTTTAACCATTGAGGTAATCATACCTTAATAAAATCATTCTGAAGATCTATTAGATACACAGCGCAAGAAACTTAAAGTGATTTACATGGCTGTACAATTGAAACTTGATTTAGCGAAGGATCATACGCTTTTACGGAAAATAGGAATATTTATAATGACCGTCAATATCAGGATCAGTAATTGACATTTTCAACTCCAAAGAAACTGAAAATCAGAAAGAAGTTCAAAACACTTGTTAATCCATCCATGATTCTGAATAGGCGTAAAAATTCTAAAAGGAATTACTATTTGCTATGACTTAGCATTCAGACCTCAGTTGGCTCTAGATCCACTATCGCCACTATAGTTCATAATGCTAATTGCGTCTAGTGTTTGAAAATAGTCATTTGTTGCTGTCAACTAAACCGGCCATATTTTCAACGCTGAACGAGGATATGATTGACTCAAGTTCCTAAATAATTAACTCTTCCTAATTGATTGAAAACCAATGTAAAGCACCTGAAATACGTTTGATAACAAGTTTATGAAATTCATAATATTGATAAATATATCTCTAAGATTTGAAATACGTTTGATGACAGGTTTATTAAATTCACACTATTGATAAATTATATAATATTTGATAATAATGAATATACCCATAATATGTATAAAAACGCTAAAATAAATTTTATGATGAGTTCAGAGTGAAGGTTGAGCATATTATTATTTTTCTTTTAGGTGTCTTTCACAACAACTTAACGTAGCGTTACTTAGTAGTTGAAAAGTTTTGAATAGCGTCGACTATTTCTGCCAGCAGTGTAACTCGACTTTGAAAAGTTATTAGTTGAGAAAAATAACAAGTTTTTCTTTGAGTAGCCAAAGGCAAGAAAAAATATCTATTGTTATCTATGTAAATTATTAGAAGTTCTCCTACACAAATTTCATGATTAACGCACGGTTTTAGTAGTGGTTCGTAGAATATTTCGCTTATAGGTCGCGGTGATATTAAATCACTTTAAAAAACGAGTTTGGAGAGTTGAATAGAGTCGATTACTGAGTACTATAAAAAATGAGTCACGGGGAGTGCAGGGTTGATGTTCTCAAAATAGATTTTTCAATGAGTGATTCGGGCACCCTTCAAGCCTTTTGAATGCCTTATGCGCCTCCTAACTATCTGCTCATTGGATGTTGAGCAATGCAATCTCAATGGCCTCATTCTCCTCTATGGGTATGAACATCTCGTATTCAATCACATCGGCAGAACTCATGCACTTAACCTTGATATCCACGGGCGAGACCTGGATTCGATGAATGCACCTCATCACGTACACGTTACATCACACGCAAATTTTTTTTGGCTCACGATCTGACCTCATCAAACATTAACTTCGACTTTCATTGACCAAATTCCTCGGCTTAAATAATTCCACTAATTAGGAATGGCAATGAGCAATTCTGATCAGTCGATGCCACGAGAGACAAAAGATAAATCTGCAAAACGCAATCATTAAATTTTTACCTACCTCCTAAAATAATATGAGGCTTCTATACTGAAAATGAAATCATAGGTGCCAAGTATATCCAAAATTAAAATAGATAAATACTATGAATAATAATGAGAGAATAGAAAAAAATTGCCAGAAAATTGACGGGTGAGAAAGGTTAGACTTTATCCGATAGCACATTCGGTTACTATCAAAATTTGATCCACGAACCCGGAGCGGCCTTTTCCAAAATTTCCGAAGTCGACCTTTGCGTATTTTTTATGCGTTCCATGCCTACTGGGCATCGATTTGACACGATTGGGCCGTAAAAATGGTGCAGCTTGACTATTTTGCCCTCGAAAAGAATGTTTTCAGAGGTAGAAAGTCCGCTTGTAGACAAAACATTGCACCGACGAAGAAAGCCGAGAAAACTTCAAGGTTTTCCTGCGAGTAACCCACAGCGCAAGGAAGAGAGATAAATAATTAATTCTTCCTAAACCTAATACAGCATAGATAAAACAAATATTATTTATAGAACAGTTAAAATATAACACTGCTCGCTTTAACCCGTGTCTGTGGCGAAGGATTTTCAGCCATTTTTCAATATTTACAAGTGACTTTGAAACATTTGTAATAAAAACTTTTCACACTGGATACTAAATTTCCACGCAGACATATCTGAAACAACGCAGGTTAGCAAGGGAATTAGAAGTTACTCCTAAGTTTTAGTGTATTCGAAATACAAGTAGTGCCTGCAGTTTGAAAATCACAGAATAGCCCTATCCCAGAAATAGAACAAAAGATACAATAGGAAAAATAATGTTTATTTTTACCTGGCGGTACCTAACAGTAACGTGATTTTTTATGAGGGGAGATAATTTTTCCATTATATTTGTCGGATGAAAAATTGGAATAATTTCAATTGCTTTCAAGATTGTCTAGCGATTCGATCGATGGATTTTCTTCCTCATAGGAAAATCCACTAGGATCGCTAGAATATTAATTGCTTATGCTTGGTTTCGCTAATAATAATAAGGCCCCCTTCGCTTCTATAGCGTTGGGGTGTTTTTCCCTCGTCCCGTCCCTTCCGTACCTAACCTTTCCCAGAGGCGTCGGCGGGCTCCCATCGCGTCGGCGCCTCTATCCTTTTTCCTTCCCTTCCTTCCCCTCCCCGGGTGTCTGGGCGTATTAGCCACGGGCTTGGTTCCCGGCCCCGGTGCGTTGTACCCTTGAAGGGCTCCCCTGAGCTCTCACACGTTGCTTTCAAGATTCTCTAGCGATTTGATCGATTGAATTTTTCCTCATAGGAAAGTCCTCTAAAATCGCTGGCACATTAATGGCTTTGCCTGGTTTCGCCATTTAGTTGGGCCCTCTTCGCTTTTATAGCGTTGAGGTGTTTTTTTCCCGCCTCATCCCTTCCGAACTTATCCTACCCCAGAGGCGTCGACGGGTTCCTATCGCGGCGGCGCCACTTTCCTTTTTCCTTCCTCTCGAGGACCTTCCCGGGTGATCGGGCGTATTCTCTGACTTGCTTCCCGGCCCCGTTATATTGTATCCTTGAAGGGGTCCCCTTGAGCCCTTAATCCATGCTTTCAATATTATCTAGCGATTTGATCGTTGGATTTTTCTTCCTCATAGAATAATCCTCTAAAATCGCTGGCACAGTAATGGTTTTCCTGGTTTCGCAAGTGGTAGGACCCGCCCGCCTTTGTGATGGCGCGGGATTCCTCGTCCCATCCCTTCCTTCCCTATCCCGTCCCAGGAGGCGTCGTCGGGCTCCTATCGCGGCGGCGCCTCCTTCCTTTTACCTTCCTGTCTTCCCCCTTCTGTGGTGCAGAGGTGATAAGGTTATAGCTTCAGACTTCGGCCCAAGAGAGTAACCCCGCGAGCCCGCCCTAGGGTTTCGAATCCACTGCTTTCAAGATTTTATCGATAGATTTTTCTCTTTAATAGGAAAATCCACCAAAAACGTTGGCACATTAATGGATGATGCCTGGTTTCACTATTTAGTGGGCCCTTTCCGCGTCTATAGCGGTGAGGTGTTTACCCCGTCCCTCCTTTCCAACCATATCCCTATCCCAGAGGCGTCGACGGGCTCCAATCGCGGCGGCGCTGTAATTCACTGTTATGTCTGCGAGATATGGACAATGAGGAAAGTGACAGAATATTAGACCACAGTTCTTCTTAGGAAATGGTGTCCTTTTGTTGCTGGTAAATACTCGTATATGAGTATTGCTCGGTGTTCTATTTTTAAGAAAAATAGCTTTAGCAACACCTATGAGGCATTATGACAACAAATTTACCATTTATAATGGTCATGGAACAACAAAATTTACTTCCCCTTTTAAAGTGAAGTAGGGAGTATACTTTATTATTATTAGAGATAGCGTACTTGATAATAAAGGTTTGTGTCGAGCTGTTTGCGAATCATCCAACTTGAGCTTCCCGCTTCAATTCAAAGCAAAAACTTTTCGCATTACGCCATTTCATAACCTACAAATCCCCACTCCCGTTTTTCTCTTTCCCGCTTACCTCCATCCTCCTCGTCACCAGCAATGTGCAGCACTTCTTCGCTCCTTTTCCTCTCCGTCTTTCTCACCTTCTCCATTCTTTTCTAAACCCACTTCTCGATAGGTCGTCATTCTTTTCTTATCTACTTTCCTCAGTCTCCAACTTTCTGCACCGTAAAGAGCTGTACCCCAGCTCAGTACATTAGGTGGGAAATGAATATAATTTTATGTTTTTCGCGGGAACAGTCATTAGCTATCCCAAACGGTATACCTCTATCGGATGAGTATTATGGATGCGAAGTTTTGAGGTGTTTTTCGCCACATAAGCAATATTTTTGTTCAACCATAAGGCTGACACAGGGTATTCATATCGTGAGTTTTATTTCTAGTAATGATTGTATAACCATTCATACATAATCGTATTTGATTTGATATCGATATTGACATGCATGATATAACATGGTGCCAATTAGGACTGATTCTCGCAGAAAATGAACTAAAGAAGAGGGGAAAAGACTTGGAGTTGAAGCTCTCAATGAAATGGAAAAAAATTAAAGGTGTGCCAAATTTTCCTTAAAATGGTGAGAAATAAGCAAAAAAAGTCGTGTAATTTATGCTTTCGATAAGTTTACTTTAAATTGAAAATGTGTCTATGATGACTATTTAAATATTTGAACTTTCGATGAATATGAAGTAGCATCATAACTTTGACTTAATAATTTTGACAATACTTTGCTTTTAGTTTAATGTAGGTATGACCATACTCAAGTTTCTTCATTAAATGTGTTTTTATGTAATTAATAAAAGTAAAAAATTATTTTATAAACGGAAAAAATTAAACAGTTGCCGTTGCTCCTTCAGCCACAATTGATAAAAAATAATGAAAGTCATAGTTTTCATTTTCAAAGAAGTAAATCATTTTGAGAGAAAACAAAGAGGATTTTTATATTAAATCCTCACTAAAGAATTAGTCATCAATGTCTCATTTTTGGATATATTTACCATCAGAATGGGCAAGATGACCTCATTATGGCCAGTTTTATTTTAATACATTTCGAGAAGAAAAAAAGCCTTTCAATTCAAGAGGTAGAAAAATATTTAGTTTTTTCAATGCTTCCAACGATTTAACATCGCTCGCACGCATTGCAGTAGCTGGAACTTCGTTCGGGGGGATCCAAAAGCAAGGAAAGGGGAATTTTTGCGTTACAGGGTCATAAGTAGGGTGTTATAAACTAATTTTTACACTTTTCGTAATCGAAAAAAAACTTCAAATTTCAAAGAAATCTTTTGAACATTCATGATATTTCAATCTTTTGTTTTCTTTTATGAAGCGAAATAATTGTGTTTTTATATTTTGAGGGGGGCCCGGGCCCCTCGGACTTCCCCCCTCGCAACGCCACAGCTCGTTCACATAAGTAAAAATGTGCAAGAATGCGGAGAAGCCTCTGAGACTCTCCAATTAAAAACGATTGTTCATTATGACACTTCCAAAAAAATGGTGCCCTCTAGAGCGCTACGCATTGCGATAACAAGGGCATTTGTTGTACACAATGCTGTCGAGGAGAGAAGCCAGGAAATAAAGCCACGAGGAAGTGAACATGGGAGTAGTTGAATTTACTGAACCTTGCTGTACTTTGCTGAACCAGAATTTGGATATCTAATTACAAACAATGGGGAGCGGTTGCTACGTAATTACCTAGCGAAAAGAATGCTTTGTATGCAAAAAAAAGGATTAGTAAAAACCTAACTCTTAGCGCGTAAAGGTTACTGAACTCAGTTCATAAGTTGAGACTCCCAATAATTCCCAATTTTAAACACTTATACCAATCAAATGACGGTACCTTTAGAGATTTCGATACTCTGAAATTTGAGCAATAATGTGGAATCCTTGATTAAGAAAAAGGGATAACATAAAATTCAAAATAAAAATAATGAGCAAGGCACATGAATTACTGAGAAATACATAGCTTTAAAAGAAACCTAATTTTACTTTATTTTCCAACCAGATAGGGGGAATTTAAGTATCTACCTAAATTACTACGTGGGATCCATTACTCATGCGTTTTTATTTTGTAAACTACCTTTAAATTAGATAGTTCATCATATTAGCCATAACTGAAGTTATTAAATTATGTCAATAAATTGACATCGCCAACTAAAGCATTTTTGTGTATACTGTTTGTAAAGTCATGTAATGAGTGCTAAAATCATTTCATAAAAATATTTTACATCGTCACATTCTGGTCAGGCGAAATTCAAATTTAGCGATGAAATTCATTCTAAGTACCCCATGACGTAAAAATAATTTTGACGGTAATCACTACTGTAATTTGATGAAAAAGGCAAATATATTTAAAATATTGTGTCCTCTTTTCACTAGTTTTGAGTTATACTCCTTTATGGTGAACTAAAATAGCTCTTCCCAAAAAATTGAAAATTCTATAAGCATGCTGTGTAGGTGTATGTAGGAAGTATTACCTATGATGTTATCACGGTATTCCATTCGCATACAATATGTAGAAATGACTAAACACAGCTCAAGTTCATGCCACTGATATGCAAAACCTATGGCCAGCCATTTACGGATCAGAAGCATACAAAAAGACCATTGAAACGAAATGTCATAGTGATGAAGAAAAGAAAGAAAGAAAAAAGGACTTCGAAGAACTTGTAATTGGCCAAAGTAGCGTTCACAGAATCAGATAAGAGTGTATTGATGTCCGCATGAAAATCATGATAATTCTTTCCGCAGCTTTAATGTAATTTCGTTGACTTATTCTAGCGAAAAAGATGAGACCTCAATTAAACATTGCTGATGAAATTCTATCAATATGGTCAGAGAAGTTGACCTCATGAGAAAAATTTGCAGTCATGAATGGTAGGGATGAGGACAATATATTAATCATCTAGGGGGATCGGGTTGGTGTGGTGGCTAGAGTGTTGGCTTCCCACCCCGTGGGCTCGGGTTCAAATCCCGGCGGTGGCATAGAATTTTCAGAGTCTGCCCGATCCCTACTTGATGTTGTGTGGAGAACATTTCGAGCGCAACACTCCATCCGTCGGATGGGACGTAAAGCCGTGGTCCTCTTGGCGCCTTTCGTTAAGAGCAGGCTAATGCCGACGCCGGGTTTCTCTCCACCCTTCCTTACCTACCCTTCCCTCATGGCGCAAATGACCTAAGCTGTCGGTCGCCTCCTTCACATACCATTCCATACTTAATCACCAAGGCGTCACAACCTACGGACCCTTGGTCTCACTATTGCCCGGAAAGGAATCATTCCGGTTACACAAAAAGAAAACGGAAGAGGGACATTTATCGAAAATGGTATTTCGGAGGTCACTCTTCTTACTATCAATTTAGGAAAGCTTTCTTATTCTCAGCGGGATTTTCGCTCCTCCTACATTGGAGCGAACGTATAAGCTAGCGCTCCGACTGAGTCCCGTTGGATCGTAGTAACTCGCTCCCACACTGGGACGGACTGCGAATGCAATATTAATCCGTCGTCGGGAGAAACTCGTGTGGTAGAGGTGGAAGTGACGCAGGGAAGGTTTCTCTGGATGCAGGGCGTAGATTGCCGAAGGGAGGCCATAAAGAAGGGGTTACGACTCCTCCCTTGGTGATATAAAAAGTCTTTTGGGTGAAACTTTCAAGGAAAAAGGAATAAGAAATATGGCCGGCAGTATTATAATATATGGGATAATAGAAGATTTTCGCGGAAGAATTCTGCACGGACTTAAGAGTAGTGGAAGCACAGTATATAAGACATTTTCTCCTTAATACGCCATAGACCCAAAATAAAATGTACTTCAATTCCAAGTTAACGGCTATTATTGGCGTTACCATTTTCCGAGAGAGTAGGTAGTGATATATTTAAGGTACAAAAAAGAAGTTTTTTTAATTTGGCGAACCCAGGTTTTGAATTTCTATGCCAACTGGAAAAGGATATTGTAATATTGACAACGCAGTCGGTATCTTGTATGAAAGAGAATGAAAATATTTTGTTAGAAGGTAGTATCTACGTGAATTCCAGTGGCATAGAAGTTAAAAACGCCTCTCTTTACCAGTACTGACACAGAGTAAATTTTTTTCAGCTTCTCTTTCGCCGCCTCTTCACAAATGATGAAGTACAAGCGCATTAGTACTCCCACTCCAATTATGCCTTTTTAAGGTACTTTTCCCGTTAAGGCTCGATGGTTAATATACATGTGGATTAATATTTGCGAAATTCAGTCTTTCGATTCCTCACAGAAAATAACATTCTTTGAATAAATTTATAACCGATGATAAACGGTCTTTTACTCTCACGCTGTTCACCAATGACATTTCTTTTAAGTATGAAATTTATTAAAATATGTAATTTAACATTTTGCAACCAAAAATAGAGATTTAAAGCCAGCAAAAAGGTTACACCGCTTGTGATTGAGTGTCCGTTCCAAATAATAATAGTAAGAGCATGCAAAGATATAACAATCAACAAATCTCCATAGAAATAAGTTAATCAAATAAAACGAATAATTTTGAGATATGAAAACTATACTCCAATAAAGTCTTATTTATAGTTGAATCAAAGTAAAGGGATGATCTCTACATTCTAACTAAAAACTAAACTAAACTGTTGTCACTAAAACACAACGGACGCGGTGAAAACCCGAATAGAATAGAGAGATCATCTAACCAACGCCGCGAAAATCTTCGAACCTACATTAAAGTAGAGGGATAGTTGTGGACGAGGTCTACACGACTAATATAAATTATAGTGGTTAAGAAACAGATTATTTTTATTCAGGTTTAAATAAACAAAAAATACCTTATATAATGTTTTGGGGCATGGAAATAACCTTACCAATATTTCAACGGCAAAAGCAAATAACATTGCTGTTAGGAAGAATTTTAGTACAGTATATAATTTGAATGTGGTCATTTAAGTTCCACTACTCTGTTATTTTTCGTATTTGTCGTTTTTATCGCAACATATAAAAGCCTTCTGGGGATAGGTAAAATTCCCTTATGTATTTTTCAGGGAGATTATAAACATTAACGCATAATTGATAAAATTTACTTTTGATATTTTACGGTCGTTCAGATATTTTACTTTTTTAAAAAATGGTTAGAAATTACCCTTTACTCACATTTTAATCTCAAAATCTTAAATATCCATGCACAATGTCTAATTTTCCGAAGTAGAAAATTTCATCAAACGAAAGAACCTTCAGAAGCATGAACATTATCCAACTAGTAGTATTTCAAGTTCAAGTAAAATTCATACTTATCATTGCAAGTGA
Source organism: Ischnura elegans (assembly GCF_921293095.1). Taxonomy (NCBI): domain Eukaryota; kingdom Metazoa; phylum Arthropoda; class Insecta; order Odonata; family Coenagrionidae; genus Ischnura; species Ischnura elegans. The sequence goes on along the minus strand of NC_060249.1, from coordinate 81,909,291 downwards.
GTAGTGTTAAAATAAAGTAAGCATACAGAAGCTTAATCTAAGGAAGCATATGAGTTGGAAAGTAACTGAAATTAAATATTAGACAGCTACAAATAATGAAGCAAGAAAATAAGTTACTATAAACTTTAAGTTTATTGCATATACATTTATTTACTTTGCTTATAATCAATACCGGAAATTTTTACTTGCTTTGCAAAATCAATGTTTGAAATTCATATTTAAAAATGGAGAAAATCCAAAAATGAATGGATGCATATTGGTTAACGTATTGTAAAATTCACTTCCAACGATAAAAGCCTAGCCATCTGCCAAGAAATAAAACGCCCTGGGTAATACCAGTGGGTATTAATTTCACTTGGGTTCACGATTTGCATTACTTACTATACTTTTAATTACTATAAATTTAAAATTTCAGAGCAAGAAGTAACTGACCATGTACAATTCATATCTTCCACAAAGTCATTTTTTAAGGAGGCACAAGTGCTATGGACAGTTTTTGAGATATTATTTATTCCCTCCAAAATATGGATAGGAAATGGAAATATTCAATTTTATTGAACTTTTACAACGATTAGACACGATACATTTCTGAAAAGGAACTCCAAATCTTTTAAATTATTTACAGGGTACAGCTTCATTAGATGAAAAAAATGTCCATACCCTCAGAGGATTTACCAAAAGCTTTTCTCCTCATGTAATATTCTGCTCTCTTTTTATGTCCTCGTTCATCAGCTACAATAGAATCTACTCTAACAGAAAGAGGATTTAGAGGAAGCTTAAGATGTCGTGTGTTATTTTTGGTGGCTCGGGGTTAAAGAGGAAAGCGCAAACGCGTGCTGTGCCTATGCTGGGAAAGACTGAGACTCGTTGCTTCGTCTTTAATACCACGGAGTGATTCAAAATTCTTTAAATGAGAAATGCACACGTGCTTAACCTCTATATGTAAAAAAATTAATTAATTTCTTTCAAAGAGATCCTGGAAATGAACGCGCTTGACTAAATTATACTCTCAATTGAACACATCACCTAGAAAAATAACTCATCAACAAGCATGAAAGCGCTTGTTGATTCAGGGAAATAAGAGATGATTTCTATAGAAGGCCGTGTTTTCAAGATTTGCTCTTTTGCATAAGAGAAATCACCGGTGCGTAAGATGTGAGGAAAAAGCAAACCAATACAGAAAAAAACACTGCTAACAATATAGGAGATAAGTCATGAAACAGTAAGTACAACAAAGTTTAAGTACGCAAGGTAATTTTCATGTAAAAGTCTTATCACCGCTAACGGGTGGTGAGAATGACAAAACCTTAAAGTAAACGATTGATTTCCAAACTCACGTGCATAAGCAAAAATTAAATACTAACATAAATATCATTCAAATATGAGGCCTTCATTTCAATTCAGAAGATTGGGAAAATTTGTATGCAAAACCATTCGTAGAATTTGTTTGGAAGTAATTTTAATAGGAAATTTTGATAGAGATTTATACAATATTTTTACTACTAATAATAAATTGGCGCGACCGGAGTTGGAGCCCTTTATTCGCCAATTGGCGGATTGGCGGCGGTTACTAGAACTATTTTCCCCGCGCGTCATGGCTACTAAATTTTTACCAACAAATCAAAAATTTTATCAAATTTTATTTGTTATTACAGCAAAAATTAATAATTAATAAGAAATTTTAGAGGAAAAAGTACTTAATTTGATTTTGGACGATTGTCGTCATCCACTACACGATCTCTGATTACAATTTGCATACACTGCCCTAACCATTGACTAGTCAATTTTGAAATTTGACTTATACTTGGATTACTATTGAAAAACCAAGAACCCTTTCTTACAGATCGTGATCATTCATGCGTATTATTTTGAGTTTAATTTTTACATGCCCATTCATACCCATCAGTCTTCTTTGGCCTCTTAGTTAATTTCATTTGCCTTTCACACTTAGGACATTCATAACTTGACGCAATCAAACCTTCATTCATGCACCAATTTAACACACACTTTTGTCCGTAAACAGGCAATAAAGCAAAATATCCGCTAGAACATTTAACCTCTCTTTAAAAACATTCATCCAAATTATTTTTGTAATCCACTTCCATCAAAGTCATGTTCGAACGTTTTATGAATTGGTAACTTCGATATTAAATCCGATTTGTTTATAAACATTTAGTAACCATAACGCGCGGGGAAAATAGATATAGAAACCGCCGCCAATTCGCCAATTGGCGAATAAGGGGCTCCAACTCCAGTTCACCCAATAAATTTTGTACGGGCAATCCTCAGAGCATACAGTAAAATTATTCTCCTAAAGTCACTTTATGAAAAAGCAAACAATTTTGTCAAGCTTCAAAATAGTTCATCTGTTTAACTCCCTCGCACTAATAAGGCAGTGACGCACAGAAAAAAACGATGCAGGAAGAGTAATGATTTTTAGCTACATAAAGAATTAAAGAGAGGAAAAAATAGGATACGCGATGAAGGCTCGTTAGGAGATGAAATGGAGCCCACTTGAGGCATTTGTCATGACTCGATAAGCTCTAGAAAATAAAAATCCACCAAGTTCATCCGTCTAAAAGGAAGCAGCTTCAGTAAGCTCCAATATGTATTTAACTCTCAAACCGTTAGGTAATGATGAAGTATAGAGAGGGTTAGTGCTTGGAATAATAATGAAGTCTTCATAAATTTAGAGAGCTGAGCAGTAATCGAGTAAAAGAAATTAATGAACATTGAGGATAGAATATTGAGTACATTACGATGGACGTTTATGCTAAAAATATATATCTAAAAGAAAATGAAGAAGAAGAAATCCAGCAGTATTTATATTTGTGGCATGATTGAGAATAATGACATAATATGAACGAGATTTGAATACAAAAAAACGTTCAGTTTGTAGATTTTATAAAAGAGTACTGAAAGTATGTTGAAGTGTGCAAACATGTGACCTACAAGAATTGTAAATACCAATCCTCATTTCTATGAATTTTTGTTGATTTCTTTTTTATAACAAAATAATTGTTTTTCACACTGTCTAAGTACGAAATAATCTCAATTATGGCCGTATATATTAGTAAATTAGTCATTCATGCGTGGAATTTTGATAACACGATGTTCGAGCTCTTCACTAGATAGTAGTGATGGGTCGTTCGCGATCGATTCGTTCAAAACAATTGAATCACCATATGAATCAAAAGACTCGTGATTATTTTCTAGTAAGTAAGTCGACCATGAATCAGTCCCCATTCCGGATGTAAGTGCCGGGACATCAGAGGGATGTTTAAGGTTTTGTCTGGTTTGAAATTAGGGAAAACGCTCAGGAAGTGATCGAGAAATGGAATGCCACTATAGCTATACCGTGTATCAGTTCCTGATTTAGAAGTAAAGGTTATACGATTTTCGCAACATGTGTAACGCTGATTGTGCTGATCATGAAGGATAGGACCTCTATTGTGGTGACTACAGAATCCTTCGAATCTCGAAAAAGGCACTCCCGACGAGAAATGTTTTTGATAAATCAGGGGCCATAGTCATATAGGTAATTAAGATTTAATAGAAAAACTCAAAATTGTAACTGTCAGCAGCGTGAATGTGCATCACAGGTAAGATAACAAAATCTATGCATTAAATAATTATCAATAACTTAATTTAAAATAACCTATAAAATTTACAACTGCATCCATCACATCTTCTAACATATAATTGAATGCGCTGCGTAGAATATAGAAACCATTTAAAAAAATCAAAATCAAGCGTTTTCAATCAACCGAATTAAAACGTACCTGTATACCAGGCTCATGACGATCGAGAATGAGAATCGTGAAAGGGAACGATGAATACCACATTAGGGAAGAATCATAATTCTTCTAAGATTAAATCAATTGATTTAATCACTCAAGTGACTTGAATCAAATTGATTGAATCAGCAAAATGAATGTTCACTAGATAGTAATGAAGTTAGGTTCATGGTGCAAGTTTTCAAAAAGAAATAATAAATATAATACAAAACCTGTTGGAAACCACCTGGGAATGCCAACAGTTATTTGGTCTGAGTAGGAATAAAATTATATCTCGTATTCCTTTAGAGAGTAGTGTTACCTTCCTGTAATTAGTAGCTCCTTGGAAAAAATATTATTCGTCTGCTTTACGGAATTATTTCGGAAAAAAAAACCATTTAATTCCAAATCTTCTATGGCAAGGGTATTTGCTGGGAAGTACTTCCTCCACCCAGATACCGCTATTTCATCATTTTTCCACTCACAATCAGATAGTTTTTTTCATCAGCCATAAACCACACTCTTTTGTTTTCCATCCCCTCTTCCGTATCGCTTTCTTCGATTACCCGTTCTTCAACGCTCGTTCCAATCCTCTTTATGTCAAGCAACGGGATCTTCCCGTAAGACTTCAGTCATTCTTTCCCATTGCTTTCCAGGACGATTGTCTCGAGACCACCATCTAATTCCGCTACGTCTTCTTCTCCCGCCGTTTCCCAATTTCTCGATTTCTCTCACAATCCCCAAAAGATATTTGAGGCGCAAATATAAAAAATTCCCATATAACGGATCCAAAGTTAAGACAATAAAGTTATTTAAAAATGGACAACGAAAAATATCTCTTTGGAAAATATCTCTCAAGACAAAGTGTTTTGTGTTTTCTTTTTAATATAGCAAAGCCTGCAACGGAATAGTTTTGGATAAATACCCATAAAAATGACTTCAATTTTATTTTTTATTCCATGGGGTATTCAAGATTCGCTATATATTTCTCATTAATTCTCCACAATCATATGTCATGTTTGCCTGATTAACAACGCCTGCTTCTACCACAGAAACTACACAAGCGGATGATTCATACAGTATATATCTTGCAAAGGGGACCCAGCCGAAAAAAACCAAAGAATGTAATATTGCTCATGTGTTCAATTGAAACAGTCAGAAAAGTAACATAATGTATCACAATGACCAAAAATCAGTTGAAAATAGGTTTCAAATAGTTAGAAAGAGACTGCAATAAAAATTCCTTTGATCAAAAAGATGTGAAATCCATCTTCACTCTATCATCACTGTCAAAAGAATAAATCGTAATTACAAGTCACGTACAATAATCAGTCTCGAACATATGAGTTTTCTTAAGGCCAAAAAAATTCACTTTACTGACTACGGAACCTATAATTTTTTTATCAATTGAATTCATTTCTATTGTTAGCAGCATTTGAATTCGCGCTAGTATCACGGCGGAGGGATACGTCGGGCTGACGACGGATGTGGCGGAAGGAGCGCCGCTAGCGTGCGCGAGGGGAAGGAGAACTGACGACGTGCTAAGCCTGTCCGTAGGCGGCATATTGTATGCGGGCCCTGGCCTGAGCACACGCATGGTCGTGTTGTACTTGTGCAAATAAATGTGTAAAACCGAGAGTCTCGTGTCATTTTTAAAAGATCTAACACTATAGATAATCGTCAATTTAACCATCAAATATCAGCTTAGAGTCATTTTTCCTAATTAGCCTTCATTTTCATCCCACCCTGTTATGGGAACCGAGCCTCAGGTATTGGGCGGGTCGCAGGTGGCGGATAGCGGACACTCCATCAGATATGGTGGACAGCTGTGAATAAGGAGTAACCCGAATAAGCAGCCCCGGACCGAGGCGGCAGCATCTAGAGGGCGTGGGAGGGTGATTTGTGGCGGAATCACACTCAATTAAGTTCCACAAGGGCCCGATGACGGTGCTGTGTCATGGCGAGGAAGTGCCGCCATTAAATAAGCACTGCCCGTACAGCCTTGTACGATAGGGTTTGGGTACTCAAAGGCTAGGAGAAGGAAACTCTGATATAAAACCGAGGTCAGGTTAGGATCTCAGAGCTGTGGTGAAAGCCGCTAACCTAGGAGGAGGTGACTCCGAAAGCAAACCCCTGGTCCTCCAGGTTGGGGGTTGGGCGCTGGGCCAACAACCCGCCCTGTAAAACACAAATGTTACGTATCACCAACAAAAAGCCTCGGAAACTGGACGGAATAAAAGGATAACGACTCGGAAATGCCCAAAAATATTACGATTTGGTACATGGAACATAAGAAGCTTGGCAACTCCAGGAGCTATTGACATTCTAGGATAGGAGTTAGAAAGATACAACATGGATGTTGTAGCCCTACAAGAAACAAGGTGGCCTTTAGCAGGAACGATTAGCACAAAAAAATATATTATCTATTATAGTGGCCGGAAAGATAATAGATACTATGGGGGGGTAGGTTTTGCTGTAAATAAGAGAATTGCTGAATCTGTGATACATTTTGAAGCCAAAGACGATAGAATGTGCAGTATTAGGCTAAGGGGAAAGTTTAAAAACATATCTCTAGTCAGCTTTTATGCTCCCACAGAAGACGCAGAAGATGAAGAAAAAGATAGTTTTTATGAACTTCTAGAAGAACAAGTGGATAAGTTACCAAGTTATGATATGAAAATTGTTTTAGGAGATGCTAATGCTAAAGTGGGTAGAGAAGACATTTTTCAACCAGCCATAGGGAAGGAGAGTCTTCACCAGGACTCAAATGACAACGGGACTCGTCTCGCAAGCTTCGCCCTAGCAAACAGCTTCAAAATATCCAGCACAATGTTCCCAAGAAAAGATATACATAAATACACATGGACATCTCCAAACGGGGCTACAAGAAACCAGATTGATCATGTCCTAGTTGATCAACGCCACAAAAGTAGCATAACAGATATAAGAAGTGTTAGGGGAGCAGAATGCGGGACGGACCACGTACTAGTTCTAGTCAAAATAGCCCAAAGAATAGCGATTCAGAAAAGGAAAGAAGAAAAGTGTAATGCAAATATAGATACAGGAAAACTAAAAGATATACGGGTAGCAAAGGAATTCGAGATGAAAGTGGAAAATAGGTTTCAAGCTCTACAAGAACTGCCAATGGAAGAAGAAGAAGACGTGGATAAAAAATGGAACGACTTTAAGGAAAACATTCTGGAAACAGCAAGAGAAGTGTGTGGGAAAAACAAAAAAAAACAACAAAAAACCCTGGTTTGATGAAGAATGTGAGCTGAAGGTAACAGAACGGAGGGAGAAGAAGAGAACCTGGATGAACAGCAATTCCTTAGAGGATAAAATACGATACAATGAGATAAATCGAGAAACAAACAAGATATTAAGAAAGAAAAAACGAATATACATAAACAGTTTGATTGAAAAAGCAGAACAAGAGCGGACAGCAAATAATGCAAGAGAGTTTTATAAAAAAGTAAGATTCTTTAAAAAAGGATTCACCCCGAAGTCATACGGTGTGAAGAACAAAGAGGGAATTATGGTAAAGGAGACGCAGAAAGTTGTAGAAAGATGGAGAGAATATTTCTATGAACTATTAAATGAAGAAGGAGTGGACATCACACCTGACTACGATAACGAAGTTATCTACTATCATGTACAACCCAAAGTAGAAATACCAACTAGAGAAGAAGTCAAAGCAGCAGTTAAAGCCCTAAAAAACCATAGAGCTCCTGGTAAGGATGAAATATCTGCAGAGCTATTGAAGACGGGAGGAGATATAGTCATAGATAAGCTATGTGAATTAATGAAAATAATATGGGAAAGAGAAGAAATGCCAAAAGACTGGAGGGAAGCAATAGTTGTCCCCATACACAAGAAAGGAGAGAAAGTAAAGTGCAGTAATTTTAGAGGAATCTCACTCCTTAGCATTCCTTATAAAGTCCTATCTAAGATAATATTAAATCGTATTGAAGAATATACATGTGAAATAATTCTAGATCACCAGGCAGGGTTTGTAAAAGGCAGGTCCACAACAAATCAAATATTTATTCTCAAAGAAATTATATCGAAGTACTGGGAGTTTAATAAAGATTTTTTTGCAATATTTATCGATTTCCAAAAAGCATATGACAGTATTAATAGAGAGAGACTGTGGGAAAAGTTGGACAAGTTCGGAATTCCAAAAAAGCTAATAAACCTCGCTAAAACAAGTATGACAGACTCCACATGCTCAGTACGAATAAATGCACGGGTGTCGGAACCTTTCAGGATAAAGGCAGGCGTAAGACTATCTATCTAGATGGACTATCCCCAATCCTATTCTACTTAGCAATAGAAGAAGCTCTTCAAAAAGTAGCAAAAATGGACGAAGGCGTAACAATTGGCTCCAGAATAAATATACTTGCTTTTGCAGACGATGTGGTAATTTTAGCAGAAAATTTAGACGACATACGCCGGCTTACAAAACTTTTCATGGAAGAAACAGCTAATCAAGGACTAAAAGTAAATGATGGAAAAACTAAATATATACACTTTACAAGAAATGAAATGAACAGAAATCAAAATCCTATCCACATAGACAACCACAAATTTGAAAAGTGGACTCCTTTAAGTATTTAGGCGTTTTTATTTCAAGAGAAAACAAAGAAGCAATAGAAATACAAAACAGGCTAAATCTGGCTAACAGATGCTTCTACGCCTGCAACAAACTCATGTCCTCAAAATTACTATCACACACTACTAAAATCAGAATATATAAAACAATCATAAGACCCGTACTGTTATATGGAAGTGAAACTTGGAAACTGGATAAAAAGAAAGAAAGAAAATTAATTGTTTTTGAAAATAAGATCCTTAGGAAAATATATGGACCAATCTCTGAAGGAGGAGAGTGGAGGAGAAAACACAATAGAGAATTAAGAGAGCTATACAAGGATCCAGATGTAGTGTGCGAGTTTAAATGTAGAAGAATTAGATGGGCTGGGCACATTTTGAGAAGAGAGGACACTAATCATTTAAAACAAGTTATAATGAGGAATCCTGAAGGAAGACGGCCAAGAGGAAGACCAAGGCGAAGGTGGTGGGACCAAGTGAAGGTAGACCTGGAGCGATTAGGAGCGACCGAGGAGGACGCAGGAAATAGAGATAGATGGAAGAGGATTGTTGGTGCGGCCAAATATCTACTTAGATATGTATGGCCCTGGGAGTAAGTAAGTAAGTAAGTAAGTAAGCCTTCATTTTCATGCCCAATGCAATTTTATCCAAAATTCAAACGATTTTTTTCCTTCTGCGATACTCAAAGCCTTAGAGATTTCAAAATTTTCAAATTAATGATGAATGTTAACAATGAATATCTTATAATAAAATTAGGTTGACATTACCAACGGAATAAAGCTTGAATAGCAAATTTTATTTAAATACTTTCAATCACACTCATTTGATTTCGATCAATCAGCCAAATACAATAAATATTAGTTGTAATTTCATGGCATGTTCTGAATGTACCCACTGTTGTTATTCAGCAATACCTAGTTGATATCTTGTGAAGAAGATGATTTAGAGGGCATTACAAAATCAGTCATTGGGAAAGGCAAAACATTTCACGAGATACAAGAAAATTTTTAGGTACGTTGGTTATCTTTCGTTCTGAATGGATTATTGAACTGAATTCACATGATAACATAGTCCATTTCACAAAACTTTTGCTCTCACTATAACCAATAAAGTCACTAAGTAAACTTCAAACTGACGAATGCACCAATTGAAAAGCATGCACATATATGCAAATTCCCATACTCCAGTCGATTGATGGGTCATTACTTTCACTTCAGCTGTTCAGCCAAACATGATATTGGCTGTGATTAAATTTATATTCCATCTGCGTGTTTCATTAATATGCCATGTATTCGTGCTACGAGAAAATTTCTTTCCATATTTTATCGCAATCGGGATTCAGCTGGTTTACCCCTCTACCGACTGGCCTGCTTTTATGATCGCGTCTGCCAGCAATTCCAATTTCATCCCAGCATGCTCGCATTTATCCCAGAACTTACCCTTTCCCTTTTCATCTACGTGCAAATGAGGTCCGCCCAAAATCCTCTCCTTATTAAGAAAGTTACCAAAGGCTGGAGTTTATAATTAATACTACTTCGAGCTCTACAAATAAATGCAGCTTCATTCTGCTCAATATATTCCCGAGCGTTGAGAAATATATATCCTTTAAAAATTCTGCTCAGCCAACATCTATTGACCAATGCCACTCTTTTGTAAATAAATAATTTCAGTGAATGAAGATGAGAATATTACTACTTTGTGAAAAATTATAAATGAATTTATGCATAGGGCCATTGCAGGTTTATCACTTTTATTTCAAATTATTGTCGTAATAATCATCTCAAAATAAATACAATGCATCTATTTATGCATAAAAAAATAAATTTACACTCTCTAGTTCCATGAATACGATCAATGAACTCCGATCATGTAGTCACCAATTAAATCCTAACCTCAGCCAGAAAAGTGACCTTCGAGGATTTTATCACTAGGTAAAATGGAGTTGAAATTGAGATATTTATATGACATGGAGAAAAAATTTATGAAAACTTTTTGCAGCATCATTTCCATTTTCCATTATTTTATTTTTGGGAAATTCGTAAATGCATTGCTTCTGACATGGCTATATGTTGTGAATTAAACATCTTCTGTAGAAGCTACAGGCAACGATCGCATTGCAACGTCCCCTACCTCTGGTATAGCATCCAATATAACCATCCCCCAACTAATGGGATCAGAACCAGCGATAAAATATATTTTCAGATTTCATATGCTCACACGAGCGTATGTCAGCATGAACGGCAGAACTACTCATAAATACTCAGAAACGAAATAATATTTATGATCATTGCTTCCGTATATGCACAAGTATAGACACTAACTTAGGGATTGAGAAAGCAAACCAGTGTAGCTTAGAATATAAGGTGTGGATACTAAAATTTATCATTGACTACAGCGATGTGTAACCTTTGAAAGTTCACCTTAGCTTTTCCCCATAATATAATTCGGGCTTGGCCATATTGCCCTGAAGTGTTAACTTGTCGATCCCTGCTGAGATGAAAGTTTTCATGGACGCAATGCACCATTGAAAAAGCGAGTTTTTTTAGTTGATTTTAAGTCACAAATTGATGCACTCTAAATAGGAGTATTCTGTTCGTGTGGTCAGTGAGTGTTTCCGTGTAAAGTTTAACGGTGCGAATTCATATACAACAACAGGTCCCTGAAGAAATATCCCCTCCAAACTTCAGCCATTAATAATTCAAGGCTTATAAAGCGTGTTTGAACAGAATACCTACGTGGCTCGTTAACGAACACGAGAGGAACTTGTTCAACTGAAAACAAGCAATGTGCCTAAAATATGCTCATGAATATTGAAACCAGAAATTCATAATTCTTATCAATTTTTTGATGAAGCAGAAAATCCTTTATTAAATTAACGAAGATTATTGCCCTTGTTGTCATTTATATTTTCACGACGTTTACTATTACTAATTATAAATTAACGGTAATTTAATTGTCGGCTTCAGAAAATACTAAATGTTCTGATCTAAAGCTCTGATATATTAGACACCGATACCAAAAGCTCTGATACATTAGATTTCTTTGATTTTATCATGAAGGACGGAAGAAATTCTTACGTTTTATTTTCGCCGAACATTTAAATTGCCCTAAATTCTCTATTTAATACAAAAACTTGCAGATTCCACGCCATATAGAATCAAAATATATCTTTATTGAATTTTCGTACACGAAGAAGGAATTAAGGTTTTATTGATTTTCAAAATAAATCATCGATCAAAATTAAGTCGGTGAAATAAATTCGAAAGTGCTACGGAATGGTAAAATGAATATTAAGTTCAAATTAACATAAAATGAAATAAATGCTTTGAATTTTTCATACAAACCGTGACATATTTAGGTAGGTAGGGGAATTTAAACTATTTGAAAACCTACTGGTATTCAAGTGAAATGCAGTTGAAAAGGGCTACCGTTGAATAAAACTTTGATAAATGGAATCCTGTTGATGCACTTTATGTTTTTGAACCCATATTGCAGGACTTTTATCTCAGAAAAGGTCTTGCACCATTACTCCGCCTTTTGTAAATGACCTTTATAATTTGAGTCTCACGCATTAATGCACTCCTATCGAGGCAGAGGGTCAGCGAGCAGGACATTAAAGGGAAAATTCATTCAGAAATTCGGAACAGCTTTTGGTTTAGACGCTGTCGCCAATTTTTTTACGTGGAGTACCTCTTCGGCATTGTTCGACGGTTCTGCACAGATTAAGGGTAGAAGCGGATGGAAGGACATATTATATACGTCACCGTACTTATAAGCCAACATTTATCCACTTGCCATTGTCCTGAGCTGCAGTCTTACGCTCCCATTCCTCAACGTCGAAACTCCACCCGACCCGTTCTACTTCCACTTCTGGATTGCATTCAACATTCTTTCTTTCCATATGTTTGCTTCTTTTTCCGTTATTCCGCTGCAGCAATGCTCCCTTCTTAAATCTCCGACAGTGAAACCTTTACATATATATTGGCTTCTATAGACGATGTGACTTCTATACACGATTGTCTCCTTTATACTTCTATGTGAGATGTGAGTTAAAAAGAACAATTGCTAAAAAATTACTTTCCCTAACCTAATGCCATATATTTGAGGGAAAATAATGGTGCACAACGATTTTTCATCGATTACATATTTTGTTCCTAATTTTCTGAAAACCATTCCCCAATTCTCTCGCCTTATGTGTGCCTTATTACGTCCCAGCAAAGCGCCTCCCTAACTAGCTAACTTTCATTCGGATGGCGGTGGAATCGAATTTATACCAAAGCACGGCATAGAACAAGTGACTATAGCTTTGTGGTGTAATTGGTAGCATACCTTGCAATCGGGAGTTCCGGATTCGAATCCCAGCAAAGCCAAATGTTTTTTTATGGCGAATTTCATCGTTGATGTACGTATCGAATGCATACGTTCGAGTCTAATGTTGAATGAGTGAGGTTGTGCTCGACCGCTCACCAGCCTCAAACAAACGGTCAATCGCCGAGAATGAACGCATTCGGGCGACTCGACAGCTACTTGGTCGTTATAGATTTGCTTATATGTAAGTAGGAGAAGCGTTCTGCCGAGCTGCGAAAAAAAAACGTTTTCTCGGGCAGGCGGGAAAGTATGATTGCACTCCAAGATATGTCGTTGAGCGTAGTCACTCTCAAGCGCAGGTTTTCCATTTCTCCGCCACAAATCCCATTTCTCCATCAAAAACAAGGAATGGGAAATGACTCACTAGTAGCCGACCGATTGTGCCCGACTTTTGATGCCGTTTTGCAGGGATTTACGTCTTAAGCCTGAATCACACGATCATTTTTTCCGTCCTTCGAAATGATAGCTCAAGCGATAGGTTATCGGGGACCAAAAGCGCGATCGTTCATTATCTGAATTTCACGGTTTTTCACCATTTTCCCTCTTTCCATCTCTTTTTCCGTCACTTTCCGTAATTACAACTTTCATTCAATTACAAGCCAAGCGGGGCGTTTCAATCGCTGTTTGCGGCCGTGCCTTCTGGTTGGCTGAAGCAAGGGGATTACATAGAGGAGGTCCAATTTCATCCTATAGAAGGCTGATTTCTGTTGCCACTTCGGTTGCATTTTAATCTGTTTTCAAAAATGTCCGTGGCGCGGTGATGAGTGTAATGTGATGTTATTTGATATTTTCCAGTAAAATATTATAAAATGCGAGGAATAACATTGAAAAGTAATGAATTTGAAATATCACATCATCATATGTGTAATTTTTGGTTAATACCCCTAATTATTCCTTATTTCCTTGTGAAACTTGGATCAATTTGTCCATTAGCGACACGAGAGGCGACTTTTGAAAACCTATTTAAGTGCGCGATGAGTGATAAAACTTTTAAAGGAAACTTGTTGAGTACATAGAGGGGATCCTGTCTTGTAATATTCGTGGGCTAAAGGACGGTGCCAGGGATGGTTTCATCGACGCAAGAAGTTTCCGAGTGATGGAAAAATACATGGGATTTCCATCCCTACAACCATCGCGGAAAATTATCCCATTAAACGGCGTTTTTTCAACATCTTTGAAGCAATCGCTGGAGCTGTCCCTCGGAAGGAGTGGAAAAAATTATCGTGTGATTCAGGCTTTATCATCAAACCTCCACCAAATATTCGCGTGATAGTGTTACAGGGTAGCTGATTAATATGTGTGATATATAATTTAGTTCGATCAAGATTCATTTTCTCTCTCTTACCGTTGTAAAGCCAATAAAGTTGTTCCGGAGATCCCTCGCTTTCAAAATGATTCTATCACATTTTACATTTGAGTTGACGGGATATCCTTCCGTTACAGAATATCCTTCCCACACTATTGATTTAGGAGTCTTGAAGGCATAATCATCTCAAATTCTCAGTTTTAATGCTAAGAATCCTTAGATAAAGCTATGTTTGGACTAAACTTCAACTGTGGAACTTTAATGTCGATGACTTGTGACGGAGGGCTTTTTTCAGATAGAACAAAAGAAAACGAACAAAGAATACATATTTTTACTAGATAGTACTATTCATCAATTCATGGTGATTTTGACCAATCATCACAAGAGCCATATAAATGTCCGAAGCAAACAATATTACTTGTGGTATCCCGAAGTTTTGAAAAAATTTTTAAAAGGCCAATTTCAAACATTTATTTTGCACAAATATTGTCCACATCAAGCATTATAACTTTTTTATGTTACACAGCGTGGAACATTCCTTCTTCTTTCCATGCCTCAAATGATATCAGGTATCCTTTCCTTTTGCCAATCACTATCGTTATTTTACCCCCGTGACGGGCAAGCTTTCCCGTCTTGTCCCATCTTCTGGTAGCCTCTCAGCTAACCTAATGGGACGATATCTAAATAATTCCAGCGCCTGCGCCGCTGCGTGAAGGTCTAACAGAAAGGGAGAAAGAGCGGTGGAGATGGAGTGATCTCGAATGTGAGTTGCTCTTCCACAAACCTATCTTTTTCCCCTTGGCCCACGTTGTCGCCTCCCCAACGCCTAAATAATGGCCAGTTCCACTCACCGCTGTACATCTACCCCTTGAGGATACTTTCACCACACAGACCTCCACACTTCGGTTCCTCAAGCCATTCCCATTGAATTACTAGTATTCTGTAGGCACGTTAGATATCTTTTGATAGCCTTGATCTTTCGTAGACTGCCGACACCATGGTTTAGGGAAACAATAAGACAAATATAAGCTACTATTGCAGTAATTAAGTCAAGCTAATATTTTGCTAAAGAGAAAAAAAACCCTTTAGCCTTCACAGTAATATTGAATTGAGGGAAAGAATAAAAGCTGTAACAATGTTTTTCGGCAAATATTTCATTTTTTCACTGATTAATTTATAGAAATATTTTATTTACGCGTTTATTTATGCGTGGATTATTGCGCATAACATTCTTGAATTCCTCCATATCATCAACAGCACATGAAGCTCGATTGTAATAACACTTCGGCGAGTAAAAGGAGAGTGCATGGTAAAAATCATGGTACGTCGAAATGGTAGGCCAATTTTTTTCAAATGAACAGAAAAAATGTGGTCAGCAAACGATTTATTTATGCAAAATAACCCTTCCTTCTCAAGCCTGAATAACCAATTCAATTTCTTGCACAATGGTTAGGGATGCTATAACCCCATCCAAAATGTTAAGAGTTACTTTTTCAAGACAGTTTTTCATATGATTTGTGAAACCAATTGTTTTCAAAAGCTATTCAGAGGAGAAATAATGGGTTAGGTTAGTTTTAAGCTAGTAAAACATATCGTGTTCTAATTATGGGAAAAATATGCACTAAAATTTTGGATTTCGTAAGGATTGTATTCGCAAAGTTTCTCTTAATATTTTTTTTCAGCGACAACACATCTTTCCTCCGAATGCATACGCATTCATGTTTGTTGACATGACTAGAATCATTAAAAGAACAGTATGGAAAGGTGTATCCTGTATATTTAATTATATACATTTCAAAAGGTCACTTTGACGTTATTCTAAGCCGCGACTTTCCCATAAAAATTAACGTGTCGAATCAAATTTTGTTTTAATTTTACATATATTTACCAACGAGGGTTACAACCCCAAAACCTCTCTCTCGACACAGCAATTTTCATGGCAGGGAATATTTCCTTCCCCGCCGACAACCACTCAAATTAAACCTAAAAGGGACGATCTACTCGTAATTTTTCCACAAAATCCTGTCGCATTCTCGGGAAAACACAGCTGCATTCCAGATAAACCTTCCATACCACGCTCAAAATAAAAAGGAACTTGATAGAAACTCTAAATTAAGCCTCTGTATTTGGTAGCGATATTTTCTTGATACTACATACCCCAATACCCCTGAACGGGAATCAAATTTCCCTGACACTATCCGTAGAAACGATACGGCCAAAGTTTCCATGGTCAAAACGTTAGGGGAGAACAGGACACCCCCCGAGCACAAATACAAACTCTCCAAGTGAGAGGGTGGAATGCGGGGGAGTACTTGGAGGAAAGGCTCAAGCGACCGCTCCTTGAACTTTCTTAGTGTGTGGGAAGGAAGGGGACGCTTTCACTTTCGAAAAATGCTGAGTCGGGAGTTGCGAGATTCGTGCGCTTCATCCTATTATTTCTTCACCCGGCAACAGAGAAACTGAGAGAGAATGAGACATTTGACAAAGCTCAGGAAACAGAGAAAGATGGGGAACAAAGGGGTCTGCGAAGGTTGAAAAGAAAAGGAGTTTCACTTGATGCGCCCCTAATTACGATGATGAAGGGAAGAATTTTAAGGGCGAGAATAGAGTCGAAGAAGGGAATCGCTGTAGAGAAAATAAGAATTCTGAAGGTGTTTCGACAGATTGAAATATGGAGATGGATATCTGCAAAGAAAATCATCTACACCCACAACAATTTGTTAAGAGGAGAATTTTTGGTGCTGGCAGTGTTGACGAATGATACCTAAATAAGGTGAAAGCATGTAAGGGGCCTTAAGAGGGTCCCTAAAACTTAATTAAAATAAAATAGCTAAATAAGAACACCGAACTCCATGCGATGTGTACTCTATTGCCGCAAAAACCCTGATGCATGTTTATTTATTTTAAACAAAATTTCTTGCATAGCAACATTTAAAAACGACCAATATGAAATGAAAACTCATAAAACTATAAAATATAGACGCCACACATGCATTGATCAATGAAAAGAAAATAACATTTATTCTTTGTATAAACTTCTCAATAAAAGCGAGAAATTTTCCGTTATTCCTACATGGTATAAGTAACGTCTTACTCTGCCGCTCTCACAAGAAAAAAATTCGAGCGGTAATGAATAACATTTGCTTTTAATTTATTATTTGACATAAACGAATTCCAAACCCTGACTATTTGCAAAATTTCTCAAGCATTCCTTCATTACTTTTTCCATTTATGATGACCCTGAAGTGTACTACAACATTACCTACAGAAACCACACTGCAAAAACTCAAAAAGTAGCCATCGCAAACATTACTCCCAGGATCAAAATGTGTTGTGATTGCAGAATAATGTTGAAATACTCATAAATTTATGGAAACATTGATAATTACTCCAATGTCCAAAGAAACGTTCACGTTTAAGAAAAATAACTTGTAATTGTGGCAATAGAAAAAAAACTCTGGAAAATAGGCCCTAGATCCATCACTGTTTAGAGGAAAAAATGTACTTATTTGAGGAATGAGAACAAACCTGCGGCTTTATTTTCACATGAGAATATATTTAAGTTATGAATTATGAATGAATGTGAATTACCCTCGACCACTACACCGACAGTCTTGCCAACAGCTTAATTGTTCTCGTCCAAGTATTTCTGAGATGCAAACCTAAGTTATATTTCAGCCAAGCAAACAGTAGTTGATATTTCCGAGACGCATCGTTAAGTACTCACGTACACACCGATACGAGGTCCCCTCTCGAGGTCGGGAACAAACATTTTCTCTTGTTTTGTCTCTATCAAGTAAGCGGAAAAAAGAAATAGCTGCCCAGAATTAGGTCAGAATATCTAGTGTAGACTTTTGCGGAGACGCAATGGACGACAAATAGATGAAGTTCTGGCGTCAGGCATTCCGGTGAAAGACTCGTTATTCCCCTTAGTCTCTCACATACTACAGGGACTATTCAAAGAAAACAAGGCTTTTCAAACTTTAAAATTTTCGAATTAGTTTATTACTACTATACAGAAGACACGAAGGAATTAAATTTTGCAGTACGAAATTAAATATTACATTTAAAGATTCGAAAATAGTAAATTTTATATTTGTGTTCAAGCAAAAAGCCAATTTTTTCCTCTCCTTCTGAATTCTTTGCATCCATGTGCCTGCATTCTATACAACTATTTTTACGAATCAATTTAATTTTTGAAACGTCAAGTAAAAGGTGAAACTTAAGAGCAATATACGGAAATTGAATTTAACAATAAAAAAGTCAAAAAAGAAGTATTAACATTTGTTCGTGTACGGCTTTTAAGCTAATTCTCTAATGCATGGATGCGTTAAAGAGGAGATTGAATTCTATCACTTATGAAATCCGTGATAGAATAGTATTGAAATTAAATTACGAACATTTATGTTTTAATATTAGTATTTAGTGCATTCCCGTTACGATTTAATTCTCTTTAAATTTTCAGTATCAATCGGTTTCATTAGAAAATACAAATAGCTTCTTGCTGGAAGTATGAAGTCTGCATGCAAACATCATAATATAATATTGAGTGTTTGATTGAGGCTAAAGTAAGAATTTTTAAACAAGCTTATAAAAAATATAGGATCAGAAATAAAACCATTTTAGCATAATATCAATAACTGGTATAAAATTTTCTCACCCTTCCTAGAGGTACGACCCATTTATATCTAGAATTTTGGTTCATAAGAGATAACTTCCATATAATATTCAAAATCTTGCAACAGTACCTTATTTTGGAACCTCGACATAATTACCGCACATTCAATTAGCTTCTCCAAGTACATCCCTGCAAGTTACGAGGTGAAAACTAAATGAGGCTGTAGAGCTGTAACACAACCTCCGCATGACCAATCGAAAACTTTAATTGTTTGGCTCGAAGTAAGGCCAAAGCATTTCTTTAGACAAAATTAAATTACTTTCAAGTAAGCTGTAAAAATACCCCATTTGATCGCATCAGTGCGACAGAAAATACCTCAAACATTTCGTGTTTTACCAAAAGAAATAACGATAGTATCCCATTGTTTTATTTTCGTGCATTTTTAAGACGTCAAACTAGAGCGGTTTTTTTTTACCAAGGGGAACGTACGAATGTAAAATACCTTTACAGAAACTGCTATAAGTGACAAGTTTTCTCTTGGACACTTAATATTAAATTTTCAACAATTTTAGAGGATTTTGTTTGAGAAAATTAACAAAACCCGATATCTTACAGGCTGGTCTATTTCAGGAGACTCCCGCACGAACCATACGAGTAGTACACAATTTCATAGGAATGGGCGTAATGGGAGTGCTTTGAAATTTATAAATATAAAGGTAAACACGAAGGTGCGTCATGCATGGAGCGTCGATAATCTAATGAAAAATTATTATATGCATACATATCAATATTATTATAATAATATTATACATGCATAGTACATATTAATTTTTCGTCAGAATCGATTAAAGATTATCGATAGCCCGAATTTTCTACTAGCGAAACGTTGACGGTGTAGGTACTGTGGATAGTAAACGGGATATAAACACAAATTCAGGTAAATTAAAAATGATTTCTGAAAACAGTGAATATTCCATAAAAACGGTACTAACATGTAAAATGCGTATACTAGAATTAGCTAATTTTTAATTTAAAATTGGAGTTCATATGCAAAATTTTAAAAATATGTATTTATATTTCTTTAAAATGAATCTCAACAGAACAATTTTCGGAGTTTAAAAGCAAATAACATCTTTAACCTTTTCCGCGCACATTGAGTCCATAAACTGGAATGTTCCTCCGTGGACAGATATCGAAAGAAAGAAAAGTTGGAGGCTTGGAATGCATTTGCTGAAAACCTTTAGGAATCCAAATATTCTGGATCCAACAACGGCCTGGGAGAGGGTACCTAGCAGGAGGGAAATATTTACGCGAAGAAAGTTTAAAGAAGTGAAGTATAGGTAGGTCGCCATTAACATATAAACACGGCTATGGAGATGGGTTCCCAATGACTTTTCTCCTCAGATGTTACAAGCCAGAATTTCTTAAACATCACTTAAATGAAATTCCAGACCAGAGGACTACCACCCAGTGAAGTCTGCGAACAAAGGTAATTGAACTGAAATCATGCATGAACCACCCCTATAACAGATATTTACATTCTTTCAACAGAATATTATCGTTTAAATTACTACCATAAAAAAAACCAAAATCATTATATACAGCAATAATTTCCCTAGCACCGCTTCACGGTCATGAAAAAAGAAAGTTGACCAAAAAGTTAATAAAATTTGGCAATAGCATATTTGAAAAATGCCGTTCCATGACGAATTTCAAGTTTGGTGTGAATGCTTAAACATTGCACTTAATAATTCACCACTGTACGGTGGCGCGGTAAAGTTCGGGAAACACTGGCTAACATGGTTAATATTTCGTGAGGATTCCACACCACTCTTTCAGATTGCATATTTTTTCTAAGTGCATATTTTTTTTCAAAGCTGCATACTATCTTCTGGGTAAATGCAATAGAAGTACAAAACTTTAACCACTTGTAAGTAATTTATTCGATGGCTGTCAAAAGAATTAGAAAATATACGGATGAAGACGAAATCTTCATTCTCTCAAGAAACGGAAGACAGCCCATAACTTCACCTTGCTCATGAGTTAAAGCATGATTTCTGTTATAAAAATCCTTTCTCCGGTGAAATTAATAATTTCAAAGGAATTACAGCAGACTAAACTTGGAAATTTTCGGATATCCCTATTCAGTTCCATATCGATAACGCTGGTAGATACCTGGAGCTTGAGTGTAGCAAAAGGTAGTCAGATGAAACAATTTTATCACTAGCAATTATTCGACAAATATTTGTTAATTTTGCTTATAATGTTATAAAAAGCTTTGTTTCTAGCACATACAGAAATATTCTTATATGCATGTACAAAATTAGCTATTTATGAGCTAAAACTTAAAGAACCAAAATGTCCAATAACCACCCCTTTAGCCCGTGAAAATCTCCCATTCCTTATTGATAACCTGGCGTCTCATCGCTTTAAGTACGTGAGATTCTGGCAACTAAAGTTAGTTCTTTATTTCAATTTTTTTCTCGATGACTAACATGCTTTTAAATCAAATACTATTAATGGAATGAGCAACATACAATCACATCTATTCTGATATTCTTACCCAGAGAATATAATTTATTAAAGAAAGTATGGGAGTTTATGGTGAATTTCACAAGCTATATTAAATGCTATATGAAAAATAGTTACGCAAATTCCAGGTTAATGGTTAATATTTATAAATTTCATCGATGCATTACGCTACTTGCAGCAGATAATTGAGTTCAGCCACATATTATGCCCTGGGAGCATATTGACCCGAGACGCAGGTGGGGTGGCGATATTAAAAAGAGTGATGATTGATGGACCAGCTTCAAATATTTTCTCGTCCTCTTTTCCTCTCAGGCTTTACTACACGAGAGGAGGTAAGGTTTTTTCCTGGAAAAACAATAAACTGAAAGGTCAGAGAATCGAGGAAAAAGAAAAACAATCTACTAAATTGAGGGGACGAGATATTGACCCCAGTGAAAAATTCATCAGTTGTTAAAAAAATCAATGGGAGTAGTTACATGGAGTGCTTTGAAAATTGAAATTGAAAATATTGACAAAAATTGTATCTTTTGCAAACACCATTAAAGTACTATTTTTTTATTCCACACAGCTGTAATAGCTTTAAAGGCGCCTCCAAAATGCGAATAACTGATTTATGTTGGTTTGAGCTTGAAAATGAGGTACTGTATAATACTATCAAAATTGATTAAAGATTAAGTAAATAGATACATATTCCCAAAAATATTTTATAGGCTCGAAGCTGATTTAATTCTGAAAAACCTAATATACAACCAACATTTTGAGTGAGCGCGTTGATAAATACAATACAATTTTATTGGCATGAAGAATAAACCTTACTATCCTGACTATGAACAGCAATCTGTTAAAATAAGGTCTGTATTTAATAAAATTATGAGCAGTAAAAAATCTTTGATTTCCTCTTATATTCAAGTATAATTGTAATTGTAATATGTATCCCAAAATCTTTGGTCTAGTGTATTTAGGAAACTCCAGGAGAAAATTATTTGCTAAATGTTACGGGAAAAGTGTCAACTAATACGAAAAGAATTCTTTAACTGGATGAAGACTTTCGTTTCTTACATCATTATTCCAAACAAAAAAAATTTCTGGAAACAAAAATTAAATTTTATCAAAATTTTTTGGGAAGACCAAGAGTAGGTGCGTTGCGACAAAAAACAAATTTGCTAAGAGGTGACATGTTTGGCTCCCACAACTTTGAGAAGTTTTGTGATAAAAGAAATTAAAGAAGGGCATAAAGATCTTTGCATTTTTTTAAATAATGACCTATTAAACCCATGAAATTAAAAAATTCTCAATAATTTCTGGATAATATGCCCTATCCAAAAATCTCTTTTTCATTTCTAAAGCGGTTAATAACCCTCTCAATTGCTTCCAGAGGCCATGGAAAAAGAACGATAACCGCAAGTCCATACAGAGCTTATGACAGGTTAAATACTCTACTAAGAGGAATGGTGGGACGGTACCTAAGGCCATGTTATTTGATGGATACTATCGGGCAATCCCGACACTTTCATATTCTTCCACCCGTCGCGTCGCTGTCGTCACCGAACTGCTAGGGATCACATCCCATTCCGAAGAGAGGACGTCAACGTCAAAGTCAATGAGATCCGAGCGGAGATGAGGCCAAAGGAATGGAGACGGAATGAAAATGTCAGTGATGCCCACCTCATCAAAAACCCTGCACACAGTCACCTTTTTCTCACAAAGGTTCGATGGAATTTTTCGAACAAAGGAACGCTTTTTTGGTACATATGACGCGCAATGTAATATCCTCTCCAAAATAACTAGTTTTATAAATATTCACTGGGTTTCAATATTTCCTTTCATCTGACTAGCAATCCATTTAAATAGACTCTTTGGAGACTATGGCCATAGACTTTATTGAATTTGATAAAATGACCAACCTTTCCTGGTAAACGATGCGAACGGCGGGATTTCAGATGGAAAATAATTAATATTGTGAATGCATATACAGCGCTAGCCCTATAGCAAAAACTCTCAATTTTTTATCACAAATCTAGGCGATAGAACAACATTCATAAATATTCTATCAGTTTAAAAAATAATGGTCGACACTTTTTTTAGTAATATTCAAATTATGTAAATTTAATTTCACGATAAATTACACTTGCGTATTATTTCCCTTAAAAAATTAAAAACTATTCCCTAAGGGATTCCTTAATTTCCCCATTCTTCTAGCAAGAACTTTCGGTACTATACCCTCCAAGTCAATAGTGGCTGTAACTTTAGATGTTTGCTCTGTTCCAAATCCTCTTAATTTTCTTGAAGATACAGTTTCTTTTCGCCTCATAACTACAAACTACTTTCCCTTATTTCTCTCTCCTCTACAGTACCCCATCTCCTCCAATCAACAACTCCTTAACAACATCAACAATAAAATATCAAACGTCAGGCTCCTTGCTCATAAAGCGATTTATGATGGCCGGCAAAATATCGGCCTTCCACATTTCAAGAGTGAACCATTAGAGGTCTTGGGGAGCTTGCACGCTGACCGACACACTGGTACCGATAACAAGTCAGTTGATCACGAACACCAAGCAAGTGATCGCTTGATCGGTTAAAATCCGGCGTATGTGCAAGCAATCCTCCACCGATAAGATATCTTCTGACTTTTTACCCGTCGTCCAAAATTGGTGCATGTGCAAGGAGCCTTAAATGACATTGATTTCATGAATATCAGAGCGGCCACGTCACCTGCAGTCCTAATGAGAACTTATGGCATTTGTAAGGACATTTTTGGAAAAAGAAAAGTAAGACACTAGAACCAGAGATGGCAAGTGAAACGAAACGAAATTCAAAACCAGTGATACCTACTTCAATAATTTCGTTCCCGGCAGCGAAATGTAGAAACAAAACGAAAAGAATTAAACTCAGGGAGCTAAACTAAGGGTCAAAACGAAATCGGAGTCAAAACTACTTCGGGTCGAAATTTAACTAAAACTCTGGGACGAAACGAAACACAGATAATGTTTTGCACCGGAGGGACCGCGTGCTTCGCCTTCAAACAGTTTAGTCTCGACCCACACACCGAGTACGAACTATGGTTGAATGGAGTAGAGGTTCGGCCTACCGCCATTAAATGCATGGGGCAATTTACCACTAAATATTTTACCACTAACAGGAGAACAGTAAACGCAAACTGGCCATTCGATTTTTAAGCTCAATGTTTTAACCTCTCTACCCGCATGTCAAACGTAATGGGTCGAAACTATTCTTTTTTTTCCACTCCACTCAATTTCTGAAATCGAAACTTAGCTATGGGCAGCGGAGTTTCGATTAATTTGGTTTTTTCCCAGCTCGAAACTAAACTCCTTGGTGATTTTAATTTCGTGCGGTACGAAACTAAACCCAGGCCTCCGAGTCGAAACGAAACATTTTCGTTTTGTTTCACTTGCCATCCCTATAACTATTACTAGCTACTAATATCCCTATATATTGGCTATAACACAATGTTGGCCATTCTACCGCCACGTGTCCACATACCCCTCCGTTCCCTTCCCTCACTCCTCCCACGCACTTTACCTCCCCTCATCAGCGCATCTGGATCGCAAGCTTTCGTTAGGACTGTATTCAAGACCACGCGGTCCTTCCTCCGCCCCCCCCTTCATCCCACCCTTCCTTTCCTACACTTATAAGCGTTTCCTCTCTTCTCGACAAGCCCGGTAAAAAATCAATTATATGCCTAAGGCAGGTAGCCTTGGGAGAGTACCAATGTAGGGGTATGTAATTTCTTTCCTACCTAATAAGCATTATTTGATTTAAAAAACATTAAAGCAAGAGATTAACTTTTTCGAAATTCTCCGCTAGAAAGCATTATAACATTTACGTGCAGCACTGCAATTTTAGTGCTCAATTCATTTTTTATTTAAACGCAGCTGTATTAGTCAACAAACGTCGAAAAAGCTCCATTTTAATGGGAAATATAACTCAAGCTCTCGAATTGAATTATAAAATATCTAAAATGTTTTAAATATTAAAACATCCATAGCTTAGTAATAGTAATCAACTGCTAAACTATAGCTCACAAAAACTTAACTAGGAGTAATTTAGCTCTATGGGAAGTCTAAAACCCCAAAAGAATGATAATTGGTTCACAGTAACCAATTATGTATTTATTGTATTAAGAATTGCCATTAGGAGAGAAATGTCTAACTTAAGCTGAAACTAACTTGTAGGAAGGATGATAGTTTTGTCTAAGTTCTAAGTCCTCTGAAATTGATTTGACGGTTAGCACTTGGTTTGTGCTACCATCAAAGAAAAATATTATTCTTAATTCTAGAGCATAATAATTGAAAATCCGCCGGATGAAGTTCTACTTATCGGGGCTTAATTTATTATTCAACATGGAGCATTTACTATTGCATAACGGAATAGAAGGAAAAAAAGTCAGTTCAATGGAAATATGTTACACCCAAAACTACGTGTTTCGAATTGATTACTGAACCCCCACCTATCTTTGCAGACACTTCTATGCATCGATGAAAATACACGTTTTAATATTAATAGCCCACCACATGTGCGCACCCAGCGAGGGACTGGGGGGCAGCTGCCTCTCTAGTTCTGATTTTGAGTTCTCCCTTAGTTCACTACTAATAGAATTAAATTAAAAGTTGAGATATTTTCCCTGGGACAAACTGCGTTAGAACAATATTCTTGTGGCTAACATCAAGTTTAAACAAGTGCAATTTTTTTAAATGAATCAATTGCCAGGTATCTTCAATCGCATTGGGCGAAGTTAATCAGGTAAATGCACGAGGTTATCACAAAAGAATGGAATGGTTTTAGTTTTTCATGGGAAGATAGCAGGGATATGGTGGCTGAGATTTTTCAAAGGCTGCCCGATCCCTGTTTGTGTACCTTCAGGAGGCACTTCAAGAGCAGCGCTCCGTCCGTCAGATGGGATGTTCAGCCGCGGTCCCCTTGGCGCCTTTTAGTTAGTAACAGGATAATGTCGTCGCCAGGGTTCTCTAATGTAGAGCGACAAAGAGCGCACATATTGGTATTCATTAATTACGCAAACAAACTGTTTGAGACGAAAATTTCGTAAAATAAAAAATATGAATTTTAAGTACTTCTGTTTTAATAAAAACCATGTTCAAAACCAATCTATTCTTTTATGGAAACTCTGTATGTACCGAACAGATTACAAAACCGAAGCCATATTGCTAGTAGTTCTCGGCACTATTTTTACCTCTCAACTACCTTCTCTACGTACTTTTCATCTCCTTTAATTTGCAATCGTTTTTCTACATTTTTTCGGGAAGAGCGTGTCAGTTCCACGAACTGCATAAAGTTCATGAATAGCCTTGAGCTTTCCGTGTGGAAATTAAAAAAACATCACTGAGTTTACTTTGATATCCTCGCAACTGTGTATTTAGACTCACTCATGTCACTCCGGAAACAAAACTTAAGTAAAGAATCTGAATAAAAGATTGCTTACCGTAGGTGGTCTTCTGCGAAAACATTGCATGTCATGACGAAATCGTAGGTGAGAGCGAGTAATCCTTTTAAATTCTTTCAAGCGTCACCATTCGGGAGAACATAACATTTTAAATACATGTTAATGAGAATAGAAATTTGACTGGTAACACTATGGAGCGTGATGACATTTGTAAGGCCAACGTTATTTTTCACAGGAAGTAGTTAAGTTTTTTACGATGCGTTCGACTGATGCTTTTTTATTTTAGAATCATAATTTCCGCATCGTATTTTGCTCAAAATAACAAGAAGTTTGCATTTTTTCTTTCTCTTTCGGTAGAAAAAAGGTGATTTGATCGTAACCTGTATTCGTTCACATGTTGAAATCATTATAGAGAGTAATGAATGGACTCAGAGAATGTTAGTGCTTATGTGTGTTTTTAGGAAACGCGAAGAGAAAAACTGTAGCACTACCCATCCAAGCTGAAAATAAGTTCACCAAAGTGATGATACTTCTTTTTTGTCCAGTTGATCGTAGATTTAAAATAAACACAAATTTCTGGATATACGTAGTAGGAATAAAAGGTATATGCTTCGAGATTCTTCTTATTTGATTAGAAATAACAAAATAATGCTGGTAAATTTGAAGCTTTAGATAACGAAACGAGGAAATCTCGTTGCTTCAAAATAAATACATCAGGACCACAGACAAAGTGAATGTAATCATACTTGGAAAGGAAAAATACCCAAAAGAGTCAAATTTTCAGTAATGCAATTCCTTCACGTGTTCATGAAATTTAGTCTTCAACGAGTCACACGAAAATATTCAAACAACTGACTTTGATTTCGAAATGCAAATTTAGCTGAATAACTAAAAGACAAAGTTAGTGGAAAACTCGTGGTTCCGAACGGCAGAACTAAGCCGCTCATGAACTGAGACAAGAATGCATAGAAATTGAAGCTTTGCGTTGGGTCAACTCCATACAAAACTCATCCCAGTCCTTCCTAAGTCCCCTGTGAGAGCCATTGACGGTAATAGATTTACTATGGTCGAAAATATGTTTCTGTGGGCAGGATGCGCGTTTCCAACCAAAGTATTCATATTAAATGATACCAAACGAGAATAAAATTTACTATTAAGGTGCCTAAACCAAATTTATTTTCAGTTCAAGGGTCATGTGTTAAATACTAGTATAAACAATATGCAATGGACATCCCTCATAATCCTACATTTAACATTGTCCTAAGGTATTATATATGGCCTTCTGATTATTCAATATCTAAATAAGAAAAAATAGTATTCAATAAAGCTTTGAATTTTCGTAAAAACTTCGAAAGTGGGCACCAGTATGAAGCCATTTACCTCTGTCGGTAAGGTAAGTGTAATTCAGCAAATTATGCCAAAGAATGGAATATCACTTTGAGCTTAATTCAAGTTTATCTCATTAGAATATCGGAAAAAGTTATAACACAAAGGTGTTGTTTTGACATTGGCAAGGTTTGAAGTCGCATAAAACAGCCGATTTTTATGTAATTTTTGATACTATTCTCTCTTGAGAGCTCCATCAAAAGTTCTAGAATAGGCTAAAAATAAAATATAAATTTTTTTTAGTATTTCGTAGTTTTTCAAGTGAACGGGGTTAAAATATAAACATACATGAAAGGCATAAATTACACTAAGAAGAGTTAATGTAATAATTATATACTAATGCTACTGTTCCACCATCCTTAACATCACCACTAAGACTACAGCGAGGGGAGAGGTCAAGGGTTCAAACTCCTCCGAAATTTGTGTTATATACGCTCTTAGGTGTAACCTCCTCTAAATGATTACCCTAAAATGTATTTACTCAGCTAATGAGCCCTCCATCGAAACTACACGGTTTGCAACTTTTGCCCAACTTCGCACTTTATTTTACGTCTTCATGGATATGGACTACTATCAGCCATTCATCACACTTGAGTATTAGAGAGGGTGGGCACGGGATGCTTATTAATGACCACTGTGATACAGTCAGACCTTTGATCAATATCGCTATCAGCTAACTATATATAATTGAAATAACATAAAGGCTGCAAAACTGCTCCCGTAATCCAATATAAGTTTAATTCGGGCATATTATGTAACTTAGTAGACCAGTTGTAATATAAGTTAATCAACTCAATCATTATAGGCATTAATAGGCATCATACCATGCAATTTTATGATAGCAATCCTGTTTTTACGTATTCATTTGAAGTCATTCATAAACTACTTTCGTAAAGGAATATTTCCCTTCTTTCAACCATTGTGTCGTTGATGGATGTGCAGCAATTCTACTAAGAATTGATTTCACGTGCGTTAGCGGAAAAATTCTGAACCTCTAGGTATAGCACTAAAAATATTTTGAACTCTAAGGTAACATTATGCTATGGCAATTGCCACTAATCGTGCTAGTGAAATACAAACAAATTTGCAACACACCTTCAGACTGCTACCGGCTTGAAGTCTCTTATAGTTGCTTGAATTCACTTCGTCTAGCGTCAACCCAAGTTCCAACACGCAAACTGATGTTCTTCGTTTAATTTCTTCAGTAATTAGGTTCATTACCTTCAAATACCATTTCTAGAATCTATCACCACCCAAATCGTCCACAATGCCATAGTGTTACACACAAATCCATAGCGAAAAAAATCTTTCACTTCACTTTCACTGACATAGTACCACGAAAGAGACTACTGCAAGGAGGCTTAAAATCCAACTGATCGCCAAACGCCTTCCAATAATCGGGCGTCCTGCCATGACTGAACAATCTGCAAAACGGTCGGCACAACGACTAGAGAAAGAAGTTGGTTGTGTTAGGATTGTTCTCTGCGCGGCGTGCCTTCACTTGTTACGCTCGATCGACCGTTGTATGCCATTAAACACGTCGTCAATGCTCGTCAAATGCCGTTGATTGAATTTCAATATCTATTTCTGGAATGCACGGTTCATTCGCACTAACCTAGTGGGTGACAGCTCGACAGAGGGGAATGTTGAAGGAGAAAACCATCGAGGGGTATCTAACGTCCATGTAGTGTGCATAAAAGGCGAGTTAGGCTCCACGGAATCGAACTCAGAGCAAATATAAGCAAGGGAGACCAAGTTTTAAACGGTCAATTCTGAGATCAATTGACGAGTGTAACGGTTTTACTTGGCTTTTCCGACGATGGAATTTGTTTGCATGTAGTTTATTTTGATTGTAAATTTTAACTCTATCAAAAGAAATTTGAAAGAGAAGAAAAGTTAATCGGATAGGAGAATTGAGTGGAGAGCTGCGTCAAACCAACCTTAGGATTGTTGATGTTGATGATGATTACATTAAAATAGGCGCGAAATAGGAGAAGCACATAAATTAAGTAACGAAAGAACTGAAACAGGACGAGAGTCTATCGTATGCATCGTTGAGATATAAGCCTTTTCAAATAACACTAGCTGAAGCTGTGGTCCTAGGTTTCAATAGAGTTTACGCGAAACCCTTGCGCCGTCAAAGCAAATTCAATCACAGCTAAGGCATCGCTTTGTCGATGGTCATGGTTGACTTGTCCATTCGATTGCGCATGGGAGTTAATGCATTCAGAACCCAGAACGGTGATTCACAAGTGGAATTTCACTTTGCATCTAATCTACATCCACGAGGTGAGTGAAAGCCACCACTAGGGTGAACTGCACGGGGTGATTCCACTCCAGGCATCCAGCACTCATCCTATCCAATATCAGAAACACCCTCGCTTGCCGGACACAGGCCAAGCACTAAGGACAATGACACGTGGTCAGACCAGAAACAAGGAGAGTGCTTAGGACACGAACATGCTACCATGCAAATAAAACTACTTTTGCGTAACATAATTAAGAAAAGTGAGCGTAATAATGCATACCGATGCAATTATAATTATTAAGGCCGTTTTACACGGGCACGGAATTGCGCAAGTTAGAGCTGTATTAATTTCTAAAATGGCGTGGAATTGCGCGAATGCATGAACTAAATTAGAACAGGAGCTATTTTGCCGTCTCGCATCCACGCATTCTCGCATGTGTTCTAGCAATTCACCGCTTTACACGACGAAATTTTTATTGCGCCTTCGCACGTACGTCAGATTGCGTAATTCCGTGTACCGTGTAAAACGGCCTTTAAACTCGTGGGGCGAAGCGCATTCCTCGGCAGAAATAAAATGAATGGATATGACGGATATTGTCGTCAATAATTTTCGTGCCACCCAGTGAGTTGACTCATAGTGTCACCCCCTCACGACCATCGTGGCTCCTTTACCTTTCTGAGCGCGTTACTATGAAGATATTACAAGACTTATAGTTAATTATTACAAAGCGGGGTTATTACTTCATTTCAAACGTGAACTTCAGTCACTGAACAGAAAAACGCAACATTTTTTCTAAAATGATCAAATAATAAAGCAATGAGCAAACTAGGACACAATGATATTTTAAATACTGGAGCCTCTTTATAGCGGTGGATGGCACAACCGCTATGATGAGGCATTGTGGGAATCTTGCGGATCCCCGCTGCGTTGCACCCGTTGTTCCATCTCCTTCACTGGCGTCTTCAGGCGAAGAATGACGAACCTGCGCATTAAATACAAACACGAGGCTACAATCGTAAATACAACTACCGTGATATTATGTTACTGTGGACACCATAAACCAAACATATAAAATAGTTTAGAATATCCTATGCATTACAATCGATTACTTAGTACGAATGAAAGAATATAAACTGAATGATTCAATTGTTACACTTCAAAATATTTCTCAACATTCTATTCACCAAGATAAAAGAAACGGGAAAATATGTTGGCATGAATAAATTAGGCACTTGATTTAGGAGAATGACATTTATACAAAAATTATTTTACACGAAGCCATTTCGGTTTAAATACATTACCTACTGTAATTTCTATTTCTAATATATGAAACAAGTGGTCATTTAAAATATGAATGTTCAGTGCATACACAGATAAGTGCTTACCTTTTCACATCCTTTCAGTCTTGAGTGGAAGATACTAACAACTATGTGTTATCACACTAATGAGAGAAAATAGTCCCTAATTTCCGCTGATAAACATTGACCACCTGTATTCCCAACGCATCCATTCCTCAATAATGCTCAAGATATCAGAACAAATCAGCCGCCGCTTTACAACATCCAATTTTGCTTTTCCATTCCAGAAAGATTTATCAAAAAAGTTGTTTTACTTCTCTTCTCGATTTCCACGGTGTTTTCCTCCACAATTTTGACTGACATTTGTCAAAAGAGAGTAAACAAGGCACAGGTTCTTATCACACACATAAGCACTACGCAGTAGCACTCATCGCAGGATCATACCAACTATTTGAAGCAATAGAGACATTGACAGAAAAATAGCTAGATTCTCAGCGTTCCAGCTCAAATTTCCTCTTGATTGGTGGTGGTCCGGCGGTGTTACAACGCTGACGTTCGCTTTATCAGTTATTGATTTCCATCTGATAGAGTATTCCACGGGATTATTTGATAGAGAAGACAATCTGCAAATAGAGAGACAACAGAATCAATGGACATCTGTCTTTCGAGTACATTAGTTTTTTTCTACGAAATTATCAATTTTACTTACTTTAGAAAGATATTATTCTCTCTCCACGGGAGTCTGAATACCTTTTTCTTGTGTTTGGGACAAAACGTATGTAAAATTTTTCCCATCCTATCTTCACTTATTGCCACATTTTTTTCCTGTACTCCACTGCTTTTATACTGCACGACTGTCACATTCCACACGTTGCATGGCTCTAGAAATTTCATATCCAGAAGAGAAAACATTGGTTAAATATAACGCATCCAGTAAAATATAAGAATAAAGAAGATGAAATTATTCTTTCAAGATTATGATTCGTAGTTTTCGACAATAACTTACTTTTCTCCGATGTGAACATTTCTATAATCAGTTGTCTGTCAACTTTAGAACTCAATAGCCAGGTGCATTTCTCATGGTAGTAATTTCTTACAGCCGCAGGTAGAGCTTTCATGATAGCTTTTGAGTCAATGGAACCTTAAAGGTAGATTAAATCTTTACGTTAGGCAATAAGTCATAAATTCTATTGCAATACATTCCGATAGCAAACACACACATCATCAGTATAATAACATAGCATTTTTTAATAAGTGAAGAAGAAATTAAATGTTTACACCGAACGCTGATTTGAAATTTTTGGAAGTAAATGACTTTTTGCAATTTAAAAATATAGTATTCGGTGTACATTCGTAACTCCAAGTAGGTATACGACCATAGGCGGATTTAGGGCGGGGCACGCACCCCCCCTCCAGACGCTTAAAAAATAGGCGTTCTTTTGAATACAAATATTAATAAATTTTACATTTTAATATAAAATTTATAAATATTTAAATATTAAAAACTTTTATATTAAAATAAAGAGTAGAGTAATTGTTGCATGTAGTTTTTAATTCCATTATGAGAGAATTCCATTATGTTTGCCTGTAAGGCCCTGGTGCCCCCAGAAAAAATCCTGGATCCGCCATTGTGTAATACTATCGCCTGCATTGACTTTTACTCTGAGAACCTCTGAGGTAAAACGATGTTGAAATGGAATTAAAGAAGGCCAACAGGTTTCACAGAGAATAGTGTTTCACACATCGCGAAATTGCGAAAACTAGAATGAACACTGAAACATTGAAAACATCTTTATAATATGATGTCTCCATGTTCCTGGGTTTCACCGCGTGGATTTTCTTTGTGACGACAGTTTCGCCGGTATTCCAACCGGCGTCTTCAGGTCGATGTCGGGATTCAATTTTTGGTGACTTATATAGTTCATTTTTCGCGCCAATTTTTCATGCTGGATGCTGATAGATCCACCTTCTTTTCTCTCGTATGACCCTCTTCCACGAGCTGTGGAGAGGGTAGCCGTCTTCTCTATTCATGTTTTCCGGTGTCTTGAATATTTCGATAGCCTCCTTTATTAGCCTGGGATAATATCTATTTTCTTTTGCAACACAAAGAAAATCCACACGGTGAAACCCAGGAACATGGAGACATCATCTAGACAACGCCGCGGAAAACTACGCATCATCTTTATAATATATTCTAATAGACGTTTGATATTATATCATGCACTAAATTTATCCTGACTAATTCACAAAAAATATTTAATTCTTCAGTGATGAGTATCCTCGAATACAGCTGAATAACCAGTTACTGTCACCAAATGATTGACACATTATTCTTCGACGATGGAGTGAAGCAATTACCTGCATGCTCAGGTTTTATCCTCTCTCCACATGCGTGTTCGTCATCATATCTGAAAGTTCCTTTGAAACCAAATCCTCTGGAAGTCCAATTGAAGTGTGCCAATCTGTATTCCACCTGAAGACTGGTAACGCTTTTTACAGCAATCGGCACCACATGCTGGAAAATAAATATCGTCGCCATTTAGTTTTCCATTGATGAATTTGGAAACCACGATTTCATTTGATAAGCGATCCTTAAAAAAATATATTTGTAAGGCGTGATAAATGCGCGTTGGTACAGTATCGTCATAGTAATAAAAGATATGTACGGGGACGGTCGCTTACCACGTTAACTTTAAGCAGCGTAACATTTGCTGGAGTAACTCCCACAAAAGATGTCGATGTCTTACAACGGTAGTATAACTTGCATATCATTTTAGTTTTCTGATACTGTGAGCATATAAATGGCATATTTTTTCAAGATAAATATTAATAACAAGAGTTAAGGAATTCTTACCGGATATCAAGGAAAAGGATCACCATTAGGAAGATTTGCTCACATAAGCTCATCAGTTCATTGGCTCTCATAAGCTCATCAATTTAAGGAAAAATACGGTAAATATTTGAAAAATGATTGGGCAAGAGTTTTACTTATTGAATGCAAAATTAACATGCACTTATATGAGTAATTCATTAATTGTTTCGTTGCTTACAGTCTCACCACACTTCCTGTTTTTTTTATTGCATAGCGAAAATTAATCACAAACTTTTAATTTCCGCTGTTATTTTCATCAGTCGCATGAAAACGTTCACAATATAGATAGTGTTCACTATTCATCGCCCATATTCCATTAGAAACGAGGAATACGTTTCTAGCTTGTCACAGGCAAACGCTGAACCTGGACCGCTATATTGATTAATTATTGAAGAGGATATTCACCGGGTTTAAAAAGCTAGCAGAGGGAACATGAATGAGCCATAGTGAACGAGCACATATATTTCAATGGAATGTTATTAAATCCAAAGCGGAGGTAGATTCTTTATTTCTACTCACGTGAAAATCGCCACAGAGGCAAGAGACCTGGATTCCCGATCCATCTGCGGTGACTATCACCATGTGGTCCATTTGCTACAATACACTTGTGTTCGTCATGCACGAGCACCCCCCGCCAATATCCTCATCCATGATGCCTCCACCCCCATTCTCTGTCTGACAGCGAGTTGTGCAGCGAGGGTCACTCACTAGTCTCTCCCCCGCCGTGATCTGATCAAGGAGACAGAAAAATATGCACGCATTACATTAAAATTCAATGCATAGTTAATGAGCAGTAATATCGATTAATGGCGTGTCGTAAGGATAGGTCCTAGGAGGAAATATATGCGATTGTGCGCATTGGCTTCTGCGCATGAGGCCAACATGTCCCACATCAAGTGATCCTCCAACTGCTTTCCCCTTGCACTGTTCCTGGCGTAGAAGCTGATTAAGTGATTGCTTTGAATGTTTACGATTTGGTATGTTTAATTTTTGTTGGAACGGTAATTATATCACTTTTTTTATTCAATTATCTATTAGATTTATTTATATTATTTGAAAAGTTAAATAAAGAAATTAAGTTAAATTTCATCAATCGCAAAAGATACGCACTAGGTGTATGACTGGCTTATCACTCGTAAGCACGGAAAAAAATTCAAAATCTCCCGTAAATAAACTACGTCGCGTGGCACAGGTCTCAACAAACTGCTTTGGCGCAATCAGTATGCAATCCCTAGTATGTATCTCCTCTGAAAATAGAGAAATGAAAAAAAATGACAATAAGTTACGGGAGGAGGGTTGCCCAGCAACAACTGGCTCATTTAAACTACTCCTCTCTTTCGTACGAACTTCTGAGAGAGACAAAAGACAGCGGCGAGGGTTTCCGACACAAATTAATTTAAAATATGAAAAAATATTACAGCTCAACGATTTTGGAATCACATTAGAGGAAAGCGGACACAGTAATAAAGGCACCATGAAAAGAATTGCACCAACATAGTAGGCACTCATGAAATAGGAAGAAGGTATTTAAGTAAAAGATGGTAGCACTTTTCCACAATAGTTTAATGCGCACGACGCGTTTCGGCTCACAGAGCCATCATCTGGTTCTAGACAGTAGGATGGTAGGAAGGTCATGAAAGAATTTGCAAAAAAAAAGGCGTGAATAGTATGATTTGGAGGGTAGCGCTTAGTGGTGCTAAAATAAAAAACGTCGCATTTCATACTTAGGGCCGTATTCTTAGTCGACCCTGTAGGGCCAACCGACCCTGGATACGTCATCAGCCCCTACATAAACCGATCTCGCCCTACATACGCCACATCAAGCCCTACATATGGCCGTTTTTGGAACTAAACAGGCCCTACTTGATGTAGGGTAGCTGAACCAGTCCTACACCCTACAAAAACAATATGCTCAGTCATAAATTTTCGGTCGTCTTTTCTTAGTTTCATAGTTAGTTCCACTACACCACCAGAGTGTAAAATTGGCGCTGCGCCATCATCTACGTCATCTCAGAGAACTTGACGACGGAATCAACCCCCACCACTTATGTAGGGTCGACTGAGAAACGCATGTAGGGGCCTTTTGTTATGTAGGGACGGATATGTAGGGTCGACTAAGAATACGGCCCTTAGCCGTCGCGAAAACGCGACGGTTGAGTATGAAATGCTGGGAATTTGCTGGGAAAACTCCGTGTGACGTCGTTCTGGTTCCCGCTGCCGCAAGTGAGGTGACCTTGGGGCGAGGCTTTGAGCGCTGATACGACGTAGGATGCTCTCAGGTAGCAGAGTACCTTGCTATCAGGTAGCGCTGGGCTTAAATAAGGATTATTAATACCTTATCAAACGAAGGAAACTTTCCGACCATAATGAGGATAAAATTGACCATTGCCATTCGTCTCAACTGGGATTTCTAAAACCAAATAATTTATATCTTATGAATACACTAATGGTGGGTAACGAATCGCAATGAATGCCATTCGTTTTCTTTGATGAAGGAAACTACCCTATTACAATTATATCAATCAATATCGTATTTTGTAGTGATAACGTGGGGCTTTCATACTTTTACAGTTGTTTATTACTTCCTGAGATAAGAGTTATTTACAATGGGAAAAATGTTAGGATCCCTATTTCTTCCGTAATGAGATTAGTACCTTAAGAGTTATGGTTTGACCCTTCTCCACATCAAATCTTTGTGTACATCTAAGAGGACCGTCGACGTTTCTCCAGAAGTGGTGAGCGGCTAGAGGCTCAGCAAATGGTTCTTCTTTTTTTGAATTCCGGCCTCTTCTTCTGGTGCCATCATAAACGACATCACACAGAGCTGATGTCTGTAAAGCACCTTCCAAACGCTCTGCGAAGATTAAAACCATTTATTTTGCTGATATCTTCTCCAGAGAGAAATCATTGGCTTATTTTTTAATGAAATAAAAAGAGGTAATACTTGCCATCGTGAAAAAGAAAGGCACCTTCAATGTACTCCTTGCTTGAGTCATACGCTTGATGAAATACAATTGTAAGAACATTTCCCGTTGAAACAATGGACTTCTGCTCCGAGAAGCTGAAAATGGTGATAAAAAAAGCGAGATGAGGTGAAAATTATTTCAAGCTAGACAGCAAAACAGAATTGACACATTCCATCAATTGTTTCCATTGACGACAATTTAATTTATAAATGCTAGGTTGTTATACGTAGGTATTTAAAGGAGTCGACCGGCATCGTAGGGCATTTTCGCCATTGTTATCAGTAGGGAAGGGATATTGGATAGAACCCATCATTTGACAGTCCTAAACGGAAGGCAAAGCCTATCATCCCATCCGATGAATAGAATGATTAACTTTAAGTTCCCTCTACTAATCACACAATAATATTCTCTGAAGAATATCCCAAACTATCAAGATTTGAACATGGGCCCACATGTTGAAAAGTCAGCACATAAGCTACAACGAATTCGTGCCTGCTCTTAGCCATTGTAAGAGGAAAGAAAAGGAATTTCAAACAAAGTCTCAAATTAAACGGATTCAGCCCTAATATAGAGAAGAGGGGCACGTGTCAAATACAAAAAACGATCAATCAGAAACAGTTTGATGTATTTTTATAACTTCTCGAAACAAACACTCATTCAATCGGGAGGATGTTACATTTTATTTCTTCTATTCTACTTTTTGGTAATTATATTCATAGGAGCTACGCTATAAACCTAGCAGAAAAACATCATGAACTACCCTATGGGCCAGGAACCATATTAATGCTTCTTCGAGTGAATGGGCTCCTTCGGTTATTTTAAGAATAACACAAAATTAAAATGAGAGTTCGTAACCACGTGAGTTCATCTCGCACCCAATATTACGCTACTCGAGCCCAGAGGCAATCGAGGATGAAAAATAAAATTTATTAGAACTTCAAGAAAGCTTACCTCAACATTACTTACAAATAATAATTAGCTCACAATACGTATTACCTCCCTTTTTGTTCTTCAGGTTTCCTCGTGAAAGGGCTGCATATCTTTTGGACACATTTGCTATTTTTTCCTTGCTTCCCGTCAAAAACCTCAATCGATGACTCACACGCAGGTGCTCTGAAATAGATAGCCAAGGAGAGGTGTCCTCATAAACGCCTTCACGAGGAGAACAATCAATGCAAGTCATTTTGAAAAATGTTTTCTAGAATTCCGGTTTGACTTCATTAATATCACAGGGAAATTATTATCGGGGTTGCTACGTCGAAACAGTACCAAAGGTTCAAATTTTATCATGCATGGCAACATTAATACTCCGGACGTAATGAAAAAGGATTTTTTCATGGTTTAACCTCTTTAAAGATAAAATGACTGAATACCAACTGACACACAGTCCACTTACCTTAAATCAAAGCTAAAAAGAGACATGTACACTATATCCGAACTTTTCCCATAAAATACTAGTTTACAGGTAACAGGACCAGAAGAAGATGACAGCCCCTGCATATAAGGCAAATGTAGACCTTTGACTCTTGTATCAAATAGTCCTGACCTGGTTGTATTTCCATAGTAAACATAGTCACAAATGGTGTTTGGTATTCGTTTGGGAAATTTTCTCGTTTCATCCACTGAAAAAAATGTAAATAGGACAATGAAAAGTGCAACCTTTGTTTAAATATGGTAAAACGATGTCAAATTCGGAATTTCAACTATTTGTGCAAAAACATTTCAATTATTCCATCCTGAAGATGTATAACCCTTTTGATGTCTTATAAGCGTCAATTTACTTTATTTGAAATAAAATTAATTATATAAATCTGTACAAATCGCAAAAAAATATATTAATGAAAAAGTTAAATTAGCATCAATATAAACGTATAAATACTTATAAACATTCGCAATCGATTTTTTAACATTAAACTTATAATCTATGACAAAAATGCAATTTAGCCTTGTTATGCATAAGAGTATTTTCTCAAAAAATTGATTGAGGATGTTTTTTGCATATAGCATTTATTTTTATTTTAGACTATTCACTTATTACTTACTTTACGCTGGTATACAGAGTAATATGAATTCAATTCTGTACCATCGTAAAGAAAATGAAAAAGAGAATTTATAGCGATGGGGCGGGAGTCGCCAATTTGGATGTTCGGTATTGCGAACGGTAAATATTTAAAAAATGTCAAACAGCCTTAAGTTAAACGAAAGATTTGAGGTTTTCCCGTGAATATTTGAATTTTTTTTCGAGTTTAAACCGGGTTAATAACTTGAAATACAATATTTCGGCAGCTCACTCTGCTGTCATCAGCAGTTAATCTCTGATGACGGAAGCAGAGTG
The DNA here is from genome assembly GCF_921293095.1 of Ischnura elegans. Classification (NCBI taxonomy): domain Eukaryota; kingdom Metazoa; phylum Arthropoda; class Insecta; order Odonata; family Coenagrionidae; genus Ischnura; species Ischnura elegans. Next base: position 81,869,552 of record NC_060249.1, on the reverse strand, counting down.
AGCAGCCGAAATATTGAAGTTCGATCCATTCACCAGGTTTAAACCAGAAAAGAATTTCTGCACCTTAATTTTGTACTATAATAAAGCGATATGAGCCTCTCCTTCTTCAATTAAATTTCACATACTATTGCCCATGGTGGGAACTTTGAAAAACCACCCCTTCTATGCTTTTCTCCCTTCTGGGCCGCCCTGTACTCTTCTTAAACAAACCAACCATGAAATAAGTTTTAGGGAACATACGCGAACTATCTAATGCCTAAATATTAAGGAGCCATCTGTAAGTTTTTAAATTGCGAAAGGGATTAAAATTTGTAGAGACAAAAATTATTTGATTAGACCCCTATAATACGATCTAAGAACACTCGTTACAAATTTGGAGGAATTTGGGTCGTATCTAATTCGAGAGAAATGATTTTTTTTACCCTCAATGAAATATGCGAAAGTCACAAGAAGGAGTTTTAAATTGCGAGGTGGTTTTTTTCTACTTGCGATCGCTCAGCCAAAATACCATACAAGTGGCAGACGGCTACGCGCGTCCTCCGCACTACACGCTCAAGCCGCACCACACGCTCACTGGTAAAATAAACAGCAAAGTCAAGTCATTTCTGACCGTAAGTTGTTATTTTAAGGCTAATGGCAGTCTTATTAGCTACACTGCCACAATTATTTCTCCCGCCAAGTGTACACATAGCGGAGCGGCAGCCAGAAAACTCGCCGAATCGCCCTCATTGGGATCTAGCCATCATTGACTTATCTTGACCTCTTTGCCGTTTAAAGGGAATTTTCACGTTAATGCAGCTGCTCAGTGTGAAACATCATGCCCACTCCAATTCAAAACAAAACAAAAGACATACTGACTTCTGGAAGTGTTCTAATCCATGACAACGCCCGTCATCTCAGCGCTGATGCATCCCAACTGCTTCTTTAGCAATTTCAATGGAACATTTTCGATCACCCGCCGTGCAATGCCGACCTAGTGCCATGTGACTTCAATTTTGACGCTGAAATGAAGATTTGGCTAGGAGGTAAGCGTTTTTAAACAGGCGATGAGCTTCAAGACAAAGGCAAAGTTCATTGGAAGTCATTGGCGGTAACATCCTATGATGAGGGTATAGTAAAGCCTGTCCACAGGCACGGCCAATTCCTCAATCACCTTAGCCATTATGTCGAAAGGACATCACAAGTGTGCACAATATTTAGTAATAACATGATTTTTAATCAATCACTTCGTCTTTCGTTCATGATCCATTGGAGGTTGAAAAAAACCACCCTCGTAGAAGATTTTTAGTCGTGTATTAAACGTGCTGCCATCCACCCTAAATTTAAATTGGTTTACAAAAGTCACCACTCGTGACGCTGACGGTAGAGTTATCCAAAGGGTCTAGCAGGTTAAGATGGTGAAAAGTGCCCTCCGATGTTTTGAGAAATATACACTTAAAGTGCATCCAAAACTATGTGTTTACCCAAAGTTTCAGGCCTCAACAATGGAAAATAACCCCAGAAAAAATTGAAACACGATTTATAGTTTTTTAACCATATCTCCAGTTTTTATTTTTGTAAAATCGTTTTCTTGATTTTAAATTGTGTATATTATTATGGTCTACCATCCTAATTTTTTTTTCAAAATTTTTGAACCGATAACTAAACTTTTACACAAGTTTGAAAATTTCAAAATTAAATTAAAAATTTTAGGAAACAATAAACACGCCGAAAAAAATATGTTGTTACCCATATTTTTAAGTAAAATCCTAATTTTTTCAGATTTTTAAAATTGGCGAAACAGAGTCAAAAACACGAATAACAGCTTTGCGCCATTTGTATCTATGCATTCCAGGAGGATATTTGGTTTGATTGTTGAGAGCAACTATTGTTGATCAGTTTCTAATATTATTGATTAAGAATAAGCATTAACATAAACAATGCCCATCACACTTATATTAATCGTAATTATTGCTTATAACCATACTGTTAAGCTTTAATTTCTTTAAAACTTTAAGTGCATATTTTTTATTTCTCAAAATATCGGAGGACACTTTTCACCATCTTAACCTGCTAGACCCTTTCACAGGAAACACGCTATAATTAGAAATTAACAGACATATGTGTGCAAATACTCAATCGCAAACATTGGGAATAAATGGGCCCATTTGCACTTATTCCAAAGCTGCGAACACTTATGAAAATAAATTGAGAAGTGAGCGAAGTGACAGCAAAAATCAAGCTTCTACGTGTCAGACTGAGGCCTCCTCTACGTAGAGCTCTTGGCCGAAAGGTAAGAAAGATCTCGTGTAAGCTGTAGCCTCAAGAAACTCATCGAACCATTTGCGCGTCATTCAATTTTAAAAATTAGAGTAAATAAAAAATGCACATCCTATGTATTACAAATAATAAGCTACCGAGTATCGATTACGGATAAAGATTAAGCGTTAAGTGATGATGAATGGCCATACAAAGGACTCTAGAACAGCTGTTTCACTAAAAAATCATATATATAAACGATGCCTTTATCCTGAATATTGTATAACTGTTGCTATTTTTTTAATTTCACCTCGTTTGAAGATATTAATGCAGAATAAAACTTTTTCGTATCAATAGAGCAATGTGTGGGGTGCCTGCTTACATAACGGTGCACTAAGATATTATTTGAATGGCGCTTTTCGAATGTCACTGATAGCAAAGTTTTCAGTTACGATTTTTTAGAATTACATGATAATAATGCATGGAATACTTTTATTTTCAATACTTACTCAAAATTCCAGGCTCTTCTCCGCTGGTGGAAAAACCTAATGGTAGATCCGTAACAGATGTATCTTCCGAAGCACTGATGAAGTCTAACCGCGCTGTGAATCCATTGTAGTCATAAGGAGGAATCGAGGGACCAGATCTTATTCAAGAATAAAAAGATATACGTTACTATGGGTGAGATTTATGTATAGGTGGATGTGGAATCAAACTACATTTAATTTAAATTACCTGAACTCAATGAGCATACTCGGACCAGAATACTCCACATGAGTTTTTCTTGAGCCACATATCCTTGTGAGGACTGGGCTAGATATAGACGGTCCCTTATGAATGACTATGTAATCAGTATCGCAAAGGCTGGAAAAACATAGAAGAACTGCTGTAAGATATAAGGTGGCGCGAAATTTACAGGTGATGCAGCATGGAGATACATCATGCATGAATGATTCAAATAGGGGAAGTTGTTGCTACTAAAAATTGAATAAACACAAAAATTTTCAATTTTCGGAAAAATATCGGCATACTTCTAGCATTTCAGCGATGTAGTGTAGCCACGCATTTCTAGAGATGAACTTTGAAGACTTCACTTCCAAATTTCACGCTCATTTTATAAGTAGTGATGTTTAGAAGTCATTGATTATTAGAATTTTTGATCTTTGACCCCTCTTTACTTGTTATTTATTACAAATTTGAAGGCCATAAATAATTTTAATGCACCATAGGGAAGAAAGATCGCTCAGATATATGAAAGGAGTGCCCTTTGCATTCATGTTGCTTTTTCATAAACCTAATTCTTCCTCATCCCCGTAATCTTGTATTTCAAATCTATCTTACAGTGCGCAAGTCTAACAATAAGTGGAAGCAACATCGAAATATTCAATTTGTTGTTCAAAATGGATTTTCACTAAGTAAAGCCAGAAACAATCGAATTTATTGAAATATTCAATGCTTTGAAATATCAAACCATACTGTCATGCATCCATTTTTATACCTGATTTCTCTGTTTTACCATATTATTTTAATATCATATGCTACTCTATTATTCCTGTTACTTACTTGTAAGGTAATAGAAGGCTCGTAAAAGTAACATTAATCCGGGAATTGTTCGAAGACGAGTTCACCAGATACTTGCAAACCCTGTTTGGGGGATAAATTCCAGGATAACCTGGGCTTGCAATGATGCATCCTCCTGTAAAAGATTATTTTCTGATTAAATTGGTCATGAAACCTAAATTTAGGTGCTAAATAAAGCTCGGGATGATAAAAGGGACTATGTATAGTCCATCAAAACTTTATGGAAGAAAAATAAGAAATTTGTTAATCTCGGGCAATAAACGAAAGTTGGCTAAATAAGAATTTTTGAATTGAGAATACCAATTTCTGAAAACAATAGTTAGTCTTACTGCACATTTGGACGTTAAAATAATTTTCAATAAATATTTATTTTTTAAGCTTATTTCCTGCCCTATTTTCATCTTACCTTCGTCACTCATTTCCTCTCTGTTCTCACCCCCTTCCTTGGCTTTCAATCTCCCTACCTTCCCTTCGCCCTCGCCCGTTTTCCATCTTCTCTTCTTGCAGAGTTCCTCTTGGTACACCCAATCGCAATCTGAAAATCAGGAAAACATCTTTGTGCAAATCAGGAATATACTTCGTGTAAATTTTTAACTATATTTTCGATAAACATGAAGTACTTGACAAGAAACTTTAATAAAATTAAAAAAAAAATAAAATTTACATCCCTATATTTTCTTCAAAACACCGCCTCAAATTAGCCGTGTATCTACCCATTTTCCAAAAAAATACATTGAATATAGTGCGAAATAACTTATGTTGTAATGTTCCTTTATTAATCTGAACCTGAGTCTCAGCCAGTGGCGCAGCGAGGGCGGGTTTTGGGGGGATACCCCACTCCCAGAGCTCAGAGAAATTTTTAAGTTTAATCCATTTTATTTAATTGGATAAATATTACTTACAGAATATAGTAAAGATTAATAAAATATCCCTCCAAAGGCAATGAAACTCAGCATTTTGAACCATTTATTTTAAAATGCTTCTGGGGAGGTCGCCCGCACCTCCCGCTTACCCTAGCGGGTATTCCATACCCTCCAGACCTCCCAGTATTAGTTGCGCCTAAAACCAACCCTTGCCTTAATTCCTAGCGGCGCTCTTGATCTCAACTACTAGAATATCATTATCAAAGTCCTTAACCTTTATTTATACGACCCTGGGTTTCAACTACTAGATACATTCAAAGTTAAGGACTTTATATTGACTATCTAGTAGTTGAAACCCGCGGTCGGATAAATAGTTTTGTAGAACATTACAAAGTAAATTATTTCGTAATATAGATATGTGGTTTCACCAAGTGAAGCCTGAACTCTTGATATAAATACAGTGAATGATCAACTATTATCCATTATGAATCATCAAAAATACGAAAATAAGGTTCAAATACGTTAAAGATGTGAATGATTTTAAATGCCTATAATATAAATCATAGGGAGCACTAGAAAAAGGATTGAGTAAATGTGGATCACGGTGCTAATTTGATGCGCTTACCCGTATGATCTACTCTCTTTCCTCCACGATTCGCTATCCCCAGCGTCTTATGGTCAGACGGAGTGAAACTGAAGTACGCGAAGAACTGCGATCGAAGAGTGGGTTCGCCAATCCTGGAATTGCAAAGAAGAAATATCTGTGCCATCCGAAACGGAAAAATAAAAAGTTTATGACTCTCTAAAACTAAGCAGGCGATGCAGGCCAGAAATTTTGCGCCTCGGTCTACCGTAGCTTTTTTTATGTGGTGGGCATGTATTTTTACAGCGAAAATTCTTCAAATGATCTGTTTATGCATGGCATTTTCGATATGCAAGATCTTCCTATTCCAAGTGCAGTTTTTTCCGGTTGATGCTGCAACAAAAGCATTTCCATTCATTTATTTTTCGAAAAGATCAAATGGTAGCGAAAGCACATGTGGTTACAAATGCATATTTGTTGCATTGGGAAGATCCATCAAGCAATCGTATAAGTAATACGTACCGATGAATACATTTTATATTTTTTTATTTCTTGTTTTAATGCCGTTCATACTTGATGCAATAGATTCAAAACTAAAATTTCATTTTATTATTAAAACCATGGAATTAAAAATAACTATCATCGAAAGTATCAGCATTGGAAATCATGAAGTACGAGCAATAGTCCACACTTGCAGATTCTAAAGGCAAATCTAGGGACTTCTCCTCACTTGGACAATGTTTTTCCAGGCACTGGACACCGTATATGCAACCAATACATTGGTAAATGCTGTACTTTAAAAATTGCGTTGCATGTCATACAAGGAAGTGCGAAAATTCTCAAATTATGCTGGTAAAAACTTGAATGCATTTTACAATGAGTGAGTATTATACAAGAAAAACGGTAACTGATTTTTTTTTTTTTTTAACAAATTTGGACTCATTGGGCCAACATATTAAAGTTATTCCTTTATTTTGGAGAGCATCCGAATCCGAATGAGTATTTCGGTTTAAATTTTTAGTAAGTAATACGCACGGCATGCTATTATAACGATACATTCAATGAAAAGAGACTCTTTCCCTGCGAGAGTTCAAGATGTGCGTTGAGCAACAATCGTCCTGCATCACTCAGAAAGTCGATATGAAAGATCTTCCCATTCCAAGATCAGTGTTTTCCCAAGAAATTGATGTTACAACTGCCTCAAATCTATTATTTTTTTCGAGAAGAGCAAATAGTAGTGAAGCACATATTAATGAATACGTTTACGTATCAAAAATAAGCAATAAGAGATTCTTGGAACTGGAAATGCTAAGTATTGGCAGACCAATATGCTACAGTAAATATAAACAAGTAGGATAATTGGCTTCTGTTCATGTGGCAAAAATATCGCAAAATTTGAAATCAAGAGACGGATCTGATTGGGCGATATCATTTCTTCACAGGTCATTAAATCCGAATGCAAATTTTATTGAAAGTTATCAGGATTTTCATGAAAATCCAGATTAAGTATTTTATTAGCCAACTCTTTAGTAATTCCCATAGTATAGTTGTCATTTTTATGAGAATTTTACTCCACAAACTGGAAACACAAAAAAAACAGCACTACACGCGTTAAGTGGGATTTAACTATGTTTGTGCGCTGAAATCAACAGCTTAATCGGGGTTTCAATTTTTGCCTCATCCGCTGAATATTTCACAGCCACCTTAGGCGCTCCCGTATATATTTACTTTGAGTTACCTTAATGCGTGTGTTCTGCGTAACATACTCACTGGAAGAGGAGTGTGGCGGAGGTGCGGTCGGCGAACATGACGGCGGGTGGTGCGAATCGCTCGTTCTCTCCGCACAGTTGGAGTCCCCGGCCGCTGCCGCCCCGCGGGGGACCCCCGATAATCACACCGCTCCCCTTCCCCTTGCCTTTCCTCCCAGCGGCGTCCGGGCCCTCAGTCAGCTCAAGGAACCCCGACTGGCAACTAAATGGAACGGGAGCGAGGAAAATCATGAACCAAATGATGAGGACTCAGTCCGCGTAAAAGTAACAAACTAGGACTCTTTCTCACCAATACGTAATGAAAACTTAAATTCAACAAGCCACTATACGTTAATACGATTAATTCTCCACAAAATAAGAGGTAAAAAACTTTCTAATTCCACATAAAGAAACTGTACGACCTAGGTTTAGACGTGGCGCATCATCATGTGGTGATGACGTGATGATGACAACGTGTCATGTCGAAATTTATGCGAAATTACAAAGTCTTTTACATTTCATTATGTTGCGGCGATTCCACGTCACTCCCGAGACAACGAAATCATTTCCCACCATTTACTTAGGATTCAGAAAATGAGTGTTCAGGGCTTAGGGACAGCGTGAAAAATTGGGATACCAACCTCATATGCGATGGAAGTTTGTAATTTGGACATTCATTAGTGAAGTAACATCAAAGATGAATATAAGGCACGGAACGGTAAAATACTGGTGCAAAAGAGATGAGCACGATTAGTACGATTAAAAAGTGGTTATATGGTAGAGAGAGATGCGTCAAAGCAGTCTCAGAACTGCTGACAGCTGAATAATTAATTGACTATATCAATTAAATTATATTTAACGAATATGAGGGGGAAAGAAATGAATTTTAATATAAGCATAAAGAAGAAAAATGAGGAAACAAGTGAGATAAGATAATTTCAATCAAACTGTGAATTTTTCTGGAAGGCCTAACATTACTTTAAAATTAGCACACTATATTATTTTCTTACTCACATGGTCTCTACGTAGCTCAGTTGTTGTAACGGTCTCAGGTAAACGTTGTGACGGCAACGTCCTCGTCGATTTCCATAAACTTCGGAGGAAATGGTAAATCTAATAAACCAAAGTACAATTCTTGTGACGTCTGTGAATAAGTCATTCCAACATCCTACTGGAAAAGCATTGGATCATAGACATTCTATATCTGGCTAAAAATATACATATCATTTGAGTTCCGTATACTCTAGGAGCTCTCCTTTGCCCGACAACCGAACCTCCCGAATTGATCGTAAACTGGGTCACGAACTCTCGAATGATTTTGACATTTCCCTCCGTGAACTCGTCATTCATCTCCATGTTTATTTCAAAGGATTGAAATTCTGAAGAGGGAGATTAGCGGAGGATATTTGGTGAGGAAAGGAAAGCAAGAGGGATGGAATTCACTTTGAGGGAAGCAATGCAGTATACCATTCCCTGGATGTCCGTATTTTTAGAAAGCGCTCGAGAAACCGCTGAGAGGGCAAGATTGAGGATGCTGGAATACGGGCAGAATGAGTAATTCCGTATGATGTTGATTCCGCAGCCGCGGAGGAGGAAGGAAGGGACTGTGTAATCAAGTGGACGTGTGAGCAAAAAAGGGAATAATCTAGCGAGGAGAAATTCGAGATAAGTGTCCAAATACTCGCGCCAGGAATTACGAAGCGTTTTTTTTTATTAATTTTTTTCGATTTCCTACTCAAGCGTAAGGATTGAGTCTGCGCTCTAGATTCCATGTGTACATAAAGCCGACGGAATACTTTTCATCGCCGAAGGTCGAATACGTTCTTTCGGTCATGATTGAAAACTATTCCGCTGAAAACGTAGGCGACGAAAATACTTCCACTCTCAAGTGCCCTAGTTTTTAAGTTCGAAGAGTTTAAAAATAGAAATGTACCGACAGCAACAGGAGGTCAAGAGAAACTGGAAATATCATGTGGTGAAGAAATTAAATTTTTATAAAATACATGCAAACGATTTTTTTTGGCATTTTCAGTTTATTGACTAATCCTCTAAAAATACAATGATCTAATAAACCCCAAAATATAGATACTACTAATTTTTGTCTCTTACTAGAAATTATCTTAATGTGAAAGTTAATTTATAAAAAAACAAGTTTATAGGAAGATGGCGTTTTTTTAACTCGTTAATAACTTGAGAGCGGAAGTCATCACGTTATTTGTCAACATACGATGTGTGCTCTGAAAATAACGTGTATTCATTTAATTTCACGGGTTTGTAGATTATGATTGCCAATTGGATTTATTATGCTTATATATATATGCCACTGAAGTTTGTTAAAATTTTCAGCCGCATTCTTTGTTTACCTTGTCCGTGGCAGTCTCTAAAGCTAAACGTGCATTCAAGCGGGACTTCGTAAAGGGCGGGCATAATTTTATATTGAAATCGGTCATCGTGTTCACGGGGAGCATGAATACGTGTTAAATGGACTGGATAAATCTTTATAGGATTTTAGGGCAATATAGTGATCTTTGAATGAATGAAACCTAACTCATACCTAGATCCGTTGAAATGCCCGACGCTCACGAGACGATAGACCTGTATTTCGATCCGCTGGTTTCTATCGGGCAGGAGCAAATACCAGCAGGATCCGGGACCAACGAGTGACGGTGATTTTATCTGGCCAAATGTCTTCCCAGAGCGTGATTTCAAAGCTTTGGAGTCCAGGGTGACGTTGCACACTAGAAAAGAATGAAAATAATCATCAATATCGCAAGGTTTTTGTAATGAATACATATTGAAAATACTACCTCGAAATTCAGTTTTTCTTCCCTTCATTACGAAGGTTTCGAACAGATAATCTTAAACATACTTAACATATTACTATACTAAATAGATAGTGTAAAGATAATTAGTGAAAATTACCATAATACCCGTCACAGTGGAAAATGGAAGAGTGGATCAAGCTCCACGAAGACAGTGTACTAATTCTAACTAAAAAAAGGGCAGTGGCTTAAGACTCAAAGGATTTATTTGCCTCCTAATAAGGTGATAACTTCTGAATTCTAGTTCTTTTTCTTCGGTCCAGTTTTCTAACTTCAAAAAGAAATTTCCCAGAGCATTGCTCTCTATAGGGGGTTATCATAAAAGGCCCGGTTTTGAACATGGTTAAGATGAAAACACAATTACTTACTACAGTTCGTGCTATTTATTTTTCGAATTCGTAGTCTCAAACAGTTTTTTTACACAATTAATAAATTTGTGCATATGCGCTCGTAGTCGCCGGTCAACGTAGAAACCCGGCGTCGACATTAGCTTGCTCTTTACGAAAGGCGCTAAGGGTGCCACGGCTTAATGCTACATCCGATGGATGGAGTGATGCACTTCGAGAGCCCTCCTCAAGGCACTCAAGCAGCCTTCGAAATATCTCTGCCACCCTATTCCTACCAACTTCCTATTGAGTACTGAAACCGCACCTTTCTTTTATGATAACCCTGTATCAGTGGCTTAGCCAGAATTTTGAAATGTTGGTGTTTACTGGAGATTTCTGTGCCCTTCCGAGGTATATTGAAAACACCCCAGGACAAATGGAGGTCCTTCTCCCCCGGGAAATTTAGGGGATTTTTGATGCTGAAAACGTGATTTTTAGGACTCAAAAACAGTAATTTTGTACGAGTATTTATTAAAAATATTTTATCAAGGTCATCTTACTCGTTTTTGGCGCCTCTTTAAAAAGAATCTCAATGCGCTGCTCCCTTTACAGGGTTATCATAAAAGAATGGTCCGGTTTTGAACATGGTTAAAATAGAACAGAATTACTCATCCGGGAAACTCCCCCTCCCGTGGCTACGCCACTATCCTGTACCTATTTAATTTCACTACCTCCTTGTAAATTTTTCAATGGCCAGAGTCGAATCTTCATTGAGCTTCTTCCAAATGCAAATAAAGTCAAACTTTTGGCGGAGAGATGTCGTGGAACAACGTATCGAACGATAAGCAAGCATATTGTACTGCCCACGAATTGTAATAGCTCAGAACGCGTTTCGATTACTACACAATCGACAGTAAGTACCTGATGATGATTGTGCGGCAATGGAAACACGTTTTCTGAGCTATTAAAATTAGTGGGCAGTACGATATCTTTATTCATCATTCAAAACACAAGGGGAAATGGATAAATCCTCCATGTGGTGGAGAAAATAGGCATATTCCATACAAAAGTAATTAGTGAAAGTGCCAGATTTTTCACCTATATGCCCCTTTGGAAAAGTAAGTGATAGTGAAAACAGCTTACATGATTTTGAGAGTGGTCAAAAAAAATTGGGAACAAGAACGCGTTTCCTTCATCACCGGAGTGACCCCTCATCACTAAGAACTATGTGCAATATATGGTACATACCATCGGTGTGCTGTAGAATGCTTAGCTTTCCAACCACGTAGGGCGTGTTAGCCATCTCGTTGAGCAGGATTCTCTGATGCCCTCCAAGTGTGCTCGTGCCGTAATCCCTCAATTTATCCACGTGGACTTACTATTATTTCAATAAAATATTAGCGGATGAAATTATATTGAGGGATGAACGATAACAGCAAGGTGCTCGAGAATAGAGGGATAGTTGAGGATAAGGAGTAAGTGAAATATTAAAGCACGTTTCCACGGAGCATGGGACGTAATATGGAGGGTTTTCGGACGCGGGGCACGGCGAGGATTCGTGCTTGGAGTGCGGTTCTATCGATTTTCAGAGCCCGAATTTTCGATGAAGGAGTCGTCGCTTGAGGTGCGATGAGCAGAAAGGATGCCGCGGAAAAGGAAAAAGGGTAGACTACCTTTTCGGAGGCGAGGTTGGATAATTTTCATTTGAATAATTAGCACACTTGAAATTTGATTCGAGATCATCAAAAGACTTCCGTTGACATTGCCATTTTGTAAGCTTGAAATTTCAATCAAAGTAACTCTTCCTTATGATATGATGATCTTGTTCTTGATTATGACTAAAAAATAACATTTTAATTAATTTCAGTTAATTTAGTGTGCTTCACTAAAAAATAAAATCGTCCAAAAGTAGTCAAAGACACTAATCCAGAACCTGCATCATTGTTGGATCGTAGTTTCAGAGCAAAGACTCGAATTTGAAATTTGAACACAATTATAATTAATAACAACCAGGGATAATTAAAAGACTGCCAGATAAATATCACTTCGTAAGCTTGAAAATGCAATTGCATTAACCCTCCCTGATGACACTTGCCCTTAACACTTACAGTGCTGACATTAGTACTATACATCTGTACTCCAGTGCTGACAATTTTCAATAACTTTATATTAATACATAACAACCAACCTTTGATGGGAGGATTAGGTGTTTGGTATCATTTTAAATAATGAATGTTGCTCTTGTTTTTTTTATTTGATTATTTAGAGTTTAGTACCCCTCTGTTAAAGAAAATGGCAAACTACGATTTTACAAAAGACTGAGGGCGTAATATCGTGAATGATATCACGTGGCGTAAAATTGGATTTCCCGTGGCGTAAGAAAATTGTTAAAGATGATAAAGAAAATATATTGCCTTAAGTTACTTCAATTTTTTTCACTACAAAATGGAATCGGCCAAAAGTGACTAAAAAAATGAATGGAAAATTGAAATCGAAGCTGCACAAAAGTCGAAAGGCAATGACTTTAGCTTGCATTCAACCGTCTTCAAATTAGTCCTTGAGCTGAAAAAATTTGGTGCAAGAAGTTGAAGTTTTAATGCGCAAAGTCCGTAGCCGACGTCGGATTTCCAATCTCCGAGTGGATGCTCTATTTGATGGGCCCCAAGTGAAAGACCATTCCGGAATAGCCAGGCATAAGGAACATAAAATGGGTTTCAATGGATATGCGCGATAGCCAAAGCCATTCAGTTACTCTGAAATTGAAACCAGATACGTGCTTTCGACTAAGAATTCTGGTTCCCCCGTGCTTTGAGGATTAAGGTTATACTCTGTATACAAGAAATGAAACCAGTGCTGAGGAAATAGAAGTGCATACAGAGCTGATCATCAGGAAAGAATGACCATTCCACAGAAGAGTTTATTCGAGGGAATAGAGAAAAACTGCGACCACAGCTCTTAATGGAAAGTTCTTCTATCCTATGAACGGAGACTCAGGAAGGATAGCTATTATTTTGCAAGGGAATACGCATTCAAAACTCTTAATTACTCTGAATAAAGTTTAGGATGACGAAGATTTAGGAAGACAAAGGCTCAGTTCGCATAGCAGGGATTGGCGTGAGTGACGGGTGACTACTATGAGAACGTCTATGGTCAGTGTCATTAAATTTTTCAGTTCCCTCAGGTACTTCTATTCATACTTTGATCTAAGTTTTCATCCAAATTAATTAGCTAATGGAGTAAAGTTCACTTACCTAAAATGAAAAAAAACTAATGGTGCCCAAATGATGGACTCATTCCTTTTGAGTTTCTTAAGAATCAACGCCGTAGAGGTTGAAAAGATATGAACTCCATCGCAATCTAACTGTATAGAAATTACTTTTGACTCTAGAAAAAACTATGTTGCGTGACATTTGTGTGTTTGACATTTCAACGTTAACTGCAGCCCTATTTCACCCCTTGACAAATCTGATAATCTCATTCGGAGAAACTTTCATAAAAGAAACTTGTACGCTAAGAATTGTCAACTTAAATAATTACATTCCTCTCCAGGCATAATAATCAAGCACATATAAGGCAGTATGGGGCCATGGGAACTCATTTTTCTGGTACTCTGATAGACATTTTCGTAGAAGCTTCTTTTATGAAACCTATCAAACCAGAGTAATTCACGGACATGCAAGGTGGATGAACAGAGAATCCACGACGTGATGGATAGCGGAGAATTGAATATATTCAGACACCTTCTAAGATATTATACGAAGCAATAAAATATTTTGAAGAAGAATATATAGCGAAGTTAAGGGAGAGCAAAATGAAAGTGCTAGGCGTCTTTGGACCCAAGGTTGCGACCCTCTGATTTGACTATGAGCGGCCACAAAATTACTTAGCTCTCTACGCAGTTTAATTGGAATTGTTTACTGAGTGCACGCATGCCTAGGACCCTTTCGACCAGCCCTATTTTTTGTTCCTTTTATTTAGTGGCATATTACACGTTCAAAACTTGCGATATCATCTTGAAATTTCCAGTCAAATAGACATCACTTAATATTTGTGTGTATCTTAAAAGTGATAAATTTTAATCTGAGAAAATACTAAGGTAAAATTTTAGGAAATATCTTAGGCAAAATTTTCGAATTTTGGGTGCAGAAACAATGTAGCTAGCATATATAACTCAAGGTCGCCTTTATCTAACCCTGAAATTTCATGATATGGCGAGTGAATAATGTGTTGCCAAAATAATAGTGCTAAAGCAGAAGAGGTGAGTCGTTTTAAGTACCTATTTGCAACCGTTTCAGTTCAATCCCTGGTTGATGGAACTAAAATGTTTGTTTCGTTTCATTGGCTGTTAAGTAAAATGAAATCAATGACGGAAATCCAAATGAAATAATAAAAAGAGTAACGGCACTATCTTCCAGAAAAAAAGGAGTGAGATATCAGAAAAAGTAATAAAATAATCGTAATGAGGATTCCCCGAAACTGAGTGATTAAACGCATATTCCTAATTAAGCTTTCGGAGTATATAATTTTAAAAATAGAACTCATATAATAGCACATTTGATTCAAAGAAGGTACACAAGTATACACTTTAACAAATTTTTGCAATGGGAGCATAATAAAATTTACTATTTTTTATACGTTTTAGCAGATCTCAGCATCTTTTTTTTACATAAAAAAGGTGTTCCGGGTTAATATTTTGAATAAATTAGTGCCAGAATAAAATTTTCACGATAAAGTTCATATTATTTTACCTCATATAAGTTTCCACCTTACAGCACTTTCTTGTCGCTTCTCTCCATTTAATTCGATAAAAAATAAATAATTTAGCGTGAAGCTTTCATTGTCACAGGGCTTTTATAAAATTTTTCATTTCCAATTCCCAAAATTATAGCATAAAAACCCATTTTTGATGAAATCCAAATAATAAGGGTATCATTAAAAATATTATTTCTTGAGAACGCCATTTCATTATTTTTTCAAAAATCCATCTCAAATATAAAAGTAAGATACATTTTTAACGATCACCAGTAAAAAGTAAAAAAAATATTCACAAAAACATGCATGATGCTGATTAAAAATAAAAAAATGCCTGGCCAGTAGTAAACCCCATTTCTGTATTAATTATTCATTATCTAATGCATTAGGATGGATGGGTTATTAGTTAATTGAATTACGCCATCTGGATAATTTAAGGGTATCAAACAAGAGCTCTTTCTGCGGCCAAGACCCTTTTCCTCTCGCCTAAAGGCCCCGACTGAAGCGACCTCAAGTTGCAGACGAACCTGGGAGAACGAGACATAAGGGAGATAGGAACACGGTACATCCCAGGAGAGGTTGTGAGTTGATGGAGACTTACTCTCGCTGGGAGACCCTAACCTCTTTCCTCGAGTGAAACGCGTAATTCTATCTTACGCACACTCTTTACTTTTCCACATCCCTCACACTCTTCCGGCTCAAATTTGATCCTCCACTCTTGCCCACTATCCTTTTTCGCCATTCTCCCCGGAGAGAAACTCTCTCTGAAGGAATCGTTTCTCTTTGTCCTCTTGGGCATACTGTACGCGATGGGAATGCTTGATGGAGAGGTTTTCGGGCGGTCAACACAGAACGTGAGTGGGTGAGACGCGTCGGGACGTGTAGGACAGGAAACAACAAGATTTTCTCACCATTTCACCGCACGAAATCCACGTATATACCCGTAGGATAGTGAAGATAATTTTGCTCGTCCGTATAAATCACCAAGACCATAGTTTCAAGGGATGAGAACGAAATTTGGGAAGAATGAAATGAGGAGATTAACGTTTAAAGCTGGGGCAAATGGTAGGTATTCTTTCCTTAGATGACTTCTTTTTACAAAGAGTCACCATAAGTATAAGTGGACGAATTTAAAGCCCGCAATTTCCATTACTACTTTATACAGAGCTTAGTCACCCACTTATGTGTGTCTGTTTGCTGTACATACTTTACTCTGCTGTGTTAGACTATGCCACACGAAAACTTTTGCCCTTCGACAACGTAAAAATTTTAAACCATTCCAAGTACTCAAATCGATGGTAATTTAATACTTTTCAATATGATCAACCAAGCATAAAATTATAATCAATCTCCAAGTCCAACAAAAAATTCTCTATTTATTGAAGCTTCAAATTAAAATTTTACCTATCACACAAGAATTTCACTTGAAAACCTCACTGACATTTCCAATTATGGATTATTGTATTCCAGTATATGAAGATTTAACATATATTCTCGAGATACTCATCCTGCGATTAAATAACAGCTGCATCAGATTTTTATTCGATCTTCGCAGAGATGATTATGTTTCTCAGCGCTTTGTCTTCTTGAAGTTGCTGCCTCTTAGCTCTTGAAGGAACCACTTCCTGGTGTCTTTTTATTTCTTTATCTTTCATACTCGTATACCTGAATGCCTATACAACCTATTCACCCTCATAACTACAGTTTCCCTTAGTTAGCTGGACAGACCTATGCATTTTCAACATACCCCAAGCCTGTACCAGCCAGTACCTAGATTTCTATCTAATTATAGCATCCAAGTTGCGGAATTCACTACCCCCCTCAATAAAATGCTCATAAATAATTTTACTCATAATTTATCAAATTATGCCAATACAAAAAATAACCCACATTATACATGGATTTTGACGTTGTAAATATTTCCGATTAATTTTTATTTTCAAACATATCCCATCCTTAGTTAAAATGATAACGATGGCGTCATGATATAGGCTCTTAGTGCCATGCTCATAAAAAAGGATAATCGTCCTATTACAAAAATACAGAGAACAATTCAAGCAAGAAAAAGTTAATATAACACTAAATAAAAATTAATTGGCATATGTAAATCAACTTAGAGATCTTGATGAGTTTAATACTGAAAGAAACGTCCAACGTGAATGAAAAAATGCAACCGTATAGGTTTAATTTATGAGCCACGACTGTACCATATACATTTAAAGTCACGATTGAACACGAATTTACGTCATGAATTTGGAGCTTAACGACCCAGCTCTACAGCTTCCGACATTCATGCATTAAGAGGCGACTAGTGCTATTGAACGGTTCATTTCTTTAGCTTCACTGAAACGAATTTGCTGGCTCGAGAATCCTACATTTTTATTCACCATCCTTCCTTTATTGACGGAGGCTTCAAAGAAACCATTGCACTTGAAATGGAAATTATGGCTAACGAGTCTGTTTTCATGGACCATTACATTCACCGCACATGGAATAGTGAAATGTGCACTAATCTGGGTACGAGAAACAAAGCACGTTCCATCATCAGCATTCAAGATAGATTTTTCTGAGGTCCTCGCTAGGAATAACAATTGGCATAAGAGGTAAAGTCAGGAAATTACCCTCCCTTCTTTGCAATTGATGATTCTGGTTACTCAATGGCCCGGTGAATTTGACTATTTGAATTCCGTACAAGCAGTATCTGACGAAATCGTTGAAGACAGTAATGATCTTTATCGAAATGATGGTTTAAAAAGCGCCTGGAAAAATTCATTCCTGAGAATTAATCTATAGCTTTCATGCATGCGTTCCCAAGTAGTTACTTCATAAATCTAAATTCCGGTAAACGTCACCAAAATATCATTTTAATAAGAAATTTCACTTTTTTCTTTAATTCAATATCTTCCCACTTTCACCTTTACTTCCTCTTCCATTCCTCGAAATTCGTTTATACGAGCCGAATCCGTGGGATGATGGCATGGACTCAATGTTCCGTTCCATAAATGTCACCGCTCTACAGGGAAAGCTTTCATCGGAGGAGAGAAAAATAGAAAAGAAAACGAAAAATACGGAATTGAGATACCCACGAGGGCAAGAATTTTTCATGCGAGCCTCTTGGAACTTCGCAGATTTCTCTCGTTCGCTCTCCTGACATCAACGTTTCACTTCCCCCTAATGATCGGCCTCTCATTAATCGCTTGCCATCCTGAAATTTTCATATTGGACATAGATGAGATAAATTTGCCCATTTAGGATCAAGCAGACGTAACTTCAATAACATCGTGTTGAGATTAATCAATTGTAAGCGTCTGTGATGATAAATGACTACTTTCTTATAGTTTTTCTTTATTAATAGGTTTTAATAACTCTTTCTCGTTAATAGTTGCGAAAAGCTCTTGGAAAGTAGGTAGTTATCATCATAAAACCTTTAAATTGATTCGTCTCAAAATTGTGTTTTTATAGTTACGTTTGTTTGATCATAACTGGGCAAATTTTACATCATATTTCACATTCCTTTTACGTTTCCACTAGCAACTTAAGAAAAAATAAATAGTAGATGCTAAAAAGGTGCGAGAGAGAATGCGAATATGTTTTTGCTGGTAAACATCTCGACGTGTTTCTCAAATCACTGAAACTGATGTTGCTAAGCATAACTCACCGAATGGCAAGGGTAAATTAAATACCTATAGAATCCTGATAAGCAATATTATAATCAAATAGTCGTTGCTTTACCGTAATGTTACGAGTAACACTCTCTTCAGTTTATTCCTTCAGTTTCACATTTAGATTCTGGAGTAAAAATAGGAACTAAATTAATAAAAAGGTAGGTATGTATGGAGAAAGATGGCTCTAAAAATGTGGAATTTCGAAGTAATAAAAAAATGAGAAAAACATATCCCCGAGGTGGAGGAAGATGGATTGAGCAAACGATCGTTGGAAGTGAAGATGAGGCGAAGTTCTCGTGAATTTGCTCCGCGGACGTAGCTGGATTTTAGCGTATAAAACCGCTGGAAGAGGCTTAGCAATCAAGCAAACGGCTTTGACCTCGATCAAATGGACCGTGAGGCCGTAGCGTGACTGAGAAGTAGAGTATGGCTCGACTTTTTACAGCTTGAAGTTCTAGTTAAAATTGCTGATTCTCAGATTTACCTATCTTTTTGCTACGCCGAAATTTCTGAAATTTTATGCACATCTCAAGTCAACTTCTTAGCATGCTACTTACTGAAGAACTCAATACTGCCCTAAAAAGGAATGACCTCCATTTCGGAAAGGAAACGATGGAATTTTCCTTTAATAACGTCGATTTTTAATACACTTCCAGCTTTTTATGTTAATTGAAAACGGAAATTATGCGCGTTTGAAAGTAAAATAACTTGAGTTAAAAGTTCACGGAGTTCATAAGCCGTTTTTAAGAAGCATTTTAATGATCCTACGCTTTAGAACTTTATATTTCCTTCATCAGAACTTAGATTGCATGACAAAGGGATACTTTAACATAGAAAAAGTTAAGTTCTCCCACGAATGACTGGTTTACGATAGAGATATACATCACCTCTGGCAGTTTTGCCAGCCACGGCATAATCACGCATGAGTTGGTGTGCAATATGCGTAATTCACTAGCATGTTGGTGATTCAATGTGTGAGGCAGTAGGGTTATGAGGGTATTGGCACCAGTTCCTTCCCTTGGCTTTCTTGCGATTCGAAGGTTCCTGATGGGGGTTGTCCTAAAGAACATCCGGTTTTACCTCTCCCTTCACTCGGGAATCGAACGCGGTACCCTTTGGTCAGAGGCCAAGCGCTGCACCCGCAATATTACCACGAGCCCCAAATACGTGATGATATGCATGACAATGCATCGTGAGGGAGGATAAAATGGTGGATAGTGAGGTAAGCGACGAAGCTATTGTAAATTTCAAGTAGCCATCCGAAGTTCCATAGCATTTCGTATGTGAGGGCTGGGGCGTTTTGTCAATAGAGACGAGTGGGAAGAAAAATTATAACGATGGGCAAAATTCATCTGTTTAGGCAATGAATGATTGTTCATAATTTCCAAATAGTCAACCTCTTTTACTCTGGCACTAAGCTGAGGTGATAAACTGGAAATTTGCATCAATGCCATTTCACGAACATATTTCCAGCTGCATTGCACCAAATTGTACTCGTATAAGTAAGGAATAAAAGAGTAACCAGCATATCGATCGAAAAATTATATCTGTAGTTAAATTTAGGAATTGTAGTATACATAATTATATGTAATAGGTGCGAAAGTTCACAGAGAGAGAGCCCCAAACAGATAGGCTGACGGGGCTTCTTAAAGAGCGATCCGCTTCATTGAGAGAGTGCCCCTCGTTGGAACAAAGGGTCCTAGAGGAAAGTTTTCATTCAATTCAGGAAACATGCAAAATTTCCGGGATAAGTTAGCCTAAAAATATTATATATCTATTTAACCAACTACCAGCTCTCCAGCATGATAAATATTTCTCTACAGCGTCTGCATTCATGAATCTTCTTCCCTACTACTAATAATTCTGCTCCTAGGCACCACCATGAAAACAAATCCGGAGGTAAAAATTGCACTCAAAAACGCCACAACACGATTATTTGAAGACAACGTTATTTTTTCAACTTATTCGTTCCTACAACACCTGTGCTTCCAGACAGAGAGTACATGAATATTTATTATATATCCACCGTTCTGCTACACGCGTTTGAATTTTTACCTGTTCTGCTCCATAGGTTTAAATTTTTTATTCATTCTCCTTTCACCTGCATCCTTAACTATTGCTGCTCCAAAAATAACTTAACATCACCGTAGTAATAGCTGTCGCTACGAAGTGTCAACATTCACTCCTTTTACCCTATTATTTTATATAAATCTAAGAGCAGAAGAACAAACTCGTGTCAGGTTGTCGAAGGGCAAAAAAACTCAGCATGTTACAAAATAGCACCTAAAAACCCTATTAGCGAGGCTCATTCCGGAAAGAGATGTGTGTGTTTTTTTCACGTGAAAGCTAGTGTGCCCACTCATCTCTTCCAAGTTGTAATTTGCTGAAAAAAAACTTCCTGCTGGTCCCTCATATATATCTCATCCGATGCAAAGAAGATAATTCTTAAGGGAAGTGGAGAGTATAAAAGGGTAGGAAGCACCCTTATGAAAAGAAGTTAACGTGATTAGCTGACTATTTACGCGGGGGTTGAAGAGGAAAAGAGGACGGAAGATTTTTTGGGGGTTCGTTAGGGAACAGAGTGAATTGGATGCTACATCGTTTGAGAGCTCCTTTGTGGGTCATTACTTTCGTTCAAACGTACCGCTGCCTCACTCGAGATGAATTTTTAAGGGCAACACTGGCGAAAAACACGTATCCTCAGAAAATTCGATTAATTACAATAGAAAAAGTGTGATAAGATTTATTTTGATTTAGATGTTTTTAGACATCTGAGGGTATGGCTTCATGGACAACTATTGCTCTATGCATCAAAGTTCTCTGATCTTGAATACCAGCATTCGTCGACTCATCATATAGTCTCAAAAAGTCACACGGCCGCTCCAACCGGAAAATATAAGAAATTCTATGATTTGAAATCACTTTATCATTCCTTTGAACAGTACCAAACTGAGCCTGATTCAATTATATCTCCTTCATAAATGCGTCACTCTTCCGCATTTGATTATTAAATTGCAGTTACTTCTGCAGAAAATACGTGAAAGATGAGTAGAAATTAGCCCAAGAAACATCTCAAACGCTTTGGCTGGGTAAACACAAAGTTGGAAAAGAAAATACACCTCTGAAAGTATTTCATCCCAAGAGCCAAAAAATCGGGACATGTAATAGTGACCTCCTTATAGGAGGGAAGAAAGATGCAAATATTGATTGAAGCATATACTATTCAAGAAAAATATAGATAGAAGAATAGGAAAATAGAGAATTAGGACTCCGGGATGCGAGCGAGTGGAAAAAGGAATGTCGCTTCTGTTCTGGTTGTCCTAGCAAAGTTACGCTTACAAATCTAAAGAGAGCTGGATTGGCGGAAGTTAAATTTAGGTGGAGGTATTAGCGGAGGATTCGAGAAAGAAATTGAGAAAAAAGAATAGGGTGAGCCGAGACGAAGGCAAGAGATATTAAGGAAGATAAGGGACAGATTTGCAGTCTAACCAGGATTAGATACTGGGAATTGGGCTAAGCGAAAATTGGGAGAGAAGTGCGGTTCAAAAGAAGAGAGAGAAACAAAGAATTCACAGTTTGATATTTATGTATGAGTTCAATTCATACTGCTATTGAATTGAGTTTTATGTTGAATTTGATGCTGAATGAAGAGGGAAGGAAGGTTGCCATGGAATTGCTGGGGAAAAAGAGGGGATTGTTGTGGAAGAACCCATCAGGAAAAGATTTTGAAGTAAGGAGACGAGAGAAAATATTGTGTTTTTTAAAGAAAAAAAAAGTTTTGGAAGAAAAAATTGCCTGATGCTACAACACCAATTCATCGCAAAAATATAAACAGGTTTTCAAATAACTTTTCATCATCTGCTTGGTTGACTTACGTATGCCCTTTTGAAAAATAATCCTTTGACCAGCAGCTTTCTTGTAATGAACCCGTAAATTTAATTTAGGATGAGGAACAGTTGGTATCTCTGTGAGGAAGAAATAAAAATTTGAGAAAACAGTTTTTAAAAAAGGGGAGAAAGGGCTTTCAAACTCCTGATTTGATTACCAAATATTTTTTAAATCTCTATTGTTTTCATGATTCTGTATTTAGTAGTACTACATATACTAACTCAAATGGCTAATTTCAAAAACGGAGACACCCAAGAGGATATCACGAATTGAAAGTTACAAAAATATGGTACCTTCTGCCTTCACCAACGGTTCAATCAAGATTTATTATCCTCAAAATATAATTTGTGAAATAGAGCAGGAGTGGATGGAATTAAGGCCGAGAGAGACAAAGTTTGGTGAAGATCTCATAGTTACTAATGGGAGTTGAAATTAGGATGCAAATGAGAGAGCCTCTTTCCACGTGATGTGATACTTTCGCATAAGGATGAATATTAGAAAAAAATGCTGAATTTGGGGTAAAATGGGCTTAAAGCTAACCATTTATTTTTAGTTATGTTGGAAACGATTTTGAGTAGAATAGGGAGGTTTCCTATTATATTTTTATTGCCTACATCGATAGATTATTGCTCCTAGAGTATGTATTTCACGATTTTAGATTTTTAAATGACGATATCTATTTTTCGCGATTAAATGAAAAGTGAAAATTTTCAAGCGCGCGAAAACGCGACGGCTAAGTATGAATGCTGGGGAAAGCCCGTGTGACGTAATTTTGGTTCCGGCTGCCGCCGTGTGAGGCCACCTTGGTGCGAGGCTATGAGCGCGACTACGATACAGGCTGCTATCAGGTAACGGAGTACCTTAACAGCACGTAGCGCTTGGCTTAAATGAGGATTATTAATACCCTTTCAAAAGAAGGAAACTATCCGACCATAGGCAATTAAAATAGGTGATTAATTATTGAGAGATGTTTTTTCAAATGGGGTTAAAATTGACCATTGCCACTCATCTAAACCGGTATTTCTAAAACCAAATAATTTGTATATTATGAATAACCCAATGGTGGGTAACGAAACGCAATCAATGCTTTTCGTTTTCTTTGATGAAGGAAACTACCCTATTATGGCTGAAGATGTTACCCAGGTAACGACATAAGTTCCAACCTTAGAGTGACGATTTACAAAATAGCGCATTATTCAGGATCGCGCGTGATTGGCTGCAGGTGGTTGAACCCATTTTGTTCCACGTGATGTGGTATATGTACGGGAATTTTAAAAATTTCGTTTCCGTGGTTAAGAATGACTACCCTCGCGCATTACTGGAGCATTCAGCGAACTTTGAGGTGTGTTAATACAATTTTTCATATTAATAGTTCTTATAATTAAAATTAAACGGAAAGTAAATAGTTTCAAGAAATTATATTTATTGTGCGAAATAAATATCCTGGTAATGTTCCACTTAGTTACGATTTATTTCGCACTATGGATATGTGATTCCATCAAGTATAGCCTGAAAATATGATATACATTAAATATCTTAATTCACTAATCAGCACAATAATTTATCAGACATTAATAGCCTAACGAATTGCCTACTAGGAAACAATTATCAGCTTTATATCGCACTTGAAAATGAATTCTACAGAGATTTTTTGCCTGCATAGTTGTTTAAATACCCTTGAGATAATATGGTACATCGTGCGTTCCATGTAAATCGAAATATTTTTGTCGGTCTCCAGTGCAGTGATAAAACAGAGGCTAAACTCGCATCACGTGGCGCTAATTGGCCGAACTCGGATAGCTGGCAATTTCTTCCTATCTCCAGTCGGTGCGGAATAAAAAAAATCCACGGAAATTGTGACGTGAGATGGAAAGATATCCGGTAGGGATGGGTCAATAGGTCAATGCGTCGGAATGAGTGATGCTACAAATTCCCACAGAGCAGCCAATAAAAAAAATCCAAGAATAGCGTTCGTATTTGGACGCGCTTGCATATTCAATGGAAAAAGACTCGAATTTTTGATGAAGAGTAAACCAAGTGAACTTTGAAAAGAAGAAAAATAATATCATATTTAGCATAGAATAACATGCGTCATTTGGGACTTTCTGTGTGAAGATAGAATTAGTAATTAGTCGCTTCCATGGATAATGATTTCCACGTGCGAAATCAAAGCAATAGTAAGTGCTTGATAACGTTGTTAGTAGCATCTGAGACTTTCTGGATTAAGATAACATCAGTAATTAGTTATTTTCATCGATAGTGTGACCTCCATAGTTTGAAAGAAAATACAAAGTTTCATCATGCAAGGTTATATTTCCGGAAAATATTATTGGTGGTTACGGTACAAAAAGATGATTACGTATGTACAGATAAGAATATATAGGCACTATAATTAATAAACTTTTGAATTATCCTATAATAGAGTTGATACATATTGCCATCAAATGAAAACCTCTATACTTAATAAGTTTCCTCAAGATCATAAATTTAAATTCAAAATCATTGATTATAAACGATGAGAAGCATAATTTAAGTAACTTAAATAATTTCAGTTCTTAATTCCCTCTCCAAGATCCCACAAGTAGTGGTTGAACTTTTTCACATATCATTTTACAAGCCTTCCTAAGTGCTTATGAAAACCAGACCCTATTGAAAGCAAGTGAAATTATTTGACTATGCTCAAGCACTCAAAGAAACAGACAAAGCTGTTTGTTTCCACGATCCTCTAAATGATAACGGAGGGGTGAATAATAATTGACCCAGTTTGATCTAATTTTCCATCTACTAAGACGAATATTTCATGGAATACTTCGTACAACCTTCTGAAATTTATCCTTTACTCTTCATCTCTGCGAGGATCCATTGCATTTTCCAACAGAGCCGCGATAACTAGTGAATTACCGTGCGGTGCTCCGGTTATTTTTTTCTCCTCACGTTCAATTTCTCTTCTGCGACCGAAATTTGCTCTTGCCGCGCTCTCTTGTGGTCCATAGCACTCGAAACACCAACGCAAATCTGTTGCTTAGGGAACACACAATCACAAATTCATCCATCCCTCTCCGCATCGTACTGCACGCGATCACACTTAAGTTGCTACCACATTTTGCGAGGGCAGAATTCAAATAATAGTGTTGAAGTGCCCTTCATTTTCTTTCAGCACTGCACAAAATGCTTCCTTACTTAATCCACTTATTCTGTTGCGTCCACTCCACTTGAACCCTCTCTTTGGTCATCCATGCATGGAGTTCCCTCACCTTACCACTTTAAAAACGAATAGTAAGGCTTTTCTTTAATTTTTTTTTGTTAATGTCGATACGGGAAACATATATTTCCTTCTTGCTTAAAACCTCAGCTCATAGACCTTGCCTTGAGCATAGTTCCATGAGTATCAAAAGCGATTTTTCGGCATTGGCACTACAAATATTTTGTTCATATTTCTCTCTTACTACGAAATTCAGTTTTTTATACTCTGAATTTTTCCACTAACAAAGGCATAATAAATTATGAAAAAGTGAGTGATTAAATCACTTATGCCAGAGGCGCATAAATTAAGTCAAGCCATTTTGTAACCATGCGGGCGAAAACCCATTCTGTCATTATCACAGAAAAGTCCAGCAGTTTAAGCAATTGGGAGCGGATCAAAGTCTCACCGAATTTTCAAGCAGAATAAGTATATTTCAAACAGGAAGTATGTTCCAATAAGAAGATTTTATTTTGTGTGCTCTCAGCAGACTTGAATTAACAGTACGAGAGCAGTAATGCAAGCATTCAAGAGAAATATCCGCGCCACTTTCTAAACCAACAACCGAAAATTGAGTTGGTTGTTTCCATCGATACTTTGTGGTATTGACTGAACAATTTGAATGACTAATTTAAACTCTGTGTTTCCACAGCATTTTTTATTAAAACATGACCATAGCTTTGACGGTTAATCTTACTTCTCGTAAAAAAATGAGAATTGCCATGTGACAATAGGGTAGTTTCCTTCACCAAAGAAAATAAAAGGCATTGATTGCGATTCGTTACCCTCCACTACTGTATTCATAATATACAAATTACTTGATTTTAGGAATCCCAGTTTAAACGAATGTTAATGGCCAATTTTAACCTCATTTGAAAAAGGCCAGATTGGCGCCCAGGCGATGCCACTCCACGTGACGTCACAGGGTCTCAGTGGTATACGAGTGGTCAGGAGTTTTACATTGTCTGAGATTACCAATGCATGTATGAGGCACAGAGCTTAGGGAAACATCTCTTAATAATTAATCACCTATTTTAATTGCCTATGGTCAGATAGTTTCCTTCTTTTGATAGGGTATTAATAATCCTTATTTAAGCCAAGTGCTACGTGCTAGCAGGGTACTGTGCTACCTGATAGCAGCCTGCATCGTTGCCGCCCTCATGGCCTCGCACCAAGGTGGCCTCACATGGCGGCAGCCGGAACCAGAATGACGTCACGCGGGCTTTTCCCAGCAATCATACTTAGTCGTCGCGTTTTCGCGCGCTTGAGATTTTTCACTTTTCATTTAATCGCGAAAAATAGATATCGTCATTTAAAAATCTAAAATCGTGAAATACGTACTCCAGAAGTAATTATATTTCGATTTAGGCAAAAAGAAAGCATAGGAAACCACCCTATTGTGGAAGTACAAGTGGATGGAAAGAAAGGGAAAGGAAGGTCTAGAAAAAATTACGTAGGATAAATTATTAAGGCTGTAGAAGAAGAGAAATATATAAATATGAAAAGTTTAGCCTTAAGTTAGTTAAGAAACCACCCTAATGGAAAATAAAATGACTATCAAAATAAGGAAATGCATGGATGATATCACCGTGGTCATGTATAAAAATATTAAAATAAAGTACCTACATTCGAAAAATCCTATTCCGAAAAATAAGTATAGTCTTTTATGCTTTTAGCAGTGGAAACAAGTGACCCTAACCAAAGTTGGTTTCCACAAGAGTAAGGGCAGTCAACATGACTTTCACCACACATGATGTATTAGCCAAACGTAAGCTGCTAACCTAATCAAGCGTAAAATGCTATTAAAGAAGTGATTTTTTTCTTATTATCAGCCGTTTACAAGGTTAAGATAGTATCACTAGTACCAAATTATCAACCAACTCTCGCCCTTGCTGCACTGTACAGTATTTGTATAATCAAGTTCTGTTCAGCAAGTAGAAAGAAAAAAAGAGCTCAATAGTGACCGACGAAATAATTTTTTAGCGTTCCTGAGTACTAAATATTTTAAGCGGTTACTGAATATTTTTCAAGCAAGGAAGTTGCTAAGGTAATAATGATCAACGTTACATGTACCATTTTTGCGGCGTGCCAATTTCTATCATCAAGAAGACTGAAGAGTCATTCGCTACGCATATAAAATTTGAACGGGAAACATTTAGACTATGCATCTGGCTTCGCGATGGCTGGTTTCGAAAACGACTTTGCTTGAGCTCCGTTGCAACGACCATGACATTCGGTGGCTGTCGGCGCGATCAGCTGATTACATTTTTTGCCTACTACTCTCCCTTTCCAGCTTCCTGGGGCAATGCCAAGAGCAAGTTTTCGGGAGAGTATCAAGTGCTTCCATGCATAAACCCTTAGAATAGATATGAACAAGAGAGATAACCCGCAGTTGCGCATGCAACAGATTGAAATGGGTGCATTCAGTCGTAATGAGCGCTCACCTTTGCTCACTGAGAAAATAGGCGCTCTGGCGTCACAGCACTGAGAATCGCCGTGTTAGTGAGCGTATCACACAGTGCTCACTTCAGAGAAGAAGGGGAAAGAAGGGAGGAAAACAAGTGATAGCCGTGCTGCGTAACGTTGGATTCGGTGCGCTCTCAGCGAGTCACGAATATTACAATAGAAGATCCTCAAATCGGCCTCCAAATGTGCTGTCACCAGAGATGGCAAGTGAAACGAAAGTCAAAACAAGTAAAATTTCAATATTTTCGTTCTCGTGGGCGAAATGTAGAAACGAAAAAGGAATTAAACCCGGGGAACTAAACTCAGGGTTGACGCGAAATCGCAGTCAAAACTACTTCGGGACGAGACTATCGTGAACGCTACTTAAGAGATTGCAATACGCCTTAAGCAAACATCTCTACAGACCGTGATGATATTTTTGTTAACAGCTCAATGTAGGTACTGTTTCTTCGAAATATTTCTGTTAAGTTCTTATGAAATGATTAACCAGCTGATGCATTACGGGATTACGTTCATTTTATTGTTGATGCTGAGGAATAAATGCATTTTTCTAAGTTATAGTTTGACATTTTTTCATTCAGTTTTCATTCGACCCCAAATATAATTATTTATCAGCAGATTGCAGCATAAACTGATCCTTTATCTTCGTATGAAACCAACGGGGTGTGAAACCGGGATGGCTAGTGAAACGAAACGAAATTCAAAACCAGTAAAATTTCAATAGTTTCGTTCCCGGGAGCGAAATGTAGAAACAAAACGAAAAAGAATTAAACCCGGGGAACTAAACTCAGGGTTGACACGAAATCGGAGTCAAAACTACTTCGGGACGAGACTAAACCTCCGGGAAGAAACGAAACCCAGATAATGTTTCGCACCGGAGGGACCACGTGCTTACCTTCGAACAGTTTAGTTTCGATCCACCCACCGAGGGGCGGTTCCAAGGGTCACAGACTGACCGTCACAATGCGTTTTTGAATTTTCAAGAACACATCTAGCGCGAGCGGACCGGCATAATAAATTTTCATCTCCCAAATTGCTACACCATTGTGAGACATTTAACTTGGGTTTTTACACCACTGTGTCTTGAAAATTACAGGACTTACGTAACTTAAAAGCTACTGTCACGGACTGACAAAAATGGAACGATCTTTCAGCTCAGAGTAAAACCTTTAAGTTTTTATCCGAAAAAAAGAGTAATTCAGAGTTTCAGTAAGATCCATCTCATTGTCAGAACTACAAATGTGAATTTCATAATCCTGCAAAGCCTATTAAAATAAATGAGTTTACAGAAGAGTAATCTCTCTTCGAAACCATCGTCATGGACTGATCAGAAATGCCACGGACTGACTTTTGTGATTCCCTTTTGATATAAATTTATTCACTACCAATATAATTTACAAAATTCTTAAATTCAAAATAAGCAAAAAATTATTCAGAAACCCTTAAAATCATTAAAAATGAAGTACGAACCTCAACAAAGATAAAATGCATTCATTCAGTAGCCCATAAAAGTTAATTAGCGAAACAGAATTTTTTCGCATAGATGACTCATTAGTGAGATCAGCGTACAATACCTCATTTGGTTAAACAGCTTTCAGTTGGTGTACATTAGTTTTGACATTTAATAACTGCATCTGCTTAGAGTTTAAATTTTTGAGTCAAATTCAAAAGTCGCCACCCCAGGCCATATGCCTAAGCCCCCAAAGCATATTCCTAGGTATGCCACTGATTAAATGCATCAGCACACGTGTGTAATAATCATGGCAAAAATCCATAAATTAGGCTACGAACTGCCACCTCATCCTGCATTTTACATAGGTGTAGCCCTTGTGACTACTTTCTGTTTCAAAATATGAAATAATGGCTACAAAGTTAGAGATTTGCGTTGCACCAAGACGTTATCACTGAAACGAACGCTTTTTTAAAGGGCCTTGATAAAAGCCAATATATCGAAGAAATAAAATATTAGGGAAAGCGTTAGACTAATTGTATCGAGCTAAAAGAAGACTGTAGGGAAATAAAAATTTTTTGCCGAAAAAAATTTATTATATCCAAAAAGTCACGGACTTATCAAACCACCCTCGTATTCTCATTAATGCGAAAAACAAACCAACTGCTATCAAATAAAATGCTTCTTTAAAAAAAATATTCGACCCTGCAACAATATTTCGAGAAGATATTTCTCATAGGCCCGGTTATAGTCTTCTGTTAAGGTATTCTGGAACATGAAAATCAGAGTAAACGATGTGCTCCACTTAAGGGCATCTGTTTATTTAAAGACAATTTTGAACTTCTTTGCTTTACTTTAATTATCAAATGTTCTCAATTTAAGGTTATGAAATTTTTATGTTCCCTTGTATGCTCACCAGACACAATCAAACCGGACCATAGTGTCTGCTGACTCACGGTAGGACACTCTCATTCCATATGAACCAAATCGGCGAGGAAACTCATTATCCTGACTGACTCCTCATCACATTCTTTTTGCCTTGCCCACGATACCCACTCCTCCTAATCACACCCTTCCGGAGACCAATGGAGTGAGTTTTCCCCAATCACCTCGCTCTCCCATCTTACATCCGGAATAACAGACGACACGTTTCCTCCCAACTTACTTTTCCAAGACCAAGCTAAAGAAGACAACGCGCACATGGATTCCGTAGCCTTTAACGTGAGAGGCACTCTCATAAATTAAACGGAACCTTCTAAAACATGCCTTTTATTTTTAGCGAATCAATGGAGCTTCACGTAATCCGCACAGAGGTTTTCCGTCACGGGCATTAAATGTAATGAGGCGAGAATTATTTAACTATGGATATGGGAACTATAATCTTAATTGAATAGCACTAGAACAAATGAACAGCAACATGATTTCAAGGAACGTTACTTATAATTCTTAATAGAGAGGTATAATTAAAGGGTTGTTAGTTTTAATAGTTCAGAACAATAAATAGTTGGAAGAATTTTTAACGTTTTTAGATATTTAGGTTATCTCATGCAAATTTTTTTGAGATGTACGTCCATTTTCACAATTTTTTGCCACTTTTTTTTTGCCTTGCCTAGATAAAGAAAAAACAACCATAGATAATCTTTCAGAAATGCCTTAAAATTGAGCTGTATAAAATTGAGCTATTTAAAAGTCTACGTAAAGAGGAAGCACAAAATATTTTTTTCGTATAAAGGCGAGAAGAAATTTTATGCAAAATATTTCAAAATATTAATAGTATAAAAATGAGAATCAGATTATTATATTTGGCTCCTCCATAATCAACAACGGCACACCTTTCAAAATATTGTATACATCAACGCTAAAAGAAAATTATGGAATTTCTCCATTTAATTATCATCACATTTTGAATTCAACTTGTAGAATTTCAATCCAGAATCTGAGTCACAGTTGTTTGAATTAGTAATCATGTAAGGGATTAATTTTAAAACGTATACCATCCGAGCCATTCATTGCAGTAGATTAGCAAAAAGTCCCTTTTTTCAAGTCAATATGAATACAAACTTTCAATACGGCTCACATTGGCTTGTACCCAAAGGATGAAAGTTTACAAGGCAAGTCTATATAGCAAGGACATATAAGTTTAGCAAAGAAGTATAATTGAATATAATTGAAAATTCGCATTTTTATGCAGGTTCTTGCCGATGCTCGTCGAAAAATTAAAATTATGTTTATAAGTACTAGAATACAGAGCAAATTTTAGCCTAAAACACTAATAAACTGTCTATTAATCTTAGAGAATCATGATGAAAAGGAAAATTAGCCTCTTCACCGGACTACTTCTCGAGTTACTAGAAAATTAATCCCATAACTGAAGTCAAACTACGTTAGTTACATGAAAATAGGGGCTACAGTCGGCTCAAATATGTCTGTGCCACGTTAGAAATATAAGGATTTTTGGGATCGAAACCGCACAAATATAACTTATGTTGTGAAAAAGTTTTCTCCCACAACCTTCATCTATCCCTACTTTCCGACTCCCAAACCCCATCCTTCCTCCTACCCCATCCTCCTTCACACCTGACATATTTAAAGAATAATTTGGCTGCACCTGAGGCACTTGATAATGTTGCTGTAACAACGAAACGTGTCGTGTTTGAATAAATCCTATGGAAATATTGCAATGCTTCATTCTTTTAAAATGCTGTGAAACTCGAAAAAAACGTCATTTAAAGTCCATTTTGCCTCATCTTAATTCATCAATGCCTCATGAATGAAGTTATGACAGCAAAAATTCACCCATACCATACTATACCTCTACTACATAAACGCTCAACAATCGCCCACCGAATCAAATCCGCTCATCTAGTACTTTAAGGGCTATGTAGAAAAGCGGATTTGATTCCGTGAGCGATTGTTGAGAGTTTATGCAGTGGACGTATCGCATAGACTACTAAAAATTTCAAGGGCATCATGACCAAAATAAGGAAACGAAATAGCAAATCGTCATGGTCCACAGCGACGCTTTTCGCGGAGTAGTGAGCCCCCATAAAGAGGCTAGGACTAGGGCATTCAAAATTAAATAAGCCGGTAAGTACTCACTTTGCATGCAGTACGCCTCTAGTCCACATTGTGTGCACCTGTTTGGTGACGCCGCTCCGCAGGGACAACCTCCGTCCGAGACGCAACAGGCGCAGCTATCCTTGGCGGGGGTGGAGGGAGGGGAAGAGACGCCCATCGCCATGCTGGTCGCGGATATTGGGGTATTACCACCCCTGGTAGCGGATGCCGAGGAATAATTGTACTTTGATGATGCAGACATTTTGGAGCAGCTGCAACCAGTGTCGGAGACGGTCCAGAGATCGACTTGGCCTGCAATTTAGAAGAATACTCAAGTTCAAATTTATATGAAAAGGAGAATAGGGTAGTTTCCTCCATCAAAGAAAATGAAAGGCATTGATTGCGATTCCTTACCCACCATTAGTGTATTCATAATATACATATTATTTGGTTTTACAAATCCCAGTTCAGACGAATGCTAACGGTCAATTTTAACCGCATTTGAAAAAGGCCAGATTGGCGCCCTTGCGATGCCACTCCACGTGAGTCACAGGGACCTAGTTCCTATACGAGCAGATAAGAGTTTTACATCGTCTGAGATTACCAACGCATGCATGAGGCACAGAGCTCAGGGAAACATGTCTTAATAACCAACTAGTAAAACTGTCTAAGGTCAGAAAGTTTCCTCCGTTTGATAGGGTATTAATAACCCTTATTTAAGCCAAGCGCTACCTGCTAGCAGGGTACTCTGCTACGTGCTAGCAGCCTGAATCGTATCAGCGCTCAAAGCCTCGCCCCAAGGTCACCTCACACGGCGAAAGGGGGAACCAGAACGAGGTCACACGAGGTTTTCCCAGCATTCATACTTAGCCGTCGCGTTTTCGCGCCCTTGAGATTTTTCACTTTTCATTTAATCGCGAAAAAAAGATATCGTCATTAATAAAACTACAGGCGTGAAATACGTACTCCAGGAGTAATAATCTTTCGATTAAGGCAATAAAAAAATAATAGGAAACCACCCAATTAGGTGCTCCCGTAGAGTATTGTTTTGGTTTTCCAAATTCTTAGCCATATGTGTAGTCTTAGAGAAGAGTTATGGGTTTTAACCCCTTACTAGATTAAAAGAAAACCTAACATTTCAAAAATTGTGAGCACTCCATGACACTTGGACTTGTCCCTTTGATATGTTTTTCGGTAAAACCCATCATAAAGTTCGCTCTGAGGGAATGATTGGGTGGTGTAGTTGGCAAGCGCGCCTGGCTTGCAACCGGGAGATACAGATTCGAATCCCGACTAAGGAAAATCATTTTTCATGGCGAACTTCATCCTTAGTTTATGTAAATTTCTAAATTCCGCCTCGAAACATGCAATAAATACGAGTATTTAAAGCCTCAGGACGCTTTCACACCGTCGTTTTAAGATGTAGGTATATTTTCCACATTCTTTTTCACTGTTTTATAGGGGATACACCGTACGGTGGACACCCTTCCTCCATCAGACGCTTCAAAATACGCCTGCAAGAATAGCTAAGGTCATGGCGAGGGTCAAGGGTTAAAAACACACCCAACTCGAAATTTTTGTAAGATACCATCTTCGGTGCACTCTATCCAAAGTAAATCCCCTTAGAAAACTAGTCTCCATTCAAAGGAGCTCCTCAGGATTTTTTTCTGACTTTGGACTCCACACGGACCGGCCGGTGGCCAGGACCACGGCCGTCCATATCGTTGAGGACTAGGAATGACCAATGGTCATTGACCATATCGTTGAGGACTAGGAACAGTCAGGACTCGAACAGCCGCCGGGACCTTGGAAAATATATTCTCAAAAAATTCCAAGGAAATTTAATAGAAATAATGAGATATTAATTAGTGCCATTTCTACAGAGAACAAATTGATCATATTTTCCGGATTCACTGCATAATATTTAAAATGTGCCACTTGAAACACGCACATTAAGCAGACTTCTTCATTATTTTGCATGGCAGAATACCTACTTTAAAATACTGTCAAATATGTCCAACCAATGACTCTCACTATTTATACACTTAATAAATTCAACAGATTGTTCTAAAACCGGAATTTTAAGCGCATTAATGCTTCAAAATAGATGCCTCAATCATGAAAATCACTTTTTTCGTTAAAAAAGTTATAAGCGACACCGCTCTCAATTTTAACTAATTAGACCTCTGTATTATGTGCTACTTCAAACAAAGAATCCTATCTCAATTAGTGAAAGACATTTTGAGATATATCACTCAATTAGTGAAGACATACCGAGGAAGAATTTCCTTGATAATTATGCACATATGACTCATTTACCTTTTATATGAAATTTTTGCCTTATACTTTTTTACATTTACCTTTTATGGAAATATTTTATCACTGCTTCGCTTCATTATAGCAATGCATTAGACAGCAAGATGATCACCAACCCATTAAGATAAATCTATGGATTGTCTATCAACCCTTCTAACTCGAACTAAAATATCTTAAATACCAATTAGAGTTCTCATTCATATATCTAGGCTTGCAGCGGCATGAATAGTGAAATATAGATTTTGTTCATTTTAGTGTAATATCTCGAGCCCGTACAAAACCAGTGATGTACATCAAAATCGATGTCAGTGTAACAATTAAATTTTAAAGCCTTTTTATACGGTTATAAAACTACTTCTACATTGGAAATATGGATATTCAGTACTATGATAGATGTGCACGTTTGTATAGATTTCGAAGATAATAAAACAAATACTTTTCACACTATTAGTTGTGACATACAAATCTCCGATGGCCAATTACGAGTTCGAAACACAGTAATTAGTCCCGTTACCCTGAATGAGGAGTCAACCGACTCGAGAACAAAATTGAGATCGAAGGCAATAATGAGGGAGCAATCGGATACGTTATGCATGAGGGTTTTGGATGAAATGGATTGGTTGGGAATAAGCAATAATTGATCAAACTATTCCCGTGAGCGAGGCTTTAATCAAAGCAAAAAGTGTTAGCCAAAGAGGAAATGCTGCGTAAACATGCTACCGGTCGAAATCATCAACTCTGTGAATAGGAGAAAACGGATGACGTCAAAAAAAAAAACAGCGTTAAAAGGATAGCAGCCGCGAACTGAAGGAATAACCGACCAATCAAACCACAAACGTCTCGACGTGTTTGGTTTGATAACGTGTCGTTGCAATCAAATTTTCTCGTCATGATATAAATATTTTGTGAAATAACCCACATGGATGGTGAATTAAAGCACTATCCGTCCCCTATAACTCAAAGTTCGAATACAGAAAACACATAATATAATTCGAAGAGAAATTGAAATAAATCAATTAGAAGTTAGAGATGTCTCCAACAGTTACTACTCGTTACTCAGTGGTCTTAAATCAATCGGAATCAAACTAACGATTGTTTAATCTGATATCAATTTTATATCCCCATTCTTCAGTTTATTCTTTAGCGATTAGGTACTTGCCCAGCCATTAGGTACTCGTTACATGGACGTACCTCTTCGATGTAAGGCACCTGAATCTGAAAAAGCCCAAAAGCTTAATCGTTAGGTACTCGGAGTAATATAGTAACGGTGTACTCGGTGTAACGGTGCACTACTGTTTGAGGTTTTAAATTCTAATTTTCTAATTTTTACTTTTTTTTTCATTACCAATCTAGCAACTTCTTTTGGGTTTTTTTCTTTTTTTCCATTTTCATTTGAAATCTCAGCTGCAAATTCAATAGGTTTTTTTTGCATTTTTTCCTTTCCCAAGTTTTTGATATTTTTCACATTTTCTTAGAAATTGAAAACAATATGATTACTAATTAATAACCAATGATTAGAAGGAGGGTAAGACATGCGATTGTCTCATAGAAGAGTTACTTTATGAGGCAGTATATATGTTGTTGGAATACCGGTATCGTAATCCCAAATGTCTGTGTTAAGTGTATAATAAGTGCCCTTCGGGCTGGACTTCTACCAGATCTTAAATCGAACATTCTAGTTAAACGGATAAAGATGGAGGGACCAGATCTATGTGATCTGAAAGGTTTCGAGGTTTTGGCGGATAGTTTTATTTTTGGCGTACCCCTCAAATAGTCAAGTACCAACGGGCGAATGATGCTATTGTACAGTGGCGCATCCAGGATATGGAAAAGGGGGGGATAAGTGGAGGGTGACCTCTCAGCAATAGTGGGTTTTCGAGCAAAATCACCAATCTATCTAGTGTAAATTGGATATCCAAGGGGGGGGGGGTAGAGCTAATTTCTACTTGCAACTTTGGGAAGAAAGTACTTGTCCAGCAACATAAGGGTGTTGCGAAAGACATTTTTCTGTAGGCAGAAATACTGTAACATGGAGACGTCAAAACCTGCTGCCTGAGTAGGTTGCATGAGAATTTGAATGAATCAATTATTACATGATACATTTACGAATGCATAACTAATTGCGATTGTCCAAATATCTTTTTTGAGGGTTCTTCTTAGCGGTTTGGATACATACATTGTCGACATATTACTAGAGGTTAATTCATGTCAATAGTGCTTATGGAAGTATTTAAGACATATTAGTTTTCATTCATTTGCGACTCAATTACCGTGCCATTTCGTTATCTTTTTCTTTTCTCATTAAGCTAAGTATTCAAAACAGAAAATTCGTAAGGGGATTGAAAAAAAATGAGAATATGTTGGAGCATGCAGTGTGTATCGCCTAGCTCAAGAACTAACATACTCGACTCGACTCGATACTCGCGAGTAGCTTTCAACTCGACTCGAGGTCAAAAAGTACTACTCGAACATCCGTACTCAATACGTATATTTTTTGGATGAGAGAAGACATTTAAAAAATTGCAGTTCATTGGCACCACCAAAAAAAATATGATCAGAAAAAGAAGACTCAATCGCAACTAAAATTTGAAAGGAATGCAGATTTTTAAGAAAAAATATTTCTCAGCATATCGGCCTGCACCGAAATCTAGCAATAGCGGCTCAAAGCTCCATGAAAATCTAGGGAAAGTATTTTTCAATTTGCATGATAAAGACAAAAATAATTAACGAGGGTTTTATAAATGTCAATACGGTATGCTACACAGAATATGAGCGCATCTAAATACGTGCACATTGTCAACGACAGGGGTGGCAATCTTGTACGCGGCAGTCAAAGAAGTTTTTTTAGCTAGCGAGGCCTAAGGAAATCATGTTTTACGGTGAGCTCCAAGAGGACCCACCGCAAGGACTGTGGAATTTGATGACTGCGGCATTCGGAGGTAATTTCTGCGGCGAGCGGGTCGGCGCGCCGGCGGCGTTCCACGGCGATTCCACAGATTTCACGCCTCTGACGACTAAAAATTTCACGACTAAAAATTGAATTCAAATTGTAATTAAATTTAAAAAATATTAAACCACGAGCGTGACATATGCATTTTAGTGCATTGGAGTGTGCGTCTCAATAAATTTTAAGGGCAATTTCTTCCAACGTTACGGTATATTTATGCACCTTCATCAGGGCTTAGAATGAATTTAAGTTCATCGTTTTGAGACATAAATAGCATAAAAGGCTCTAAAAATGTTTTACAGTAATAAAATGAAAAATAAAAAAACCGTCGTAAATTCATTAAAAATAACAGACTGGGATTTTTTCATTCGTTATTGAATTTAAAATTTATGAAGACCTACACTCCAAGAAAATTATTAAATATTAATAATAAAATTCAAAAGAGAAACAAAAACTAAAATATGGTAAAAAAATCCTGCGTTGGATTCGACCAGTTTTCTTTGTTGGAGACGCAGAGACTGTAGTGTACGTCTTGAAATATTTTGAGGGCAATTTCTGTTATCAATAAAACAGCAAGAGCAGTTTATGCAACCGGTAGAAGGGAAACAAAAATGGCTCCACATATTTCAGCGAACTCTGTCGAATAATTTTCAGGTTCTCCTTCCCACAAGGAGCATTTTTTGCTAC
Organism: Ischnura elegans; assembly: GCF_921293095.1. NCBI lineage: Eukaryota > Metazoa > Arthropoda > Insecta > Odonata > Coenagrionidae > Ischnura > Ischnura elegans. The sequence goes on along the minus strand of NC_060249.1, from coordinate 81,830,922 downwards.
TTTTGCATCTCATAGCAAAACTGAAACGGCGAAATTTGACCACCCGCATCGCTAGTACAGGTGTAGTTTTTTAGTTTAAATAATTGTATACCTCCAATTGAAGTGAATTCTCTAATACTATCAATATCTCTAAGCATCAAAACCATTTTAATTCATTTTTTCGGACATAAATACAATATTTTGGTAAATATAAACTATTAATTATGAAAATTGGTATTAAATCGACTTTGTGCTAGCATTTTCACCATTTTCATCCATTAATGCCCTTAAAATCAGTAGCAGGCCCGCGAAAAAAATTTCCTTCATATCTTCTTCTAAAGAATACTATATTTACAGATATTTTTCGGTCAATGAAGACCTTTAATCAGTCCAAAGTTATAATTAGTGAAAATTTGGGACACAGCAGTCGCAAAGTTAAGAATACTTTCTATAACTGTGGATATTCTCGTCGGATTTCGAATTAGAAAGTGACTAAAGTGGAAATTTTTCTTATCTATATGATTGCTGGCTTGCCATTTTTCACTATTTAGATTTCACAACCAGCTAAGACATAATCAATAAACTATTCCACCGATTAACTTATTATATTTTTGCCGTGATTTTTCAATTACTTCAACCCTTTACTAACAAGTGTAAGTGATTCATCTCGAAATTCGTTTGGAAGAGTGAGAGCAAAATCACTCAAAGTCACAAAGTATCAAGAGTGTGGATTTCGTATGCCAGAGTAGGGTCCCATTCCTTTTCCTCGCACCCCGAGGATTTTGATTTTCCGAAGGCTTCACTCAGTACTTGATCCAGGATCGTTTAAAACTGCATCCAAATGCTCTAGTCAATAAGGCAATAAGGCTTCCTAGATTCTATGGTATTAAAATGCAATGTTTGCTTCTCTTAGATTAACGTTGCACACATCAGCACGCATCTCCGTTGTAAATCCAGGAGCTGATGTATATGTAATTAAGTAATAAGTGCATCACATAATATACTAAACGCAGTGCCGAATACAGAATTTATTCTCACCCGGTCAACTAATGAGGAAAATCTTCACGGGTTTTCCACCGAATCAGGTCTTCCGCTGCCTTTCATCGACGTTCAGAAGATAATGGCGTAGTTAGCCATTGAAACCACAGCAGCAGAAGACCTGAGCCGATGAAAAATCCGCTGAGAAGCCTTTGATGACATGTTTATTTAAATAATTATCAATACTTCCCTTTTGAAAGCATTGAATTAGGACAGGGATATTGTACGGACGTGAATCGGAAGGGTGTCTCGTTAAATTTGCTGGAAAGTGACGGAGGGATTTAATAGGATTATCGAGAATTCTCCCGACAAGATCTCACTGGCAGAGCGAACCAGGAACATGGAATTTAACTCCCAAACACTAATTCCCAAAAGAAAGCATAAGATGGCTCCAGTAACTGATAGTGCATAAATGGAGAAGATGCAATATCCACCGCAAATGATCCAACATAAACGATAATCGATATCTCTTCGATAGTAACACAATGACTATAACGTCATGTTCTGTTGATTGCGCCTGCTAGCATATTTTAATGAAAACGATCGTAGAGGGACTTGTGGAAGGAAGAAGGGTAAAGGACGGCCCCGAATGAGATACTTGAGACAGGTGATAAAGGATCTAAAGGAGAAGAAATATGTCCCTATGAAAAGGCTAGCGGATGGGAGAGCGGAATGGAGGAGCTATGACAAACCAATCATACGATTTTTGACTATAACGAGGCATTTTTTAATCCGCAAAAATATTGCCAATATTTAAACTTATGTCCATAACGTGCTTGAATTTGCTGATAGATTCCTACGGACACAGATCGATTAACGGATGATTTCATGGTCAATATTTCCAAATACAAACCCCTTTTACGTCAAAGTGAATCTAAATGCAAAAATGGGGGTTGAGCTTCTACGGCCTTGGAATATTAAAGAAAAGAAAATTCTCAATTGGCCGTATAATTCTCCCTGCTCGTCCACCTTGCAAGTCAGAAAAGTTACTGCGTTGGTGTGCGGGAAGGGGGAGAAATTCCCCGCAGGGACCGAACACCAGCCTCTCGGTTTTCGGTTTTTCATGATTAACATTTCTTGATTAATGATTAAACTCTGGCATTCCAATTAAAAATATTTAAGCCACTTAATGAGCAACACTTGGTGAAGTTACAAACTTTTGCGGGACAAAAATTAATACCAATTTGAATTCCAATTTGAAAAGTAACCTTTCGCTCCTTGCTGAAGCACTTGATCATGCCAAAGATAACTGATCAAAATAATAGACAATCAAATATTTATTACATTATTTAAGCATGGATTTCTCCATTTATATGTACATTCATGAATGCGGAAACCAACATCGAGAACATAAAAATGGAATGAACTACGCAACTAATATTTCTCCCTAGAACTTCTGACTTATTCCCACACGGTTGCCTAACAAATAATAATTCCACCTGATTTTCGTATCAGATCCAATAAGGCAATGGTTTCACCATGCCATCAAATTTTTAGGCTATATCAGCATACTTCGTGAGCGATATAAATATTCATAGATGAAGAAATTATAAGTGATTCGGCTTTATAAATTTAAAACAATTATGCAACTCTGAATTTCCTAATAGTAGTAGAATCGTTACTTATGATACATAAATAAAAATTTTCAAACTATACTTGGTAGTCGTGGTTTTCTGCATCATTCAATATCTCTAGAACGAATGCACACCATTCAGTGAATAGGCATATTCAAATCCTTTGAATATATACAATCCATGAGGGCAGCACTAAGTATTAATTAATCAAGTATGTAAATATTCATGGAACTGCGATCAAAGGAGCATCAATTACAGTTAATTTTCGTATTACCTGCTATTAATGGCTATATATAATATGTATATATATATATTTATCGAGCCTCTGTTCCAACAGTAAATCGTACTTTTTTGCGGTGATGACCTTTTCCGTGACCTCTCAACATGATGGTGAAACGGTCAATAGCTGCCACTCAACGCAAACGATTAAGGGACGACAAATTGGGTGAAGGAGGACGATGAGGTAAAGGGTTGAAATTATGCAGTCCAAAGAGGCTGCTGAGGTACTGAGGCAAGCGAAAGAGCCCGAAATAAGGGTCAGAGGATGGCTAAAGGGTTCTCCATGATGTAAGGGTTCTCATCAGCCAATTTCACTCAACCTGCCCGCCTTTTATTACTTCAGCATGCTCCTGATATTGCCTTGTCCTCATGGAAACAGTGCCGGACTGTTGAGATCAGCAGTTTCATGGCATAAGAAGTCAATGCGGGAGTGCGCTTAATTTTAGTTAGGAAAGCAAAGCATAAAATGATAATCTTTGCAACCACTGCATCTTTTTTTCGTAAAATCCCTCACAACTGAAATAAGTATTAGGTATATTTTGTGATGAATACGAAATGAAATAGGGTGGTTTCCTATTATTTTTTTATTGCCTTAATCGAAAGATTATTACTCCTGGAGTACGTATTTCGCGCTTTTAGATTTTTAAATGACAACATCTATTTTTCGCGATTAAATGAAAAGTGAAAGTTTTCAAGCGCGCGAAAACGCGACGCTTAAGTATGAATGTCGGGAAATATCTCCGTACGTCGTATTTCTGGTTCCCCCTCCCGCCCGGTGAGGTGACCTTGAGGCGAGGCTTAGCTCTGATACGTCGCAGGATGCTAGCGGATAGCTGAGTACCTTGCTGAACGGTAGCGCTTGGCTTAAAAAAGGTTTGTTAATACCTTATCAAACGAAGAAAACTTTCCGACATTAGCCAGTTTTAATAGGTGATTATTAAGACATGTTTCCCTGAGCTCTGTGCCTCATGCTTGCATTGGTAACCTCAGACGATGCATAACTCCTATCCTCTCGTGTAGAAACTAGGTCCCTGTGACGTCATGCGGAGTGGAATCGCATGGGCGCCAATCTGGCCTTTTTCAAATGAGGATAAAATTTGACCCTTGCCATTCGTCTAAACCGGTATTTCAAAAACCAAATAATTTGTGTATTATGAATACACTAATGGTGGGTAACGAATCGCAATCAATGCCTTTCGTTTTCTTTGATGAAGGAAACTACCCTATTGGAGTTGAAGTTCTAGAATATGATATTATGATCTAAATAAAATGAGATGGCTCATGCGTGTGTGACCGTGAATTACGACACATACTTTTAAGCTGCCAATCACCAATATTAACTGATTTTAAATTATATATCACCGGATATTAGGATTAATTCTTAAATCAAGTGTAGATAAAAATACTCTACTTCTCACCTTTACTAACACCTGGGTTTGATATCGCAACAATACTCATAGTAAATTAATGAAGGATAACATGTTAATCAATAACATTGAGGAAGGTAAATAGGCACTTATTTCAAAACCAAGTAAATTTTACCCAAAATTTTGGTAGCTGGTAAATTAATAGATCTTCTCCACTTATACTTCTGAAAATTAAGAATATTGTGAGCGTATCAAACGAAGTATCCAAAGCAGACAGTATCTCATGGGTCTAAAGATGTAAAAACGATTTAATTGTGAGATTTTTAGGTAAAATGTGGTGAAAATATTCCACCATGAATCATGCATCCTTTACGTATTTCACTAGGAAAATTATTTCAATCACAATACGTTTCAGAGTATTCTCATCATTCGCAATTGTATCCTTCTTTCCTGTCCATAGATACGAGGCGGGAGGGAACATGGTTTGAGGCGCAAGTTCTCTGTGAGATCCTAGAACATGAATGAAAATGTAATCCTAGTGCATCCTTCAACTGCAGACTGCCACCTTAAAGCCAGATACTTCCCCTCTTCCCCATAGTATTTGCATGTGCGGACAGAAAAAAAGGGGTGAAGTCACACTTGAGAATGATGCAAAGCGTAGGAATATCTCGCACTCCAAATAAAATGTTTAAGTGAATCTCCAAAGGATATTTCTATCATATCATAAAAAAAAACATACTATTACTTAAGCCGATGGTCACACACGGTAAAATGTAAAATTAAATGGAGCTGAGCCAAACCAGAATTGGAAGATCTGTGTAAAGCCTCTTTATTTTTCGTCATGACTTGATATTATAAACTCTAAAATTAAATAAATAATTCCTATAGGAATGATACATAATAGTTATGCTAATGTATTAGGGATATTGCGGAGGAGGGGGATGGGGGAAAAGGGCGATTATCATTGCAAGTAAAACGAGGTAAAGTATATCTTAGACTTAATTTACAAGCAACGCAATTCGAACGACATGAACGGCTTCAAGTCTAACCAAGGATTATTTCAGCAAAATTTACTCCTGGGGAGCTTGGTCACCTAAATCAATAATTTACTCTACATATCCCGATGATTTTTATGTAACTTTCGGAAAAAAAGTGTAATTAGTATCAGAAAGATAGTCCATCTTGAAGTTTTCCCCGATTGAAATTATTTTAAGAAATTAAAAAAAAAATTATTTACTAACAGTGAACACGAACAATTTTTCTCCAGGGTCAGATAATTATCATTAAGGTACATGAAGTTAATAACATTCATATACCTATTGGGAGTGAAGCATAATTAGTATGAGAAATTTTGTGTACCTTGAAGTGTTACCTGATAGCATGTATTAAATGAAACTTTCTGGGTAGGGATTAGAGGGCTAACCACCTTCAAAATAGAAATACAAATAAGTACCATAATTTGAATTAATCATGAGTAAAAACATGGCCGCGACATACATTATGTAGTAGGTACTTATTATTATTAGCACGTATACCAGTATTAAATTATCATATTTTAGTTTTATAATCTAAAATAACCTCTTACGAGGCATTGATCCTTCTCCTCTCCTCCAAAGCTAAAAATCAATATATATTTTTATATTTGTACTTACTTTTTCCGTCCATGTAGATGGGAGTCCAGGCCACCTGAGGCACCACTATTTCCACTTGGTATAAGATGAACACAAAAATGGGAAGATAAGCTTCCACACTCTTCCAAGCTCCCATCTCTGATTTAATTGTTTTAGTTTTTAATCTTCTCTTTCCTTGTAAAAGCCAAAGATGGAGAAAACGATGATCGGATCACCTGAATCATTGAAAGACTGCAATAGGTACTAGCAAAAACTGGCGCTATAGCTAGCAGAAAGTCTTACTTGAAAACAAGCAGCAAGGTCACGCTCGGCTATCAATCTCTAGTTTCCGAGCGGATGCCTAAGTTCTCGAACCAAATGCTGTTTACGACTTTACCCCAAGAGTGCGAGTCAAACAGAAAAGGGTTTATCTCACTCTGACGGAAAAAACAGCCGTAAATCTTGACCGCCAAGAAAACTACTATAGGCTCCAATCACTCCATTCACGTTCATAAGATTCGAAAGGTAGCAATAGCAGTAACAAAAAACGAAACATCAATTCGATTCATGCTAGTAAAATACCACAGTTGCAAAGCACGATTGCTGCTTGTTCCTTTTAGGAGACCACTAGGTTCTTAAGTTTCATAGACCTTGCAGAACTGAAGTAGAACTGTATAAGTAGAATAAAAATAAAAATAGATGAGATGTTTTGAAGTGCTCGTAGTGGAATTAATCTGATCACCTAGATAAGCAAAAGGTTCTTAATGCCAGGGTTATTCTATTGCTCCAGCTAGGTTTTTCAAAAAGGATGCCTCAAAGAATTGAACTGATAATGATATACCTCAAATAAACCAAATTCAGTCCTTTATAAAGTATACTGCAAAACGATTGTGCTATTTATGCAAGTAGTGTAAGACATTGAAGTTAAATGGAGCCGCGATAATTTTATCTGCCATTAAAGCCAATCTTTAAAATCGTAAAAATTAGGTTGACTTTGTTCTTAAACTCAATACTACCATTTCTCGAGATTCCCCTTAAGTATAGAGCAAGGAAAATAATTAAATAGTGCGATAATGAGTAATTTTACGGCATGAGTAGAAAGCTATTTTTGTTCAATGCAAATTTTGCAAGTATAAAAAGGATATCAAAAGAATAAAGAAGCAAACTAAATCCTTTTCAGTTTCTATCAGAGCATTTCTCGGCCAAAGAAATGTTTTTGAAACTTTTTCATTAACTTACAAGTCACGGTTTGTTTAGGTCACATCTAAACAAAGTTAGATAAAATATTTCAAATTCAGTGTTTGACGCAGAAATACTTTGAATAGAGGTCACCCGTAGTGCAAATAAAAATTGGGGATCACATATCACGTACACTCCGCATCACGTGGAAACAACATTAATGTAAAAAGCCAGCTATTCTACCATTGCAGTTTTCTTTCATTCGTTTATATTACGCCGGTATTCCGAAAGATGACCTTCAAGAAGATAGAATTCATTCCATTATCTTCGCTGATTCACACGCTCTAGGGGACTCCTCACTCTTACTTCTTGGGGTTTAGTTTGTCTCTGGAGCTCTGTGGCAGAAGAAAGTGAAAGACATCCGTGAGTAACGACATCACTCCTAGGAAATGGGTGACAACCCATTTTCAGGCATCGAGTGGAAAATGCTAGGCACTAACCTCTATAGGAGCGCCTGCGACAAGAACTTAGAAAGTGTATAAATCCACGTTGGCAGAGAAGATAGGCAACACTGACTCCACGCCGTCGTCTGCGATTCCTTCGGGAAGAGGAACCACCGCCTCTACTTGGAACCCTTCGTGGAATTCCCTGGCATCTTAACGTCGACTTTCCACCGCAGACTGCAAAGGGAAGAAAATACTTTGGATTAGTCACATGAAGAAGAGTAGGAAGTGAGAGGAAACTCAAAATGGGAAGAATACGAGGAACAGCAATAGTTTACCAAAGATTACCGAATTTACTAGTTTTCTCATATATTTTCTACTAATAAAATATGCTGAAATCCACAATGACCTATAGTGAGCATAGTTTTTCTGTTTTTACTTCCGTGGAAGCCGCTAAAAATTTACATCTGATATCAGTCACCATTGAATACTACAATCAGCTTACGGGTAAACATTAAGACGAAAATGCCATACCATCTGTCAGGAACTAATAAATGTTTACCCCGATACGTCGCACAGCATGCTCTTTCCCTCCAAAAATATTTAGGTATAATATTCAAAATATCAAGTAAAGATGTAAAATATTAATATTAAATTACATTTGAATTGATAAAAAATGGCAAAGGCCGAATGAAAAAATTATGGAAGCATCTCCAATATTCCTTTTTGTTGAAGTGTGAATTAATTGTAATCCTACCTGTTTTGAATGAAATAAAACTGAGATGATTAAATAAACCAAATGGACCTCAAATGAGTTTTACTCATATAAATGACCTTTCCATTTCACCGCGGAAGCAAAAATTTCGCTGAAAAGACAGTACTAACTTTCAATTTTATCAAGTCTTTTTTCCTATCCTGCCATCTCATGAAAGCTTCCTGCAAATCACTGGGGAGCTGCACACCATACGGGAGAATTGAAATTCCGACAGTGGGAGCCATGGGAGTTAGAAGAAGGAAGGATATCAAAAAGAGGTGACAGCAAGTAAGTGGATAGGAAACGGTGTATTCGCATTCCGCTCAAAATACGTGGCAAATACGAAGATTACTTCAAAGTAGAAAGCATAGAAAATGTCCTCAGAGACTTGTAGGATTCTGAGAGATCATATGGTGGTTTTATCTTTACTTACCTTGGGTTGAGGTAATTATAAGCTGACGCTACCTGAAATTCTTATTGTAATTCTGATATGGAAACAGCATTTTACACTAATGCCTTTGTACTATCATCTAAGACTGGTTGATGACAAAATTGAATTGAAACCCGGATCAGTTCTTGGATTTGTTATTGTACATTTGCAATAATGTTAATTTCATTATGACTACAGATTTCTTCCTTTCATTTCAAGATATCGATCTTATTTTTTCTAGAGCGCAAATCATTGAAGAATTCCCTACTGTCCTAAAAGGTTAAGTTGTGTAATTAAGAAAGGATTACAGTAAAATGACCGTTCATAAAATGAAAAACTTTTTAGTATTCCACCAATTTATGACGTGATAAATTGGTTGTGCGCAACCAAGTTTTTCCTTTCATTAACGATAAAATGAACTTCTACAGAGTTGAGCCTGAGACGACAAAGATAAGTATAAGATGACTTCAGTCTCATCGCGAACTGGATCAAGGTATATTCACAGGTCACTTGCAGGTTCCTTGGGGAACGTGAAGGTCGCAGAAAAAAGCTGCTCTTTAATTCTCTTTGCTAAACGTACATCACTCCACGCATCATTCTTGGCGCGGATTTAATGATTTCGCTAAAGAGCGTTCAGGAATGGTGTCATTAGTGGGCGGCAACTGCCGGAAATAAACTCCGGCACGAGTTAAAGAGATGCGTCGATGTCCTCGGGGAGAGGAAGACTAGGAAAGGAAGAGGCGAAACGAGGCACAAATTCCGTCGCCCATTGCCGCCTTTTTCGCGTGGGGAATGAGCTTCCCTCGCGCGATCGATGTCACGAAAATCTCTCTTTGAAGCTCTTCCCACGATCCAAAGCTCTCCGCTATCTCCGTTTCCCTCCATTCATTTAACACTAGGCACACATAATGCACTCTACAATGCTTTGCTAATAGGGAATTTTGATTTCATAGTGCTGAAGGAGGTAGGCTTTTCCAATTTGATTTCAGCTGATAAAGATATTTACTTATTTATTTCCATGCCACCGAAAACAGCTCTATACGGCATTTTACATCGGGGCTATCAACATGTTAACAATATAACGTACACAAAAAACCAGGGCCTGGATAGGGGTAACTTACCCAGGTGGGACTCGAACCCGAGACCTCCTGTTTGGCTGGCGAGGACTTAACCCCGCCGCTATCGAGGCCGGATATCAAGCCTACCATGATGATAACGATAGTAAATTATTTTAGTGGTTTACCCCGGGCTAGAAAATTTAATAAGCCGAAAATTTAGTAGAATATTTTTCCAGCACTCTCGGGGGTTAGGTAAGGTTAGGGTTAGGGTCTAGGGGGAAAGTTCTTACGTCAGCCCTGAGAATATTGGAATTTTTTTCCTGCGAACGTCAGTCAATGTGGTGACTCTGGCCCGGAATAAAACTCAAGAAGAATAGAAGATCAGTTATTCTTGAACACGGCCCATGAAGCGATCAACGACGTAAAGAAGCACCATAAATTAGACATTAAGTATCATGAAATTAATTTTAAAATAAAATAACATCATCCTGCATAATTAAGAGGTCGACGATGCAGTTCCAGCTAATTTAAGTTTATATGTAATCGAATTTCCTTTAGCCAAATACATTATGAAGGTGAAGAAAGTAAAACTGAATACACTCACTTGAAAAAGTTAGGCAGAAAATACCTGCATGGTGTGAAAAAATCAATTACATTGCATTGCGTTCCACCTAAATTTATACTGATTGGGCAAATAACTTTAATTGGTTAATTGAGTACCTCAGAGGTCTTCAGTAAATTCAATTACCATTTCAATCTGATTAATTTCTTAAATAAATAACTCAAATTGATTGAACACGAACACCTAGCATCCACAGGTGTATCAATTTTTTTATTATTCTTCAGTAACCGCCCATGATATCTAGGTTGCTTTAACGCATTGACGCACACCTTACGTGATTAAGACCTTCAACCTGTAGGAACAGCTAGTCATTTAGATTTAAGGTGAAATTTCAAAGTTTCTTACCAACCGAAATTCTCGAATCGATAAATTCTGTACCCAATTTTCAGAAATAATTTGATAAATTTTGATACAGAGAGTTTTTATTTTATTAAGATTTTAATCATTTCCACTGCTCTAAACTCAAGAATATTGATTTACGAGTTCGTAAAGTAGCCTATTGATGAAAAGAATGATAATATAATTTTAATAAAATGCTAATCACATTTAATAAAATACTCCTTTTGACTCCTTTCAAAATTTTTGATTCTTTTATTTTGCGGATATAAAAGTTACAATCGGAATAAAATAAATACATGGTAAATGACTATAAAAAAACAGGGAAACAAACTTTATCGTCGTAGTCAGCCAATCAGACAGATCACGCAATCTCGGATTTAGCCATTTCAATCCTGGTCCAAAGCGCAGAAGTAGAAAATTGCCCTTGCTTACATTTACTCTGAGGTCTAGTTGGAAAATGCCAGGATCAGAAAGCACATATCGGTACTAATCTGGGTCAGGTTGACGCTGAGTTCCTATGAGTCAAAGAATGGGGCAGATCAGGGGGTGATTGTCAACGGAGCAGAGGAAGGTTTGAATTAGCGTGATGACGAACGAGCTCATACAGACATGCGGCCGATGATCGCGAACAAGGGTCGCTTTCCGGTCACTGGGGATCGTCGACTGTTGCCATTAGACCAAAGAGAAGGAGATGAGAGGCGACCCCCTCCAAAACCTAGCTGAGCGATCGCCCGACGTGGAGCAACAGTGACAGGCATTGCCGTGAAATGAGGCGAGGGATTTGAAATGGGAATATCCCGCGGCAACGTCGGCTGCAAGTGAAGGGCACGTGATGGCATGAGCGAAACGAGGAAAACGTTGTTCTGATCCTACAACGGAATGAGACGATAGGGGCCGCTACCTCGGAGTAAATTTGAACAAGATAGATTTTCGGCTTTTGCTTATGTGACCAAAATTGAAGCGACAAAATCCAATACCACTATCTCTATCTCTAATATGTCTGATTCTAAAGATAACGTTTGTGTTCATTAAAAAATGAAGAAAAGGGTCTCCAATCACCGTAAAATTTGGATCACCCATCATAATAACTAACAAAACACAAGAAAATTGTCCCGTGGTAGTGCACGGGAATATTACTTCCACTCTAGGGACTAACACAGCCGCATACACTTAAATCTACTGGTAACCGTTGCAAGGCTACAGGCATTTTGCTAAGGTGGCCTTTGATAATTTGTTAATCTATAGAGGCCATAGAGCTCAATTACTTTTTTTGTTGTGTTCATGCTGTTAATTTCGATTGCACTTTATACTTATTTAAATGATCACGAAAAAAGAGAAGTATGATAATTTTCATTGCATCAATTCTTAAGTATTTCATTCGTTAACTTTTTCCATGTTCAATATAATATAGAGGTTTTCATTGTTAATCTCAGCTCTTGATTACTGAACCGTCACCATAATTGCTTTGTTTATATATCCTCTAAGCCCTATAATGTGTAGCCGTCAAGGATGGGACGGTAAAGAGTGATCATCATGCCTCTCTCCTCCCTAAAACTGACATCCTTACAGGTAATAACTCACCTCTTAACCTGAGGAGACAGCTTGTGAGAGATAGACTCAGATTCAGTGACAGAATCAAGGGGACTGCACAGAGATGGCCCAATTCCATCCCATAGGGGGCTGATTTCTGTTGCCACTTAGGTCGCATTTTAATAGGATTTCAAAAATGTCCGCGGCCGGTGATGAGTGCAATTCGATCCGCTTTTTTTCAATACTTTGTATATATTGCTTGTAAATGCGAGGAATATCATTGAAAAGTTATGAATGTGATCGATCAATTCATTATGAATGTCAATTTCGGTTAATACCCCTAATTATACCCTATTTCCCCGTGAAACTCGAATCGATTTGTCAGCGACGCGAGTGGCGACTTCTGCAAACCCATTTAAATGCGCGGTGGTTGACAACACTTTAAGAGGCAAACTTGAGGATTCTCTTTTGTAATATTCGTGGATGAAACATAAGCCGTGGTACCTTTGGCACCTTTCGTAAAGAATAAGCTAATATCGACGGGTTTCTACGTTGACCAGCGACTAAGAGCGCATGTACACAAATTTATTAATTATGCAACAGAAATTGAGACTACGAAATCGAAAAATAAAAAGCAAGAAGTGTAGTAAGAAATTATGTTTCCATTTCAACCATGTTCAAAACCGGACCATTCTTATATGATAACCCTATATTGAGAGCTTTGATTATACAACTGCAACAATATATACAGGGCTTTGATTATAAAACTGGGCCGAAGAAAAAGAACTAGTATTTAGCCGTTATGACCTTATTAGGAGGCAAATAAATCCTTTAGGTCTCAAGAAACTGCCCTTTTTCGTTAGAAATAGTTCACTGCCTTCGTGCAGCTGGATACACTCTTCCATTTTCCACGGGAACGGCTATTATAGTAATTGTCACTCATTCTCTTTACAATATATTTTATATAGCAATATATTACAAATGTTGAAGATTATCTGTACGAAACCTGCGTAATGAAGGGAAGAAAAACGGAATTTCGAGATAGTAGTTTCAGTATGCATTCATTATACTATCCTTGCGATTCTGATTATTATTTTAATTATTTTTTAGTGTGTAACGTTGTAATGTTTAACATGTTTTATGTAATGTCTACATGTTTTCTCTATTGAAAGAGAAAATTTGAGAGGTATATTTTTAGTATTTTCCTCATCATACAACCAATTTTTTATTACCACTCGCGTTCTATCTCTTTTTTCTCTGACTCCAAATGAAATGAGATTTGGAAATAGGTAAAGAGTTTTAACGTGAATTACAAGAAAACTATAAACAATTGTTAAGCATAATCAAGAGAAAGTATAAATCTACCCGTTAGCTTGAAATAAATCACAAAATACAAATTTGGGAATAACAACATTTTTAATTAATGAAATAAACAGTGTATATTAAATTAAAGTGATTTTAAATTTTTACTGAGGGTCAAGTAGGGAATACTTATCAACGGAATCATTCATAATTTTGATGTTCCGGGAAGCAAATATTTATTATGAACCAGAGAAGGAGCGGACATAGAAATGAATTTTTTTGGACTGAGTTTTAAAAAACTGTAATACGAAGTTTTCCTTACACAAAAATGCAATTCATCGTAATTCATCATCACTGAAGGTCACTGGAGAGACTTAGATAATATAACAAATATTTCCCTGAACGGACAACAAACATTATTTCTAGTGGCAAAATGAAAATTTGCTGCTACACGTGTTTCCATAGGGAAATTGCTCCCAAGAATAGAGTGGTTTCCTATTATTTTTTTATTGCCTTAATCGAAAGATTATTACTCCTGGAGTACGTATTTCACGCTTTTAGATTTTTAAATGACAATATCTATTTTTCGCGATTAAATGAAAAGTGAAAATTTTCAAGCGCGCGAAAACGCGACGCTTAAGTATGAATGCCGGGAAATATCTCCGTACGTCGTATTTCTGGTTACCCCTCCCACCCGGTGAGGTGACCTTGAGGCGAGGCTTAGCGCTGATACGTCGCAGGCTGCTAGCGGGTAGCTGAGTACCTTGCTGGATGGTAGCGCTTGGCTTAAAAAAGGTTTATTAATACCTTATCAAACGAAGAAAACTTTCCGACCTTAGCCAGTTTTAATAGGTGATTATTAAGACATGTTTCCCTGAGCTCTGTGCCTCATGCATGCATTGGTAACCTCAGACGATGTATAACTCCTATCCTCTCGTGTAGAAACTAGGTCCCTGTGACGTCATGTGGAGTGGAATCGCATGGGCGCCAATCTGGCCTTTTTCAAATGAGGATAAAATTTGACCCTTGCCATTCGTCTAAACCGGTATTTCAAAAACCAAATAACTTGTGTATTATGAATACACTAATGGTGGGTAACGAATCGCAATCAATGCCTTTCGTTTTCTTTGATGAAGGAAACTACCCTATTCTCCTAAGGGAGGCGCGAGGGGGACTTAGGGTAATGACACACGCACAACAGCTTCCAGCTGACCTATAGCGCGACCCGCTTGCATGAATAGTAAGCGGTGTGCATTGTGTTCTACGCAAAAACAATTTTTGCTTGGAAGAGGTTCTCCGGACTTTAAATGGCACAAATTTTGGCTATAAAGGACAGTATTTTTACTTAAACCCTTACTTAAAGTCTGAGAGACAGCTGCGATTTTAAAATTATGAATATTTTCAAAATTGATTTTACAAAATACCTAAATTCCTAGTGAGCGTCATAATTTTGTATAATAAGAGCACTCTTAAAAGTTAACTTTCCTATTATTCATTTCTGAAAATTCGAAACTGAATTTTAATAGCGTTCTGTGAGACCTCATGTCACTAAATGGAAAAACCAATAAACGTAATGCTGGTGGAAATAATTCAAAAAGTTGTTAAAAACAATTCCTAATGATTTTTCAAGAATAATAATAATTAATAATTTGTAAGGAAGCATTTTTAGTTGTGTAACGTGGACAATTAAGTACTTAATTTAAAAAAGTACAATAATAATAACTACTAAACTGTTTTTGATATCAGCTTTTTTATCCTGCTTTAAATAAAAATTTTTACTAAAAAGTTGATTCGTATTGGGAATGCATAATATTAAATATAAGTTGAGAAGTCAAAGAAACATTAAACTAATCAATGAAAATGACATTGCAACGTTTTATGAATTTTGTATTATTGCGGTCTCCTAGACCGCACGTCACTGGTAATGTAACAAGAATTGCACGTCATCGATTAAGGGTGAATACTTCTAGAAATAATGTATTCATTGAAGCGATAATAATGGTTATTATTAATTGCATTCACACCCCTTAAGTGACAAGTGGTGGATTAAGAGGGGAGCGACCGCCCCTCACCGCGTAATTCATGGGAAACTCAGGAAAAATGGTAAATATGATACTCACTGCGTGGACTTTCCATTGTAAGATTTTATTTCACCAGGTCTGCAAACAATGTTTAAAGATAACTGAAAAATATATATAATCCATTTGTCTCTTCTATCGATGCATAGCGATGAGAGGTATTTTGTAGCACCGCGGCTACGCGGAAGTATCCTTCGAAAAAAGGCCTTAATTCGCACCTGCAAGCGACCTCTACATGTTGAACAATCGTGATGATTCATTTCGGATATTCATTCTCAACTCCATAGCATAAGTAAATGGTTGGTATCTAAACATGCTTAGTTACAATTTTTCTGCGTACGAAAACCGAAGTTTAAGGTCACCTCTTTTCAAGAAGACGCATCGTTTCTTCTCGACTGGTCTTATTTTCCCAATTTTGAAGACGTAATTCTTATTTTAAACTGATGTTAGAGCCTTAAATTTCCAGAAAACATAGATTACATTTTTCAGTATTTGCCTTTATCTAATGCATAAAAATTTTAAATCCGAGGAAATACTTAGGTAAAACTATACATGAGAGATAGGAATATTTTATGATATATTTTTACCCTGACCATTTAAAAATATTACCTGAAGTTTGAAACGAGTTGTACGTCATGAATAGGTAACAAAGGTCAAGCAATATGATGAATCATAAATAGTTAAGTACAACGAACCGCTAGGAGGATTTAATTTGCGTCGCTAGAGCTTTCAACGATTCCCATGTTGAGTTTAAACCTGTATATTGTCGCGAATATCACTAAAACCTCATGATAGAACCGGCCCTAACGGGTTTACTTAATAATTTCAGAAATAAAATAAATCTCAATGTATCCAAAAGCTCATATACCACTGGACCGTAAAATTCTCACGATTCCTTTCAAGCGATACGCTAACTTTGACAGAACAGAAAATCTGCCGCCTGGCTTCCTCGCTCGAGAAACCTCGCTGGACCACCCTGCTGGAAGTTTTTTTAGCAACCTACCGCCGGGTGGCCATCAACGCGGGCGAATTGCGGTGTCGAATGATACCCCGTGGAGCGATCGGGACACAGCTCTGGTAAACTCGTACAACCAAGCGCAATAGTTCCAGCAAAGCAGGCCATTGCTCCGGTTCAGGGCTTTGGGAAGGGCTGATAGGGACAAGCATGGCCGGCCTTAAGGCGGGGCGACCGCCCTGGGCCCCGCGCTTTGGGGGGCCCCGCGTTCGTGAAAAAATAAAATTAAAATATACGATAGTTTTGAAAACCCAATTTCAACTATTATTGTATTGTTAAGTCCGTGCTAGACAAAAAATAATATGATGAAAAAGGAATAATAATGCAGTAATTTTTATTGTGCACTGTTTTTATGTGAACGACGGCGTAATTACGAAGTCTGAATTTGGGAGGGGAACACATACTTAGCCAGAGAGTGGTAGGGATTCAAAATGCTCGAGTTTGTAGATGGGGTATAGAGTTTAATATTTTAAGTGAAGGGCCCCGCACTGAAGGTTCGCCCCTAGCCCCGCTCCTGCTAGGGCCGGCCCTGGGGACAAGGGACAGATCTCCAGGGATCGATATAGCAACAAGGCTCATATTGATAGAACAACTGTTCGAGGAGATAAATCAAGAAAAAAATTTGAAATTCAAATGATATTTTAGGTTGTACACGGAAAGAAATACGCAGGGGTGACAGAAGCTCTATAATAACTAAATAGTAACTTAAGAAACATGCATTTTGTTTTGAATGAATGATCTAAGAAAAACCTATGAGCATGAATTTATAATTCAGGCAACGAGATGAATAACCAACGGACTTTAAATGTGATGATGATCAGTCTTGATTGGCAAACATTCTCCACTTCAAAAGTAAAATAAATACAGCTCTTATAAAACTACCCTGTGACAAGAAAGGGAAAATCTTCCAGAGTGGGAAATGAGCGTAGGTTGACCAAGGGAAATTTGTGAGGATAACCAGAATGTGAGCTAAAGAAAATAAACTGAAAAAAACAGACATTAACGAAAGGTGAAAGATGAGGAAGATAAAATTCCCCTAATAAGCCCATTCAAAGCCGGAAGTACTGTCCAAAAACCCATTCAAAATTAATCTAAAAAACCATAACTTTTTTTAGAGAATCATTTTCAAATAAAAGTAATAAGGAAGAGCACGAACCAAATTACGAATGGTATAAGACCGACAGCCAAAGAGAAAAAGAAATTCATGTAAAAATAATCCATAATCTAGAATTGGACAGTGAAGTGAAAGTTGCATCGTCATTGGTTGAAGGAGGAGAAATATTTCATCCACAGTATCTTTTTCCTGGATGAGACATTTGAAGGTGGTTTTTTTTTCGATTCCTTAGACTGCACGCTTTTATCATATAACATTTCAACCGACTTCTCCCTAGCATGTCAGTGGAGTATCTCAGAACAACCGGCATTGTTTTCATCCACGTGAAATGAAACACTACCCACATCTGTAGGCCCTCCAAAATGACGCTGAGACTATCTAATATCGGAATTTGGGAAATTAAATGGGATGACACTAACCACTTGTTCTGGATCCAAAAGTACACGTAAATATATAACCATTTAAATTACATAATTGCGTTAAGTATTGCATTAATGAGAGTTAAATTAGGATAAAATATTTACTAAGGTTATATGTGAGCAATGAATTGAAGGCATTTTAGTAGAATTCCCAAAACAGAAGAAAAAAACAGACCATTTTTAGAAAGTACTGTGTTACTAGTTGGATGAGAGGAATATGAGTCTCGAATAGGTTTCTCATAAAGGATTTAATAATAATCTTTCCCAAAAGTTAAAGATATCCCATGAAAATAAACCTCTCTTAACCATTTCGTATGATTTAGGAATATTTTGGTAGCATTATCAAATGCTCTGGAATTTCGTGGATGGATTAAATTTGAGTAATTTTGAACAACTTTATGCAATAATTCAGGGAAAGCTGTATTAAAATGAACATTTTATTTAATTTAGCCTATTAAGCTCAATTTAAACTTCCAAATTCCAATGAAAGTTACGTCCTCCAAAACTTGCAGAAAATTTTATCTTGATATAAAATGCTTCGGAAGCTTGCTCATTAGCAACGTGGGATTTCAACTCGCGTATCGCGGAAAATGATTAAATTTCTTTCGAGGAAAATCACTTTCCGGAAATAACTTGCTAAAATAGTTACCATTACAAGTATATCTAAAGGTTTTCTGACAAGTGCTGATGATCAGTAAAAATATAAAATATTATAAAAAATAGTCTCAAGGCCTATAATTACTTAAATATTGGACGAGGGACATGAAAGCCTCATGAATATCATAATAAAAGGACTAGTGCTAGGGAATCACGGTAGAGTAATGCTACGATTAAAATATATGGAGCAGATGATAGACAGGAAGGATAGACAGACGATTTTTTTGCGTAAAAATATTAGCCAATTAGACTGACCGGAGACTTTCGTCAAACCTATCTTCGAACTATTGATTTTCGGTGAAGCAGATGATGAGCAGTAAAGGCTTAAATTGTTTTCAACAGAATCAATGGACAAGGGTCACTTGGACTAGGTAGTTTCATCTATATTAATTAAATAGATGATGAAACCTTAATTATTCTTCTTTGATGAAACATACGCCAATCGATTGGACGACACACCCTAAAATTTAGCGTAGGTAATACTTTCACTGATATCTGACCGAAATTCTTCATAGTGTTTCGTAAATTATGGACCAACAGCAACAAACAAGTTCTAGTGTTAATAGGTCCATTTCTCTATCTCAAAATGTAGCACAAAAGCCATACATGCCTACACACATTAAGGATTGAAGTCATGAATTACAAAACGGCAGAGACACAAATTCATCCTATCTGTGTGCTTTAATTTTCGGGGAATCTAGATCTGTTGCTTTTGATTCTTCGTAAAAAAAATCATTTAAAACATATATTTATGGGGAAAAGACGAAGCGGCTATGACAGCTTTGAAGATGGACAAAAAAGAGATTTTTCTCAATGATTTTCCGAATGGGATTAGGCATTGTTTGGAATTCACATCTTTGATTAATTTTTTAACATGAAAATCATTCCAAATTTTTAGAGGATTACGTGGAATATACACGTTTCTAAGCCATCAATGTGTCAGAGTACAAGAAACGGAAAGCTAAAGTAAGACAGTAAACGCATAAAACTTATCCCACCGGTCCCTCGAGACGCGGGAAACCTTGCGTTGGAGTGGGAATTGGAAATTTTTAGCCTTAGTTTTTTTATTTTCCATAAGTAATGACAGCAAACAACGGGGAACATGGGGAGGAGACAAGATGCAATGTACGCACAAAGAAACAGAAGACGCAGCGAATTGTTAATGAGGAGAGTGGGAGGGTTTTGTCACGGGCAATATCTCCTCGTGTCATGGCGAGTGAG
The DNA here is from genome assembly GCF_921293095.1 of Ischnura elegans. NCBI lineage: Eukaryota > Metazoa > Arthropoda > Insecta > Odonata > Coenagrionidae > Ischnura > Ischnura elegans. The sequence continues at coordinate 81,810,914 of NC_060249.1, read as the reverse complement.
GGTTAGCGGATGCAGAAGGATTATTTGAAGTCAAAGGGGTAAAAATAAGGAAAAAAAGACGTTGACAAAGGAGAGGAGTGAATGAAACACAATTTAGGTAATTAGAGAATTGCTTTTGGTATGCCGTAGTAATGAATAACTTTTTAGAGAAACTGCCTTACAGTTTGGGAAGCGTTCTTCACGCCCAGCTATAAAAAAGGAAAAAAAAGATTTATGTGGAAATAGATTTTAAATCGTTATAAACTTTTTTATGTCCCAACACCATACCTTTTGCTTTCCCATAAGTAATGACAGCAAACAATGGGGAATATGGGGAGGAGACGAGATGCAATATACGCACAAAGAAACAGAAGACGCAGCGAATGGTTAATGAGGAAAGTGGGAGGGTTTTGTCACGGGCACATCTCCTCGTGTCATGGCGAGTAAGGGTTGGCGGATGCAGATGGATTATTTGAAGTCAAAGGGGTAAAAATAAGGAAAAAAATCGTTGACAAAGGAGAGGAGTGAATGAAACACAATTTAGGTAATTAGAGAATTGCTTTTGATATGCCGTAGTAATGAATAACTTTTTAGAGAAACTGCCTTACAGTTTGGGAAGCATTCTACACGTCCAACTATTAAAAAAGGAAAAAAAAAGATTTGTGTGAAAATAGATTCTAAATCTTTATCAACTTTTTCATGTCTTAACACCATAACTATTACTTTTTTACACCTACAGCACAGCGGTACTTAGGGCTAAAACTTTTCCATAATATATTTGGTTGGAAAAAAATGCATAATTTACATTTGCATGACTGGCATGAAAATGTGCTGATGAATAAAAAAAGGTGTAAAATATTTATTGCTTCTCTATCGTCACTTGTATGCAATACAATTCATGAGCAATCATGAAATTGATTTTCAACGGAAATATCTTGGGTTAATTATCAAATGACTGTAGTCCAAATATCAGAGAAATTACTTAGAAAAAAATACATCATTTGCATATGCATGATTAATATACAAGTTTCCAAATGAATATAAAATAAAAATTGTCGCAAAATTTATTTTCTCGTTACGTGACTCCAGTTTAATCCACCGAAAATCATGAAATTGATTTTCAATGCAAATATCGCGAGTTAAATTATCCAATAAATATTTAGTATAAGGAGAAAAAGAATTTATTTAAATATTTTGGGCCTCAAGAATTAAAGTTTATAATTCATTCTTGATTTCATTGGGTTTTTATAACTACTTCTGTGCTCCTCAGTTATCGCGCGTGGATGTCATGGCATGTCTAGACAAGCCTTCGAATGCAGAAATCAGGTATTCCTTATAAAAAAACACCACAGACGGGCTTCAAACTCAATTGTGCAGGGATAGAAAGGCAGTACTTCAATCAGTACACTATCAAATGGATATATCAGTACACAACAGTATGTAATGGAAAATCTCAATAAATGAAATATTAATTTCAAATCCATCTCTAAATGAATAGAACGCGTAAACGAAGAAAGATCCTATTGTAATACCTTTATAATTTTAAAATTCATGTGACTTTTTTATCGCATGAAGTCCAAATGCTTATTTGTTCATTCGTTTTTAATTTGACTAAAAACAATTCTTTTCTGGAAATCACCGTCAAAGAACAGAGTCTGTTTATTTGGATAGAACAAAATTAAATTGAACAAAAATCCTCTAATCCTGTACACTACCGGGAGATGAAAAAAAACAAAGCCATGAGGCTTAAACTTGCAATCTCATTGTTGCTTTCACTTATAAAGAAAGCAGATAATGAAGCCAATAATTCCACGGATGAGCATCGTAGCAGCTAAAAATATGTAAATGTGGGACACACTCATGAATAATGCACTCCAATTAGCAATGGGATAAGACGCGGAAATTCGTTCCCCAATATTGGACTTTCTCTTCTCGCCTGAGCAGGAAAACAATTATTTACCCTCAGTGAAATGTACAATTATTCTGAAAATAGGAAGTAACAATACTAATTCAGCTTTCAAGGTTAAAAAGTTACCGAACACCTCCTAAGCTGCCTTCAGCATTACTGCGGGATCATGGTGTTTTAATTTTGTGCACGGTGAATGCCATTAAAAATATGCTAATACATTTAAAAACATGCTAATTTGACGAAGCTCAACCAATGTTATAATCTCTGTTTATGATGCGAAGATGAATACGCAGAACATGGTTTTTTATGTCCAATTAAGGCAACTTCAGATCCCATTGAAAAAGGAAAACATGTAAGGCACAAATTAGAGAAAACTTTATATATAAACGAAACTTAATCAATCTCTCTCAAGAAATCAGGCAAGTTGATCGCACAAATGCATCAAATGGACTCGACAAGTAAACCTTGATAGTAAATTTCTCAACATCATTTTTTAGTGCATCGGTGAATAAAATTACATTTATGGAAAAACAAAAGTAAAACATAAATCACGGACATTGATAAAATTTATAAAAGCAACGACCAATGACCAATCTTCGAGTAAGTCAGATAAGTACAGAAGTGAACACTAGAGTTGATAATTAACGGATTGACAAGAAGTAACTTTTATCTACTCGTACAAGTACGAAATTCGCAGAGCTACGTAGTGGAAGCATAACGATAAAGAGTGATAATAGATCACTAGAGTATACCACTTAACAACTACAGCGAGTTGTCTCGATGGTGGCTGAAAATTTAGTCAACAGCTCTGTTATGCCATTCTCAGGGATTTTAGCCTATTTGAAGATGGCATAAATTTTCCTTGCAAAACCCTTAATCACTGCGCAGAACAGGATTTTGGGACTAAGAGAGTCTATTTTCTAAACTAAATAAAGGTTTCGGGACCCTCCGCCCATCATCCCAACGCTCTATTCATTGGGCCAATGAGCTTCACTCAGTATAGCGTGAAGCAAAGAAATTTAAAATATTCAACGAGAAGAAAATGCGCCTTGCATCCTTAAAATTTAGTTTGTATCTCCTTTCCTCGCGAACCCTTAAAGCGACCTTTTCGATGGCCACCCATTTCCACTTTCGCCCCATTCCTCTTGAAGACCGGAGCTTCTCTCTCAGCGAAGCCAGCCTCTTCTAATGGTCCAAGTGAAGCGGAAAATCTCCCTCTTCTCCCTTCCTGAGCATCGTGCTGCACACACGGTACGCTTTACACCGCCTATGCTTCTAAAGCGCTCTCGCTAACTCAAACGTCTTTCAGTCCACTAGTCAGATGTGCGAGCTATCTGCAGGGCCCTTCTCTATTTTGATAACAGTGGAGTAGATCATGCTCTGATTAAAAAAATTATCGAGCGCCAGTGGCACGGTCCTTAGCTTAGATGAAAGGTTCTAAATCCTCGCATAGGTACTTTAGATATTCTCAGTACTCTTTCTCGTTAATAATTCGGAAGAAATTTGATTACTTTAGTTCACATCAGGATTAAAATTTCCTCAAATAAAACATAAATCATCTTCAAAGACTGCTGAATGAACACCTGCATTGAGTCCTAGAATTGTTAACAACACGATAGCTAGCCAGGCATTGCATCGTATTAGATTGTTTCAACCACATTAGAATTAGCTAAAGATACATCATTTTTTATATTACTACGCAGAAGAGGTTATTTTATACTGCAAAATAATTTTGTTTATATCATGGAAAATATAAAATTTAAATGTTCAAAATTAAAAATCTACTTGAGTATATTCATTGTGGCCATTTATTTATGAAATGGCCCTAAGTTTTTAATCAAATGCAGAAAGATTTCGACATTTGAAGCAACATTAATATATGAAACATGAATATACAATATATGAGGGGTTGAGAAGCCAAGGGGTACGAGTGATTTTTTTCTAAACAGAGTTAGACACAGTTAATTGTTAGCAAAAATATACAAAAACTTGATTGTCAAGGGATACGAGTGAGTCTCTTTTCTGTGCCGACATCAAGTGATAAATCAAATATGCACTATTAAATATTTAATTGAACTCGATTTTTTTACTTACCTAATTTATGTACCAAACTCTGTTTACAAAAAAAATCACTTGTACCTCTTGGCTTCTCACCCGCTCATATATAATTTATACATCCAGCATAAAGTTTTTAAGCGAAACTGAATTGAAGAAGGGTTTTAGACGAAAATAGATCAGTTTTTCTAGTCACACGTCCCCCAATCACAGTACAGAAAAAAATTGTTGTTTGTGGGCTATTTTTGTAATTATAATTTTAACTTCTCTCGTGACTCGATGAATTTAAGGCACTATTAATTTTCAATTGAAAAAATTAATTATACCTGTAGATTCCCCTTATGAATACAGGCATGTATTTTTGTTTTAATTTCTCAATATTTTCGTCACCAAGTGCAACAGCATTAAAATTTGCCAACATTATTGTTTCTGATTATTTTTAAATCACCTTTTAGTCCCTAAATGGTAGTCTTAAACGCAAACGGAAAAAATGATTTTGAGAGTAGGTATTAATATTAATTTGCTCAGCTATCAATGATTTACTAGACCATTCTAAAGCGTTACTCGATAAATGTATAATCTCAATACATCACAATAACATTCAGGCCTGTTGCAACTCAGTAGCTTTTTGATATTGCTCTTGAGATATCAGGAGTTCCTATGAGGCCCAGAAGATCCTCTAAAAAGAGAATAGTCGAGGCTGGATACGCTGCATGGAAAAAAACCTATTAATTGACACGTGATCGTAATACCTCTCCAAATTACGGAGGTCAACTAGGTTATGCATCACATGTTTAACCAAATGCAGGCGCATTGCAGATAAGAGACACATAATCTAATCCATCAATAAATTAAGTGTTGTTTACGCATATAAAATTTGGTAAACATACTTATACATACATAATACGTGAAACGAAAGCTGATGAAGCCTGATACACGTGAAAGTGAAGTTTTTGTTAATGACTTTAAGTTTGTAAAAAACACTTCAAACGTATACAATTTATGTCTATAATGTTGATCTTTTAAAAGAATAAAAATATATTTTTCAACGAAACAGTACCCTTGATAAACTGTGAACTTGGAATATATATTTGTAGCGGCCACCATGCGTATTATTCTGCTTGTTTTTAAATCCCACTTCTGCGGTTAATCAATTATGACTCACACGATAATGATAACACGCTATTACTATCCTCGCAAATAAAACCGGGCGAGAGGTCAGGAAATAGGGCAGCATAGTTATCTGGGGTTTCCACACGGAGAAATGATCACTGATCAGGGCTATACAATAGGATGGGTCGAAAAAATGTTTTTTTTTCCTGATTAAATTTGACCTATGCGGGAAAGTTGCGGAATGATGTCAGTATCTTACACACAAATTTTTTTAATTCGGATAATATTAACTACTGCCGCCCCAGCTCTAAAATTTAAAATTTTGCAAACAAATCAGGCTTATTTCAAAATCAAACAGTTATGAAGACTAATTTTATATAAATATGGGATAATGAGTAATACCAAAGAGTGGATACATGTTTAAAGTTTACAAAAATGAAATTTGAAGTTTATATGGCAAAATCTATGGCTCAAACAATGCATATGAATAAACAACAAAATTAGAGTATAGGCCACTCGCACAACACAAGTAATTTTTGCCTACGTAGAGCATCAATTCGAAAATTCCATTTTGAGGGTTAAATTGAATATAAAATAATATTTATTTCGATTGAATTTCATTTTTTAGTAAATGAGTCATCACATGGTAGTAAATAATACCACAAAAAGTAATAATAAGGTAAATTATTTTAAATTAACATCAATCATAATGACGAATTACGTACCTGTTGAGCTATTTTCAACAAGAAATTCAGCCAAGGCTGGTAAAGAGCCGAACCTGAACACCAAGCATTTCTCTAAGTAACTCTCTGCTAATTTCGTAAGTAAGTTTCGCTAGCAATAAATGAACCAGTTCAGCATTTCTGACAACTTATAGCGTAATATGCCATTTTAAGCCGCGATAAGAACAGGCTTCTAAGTGATTTGTAAAATTCTAGGTATTTCCAGCGTATAGATTGATGAAAAATTTCTCGGGTTTCCCATCGGGTATGATATTGGGTTAATTCTCCAAAAGTTTCAACGGTTAAGTCTGCCATCGTCTTCAGGGGTTTACTCTTTATTGTAATTTTTACGGTACTTGAAGAAAAAAAACCTTAAACCCCTGAAGTTGATGGCAGACTTAGCCGCTGAAACGTTGAGAGAACGAACCCAATACCATACCCGGTGGGAAACCCGAGAAATTGTTCATGGCTTTTAAATTACTTGCCATCAGATAAATTCGCAGACCATTGTGCCGGAAAAGGAACCCGAATAGCGTAGTGGTCTGCTCAGTGACCGAGAATGGCTTATGTTTGACGTTATTATAATGTGAATTTTACCGCCTTTCATTCGGTAAGGGAATGAACTACATTCGGAAAATAATTAAATTTAGCGCCAAGCGCGGCTTTAACGCTTATGAGGTTTTCGGACAGTGACATCCACGAAGTAATCAATGGTAGAAGCCTTCGAAATGTGGTGCTACAGAAGAATGATGTGGATCGAATGGATCGACCGAGTAAGTAATGAGGAATCCCTAAGAAGAGTAGGAGAGAAGATAAGCCTCGTGAAAACCTTGATGAGAAAACGGAACAATCTTATCGGCCATAATTTGAGACATGATGGACTGATGAAGATAATCGCTGAGGGAAAAATGGATGGCAAGAACGGTTAAGGAAGACCGCGAACAAAATGTATGGAACAGGTACAGAAGGATGTGAAAGAGTAGAAATACGCAGGTGTGAAAAGATTACCTGATCGGAGAATTGAGCGAAGAGCTGCGTCAGACCAATCTTTGGATTATTTACCAGGGTTGATGATTAAAGTTTCAACTGTTTTTTGCTTTTTTGAAGCCTATTCTCCCTTAAGATACAATTCAAGATGGACTTTCAGGATCTAGCACCGTGAACCTCTGTAAAATTTCCAGGGCAGTAAAATAACTTGAAAGGCTTAGTAAGGTGCGCATTAGCCTGGAAAACCAAAATCCGTGATATTATACTCGGTCCGAGGGACACCTCTCATGGTAAATAATGTGGATTTAACCGCCATTTGCGTGGTAAAGTTAAAATAATTCACAACAACTACTGTGATTGGGTACATGATGTTTATGTAAAAAATAATAAATTTATGTAGAATAACGAAGTATTTTACATTTCATTGAGTTAAGTCGACTCTATGAAGTCACTCCCGTGAAATAGAATTAAATTATAGATATTTAATCTCGGGTGACGTAGGTCATTCTTAAAAATCAGCGTAGATAGCCATTCTAAAATTCCGTATCCGGTCGTTATTTGAGCGGTTACTCAATTACTGGTCCCCTCGGTTAGTTTAATAAGATAGGGCAGAGCTCACCTCAAACTTGTCCACAGTTATTTAAATTCGCGCATTCGAGGTAGAAGTTCCAGTTCCTTATAGCTAGGCCACTTTATAGCTCAAGGAACTTTTTGTGTGGAGAGTCCAAACGTTTCACGAGGAATTTAAACTAGGAACGCCTCGGTCAGCATTTAAATGGTAAAATCTCAAAACCTGCCGGACCACACGCTCCGCTAAAACATCAATTCGATATAAATCCTAAAAGAAATTCAATTAAATTCATGGTGAATTTCAGTGCAAAGGAGCACGCAGTTAAAACCTATTAGGGCAGGTTTGAGATATATATTACTGCCAATAAATTACCCCTCCGTATTTTCCAAGCAACGAACCGTATGTCTCTCATATAAATTATCACAATCATTGCATACTAGAGCTGTAAGATTATCACCCAAACCACGCTTTCGCGCGGTCCACTACGCCATCATGCTTCATTTATTTTCCAAGCTTACCTTTACCTTTCACCCTTCCTCTGGCAGATCTCAAGGACTTTCTCTTTTTTAATCTCTCCCCTTCCCACGACCAGTCTAATCCTTAATCCCCACCCTCAAACATAAATCCCAAGGGATGCATTTAATTTTTCTCGGCAAAGGCCGACTGCCTTTTGTTTTTCCCCTTCTGAATTATATCGTTTGTAATTTAACACAAGCTAAGCGCGTGGCGAGCACGATAATCTTCTCCTCAAGACTTGCCAATATTTTTTAATAAGAAAAATGGCAAAATTCTCATACTCCATTCCATTCTCGAACATTATCAAGTTCCAATACTAAGTGGCTACGATGCTGTGATACTAAACTAATACTAGCTATCTTCTTGCCATAATTTGCTCTAATGTTGCAGATTCTGCCCATCGAACACTTGTACATTTTTAAATTACTATAATTATTTTATTTGATGAGTGTCAATATCTCCGTCATTACCGGCAACAATGAATACCTTGTACGAAGGATGCTATGTGCTACGACGCCTAAACCAAACTTAACATTATTTAAGAGGTACTTTGCATACTTAGGATCTTAAATATTCAATGATATACCACAGTATTTAAAATATTAAGAAAATAAAAGAAAAAATTTAAAGCTGTTAAAGGAATGGATACTCTCGATAAATAAAATTGACGTTTTGTATTAATTTGTAGCTCACATCATATTATATTACAAATTGCAAGTAATCATATTAAGGGTTAAGTTGATAAAACTTGATGATTGCAAAAAAGACATATGTGTCATTTTTTGTTAAAAAATGGCATAAAGGAAATGGTTCTTATTTGAGTGACGGAAAAGAAAAGTGAGAGAATAATCCGAGAGTGACATCATCTTTAGTTATATCCAAAAAACACCCAACGATTCCACAATTTCTAAACTTTAAGTGCGATGCGGCACGTTTTCTCCGGAACTGATTGCAAAAAAATAACACTTTATTTTCTCACCAAATGGAACAAATCAGGGGGGCGTCCCGAAATAAGTTCGAACACAATGAAAATGAAAAAGCAGGAGCAATTTCCACAATTTTACATTTATTAATACGACCGGTTTCGCTTTTCAGCATCATCAGGTACAAAAATATCAAGTGCGCTTTGTACCTGATGATGCTGAAAAGCGAAACCGGTCGTATTAATAAATGTAAAATTGTGGAAATTGCTCCTGCTTTTTCATTTTCATTATGTCACGTTTCCACTCCATCTCGCCTGAAACCTCAGACTATAAGTTCGAACACTTTAAAAATAAGGACCACCCTATTGTAGTATGCATAAAATGAGATATTCCAGCTCAGAGTCTGGATCACGTCCGGTGAAAAATAATTTTCAGTGTGTAGATATACAATAATTTTTCATAAAAATACTACGATACCATAGATGAAAAAGATTTTATATTTTTGCATTTAAAACTATTGATATTTTTCTGTAAATTATGTGAAAGTATCAAACAGGTTGCGCATTACGACGAATGAATTTTTTAAACGGAACCTACTAATTGTTTTTCTTTCATGCTATAAACGGTGCACCATTTATCTCCCTTGAAAGAACCAGGTTTACCATCTAGTACTTTCATACTAATGGTTTCCTTAACTTGCTCTTATTATTTCATACAGTACTACAGTGAATTGAAATTTAACTGTGTTTTAAAAAGTTTTTTTGAGGTTTAAGTCATCAAACGACCAATTTTTTTCCGTTCGAAAATCCGGACTGCGTCCAATATTTACTGATCCACATTATTTTTGCTACATAATCCCGAGAAAAGTACTTAGATTAGGTGTCAGTTCATCATAAATAATTATCCGATTCACACACAATCATGTGGATCTTCAAATCAATATTTTGGCGTTGTGCCCAGCAGTATTTTTTCATATTAAACAATCCTTCTAAATATTTTTTCGAAAGGAAGGGAAATGCCTCATTATGAAAAAGGCGTTGGGAATAATAGGATCGTATGGTAATTGGGCAGGCTGAATATAGTCACCCACACCACGATTATTTCGGAAATATTTCCACAATTCCACACCCAATATACATCTCTCTCGGCCGTACGTGATATGAAAGTCGAATTCTAAGCTGCCCTCCATTCCCATGCTTTCAACATAAGATGCCTTAGAGATCTACTCAGCTTGCGTGAGAAGTCTGACCCAAGTCACGTGTCATCGGGGGCGTGTTAGGGCCGAATTCTCCGTCCTTGCCGAAGGTTTAAGACCTTCTCCCGCTCCTCTCCTCTCCCTCCCCCTTGTTTTCGACTACAGCCTCCTCACTATCCAATCCCTGATTATATCCCCCTCCCTTGCTGAATTTCCCCTCTACCGCCCTCTTCACTGCCAAAAAAATATAGCAAGAAAAAATTTCCCACGCAGCAACATGCCCAGGCACGGAATTGCCCGTAACGTTCCCACTCTCTTTCATCTCTGCCACCTGAAATTAAATTTTACCCAAAAGGTTATCCAACGAGTCAATTCATTAGCGCAATGGAATATAATTAGGAGAGCAAACTCTAAGACTACTTGCCCACACACCGACTTTGAAAGGCCGGTAAAAAAAAAACCGGTCGATATCTTATCGGGGAAGCCAAGGGGATTGCATAGTGGAGGCCCAATTCCATCCCACATAAGGCTGAGTTCCGTTGCTTCTTTGATCGAATTTAACGGTTTTCAAAAATGTCCGCGGCGCGGTGATGAGTGCAATGCGATCCACTTTTTTCCAACATTTTGCAGTATATTGTTTTTTATTGCGATTATGGCATTTAAAAGCATTAAATTAGATTGATGACATAATCATGCGTACAGATTTCGATTGATACCCCTAATTATACCTTGTTCCGCCGTGAAACTCGGATCAATTTGTCCATCAGCGACTCGAGTGGCGACTTTTGTAAACCTATTTAAATGCGCGGTGGATGAAAACTATATGTAGAGGCTGATTTGATGATCCTATTATGTAATATTCGTGAGTGGAGCGCTACTTGCACATACGCTGGATTTTAACCGGTCAAACGATCAATCGGGTGCATGCACAATTTTTAGAAAGTACTGTAGTGAGAAGGTCCGAACCTCAAATGCACTTGCCGAATATCTGGCCAGTGGCGCCGACTCCATGGGGCTTGAGGGGGCCCGAGCCCCCTCAAAGATTCGTTTGGGGGGGCGGAGCCTCCTCAATAATTCAAGAAAATAATTAAGTAATATTATGATTTGTGAAATCACAAAAATATATTGGTGATTTTTATTTCCCACGTTTGACAATAGTTACCTTTTAAAATAAATTCAACAATGTGCGTTGAAACAAATAATTATAAGGTTAAGCAGGTTAACCTGCCCAATGTTGCTAACCCAACCCAATGTTGCTTCAAAGCAACGTCAAAAATGCATAAATTTTCAGCTCTTATTAGGAAATATCTAAACTACGTATTATTTTGGGGTGTAAATTTTGATGACGAAATATTTATCTGCCACGATGATTATGATCGAGTGCAAATTTTTCATCTATTCAGAATAAAAAATCTTGAAATTTGATTTCTACCTCAAGCAGCTCTGGGTTATAAAGGGTTAACTGAATCAAGTGGTGTGAATCATGGTAGTGTTTCGGTGCTGCGACACACTTTGAATTTAACCTCTTCCCGGGGCAAGACCTCCGAAATGCCCCCCCCCCAATATTTTTTATAAGTCGGCGCCCCTGTATCTGGCGGATGAATAATGTTTTTTAGCTGATTTGTTAGTCTTTAAAAATTAATCTTCATCGGCTGCTTGAAAACACGACGTCATCGGAGCGTGACGTCACGGTACGGTATCCACTGATGACAGACTGAGGAAGAGGATAGAAAATCGGTCATTTCAGGGGCTCTAACGCAAATTTGGCAAAAATAATTGCTATTCTTACTTCGATATCTTGCATTCAAGGCTTTACCGCTTTACTCTCTTAGCTAAGTGAATGGTGCACCGTCCGATGACTTCAGAAGGCGTCCAGGTCACGTGACTTCAATCGATATTCGAGCGTTTTTAATTAGCATTTAATGACGTTTTTGGAATACTAAGTGAATTTTGGCTTTTGTATTTGGACTCGCGAGAAAATTGTCTCTTCAGTGAGACTTACTAGCATGATGAGCAAATTTCATGCATTTTCCCCATTGCTAGATTGTCGTGATCAATCCACTTTTTATCGGTACCGAGTCGTGGTCATTCAGTGTACAAGATTCAGTGCCCTCCAATGGTTCACTGTCTGAAAGTGGACGGCCGATTTCTTACCAACCGTACATGAACAGTGTGTACAAAGAACCTAAGGCAAGTGCACTAGTTATCCTTAGTTCGTTATAAACTCTTGGAGGGTAAAGGTGGTGAAATAGTAGAATGAGATAGGCTATGAATTCATTCGACATTATTACAACTATAACTTATGTTTAAATGTTCCCCGTTGATTTCCATCTTATTCCATTAGCTACTTAAGCGACCTTGTGACTTCGTTGAAGCTGTCGTGGGTCATTGTAGCTGTTGGTGATGTTTTGTCGGATGTGCCCCGTGTACTTATTCGGCTGCTTGTTGCCCGACGTATCGTGGCTGTTGCTGGTCATCTTTTCGTGGTGAAACTTATAAAATTTCTTGAAAGAATACCCTTAAAAATGTAACCAGCAACCGCAACGAAACGTCGGGTCGCAAAGCGAATAAGTACACGGGGTACACCCTAAAAAACATCACCAACGGTGACATTATGACGTAAATTAGCAGCCCTTTTCCATGCTAACTCAGCAAACGGTTCCCCTGACAGTTCAGCAACTTATTATTCTAAGAAAATCTTGATAACTCGGCTGAATTTCTGTATATATATGATGCCAACTGCCTACTAAATCACACCCTTACAGCATATATTCAGTCTCACGAGAATAACCAACTTTATCGCAAGGTAACACTTGAAAAAATACCTTCGCTTATTGCAGTCTTAGTTTTCAAATTTGGCAATATCAACCGCCCGCCTGGCATATGCTGGAACGTTTGATATTTATTTTTAAGTTTAATTAATATTTCTAATGATTGTATGTTTATGTTAAAATTGATTTTTATGTCGAACGAAGAGGGATGGAAGGTTACTAAGGGCTTTTGTGTTACAAAGGCTCAAAGTATTATCATCATGAGTAAAATATATACATAATAATAATCGAAGCACGCAAATAATTAATTGAATTTGGCAATGAATCATGCTGAAAATACATATTAGAAAAATTTACGTCATTCATTAATTAATTCCTCAAACTCATTAATTCCGTTCAATCGGCCGTACCTTGTCTTTTGGCATGGCAAATAACCAGTTGGAAACTTACACAGCCATCATTAAATTTTCAAGGCCCATAGAGTACACGCATGAAAATTCTCGCCTATATTACAAGTAAAAACTTTACCTCCGGGAAAATACTGAGGTAAAATATTCATAATTAAGGCAATGGCAAAATCTGTAAAAGATACAATATCTAAACACTGAAAATTTCAAAATTATACCATAAGCTTTAATCTAAAAATACGTCATTCAAAAAGATAAGACAATGAGGCGTGATGCGCCCTCTTTAACATGAAATTCATGCGGCCTAAAATTTATGACGCTGGGTGATGGGAGTTCTCGTTTTTTCGTTAACCCTTTCAGACCTGATTTATTTTTAACGATCTAAAAAAATATTTTTCAGCAGAAACTACTTTCATATAAACTAAATAATGATTGTATGTAGTTTAAATAGTAAATGTATTGGTAATTGTTTAAATAATTTTATGTCCATTATAATGGACATTGGGACTATAGGGTTGTATATGCCGGTTGTTCTTGAAGTTTTTGCCCCTTGATACTACTAGATGGCAGCACCCATTCCTATCAGGAATTATATAAATTACATGAAAATTTACTCAATATTTGGTCTAAGTTGCACATTTTTTACAACGTTAAATTTGACATGCCTACCTACCTGTTGAATTCCAGATTATACTAAGAGTGGACTAATTTTTTGTGATAAAAATACATACTTTTTATGAATTTGAAACCTTTATTGTACATAGTTGTGTGTAGCAAAATATGTTACATCAACATAACTGGTTCAGAATAATGAACTAGTGATGGAATAACTCAAAAGAGTTTCTTCCCTTTACAAAACACAAATTTACATTACATTTTACGCAAAATACATGCGTTTTTCCCCTGCAACCAATTGCCTTGCAACGGGTAGCCTCTTTGATATCATCATATTCCGGGAAATGATCAACTAAATCTTTCTGAGTTTCCTGATATGGCCTACTCTCAACCTTATTTTTTTTTGTTACTGCCTCCTGCTTGGGGCTACTGCTTGGTCTACCTCTTTTATTTTTTTCAGCGATCTTGTTTGCAGATATCAAGCTGTTTGCCAAGTAAAGACGAAAATGAAGCAAATCTAAAACTTCCGTCCTCGGCGTGGACGCGGCTGCATTATCTTGCTTATATTCCAGCCAACTGTTTACTACAGCTATATCAATTGCGTGAAATAACATACGCAAAGTCCACTTCTTTGACTTTATGTGTATTCTATAGAAGCTTATCAACTGGTTTAGTTTGTCAACACCTCCCATGGAATGATTATAGTATCTAACTACTGCTGGCCTGGCAACTTGCTCGAATTTCTTTTGCTTTTTATTCCAACGTCGGACTTCATCCATCTCCTCTACACCTACGAAGTTTGAAGCCAACACCACTGACTTATTATCATACCACTTCACCAGAACTATATTGCTCTCACTGCTCACCAACTCGTCATAGCTACCTCTTCCACGTTTCCCCAATTCCTTATCTGTATGTAATGGAGGATTTCCAAATCTGTTTGTCCTCACGGTGCCTGCTGCAAAGATTTTCTTTACTTTCAGTGCTTCAAATAAATGAAAACTAGAAAAATAGTAGTCAAAATACAGGAAATGACCCTCCGTTTTTATGCGTTTAGTCAGCTGCAGAACAACTGATGCTCCAAGTCCAAATCTCTTCAAATATTCGGGTTCAATTTCCGTGGTGGCTCCTTGGTAAACAAGGAAATCATAGCAGAGGCCACTCTGTCCACACAAGACAAATATTTTAATCCCCCATGGGGAAGGTTTTCCCTTCATGTACTGCTTCAAGGATAATTTCCCCTTGAAAGGTACCATTTGCTCATCTACGCAAATATTGCTTTCCATTTGCAGTTCCAAGCACCTTTTTCGCACAGAATCAAGAAGGGGACGAACTTTGAATAGCTTATCATGACATATCGTAGGAGTACTCAAATTATTGACCACATGTAAGTTAGATCGTAGTGAAAAAAATCGATCTCTGGTCATATTCTCATGGAACACAGATATTCCCAAAGCTTTGTCCCAGTACAGTCTTACTCTTGGGAGATTTAATGAACCCATTATAATGTGCATACCAACGAGTTTTTCAATTTCTGTTTTATTCGTTGGCTTGAAATTTGACTTTCCTTTTTGAAGGGCATACATATTTGTCTTTTCTGCCATATTTTCATACTGATCTGAACTGATGTAGCGGGAAAAATATTCCAAAGGCAAACCAACCTCAACATCGTCTTTGTCTCTTCTTTCAATGGCACTCTGCAATCCAATCGCTTGGTTGTATTTTTGCCTTTTCCACGTTATGTTTGCTTTGTCAGAAAGTCCAAAATTCAGCAATTCCTCGTTTTCCGGTTGTCCATCTGAGAGAGCTGGAATTTCAATCTCATCTTCGTATTGATCATCTCCATCACCGTTAGTTCCTGTAGTTTTTCCAAATGGATTGTAACATTTCAAAATTGACATTTTATCAGCGAGAAATATGCATTTCTTAGAGTTAGAATTCTTGAATACCTGGTATTTGAGGGGATGTGGAGAGTTGCTCATCTGCATCAGTATCATCACTATCTAAGCCTTCGATTTCTGAGTCGTTTGGATCCTCTAGGTACCCAATAAGTGTTTTGATATGTTCAGCATCGTTGATATTGAATGCATCTAAAAATTACACAAAATCTTATATTGCTAAGAATCACCATTCATAACTAAATCACATATTATGCTAAGTAATAAAAATAGCAAAATAAAACTAATTGTGATGCATAAAATATATAAACCCAGAGAATATGGTATCTATTTACATATGAAATAAATTATCAGCCAGTATAATGGTAACATACACGTAGAAAATAAAATATACTTGAAATGTTTACAGCACTGCACGGGAAGGAAAGTGAAAGGAACAGTACTGACTCTTCCTCGTGGTCCGATTGTCCATTGCAATGGACATTCATTCAATGATGAACATCGCAAAAACTTAAAGTTATAAATAATATTTTAGACTCATATCACAATTACTAAACAATGAGGAATGTTTAAAAAATTCTGCAATCCTCTAGGACCAATAGTACTTAAAAAATAAAATCTACACTTTCACGTACCTTTAGCAGTTGATGAAGTGGATGCCATTTCTGAAATGAGCTCCCTTCGCAGCCAAACCGCTTTATCGGCACACGGCACCACTCGCATAGTAGTAGACAAAGTATCACTGAATGACGGGAGCTCAAAAAAAAACTTGAGAAGACATCGCATACAATGTAGCAATACATTGAAACCTATGTCCATTACAATGGACACCAGGTCTGAAAGGGTTAAGGAAGGGAAATTTCATGAATATTGAATGTATAAGACGCAAGGAATGCATTGTGTATATGCATGAACACAGTGCACAGTTATCATAAATCTTTTATACCCGTGGCGTAAGTCTTTTTGTCCTTCCATTTTCAGAGGGATTTAGATCATTCATTCCGCGACCTCGCATTTCGGATAGAGGCATTGCATAAACAACAGAACCCACGAAATTTATAAAGGCGTCTTACGCAATCCACATATGATGCATGCATATTTTTTTCCAAAAATGACCTTCATTTTTTTAACATTTGGCATGGATGGTTTTAAGTTGGAATAAAAATCTAGATGTTAATTTTACATTCCTTTAAATAATACTAAATATTAGATAGTCGTACAACTTTGTGCACTTGTAATAGAATCTTTACAAACAATATCTCTTGTTCGTTGGCTCATTGGATTCCGTCAGTAAACTACTTGAACAAAAGTTACAATCCAGTCAAAAGTTTATTTTTATAGTTTTAACAAAAACAAAACAGTGAGAGATCGCAAACAAACGGCACCGTAACATAACAAATGTAATTAGTCTTGCGATGCAAAATGAGAGAATCCAGTTAGCATTCGTTACAAATGTATTCGATTCAAACGAATGATAATTTAACTAGCTAAAGTAAATCCAAAAATATTCGCAATGTTTCTACTCGGAAATTTAACATTATAAAACGCATAATTTCAACCTTTATACAATTCATACAGAAAACATAATCACGCAGTTAGCTCATTTACACGCTCGGTAATTGCAACCAAATTTCAGAGGCGGAAAATTAATGAGATTCGCGGCGTTTGTTAACTGCGCATCGCTTGTTAGCGCAGTAACAACTGCTATGCCTAATTTACCATGCTTTTATTCTGTGGAGTGAATCAACTCTGCCCGCGAATACGCTCACCACCGACTTCATGACTTTGCGGCATAGCCAAGCTTCACGAAAAAAAAGTTATTTTTCTTCCCTCATCGACGTCACACTGGTGGTTTTGCAATAAAATAACGTGTCACCCATTCTAAATATCATAATAACTAGGAGTAGTGCTAATATTTCACAATCGCATTTAACTAAAATTCGAAAGCATGAAAAGTAGTCTTACAATTAAAAAACGTATTTTTTGGTTAATACTTAAGGCTGATAAAAATAAGAAATAACTTTTGATGATATAGTAACGTTATTGTAAAGGGTCTGTATATGTATTATGTCTATTACGCTTAACTTCATATGTGTTGCACATTCTGCATTGCTATTCATTTTAGAGTTACTACAGTTTTAAATTTTTTACGCACAAAATGTCGTCAATTTTTTTCTTTGGGTATTGAGTATTTTAGGTTTTATGTTTTATTTTCATTTCCACATTTAAGAATATCGAAGTTAGTCTAAATATAGGCTTATTGCCTTACAGGCTGTCTTACTTCAACGAATGGAAATAATTTACGGCATGTATATACATACATATGTATGGAAGAAAATGTGTATTATTATTATCCTTTGAATTCAGAGGATGCAGATGATAGAAAATGGAAGTAGAACTAACCACTCAGTGTTTAAACCCGAAAGGTATTTTTAGATAGCTAAAGGTAGATCTCATCTCAGACTATTCCTTTGAATTTCACAGTGCACACATAATATAAAGTATATCTTTTAGTTCTTTTACCCTTTTATCACTTCGATGATTTTTGCTTAGTGCTGTCAGTAGGCTTCAGTCGGATTTTGAACTGAGGATCTCTCGGTCAAGCGCTGAAAGTTTTATCCACTGGCCTATCACAGCTCATCTTCAGTAAAACTAATGAAAACAAAAATACTATGAATGAATATTTCACTTTGATAAACTAAATAACAAGATGGGTTTTGAATCATCAACATTATTCCCTGATAATTATGTTAACAAATGAAAAAAAAATTATTAATTTTCCATAAATTCCACATTTTGGAGAACATGTTCATTAAAATTTTTAATTTTGAAGGGTAAGAATACCTTAGTTAATTACCAATGAGGGGTCATGTTGTCTTGATTTTTGACAAAGACTTGAGAAATTAGAGACCCTAAATAGTACTTTCAGCCACTCCTCCAACGGTCCTCGAATCATAAAACACATTACTAATTGAAATTTACAGGTCAATCACAGAGATTAAATAGCCTCAGCTCCAACCACTGTATCGTGTAATGTGATATTTTTTCTGAAATTACTTTCATTCCAAATTCTTGTAAAATTTATTCTTGAAAAATTTTAAACCGATGAATAATAATTAAATCGACAAATATTTTTCGAATTTATAAAATAATATCAAACTTATTCATCAAATATATTTAATAACAAATTAAATATATAATTAATACGTTTGATCCTCGTGAACTTGCATTCGCACTCCACAGGAAAGACAGCAAAAAGAGGGACTGCTCGTAACCTTAACGAAAACCTTTTGAAGATCTTTGCAAGGATCAGCCTTGCAGAACTCAGCTGAAACAATAAATATATATATATACGAATAAAAACAGATGGTAGGCTTGTCAGTAAAGGGTAAGACAGTCGGGAGGACGAGGCATTTCAAAAATGACAGCGATTAATTGCAATATCAAAAGAGAGGAAATTTAATGTGAAATATTTCTTTTGAGCAATTTGCCTTTAAGAAAACGTTATTCATCTCAAATACGTTTTTTTATTAAATAATTTCATTGAAATCAAAGAAATCCATAAGAAGTCTAAGTGCGTAATAATAAAACCCATGTTTCGATGTAAAGCCTCCAAGGTACAATTCAAAGACAAAAACCCGCTCCTTTCTTTGATTATAATCTGCATATCTTTATTGACTTCCGAAAAGTTTTTATTTACCTTTACCATCCCGAACATAGCCTATTGAAGGCCTATATATCAGAGGAATCCAAAGGACAACAACAATGGATGTTTACGAACAGCCATGCTCTGGAGAGGGTCAACCTACCCAAACGGGACTCGAGCCCGCGACCTTCTTTGCCAGGCGAGGATTTACTCGGCCGCCGCCGAGGCCAGCAAAACATATTCTGCGTAATTGTGAATTTTCAGAGGAATAATGCGATATTTTAATAAATTTAATTCATGCAAAACTTTTTGAATGATCTGGAACAGGTGGAAGGGAAGTTCAAATCGGTATAACATCATAAAAAATATTAAAAATAAGTCACATACGGGTGTATGCCGCGTGTCGTGATGGAGATAGCCCCGATGTTTCGCGACCGACTGCTGGTCACTTTTTCAAGTGAATAATGTTAGGATTGGGTTTTTGCTGCCTTTTTATATTTCAGGTGGGAGGGGTGGGCGGAGGGCGTGGGGAGTTAGGACTGGAGGGGGAAGATAACGAAATGTTGCGGATGACTGGGTTTCGTTATCTTCCCCCTCCAGTCCTAACTCCCCACACCCTCCGCCCACCCCTCCCACCTGAAATATAAAAAGGCAGCAAAAACCCAATCCTAACATTATTCCCTTGAAAAAAAAAAAAGTGACCAGCAGTCGGTCGCGAAACGTCGGGGCTATCTCCATCACGACACGCGGCATACACCCGTATGTGACTTATTTTTAATCATCACGAGTCGCGAAAGCTTCAATCAAGAAAATCATAAAAAGAAATTATTCCATTACATTGTATTTAAAATTGCAATTGAAAATTGAAGTGATAACAGGATTCATGTGACAAAAGAATAGGGTAATAAAGCTGTTGACCGTGACATGATTATGGAATGACCTACCCCAACGACGACTTTACACCGAAAAAAATTACGCCAGTTTAAAGGGTTACAAAACTAAATCTTATTCCGCGGTACGCTACCACACACTGTTCCTTGGAAAAATTATCACCTCCTTAGCAATCTAGTTTAGAATTTCTAGTCAGTTCTTCGAACTGGAGGCAGTTCCCCGGTGATTGAATCCCTGAATTCCATCGCGATGTTTACCTCGGATGCCTCTGGCAATGCCGACTGAGGTCGGGCGTCAACCGGAGGCGAAGCATGGGAACAAAGTAAATTGAAGGAACCAGAGGTTTTCGGGAGACACTGAGGTTTACAGAACGATAAGTTAAACATGACTGCCTTTTGCCAAGTCCCATGATCATGCTATGATACTCACTGGCCATAATTTCAACGTTCTGCATATGGAATCAAAATACTTTTGCGAGAATATCTTCAAATGTTTTGAAAAAAGATTAAAATATATATTTACGCGCAGGAATAAATTTGAAAAGGACATGTTTCCTAAATTTAACACTCTAAAATCAAAAATTAAATAAAAATTTGGCCCTTATGGGTTAGTTTTTCAGGTTTTCCGCAAATAAAGTCTTTATTTCTTTTGGAATCCTTTTTTGGTCTACGTCAGTCTACTAGTGCATAGAAAAGCAACCAAAACCACACCAAACAAATATAACTGCCGTGGCTAGCTACACAAATATTAATGATTCATAAAACTTATTACCTGTTCTACCATCTCCCTATTTCGCTTAATATCAAAATGAAATACAAAAATTATAAGCAAACCTTAGCAATTCACATTTACCTGTTTCGAGAGCACTGGTTTATTTGATGTTTCATCCCATGCAACTGAATGGAAAACAATTAATGTTTGTCTCAGTAGCAGAGGATAGCGATTTTTCGGCAGCTGCTTAATTATTAGCCTATGTATTACTGTTCACAATCAATGATGCTTTTAATGGATCATGAAGTTCACTGGGACATGGTAAGAAAAAAAGACGCTTCGAAAATCCCGCATCACTCATGATAGCTCCGATTGAAAGCAAGACAAACACTCGCTCCGAAAACCTCCGCTCTGTGCCCAGCACTACTTCTAGTCGCTCACACGAAGGCGGCTAAGGCTCTCGTCCATCCGAACTACGGCCTAGACCATTCCCGATAGCTCTCGAGTGAACAAAAGTTTCCGATAACCGCCCAACTCTATAGCATTGCTCGCAAATTTTTTCGCCTTCAAGCTAGAAACCCGAGCGGAAAATAGCGAACTGAACTCGGAAATCGCCTTCGACCATTAACAGTCCCTTCCAACTTTGGGAAACTTTTCTATATCCGCCCAATCCGCCTAGTACGCCTCCTCAAGCTTCCATAAAAAACTAGGATTCACAGAAAAAATAGCGTTATGGTAACACACGACCGCTTTTGCAGTAGAATTATGCTCAGGGTTGAAATAAAAAAAAACAGTACCTCTTCATGCTTTTGAGTTTTACTCTTGATACGGGTTTCTATTTACTTACTGACACCCCTGCGTAATCTAAGGAAAATCACTAGTTTGTCGTAGCTTATTCTTAGATTTAATTAAAATTCTAACATGAATATCGACGAAACGTAACTTCGGTTAACTTGCTGGTAACAACACCGATGTTGCGTATTGAGAAATGGATCCTCAAGACCAGTTGAAACACTGAAAAACTCGAACTCGCTCGCCCGGTCATTTTTATCATTTTTTGTGACTAATTTCTCCTGAAATTTTGAAAAAAACTGCTTACTATCATGCTCACATTTTCAGAATAATCACAGCAGAAATGTATCAAAGTTTACCTGAATCTTAATTACACATTTTTACATCTAAGAAAATACGAGGGTAAAAATTTTAAATTATTGATACAGGCAAATTCTGGCAATATCCGACTATACACTCCTGAAAATTTCAATAAAATTGCGTAAGTTTAAAAAAAAGCAAATAGTTTTTTTTTAATTCCGAGCAAATGGGTCATCTTAGACAATTATGGCAGAGTGAGACTTTATATAGCATACTCTTGCTATTCTACCAATTATTATTACAATGTTACCGCAAAAAAATACTGCGAAAAAATAACCATATCTGGGATACAGTTAAACGTTTACATTTTGATAGCTTAAGTTTTACATCAACAATTCGTTAAAAAATGCCGCGTCCTAGCGAGAGGGTCCTCTTAAACTATTGTGGCACAATAATACTTTATATAGCATACTCTAGCTAATAATCAGCTGCAAATCTAATGTTAACATTTTACCGCTAAGAAAACACTGAGGAAAAATGTCCATTTCTGACAACCAGTTAAACGTTAGCAAGTGTTTACTCTATTTCCGCGAAGATTTCCAAGAAGAAAGCGTACATTTTAAAGAATCAATTCGTCGAGAAATCAAGCCGATTGACTGGGAGTGAGCAACAACACAGGTGAAAGTCCGACAACGTGGAGAGACAACATCAGCGCAAAGAGCAAATTCTTGAAAAAGAGGAAATGACTCACCAGTCGATAGCCGTACCTTCAAGTCAGCAACCGCGCTCCGGAGAACTTCGAGGATGCCCGGCGTCGAAAACCCTGACAACCGTCAGAGGGAGCAGCACCTGGAGGACCTTCAAGCCTGCTCGTCCAGATTGCGACTGGATGTAAACAAGCCGAGAGTCTCCGTTCGACGCAGGAGGGGTGATGGAGAAAGGTAGGGGAAGTGAGAGAGAGGGAGGGAGGGGGGAAAGTTGGAGGGGGAGGGATTTTCGAGGGATAAATGTTCGAAGAAGACGTAACGGCGCGTGAATAGTGAAGGCAAGGGTCAAGGGGTCAAGGGAGGGGAATGGGGCACAGAGGGGGGGGAGTGGAATTGCGCGCCTATCCCACCTCTGCGTAATGCCGCGCACGCGCAAACAAATTCACTTCGTCTTTAATAACCTAAAGGTGTACCCAGGTACCCTGGCCGTCTGCCTTCTGACCTTCGTCATTACTTAAGAAGTTGTAGTCGCGCCGGGCATAGAATACAGGTATGAAAAGAAAAAAAAGTAGGTGTAGTCAAAAAGCTACCGCGAAGGCGATACTAGAATAAGTAATAGTAGTTTATTTCTTAATAAATTACTACAGACTAGACACAGGTAAACTTTTACGAACGCGCTCCAACGGAGTTGAGTAACGGAAAAATAAAAATGTTCAATTCCAAAAAAAAAAAAAAAACATTTTAAAATATCAATTTATCAATCAACGCAACAGATTTTTTCCTGAAAAGGTTTTGCGCTCAAAGAAATGATTCCAGTGTTCGATATTGACTCCGATTCGTTAATTTAGATTCTGATCTTATCGATTCGTACAGTTACCTATATTCACACCAAATACCGGTGGCAAAGGAGCCACTTAGTTTATCATTGCATATATTAGCAAGTTATTGATAAATTATTGATTTTAGAGAGATAAATTCCTAAGGGGAATGATGTGGGTTCAAATAACAGTATATCTATCACAAATACAAAAATATCCTTTAAATTGCTATGCATTGGATCCGAGGCACATTGCCCCAAAATGGCGGCTGCTTCATTTATCCGAAGTATCCTACACGAATGCATAAATAAATATAAACATTGAGACAGAAGAATAACTGAGAACTGGAATGCCATGCTATTTCATTATAAACTAATTAAATAATGTACTGCTAAGTCTAGTAGGTAAAAACCTAAGGCTTCACGCATAGAAAAATTCATTAAACGTGTTCTTTATAACAAAAAAAGCAGTAAGATAAATATCAAAGGATATAGATGCTCATACTTAGGATTACATGAATTGGAGATGGGGAACGCAAAAATAGAGTTTTAAACGGTGGTATACATTAGCAGTCCTGTTTGGGAAATACCACTTTTGCCTGACCCCTTAGAACCGATTCTCGTCCCAATTAAGTGAACAAAACTCAAAAAATAAAAAAGTCTTCAATTGGTTTCTGTTCTTGTAGATTCGTTTCAAATTAGTGGCTGCCCCTCATATCCAGCGACACCGGCAACCATAAACTACCGCATTCAATTACACCCAAATTGAACATGCGTCACACTTCACGAGCCATACGAATAGCTAGAATATTTTCATCTGACGAGTATGCCGCATTCAAAAACAAACGATCGCTTGAATCGGCGTCAGAATCGAATTGGTATGATAATTACTTTACTCCAGTATTATGTGGCCAAGCACAAAATAGGTAACTTTGGCTCTATGACAACATTATGCTTTTTAGCCTTGTAAATTAAATAAATTCTCTATATGTGTACAGTGACCGAATGTGGAGTTGCGCATTTTCTTTTTTATGAATAGAACTCCCATTCCGACACTCGCATACCGTTGAAATGGTGAAACGGGCATAGACTCACAAGCTTGATTGAAAATACAAGCCCAAGCATTACGGTTTAAGTGGGTGAGGTGCTTGACTCCTCAGTCTTGGAATTCGAAGTCCTTCAGAAGGTTGTTTCGGACTGAAGGTACCTTTTGTTGACTATGAACTCATCCCGGCTGGTTACTGGAATAAATTACTTATTTTTCCTTTTTTCCCCCAAACGCGTTGTAGCCGGAATGAAAAAAGAAAGGCAAACCTTAATGGCGCCTGAATTTGAACAAGTTGAGGGTAACATAAAGAGGTCCATTTATGATAAATTTACAATTTTGAATTTATCCATGTAAAGTTCTTGTACAGTTGGGAATTTTCAAACAACATATCCTCTGTGCTGCATTTTTCAATTCAATCAATGCAAAACCAAATGACAAAGCGGAAAAGATCTAACCACGAGATATTTCTCTATTTTTTTAAAATTATATTTATGCCCGCGTTTCATCCGGAATTTGGTTTACTGCCGTTGGAGTATCTGCGAACGCAGCCGATATAGTTGGCATTAAAACATCCCCATAATCGTTTCGGTGGCATAGTCGGTATAATATCCGGCTTCGAAGGTTCACAAATGAAATCCTAGTTACGGCTGATTGGATGCTACAAAATTTTGGACATTTTTCATGATGACTATATATTCGGAAATTATAACAGGAAGTCCAGAGGATGAGTTATTACAATTTGAATCTCAGGAATTGTTTTGCAGCTGAAATTCAATTCCAACCTTGATTAATCATTTAGGAAATCGAAGCAGAGTAATATTTGACGACCAATATTTTTTTATTCGTTCACCTCGTTTCAGAGCCCCAAACCGCTACCTGCATAAGTGTGGTATATGTGTAGTACCTCCTATGCTTTCTTCCTTAATGGATAAAGCTTCGAAGATCGCAGCGCACAGTGAAGGCAGATTTTTAAACCACCTCCGTGAATTTTGGCTGTTTTCAATGCAGATATTCAAATTCCCTACTCTACATTTTCTTCCCTAAAAATACATGGAACATTGCATTTAGCATTCAAAGTTATTTAAAGGAGAAATTAAGTACTTTTTTTGGAGACGAAAGAGGAAATGACAATTCTAGGGTATTGGTTGCATGCATTTTATAACAGAGTCACTCCAACAATTCGCAATGAACGTAAATGACCCAAAGAGACAACAGAATTGTCCAAGAGTCATGGAATTAAAGAAGTTCTCGCAAAGTGGGTACCGAATTGTCCATTGTCTCGAACGAAATATGTTTCGTGCCGGAACGAGGCATGTGGCCGCGTGCCGTTTTTAAAGTTCGTTTTCTAAATTTGGCATTATTCGGAAAAAAATGTTTGAAAACTTTCCGAATCATTAAAATATATTCTGGAAGTAAAAATATACTCCTTCTGAAACTGAACAAAATTAGAAAAACTGCTGACTGCATCGCGGAATACAAATTTGATCGTCTACTTTAGAAGTTAAATGCGAAAGCAGCACGCACTGAATATTAGCAAACAAGAGTGCTACATTTGGCTTAAAAGAAACTAAAATATGAGTCCTACATTGAAACAACCAACTTCAATATTGTGCTGGAAAATTTTAGCAATACTTATAAATAGATTTTTTTTAACCATTTCACCCAACCTTCCACGTTAACGCAGAGTTTACCGCAAATAAATTAAACGAAATGAAAATCATGAAAACATACTCTTTCGACGGAATCACCTAACCAGTGACCTCCTCTGACACGGGAAGGTGGGTTCAAATTTGGCCCCATGCTCAGAGGCCGTATATTGCCCTTATTTATATTTACTAAAAGGTGCCGAGTTGGTGCCAGTACGCATATCAGACCTCAGACACAATATAGCATCGAGGTGTTGCGTACTACCAAGGCGCCGCAGAAAACAATCATCCGTCGACCCCGTCCCCAAAACAACGACCTTAATGCGCCCCTGTTGAAGAGTGGATGAACCGCCATACAGCGGTCCTTCCCCAGCATTACAGTTCGTCGCGACGATGATCATGCTCGAAGAAACGATGTTCATGTGGAGCAGTTGGCGGACAGACAGGCTTAGCAAAGTCCACGTGAAATCAGGCAGCGTGTTTTACGGGGATACCCGATTTTACCCAATGACAACCGTCACCTCACTTCCCGCCATTACACCGCGCGCTGCCTCATCGCCCGCCGTGATATCGCCTGCCAGACCCATGACTCTCGAGCCTAAGACACGACCGATGCCAGTATTCCAAATTGTTCTCTTCGTCGCATACACTTTCCTGACTTTTACCCAATTGGCACCTTATGAGCTGTCTCAGTATGGTGTGGCGAACCCTTTCCAGGGAGTCAGTACAGCACCAGTCTACCTCTATCCAAGGGCGTATCCAGGATCAAAACTAGGGGGGTGAGGGACCACCCATGGTCGTTCAAGTTATAGGTAAGAATTAAGCATGGAAAAGGTGAATGAAACCAACATTTTAAGGAAAGTGTAACAGTTCTTTATTAGTTTTTAAAATTATTTGCTTGAAAAAATATTATTTTCCTTAAAGACATTTGCAATTTTTGCTTCTAGGGGGGGGGGGGCAGCTACCCCCTCCTGCCCCTCGCTGGGTACGCCCATGCCTCTATCCAGTAGCGTAACCAGGATTTTGAAATGGGGGGTCTACCAGAGATTTCCGGACCCTTTCGGGGTGTATGGAAAACACCCCAGGGCAAAGGGGTCTGAGGACTTTTAATGTTGGAAATTTTTGGGACTTTTGATGCGGGATTTTTCCCGGACTTGGGGAATAGGATTTGGGATCAAAAAGGACTAACCTCCCCACACTTCCAGCCCACTAGAGGCCCACCAGGACCGGCTAGCTCGAAAATTCCATTTCCACCGTTTTTTAAATATCTTGGAATAGAAGCATATTTTTCAATGCAGTTTGCGGCATTTGAAGGCTTTCTTAATGGAGCAGATGCCCAATTTTTTCACATTTTTTCAGTGGCATTATTTTTATATTTCCACCCCAAGCACATTCATTCATCACCAGATGGATAGACTCCATTGAGGTCACAGTTATTTTTGGTTGAGTCTCCGGTCTCAGTTAGCCAGTCTTTTAGTCTCAGTTAGTTCAGACCCAATGAGTTGAATAATCAAATATGTTCATGAAATTTATGCCAAAAAATCGAAGATAGCTTTCTTCGTTCTTGAATAGCAAAATTGGAAGGATAAAAATCTGCTATTTTGAGATGCCTAGTCTGGTGAGTCGCGTATATTGGTGATGTGGCCATTGCCTGCTGCTACATGTAAAAAGTTTTTATGTTGCATTGATATCACATCTGAAGACTTACCATTCAGGAGATATAAAAAATGATACATGATCATGTCTCACGTCAGCTATGCAGCCAAATGGGCTTGAGAAGGAGCATTTTAGGGTAGAGTCCTTATCTAGCTTCACCTGGTGGAAGCTTTCCTTGAGGTCAAATACAGTGAAAAATGAGTGACCACATATTTTTTCAGATATTTCTCAAATGGTGGGTATGCTATAAAATGGTCTTACAATAGGCTTATTTAGGTCAACTGGGTCGATACATTCGATAGATTTCCATTGGGTTTCTCTGTAATGACCAGTGGCGGATACAGAAAAAACTCAAGGGGGGGGCGCAACATATCTTGAGTTGTCTTTACTTTTATCGTAATAAAAGATGATCAAGTCAGAGGCAAAGTATATTAAAATTTTATTTGAAGTGATTATAAACATGTAAAAGACAATGCCATCTTATGATATAAAAAAGTTACAATTGTGGTTTTGCAATGTTCGGCAATACAAGCGGACCCGCAAGGGGGGGGCGCGCGCCCCCTGCGCCCCCCATCTGTATCCGCCACTGGTAATGACTAAGTTAATAATCCACTCCCTGCCAGTGAATTTTTTAATTTTTCAATGATGTTTTCACGAAGTAGCCTATCCAACTCCTCTTTCTGGCCTCAACGCAGCCCACGCATCATACAGAACATAGTCATACTCTCCTTGATCTCTGTATAGTTGATTCCCCTGAAAAACTCTCTTCATTCTCACAATTCCCTGTGCCTTTCCTCTCCGCACATGACAAAATTTTACTCTCTTATTCATTCAATTCCCCTCGTCTTCCTATACCTAAAATTCTCTATCGTGATCTTAAAAATTTCGATACAGCAAAGTTTCAGGACGATCTGCTCACCTTTGACTGGAACAACATATTTAGCTCCTTGTCCATTGATTCAAAATTAGAACTCTTTAATCAGAAATTCTTAGAGTGCATAAATTGTCATGCCTCCCTGCGAACATGCGCACCTAGACGGCCTTCAGCCCCCTGGCTGACTAGTGACATTAAGCAAAAAATGAAGGAACGTGATATTTCACGTAGAATTTTCACACGAACAAAAAGCCAGACTGCTTACACTGAGTTTATCGTCTTGCGTAATCAGGTAAAGCATCTCATCACGGAAGCCAAGAAAAAATATTATGCAACCACCTTCTCCAATTTGACAGAACCAAACAAGGTCTGGAGGGAACTTAGAAGTCTTGGACTCGTGCAGCGACGAAACAAGCAGCCATTACATGAATTATCTATCGATGATCTAAACAAGCACTTCACTCCCGCCTTTACCTTCGAGGCAAATAACATTGCTGACATATTCAGTCTCTCTAACCTTGATCCACTTGTACCCTATAACGACAGAAATTTCTTCTTCCAACACGTAACCCCACACAACCTACGTAAAACGTTATCTCTCTCTAAATCGAACTCAACTGGGGTCGATGGAATCTCAGTTAAATTTATAAAGGCCGCGTCAACTGTACTTCTACCTGTAATACTTGATATCTATAATTTTTCCTTATCGTCATCTGAATTTCCGAATGTATGGAAATATTCACTAATCACACCAATACAAAAAGTAAAAAAACCAACTTCTCCCAGTGATTATCGGCCAATCTCTATTCTGTGCTCTCTTTCTAAATGCTTAGAAAGAATTGTTTTTCAGCAGGTAACGAATTATCTGGACCAATGCAACTTGCATGATCCATATCAATCTGGATTTCGGAAAAACTTCTCTACGCAAACAGCGCTACTCAAATTAACGGATGATATACGTCAAGGAATTGATAAACGGATGGTTACAATTCTGGTACTATTTGATTTCACCAATGCTTTTGGTCTTGTTAATCACGCCAAACTTCTCCACAAGTTGAAAAACCTTAATTTTTCCTGTTCCTCACTTAACTGGTTTTACTCCTATCTAAAAGATCGTCAACAGGCAGTCAAGGACGCGAATGGGAATACATCGCAATGGACTACTGTCCATTGCGGGGTCCCCCAAGGGTCAGTTCTTGGTCCTCTCCTATTTTCCCTGTATGTCCTTGATCTGCCCAGGTGTATTCTAAACTGTAAATATCTCTTATATGCCGACGACCTACAGATTTATTTTCACTGTCATTTGTATGAGCTGAATGATGCAATTTCCAAAGTAAATCAGGACGTTCAGGCCATCACTTCATGGGCTGCAGACAATAACTTTGTGCTTAACCCTAGGAAAACAAAATCTATGTTATTTGGTACCTCAAAACTACTCAAACATGTCGACTTTGATGTTCTGCCCAAGATTTTTGTTGGTGATGCCGAAATATCATATGCAAACTCCGTTAAAAATCTTGGAGTCTTATTGATGCCTAATTTGTCTTGGCAAAACCATGTTAAAGCCATCAGCAATAAGATCAACATGATCTTGTTTCAGCTAAAAATTCATAAAAACCTTATGCCCTCTCATACACGCAAGCAACTTGTATCCTCGTTAATATTCCCCCATATTGATTACTGTTGCCTTGTATATAATGACCTAACCGAAAAGATTAACACCCTGATTCAACGGCAATTAAATATGTGTGTTAGGTTCATTTATGATCTTAAAAAAGATGAACATATATCCCCTTATTTCTCTAAATTAGAATGGCTTAAAGCAAAAACAAGGAGGCAATACATGCTTGCCTCTTTTTTATACAAACTTTTTAATTGCAAACAGCCAGAATACATTATGCAATTTTTTCAGAGTAAAGAGAAATATCGCAATGTTGTAACTAGATTATCAGCTGATTTTTTAATTGTTCCTCAACATCGAACCACTGCATTTGATAATTCATTTTCAGTTGTTGGGTCAAGGCTATGGAATGGTATTCCTGAACCAATCAAAACCGCAAAATCACTGATGTCTTTTAAAAATCTAATGTTCACTAAAATGCTATTACAAGAAAAAATGTAATTGTACCAATATGCCATTATATTCTGTTACAATTTATTTTCTATTTTTTTTTGCATGTATCTTATTCTTCTGTGCACTGAGCTCTAATATGAATGTAAGCCCTTGTATGTTCTTAGTGGACCATAAAGGTCCAAGAACAATAAATATTTCTTTATTCTTTATTCTTTATTCTTTCAGTCAAAACCTTAAAGCCAAGGTTACTCATCTAGGGGGCCTACAGACAGGTACAGCATTGGGTTGGGTAATGATTGAGCATTTTTGAGGAAAAGCAACCATGACCATCAAATACACCTTTGTACAATGTCAAGAACTCACTCTTAGGAGTTTTTCCCATTTTTGAGTATACTCTCTTCACCAAATTTAGAGATAGACACCCTGGTAAACCCATTAGGGGTTGGGAATCACAATCTACAATCACAAAATCAAGATATGCATCCTTCCCTCTATATTTACAACAAATCGTAGCTATTCCCATTGGCTTAACTTTGGTTCCCCGGTATGCCTCGAGTAGCAGTCTAGTGGGCCAATTATGAACACTTTCATTCACACTTTTAAATAGCTTACTAGGCAACACATTAACCTGGGCCCCTGTATCGAGTTTCATCAGCATTGTTTTACCGTTCAATTTAATCACTTCATGCCACTCATTTTCTCTAAAGCCCTTACTTTTAGATCCCACCGCACTCACACTGACACCAACAAGGTTGCAATAGATAGATGACGCATCCGAGTCTGACTCATATACATTAATTTGGTGACCCTTGTTAATTCTGCACCCAATAGCAAAATGATTCTTTTTGCCGCACTTGGCACACACTTTGCCAAATATGGGACGCTCATGCGCGGCGTGTCTCGAATCACACCTATGGCAGTGAAACATGTTATATGAGCTCTTTTTATTAACTCTACTCAATGCATTGCCCTTATGCACACTTGCATCACTGTTTTGATGCCTTCCTTTTCTCACAACTTCAACAGCAGCACCGCTTTCCCTAGCACTCATCGACTCCTGGATGACCTTTGCCTGGCATCTGCTCTGCTCTACAGCTCTGTAATGAGCCACTGTTCTATCAAGGGTCAAATCTTCAATTCGAAGGAGAGCTTCTTGAACCGCTTTATCCCTGACCCCGAAGACAATGTGGTCCCGCAACAATGACTCTTCCTGAGACTCCACCCTGGAGAATCTGCAATTCTTGAGGAGCCTCTGACAGGCGGCGAAAAAGTGTTCAAAAGTCTCCCCTTCCTCCTGTACCCGTTGATTGAACACGTATCGTTAAAAGTCTCGTTAATTTTCGGAGCCACATATAGTTTGAATGCATTTTTTACAGCTGTGTAGTCTATCCTCTCCACTTCTGTGAGCCCAAAGGTCGACAATAGAGATAATGCTGGCCGGCCCAGGATGTTAAAAAGAGGGTAGACTTTAACGGCGTCACTTTCTCCATCTTGCTTCGTGGCGATCAGGAAATTTTCAAACTCGCTCACGAAGTTTACCCAGTCTATGTAAGCACTCGTGCTGTTGAAGTCAACAGGCTGCGGTAGTCTAGCATACGAGGCCATTTTCTCCAGGTTCCATACTTTGGGCTGGCATGGTCCGACGCTATCTCATGTATGTCACTAATAATATGTATCTATTATGATAGAATGATTCCACACGACTGTGCCATGTTGAATTTTTGGTCCGGAAGGGTGATGAGGATTAAATGAGCAAGCCTGCACTGGATGGCTATGTATTTATTTGATAGCTCATAC
Organism: Ischnura elegans; assembly: GCF_921293095.1. Taxonomy (NCBI): domain Eukaryota; kingdom Metazoa; phylum Arthropoda; class Insecta; order Odonata; family Coenagrionidae; genus Ischnura; species Ischnura elegans. The sequence goes on along the minus strand of NC_060249.1, from coordinate 81,778,294 downwards.
ACATCAATACACATTATCACTTTACCGTAATGGGGAACCGGAAATGACTGTACTGGTCACTACCTTAGGTCATTCACCATTTCTCATGGACCGGAAGTCCATTGATACCAACCCAAGGTTAGGTACTTTCTGCTACACTAACTACTTGCATGGAAGTTGAATTAGACAAAATCCCATTCTCTGGATGAGTAGTTAGTCTAATCAGGTCTAGCTGCAGTTGGATAAGGCAATTTCAAGAAGGGCAGGGCCTGGTATAGCACTCATTGGACACTCTAGGGCTCGAATGACTAATGGTAATTTGGCCAGGTTGCAGGCCTCTGCTATATGTCTCAAACAGATCAAGTGAGGGTAGCAAGCGGAGATTTGTGGTGGGCAAGCATTGGTCAAAGTGTGAAACAGGGCTGTCCATTATCTCCTTTGCAGTTTAATGTCCATGCATAGGTAATGGTATGGGAGGTGTGGGCAGAGCTATAGGCATGAGTTAAAGTTTGAGGATTGACGTTTAGAACATTGCCGTTAGCGGATGTGTGGGGATTGATTAGGAAGCTGGCAAAGGGGTAACAGCCACTGATTGATGCATGAAGTAAATAGTAGAAGGAATATGGGATAAGATCACTTCCCAGTGGGGAAAAGTTTGGTCAAAAGATATGCAAAGAATATTCTCTAGCGCAGCATCTTTAGTGCAAAGAATGTTCTTCATGAACATCCAAAGAATCAACTAATGGCTCACTATCCAAGTTCAAAGTTCATTCTCCTGAAGTATGTACTGCAAAGGATGTTCATTGGATGCTCATATTCAGGGATGCCGACTTACAAAAAATATTGGGGGGGGGCCCAAACTGGGGATCTTGCCCCAGGAAATTTTATAAGAAGTGAGTTTTAAGTTTTTTAAGCATTTCAGAAGAGTCATATGATTAACGTTAGAACCTTCAGGCCCCATGGAGTCGGCGCCACTGTTCATCTTGCACTACCCTTGTGCTGCAAGAAAGTTCAAAGTTTATTCATAGGATATGCATGGTGGTGGACCTTCATCAGAAATGATATTTTGGATGTTCATTGGATATGCATCATGTGCTACACCTGGATAGATTCTACAGTGAGAAGGTTCAAAGTTGCTTCATAGGATGTACATGGTAGTTGACCTTTATCAGACCTCATATATTTTGGATGTTCTTTGGATATGCATCGTGCACTACCTCTGGCTAGATCATTCCGTAAGAAGGTTCAAAGTTTATTCATAGGATGTGCATGGTGGTGGACCTTTATCTGACGTGGTAGTTTGGACTTTAATTGAATATGCATCATGCACGACCCAGCGATATTTATTGAGAATCAACTTGGAGCGTTCATAATAATTATTCCACGCTTCCATAATCATATTAACAAAACTATTGAAAGAATTACCACACTCATGATCATCATCTGACATTTCTTTCTCTCGCACATCATCAGATCAGACCACAAAGTGCAAATACATAGGTCTGTCTTGTGAACTAAGCGTTTTAGGATATAGTATTAAAAATTGAGAGTCATATTTACCAATCTGTATTAAGTATTACCACAAACACTGAAACTGAAGGAAAATATCTACATACTGGGAACCGTTACGTTAAGAAAAACTACAACTATCCTATGAGTAGGAACACTGAGCGTTCTTATTACATAATTATTCTCATGTTTGAGGATATTGACAAAACTACAGATGGAAATATCACACTCATTAATCCAACTTGAACAGTAGTCGACTTGGTCTCTTCTACTCTGGTTCCCTGCGGCTCTCCTCAGCCCACAACTCCAAGCACCAAGAGTAAGGGATAGAGTGAAAGTAATGCGATTCAGTGTCACCTAGAGCCACTCCAGGTTGCAGCAATGTGTCTTGGTATACTTCTACGAAGGATACTATTTATTTAAAAAATTGTGCTTTGGTCAAAAAGAAACTGGGTGTATCTCACAGTAATAATATTTCCTTTAGTCATCAGGAATCAAACATCTGCTGAGCGTTAAAGCAAGGAGCACAATGAACATATAACTTATAATTATTTCGTTTTTACGCTGTCGTGCGATTCTTATGCTAGTTCAAACCACGTGTAGCCAGCGGTAAAGGGGCTAACCTATCCAAGCACATGGATTCTTCTCTCTTTGCCCTCCTCCCCTCCTGCCACTCCAGTCACTCAGTCACCTTCACCCATAGGCCTCCGTCCAGCTGTTCCACGACCTCAACTCTTTGTCTTCTGTACCATCACCTTTGCCTGGTGTGGATTCAAATCCTACCACCTTTTTTCAATTATAGTGTCAAGCAAAATGAACAATTTTTTTACAAAGATAAAAAAATACAATTATAAAACACAGCTTACAGTATTGTGGTCCAAATTTTTTAAAGACTCCACATTCAGAATTTCCGTGAAATAAGTAATAAAGGTATTAATATTTATACAAACATCGCTCTCATGTTAAGCAGACATTTGTAAGGAGAATATGAAATAATTTTCAAACTTCATGTGTATTGCAAGGTGATTTCCATCCTCCATCTACATCTTGGATGGTGCAACCCACGGAGATCAGTCAAATAATGTGCTAAATCAACTAAATTTGCCGTAGTTCCCTAACTTAGTGTAGTGAATATGTATGCTTAAAATGCACATGTTCAAAGTTAGTGCAGCAAGGAATGGCACCTGCACATTCAATGAATGTTCTAGCGCATTCAATCTGAATTAATGCAACTCTGCACATACTTGGAAGTGGTTCAAACTTAATTCTACACAAACTTTCCCCACTGGGTTACAAGAAGACCAAAGGAATGTAGTTTTGTATAGCATTGTGGTAGGTCATAGCATACTTGAGTAGGTGCATCAGCCTACCTGGGTGGCACTTTATATGAAAATGATCACATCAATAAGGATATCAGGCAGATATTTGTACTGGCAAAAGGTATTTTTATGAACAGATAAGAGCTGTTTAGAGGATCGTTATGAAAGAATTTGAAGACATGTAAGCAGATACATATGTAGATAAAAGTAAATATATATTGAGCAATGTTTGCGGATTAAAGGAATCACTTTTGCTTAAATTCCTACCTAAATGATGAATATAAAATTCGTTTTTCGGCCTACGTTATGTGATCTTTATGAACAGTTCAACTATAGCTGGAGTAAAAGTGGGGGAGGTGGTGTTAAAGTCAGTGAGGCTTTCGGATGATCAGTGGTTGATTAGCCCGTCGGCGAGGGGGTTGCAGTCTCTAGTAGATGCATTAGGCAAGGAGTTTGGCATGAGGATTAGGATTAATCACATGAAGACCCAGGTTATGCAGTTTTGCAAAGCATCGCTAGCTAGAATGTGAGACTCAATGTAAGTGTAGGCGGGGAAAAACTTGAGCAGATAAAGCAATTTAACTATTTGAACTGCACGCAAGAGGAAAATAGATACAGCAAAAAGGACGTCCGGAAAAAAAATGTGTTAGCAAAGGAGATGTTCATGAACAGGAAGAATAGGTACTATGTAGGCTGGGAAGGGATATGATGAAAATAGAATTTACGAAAAGAATGTAAGGGAATAGACCTTACTGTGAATTTAAGAGGAAAGTCAAATGAGGAGAGAGGCAAATAGCCAATCATTAAAACATTCACCTGCGGGATATTATTTGAAGAAGCCTTTACAAAACCTGATGCTATGAAATGCACTTAACTTTTTTCCTTTAATCCGATCAGATCCACCAACGTTTTCAAAATACACACACAGTTCACCCTAGTTGAATCACCTTGCGCGCTGATGAAATAGTACGAAATGACGTCACATGCTGAGGAGCCAATAGGTGAGTGTTAGCACAATATCGATGCAAAAACAATGCTTATTAGATATTATTACACAAACTAAGCAACAATTAATTCTGTTAATCAAATGTAATGATAGTTATGATGCACTTTATCGAATCAACTGCATTTCAATCGTAGTCCCCAAGGGTGCAAATATGTACTCTATTCAGAGTTTATGCCCCTGCAACGTTATTAACCCGACGTACGTGACTGCACATCCTGGTTGCGTTGTCAAGATTCCATAGTGTGCTCACTTGCATCATCGACAAAATGAATGAATACATTCTGCCAATGATTACATCCTTTTTCAGGTTTTCCAATAAAAAAAGTTTCTGGTAGAATATTTTAAAGGCTGTTTTATTTAGTGATGAATATACCTTTCCATTTGCCCATTATAATTTAATTGATTCAGTGTTTCTCCACAATGGATACTTTTTAGCTTAAATATAAAAACTTAAATGTAAATGAAGTTTTAATTAAATGTGCTTACTGATTCATTAAGAAATATGTTTCATAAAAAGGTAATGTTTAATGAAACAAAATTGAATCATGATGCATACGATATTGCAGTAGACTCATGAATTAATTAAATATTTTGATATATAAATCCTCCAAAAAAGGTTCCTAGGATATGGTGCGAGACATTTAGTCATCATTTTAGCCATAAATTGTAAGCAATATTTTTTATAGATTATGATGGATTCAATTCTAGTCATTCAATTTATGTAGCTCTGATTACTTCAAAAGCTATTTTCATTGAATAATTTTATGAAGGCAATTATGAATTCGTAGATATCTCAACCATATGGCTTAACTTAATATTTTGGTACCCGTCAGAAATAGGGCATAATTGTGATGAGTGATGTAATCATTGGGGATCAAAGGAGCCCATGTCACAATTTAAAATATCTGGATTTTTTATTAGTTGAGATTATTTTTTAAGCGGTTAATTAACCCTTTCACACCAGAGATGATTTTGTTGAGCTCTTAACTTGAACAAATTATTTTAGGCATAACTGCAATGGAATATTATCTACAATTTGCAATTTAGTTCAATAAACTGTAGTTTGAGTGGACTTGAAGGCGAGTGGGTGAGAAAGTTATGAAACCCTTGGAATTAGGGTTTGGTGATTCCAGAGGTGATTTCATAATAATAATGGATTAAGATTGGAAGTTATCCAATATGTTGTCTATTATATTGCCCATTATTGACTATTTATAATGCCTAAAATTCCTAGAGTAATTTTTCACTAATCTTGAATGGGAGATTAAAAGAATATTCCTCATCATGGTAAATTGGATGGACAGTCCAATTGTAAAAATGATTTTGTACTGCAATCGATTTGTCAATCCTTGTACATATATTTTTTCATTTCTTGGTTTTCTAAAAATATATTTTTAATAAACAGAGGCATTTTTGCAAAACAAATGATAGACCACCTTGGAGAGTAGAGAAGAGGTATATTTCCTCAACTGTAGATGGACACAAGTTTAACCCTTTCCTGTTGGTGCCTACAGTTGGAAAACTTAGTCTTTCTGGCTGAGTAAATTTTTTGCAGCTGATATTTTGGTGGAACATTGTTCCATCACCCTCAGAGGAGAAATTAAAACTGCTAGCAATGATGTGATTCGTACTTACTGCTCTGAGGAGTGCTTATGCAAGAGTGTTCCATCAAAACATAAGAGGCAAAAAAAATTATTTGTCATGAATCTTGAGAGTTACATAATTACTATTCACCGTAAAAGATCTAATTCTTACGTGAGAGACCTTTTGTCTCACTAAAACCTTAACCTGCATACGCTGTAGTTGATATTCATTTGAAAGCAATCCAATTTCTACAGATACAATTGTTGAAGCAGACTCAAGAAATTCTTTTGCATTTCTTTTGACAACTACCTTTATCTATATAATATAATATCTATTCCATACCTTGTTCTGTGCATCCCTTGAGTTTCTATCTACAAAAATTAACACTACATGTTTCTTCATTAAGGACCCCTGATAAAAATAAACTCCTCCATTGTGGAGAGGTGTACCCTCCAATGAGGGTAAGGGAAGGATAGGTGTACCCTTCCTATACCCTTCAGCAAGGGTAAACGAAGGGTATTTTAGAACATTGGTGGGTAGGCCCTCTCCTTCCTGGAGTGTAGGGGAAGGGTAGAGGAAGGATTGTGCCAGCCTCCATGAAGGGTAAAGGAAGGATAGGTGTACCCTTCAGCAAGGGTAGACGAAGGGTATTTTAGAACATTGGTGGGTAGGCCCTCTCCTTCCTGGAGTGTAGGGGAAGGGTTTGGCCAGCCTCAATGAAGGGTACAGGAAGGGTAGGACTAATATAAAAACTAAAAATCCATCATCATCATCACTGGTCAACAATCCTAGGATTGGTTTGACGCAGCTCTCCACTCAGTTCTCCTATCAGCTAATCTTTTAAAAAATCCATAAATTAACATAAAAATTTTAAAAAAATCGCTAAGTAACTAAATTAAATGAATGGGGATGAGTTGTACAGTGATTTCTAAAATTTTAAGACAGAAAAAAAAATTAGCCTTCACATGGACTTGAACCCAGAATCTACATATTGGAAGATGATGAACTAGTGTCTTAACAACCTTGGCTATCAACTGATTTGCGAATGAAAAACTTTGCTGTTTCTACAATTTGGAACTTTATTTTCCTGACTAGTTTCGATACACTGTATTATATTCATAGGACTAGCAGTACAAGTAGCGTCGTTGTGGGTTATATACCAAAAAGGGGGAAGAGTGAAAGGGGTGGGGAGGGGAAAGGGGTGGAGTAGTGGAAGTGAGGGAATATGGAAAGCCCTAGGAAGGGGGGAGGGAGGAGAGGAAAGGGAAAGGAAGCGTACTTAGGGAAGGCGGCGTGGGTTAGCGTCATGGGGATTTTTCGAGTGCAAAATTGGGATGTCCAGGAGGGAGGAGTGGAATGGGAAAAGGTGGTCATTATTGATGGGCTCTTTCTTCTTGACTATTCTTAAAATTTCCAGTTGCTCCCTGATGTCCATTTGTAACCCTTTCTTCACATGGTGCAGCAACTCCAGGGTGACATCCGCCTGATGTCCTTCTTCAAGGAGGTGGAAGGCAAACTGGGACATCCCCGTTTTCTTCATGTAGTCTCGTCTGTGTTCTTCGCCTCTACTGGCTAGGTTCCTCCCCCTTTGTCCCACGTATTTGGCGTCGCAATCACTGCATTTTAGTTGGTAAACCCCACTATGGAGGGCTGGGTTTATGGAGTCTTTGATGGGTGGAAGCAAGCTTTTTAGATTCCTGTTATTGTAATAAGCCAGATGAATGTTCATTTCTTTGAGAAAATTTCCTATTTTAATAGAGGGTTGTCCTACATACTTCAAACGTCGCCACGATCCTTTGTCATTTGTGGTTGAGGAGTAGAAATCCTTAATTAAATTTTTTTTTCCTTTTGCCTGCCAGTAAATCGTCGATTAATTTTTCAGCGTAAACGTTGACGACTGCAATTTTTTTAATTGTGATTATTTCTGACATGAAAGCTTTCTAATGGTACGGCTAATGCTCTGTGCAGCATGCAGTGAAAGGCTGCTAATTTTTGATTAATGGAATGTTTTGAGGATGAGTGGATGACCTGATCTGTGCATGTGGGTTTACGATAAATAGTGAACTTGTGTTTCCCCTTTGTGATTGAAATATTAAGGTCCAGAAAATTTAATGTATGTCCCTCTGGTAATTCCATCATGAATTTGATGTTGGGGTGCAAAGAATTGATCAGCTTCAAGAAATTTCCCAGTTGTCTTTTCGTTCCTGTCCATAAACATAGAATGTCATCGACATAACGAAACCAATAGTGTACATTTTTCATGAGGGGGTTTTCACTTTGAAAAAGTTTATTTTCTAGTTTGTTTAAAAAATTTCGGCTAGTAGGGGTGATAAGAGGGAGCCCATCACTAAACCTTCCAATTGCTCATACACATTCCCGTTAAACAAGAAATAATTTTGATTAACACACACTGTTAATAAATATGAGTTCGTCACAACTGTGTGTGGGTGTCTTTACTTTTTGCAGCACTTCCTTTGCTGCGAGAACAGCTTCCCCTGGAATACTGGTAAATAAATTCACCACATCGAAGGATACTAAAAAAGAATTCTTGGGTGTGGTTACTTCTGTTAAGCATTTAGCAAGTTCTATGGAATTTTTTATGCTGTAAGTCGCACGGAAATCAGAGTGTTCTATGAATTTGCACTTCACAACCCTAGCTAAGGAATGTGTTGGTGATCCGATGCCTGACACCACCATGACGACATTTCACTGCATGCTGCACAGAGCATTAGCCGTACCATTAGAAAGCTTTCATGTCAGAAATAATCACAATTAAAAAAATTGCAGCCATCAACGGTTACGCTGAAAAATTAATCGACGATTTACTGGCAGGCAAAAGGAAAAAAAATTTAATTAAGGATTTCTACTCCTCAACCACAAATGACAAAGGATCGTGGCGACGTTTGAAGTATGTAGGACAACCCTCTATTAAAATAGGAAATTTTCTCAAAGAAATGAACATTCATCTGGCTTATTACAATAACAGGAATCTAAAAAGCTTGCTTCCACCCATCAAAGACTCCATAAACCCAGCCCTCCATAGTGGGGTTTACCAACTAAAATGCAGTGATTGCGACGCCAAATACGTGGGACAAAGGGGGAGGAACCTAGCCAGTAGAGGCGAAGAACACAGACGAGACTACATGAAGAAAACGGGGATGTCCCAGTTTGCCTTCCACCTCCTTGAAGAAGGACATCAGGCGGATGTCACCCTGGAGTTGCTGCACCATGTGAAGAAAGGGTTACAAATGGACATCAGGGAGCAACTGGAAATTTTAAGAATAGTCAAGAAGAAAGAGCCCATCACTGATGACCACCTTTTCCCATTCCACTCCTCCCTCCTGGACATCCCAATTTTGCACTCGAAAAATCCCCATGACGCTAACCCACGCCGCCTTCCCTAAGTACGCTTCCTTTCCCTTTCCTCTCCTCCCTCCCCCCTTCCTAGGGCTTTCCATATTTCCTCACTTCCACTACTCCACCCCCTTCCCCTCCCCACCCCTTCCACTCTTCCCCCTTTTTGGTATATAACCCACAACGACGCTACTTGTACTGCTAGTCCTATGAATATAATACAGTGTATCGAAACTAGTCAGGAAAATAAAGTTCCAAATTGTAGAAACAGCAAAGTTTTTCATTCACAAATCAGTAAGATGGATTTCTACAACTTGAAGGCCTCTACTATTCAGTACATCTTGGCTATCAAGGTACTTGTCAGGTAATGCTTCTCAACGGAAGTTATACTACAAAATCTTAAGATGACATTCGCACCCAGGCCTATGTGGAAGAAAGCTGTGACTTTTTCTACCTCACCTATTTCGTTTCAGAAAATAAGATCAGCATCAAATACCGAACATCACTTTCACGATGTCTCATTGTCAGCCACACAAATAGGTTACATCCTAAAAATGTGAATGAAAGAACTTCTAAATGAGTTTTTTTCACTCAATTATAGAAACTATTGTGTACAGTGGAGTAGCCAGGAATTTCGTTCAGGAGGGGGGCCAAAACCAGATGGGGAAATTTTTGAAAAACAGGATACTAAGTAATGGGTTTTCAACTAATTCAAACACTTTTCATAATCGAAAAAACTTCAATAGTTAAAGAAATATTTTTTTAATTCATTATTTTTCAATATTTTGTTTTCTTTTATGAAGGAAAATGATTGTGTTTTTATATTTCGGGGGGCAGAGGGTCCGAACCCCTCGGTACCCCACCCTTGGCTAAGCCACTGAATATGTATATTATTGCTTTCTTTAAGGGAATTTTAAAGATTAGTTGTGTAGCCCGTCTATCTTTGCTTTCAAAGACTGCTTACGTTCTTGTACAGAACTCAATACTCTTTAGCAGGTGAAAGTAGCTGAGGAGACACTTTCAGGACATGTGTTCCTCAGTCATAAATGCTAAGTCCCAAGTAAGGGTAGACGAAGGATTTTTCTACCCTTCCTTTACCCTTAATGGTGGGTAGAGGAAGGGTACACGGATGGTAAGGGAAGGAGTTCCAAGGAAGGGTAGACGAAGGATTTTTCTATCCTTCCCTCACCCATAGAGGAAGGGTACACGGATGGTAAGGGAAGGAGTTCCTAGGAAGGGTAGACGAAGGATTTTTCAATCCTTCCCTTACCCTTAAAGGTGGGTAGAGGAAAGGTACACGGATGGTAAGGGAAGGAGTTCCTAGGAAGGGTAGACGAAGGATTTTTCAATCCTTCCCTTACCCTTAAAGGTGGGTAGAGGAAAGGTACACGGATGGTAAGGGAAGGAGTTCCTAGGAAGGGTTGACGAAGGATTTTTCTATCCTTCCCTTACCCTTAATGGTGGGTAGGGCGTGGGTTGTGCAAGGGTAACTACCCGCCATGAAGGCTACTACCCTTCCTTTACCCACCATGGTGGAGTTTATTTTTATCAGGTACATACATATGTAGTTCATCATTTTCAATATAGGTGGATTTAGGGGATAGGCACAAGGGAATGTGCCCCCCTCCCCAGATTATCATTCAGATTCATTTTGTTTTGAAAATAAAGGAGCTCCATTCATTAAATTTCATATTAGTAACTTTGATATTAGAATAAAGAGAATTAGGGATGGACGAATCCAGGATTTTTTTCGGATCCAGATTTGGATTGGATCCTTGATTTTCGGAGCCGGATCTTTAGGATCCGATATTTTCGGATCCAAATGCATTTTAAAATTCCTGCTACTAAACGAAGTTATTATTCAAGTTTGTTCTGCATACATACAATCAAAGGAATGCTTTTTGGATTTTCATACACATTTTAATATTTTTATAAATTAAAAATCATTTTAATAGGCTCTCAAGTTGATTTTTAAAAACATCTTTACAAGCTCAGGACCTAACCTGTTACGCTTGGGTTTGGAAATGAAAGTAGGAAAAATCTTTGGATAAACCACTGACCAGTGGAGTAGCGAGAGGGGGAAGTCCGGGACAATTGCGCAGCGAGAGGATTTCAGAAAACCACCCTGGCGGAGGCCGAGGGTGGTTTTCTGAAATCTGCGACATAGTTACTTTTGATGTGGTTATTATCCTACGACACTGTTATTACTCCGATGATTGTTCTTAGGAAGAGTCATGCTATGTGCCAGTCATATTTTGCCTTTTTTATTTTCCAAGGCTGAAATTCTGCTAAGTAGCCTCTGCAAGAGCTTTCTAACAAAGCGGTTCATGAGTAGGACAAGAATCTATGCGACATCACATTCGAAGAGAGAATCGGAACTCTTTCCACCCTTATGGGGCATTGCATTCACTGAAGTTATTATTTAAAATTTCAGATCCAGATTCAATATCTTCCGCGACTTTGGATCCGATGTATCCAATGAAGGGCAATATCCGCGGATATTTGGATCCAAAGTATCCGATCTGACCATCCCTAAAGAGAATATTTCATACAATAATTGTTGTATGCTGTTTTAAATCTCAAATTTGAGAAGACCATTTGCCTTGTGCCCCTTAGACCCTTGTGCCCCCTGCCAGAAAAAAATCCTGAATCGGCCCTAGATTTTCAATGATAGGCGGCATCTACATTCACTTTTTGTAGGATAACTGCACCTGTGTTATTCCCAGTCATGATCTACTCATGAAAGGTACTTCCATTTTATTTAAGGTAATTTTTTTAAAGCTATCCTGTCTTATAGCTTGCCTATACCATTTATCAGAGAATATTATTTGCAAAAAAACTATAGACATATATACCAAGATAGCCATTCATGTGGCTCAGCATAGGATTCTGCTGCTCATGGCAGATGTCAAATAAGCTATCCTTACCCTTTCATTAACACAATATTCTTTATTCATCAACCCTTCAACAGCGGAGTTTATTTTCAGAGTTTAATTTTGTTTTTTCATTTAAAACTGCTTAATTACTGCGCAAGCATTCAGATAAACACTTAGTTTTAAAATTCTGTTGATTTGCTCTTGCTTGAATGGGTGTGCCCATGTGGGCATGCTAGCCATTCCGGCCACCAGTCTGCATTCTGCAGAAAAATCACTTGTACCTTCACAATTCTCATTTTTATTGCGTGATACGAAATATATTTTTTCATTTACCCATAATATGTACTTCTTTTATTTGTCAATTTGAAGTAAGCTAAAATCATTATTCTTTATTTTTTCAAATTAAACTTTTTTTAATTAACTCAAACTCAATTATTACATCATATTTAAGAAAGTGTGCACATTTTGCCGCTCTTATCTTCGTGATTATTATCTGCAAAGTGAAAAATCCTCATTATATTTTGAAACCCCAAGAATGGCATTATACAGTGGAACCTCGTTAAAGCGAGTACGGGCTATAGCGAGACCCCCGCTATTACGAGATATAGCCGATGCACCGTCAATTGACCCTATGATAAGCGTGTTAAAAAATTCGTTTTTACGAGACCCTTTTGGTGTTGGCTCTCGCCTTAGCGAGGGTTTCATCGCCGGAAAAACTTACATCAATACTACTTAATCTCTGTAATTGCTAGCGATCTGTTAGAAATTAAGTTAATGGAGTGTTCAGTTTTAATTTTATGTGGTAAACTGTCGTTTGATAAATAAGTAGTTAATTTTGGTGAAAATATTGTGGTATTAGCATTCACGAATGCTTGATCTTCTTTTGTTCCTCGGGCGGCAGAAAGCAGTCGTCAGCATACCCGCACGTCCATGAGTTGCATGAATAGAAAGCATTTGATGGCAGACACCATGGCCAACAAAACACCAAACAATTAGTCGTTGTTTGAGTAAGGAAATATACTGATGCAAATAAACATCACCTTTTGTCTGGATTTATGCTTACGTTTATCAGATAGAAATTTATCTGTCACCGCACCACTCTGTTCCTGTATAACTGTTCACAACAGGTATACATATTGGCTATTATTTGCTCCACCTCCGGTAAAGCGACAATTCGCTATAACGAGTGTTTATTGGTGCACCGTGGGGTGTCGTTTTATCGAGGTTGCACTGTACACCAGATTGTTTCGGATATCATTGCCACTCTCCCAAAAATACTCTTCCTGCAGACAGCAATAACCACTCAGAATAGAATAGAATAGAACAGAGAAAAGTACAATTTCTTCCGTCATGAACATTTCAAACGCCTCAACAAGGGATTTAACGGGAAATGCAGCAAAATTCATTTTGAGGAATATATTCTAAGCAGATGACATGTCATCTGGTGCCTATGAGTACGTTTTGGTCATTTTGCCGTCTCTTCCATCATGTTCAGGTCTAAAAATGACCGAGGTTGTAATGGTTGCTTGATTACTTTCTCCTGGTTGTCTCCCTGTGACTTACGACCAGGGATTGGGCTTAGGAGGAAAATTTGGGCACAAGTTCAATGTGTGTTCAAAAAGTGTTAAAAATAGTTTGAAACCCTTTTCTTAGTACCCTGTTTTTCAAAACTTTTCTTCCCGATTTTGGACCCTCTCGGAACAAAATTCCTTTTGACCAGACCAGACCAGAATGGTAACCCTTGCCACCACCAGGGCGACACCATGACATTTGGAGTCTTGCTGGAACTGTCTAGCTGTGCTTATGCGACTGCAACTATGCCAACCAGCATTGCATTACAACTACATATTATGAAACATAACTCTTATATAGCATTTGATGAATTATTTTAATATTTCTACCTGTGCTCGTATTCCTAGCTGTTAGCAGATTCTTTTGTAGCAAAACTCTTTCACCACTCTAAGCTTTTGATTTCATAGTTTAACATTGATCCATAGTTTGTCTCTTCTGCTGCATTCTAATATTTCAATTTTATTTTCATTTGTTTTCAACCACCATCCATTTTCCTTTCTATGATTTCATTGCCTATGACCTCTGTATCAATAGCAAATTGCAACATACCTACTTATTCTTGATCCATATATAAATATTTACTCTTAGAGCCTTCCCTTTGATTTCATTGATGGCTTTCTCAATGAAAACATTAAAAATTAGTGGGAGCAACAAACCACCTAATCTCATTTCTTTTCTTACTCTAGCTTCTTTACAACAGCGAGGCATTTTATTTTAACAGTAAAATATTCTTCAGCCATTGTAGAACACTCAAACTTCTTTCTTAATTCTGTCGAGGAACGAAAACCAACTCAAGCCGTAAAAGGCCTTCTCCAATTCCACTATTGCTATGACTTTTCAGTTTGTTCTCCATTCTCTTCAATATATGTGGCCTATAGGGAGAGTTTAAACCAAGGAAATATAGAGCAATAACGTAGCATGCGGCAAGAGTTTCCCTTTGGCAATTATTGCTGTTTGTAGTGAGCCATGTACAAAGGTGGCATAGCCAAATCGGCAAGAGCAAATTGTGACTTGCTTGTGTGGTGCAATGCGGGAAGCTGATGAAGCCTCGGCCCTGTTATTGCAGTCAACGGTTCCACTAGAAGCCTTGGAAGAATTAAATGGGTCAGCCAGCATTAATTCGAGAGCTTAATAAAGCTCCAGGCTTCTTGCTTGGTGTACCCTGTTGTGGGAGGGAGTGTTGCCATCATCTCTACCCTCCTCCTGATCCACCTCTTCAGCTCCAGCTTCAAGTAAGCTTGAGATCCTTTCTATACAATAACCTGCTCATTAATGACCCCTATTTCCATTGCCCTGTGCACCATGGTCTTTTCTCTAATTTCTAAATTTTTAATTTGTTACAATAAATTACAAATTTCATTGCTTTCCTTTGTACCGCTAACACCTTCTAGATCACCATATTCGGTGATACTTTAGTAGTATGCGGCAGAAGGCAACTGTATGTTGCTCCTGGAAGTCCTTTGACTCCCAGGCAAAGAGATATTCAAACTCACTACCAAGCATAAGTACCATAGCTGACACAGCTTATCTGATATTCTCATTCAGTGAAAGTTTATGAAAAAAAACTGTTGGCAAAGAAAGGTTTTTCATGATGGATAAATTTCCTGCAGTATTTTAAATGAACTGTTAATGGACATTAAAGAATGTTACAAGAAGTTGACAATGATAGATATCAAAGATTTTTGATAAATTTTGGAAAAATCGATGCATTGATTACGTTTCAGCATAGCTGAAATATATTCATGCTGTTATAGCAGTTTATTTCTAACTAAAGCAAAACTTTACATTTATACTTTAAGTACTTCATCATTTATTTTTTCTAAATTCCGACCGCTCGACTATAATGGAAAAAAATTGCACAAGATTTTTCTGTGACTTAGAATTTTCCACGTTGCTTGCGTGCTCTATAGATGAGAAGCACATTTTTTTGCAATGTCCTGCAAACAGAAGGAGTATATGTTCACTACCACTTTGGTCATAATATCCAAAATATGTAGGTACTTTGTCCTCATGGTCACTTGAAGGATAATTTTGGTCACTGCTAATTTGGTGTCACATAAAGAGGAAAGGAAATGTTAACATGTTGCTGGTAGTGGCTGATTTTAAATATTCTTTCATTCATGCTCATATGTGGGATGTTAAGGACAAACCTATTTCAGATGTGAACCTATGAAAATTTATGCAAGCCTGAATCAGATGGATGGGTGTTCTGCAATGCATCTTTTTATAGAATCCTTCAAGAAAGAAATCTCTCAGTACCATCCCCTGAACAGCTAAAAGGAAGAGAGAGCACATATGTTTTTCTATCTATCTATCTATATCCACAAACTAAGAAAATAATGGTATTAAATGCATCAGCTGAGAGAGTGTTCATTTATAGGCTTTCCACTGCAAGGAGAGTGGAGGAAATAAGCTTAAATTTGCTGTGCAATCTACATCTACTCTTTAGGAAGCTTGTTGCAACTTTGACTAGAAAATGCTAAATTGTCAGTAACAACCTGCCTTTATTTATGTAATTTCCTGTGAATAAGCTATTTCAAGTTCAGTTCACTCTACTTCAAAATCAATAGACTTTGATTCACTTGAAAAGATATCAATTCCAGAATCAAGGAAAATGGTGGTTGAAAGTGAGTGAGGAGGTTTAACTTGAATTGTGTGCCCACATAACACTCAGTAAAAGCAAAATTAATTAGAGATGATTATAAAGAGTGTATGTACTTTATCTCTGAGAATGGGAGTGTAAATAGGCAGTAAATTATCGTGGTTAAAAAATATCTTCTTGTTGTTAGTTGGTTCTTGTCAAGGAACTCTATACTGTTCTTCGTTCTATTTTCCACTGGATGATTCTTGCCAGGCCTATAGTCCTTAAATCTTCACACTTTACTTACTTACTCACACACACACTTTCACTTTTTTTCTACTCCCTTCTTTTTGTAAATAGATCTGATGATGCTATTCTCAAAGTCACTAGGGATATCTACTATTAAGTACATTTCACAGATGGCTTAGTTGAGCTGGGTTGATTTCTCTTGAACAACATTAATTAGATCTGCAATATTATGATCTATACCTGTTGGCAAATTTCCTTGCAGGTCTCTATTATTGCTGCAACAAATCCAAATCTTATGATGCTGGCTTCCATGTCATTTATTTCTACTTCATTCTCCTTATTGAAAACTTATCTTTCAGATTGCATCCAATGTGTAAGTCTTCCATGCATTTTTTTTCATTTATTCATTTTCAATCATAGAGGATTTCCTTGCTTATCCCTTATAGTATAGAATCTTGCACACTGTTCTTTGAAATTCAATTTGAGATTCTACCCTATTCTGTGGGTAGTTTCAGCTTTACCATGCAAGATACTATTTTTACATTTTTATAAAAGTTCTCCATCTGATCTTCTCTTCCCTTGCTTTATGGTAAATCTTGTACCTTATTCTCTTGTTCCAAATCTGTCTGTTTCATCAGTTTTTGCAATCTTGTTCTTTCTTATACTTATTGGTCTTATACTTCATTCATGATCCATGGCTTTTTCTTTGCAACTTTTCACTTCCCCAGAATTTCTCATGGGACCTCCTGAAGCATTTGTTTCATTTTTCTAGCCATCTTACACTGATTTCTCAATCAGACCTTTTCCTACTTTGTTCTTCACTGCTTCTCCAAAGACATGTTGTAACATATCCAGGTTAAGTTTGCATCTTTTCATTACTCTCCAGTAAGCTTTTAAATGCATTTTAGCATATCACAACTCCAGTACTGACTTTTAAGGACTCGGAGAGTAAAATTTGATTTCTTCCACTTTGTAACTCTCCTTCTTCTGACCACTTCAATTTGCCCAGCATGCTGATGTTCAAAATCCCCATTTTCACTCTCAGATTTTTTATTCTAATAAAATTCCTGAGCAATCTTGTGTTTCTTGTTCCTAAAGTAAGAATAGTCGCGAGGATTTGACTAATTTCCCTCCATAATATTTTACTGGAGAGAATAACATCACGTCTGATATAGTTAAGGTGAGAAGTACCTGTGACTTATCAGGGCAATAATCCGGTGGATTCCATTGCACTCCACATTATAGCACCACTGCCATCAAAGTAAATTTTACCATGTCTGCAATGAAATGAGTATTGACTTCTGTGGTCTCCTTCACCCATATGAAGATAGGCTACCCTCTCCCTTGAGTTATGGGAAGCATAAATGTTGGTGTCCTCACAGCCACAGTATCTTCACAAGCTTTGAGCATTATTTTGATGGCTTATCTTACCCAGGTGTAGACCATTTTGATGGCATTAAGGTCATAGTTGAACGAGGCTCCTTCAGCATCAGCAAATGTCTATGTCATTCCTGAAGGAACGTCATGAGTCATAACCATTAAGGTTACCTGGAAGAATTGTGCAGCAGAAATACTCTTACTGCAAAAAATGTAGGGTATGAAATGGGATCATTGGACAATATGGTGGAAGTTCTCCACTTCACACACTTCAGTATAATAAAATCTTGCACTTCACTCTTTAAAATCAATGAACCATTCAGGGGTTAACATTATGGGGTAATTTCAATGAACTCAGAGGCACCAAAACTATACAGACTTCCTAAACTGCACAAACCCAATGTTCCAATTAGACCTGTTGTATCAAGTCAAAACTCACCCGCACATAAGCTTGCCTTTAAGCTGAACCATATCTTCAGAGAAATCACTAATTTTAAAGCTAAATATGCAATAGACAACTCGATCACATTAGCGAATGAACTTAAAATTCAAGTAATACCTACTAAAGCCAAACTAGTGTCTTTTGATGTCTCAAATCTTTTCACTTCCATCCCCGCACTGGAAGCAACGTACATGGCAAAAGAAATTCTACTCAATACTCCTACGCCAAATGAGCTAATTTAACACATTTAGGTGCTCATGAACCTTTGGGTAGAGCAAAACTATTTCAGGTTTAATAGCCAAGTTTTTAAAATTGCAGAAGGGCTCCCTCATGGTCCCCCTTTATCTCTTCTCTTAGCTGAGATTTTCATGGATAACTTGGAGAAGAAAATCTTTAACTCAAACCAATCCACAACAAATGACATAATATACTGGTATAGATATGTAGATGACATCCTATGCTGCTGGGGATGAACTGAAAGACAACTAAACACGTTCTCTATATTCCTGAAATCCTTACACAGTAACATCAACTTGACCATTGAGTTAGAGAAGGACAATTGTATCAATTTTCTAGATTTGACAATCAAAAGGGTGGGGAAAAAACATTGTTTCTCCATGTGCAGAAAGCCCACATGCACCGACATAGTGATTCCCACCAACTTTCAACATCCCACAACACAGAAACTTTCCAGCTTCAGATCCATGGTACACAAACTAGTGAATATTCCTCTCACAGAAGAAAATTTCCTTCAAGAACTTAACACTATCAAAACAGTAGCCACTCACAATGGATACAATACAACACTAATTTACAGCCTCCTGAACAAAAAACAAAAACATAAAGCAATAGAACTAGTGACCACACTTACCTATACATCACCCACCAAAAAAGATACACACAGATGGTGTAAAATACCGTTTCTCGGCCCCCTACCCAGTGAGAAATGGGTGGTGGAATCCACGTGGAACCCACCAACTGCTGTTTTAATTTTTCCACCAAATTTCCACGTGGGTTCCACGTTGATTCCACGACCAAAAACACGTGGTATCCACGTTAATTCTCCACGTGGGTTCCACGTGGATTCCACCACCCATTTCTCACTGGGTATCATACCGGATCGCAAAATTCATTCCGCAGGAAAAATACAGTGTCGTTCTATACACCCATTAAAATAGGTAGAATTCTGTCAAATACAAAAGACAAAATGGAAATATTAAAAAAAAAAAAGTGGGGTGTACAAAGTCTCATGTGGTTCATGCAGTGTGGCATATGTGGGACAAACGGGCCGCAGTTTCACAATCAGGTTAAAGAACACGAATGAGCTTTCAGGAAAGGGGGTGACCAATCAATGGTGGCCAAACATCTTATGGAAAGAATTCATAATTGTAATTTTGATTTAGAAACAGTCCACACTGAAACAAAGGGGGAAAAATGAGACTCCATTGGAATATTAGAAATACAAAAACTAAAACATCTGAACACTCCCCTGATGAATGAAAATCTTTTTCATTCTCCATCGCCATTATTGGCTATACAATTTCAGGAACAGAGACAATAAAAGAATTGAAATTTTTTCCATAAAGTGTTAAAAGACATTTTCAGCTGACCCCCTTTCTCCACACATGTGAGTTTGGACCCTACATTTCCAACCATCTCAGTTGACCCCGAAAAAATACATTAGCATCCATATGTTTTTTAAATTTTGCACAAACCCTTTACACACAACCTCACCCAAACTCTGTACCCCCCTTCCATTCACACCATAGAAGAGCAACAGAAGAAGGACACGAGGGCAACTACCCAGAAGAAGAAGATCATCTGGATGAGGATTTCATCTGGACGACCGAAACCCGTAAGAAGACAGTGAAGGGGTGCGTGGTACCCTCACCCACTCTGGAACCTTTCTTTCCTCCCCCCCCCACCCTGCTCCTCTTCCGAGACCCTAAAAAATGACCCTTCTCTCTCACAACCTTCAATATCCCCACTTCTCATCACCCAAACCCCATCCTCTAGCGAACCCCCTCCCTTCAAGCACCAAGACATATATAAGGAGGAACTCTTAAGACTTGTTATACTTGAATTGTTGTTTGTAATGATGAAACACGTAGTGCCATAATAAAACTCAGTGGAAATATGTATTGCAATGTCTAATTTTACTAACACCCATTAAAAGCCCAATAAGGTTCTCTTGAAAGGCAATTTAGGATGTTGGAGGTGAAGAAAGAAGTAGGAATACATATATTGTCATAAACTGTCCAATAATATTCCATGCATAGCTCAGGGTTACTGCATAGCTTCATCACATATTAGAAATAATCCAATGTGACTTGGTATGTACATACATGGATTGTGAAGACACTATTTGGAGTTTGAAAATTGGAACTGGAGGTGGTAATTAGATTGAACAAGATGGTTATAGTAAGAATTATGTTTTTTCTATAGTTCAAAATTTCATCAATGAAAATCTTCTTGATAATCAATCTTATTTAAAGAAACCAGTCGTGGATCATGAATAGTTCACCTTTTCCAAAAAAAACACATGCATGAAAGCACTAGGCACCCATATATTTTCCTCATTATGACCTGCTAAGTTTATATTCCAGTAAAAATCTTATAAACCTAAAAAATATCAACAATTATCATGAAATTTAAGTCGCTATATTAAAAAAAATTATGAATGCAATACCAAATGGTTCCAAATGCTAAAGAAATTCTACAGGTAGGTGTTAATGTGTGTAGGCTATTGCTGTTAATTGCGGAACTGTTTTGCATGTGAGACTGTTTAGCTAATTTTAAATTGTTTTTGTGAGCATAATTCAATATAATGATGCTGACATTAATGTATTCCATCATACCGTAGCATATGGTGCCCAGTGAGAAATTCCTCTACCTGCTCTAAATGGTGGATTGCCTCCCAGTACAGCTTAGCAGTTCATCAGTCATCAGTAAACCATGGCGCTCTGATTTTTGTTACCTCCACACTTTCAAGTATTGCATACTTGAAGAAGTCCTTTAGGGGTGTAAGTTTTGATCAAAATATAAACATATTTTTGTCATAAGGGGTCTTATTTATTGGGAAAGTTGTGTATTTATCATACAAATTTTAACATACTTCTACACATGTTCAACCTTGGTTTCCAATGAAAACCTTCTCATTTAGTTCAAAGTCCTCCCACCCAATATCATGATGTTACAGATCAACAGTACATATGTGGATACAATTACAGCAGATTTTGTTGATTACTTCACCTCCATCTGCTGAAGTAGCTTCAGAAGCCTACAGCTTCTTAACATGCTCACTGCCACTTTGGTCATAATGGCCAAAATGAATACTTCATTCTTACGCCGTTTCAGATATCATGACTGAAGAATGAGTCACATTTTTGCCCTTGCATACCACGCCATTGATCACAGCTACTTCGGTGCCGCATATATGATGTGACCAATATGGCACATATTTTGCCAAATACATACAAAAACTCAAATGGAAAGGATCCAAGTATTAAAGAGATAGAAAAAAGAATTACATTTCAGTGCAATGGATGAATTCATCTAAAAATCCATCGCAGGGAACGTTTTAAATGAGACAATCCTAGTAATACTTCAAAGGAACACTTTTAAGTCTTTCCTATCTTCCCATGACATCCTCTACTTCTTCTTAATGTATAGGTACATAGCCTCAGAGTATCTAGGCACCCAATCTCTACTTCTCCATCAATATTTTCTACTCAATACACCTTAATTTCACATTTAAAACATATCTGCCTTTATCGCAGAATTGTGGAAGGGTATGGTGCTTTTACAACAACGGAGAACATGTATTATCTGCTCTTGATGTTGTAATCTACACAAATAGCTGAGTTAGAAAGTATTTTCCATTTTCTTATTTGGAAATTTAAATTCATTAAGGAAAGGAGTTATTAGAGTTCTAAAAGAAAATTTTTATGGTGGCGCATATAAACAGAAGCACTGTTTTATATGTGCCACCATAATTTGGACTGACTCTTGCATGGCTTCCTCTCTCAAATTTTCTGTGGCTGTTTTGAGAGCAATGAAGGTATATAACCAACATCAGTCCAACAATAGAGATCTTAGATGTGACCAAGTCATATGGCACAAGCAATATTCCACACAGACAGGGTGGTGTCTCACTATGTAGGCCTGTTGAGAGAAATTCTGAGCCTATATTGATGGACAAAAGGTATATTTTTCCTACCAAATTGTTGAAAATTAGTTAGGTGGAGCTTCATTGGGTACTTGTGCGCAAGGTTGCTGTCAGAATAATTTTTCGAATGAGCCAGTGGGTCGTGGAGGGAGTTTACTTAACCCTTAAAGGACCAACCTTTTTCCGGTTACACCGTGGCCCAAGGGAGGGTCAAAAAATGTCCACTTATATTTTTTCGTTTTAACTAATCATGAAACAGAATATATCTTCAACAATTGTGTTTTTACATTGATAAAACATTTTAAAAGTTGTTTATCCAGCTGAAAGTCATAAAATCTCAATAAAAATATTGAAATTTTCAAATCTTTTTAAACTAATCATAAACGAAATTACGATAAAACTTCTTCACAGAGGTTCCGGATTTCATGCTCTTATTTGAAAATTAAGTTTCTAAATCACCGATAACTGTGCATCTAAAATAACAATAAGGCATAGTATTTCAAATTTAAGTCAATTTTCAGCAACCGTACTCCAGGACAACAATTTTATAATTATTTAAAATAAACCTAAAATTTTCCACTCCGTTTTCAGTTACCTATAGGTAATTATAATTTCAAAGTACATAATAATCATAATACGTCTCCTAGTTAAAAAAATTATGTTCTATATTGTTCGTAGCATTTATTTATCAATAACCATATCATTCCGATAATGTTATAAAATTATTAACATTAGCAATCACTAATGAAAAATCAACTCGAATCTTCTGATAAGGCAGCATTATTGCATGTATTGTATACGTTAGTTTTTATGCCATGTTTACCGCAAATATAACTGTTACATATAGTACATATACCCAGTGAGAAATGGGTGGTGGAATCCACGTGGAACCCACGTGGAATCCACGTTGAGTGGTGGATATTTGGTGGTGGTGGATATTGAGTGGTTGGACCCACGTGGAATCCACGTTGATTTCAAGTGGATTTGTGGTGATTATCATAAAATGTTAAACAGAATTTCTAATTTGTGAAACTTAACTCTCCCCTATTGGAAATTTCTTATAAGAAAATTTCCTATCAGAAATTGGGCATTTTTCTTATAAGAAAATTTATTATAAGAATTCTTCTTATAAAAAAATTTCTTATAAGAATTTTTCTATAAGAAAATTTCTTATCAGAAATTGGGCATTTTTCTTATAAGAAAATTTCTTATCAAAAGTATCAATTACAAAATGTTATTTATTAGAAATTTTCTCATGGAAATATTTATTATAAATATCATATCATCATGCTTAAAACACTTGTGCAAACTTCTATAAAAAGCTACATGAGATTTACATCCCTCCTGAGAGTACAAAGTTAGCATTATAGCTAATTTTTTCCAAATGAAGGTGCCTATATCTGGTACACAGCAAACCTAATGATTTCCCATGTACCAAATGTAATGTCTATCTTTAGTGTGCATCAAGCAAGGACATTCAAGTTCTGTAAAGTTCACCTGACTGGCCAAACAATGCGAGATACCATAGAGGTCCTTCAGGTCATGGGCTCTGCATAGGGTTAACGCTAGAGCTGTGCGAGAGTCTCGTCTCGACGGTCGAGACGAGAAATTCATTTCTCGGCATTGTCGGGATGAGACTCTCGGCGCGGCGAGACTCTCGCCTGGGTCGAGAGTCTTGACGAGAGTCGAGAAGTCTCGCCCCTTCGAGATTTCTCGACACCGGTCGAGACTCCCGGGCAAGGCGAGAAATTCCGATGAATACTGCATTCAGTCGTTAATAGAGATTACTGGGGTATCCCTTACTACTTTTATGGATTTATTCACACTATGAAAATATTTTATTTATTTGATAATTTAAGCATATTTTATTACTTAATCAATCAAAATTGACTCGTAACCATGAACCTTAGTTACCATAAATAAACATTTCAAAAAGATATATAAAATTCTATTGAATTGTATAGAAAAAATAAAATATGCTTAAATTGTCAATGTCGATCTTATGTTACAACTATTTTTAGTTTTGGAAATATTTAATATAAAATTTGAATCATGGAGTGTAGGTCTTTAAATTGAAATGTAAATTGTGCCGACGTTTCCGTTTATTTACAATCCATTATCAGGGCTTGTAATGAAATTGAGCAAATAATTTTGATACACAGGCATGTTAAAGGGTTACATCAATGTTAAATATTATAGTAATATAATAGAAAAGAAGCATTCACTTGATAATTAAAAAAAAAGAATAGAACATCGTTTAATTCTATAGAATTTTATATATTTTTTTGAAATGTTTATTTATGGTAACTAAGGTTCATGGTTACCAGTCAATTTTGCTTGATTAAATAATAAAATATGCTTAAATTGTCAATGTCGATCTTATATTACAACTATTTTTAGTTTTGAAAATATATATGATGTCTTAAAATAATCTTTTTGCTAAATTATTTTCAATGTCTAAAATAGAAATAGCGTTATTTTTTCGGGGAGCCGGGAGTCTCGACAGGTGTCGAGAAATCTCGAAGAGGCGAGACTTCTCGAGTCTCGTCAAGACTCTCGACCCAGGCGAGAGTCTCGGCGTGGCGAGAGTCTCGTCCCGACAATGCCGAGAAATGAAATTCTCGTCTCGACCGTCGAGACTCTCGGGTGGTCGAGAGTCTCGCACAGCCCTAGTTAACGCCCCCCACATTTTAAAACTAAAAAACTAAAAGCAATGAAACCAATGATATCCTGGAATGATGGACTGATAATAGAATATGGCTTTGGCAATCACTACGCAATGAAATATAAAGGAATTGCAATATGGAATGATTTAACCTGGAAAATTGAAGAAGCAAATGAAATAAAATTCAAATTCGACTTGGGATACTTCAAGAAATTATTTGGGAAGGAAAAGGAAAAATTGATAAATCAAATACATAGGAGAAATGTTTATTTAAGATACCAGAGAGAATTACCTCTACATGCAGATTTGGATAGATAATGAAAGAAATAAATAAAGTAAAATGGAATTTGATGCCATTTGGAGAAAAGGATAGGTAGAATATGGCTAACAATTAGTGCAAGATTTAGGGAAATTAATAGGAATCCCAGAAACACTGATTGAGAATAATAGTTGATGTATTTTCCATAAAATAATAATTGTGCAGATGTTATTTAGGTTTACTCATACAAATTCATTCTCTCCAGAGACGACTAAATCACTCACTTTGTCCATTGAAACACTGTTTTCATTAAAACTTCCACTTATATTAGATATGTCACAATCTGAAAAATATACAAGTCTATCAAAATTAACGATGAAAAGTTTAAAATTCCACGAAACTGTTTGTTTAAGGTGACATGATTTTAGGAATGCCAGTTTTGTAAGACTTACCAAATGAGGTCAATGCCTTATTTTTGTTAGAAGCACACGACTTATTTCATTAAACAGGTCACACAAAAACATGGTGAATGATTAACATATAAAAGCAATACCTAGCAACCTAACAACCAAACAAGGTTTCCATGGCAACCGTATCCTGCAACGTATGCAATCGTAGTATACATCGTGCTTATTCATGGCCCATATCAAACTTCCATCGGTTAAGTAATCTATAGACTCGAAACAGACAGATTTTATAAGTGTACAATTTTTCGTGTGCTCTTAGGGATATATATATTAACAAGTCTCATAAGAAGAAGCCTCAACTTCTTGGAACCATTTATGTCAAATACCATGCTGAAAACGCCAATAAATTAGCAGAACATTACTTAACAAAGAGTTATACATTATTTCCAAAAAAATCTTATAAGAATTTCTTAAATAATTATAAATTGCCAACATAAGTTATGGTGACTTAAATGCATGCCGGATAAAAACCTGAAAGTTATGTGACCTGCGCAACATTCTTATAGAATGCTATAAGAAATGCAAAGTTCTTATAAGAATTTCTGTAAGACTTATAGAATCCTATAAGAATTTCTGTAAGAATTATAGAATCCTATAAGAATTCTGTAAGACTTATAGAATCCTATCAGAATTCTGTAATACTTATAGATATCCATAAGTCTTACAGAATTCTTATAAGAATTTCTGTAAGACTTATAAGAAATTTCCAATAGGGTCTGGTGACATTTCGTCATTTATCATCCTGAAACCACGCTAGTTATGTGAAAATGTATCGCACAATCTATTTTTATATAATTCGTGGAAAGGCAGCCATGAGAGCACATGAAAAATCGTAGACACATATATAGAAGGTTTAGATATAGAGTGGTTGAGGTTTTAATGGTTTTAGGACAGCACCTACTGCTGTTTTAATTTTTCCACCAAATTTCCACGTGGGTTCCACGTTGATTCCACGACCAAAAACACGTGGTATCCACGTTAATTCTCCACGTGGGTTCCACGTGGATTCCACCACCCATTTCTCACTGGGTAATCATAGTTTTTTTATAATTTGTTTAGTTTTTCTCTTTTTGATGTGAGTGCGTTGCTGCACGCGTGGAAACTTCCTGTGCCAATTACTTTGACAGGAACATATGACGGATGTATTTTTCTATCCGCGACCCCTTCCATCATCAATAAAATGTGGTTATGAGTATAATGAATGGAAAATGAGTATAAAAAGAGAGAATTCATTTAGGGCAGCAATGTCGATTAGTGTAAAGAAGACAGATTGTCCAACTTCTTGTCGATCTTGTTGAAGGGTGTGCTAAATAGTTTCTTAATGTCTGTCTGCTATGATCCTGAATCGATTGTTCGATACTATCGATTGTATTGGATGTTTGTCGATTGTGTGCGCGCGCACTTCCGGTGCACGCTAGTGTTCTCTCTGTGTGTTCGCGCCTAATGTACCATTGAGTTGTATCCGTTTATATCCGAATATATCCTGTTGAACTAACGCTGTGTGAATCTTATTACCACTGCCATAACTCCTTATAACAGGTTATGGGCCCAGGGATCGTGCTGTGTGGTGATAGACGTTAGTGATTAGGTAAATTGGACATAATAGAAAAGGCGAGACCATGGCGGATCAAGATGAGTTGCTGGATTCGGATAGGCAAATGAATCCAATCCTGAGCAAGGATAATTACGAATATCCCAAGTAACATTGACCGTTGGGCCTCGGTTGGGGAACCGTAGTCACGGTTGGCTCATTGTGGGTGGATATGCCTACCAAATTCCACTGTTGGCCCAACGCAGATATAGTTCGTCGGCCCAACGAAACGGTTTATGCTGTTGGCCCAACGGAAATCCCCAACGATGGCCCTACGAAATGGATTATCATTGGGCCACCGTTGGGACATCATACCATTATAGTACGATTGCATACGTTGCAGGATACGGTTCACATGGTTCCCTAGCAACCTAACAACCAAAACTTGTTTGGTTGTTAGGGATTGCTTTTATATGTTAATCATTCACTATGTCTTTGTGATAGCAGTTAAATAAAATAAGTCGAGTGCTTCTAACAAAAATAAGTCATTGACCTCATTTGGTAAGTCTTACAAAACTGGCATTCCTAAAATCATTTTACCTTAAACAGATAGTTTCGTGGAATTTTAAACTTTTCATCATTAATTTAGATAGATCGATATGTATATTTTTTCAGATTGTGGCATATCTAGTATAAGTGGAAGTTTTAATGAAAACAGTGTTTCAATGGACAAAGTGAGTGATTTAGTCCTCTCTGAAGAGAATGAGATTGAATTTGTATGAGTAAACCTAAATAACAACTGCACAATTATTATTTTATGGAAAATACATCAACTATTATACTCAATCAGTGTTTCTGTGATTGCTATTAATATCCCTAAATCTTGCACTTATTAATCCAATTAAGTAAAATGGACTAAACTTAACAATTTCGTTACCAAAGACCAGAAAATAGGAATTGTGAAGGCAATTGAATCAAATAACTCAGGGGTGTACATCTTGCAGTGTGACATGTTTGAAATTAAGGAGGATTTCTTTGAATTACCTCTTAGAAGTGGTACCATTGGTATATTTGTAGTAAAAAAATTAGTACCTGGATGAAAATTGCAGTCCACCCAGATTTTATCTAAGTGTGTTTTGTTACCCTACAAAGAAGATGGACAGTTTTTGTGTGTGCCATATTGTAATATGGAAAGGTGCTGTTGAAATTTTCCTAATTTTGTCCTAATAAAAATTGTCCTAATTTGTGAAAATAAAAGTTGGGGACCTTCTGAACTGATATTGATTTTTTGTTTTCCACTTTTAACCACTGTAACCTTACTTTGTCCTATAGCATTGATTGTTAATGTATTTAATTTCATTTTTTTTTATAGGGAGTTAAAGGTAAAGATTCTATCTACCGGTATCATATCAAGTGAGAAGGTAAATTAATTTAACTCTCATTCTATAAAAATGAGAAATGCCAGTAAAATATAGCTTTTGTTGGGAAACGGATGGCAGAATTTAAAAGGGCCAACGGTATATCGTTGGAGATTTGTTGGCCTTGGGTTGGGAATACGAAGGCCCGACTGTAATGCTCTGTTGGCCCATCGTTGGGGAATCGTTGGTTGGGATACGGTTGGCGAGGTGGCCAAATCATACCATGGGCCAACCGCTGTGTCCCACCATCTGCCAACAGAGGGCCAACCAAAAATGTTACCTGGGATTGGAGGACCATGTCGGAGGCGTCGATGATTTTTCTGAACTGCTGGGACGCAATCAACCCGGGGCTGAGTGCAGACGAGTTGAAGAGACCAGAAAATATGCGCAAGGACAACAAGGCTCGCGCATACATTTTCCGGCATGTGCGCCCGGAGTATCTCACAGACATCAGCCATTTGAGGTCAGCCAAGGAGTGTTGGGACACCTTAGAAGAGATTCATGGGAGGGCTACATCCATGGATATAGCTATGTGTCTCCGAGAGCTGGGTAGCATTGAGAAGACAGAGGCGATGGACATCTCAGCGTACACTGGGAGGATACAGGAGCTCTGCGGTAAATTAACCAAAAACGGCATCGTATTCCAAGACCACGTTGTGGCCTCCTTTATATTGGCGGGACTCGTGAAGGATCCACAGTATTCTACGTATGTGAGAATAACAAAGATCAATGAGAAACTGACGTCTAGGGCGGTGAAGGCAGACCTTCTGCTTGAGGAGAGAAGGATTAATGCTGCGGAGTCCTCTGAACATGGCAGTGCGTTGGCAGCGCGGAAGTTCAGCAGGACGAGAGCAGCCAACAACGGAAAGCAGAGGAGCACTGCTGATCAGAAATGCTATAAGTGTGGTAAGTGGGGCCACATTTCTTACCAGTGTGGGGCGCCAAGGGGAGACAAGTCGGAGGAAAGAAAAGAAAAAGGCGAGGAGTCACGGGAGAGACAAGAGAAAGGAGGGGACAAGCCGAAGTTTAAAGGACTCATATCGGCGTTTGCTTTGGCTTGCTCCCAAAGAAAGTGTGTTAGTTACCTAGATTCATGTGCTTCGAACCACATGACGCCAGACCGTCACCGATTTTTCGATTTCCAACCTGCCACCGGAGAAGTAAAGATTGGAAAGGGACGTCTGGCCGTGAAGGGGAAGGGAACTATTGTCATCAAGTTAGCAAACTCTTGTGGGGGCTGGACCTTGTCACTATCAAATGCTCTGTGGGTACCTGAGTTGGACGTGAATCTTCCCACACAGCACACTCAAAATTTATACCGTATAAAAGTTGCATAAATGGATAGGTATAATATGCAAATAATATTCCGTCGATTATGCACATAATATGCGAATATTATGCACATAATATTTAAATATTATGCCGCCGTAAACTATTACTATAATATTGACATAATATGTATATTATTACATTGTTAGTAACATTTCATCGTTAATTATGATTCATATAAGAATCATAAATCAGCAGCCACCCAGCAAACTCAAAAATCCTATTCAGTATAAAAGTTGCATAAATGGATAGGCATAATATGCAAATAATATTCCGTCGATTATGCACATAATATGCGAATAATATTCACATTATATTTAAATATTATGCCGCCGTAAACTATTAATAATATTGACATTATATGCATATTATTTCGTTGTTAGTAACATTTTATCATTAATTATGATTCTTATAAGAATCATTAATTAACGGCCACCCAGCAAACTCAAAATCTATTCAGTATAAAAGTTGCATAAATGGATAGGCATAATATGCAAATAATATTCCGTCGATTATGCACATAATATACGAATAATATGCACATAATATTTAAATATTATGCTGCCGTAAACTATTAATAATATTGACATAATATGTATATTATTTCGTTGTTAGTAACATTTCATCGTTAATTATGATTCTTATAAGAATCATTAATTAACGGCCACCCAGCAAACTCAAAATTCTTTTCAGTATAAAAGTTGCATAAATGGATACGTATAAAATGCAAATAATATTCCGTCGATCTTGTTCATAAAATTCGAATAATATGCACATAATATTTAAATATTATGCCGTCGTAAACTGTGATTGTATCCGTAAAAATCGATGATCATACATCCTCTGTATAAAAAAAATGTGAAAAATTATGTTTTAATATATCACTAACAATTTCGTATCATTCGCAGAATACTCCGCAATTATTATTATTGTTTTATTTTCCACACCGGCATACTCCGGTCTGGCGAGGTAGTCAGCTTGGTAGCCATATTGCCGTTGCGTCGTTGTTAGCATTGTTAGCAGTTGTTAGTCATTGTTAGTGTTGTTAGTTGTTGCCGTAGCCATATTGCCGTAGTTGGGTGAATTGAACGTAAATTGAAAAATCTAAGATTAATGAGGAAAAGATGGGTTTACGGAGCTATTTTATGTCACAGTACTATTCTGGTAACGCATATACGATAAGGAATAATAAACTTCATGGTATGAAGAACAGGACTTTATTTAAAATCAAAGTAAGTACACGTGAGTCGTTGTCGTTTGTCATAGGGTTTGCAAGCAAATCTGAAATTATTACGCTCCTAATTTTGAGAGTTATTCCCAGTTTTTAATTACCTAAATGTATATATTATGACGGTACTTTTTCAGTCAGAGTCCCAGCTTGAAAAGTGAAGGAAGGCTATTCCAAGGAAAGACGAAGTTTTGGCAATTAGGTACTGATCCAGGTTGTGAGCTGCACTTTCGCCCTGAAGATATCACATACTTGATGATATATGCATATAATTATTTTAATTTGTGATTATTAGTGACAATATGATCTTTATTGTTTCTGAGTGTATTTTCAAGAACGGCTTGCTTACATCATTAGCGTGATTGCTCGCCACAACTCTATAAGTCATAGACAATTATGCGATTAGAAGACCTTTTAGTGGTTTGGAATCACATTTTGGACCATTTATAATACATTCGTTAAGAAAAGACCGTAGATGTTCAACCATGCGGATGTCATGGAAGGAATCATCGCGAGTGTTGTGATTGTGAATTCGTGTGACATACTTTGTGCTTTTTAATCTCAATTTCATGAGTAACGATTATGGAAGGGTGAATGTTTGCCTTTAGATGTCATTTACATGTTATTTCAACCAAATTTGCGATGATATAGGACTCCTAACTGAATGTTTGAAAATTTGTGATACAACGCTGAAGGTAGGAGGATTGTGCCCTGTTTTAGTGCAATGTACCTATGGTGTCTCTAGATGAACGATTTATTAAATTTCTCCTCGTTTCCAGAAATCACTTTTTATTTATGTAATTTTCGAATATAATGTAACTGCATATTATCACACATCAACGGTATAAAATGTGCATAAAAGGTGCGTAGATATGGTATATATGTGCATAATATGCAACTATATGGCAGCCCACATCAATGGAATAAATCATGCATAAAATGTACATAAAAGGAGCATAGAAATAGTATATATGGGCATAATATGCGCATATATTTTAGGCCACATCCATGGTATAAATTTTGCATAATATGTACATAAAAGGTGCATATAAATGGTATATATGGGTATAATATGCGCATATATATAGCCACATCAATGGTATAAATCGTGCATAATATGTACATAAAAGGAGCATATATATGGGTATAATATGTGCATATATATAGCCACATCAACGGTATAAATTGTGCATAAAATGTACATAATATGTGCATATAAATGGTATAATGTCCTCATAAATTGCGATATATGCGCATAATATGCGGAATATATGCACTGATGGAATGGCATAATATTTGCATATATACGGAATATATGAGGACATTATACCATTTATATGCACCTTTTATGTACATAAAAGGTGCATATATTCCGTATATATGCAAATATTATGCCATTCCATCAGTGCATATATTCCGCATATTATGCGCATATATCGCAATTTATGAGGACATTATACCATTTATATGCACATATTATGTACATATTATGCACGTTTTATACCATTGTGGTGGCATAATATTCGCATAATATTTGAATATTATGTGCATATTATTCACTTTGTGCTGTGTGGGTTGTGTCTGTCAGACAGCTGGCGAAGAAAGGTGTACAGACCGTGTTCAGATTAAATGAAGCTATTGGAGAGCATGATGACGGTGATGTGTTGTTCAATGCCTTAGTGGAAAATGGTGTATATTATTTAGAGACTGAGCCAGATGAGAGCTACGTCGCAAATGTTTCTGTCAACGATGAGTGCAATGGTGGTACAGAAATCGAAGTATTTCAGGCCAAAGCCTTCAAGAGTACGTTGTGGCACGAGAGATTAGGACATCTCCATGAAGGTGCTATGAACAGAATCCCAGGTCTTGATCTCAAGAAAGAGGATTCCAAAAGGGACGATGAATTATGTGAAGTCTGTGTGAAGGGTAAAATGACTAAGTTGCCATTTCCGAAAGTTGCTCATCACAATTGTGAACGCCCTTTAGAAATTGTCCACAGTGACGTAAGTGGCAGGGCACAGTGTCAATCGTTGGGGGGAGGTCATTATTTTGTGACTTTCATTGATGATTTCTCTCGATTCACAAATGTCAGGATAATCAAGAAAAAAAGTGAAGTATTTAAATGCTTTAGAGAATACCAGAGAGAGGTTGAGGCTCAGCATCAGGTGAAAATAAGTGTTTTTCAATCAGACAATGGTGGCGAATACACAAGTGTTGAGTTTGAGAATTATTTGAAGGCTGAGGGTATTCTGCATCGGAAAAGTGTGCCTAGAAACCCCGAGCAAAATGGTGTGTCTGAACGTGCCAATAGAACACTAGTGGAAATGGCAAGGTGTTTGCTTATTCAAGCAGGGCTTCCTGTTTTCTTGTGTGCTGAAGCAATAAGTTCAGCATGTCATATCAGAAATTTGTGTCCATCGTCTGCAATTGAGAACAAAATTCCCTTGGAATTATGGAAAGGAGAGAAGGCTGACATCCAAGGGGAGCTTTCTAGATTGCGGGTGTTTGGTTGTAAGGTCTGGTATCTGGTGAGTCCAACTGGAAATAAGTTTGACTGTAGGGCAGATGAAGGTATTTTTGTGGGATATGATAGAGAAGTGAAGGGGTACAGAATCTATTTGCCAAAAGGTAGGAGTGTCATTATATCATGTCATGTACGTTTTGAGGAGAGGGTGTTCCCGTGTAAAGAGATGTGTGAAATCACTCACATTCCAAGGAGATGTAATGATTGGATATGGCATGTGGATGATGAAGGGACCTTTGACCCGGATGAGCCTGAAGTCCAGAGTGATGGTGAGTATGAGGAAGGAGATGATGATTTTTTCTTGGAGAACTTGATGAATGGAGATGAAAATCATGAGGGGGTACTTGACGATGGGGTTAACTTGGGAGTTGAAAATGTACTTGCTCCTAGGAGGTCTTCCAGACTTCGAAAAGAAAAGACTCATTCTTGTTGTGGGAACATTGCAATGATTTGTAGGGCTCAAGATCTGTGTGTGTCCATTTCTGTAAATGATGCCTTAAGGGGAAATGAATCTGGAAAATGGAGATTAGCTATGGAGGCTGAATTAGAGAACCTTTACAAAAAGGATGTCTGGGACATTGTCAAGAGACCGTTAAATACAAATGTGATCGATTGTAAGTGGGTTCTAAGTATTAAAAGGGACTCAAACAGACCTAAGGCTAGACTTGTAGCAAGGGGATTCTGGCAGAGACCTGGGGTGGACTTCACTGAAACCTTCAGTCCAATTGTAAAACGCAGAACATTGAGGATTTTACTTGCTCTCTGTGCTGAGAATGAATGGTGTTATGAACACATTGATGTTGAGTGCGCTTACCTGAACAGTGTCTTAGATGAGGACATATATATGGAGCAACCTGAATTTTTCGAAATTGAGGGAAAGAATAGGAACCAATATGTGTGCAAACTAAAGAAAAGTCTCTATGGGTTGAAGCAAGCAGGGAGAATGTGGTTCAAACACATAAACAATATTTTGAAGGGTATGGACTTGAAACCTTGTTTGAGTGATTCATGTGTATATGTAAATGAAACTAAGGATCTCATTGTGGCTGTGTATGTTGACGATTTTTTGATTGTTGGGAAAAGGTCTATGATTGAAGGTTTTAAGGGCAAGATTAAAGAAAAGTTGGATGTCAAAATGTTGGGCTCTGACACCCAATTTCTTTCTGTTCATCTACATATGCCTGACAGTGAGACAGTTGTGTTCGACCAATCTGCCCAAGTGAGTCAAATGTTAGAGTTATTTGATATTATGAATGAGACTGGGGTGTCAACACCTTTAGCTAAGGAGTGTGAAGCTGGTTTTGATATTGATTGTGATGAACCCTTTGATAAAAAATTGTATGAACAAGCTATTGGTCATATAATGTATGTTGCCACGGTAAGCCGTCCAGATGTTGCATGTGCCATAGGTAAACTAAGTCAAAAGTGTGTAAATCCTACTTTGTCTGATTGGAGAGCTGTGAAGCGTGTGTTTAAGTATTTGCTCAAAACGAAAGAGTTGAAACTTGTTTATCGAAAGACTGGGAAAACTTTAAGGGTGTTTTGTGATTCAGACTTCGCAGGCTGCACAGTGGACAGAAAATCCAGGAGTGGGTATGTCTTTATACTGGCTGGCAGTGCTGTGTCTTGGTTGTCAAGGAAGCAAAAGATTGTGTCTCAATCAACATGTGAGGCAGAATTTGTTGCAATGCAGGAAGCAGCTAGAGAGGTTGTATGGGTATCATCCTTGTTGAAGGAATTAGGGCAATCCTTTTACTGTCCTCAACCATGTAAAATTTTTTGTGATAACCTGGGAGCCATTTCATGGTCCAAAGATGAGGTTGTTGCCGAAAGTTCAAAGCATGTCCAAGTGCGTTACTTTTATGTCAAAGACTGTGTATCCAAGGGTTTAATATTTTATGAGCACATCCCAAGCTCTGAAAATGTAGATGACATTTTAACCAAGGGATTAAACCGTATAAAGACTCAGAAGTTCACTAAAGAATTGGGGCTGCAACTATGAGCAAAGGGGAGTGTTGAAGGGTGTGCTCAATAGTTTCTTAATGTCTGTCTGCTATGATCCTGTATCGATTGTTCGATACTATCGATTGTATTGGATGTTTGTCGATTGTGTGCGCGCGCACTTCCGGTGCACGCTAGTGTTCTCTCTGTGTGTTCGCGCCTAATGTACCATTGAGTTGTATCCGTTTATATCCGAATATATCCTGTTGAACTAACGCTGTGTGAATCTTATTACCACTGCCATAACTCCTTATAACAGATCTTTTGGTGGAATACTTAGCATCTGATCAATAACATCAACTCCTCCTTTGGTGTTGTAGTAGAGCAAATTTACGTCACATTTATTTTTGAAACAATTACTGACATTTATATCGGATATGAATAGATTTCTATATGCTGTATGGATAGAGAAATGATATTTTTCTTATGCTTCTCTTTGGTGATGAATGATAAGAGTCACCGGTGGACTCCCAGATCTCGGGTCTGTAAATTCAAACAAACTTGAAAAAATCTTCTGACTAGCTGTTCCCTTCGATTGTTCAGGAATACGTTTTCTGTTACTCTGCATAGTTCCAACCATAGTCAATCCATAAAGTTCTTGTGCTGGCTCCACAGAATTATAGTATCTACCCATTGACATATTTCTCCAGTAATTCTTGATTGGGACTACCAGGCGTTCACTCGTTTGAACCTCTGCTTGTTGATGGTTCATTATTTTCTGAGGTAACATTTTCCATGTTGAGCACATACCTCTCATAACAGTTGGCGAACATTCTTATAAGTATCCCATACTACCCTGGTTATTGTTTCATGAATACTATAAATCTACACCTTCCCCTAAACAATGATAACATTTCATCAACTAACATATCGGGTTCACAAATGTAATATTTGGGTGATATCCCATTGACCATTTGAAATACCGAAAAATAAGCGCAACTTTGTCTTCTCATCTTTGTCTTTCCCCGAGTAGACTTTTCATCAAATAAGGCAATAGTTCCTGAAATCAGTTTCAACTCTTCGCAGCAATATAGGAGGACCTTCCAAATCTATGTAACCACCAATCATGCAATTCTAACTTGCTATCACTGTTTGCACCGAACACTATCAAAACTCCTACGAAGGATTTTAGTTTTACCGTATCATTTTTAGACTTCGAGCTCGTTCTGCTTCTTCATTTGTATGCCGTAAAATCATGTCAAGAATTTCAGGGTTGAAATTTTTTCAAATGACTTGCGCATATCCTTTTCCTTACCAGCAGGTAGTAAACATTTCTTTTTCCGCAATATATTTTGAACGGTTCGCCTAGTCACGCGAGGAGGATCACTCAGGTTTTTCCTTGCCATTTTTGCAACGTACTCGATATCTTCCTAGCTGCCTTTTTTCCTACAAAAGTCACTTCCTTCACCTGCCTTACTTCATTATCTGAACTGATTTCTCTAACATGGACTACGGTTTCACTCAATTCTTCATTACTGATTTATTCTGTGTCACCTGTAATTTCCAATTCTCATTACACGTCACTCTCAGTCAAGTAGATAAGCAGATAGGAAAACTTTTCAAAGATATAAACCCTTTCACTCAAAAGCCACCGCATAGTAGCTCTAGATGTCAACATGAGGACCAAAATTTCACAGGAGCTTTGCCGACAGCATGCCATGCATCGTAAATGCTCACCGTATGATAGGTAATTTTGGGATTGTATCCTGATTGTATAAATTGCATTATATTGTATACAGATTGCATCTTGAATGGCGAGAGTTCAAATCACGCAGCAGCTGAGGGTGAGGGTGAAGGTATTGAGTAAATTAGCCGGTGTGTCATAAATTTAAAAACCCTAATATCACGGTAAGAAAGTGGGCTAGTTCTTGTTGCACTCATATTTTCGTATCAATGGCATTCCAGTTTGACATGAAGGTAAAATACTTCGAATTCTTGCGAGTCTGATTAGATAGGTAACCAAAGTGTTTCGGGGGTATGCAAAAATTCATTTTGCAAAAGATGCTTCATGAATGGCTGGATAGAGCTCTTTGCGCCCTTTCCTGTTCATGAGTGAATAAAATAAATATAGTAAACAGGTTTTTGTGAAAGTATTATAGAGGGAATGACTTCAATATTCAAAATTTCAGAAGGGTATTCAGAAGCTTTTTTTCGATATAATGTATCAGTTTATAATTCTGTCAAGCAGAGCCTATAAGAGTAAGCAAAGTGAATAGAAACAGAGAGTATTTATTTTAAACATACAGTTCAAAATTTTTAAAGAAAAGTAATCAATATATAAATACATTGAAAACTACTTTTACGAATTCTGATTTCTTAGAATAGAATAATAATTGAAACTATGTAAAGTAGAAATTTGTGAAATAAAATCAAAGTAATTAAATCCTATAGTTTAAATAAATAAATGCAATATGGAGCCTATTGTTGAATTAAAATAAACGTTAATACTTAATTTACACTAATTAAGTTATAAATTATAATGCCAAACAAAACTATTTGTCCCATTAGACAATTCCATTCGGTCGAAAAATATGTCACAGGTTGGACCAAGGGAGGGTTACTTTGTGTCCACCGCGTATTTACGCTCTCATAACGTTGTATGAACAAAATTTTCCATATACATCAAGATGTATTTATCTTTTTAAACCTATATTTGACAATATAACGAAGTTATAAATCTTTATTGGGTGAATGAGTACTTAAAATATTGAAAAAATAAAAAGGTGGACATTTTTTAGCCCTCCCTTGGTCCTCTAAGGGTTAAGAATTTATCACCTTAAAATTTTCATTTCTTTCATTATTAATGTATTTCATGAAGTTTATGAATAACAATTGATTTTTGGAAGAAATTTCAATGATGAATAAACTGGAAAAATATCAGCTTGGTCGCTCAATATTTGACTCAAACATATAGCATATCTGGCTTCAATGATTCTCAAGTTGTCTACCTTGCAGGGGAGTTTATCCATGTTTTTCGAAATTATCACTGCAAAATAAACATTATTTGGAAAGTAAAAAAATAATTGAGGATATAAAATATTACTTTGAATAACTTCTGCAATTTTCAGAGGGTTAAAAAAGGTTTGAACTCACTTTTTATGCACTTTAACGGTATGGACAGAGAACACCCCTATTGGTCCTTTTTCTTCTTTTCTTAATTATAGCATTAGAATTGACTCAAATCCCCTTTCTGATATCATATCTGAATAGGACAATTTGTGTTCCTGTGGAATGAAAGTTTTGTGCAAGTCTTTTAACCCATTTATGCCAGGGGTTTGAAGAATGTGAATTTTAACCTGATTTTTACAAATTGTAGATAAAAATATGTATGAAAACAATATCCGAAAGAAAAAACAATTTATCTCTTGCCAATTATTAATTACGAGGCGTTCCAAAAATGGAACACTAGGCTAATCCACTACAATAAGGAACTCAATGGTAACTGGCAAAACATTTTTTTCAGACAGTTATTAACTAACTATTAAGAGTAATATCCAGGTGAACACTTCATATGCAATTATAAATTGCATTCTTTACATTGAAAAGTGTTATTTTTGTGACATTGGACACAGCAAGTTTGCTTTCCTTGCTTTACAATCGTATGATTCATGCCGTCATGATGTGAGTATAGCTTACGATTCATAGATGGTCTCCCTTTCCCACCAGGCTCAGCAGTATTACCATATGTCTCTATATAGTGACAGACCACATGGTTCACCACAGAATTCAAGAAAATCCATTGGCTTCACATCGTTTATTTTATGCAATTGCCAAGCATTTTGTAAAGCCAGCGCAAAGCAGAATAATGGAAGGCTTGAGTATCATTTCTTTCCACGGATTGATGCTTGTTACTTGTAAATATTTTCATCAGCTCCATCCACTACTCCCATATACTGATTATAGACCTTGATTTAATTTGGCTTATAAACTTTTATCTTTTTTTCTGCTTTTGAGAATAACGACTGACAACTGTTGCAAAGGATTGACACCAGCACCACAAGATGCAACAGTCACAACACTGCTATCATTCCATCTACAAATAATATTGTCCTTTCCATCAATTCGGTAATCAAATGTGACCCTATCTTTTTTCTTTAGGGTAGCATCAGATATTAAAGGAGGTTTGTCTATGCGATCTTTTCTTGCTGTGCCTGTTGCTTGGTGTCCCATTGAATGAAGTTTATCAAGGAGTGCAATGCTTTTGAAAAAGTAGTCGAACACAAAATGGTATTTATCAGGATGCTGCATTGTGAGTGCCTCAGTAAATTGCAAAACAACTGAAGCACCTACACCATATTATTGGTATTGAGTGTTCGGGTTTTCTCCTTGATAGGGCTGAAACTAACAAATGTAGCCTAGACGCGTTGAACCACACCAGAATATATACCCAAACCGAATAGGCTTATCCTGAATGAACTGTTTGCACCCGTGACGACCAAAATAGGGAATCATGGCCTAATCAAAGCTGAAGTATATTTCATTTGGTACAAATTTCATACATTTGTCATTCAGTTGCTCAATGAGAGGTCGCAGCTTGGAAAACTTGTCCATGAGGTTCAAGCTAGAATTGTCAGCAACATGCAAATTTGAAAATATTGTTTCAAATCAATCACGTCTCATTGCACCACTAACTAGAGAATTATGCGAATTTAGTCTTTACTTCCAAAACATATGCCGTCTCGGAACAGAGATTCCACCACACCAGAATTTATACCCACTCAGGAAAATTATTCCCAGAAAATGACACTCACCGACAGTCAGTTCAAGGTTTACGCCCTTACTTGCAGCATATAAATTGGAATATTTGACAATCATATCAATCACTTCAATATCAACATAGAGTCCTAAATATTCAGAAGGGGTTTTCACTTTTGTGATTTTTTCTTCCGAAACTCTACCTCCAACTGTGTGCTGGGCAGTCAGATCGGCTTTCTTCTATTTGCGCACCATTGGTGCAGCGAGGGGGGGAGGGGGTTTTAGGGGATAAAATCCCCCAGAACTCAGAGAAATTTTTAAATTCAATCCATTTTACTTAATTGGATAATAATTACTTGTAAAATAGTGCAAGGATTAATAAAATATCCCTCAAAAGCTGTAAAACTCACAATTTTTAACAATTTATCATAAAAATTTTCTCGGGGAGGGCACCCGAGCCTCCCGTATTCCATACCCCCCAGAATTAATTGCACCTAAACCCCCCTAACCTTTAGTCCTAGCTGCATTCCTGTTGCGCACAAATTTGGTTACCTTTTCCCTTTGCTCAAGAAGAGGCTGAGGCGAATCAGAAACTGATACACCATAATTTTCAGTAGTATCACTATCCGGTATCAGCAAAAGGTCAGCATGGTCAAAGTTCTCATCATAAGAACCATGAGTGAGATGAGCAGAAGCGTGCAGCAATGAACCGGGAAGATTATTAACTGTTCCAAATCTAATTGCTTATTTGATTCAAAATTAAAGTGAATATTTCAGAGTGCCTGAATGCATGCATAATGGTAGTGGATTTGCCTAGCGTTCCAAAAATGGAACACTGTTAAATAAACGCTTATAACTAAAACAAAATACATTGTTTAAAAATTATCTTCTTTAAGCACAATAGGTTAACTATTACTGAGCATACAGGGAAAAATTTACAACATTCGGGCGTAATGGTAAATAGTTATTAATATAACATTTGAGATGGTCTCAGAAAAATTGCCTTGAAAAAAAAGACCGATATTTCTCAACACACTGGCTGCGATGGGTTGGCAAAACTGACTAATTATATGCGCCCCGTAGTGCAATACACCTTTATAAAGAGGTATAGAAAGATAAACCATGACATATCTGTGTGTAATGAGTCGTAGTCATTAAATTAGAAAGTCGCATTGAAGGTAATACATTCATTATTCTTAAACACCAGTTGTATCACCTTGTTGAAGTTGTATCACCTGCACTTTTTTTGACTCAAGATTTCAAATGCAATGACGACTCTTCCTTTTCACCCCTTGTTCTTCCCCTCCGCTCCCCATTCCACAGTTTTCTCAATGCATGGGAAGCAGTCGGGAGTGGTAAGAAATTAATTGTAGTCAAAAAACAGAAAAGAAACTTTGCAAATTCCACTCAATATGCAACATTAATACTTTTCTGTTATAATGGAGTTCCAAAAAGTATCTGCCATTACAATTGTTGATGACTTAAATTTAATAGATTCATGATCATACCTTAAACCTGGTGTCACCTTTTAAATAAAAATGATAACTACTTATAGCGGCAATTCAACTTCATTTTTATTACTTTAAAAAGCTGGCGGCAGGTTAACCATTTAACAGCACTACTCAAATTAAATATGGTGCTTCAAATGATATAATAGGCACCTTAAATCTCCACTTTAATTCTCGTATCAAATTTGTGTGATATCTTTCAAATGTACCCATGACAACTAAAATAATGTCATAGCTTCAGTAATGACCTGATATAAGTCTAATGAAGTGATACCGAACGATCCTCTGAATCTTCCCCATCAATGCCTTCTGATTCAAATGCTGCCTCTTACCAGTGAAGTCGAGTAGATAAGGGCAGCTTTTCGCCTACCAAAATTTTTCAAAAAATTCTGAAATAATTTTCTGGAGGCTCCAGCATTTAAACCGGCAACTTTGGTTTCCTCGAGAGTTGATACATAAAAGGACGCTGACATTGGACAAGTAGTATCCATAAGCTGAAGCCAACATTGACATCAGTGCATAATATCTAAAAATTTTGGTACTGGAACGCATAGAAACACATTTAATCCACACTATTTTCTAATATAGGCCCCCTACCCAAAACTTCCAATTAAAAAAAAACTGTAGTCAAAGTTACAATGATGAATCATTTTTTACCAAATATAAAAAGAGCGATGATATTTTTTTTACAAAACCCTATGTTCCCTTAAAAACGCCGTTCCGGCCGAAATTAAGCACTGATTGAAACCCAAAATGAAGATTCGGTATTGAAGAGAAAATGTCAGGCCGTGAAATACTTTTGAATAGATTGTATTCAAATTCTGATGCATCTACATCTTTGTGATCCTTAAATGTGATCTGAAGAAAACAAAATTTCCAGCCAAAATGAATACATGAAAACCACTGCCATTGTTAAATCCATCAAATCATAGTAAACACGTGATTCAGGATTTCGCCTCTTAAATGCACCCGGAAAAGCCAAAATTTGTCCTTGTTTGTACTCACTCTTGAGCTTTTTACATAAATATATATTAATAGAAAAAATTAAGAGTTTCGTGCTTCAGTATTCTGAAACAATGAGTAACGAAACGAGGGGCTATATTTAACCGAATCCCTTTTGACGTTTTAAAGAAATGCTTTGCTGCATTTGATCCACCAATCACATAAAATCACATAATTACGAGTCAAGTCCTTCGCGCGTTTTCATCACCAAGGCAGCAAGAGTATTGTTGGCCATACACTGCCGTGGCCACCTTGGCGGCTATTGTTGACGCACAAAATAGCTTTGTATGATGCGCCTTTTTGAGCACACAAGTGGAAATGCCATCGACAGTTTTTCAATAAAGTATAAATTCAATAAACCCTGCGCTCATGCCGATCAGATTCTCTTCTACGACCATATTAATTGAATCTGAGGAATTCAAACTTTTTTTCAATAATAGATTATATGTAAATTAAGGAAGAAATGTTAACAACAACAAATAATTAGTGACAAATCATAAGATACATAATATAATTTTAGTTTTTCCCGGCGTTTACCTTGAAGGTGGATGTTCATTTTTCCACTTGTTTCGCAGAGGGACTAGAAGGATCAAATATGCGGCAATGGCAACTTTTTATTTTAACGATTGCCTATCAACGACGACGACGCCTCTATAGTCGCGGTTTTCCAAACCTCCCACATCAACTTAAAGGAAATTCGCACTAATTATCGCGAAAAAAAACTTCTCTACACCGGGAGTGGAAAATCGTAGATCAAGATATTCGGACCACTTTACAGTCCTGGGTCCGTTTTTCCAACATATTAGCGCTGCAAAAACGTCACAATCATTCGGTTGGAGGTAACTATCACATACCACGTGGAAGTTACCTCAGATAATGTGCGAATCTAAGACTTTGAATGCAACTCATTTTAATATCATTCAACAAATAGAAGTCGAAGAAAAGATTGGAATAAAAATCTTCTTTTGAATAGACGCCCTACTGTTCGAAAATATTGCACTTTCATGACCTCTTTTTATAAACCCAATTTGGATTTTATGGCTCATATAAAACCAGCACATCTGGGGGGGCTCGGGGGCACGTGCCCTCCAGTCGCTTGAAAAATTGACATTTTTTAAACAAGTACGTATTAATAAATTTTATATTTTAATATAAAAGTTATTAATATTACATACTAATAACTTTTATATTAAAATGAAGAGTATAATACGTAGAGTAATTGTCGCATTTAGTTTTTAATCCCGAATATGAGAAGACCGTTTGCCTGTCCGACCCCGATGGCCCCCCAGAAAAAATCCTGGGTCTGCCCTTAGTAGGGTACATTCTTCGTTGGAGAAACTTTAAACATAGTAACGTACTACATACCTTCAATGAACGTGACTCTTCACCAAGGATTCCATCACTAGCAGGGTCCAAAGGGTTCCTTTAGAAGCATCCATTCTCGCCCTACGATGCTCCAGGTATCCTCATTATGAAGCTGGCCGCTAATTAACGCGATTGGAATTCAAACCCTGAAAAAGGATGGAATGAAACGGTAGTGCTTCGGTAAATGTAACCAAGTGCTGGAGTACTTGAAAAAAATTAACCATTCTTCGTTTTTGTGCTTTTCATTCACCGTTGCGTAGATTTTCTGTGAAAATAACCAACTCACTCACGCCAGAGGACCACTCGTCCTACATTACGCCCTTAGAATTGAAAACTTTTCACTTCCAGGCATTGAAGTCCACTACAGTGATTTCCTCGAAATCTTTCAAAGAAATTTTCAATTTTTTTTTCGTTAGAGATCGAATATGGTGTGGTGCAATAAATCATTGATTTTTAACAACGATCCATTTTAAATCAGGTAATCACCACTCCGTTTAATTAATAATGCCCCCACCAGATTTTCTTTAAAACATTTTTCAGTGCGGTAAGTTCCAAGAGCTATAAAAGTATTGCGTACTTCGCAGTAAAAATTTAACTTCGCAAACGGCAAAGAAAATCGTTTAAAATTTGA
The DNA here is from genome assembly GCF_921293095.1 of Ischnura elegans. Taxonomy (NCBI): domain Eukaryota; kingdom Metazoa; phylum Arthropoda; class Insecta; order Odonata; family Coenagrionidae; genus Ischnura; species Ischnura elegans. Next base: position 81,733,655 of record NC_060249.1, on the reverse strand, counting down.
GAAAGACCAGAAAATATAGTTATTTGTTCACTTTAAATTCAAAATAAAAAAAGGTTTGGCTAAATTAAAAAACGTTAAAAGTCATGAAATTTAATTTAAAAAAATATTTTTCCGGCTATTTTCCACTATTCATCGCCCAGTCATCAAATAATAGAAGGTACTTAATTATAATGATAAAATGTAGATATATTTTACTAATATTTAGCATCACTGAGCATTTTTAAATAATATTTTTCATACGCACAAGTATAATACGATATAGAGTTAATATTCTAATTACAACTAAAAATATGAACAAAAATCGCGCAAGATGACTGCGATTGTTAGTGGTTGGTATTTTGCTTTTACGGTAGAAATTCAAAGTCAACGAGGAAGAAAAAGGAGTTATTGTCAGTAATATTTCTCTTTAAATCAATTTTAGTTCCAAAAAAATAATGATCAAATTCTACATTTCCGAATATCTATATTATTCTCCAGAACATATGTGCCTACATCAGAACGCATGCCCTCCAACTTGTCTCAAGTATGTGGAGTAAATATGCCTGGGATTATTATTAGTGTATATGTTATTGGTAAAAATGTTTCAAAATTGGAATCTCACGGGTTTCATTTTATTTATGAGTGAAATAACTGCGGTTAAACGTTAATAAATCATATAGGAGGAAAGGTCGATTCGCTTATGAAGATCTTTTATACAGTACCTACGAGAGGAATGAAATAGTACAAGATTTGTGGAGAGACAGTCAGTATATATTTTAGGACAAATGGCATTAAAATGGTGAATAGATAAGAGAAGAAGGCGACCAGTGACATCTTCCTGGATATAATTTTAGTTTCAGACCTTTGATGAAATATGCGTATAAGTTGTTTAAATCCAAATCATGATAAAGAAAAAATTTCAAAGCCTTAAGAAAAGCTTAAGATTAAATTGCAAAATTGTTATTATTTGCAATTAATTAAAGCAAATAAAGTATTTTAGGGGACCAATAGGTGAAGAAGGATAGCTGGTTTCATTCATCAAGATGAAGATGATGAAGAATAAGTAAATAAAAGGTAGGAAAAAATTGGAAGAAGTTGAAGAAAAGTGATTCGTCTCAGAAAAAGGTTGCAAATAACCATTAAAATGCAATTTCTTTCAAGAATAACAATGAAGTTGGTAAAGAGTGGATTTTGGATAGCCATTAGACTGAAATTGCAATTGAAAATCTCATTAAAGCTGTGAAACCATTATAAAAAAATAACTCAGGCAAAAAAATCTGTACTCTAAATAAGCTAAAGCTATACTCTAACTGCACTTAATATCTGGACTGGGAATGCACTTAAGACTGCACTTAATTGAAACAATACAGCACAGTTGCCATAGTACAGTAAAGTACAGTTACCAAACCACAGTCAGAGTGCAGTGGTCACAGCACAGTCAGAGTGCAGTGGCCATAGCACGGTCAGAGTGCAGTGGCCACAGCACAGTCAGAGTGCAGTGGCCATAGCACGGTCAGAGTGCAGTCGCCTCAGCACAGTCAGAGTGCAGTCACCACAGTACAGTCTAAGTGATTTCTTTGGGTCTTCTTCCGTTTTATCCATGGCTCTATGAAAAATCACCAACATTCCAGCTGGCTTCATCACATCCACTGAAGTAGCGATGCAGATTTGGCCAGACTGATATTTATGTCCAACCGAATCCTCTTTGACACTTCAATGAACACAAAGAAGCTGACTGGAAGTTTGACTAAATTTCATCCAAAGCCATGGATAAACTCTGAAGAAGACCCAAAAAACTAGCTGGAAAAGGGAATGATCTAAACCCTGTTTTGATATTGGATACAAATGACATGAAAGCCAATTCAGATATAAAATCATTTAATATAAAATGTAATATCTTACAATGAAATTCAATAATACATGGTGAATTTTACATGGTGTTTCATTTTACATAAATTCATGGTGTTACATTTCGCGGAGGTTTTCCGTAAAGTGGCCGAGTGGGACTTTAACGTATCATCCTCTGTTGGCCTACGGGCCTGCAGTGTCTCTCACCTGCCTACACCGTCTTTAGCTCACCGGTGCACTGTCGTGCGTGGAGTGAGGTAGTGTCCTTCAATCTGGTACGCTATGGTGAGCAAAAACAAGTCACCAGCAACGGGGTCGGACGGGAGTCGATTCGCGGGTTCTGAGTAGTGAGGACGGAGGTCCACAGCAGCAAGTTCAACTCCAAAATCACTAAAATTTGAAAAATGATTTGTCGGCCTCCTAATAAACATAGAACGTTCGGAATAACACCAGGACCTTGACAATCCGATCCGGAACACAATTTTTGGGTTCTAAAGGGAGGTTATAAGGAGACACCAGTCGACAAAAACAAAGGACGATCGCCTTCACTACGAAAAACATAAAAAAATATCCCCAGATTTTCACTTTTCGAGATAAAAGGCACACAGAATGGTATAATTAGATAATATTGATATTCTACACTGGATATAAACACTTGGAAATGCACTGATGTGAAATAATAACGTATTATTGGAACACGATCGACAACTCGTCACATATTCAAGCGTGAAACACAAAACTTCAAAAATAACCAAAAATAAGGAATAGAATGTCACTGAAGGGGTGAAATATAAAGGAAAAGTAACTCCGAAACACTGATTAACCTCAATCAGGACGGATTTTCAATAACACAGGGAATTATAACACAAAAACCAACTCGGTATAACTGAAAACTTAAGACACTTGTAATTGAAAGAAAAATGCACGTAGGGAAACGAAACTTTCACAGGAGCAGTAGAATAAATGGCACTAGAAGCGCATAGAATCACAAGGTGGGCAAAGCCACCCCCTAAGATTGGTGGGACTTTGAAATTTCTCGGCAGCGGCTAGATTGAGGCAAACACTAAAAACGCCACAAAAAAGCCAAAATTGGTTGGATCTTGAATATTTTCACAGTAGGCGGCAGCGGGAACATTCACGGACGTTACTGACATAAGCAGCGTCAGTTAATCAATGATTTAGCCACTAAAACTGAGGTTATACGGGAGCGGCACATAGACACGTGTCCTGCTGTGGACCCCCGTTTTTCTGCCTTCTACCATTAACGAGAAAAAATGTAGAAAAGCTAAATTATATTGCTTATCCTCAAAGTGTAAGGCCATTTGAAGTTCAGGGTAGGAACCAATTAGTATGGATAGAAATATTTTAGGTAGGCTACAATTCAATCCTATGTTAGAGATGTTTCATTGCAGTTTGTGCCGCAGTACACCTCTAGCAGTATTATGGCTCAGTTTGATCTGCAGTACAGTTCTAACCCTGTGATGCAGCATTGTTACAGTACAACTTCCCCCATGAAAAAATTGTATAAACCTGTTTCAAAATTTTATACAATTTATACAATTGCCATGGCAATGTATAAGATTGTATAAAATTTTGAAACAGGTTTATACAATTTTTTCATAGGGGTTGTGTTGTGCACAATGATGGGAGAAAGTATTTCCTATATTAATATTCCTATATTAATATAGGAAATACTTTCTCCCGTCAATGACTAGTTTAAGTCCAGCCCTGTCAGAGTGCAGTTTGAGCCATAGTACAGTTCCAGTGCAGTTACCCAGCCCAGTAACAGTCCACTTTTAGCCACAGTACACTTCCAGTCATGTTTTCTAGCCCTTTCACAGTCCAGTTTGAGCTATAGTACAGTTCCAGTCCAGTTACCCAGCCCAGTCACAGTCCACTTTTTGCCACAGTACACCTCCAGTCATGTTTTCTAGCCCTGTCACAGTCCAGTTTGAGCTATAGTACAGTTCCAGTCATGTTACCCAGCCCATTCACAGTGCAGTCTGAGCTCTAGCACAGTTCAAGCACAGTGATCCAGCACTGTTACAGTACAGTTCTTCTCAAATTCTAGCTGCCATAGTACAGTCTAGTACAGAAGAGTGTACTGTGACTGTACTAAACGCAAAGTTTAGTCCAGTTACAGTGCAGATTTAGTGCAGTCACAGCACAGATTTTTTTGCCTGAGAAACCACTCGGAAATGCGGTGAAGGCCATTTTTGTAGAAGAAGATTTGACAAAAAATATAACAATTGAAAGTTCAAGTTCAAGACATTGTTAGGCGAGGGTAAAGATATTTAAGTTCTGGTTGAATGGGCGCGACAGCTGAAACGATGAATGGGCTAGTAAAAAAACGTGAAAGTGACAATAACATCACATTGAATACTTTAAGTCTTGCAGAAAAAGTTTCCCTGATAATCTTGAGTTCATCTAGAGCATTATAAACGGTTGTTAAAGGTGATAGAAGATGATAAATAATTCAGTTTTCGTACTATTTCACCATGTAGCGATCTACCCAGCGGTGCTCGTAGTTAACTGTCAAACCTTTATGAGATTAAGGAAAGTATAGTGGATTCAAATGAATCACTTACTCTTGTTAGCCACGAAAAAATATTAAGAAATTGTAATCTTGCGTGCATATGGCCATAATATAGGACTCTATTCCACCAAAATAATTTTGTGTTATTTCCTTAAAAATATATAAAATGAGTGACAAAAACAACATTTTAGTTGTAAATTCCGTTCAGTGGTGACATGGAGGATTTAAATAATTTTTTTGGTAGAATAAATTATATCAATGGCTCGATATCAATAAGTACCTATAATTCAAGAAACAATTCATAAGAGCCTACATGTGGATTATGCTCCTATACGGAAGTGAGGCATGGACAATGACCGCAGCGGAGAAAGCAAGGATAGAGGCCTCCGAAATGTGGTGCTACAGAAGAATGATGAAGATCAAATGGATCGACCGAGTTAGTAACGAGGAAGTCCTAAGAGGAGTAGGAGAGAAGAGAAGCCTCATGAAAACCTTAACAAGAAGGCGGAACAACCTTATAGGCCACATATTGAGACATGATGGCCTGATGAAGACAATCGTTGAGGGACAAGTGGAAGGCAAGAATGGAAAAGGAAGACCTCGAACAAAATACATGGATCAAGTAATGAAGGATGTGAAAGAGAAGAAATACGTAGGTGTGAAAAGATTAGCTGATAGGAGAACTGAGTGGAGAGCCGCGTCAAACCAATCCTAGGATTGTTGACCAGTGATGATGATGACTTTTGTTGACACTTAATTTAATACGTCACAGTACGTTTCTTCACTACCATTAAGGGATATTTTTTACGTATCCATTGCATTCGTAACTTACTTATTCGCTGATTTAAATATAGCTTTGGTGAATAATGCGAGCGACGAGACGACTGGTTATGACCAAGACTCCCATTTAAAATGTTCAATGGCACTCAAATAAATAACTAGATAAAGTTAAATCTCTAGCCAATTCAAAATTATAGCACTCATTCCAAGTCACCAATGATTTTTCACCTGTCCATAAATTTTAATGTTAAAGCGGTAAAAATCCCGAATAATATGCATACGCCATTTAGCAAGTTAGACAACTTTCACTACTCTGAGATGAAATGTTTACCCAATTCTGTAAGGTCAAATATTGAGCTATGAAGTTGACACTTTTGCTAAGGGTTAATAAATGGAATTACATCCGTAAACGAAGTCGCATTCCCAGTCCAATTAAAAAAAAAAATGTGAAATAAATTAATACTTTCCGGTCTTAAGTGAACTCCCTCAAATGAATCCTCTCTTCCCATGTTAAATGATAACGGCTTCTACCTTGCTTAATGAAAATCAATTTATTTCTTCTGCAGTTCATTCTTCAACATCATTGAGGATAAAACCGTACTCCATGCTTCCTCGGAGGCTATGCCGGTCTATCTTTCTATTTCTTCCCATCAAATAATAAATAATTCCTCAGCTTCGATAATAACCAGCTATAAATCAATCGCAATATTTATTTGTTAATCACAGTAAGAATGGTGAACTAATTTTCACCCTTCCCAATTGAGGGACTTGACGGGAAAAAATTGGTAACAAGAAAGAGTATAGTAGCGTAAGACTTATTATGTAAGCATAATTAACGCAGCATGTTGTATCGTCATCAGATCGCGCACAAGACTTAAGCCAACAATACTCTCGCTGCCTTGGCAACTAAAACGGTCATATAACTCAGTTTGAGTGAAGCGGGCCACTGATTTACACGTAAATCCATTCGCTCCATGGGAAATGGCCCAAGGCGTGATCACGTGAGTGAATCCCGAGGAAATGGACAGAGGCGGATGACGACGGAAGACATCTCCATGGAGACAACAACATCCCACCATTCACACCAGTGGCGGCTCGTGAGTCAAATGCTAGGGGGGGCGCACTCCACCGGGGGGGTCATAATTTTTTAATATTTCGTGTATTTTATTAAGTTTTTACGGCAATCTAGGAATTAAATTCCTTGATGCCATACGTTCCGTTTTTTTCAACAAAAATACCTAGTTTTCCTAATAAAGCTTGATTAATAAATACTAAATGCAGTAGACTCTCGGTCATACGGATCGGCTTAGTCCGGACTCTCGATGATACTGATCAATGATCTTGAAGAATAAAAACATATTTGCTGCGATATTTTGCAAATACAAACGAAAACACGTAACTTTAGGTTTTAGCGTCTACATTCTTCGTGCGGATATGCCCGCAATACACTTCTGTTATTCGTTTTGCAATCATAATGCGTTATTTGTCAAATCTATACAAAATTTGCAATGATTTAGGTAGCAATGACACTTGTAACACCTGAGGAGGGGAGGAGAGTGTCACTGACTTCCACTAGGCAACAAACACTACTAGAATGCGCGCGCTTTGCTATTGCAGATGTAAACTTCGATGTCGGTGTTCGCGTTGCTTCTTGAATACAGTATGATTTAAAATCAACAATTAAACATTTCTTACACATTTTTAACAAAATATGAAATACTCACAGGCCTTTAGTTATATTGCAAAAGTCCATCCTTCTTTTCATTTTGTCCAGCGAAGTGATCAATTACACGTTCGTTGAAATCAGCGCTGGACAACAATTTCTTTCTGATTGAACACATGGCATGGGCACTAGTCTATAAATAAACAAGGGACGACACAAAATAGGCCGACGAAAAATACGACCAAAAAGAACAAGGTGCCTGGACACAGAATTGGGACAATTTTTCCCTATATTTCCCTTAAAAAAACGAGCACTGTTGATTAATTCAAAATTGTCTTCTTGAATGTACACACAGCACTAAGAAACTTCGTAATCGGCAATTGCGCACAATTAACTCCTCGAAAATGATGTCTGAACTCATTTCACTCCGTTCTTTCCGAGAGTCTTGCCGTTACTATCAGGACGACTCAAGGGAGATAGAAGTCGTGGTCCACTAATGCTGATTCAGCTGAGGGACGAATTTAAGGTCAGCAAAGGCATTCAAGCAAACAAAGGACGTCACGGACCATCTCCTTGAGTCTAAGATTCATATGTGGTAAACACACGAGACGCCAACGGGTCGCATTTGGATTAACTGTGTCTTCGAAATCATTGCCATGATATAATAGAAAATAAGTTCTAGATCGTAAAAGAAGACGACTCGACTGAGCCACAGATGGGAGCTGTAAGGATTTCCGCACTGATATGAACTCTTCGAGGCCACTTAAATCAGACAGAAGTGAGCATTTTCCATCAGACAGCTACCGCTCTGCCGCTGGGGAATTAGGTGAACATGAACTAATACAACAAGGACGGCTAGAAAAATGATGAACCTACACACAAAAGGTGCATTGTACGCGGCACTTCATGACATTAATTGAATGACTCTATTTAAAGTCGCGCTTAACGATTTAAATCATATTTAATCCTTCACCCTATCACGCACGCAACTATTTCTTAAATTATAAATCAGTGGGGAATGTTAACTGATTTTTCCTAATACTGCAGGTCTTTTGATAAATTTATCTGAAAAATAGGTACCGCATTTCTTATCATCGGGAAGATATGAATACATTGTTAAGGCCTAAATATTATAATATTAATTTCCCCAAGGTTCTTGAAATTCGTAATCATAACAGAACTGTGTCAAATACTCGAGAATAGTTTTCCTTCGTCAGTACGGCCTTTAACTGGTTGGATTTTATGTGTTCCGGAATTCAAATACCAAAAAACGCAAGCATAATGGAATAATTTATTTACTGTAGCAATACCTACAAGTAATTAAAAATTAAAATCGTATAACTACACCCAGTACAGTGACCATTCTGATTCCGTAGGTCTCTTTTCTGTGGCAGCACCAAGTAGACGCCAGATTATACGCCCGCCGGCCTGCGCAGCGATGTCAACTCACTCGTCGCTCTGCACATTTTCGGACGACGTCCCAAGACTTCCATAAGACACAACGTTAGACGCGTCATAGCACCAGCGGCCCCCACCACTACCTCTCTCCATATAACTGCATGGGGATGGATTGGGACGTTCTGGCCAGCGCCCCACGGCTACAAATACGAACTTCTCGCGCTATTTCTTTTTGTGTTTTTCCAACACTTTCGATGTATGGGACTGAAAAAACGCATTGATTAATCAGATGTATAATTATAAATTAATGGATATTTATTTTTTTACTTTTTCAAATATTTGGGAGGGGCGGCGTCCGAGAGTCCTTATGGGCAAGCCGCCACTGATTCACACATAAAGCTGCATACATGGCGTACTGGTTACTAAAACGCGATTTAATGGGAATTTTCATGCATTTCCATGCACTTGCTAAGTCAATACATAAATTTTACCTATTACTTGCACATAAATATTCATGTAACTCATAGTTGGGTCTTTTACGCGTTGTCTTACTGCGACGCACATGATTGAATTTCCCCAGTAGATACAAGGAGTTTGTATTTTGAAATTTCCCGGTTTTCTGTGATCACTACGAGGACAAAATGGATGGGATGTCTCCAAATAGTTCCTGAGCTGGCCGCAATCAGACGCCAATGAGCTTTGCGTTAGTTTTTTCCGCCTCTGTACATTTGCAGCATATGACATAAATGTTTTCACGTCGAATGGAATTGAATTTTGTCTAGGCCGAGGGCACTTGTATTTAAGCTCTCTTAGAGGCTGGCTTAATTGGCGTTAGAGAACGAGAAAACGTGAGGTGATTCGATGTAGCCAAGAACCCTATAAGGTTAAAAGGCTTATAATGTTCTTGGATGTAGCTATGCCTTCCATTTTAAATGAAGGATAACTCCCCTATACCCCAATGGATTGCAAAACTAGCTTTGCGTAGTTGAATCCAGTATTTGACTTCAGAGTGCTAGATAGAGATCTTAAGAAACAATTTGAGAGTGCAGATAAACAACTGCTTGGTATTCAAATCTACGGGGTCCTGTGGTTAGGATATATCTTTAACGTTTTCTGTTACAATTGCACCTTAAAATTTTCAGAGTATGCAAAAAGGAATCCGAGTATAAAGAAAGATATACAACTGTATTACGTGGATATCTTTGAGGCTTAACCCTTTTGCTGTAATGAACGCACCTTTCCCACCTCCCTACCCTGCGCTTAGAACTTTGGCCGCATGTGACGGGTAGGTGTTTGAAGATTGAGCAGCAGCGAAAGGAATTTCACGCTAAATTATAGGGACGCCACATAAAATGTTGAACTATATTTGACTTTCTCTATTGCTATCCACTATTCCAATCCTACACTCCTGAGAATTGGACTTCGACCACCGTAAGGTCGCATGCTCATAGCCAAGATCTGTGACGTCCACCATTTAAGGTAAAGCAAGTGAAAAAAAATTTCCGTAAAATATGTTTTCTGCGATGCAGTTAAACACTGTAGCTGAAAATTTCTTATTCTCTGTACTCTGTTCTATTAGTGCAAAGCAAAAAAATACTCTTGTTATTATCAATTTAACTTTTCTACTTAAGCTTACTTAGAGTATTTCGGGGGAAATTAAATCATATGAATTTTTTATGTCAATTAACTATACAACAAAATCCTAACTTTTAGCATTCATGCGCATTGTTGATTTAAATCTCCCTCGTATCAACGATACCTGTTAGTTCCAAGAGACAAAAACACGAAGTTTCAACGAAAGCGACTGTGGCGCCACTTCATTCGCTGGGAAACTTTTTTAAACACTAATAAAACTATGAATGTACTAAATTTGTATGTATTGTTGAGAATAGGAAATATTTTTTGGCGCAAGGAAAGCGTAGGCAAATAGTTGTTACAGTTTCCTTTACTCTCCTTTACATTCCTCGTACAACCTTTCCTTACCATCTCTTCTTTGCGAGGTCAAGCATCAAATTGATCGCCAACTCAACAAAGAAACAATAGCATATCAAGTAGGGGTGTAATCTCTTGTTGGGTTCACGACCAACTGGTTGACTTCCCTCGTCTCGGGTACGGCGTGGTAATACACTCCGAAAATTCAACGCATTTTTTGATGAATTTCACACAGTGGTTTCATTGAGACTGAATGGATTTTGAGCAGCAAAAAACTTTGTACAATCGCGGTATTACGAAAAGACTCCATTACAAAAAATCCCGTTTGTGTACTTATGGAAGGGAATTCCATTGCAAGCGAGGTTTCCATTAACGAGGTTGGGATTCATCGACCGAAAAGTCAAAGGCCCTCGGCTAAGAAAATAAAACGGTATGAAACCTCTCTCGTTGGGATTTATCTTGAGAAGGTAGGTAAGCAGAAAGAATTTCATTGTAGGATAAAGAACCGAGCTAGTTGAGTGAGTTCAAAATGATCTCACAAATTTCATACCAACAACTGGTTGTTAAAAATAAACATTGAATTTAATAATCAAGATCTTCGCACTATCTCCTTGAGGAAACTAATTGTAATTCCATAAAGCTACCAGAAAGACGGGCGTCTGGGAAAATTTAAAGTCGCAACGTTAGGCTAAGTTCACTAGAAAAGAGGGAGCGTCTAGTCATGGTCTCGTGGTTAATTCAATGAGAATTATCATACCCATAGCAAATTTTTTATTAGTAACAGGAGAGTATTGAATAAAAAATTTATGGATCATGACTGAAGTTTGTGAGGAGAAAAATGGAGTCTTAAAAAGGGCTTTTTTGACATATCTAGTAACCTAGACTTGACTTGACTTGACTCTAGTTTATTTAACCTGGGTTGTGTGAGGCCAGGTGGCCCCGAGAATGACTAATAGTGCATAATATTTTCTTTGATCCTAGGTGATACGGTTGCATAATTTTTATTAGAGATTGTTTGTATTCTATTTCTAATTGTAAGTATCTTTCTCCCACCAGTAAAATTGGTCTAAGTAACATCAGAGCGTCTCGTAATAATTCATAAACATGGTATAAATAATTCAGAGCAAACTGGGGGATAAAACTAGACAAGAGGAGGCAAAGGAGAAAGTCTACGACCGTTGAAGTCCAAGCAGTATATATAGTATGGAATCTCTTCGTCCTTTGGCGTTCACCAAACCAAATCATTATGTGTATTGTGAGAGAAGTCTAGTTTACGGCCTTTTCCTCTATCGTTAAAGGGCATTGTTCATCGTCATTTGAATTACAAATGTTTTTCCTCTTTGACTTGTTTTAAAACATAAGTTCGTTCTACTGCCTCACACATCATCACTACTTCCTGTGTATTCCCAGTGTAATAAGAGAAAGTGTTTGCGTGTCAAACGGGTTGAAATAAACAAAATTTTCTTTTGTGTTCCGCCATTATTTTCAGCTTCATCTCCCTTTGATTTAATCCTATTTACCATAATTGATTTCTTTGATGAAACAATTAAAAATATCGATTTTTTCGATGGATTGTGTGGAATTCTAAGTATTCCATCGTGTGTTATTTCCCTAAGCCTATATCTCAAACTTCTCATTTTGCATTTCGCCCGGGATTCTATTTGGTGATTCATACTTACGTACACAACAAATGCAGTTCATTTTTAAAGCTTAGTGATTACTCTTTGCCTCAATTCGACGAAAGTGGCACGCTTGATGAGATAATCAATAATGATTACATGTAATAAAACCTACTTAGCCTAGGTTACATTTACGAGGAGAACTTGCGCAATACTTTGATAGAAAGCAGAAGTTCGGCGTTTGGATGATCAATTATTTACGCTGTCTGTTTAGCCACAAAAAACATCTTTACAACGCATTTTTATAATTATAACATGTTTAATATTTCAAGTCATTAAACATTTAAATAAACTTGAAACTATCTCTCTTTAAATTTATTTTTATATAAAACATTTATACCATGAGATAACTATTTAATGGAGTTACTATGCAATCTATCAGTTATCTATGCGTTAATACTTATAAGTATTATAATAAGTATTCGGGTCAATAGGCGGAAAGCAGGCTTGTACCTTAAAAATAATCAGTAAATCTCACAAGATTATTTTATTAGGTCATGCACTTCCTTATTCGGGTATCTTTCGGCTTATAGCGTCTAAAATGATCTCAGTGAAATTAATTGATTTATTTGTTTTTAACGTCATTTTACGTTAAAATACGGTACACAAAAATTATGAATTTTCTTCTTAAAGGTAACCTTTTCATCGTAGTTAAATCATAATGACCTTAAGTTAATCGCAGAGAGAGGTGAAAATAAGAGATAAAATATTAAGTAAACAAAACCCCTTACGAAATCCGGTATCTTTTCTCGCAAAGGGTGCAAGAAACAATTTTTCCCTTTCTCAACGTCTTTGTGACCGTCAGTGAAAATTATAGATTTATCTTGGGGGAAGGGGAGATAGATCTGCATATGGTTAGGTTAAGTGATTGTTCATATTAGAATACCATGATATAAGTACATCAAAATATCTATGTTGCGAGCGTTAAACAGCTGAAACGCCATGAGTGTGCAATTATGTTATTGTCCTCATTTCGGAGGGCCTATCACCTCCATAAAATTCTCATTACTTTTTATTAGCCATAGTGACATATACAGCACACTGACCGTGTAAAGTCTTATTTTTTGCTGCTCAAACATACGCACTCTGAATTGCCAGAAGCCAGGTTGTCGTTTGAGATAGTTTCACGACACAGCCTCACAAGTGCACTTCCCCACTAGTGGGTCTGGTGAAACTTTAAAGGGGGACATAATTGCGCCCCACCTATCGGAAGCTCCTCAAAGTTCAATAATCGTGCTCAGATCATTGACCATAAATATATAAATGCTGAATTTGACGTTATTTATCAGTGCACCTATCTCAAATGTTTTCATTACGTGGCGATTACGAACGCTGTGAATGGGATTTTTCTCACTTCATCCCATGTTAATGTCCTGAAAGCTCTCATAGGCTAATAATTCTGACTTAATTTGGCACACCGGACAGAGATTCTATGAGTGCGTAAGACTATGTTTGAATACTTGTCTGATCAAATGCTTTTATAATTAAATTTCTTCCTTTTTGTGTTTATAAATTAGTGACTTCTTTCTTTGTGGATTTTATTGATGTAAATCTAGAAAGAAAGACTATTATTACATGTTAAAACTACTTTTTAATGCTTATTTGAAACGGCTCTTGAAAAGTAATAAAAGTTAATATTTCTTTTATTTCGCCGGCATCAGGGAGAGACGTACTAAACAGTTACAACGGCATCTGCCGGCGACTTACTCCCACGTGCTCGGCAGATATCTCTCACGCTTTGCCCTCACGCATTCAAGGACTCTGGCTAATGTGTACGAGGGCTTTGTTCATAGTTTTACAGAGAAAAATGAAACCTAGAAAACGGAATAGTAAACCATGAAAAAGGCATGTGCATATGCTCGACAAAGTCATCGAAAGCGTATATAGCACCTACGAGCACCTCATGGATTGGAGTCACGGATTCTTAACCTAAATCTAGCGGGGACTTCGGCTCTAGGGTGGCTTAACATTGTAAGCCATCGACACAATCCACTAACGTCGGCGACATATCTCTCTCTACCTGTATTTGATTTATTATCCAGTGGTAGAACTTTCTTATCTCATGAGAGGAGGATGAATCTTTAATCTGAATGCAGGCAAAGTTTCAACATGTTTAGTTGAATATATAATGAGCATACAAATGAATGGCAAATTATAGCCAAAGATGAATTGACGCATTATTTAAAATCACAGCTATACAGCAAGTTAAAAACTTCGTATTCCTCAAATGTTCATATTTCGTCTATTGTGGCCATTAACCTAGACACTTTCTAGACTAGAATTTTCAACTTACTAGAGTTACTTGTTTCGCAGATTCGATGACCATTTTATGATTAACTTTTAAAAATATTAAAACAAAAGATATTCGACCATGCTTAATTATTTTAACGGAAATTTATTCACCAGAAACTCAAAAGCCTTTGCCAAGGCTAATGGTGAATGTGGGGAACTCACTATCGTTAAATGTTGAACCACCAGCTAACACCCAAATGATTTACCATCCTTTTAGCAGCAACGAACTCCAAAATTTGAGCAATAGAACATATCACCGTCCAAATACGAACCACCAGTTCCCGCTGATGAAAAAAATCTTTGAATTTCTCGACACGCGCCCCCTGCGCCAGTACTAAAACTACTTATGTAACATTTTTCATCGTTTCTACGAATCGGCATTTAAAAAGCAAGCATATTTCGATTACGTTCAAATTCGATATTAGAAAAAGGTTGGTAGATTCTCCTTTTGCTCTTTATGATGAAATGTCCTGACCTGATTAGTTAAAAAGTTAGCAGAAGTTAGATTAGTTAGCAGAAAAAAATTCACTGAACGTACCATAAATACCATAATTTTTATAACATTACAATCGATAATTAATACTAAATTAATACTAACTTAAATATTTACTTGAGGGAATATTTAAAAGACTTCAACAAAGAATTAACAATGTCATAAATAAGTATTTATATGATAAGAAATCTTAGCCAAGGGAGTAAGCTGCTGGAGACTGAGAAGAATCGCTTTTTACGCACCTAGTATCATCCTATCCAGTGGACCGAAAGATTCTTGAATGGCACGAAACCTGACTTTCAAAACTAACTATCAAGAATACCAGTAGAGAAGAGGGAGACATTTTTTAATAGAAATCCATTTGGAAAATCTTCGTTATGAAAGAAAAAAATATATTACGTGGAAAAAGATCACATATATCGGTCATTTACATCAATGAAGTCTACACCTTGGGTATCGGAGATGGGAGACAATCATTAAATAACGAAGTGCCTCTTCCCAAAGAAGGGAAGATTCATCGCCTATCATGGAACCTGACCTCTAATGCCCAGTAGGGAAACTAAAAATATTTCGTACATAAAAAACTGCCTAACTTGCAGGGGATTTACTTAGAGGACAGGGGACTTTCGGCTTTTTCACGATAAAAAGGTAAATTCATATTTGAACAGCAAATTCTTGGTATACATATTAAAAGAATAAAAAAATAGAGCTGCCATTTTCTTTTGAGGTTAAAATGATGGTTAAAATTTATCATTTAACACAGCGTCATAACGGGGCATGTCATCGTCAAATATCAGAATATCTATTCCTATTAATAATGAAAAACACTTTGTTACTTCCACAAAATTCACAGTTTCTATTTTATTACCGGTTTCGGCTATTACACCATTTTCAAATACATACAATATATGGTGGGGGCATTTCTTCCAGAGATTATTTGTGGACGTCTTTCTTACTTTCAACCACAAAATGTGTCATGGGTTTAATTTTGATTTAATTATCTATCCCTACTTGAAAGAAAGAACCCTAGGCCTCCTAACACCCAATTCCGTCGACAAGAAATAAATTCGAACACAGTTTCTACGCATGAAAATTTTTCTTCATATACAAAGCAAAATCTTCTCAAGTCTTTCTTCCAGAGATTATTTGTGGACGTCTTTCTTACTTTCCACCACAAAATGTGTCGTAAAAGTGCAAAAGTAAAGCAAATACTTTCATTGGTCATTTTTGCGAATGAAAAAATTATTTTTGAAATACAGAGATAGAGAGCTGCCCACGATCTTCAAATCTCAAACAACAATCCCTAAATCAAAGGAAATGACCCTTTCTCGTCATTACATACGGCCCTCAATAATAGCCAAGACAACTAGTCAAAGTTCGTAAGAAGAGTTCTCTCCTTCAGCGAAGCAAAAACTTCCAAAGTCTTCCAGCTTGCAAGTGATTCTTGATATGGTATGATGTTTAAGAAAACGACCGATAGCTAAGGTCATTTGTGCCAAGAGGGAAGGGTTAGGAGGGATTGGTGGAGAGAAACCCAGCAAATATTAGCCGGCTCTTCACGAAAGGCGCCAAGAGAACCACGGCATAACGTCCCATCCGACGGACGGAATGCTACACTGGTATTGCCCTCCT
Source organism: Ischnura elegans (assembly GCF_921293095.1). NCBI lineage: Eukaryota > Metazoa > Arthropoda > Insecta > Odonata > Coenagrionidae > Ischnura > Ischnura elegans. The sequence continues at coordinate 81,717,423 of NC_060249.1, read as the reverse complement.
CAAGGCACTCAAGCAGGGATCGGGCGACTTCTGGAAAATCTCTGCTACCGCCGGGATTTGAACCCGGTTCAACTGGTTGTGAATCCAGCACTCAAGCCACAACACCAACCCGATCCACTGGGTAATGCTTTGTGGTACCTAGTCGTTTTGGTTTTCACGAAGAAATTTAGTAATTCCAGAGTAAAAAATTTAAGCGAATATATTCGTACGCCATTTATGCGATAGTAAAGAATTGCTGCTTAATCTTGATTTACGACCCTATTGATGCCGAAACCGCGCGACCATGTTAAAACTCTCATGGAGTTGTACTGTCACGTGTATAGGTATAAAACAGCTATCCTATTTCCGGAACACTTCAAACACGTTTATTTACCTAAAAATGTCTACACAGTAACATATAATTCGTTCCCAAACACGCCATTTAACGAATCCTTCCAGTTCCTGTCTCCAGGAAAATCCTGTTGATTTTCCTGTCTCCAGTCAGTAACCACTGTTGGCAAGGCTCCCGATGATTCCTCCGCTATTGTACGAAGTATTATGATAACGCTTTAATGGTAAAAAGTTATCTTTGACGGAAAGAAACATGAGGGGTACTAACTATCGTCAAATCTCAAAATGCCAATTCCCATTGAACAGGAAACAAGCCTTCACTCATCACGGCACCTGACTTACCCATAATGCCAGCCAACAAAACTACTTGTAGTACGTTTCTTCAATTCCTCGCCCCCTCCACCCTTCCCTTCCACCGCTGCTGCGCGAGCGCCGATCCCCTCCCCCCGCGGGGAAGGGGTTGAAGGGAGGGGGTGGAGGGGGAGGGTTCGTGATAGTACTCCCCCCATATCCCTCCCTCTTCGCCAACCGCACACTGCTCCACCTGCTCCCGCTCCCACCTGTCCGAGCGATTCCCTTTCTCTGCACTGCGAGGACTCCTCACAACTTGGGCCGCTTTACCCGACGGTGGATATTCGGATAGCAGGACGGCCGACTCCTCCTCTCACGTCCCTCCACCCACGACTCGAGACGTTCTTCTCACCTTCCCTCGCATTATGGGGCCGCAGGACTGACCGGAAGCTTCCCTCTGCTTCCCCCATCCGAGGAGGAGATTGACTCCGCGTGCCACGGAGGCGACCCACACGGAGGACACGGCCGAAGCGCGCGTTGAGTGAAATACGACCGTCGGAGAAACGAATTAGCCGCGTGGTGCAGAAGGTAAACATTGCGCTTCGCTTCCGTAACGCGCCAATCTTCGCCGCGAACGCAATACAAGTCCATCCCGCAAGAACCGAAGCTACTGGCCGAGAGGAAAGGTATTAGGATGGGAGTGGAAGGTTGGAGAGAAAATTGAAATGGGCCATAAGGACACCAAGATGATAGCAGTTGGCCGACCCATCGGACGAGCAGTTGATTGAACTTGGATACATATACTATCCATTAATATTTTTCTGCTTTCCCGTTAGGAATCATTCTTTCGGAACGTGCGCTTACGACTCAGAGGAAAGGCATGTTGATGATAGTAGAAAGAAATTTGAAGAAGAGCTTAAAAACACCAAGAGGATGACTGCTCGGCAACCCATTCGGCAGAGGGTGAATTGAGCTCAAGCTTCGAACAATAATAGGCGCTTCCAACCCAAAGGAAAGGATTAGGATGAAAGAAGAAAGTCGCTATGAGGATTGAGAAAGGGTATGAGGACATCAAGAGGTTCCAACTGATGGATGCTCTATGTGCTCTAATCTTGGACTCCACAAAATATTCAAAGATAGATTATTCACCACCAATGAGATTTAGACGTCAAACCGCGTGAATCGGTGTTTTCTTCTGAGAAGGAAGGATAAGAAGTAAAGACGTGAAGTATTATGAAGAAAGGAGGAAAAAAGATACCAATGACACAAAAGTTTGGAGACTAATTCAAGGGACTGTGTACTTAATTAGAAGTTCTGCGTTCTTCAAAAAATATTCAAATGGTGGATAAATCACTATAATAATACCTTATAAGGACTTGAACCTTAGTCCATCTGGATCAGACTACAGTAATCTAGCCGTCGTATTTTATCTCTGCACTAAGTGGAAGGAAGAATACTCGTGAGGGTGGAAACGGCCCTAGGGTGGACAGCAAGATAGAACTTCCGCGTTAGAAGCTAGTTTAACAGCCCCAGGGGCAGCCCGACTACTTGGCCAAATCTTCCTCGTCCTGGCTTACCGGCCTTACTCCCTGCGGCGAGCCGACGGGAGACTAGCGTCCCGCTGGAGGATAGACGTCACAGCGTGTTTCGTACTTCACATCCCCTAGGATTAATTCATCTGTCAGCCACCATCCAATGTTATACTGTGCTGCGAAAAAAACTTTCCTTCTACCTTAAGGGAATACAACATTTAAATAAAAACGTTTCATTTTCTTAGACTACAAAATTCTCAAATGTTTTTACGAAAACAACTCTCGGAATTATCCAAATAGGATATGAAAAACTGGGAGGGGGATAGGTTAATTAGAAAGGTGTGAAGTTGTGCTTGTATATTATTAGTCTTTCCACGAGGTGTGAGTGTTATTTACCCTGAGCCGTATTCTCAGAACCTTAACCCGTTTCTCTTTTGAGACGCCCACGGTGCCGCTTTCCATTATCGTCCGCTCTTTTATACATGCTAGGCGGAAGAAGAGGCTCTGAGTAAGGCGCAGTGGAAGGGAGATCTGTGTGTGTATTTGATGGTGGTGGTAGTGAAGGCTACTCCCTCATAATGGACCGTGAATCGCTCCTTTGAATGGCAGCTAGGAGGAGAAGAAAGGCAGACCCAACTGCTCTGACCTTTGGAGTGTGTTAGAGAGGGAGGAGGAGAGGGAGATAATAGTGAATAGGGATAGAGAAGGACATCTCATGCCTATCCAAACCGAACCAAACCTCGAAGTCATCACGCGCTCGCTGACCGACTAAAAACAGTCCAATACACATTTCTCCGGGGACCTTTCGGCTCTCCAGGACGAAAGGAGGGATGAGAGATAAGGCGAATAGAGTAGGGTGAGTCTCCGTCCCATTAATCGGGCATACATTTAAATCTCGACCACGTCTGCCTACTCTTTCATCATTCACATAGACACGCACACGGACGGGAGGATACACAAACACAATCTTTTTTCTCTCCGGAGTCATCTCTCTCCCCATTGGTCCTGCCATATCCCCCTCCTACTCCTCCCTCCCACTCCCCCCCTCCTCCTCGGGGTCCCCCTTCCACCGTGTCGCTCCTGCGCGTCCTATACACCTCCCTCAACGCCGCACAACCCGACTCGAAGCCCTCTCCTCCTCTCATACCTCGTGTAACTCCCTCGCCACTCTTACGAACGCTATATCGCCGTCCCAAAAAGCCTTTTCCTCTTGCACATTCCGGCCGTGCGTACGGCGAACTCGATCGTGTTGTTAGCGGACGCGCGGATGTTTTTAACAGTGCGCTCATTACGGCAGTGATCTACGAAAGTGGATTTATTCGGCCGCTGACCGTGCCAAAGGTTTTGTAATTCTGAATTCATGTGTGCTAGTAAAAAAAAAAACAGGATCGAGAAGAGTGATTTCATAAACCGAGTTTTATAAAAGTGGACTTGAACGTGGTGCGATCCGAGGATATTGTCAAACGGACAATTTAGTTATCTAAATTAGCAAGAGGATAGGAAGTGGATTATTATGACTGTGACACATGAAACATTAAATTCGTGTGGCAAAAGAGTGATTTTTATTTCGCACGCGATAGATTGTGCGAAAAATTTAGATTTATAAATTAGTGGAAAAGAAGAAAAGTTTCCAACAAGAACTATTAAAATTGCGCTTTATAAAAAAATTGGACATCTTGCCACCGTAGATAGAACCTAAAGTTCTGTCTTGCGGAAAATTGAGGTGTATAAATGACGGAAAAAGAGAGGAGCAAGACGAGTGTTCAATAAGAACTGTTACTACGGATTTATGCGGAAGTGGATTTAACGAAGGTGAAAAAACCAGGGGTTTTTACTGCTGATAATTTATATGCATATATAAACAAAAGGAGGATTAGAGAATATTCGTGAAAATATTAGTGTAGTTTTAGAGAAGTGGGGGTGCATTCACAAGGGGTGGAAAGAGGGATTTGGGGCGAATAAAAAAAACTCCCTCGTTCATCCCCACCCTCCGTTGCCCGTTCCGCGGATGGTGGCGGCATCGTAGCCGGGGAGGGGGTTGGTTTTGCGAAGTGGGGTTGGCGGTGGAGGATAAGGGTGGGGAGGAAGAATACACGAGACGTGAGACGCGTAGTACTCGTGTCGGAGCCGGGAGAGAAGTGGGCCCCGACAAAGTTCCCTCCTCCCCACGAGCAAGAAATAGTGTCGATCTCTCCGCGGAGGTCTCTCTCCACGGACCGCGGGACGAGAGGACGGAGACTCCGCAAGCCGGACGTGTTGCCGTCCCCCGAGTTGACCGCTATCCATCGCCGAGCTCCTCAACCATCATTCCGCACGGAATCACGTCTGCGTGGCGTGGAGTGGCCCACCGGGACTAGTGACGACTACAGATAACACGTCCCGAGCTGAGTTTGTAAAAAGAAAAACGCGTGGTTCGCGGTGTTCGTTTGCTTTCCTTAACGCGAGTGCGGTGGTTGTCGGGAAGAGGACTCCGGAAGTGTTCCCCTGGTGTTGTTCTCCTTCTTCTTCATCTTCTCCGTAACCTTCCTTCTGGATTCAGTATTTTCGTGAAGCGGCCGCGTCGTGCGCAACATGATGGGTCTACTTCCCGTGGTTGTCCTAGCGGTCGCCTGTCTCCTCGGTGGTGAGTACCCTATACCCTCGCTTCTGAAAACTTCCGTCCGGTGGTCCACATCACCCACAAGTTAAACCCTGATCCTCTAATCACAGATAGAGTAGACTGAGGTTCTGCATTATCTCTCATTATTATTAGTTCAAATATCATAAATGAGAACTTAAGGGATAGTGGCAGATTTAAGTTTCTACTGTGACAATAACAACGGAAATTTAAAATAATTAACATTTGTGGGAAAAGAGCAAAAATAAATAGTTCGCAAGTATTTCAAATTATCAATATTATTTTTTCCCTTGGAGATTAGCAAGATTTAAAAACGACTTAGCGAGGCTTAGATTTCCATGAAAAATGTCACATGAAAACATGAAGAAATCCATGAAACTTTAATCAAAAGCTATCAGCGTAGGTGTACTTGTTTGTGGGCTATTGAATGCTTGATTTTTTATGGTAAATGGAAATGAATAATTATGAGGATTTATTCGAAGAAGTAACTCACAGTAAAAAGGCGAGTTCATTCATCAGCACTTGAAATGAATGTACTGCCTTAATGAAGTTGAGTCAGAAGAAGGTTTATTCTCAACTTTTATATCATAACACGAAAAAATGACTATGAATCGTTCTTAACGAATCATTAATTTATTCTTGCCAAGAAATTGCAAAATCCCAAGTTACGCTATAGGACGCCTTACACTTCACATCGATATCCGTGAAAAAAATTGGCGTCAGCGTGAATGTATGTTACAAACTACTTAAAGCATTAAATTATAACCGCATCACATTTCACTTCTTTTGTGACCTAGTGTCACGTGAAAAGCATGCAGGGAATATGATGTGCACTGTTGAGCGAAGATAATGGAAGTCACTAGGAATCCTTTCTCACCTAATATTATGGCATGATTAACTTCTAAAATGGGATACTTTCAATTTTTTCACATTAGCAAATGCTCATCACATTTACTACTCATTCAACACGCCAGACTACTGAAATAGTGTTAAAAAATAAAATATTTTATTAATTTGGCTAAATACCATTTCATGAAAAACTGATTTAGAAAAGTACTAAATTTTCTCGAATATCCAGCATTATACGCCGTCAGGTTATGAACAGGCTCTCCATTTCCAGGAACACTGAAGTAATTAACAATGAAAGCTCTTGAATAGTAACCAACCGTGGAGATTAATTTACTCAGCCGTTAAGCATGTCGCTCATGTGTGTTTACTTTGGAGCAGATTCACTCCCGGTTAGGGGCTTTCATCTGGCTTCGCACACCCACCCTACAAAGCTTAATCCGCGGCTGGAGTAACTCGCACAGAAATTTTCAACTTCACTATCATACACGCCATCTCGAAACAGCGTTAACGACGGCTAACTTGTTGAAATCACGACTTTTAATGCATAGCGCGGTCGCATGGTCGCGTAAAATGACAAATTTTTTAACACTCTGTGGCCTTTCGGCTTTCTCTTTTTTATTTTCTTTTTTTTTTCGGTCAATCCGGGCCTAAATTTAGGCCTCCTCTTAAATTGATGCCATGGATCGCCGTGGCCACGAGGGGAATTTGAACGAGATGAGTAATGACGCAAAATTTATTGGAGGGAGATTGCCTGCGTGTAAGGGATGAATATTCATAATTAAATACGGAACTTTGACACGGGTCAACTTTGAGATGAACGACAACACTTATTTTTATCCCGAGTTTTTGAAAATTCTTTATTTCTTTATTTTAACAACTTTTTCTCGCGGTCGGTGAACCGCTTGATCATGTAGTCTATTAACGATCCAAGGCTTCAAAGTTTATTCACAAATTCAATGTTTGAGGCTCTTTTTTCACAAATAATTTGCAATGGCTTATTTTTCAAACAGAACTATGTATTTTGCGATAGGTTATTACATCTCCATCATCATTTAATTCAGTTCGTTGGTTGACTCATAGACAATGTTTCAAAAATTCCAAAATTTCTTGAGCTTCAAACATCGGCATAGTCATCGACACGGTCCAGATGTTAGTACAGAATAATAATGGTGAAGGCAGAAATATGATTCCAGGGCTCACATTCATATTTTTACAGAGATAAGGTATGAAATATCAGTCAGAATGAGGGGAGTGAGTATAACGTATTATTATCATTGGTTATTATTAATTTAGTGGTTGTATCGTGATTTTTTCCGAGACAAAATATTAACCACACTGCTTCTTTAACTCTCCAGAATTTATTCAACGCCTTGCAAATCTCAAATCGAATTCACGTCTCTCTATATCAAGTTGCTTTTCTAAATGTATTTATCAGTATATTACTTCATTTCTATGCGATGATTATTATCAGTATTGTGTCAAAATTCGTGTACTATCTGCAGGTACTTAAGTTTAATCAGTTGAACTTAGGCTTCAAAATGACTATGGGATGGTAAATATACGTACAGTAAGATAAAGACTTTCCCAGCTAATAAGGATGGCCAAATTGTCCAACCAAGTTACATTCCAATTAGTTATATAACATTTCAGCCCAAAATAAAACAAAAATGTAGAAAATCCAATAAGAATAAAAATATTTGAAGTTTATATCTGATATGTAGTAATTCCAGTGCAATGATTGCAGTAGCATATTAACCTTCTGATGCAATATTTAAGAAATACTATCGTGACAGTTACCAAAATATTCAAAAATGCAAGTAATTATTTACAGTTGAATTATTTAATGCAATTTGAAAGTCCGAATTAGTTAAGTTTCAATGCCTTTCGTATCATAGATAGAACAATGGATATTCCAGAGAGATTAACAGCGGGGATAAATTTGGCTAAGCAATCTTTATGTTTTTCTCTGGCTAAAATTCAACTTAAAATGGAATAACACTTAAAGCCCATTGAACAAAATTAGTAAGTAAACAATATGTCAAAGAAAATTTTTAACTTTTCAACTGCTATGGTGTAACTTAAACGATTTTTCTGTATTTTTTTATCCATTTCATCTTTCTTCGTCGAAGGAGTGATTATTGTATTAACCTACTACAAGCTAATAGCATTTACGAGGAATAAGGACTAACACCATTAACGCTATTTTTATCACAAAACGGATTCTTTCTCACGTTATTAGATAACTCTAAGGGATCATTAACAACATTAATTGAATAAAAACAAGCATAACTCAAATTTATTAAAATGTAAAATGGAGACGCTGAACAAAATTGCAAATTCGTGGCATAATGTGAAAGTCTGACCTTTTCAGGCATTTGAATTATGAAAACAAAACACTCCATGAAAAAGTCAGAGTGGGAGAGCAGTGAATTCATTCACAAATAATGCTCATCTCGTAATTAAGAATTTAGCCGCAGGGCGTTTATGTGAAATAACTAAATTGGCCTTAAACTAAAAAAAAATACATAAGTAGTAAATATTTAGCCAAGCATTTTCCTACGTTCAGTAAATTTTTTAGGGTTCTTCAGATCTAGGAAATAGTTAAACGGAGCACTAGAACTCAGTAAACCACCACTTCTGTGAAAGAAAGAATTGTTTCTCTGAATAAGTGAAATTATCTGAATTTAAATATGCCATGCTGTACGGTGAATAGGACGTATAAGTCATTCTAGAGCAGTCATACTCTATATTAAGTTGCTGACGCACGCCTGCTTTAAAATTCTCGCTACAATTTCAGAGCGTAAAAAAAGACCCAAGACAAAAATTTTACCCTGATAATTATTTATATTTTACATTTAAGTACTCTTTGCTAGGGCTAAGCTTTAATAACCAAATAAATTATAGACATCGAGATTGATGGAAGTTTCAAATGAATAAAACGACAGGAAATAGAAACAGTTGAGATGGAGTAATACCTCTTCCCAAAGCTTATTAAATGCTCGTTGAATTGCTTCATAAATGAGTCAAAATAGAGACGGAGCAAATCAAGTTTGATAAAAATTCAAATTCTCGTAGAGACGACAAAATTAACTACAAACATCATCCGAAGCAGATTTTTTTAACAATGGAAAAGGACAAGGGGAAGCACACGCCTATTACTATTTTATCATTTAGCACTCAACGAGCTCTTGGATAGTTCAACAGAAAGTTTAACAGAAATGAGGAAAAGAATTAGGGTGGGAGAGCTGAGACGTTGGAAAAGTAAGAGAAAAAGTTCGTTTTTAGCTGTAGGCAGAGGGAACTGGGAGGGGATCAGAGGGAGGCAGCAAACTTGGAAAGGACAAGGGGATAAAGAATTAAATATCAACCCTCGGAGGGAGAGGGGGTATTGAGACCAGGGGGCAGATTGGCTATCAGGGAAAGAAAGGAAGGGCTATACAGCAAAGGGAGTGAGCAAAGGTGTGTGCAGACGGCGGCGGTGGGGTCAGGAAAGAGTGCGTTTGATAGAAACGGTGGGAGGGAAGTCGGGGGCAATTCCTATCGACATTTACGAGTGAATGGCCCGTAGAGAGAGAGAGAGGGGGGGGGGCGTTCAATTTGTCCGAGAGGAGACTGAGAGGGTGGGATCCGAGATGAAAGGCAAAAGGATAGCAGGCGGGATGAAGAAACGAGTGGAGTGAGTTGAGTTGTGTGAGGAGGGCTGTATGAGTGCCAAATTGAGGAAATCGTTCTCCGCCGTGCGGCCGTATTGTTTTCCGATCTGAATAATAAATGTTTGACTTGATGCGGAACTTGGGAGAGAGCACACACAAAGAGGGTGGAAGGGAAATAGAACTTTCCATTTCGACAAGTGGCCATCGATGACAGCCTTTTTTTTTCGGGTTTTGTTATGGGAAAAATTGAAGGAATGGAAAGAGAGTGAGAGAGATTGAGAGGGACAAGTCGATCTGTTTCGAGTCCTCCCCGTTACCACTGAAGCGAACGATTTTGATGTCAAAGTCTTTCGGAGTGGAAAAAAGGATGTTAATGCATTGTTTTTTTTTCGAGAAAACTTGTTTTTTTTCAACTTGGAGTGCTGCAGCTTCTTGATGAAATGCAAGAAGAGATGAGTGTCGCTTTTAGCATGGGATTTCTTTTCTAGCTTTAATCGCTTCAAAATCTCAATCAATCACTCCATAATTATTTACAAATGCTGAGCAATGGTTGAAAGAATTCCTTATCTGTCACACTCGACCGCATAAGTCTAGCTGTACTTCTATTCCCCAAGAAAATAATTGACTGTTTGAGCTCTACGTTGACTGGGGGTTAGAGTGTGTATACTCCACAGCTTTTCTGCGTGACATAGGTCAGCATAAGATGGTGACGTAGTTGAATTAGGACTGAGAAAGGCGCATTGTTTCATAACGGGCGTACTAAGGATTAATGAGCTTTGAGTCGAATGCAATCTTTTAGTTATGAAAACATGAGATTATGTAATGTGATAATTATTATGGTGCACCTTTTGATGAACAGGAAAATAGATAAAATCACAATGGCATTGTTAACTGCGCACTCAAAACTCCATTGCATACTCCAAACAAAATCCATGAAAATTTATATGAAATTTCGTCATTGATTGCAAGGCGGCTAATTTTTTATGGCTTCTATCTTCAGAGCAAATTAAATGTATTTTGAAACATATTGTGTCGCTAATATTTGTCAATTTCAAATTTACTATCATTAACGTAAACAATAGATGTCAACTGTTACTAATTAATTTTTGGTGGGTTAAAAATGATGTATTTTTAGGCCTTGGATAATAATAAATAATGTTTTCAAATACAGTTTGTTTTAATTATTACCACCACACGACGGAGCCTCTTTTTATAGCTAGTTAAATATCATTATTCCATGTAACCAATAATTTTACTAAAAATATTTTGACTGAACGCAAGCGACAAATACTAATAAATAAAACGTAACGATAGTGATAGATGTCGAATATCAGCAATTGATATAACGGGTTATATACAGATTATTTCTATTCTCTCAACAGAAGAATGCATTTCAGTTGATAAAATAATAATATAAACGGTGCATATATGTATACTCTTAGTCATCTAAAGCATTAAATAAGGCATAAGTTGGTTAAATGAGTGGTATATTTAAACACTATGAAAAATTATTCGATAAAATGGTAAGATAATCGCTATTTTAGGAATAAATTTCCACAGCAGAAATATGAATATTATTCAATTCGTCATACCAACAGCTAACTATTATTTAACCGCCCAAATTTACCTCTTTCAAAAATTCACACAACTATCAAAATCATCGAAAATAATAAACATTTTGTCTCACGCCATAGTTACTCTCTCATGGTGACATACGGAGCCAAATCTATTTTAGGTCAAAATTCACAACCCATCTCGATAAAACTTAATATCCTATGATTGTGATACATTTCAAATCAAGAGCATTTTCGGTCATCAAGATGAGATAGTCGTGACTCGGAATCGACTATTGATTCCCAAGGCATTTATGTTTGCCGACGGATATATCCGCCATAAGCACATTACTGTCCCTCGAAACAAACCCGAATAACCCAAAATAACTGCATTTCGATTGAAAATTATTTTTTTATTTTAATAGTGACCAATTCTTAATTATGTGCACAAGAATTGACCGCAGGATGTTAGCAGCAGCTTATGGATATGTATGATGGGGAAAATTACAGAATACCACGACAGGGTTAATTTATTCTGAGGGTAAAATGATTTCAGAATTTTGAGTGACGAATACAATTCCAATGCTCACATAAAAGATTGTTAATTTGTTTCCTAAGAACTAACTATTTTTCATTTAAAAGCAGCTATGGAAAAAGCACTGATGGATCTACAGTAAGGTTTCCTCGCGGAAGGATTTTATATCGGCCAATAGTCAACAAGAGATTCATTGTCGCGACCCCATAGGCGCATGGGAGAGGTAATTTCCAGTCTACGGATCGATTTCCTCCCTGAGGACACTCTAAATTCTGTCTAGTACTTTCTGAAAGCGTTTCTCATCGCTGATTTTTCCCCACTGAATTTTTTAAACTACCCTTCCAAAAGGTATGCTTGAATTTTCTGTGTTCATTTCATGATCTCTAGAATAACATTGTTTACACAACGAATACGTAGCTTCTAAATTTACGTAGGCAAGGTGTAAAAATATAGAATTAACTTTTGTGATAGTAATATTTAATAATTGTGATGATCGAAAAGTCCATTACACCTGGAAAAAATAGCATGAGAAAGTGATGAAACATTTAGTATGTAATGCAATAAACAAAACATATATGCGTTATCAATGATATTTAAACACTTCACTAGGTAAAAACAACTCAAATATTTCCCGAGAATATTTTACTCAATCATTTATGCGCTCGTAAAAATTCATATAGGTTAATACAAACAAGGACTTGAACTCATTGAAACATTCTTTCTCCACTTTAAGAAATAATTACATATCTACTGATACACAAGTAATTCGGCATTGAAAAATTTCATTAGCGGTGAAGTTAGACATTAAAAAAACGGTAATGGCGAAAAAGTTGTTATCACCTGAAAATGCCGTTAGCGTCTTCCAAAGAAAATATTTAAGCACAAAATTTGATTTTTCCTTGTGACTATAGCCGGTAAACTAAATGAGGTGTCTAATCTTCATCAAAATTAGTATGTGTAATGATAATGTAATAAAATATCATGAGAAAATACTTTGAGAGGAAGTGACTTTCAACTATTTAATTGAAATCACAAGTTGATAAAAGAACTTGTTTAAAATTTTTATATTTTGATATATAGGTTAAGTCATTTATCTACTCACGCGTTCTTTTTCAGCAAAACTTATGTATTAGTATTAATTTTCTGTGAATTCGGTGCGCCAGCAGCATCTATAAATGGTGATTATTTCTCCTAAAAATACGCCCTCTTAGTTTTAGATTTTCTTATACTGAATAGATGCTTTTCTCTAGTGAAAAGTGGGAAAAATGGTCTGTATCAATGTAAAATAGTCGAGAATCCAATTTCAATACTTTTTTCAATATTTTTGATAGAATTTAGTTCCTTTGCGATTCTGCTCATCTTGACTTCCTTTGGACAGGACAAATTATTGGTTAACTAAAAATTCACACCCTAAAACGCTGCAATCGATCAATTCGTTTTCCAACTATTCGGGCTTCAATCTCATAATTGAAACCTCGCAGCAAGCGCCGTGTGCGAATCCGCGAGAACACCGTAGAAGAGAATGCATTCAAAAGCTACACTGTTGGCACAAACTTTCATTATCTTTTTTTCATTCTATGCCGTGTTTTTAAATATCTTTATTATCGCTAATATGAGCTGTTGATATATTTTCCATCATTCTGGGATATTTCGGGTAGGGGAAGATGAAATAGGAGCTTAAAAATGAAGAAAATAAGTGAAAAAGTTGCGAAAAAAGGAAAGGTTGATAATTTTTTATGCGTTTTTTTAAATCATTAACGGAAAATAATCCCCCCAAATCTACATCATTATCATTAATTATCATATTTTAGAACTTTTCACCTCTCAAAACCTAATAAGAAATGTAAATGTTAATATAATCCTTTTCATTCTACAAATTATTGCAAAATTGATGAAAATCAGAGGGGGGGCTGCCCCCCAAAAATGGTGGGTGATGGAGGAAAACGGATGCCAAATTCGGATTTAGGAGGTCATTTTACATAAGAATCAGCAGGAATGGTACCAGGGCTCGAAAAAAATTATTTTTTTCCGTCCAGTGTAGTTAGACCAATCCTTTACCAATCAGATGCTCCTAAATTCTCTGACAATTATTGAAATCGAAAAATAGCAGAATTCGGAACATAATTTGTCGACCTCGGTAGCGGCGGGGTTCAGTCCTCGCATGCAAAACCGTAAGTCTCAATTTTACACCATAATAAGAGAAATGGACTATGAATCGTTGTTAACGCATCATTTATGTGTGGGGCCAGGGACGCCGACTTACAAAAAATATTGGGGGGCCCAAACCGGGGATCTTGCCTCGGGAAATTATATAGGTAGTGATTTTAAGTGTTTTAAACATTTTAGAAGAGTCATATGACCAATATTAGAACCCTGATAACTCGAATCTCGATATCTGGACACTCCGGGGAAAATCGGCAAGCCTGACATATTTTTTCCTCACACCCACAACGAATTTTTGAGGGGGCTCGAGCCCCCTCAGGCCCCATGGAGTCGGCGCCACTGTGTGGGGGATAGGGGCAACCTACCCTACCTGCCTATGTAGGTTGCTCTCATCCAGGGCATGGACATTTGTCTCCATTAAATAATAAAATTTAATGAAAACCCCGATGTAAAGGTGTTTCCCCTTTTCAGTAGTGTGCTATTAAATAAATAAAATAAATAAAAAATTGAAAAATCTCAAATTTCAACCACCTGGACTTTTTCCACTGGCAAACTAAAACGCGCGTCACTCCGTGTCATTTCTTTCCCATCTCTCAAGCTGCGCAGCCACGCTCTTGACGCTATCGTGTTCTTACCCGCCTGTCCACCAGCCTTCTTCCCAACCCTCCCAGGACTCCGCACTCCCCACAGTGCGGGGAAGAAAATAAAAACGGCAATAATAATTCCGTGGACGTGCGTAATTCGAGAAATAAACATGGCATTAATCCAGGAGAGTGAGCCGCGTGCAGACACAGCGCGGAAAATGGATAATATTAATGCGGCACGTCGGGATTGCCGCCTCTCGCGTGCGGCCTGGTCGCCTGTCTCGACCGAGTGTCTTCTTTTCTCCTCAACGTGAAGCGAAAATGGTCGTGTTACTGCTCGTTTTTTTTCGCATTCATCAAGCTTGAAAAGTAAAATAAGTGCAAACACAAAAGTCGAGGAAAAAATGTAAAAAATTCAGAGCAGTAGAATGATAATTAGATGTGAATATTTAATGGAGTGCAGAACGACAAAGATTCCAGAAAGCATTTTTATCGGTTGCTGGGGAGAGAGCGTTTTTTTTATTCGTCTTGTGGAGAAAGGGAAATTTACACGCAAACGTCGAGATAAACTTAAAAATTTAACTAAAAAAAATACAAAAAAATGATCAGGGTGTCATATTCGTAATCGGTTATGGATTTGGAAGTTATATGCCAAACTACTGCTATAGAATTTAAATAAGGATTTTTTTTCTAAAGCCCTGACAGAGATATGTAATTTTTAGCAACAGGTTGGAAGAATACTTAATTAATGTTTTAGTCTTTAGGGCGCTTTGAGAATATTTTACCATTGCTTAACCTTTATTACATAGATTTACCGGAAGGCAAATAAAATTTTGAATCCACTAGCTAATTAAAACTAATTATAACGTCCATAAATGCTTCTTCAAAAATAAATTTTTGCAGTGAGATAACCGATTATAAAAAAGTGTATCCTGGAGTGTGAGTTGATTTATAATATAAAATAGAGGTTATTTTAAGACATTGACATTA
Source organism: Ischnura elegans (assembly GCF_921293095.1). Classification (NCBI taxonomy): domain Eukaryota; kingdom Metazoa; phylum Arthropoda; class Insecta; order Odonata; family Coenagrionidae; genus Ischnura; species Ischnura elegans. The sequence goes on along the minus strand of NC_060249.1, from coordinate 81,702,326 downwards.
TGTGCGGAAACATCCAACATAGTAGAAAAAAATTTTGAGATGCCACAAAAACAAATATCTGATACCACAAATCTAATAAATACAACTGGAAGAACTAAAATTTGTCCATATTTTGGTATCGTCAAGTAATAGAAAATTAACTAGGTGAATTTTTTTTAACCTCTGCCTTCATATAAAGTCATTCTGCCAATCAAAGGTCATTTGTAGTCTTTACATAAACATATTATTACACATGTTTCAAATGAACTACATAATTGGAAATATATTTAATGGCTATGGCTTTATCTTTATTAGAACAAATACCGCAAGAAAATTAAAAACTATCGATTGAAATACAAAGGCAGAATTTTAAAAATTACCATAAAGATGTTGCTAGGTAAAAATTGAATCCTTTTGCGGCAGAGCACACGAGGATTAGCAGGTTACTTTGTAAACCCTACCAAGCCATTCTTGTTGCAACAGATATTTATGCAGTACAACTCAAATAACACGTCCTACTTTAATACAGCAGAAATTACCTCTCTCTCCTAAGAAAGGCGACTCCCATCCCTCCCATGACAGGAAGTTGCCAATCCGGAGTTGGTGCGTAGCAATTTACATTCCCCCAATTTTCATTTGCACCAACTATATGTAATGCAGGTATTCTAAGGATTCAACCCATCGGATGTATGCACAATCAAAAAAAAATAGTCAAAAGTGATTATATTTGACACTGGAGTGAAATATTAATATTTTTATGCATTAATTTTCCTTTGGGTTTCCGCAATGCCTTATTTTCAGCGGCGTCCGGATAATTATTGCATAAGTACAGCGAAGAGCCCTATTTTCTCAAAATTTTACTCTAAAGTCAAAGAATTTTATTTTCACACAGCCAAGACATTCTCTTTCAGTCTGATTTCCACCATGATCCAGCCCAGGAGCCCCTTTTCTCTAGCATATTATGTAAACAAGGCTTCGTACCTTAAGCCTGCCTGCCTGGTTCATCCTCTCAAACTCCCCTTAGCTGAGTCCCTTGGCGCCCTCAACCCTCGGTCTAGCCCTTAAACCTTACTTCCCTCAAAAATCTCCTCACCTAAATTTTGTCTTGCAGCCCATGTTACTTTTTGAACCCAAGGCTTGGGAAATGGAAACCAACCACATCAACTTCTCCAAGACCACGAGGGTGCTACTGGGAGATATTTTGTCATCGAAAAAATCGTAACAGCAAAATTTTGAGCAATATGGTTGCCTAATAGGTAATAGTAGTAGTGCGCAGTAGGAGGTAATTATAAATCAATAGACAGTAAATAAAAGTCATTTACTTTATTTACTAGCTTGATATTTTATGCAAAACCATGTTTAACAACTAAATTCAGAATAATATAGGAAATGAAAATCAATAATTAAAGAGCGAAAGATGTGCATCACCATTGACTCTTTATTTTTTAATAGAGGACGACTCGAATATCCTCATTATTGATATTCGATAAAATATCGTCTGTCAAGTTGCCAAAAACCTTTGTTCTGAAAACATTTCGCATTAAAATTATTCCGACAATAGGCTCTGAAAAAATTATCAAAATGAAAACGTATAGCTATCATTATTTTTTCCCATCCCCTTAGTTCCTTGAAAAACAGAAAATACCAGGAAGTATATGTTTCCTTGGCATTTAAAAGCAGTTTTTCCTTATCATTTCTCTTCCTCCAATAAACGTTAAGGCTGTAAAAATTTCTTGATAGAATGCTAAAAGTGAAATCATCTTGAAGTAATTGGCTTATTTAGTTCCTATCTATACTACCTCATTAGATATATGCAAGGCTTGTCAAAGGAGGCTTCATATTCCACATGGGTCGTAAGTAATTTGCGTTTCCACCGGTCAATGAACTCGCACTTCCAGTATGATTTCTTATTTGTTTTCTGTACTGGTTTATATAGCAAGACCGTTATGCTAATATTTATTGCGTGCAGTTCCATTTTCGAATTTACCAAAGAAAATTTTCTCTTAAAAACTATGAGATAGCTCCTCCGTTTTAACGCAGGTGATAAGGTTCCCCAGTTCCCAACAGGACTGAAATTATATGAAGTAACGCCTAGAATAAAGCCGTTGAAACGCTACATAATGAGACCTCCATATTATTCAAATGCTACTCTACCGAAGAAATGTCAAGTTTGAAGTGGTGGTGCGATACAAAAAGGAGCTTATAATTCTTTCTGAATCTCTCGCAAATATTATGAACTTAGAAAAGAACGCGTAATCACATGACAATGGGAAAGATATCGAGATGAACAGATAGTTGTGGCCATACCTATAATGCGGCGAAGTATAGGGATTTGTACGGAGATTCCATTCGCTTTATGGTATTTGGTCTCTATGGAAACTCATTCCGATATGGCTATGTCCCATGTTATACATAACTTTTAATCATCAATACACGGTATGTCGACATTATCCTGAATAGAGTCCCAAATCTCCCTCAATGGTTCAGAGATGTTCGTGTATTCACCACGTTTCGAGTTTCTTCTGATTTCGTCTTTACCAGACTTCTTTACTCTCATATAGCATGGAGAAAGGAGTATATGATTTAACACTTTCCCGGTGAACAATATTAGATTAATCTTACCCGCGCGGTATCCCGAGAAGATTTTTCAAATGGAGAAAGGAGATTTAAAACCACCTGCATATTAAGGCCACATGCAATGTGGTACCAAATTATTTCATTCATATAATATGTAACCTGAACAGTTATGCTGTTTTTTCTTTTAAAACTTTATTAGATAAATATAACAATTATCATAAGGAAAGATTTACAGCAATATGTTATCGGTTAAATGTGCACGGGTACACGCGTACACATTTGCGAAAATGTGCAAAAATGTGAGCATCAAAATAAGAAATTATGTGCGAAAACAATCGTTTGACCTGACCAGGACTTGAACCCATAATTCCCGTTTTCCGCTCGAATGCCACCCACTACCGCGCTAAGATATCATAATTCGAAGAAAATATCCAAACGGATTTATTTATTTATTGTCAATTGTAAAATTTACGCGGTACTAAGCGTTATTAAGTAAGTGCTTATTAATAAGACATCTAAGGGAGGGATTTTATCTCATTTACTTCAATATTAAAGGACAGTCAACACGCTAAATATCCATAAATATCATGTATAACAATTATCAACGACATTACTAATTAATAGAACCAAAAATATAGGTAAACTACTATCAGTGTGGGTTTTTAATCATTCTTAACCTATAACTTCTGAGGTCATATTATGCATTTAATCCAAGTATAAACTTATGACACTAAATACGTTGACTCCAATCGCTCTCTCCTTGCAGAACTTTCTCTCTAAGCCTCCCCTTGGGACTGCTTTTGTCATTCCTACTGTAATGCTATCTTTCTTGCTTTTCACTTTGCATCCACGCATCTCACACCGCACCCCTCCACCGTCCTACCTCCAAGACCTCCTCCTCTTTCTTTGGCTCACTTCACATTTTCTTTTCTTCACAACTGCCCCCTTTATGTCCCTCTGTCCCCTTCATTTTTATTTATATGATGTATCCTTCTTGCCAAGAATCCCTTTCCTCTCCTTAAGCTCCTCATCCCGAGGTTTCTCACTCTTTCCCCCTCCATATACCTACGCTTTTCTTCTTTATATTTTCCTCTCTTCTGAGCCACATCTTACCTCCCTTACCTTTTCCTCGCATCATTCTTCGTCCTACATTCTTCCCCTTCGCCACTTTTGTCACACCAACTTCAGTCTCCCACCTTCTCCAAACTGTCTCTTTCTTATTCTTCACCTCAGAGCGGCGGCGAAGGCGCGTCCACTTGCCGTGACTGATGATGCCATTGTTGCGATGCCATGGGCGTTGAAGTGCCCGCCTCGGACCTTGAGTCGTCACCGCGGAGACCTCGGCAACTAAAATCCGCAAGCCTTTAAAGGTTTTGCAAATGCGAAATCTCGCGCGCGCGCAAACACTTTACTTCTCGAGAGACCAAAAGTTTCGTCCTTTTCCTCTCCTGCCTTCCTTCCGTACAGTGCCCTCGCTTCCTTTATTACCCATTCTGCTTCTATCGTCGTCTCCATCTCCCACTTTACCTTTCACTTTTATGACCGCCTACTCCGCTTGCATCTGCTTTCCGAAACTCGGGGAAAAGTCGAGACCAAGACGTGGAATCTTTCGCAGCGACACCATCCCTGTTTACAATGAGTTAGACTGTTTCGTATCTCTATCGTATCAAGCTCAACTTTTTGAAAGTTCATTTTAAATTTATTGAAATGAAAAATGTGTAGTATTCCACCAATTTATGCTGAGGTACGACTAGTTTCAACGTAGCGGCGTCATCATCAGGTACAAAGAGTCGAAGCCAAGATAAAGTTATCATATTTGATCCAGCTCATGAGGGAGGAAGAAGGTGGGTTGAAGGGATGGACACTTCTAGGCGGGGTAGGATAGGGTTGCAAGGGGTAGGGCCGAAGGCCGTTGACCAGTTTGAATGCCGAAGCATCGAAATTAGTCGTACCTCAAAATAAATTGGTGAAATACAACAAAGTTTTTTTCCCATTTGTTACACTGCCTCTTTCTATTGGTATTTTGCACAAATATTTATGAGAGATCATTCATGATATATTTTTTCAAGTATTCATTTTTCACCCTTAAGCACCTTACTTCCGTTCTATGTGGTGATGTTTTTGAGATGTCTAATACACTTGAAGGAATATTAGTTCAAATCTTTCTGCGTTAATGAATTATGACCGGTTTGTTGCTCGTAAATAAGGTATCATCAGGTCAAATTTTCATGAATGCTCAGCCAGTGAATTTGATTTATTATAAGCTTCTCCACTACGCTTCGAGGCTTGAATAGGTCCTTATTATTAGTCTAAATAGTTGACGTGGAAATGCTCAGACTTCGATACATTACTTAGTAAAAAGAAAATTCACGCAGATGAAAAACCAGAGAAGATAACATTAATTATATTAATCAGGAAAGCTTGTCATTCAAGTATTTGGTTTTCTCCGAGTTACTTTCACTTTAACGTTCTCTTATTCCTCCAGTTTCATCCAGTATTTCCGGAAGCTATTTCTCAATATCTCCTATTTTTTGACCATCGATAACAACAAACTCATCGTCTTCCGATGATACTTCGTCATTGCCCATACTTTTTCCTCGATTTTGACTCCACCTCGCCGTAATACTGAGTATTATCAGCAATGGAGAGATTCCGCGAAATAATGGAGGAGGTGTACAAACTACGGTTTCATCATTGGCATTAAGCAAATACCTCGCCGAAAATTACTGGCATTTCTTCTTATTTAACTTTCAGCTGGAATCCTAGAGTGCCTAACAGTTAACTTTTTGACATTTTTTAGCCACCAGTAAAAACTATTATCCCCAGATCAGACCTCTGTATTTACATGGAAAAATTCCATACATACCTTAGATATTGGGTTTGCCTAAATGGTAGAGGGATTTAAATATGCCATTAGCGGCTCCTTCAAACTAAAAATTCAAAGAAATAACAAACAAAGGAACTCAAACGAGTTAATTTTACCGATTTTTCAGTGTTGTGAACGTATTTTATTCGAATGAAAGTATTTTACATTTATTTCAGATGAGATAAGGGAGAATTATCTCCAAGGAGTACCTAGTCATAATGTTAAGGAAACGGTTAAAAATATATTTTCTCTCCTCGTAATTTTATGTACACCGACCTTTGCACATGTTTTTTAGTTTCATGCATTGCTTTTCCAATGATGACTTACCCGTATTTTAACACAATGACAATGCATAGCATTAATTACGTAGAAATTCCTAGAGAATTTTGGCAGCATTCAAAAGAACAAAGGAGGCGGATGAGAGTGTACGAGTTCTTTTTTACAATCCGAAAGATAATGTTCAACGCCGGACTCATAGTCGGCAACTGTCTTTGATTTCCATTTACAGCGTCCAATTTAGTTTTCCGTGGCCCACTTTGGACTTGCATCGCAAATTTTTATTTTTATTTCAGTCTTCTTGCACATTGTAATCCCCATCTACTGGTTGAGGGGAGGACATTTTTTCTCCAAATGCATAAAAAAGTGCATCTGACGTGTCGGCCTGCATTTTTCACATTAATCGCCATTGCATTTTTATGACTTCCCTTGGCAAGTCGTGTTATACATTTCACACTGGAGGCAGCTCCAAAAGGCATTTTAAGAAATGGAAAATTAGTACTACTGAGCCCAGTTTGTGTCAGGTGAGTGTTCTGTGCTAAAAATTTTAAAAGTCGCCAGTGATTTCAGCGTGTACGTATTCTACTTAAAAAAAATAAATGCGATGCCTCAATGAAAAAATATCGTGTTGAGAAAATATTTACAGACCTAACATGTCGCCTGATTGAAATTTGAAAGGTATAATTTTTGGAATTTTAACACTTAAAGGGTAGCATTTCCAATTTTTGGTAACATATTAGGATTATCCTGTATATCACTGAAAAACGACCCTGAATGACAGATAAATATGAAGAATATTCATTTAAAAGATTCAAAAATTTTAAATTATATTTTAAAAAATCCAATTATGGAAGGTTCACAATGTAGCGAGAGAATCAGGACAAAATATTATTGGAATTAAGGAAATAAAACTTTGTAAGGTTCACTGATTGTTTAATTAAGGGCACGACCCGGGTTTCGTAACTTAGTTACATCGTCAGGTGACTAAACCTGCATGCATCATACATTTATACCCTAAGTACACAAGTGACTGTGGGGAAATCTGTCGGAAAGGAAAAGGACTAGTTGGGAGGCGGGGGTGAGGGTTAAACACGGACTGAAATAGGGAAAGGGGGGGGGAAGGGGGGAGAAGGGAGAAGGAGCAGCCTTGGTTTGGGACGAGGGTTTTTTACCAGCCAGGGGAGGGCGGGGTTAAAGTGGGTGAGGAGACGAGAGCTAAAGAAGGTGGCGATGTTGGGGAAGAAGAGAGCGTTAGCGGGACACATTGAGTTTTCTAAATGACAATAGTCTATGGAAGGTCGTTGAGTCCGGCTGTGGAAGGGCATGGGTCACTGGGGGAATTTTGGTAAAGGCACTGCTTAGTATTTTTTCTTGGAAATTTCAACGGCACACATGTGGATAGGCACTTGAAAATTTAAAGGTTGTCACTGTAGGAGATGATTGATGGGGATGGAAAAGAGAGGGGAGTGGGAGGGGAGCACTTGTTCGTTGGTATGGCTTTATTTCACATTAAAGTTAAATATGTTGAACGCATTTGTAAGAGGAATGAGGACTTTGAAAAATGGCAAATATAATCCCTCAATAGAAAAGGAAAAAGATTTTCCTCAATATCTAGAGCATGTTGCACCAATTTTAGTTACATTCATTTGGTCAAAGTTGCAGTAAACACATACTTGAACAGATGAATGCATGCAAAACCTATTTTAGCTCAAAATCCCAAACACTAAATTATAAATTCATAAAAATATAATATGCATTTAAAATCTGAGGCCGGGTTAAAATAATTGTAATAGCTAATATTTACATACTTTGATAGAAAGAAATGGTGCCACTCTACATGTCAAAATCAGTGTAGGACATCCAAAATTTCGAATTTGTTTGCCAATCATTAAATCTTTGTTTAAAAATAAGTATAGCTGATTCTTATCTACATTTAAATTCTAGGAATACTATACACGCATAATACACCTTGAATGGTGACACAATCCTCATGAGATAGAGACTGAAAAAAGAGCGCTTATAGCTATCATACGAGGCCAGTATTAACTCTCTCATCGATTCCATTTCATTGAATGCTGCGGCTAAAGAAAAAATAAAAAATAATTGCACGACACGGGTGAAACGACCTTCCCATATCGGCTCGCAGTGGAAACGAATATACAATAACAAACGCGGCGATCTTCGGCGATCTTCTGTGAACTGATATCATGATAATATTATGATAAAAAACCATGAAATCAAGAAAATGAAAAAGAAGAAATAATATTAAAACCTTTCCTCATTCGCTTCGTGCATGTAGTGGAGGAATTCAGCATTTTCTCATCCAACTTTTGTGCTCTATCTACTCACTCTACGGCTTTAAGAATATTTAAATAGCGATTTGTTAATTATGAATTGCGAGTTGAAACATCTACGTTGCTCTAATGAGAGATTGCTAATGCTCTTTTGATCGTAGTGTGAGCTTTACATTATCGTTAAATCGTTCAACGTCCGTGACCAATGACCAGACAAAATGCCTCGGCCCGTCGATCGAATGCCTTATCACAAAGCGATATGTATCGATCGTTGTTGCTGAATTTTTTCTCCTCTCCTTTATACGACTCCGGAAATCAATCGCCGTGTTGAAGGGAGACCTGTTCAGGCTGAACGCTGACGGTTCAGCACATGAGTCGTGAATAAGGCAAGAGAAGATAGAGAGTAATTAATTCTAAGCAGGCGTCGGAGAAAACGTATCAAATAACATGCCGTTATAATTGGTACTTGCAGTCATTGGGAGGGGTAAGGGATGGTCAGCATTATCGAACTTAAGAAGACAGACTTGAATGATCACATTGGATATTTTGCTATTTATGCTAAATGCATAATGTTTATTGAAATACTATCCTTTTCTAATAAATGGCTATACATTACAATTAAAAATGGATGTATCAAGCTAAAACGTGTACTAAAATCTTATAATTATAGCTTATAATACATATTATACATGAAAGGATATCTACCAAAAGTTCAGTATCCAGTGGCTTTCTGTACAAGTTATGGATAGATTAGAATACAGTTTGTAAACAGTGAAATATCCCATTTCATGGATGTGGGTTATAGAAGATAAAGCCAGAGCACAGAGCCTATAAGGCAGAAAAATGAGTGAACGTGACTAAATCTAAGCACCAAGGGAAATACAAATAAATACGTGTAAGTGGATAAACTAGACCTGAATGCCCATATCGTAGGGATAGCTTTGTTGGCTAAGTTCATTAATTCTTCATGTAATTTTGATTTAGACGATGGTGTTGTAAAATTTTGCTGTCTCGAGGCCTCATTTTTAAAGTATAATGACTGCACGTGATAGAAAACATCTAATTTTTTGTATCATCTATAATTCAGGTGAAGAAGTGGAAGTGGTTAATTATGAGTAGGTGTCGGGGAAAATTTTGCCAAACTGTTACACTAATAGCTATAATTTTTATACGATATGAGAGATAAGGGAAGCCTGCGTGATAAATCTAGGTACTATTTACCTAGTTGATAGAAAGATCGCTGGCCGTATTGGAGCGACGGTGATGAATTTATGAAGATCACACATCATAAACAAGCAAAGGCTTAGGGGTAAAAGAGACTGATTCTAAGTAGTTATCGAGGAAAATGCTATTTATAACGTGTAACTAGGCACATAGACCCGAGTGACCGTGTTGGAGCAATACCACTTAAAGATTATAGGTTTCGCACAAAAATACTTTATTCAATCTGCAGCTCGATTCTGTAAATGTCATACCTGTGCTTCGCGTGGTTCGAACCACAGCGGAGTTCTCACGCCTCTCACCGTGAAAGACGTTCAAGCGATCCTGTAAGCCTGTGTCGTGAGATGTTTGACGGATTGCGAACGATCACTTAAGTTTCTTATGTTGGTAGCTGTGCGGACGCGAGGAACGAATCAGAATCTCCGATACAAACTTACTTCAGCGGCCAACTGCAACTTCAGTTATCATAGAGAAACATATACAATGCCGTGGAATATTCACTCCCAAAGTAAATAATACTTCTTTACTCAATTTTGAGTGAGGTCTTTTCTTTTAAAAGTACCTATTAATGATAAGTTACGGTTGCTTAATTAGTTTGTAGCTATAAACTGTATATTACCTCTTTTATATGTTGTCAAGTGCTGCGTATCGAAGTCAGTTATCACGTAGCGGGCTCGTAATTGCACAATTAGCTCTTATTTCCTCATAGTATGGAGCTAATGCTTACGCGGAATGATAACAAGTGTTATTTTATTATTTAATAATGGTTCATTCTCGTATGCGTTTGAGCTCTCATCATTTCAGTACATAATTTTAAATGCGCTGTGGTGCGTATACATATATGTGTCTGATTGTGCAAGCACATGCCACTATTCACGATTTATACTGATGAAAATGTTTATGGCGCGAATACGAGTAGATTATTAACAGTTTCTGCTAGAGGGCGAGATGTTTACATGTCTTAGTATTTCTATTGTGTCAACAGAAAAACGAATCATGTTGGTCGTGTTACTGAACGGCAGCAATAATGCATGGAAGAGATGGAGTAGATGATCAATGTTTATCTTAACGTACTAAAGTATGCCCCGGCAAGCCATCTAATCGTCTACGAATTAATCGTGGTGTGAACTCAGTGATCCATCGCCAATCTCACGTCTCGCAGGGATTGTTGATATCGCGTATCTGCCGCCGAAGTATGTGCATCTATTGCCTCCGTCGACATTGATGCTCATGCAAAAGTAGCGGAGGTATGTAAAGAGCCTCCATTCTCGTTAATAAAAACAAATCGAAGGCTTGAACTTACGAAACAAATATTAAATAAATCTGTTAACATTCAGTAGCGCACAATACTTTTACCATTGGTTCTACTCCAAATTATTATGAACATTAAGTTGTGAGTATTTTACTTGTACATTCTAGAAGATGCACAAATATAAGGTAATTGTCAAACCCTCAGCGCAAGGTTTAACTTCCCACCAACTTCAATCGCAATGAAGGCCAATCAATTTAAATAGGACGCGAATGTAAATTTAACTTTACGCATTTCTTTTATTTGTTTTTAATACATATTACTTATGGGAAGTGACAATATGAAATAGCCACCATCGTAATTAATGAATAATGTGCTATTAATTATCAATCACAGCGTAAATTCATAATGAAAAATTAGAGCGCATTGCCGCGACGAAGCTACCACGGGCCCTCTTGGGCGTGAATACTTTCACGGACGCGGCTGTGAGAGTGACGTCACTAAAAAGTTTCAGAATCGCTCCAGCGTCAAAGCCGTGAATACATTGACGAAATCCGCTTGTGACGGCCATATCACATTTACAGAATCGAGCTGCTGGTCTAAGGGAACAGGTGGCCAGCTTCTTCTAACGGCGGCAAGCTTAATTTTCATTGTGGCGTGGGATACAAATACAGTGAAATTATACGAGATCTTTTTAGAATAAAAAATTAAGAGCTTTAGATAAGCAATTAACTACCTCTTTAACGAATTAAATGTGAACAAATTTAATTTCTAAAAGTTATTCGAGGTCAATCAAAATGTTTTCGGACATGCTGACTCCCGCTTAACAGCAAATGGCGTGAATGACGCCGGGAAAAGAACGGAAGTAAATAAGTTTTTATGAGGATCCGAGGCACATAGGCCCAAGTAACCGTGTTGAAGAAAAATGGTAAAGTTCAATGTGATAGAAAGTTGATGATCTACCCGTACTCTGAACCCAGTTCGAATGGATATTTTTGTGAAACCTATCAGCTTAAACTGGTATTACTCCAACGCGGTCACTCGGGTTTATATGCCCAGTGAATCGTTATAAACAGTCTTATCCTCGATAACTTTTCAAAATCAGTCCCTTTCGCCGAGAGCTTTTGCTTATTTACGATGTACGATCTTCATAAAATTCTGTATGCCAAACAGCAAACGGGAAAATTTGGCCAAACTGATGCAATTATAGCTACTATTTGTATATGATATTAGGAGCAAAGGGAAACCTGCATGATGTATCTAGGTATTTTAACCTAGTTGATACGAAGATCACTGGCCGAATTGGAGGGACAGTTGCTTGGCTTAGTAAATTTTATGAAGAAGCAATGGCTAGGTGTGATTAGCTTTCCTATCACAACTTGTAAAACATTAAAAAACGAGAGATTACAATGGGTAAGTATGGATAGTCAATAGGTAGGAACAACGTAGACTGATACGATGAAGCTGGTAGGTGGATAACCTGGGGGCTACACTGGAGCTTGTCTGCTCCCAAAGCGCACCCAATTGAGGATTAATGATGGAAATAGGTTTCCGGAGGTTGATGGGCAATGTGGAAGGGGAATCCACGCGACGGTATCATGGGAGGCTTAGAGATTAAGGATCAAGCTCCTCCTGTGACGTCACACGCATCCTAGCCAGCCCGTCGCAAATGGATAGGGGAGAATGGTGAGTTTAAAGGAATTGGGGCAAGGGAGGGGAGGACAGAGGTCGAGTCAAAGAAGAGGCATGAATTGAGTCGGGACAGGAGCCAAGAGAAATGTCCTTAGCCGTGACCTTGGTGAGCCCTGCTGGTTGAAAGACTCGCGTGGCTAGTGAGGTCACGTTGATTTAAAGGCGGCCGGCGACCAAACAACTATGGCGCAGGATAAAAGAGGCAGGCATCATAAATAGGGGAAGGTAGGCAAACATTAATGCACGAGGAAATTGGTCGTAAAAACAACAATAAGGGGAGGATGCATGACCTAGGTCAACCGATTAGCCTTTGTATTTTTCCTAATGTATTACTTATTTAAAACAAAAGATAACTATATAAGATAGATTCGACCCTTATCTACATTGTCATGTATGAGATACAAACAGCAATAAAGGGAAGGATGTATGACTCCGCTCAACCGAACGCTTCCTGCATTTTTCCTAATGTATTACTTATGTAAAAATAAGATAACAATATTAGATGGATGTCAACATTTTCATATATGAGATGCAATTAAATGTCCAAATTAAATGAATCTCAAATATGAAAGTTTGGACAATGGTCTACGATGCTAATGTTTACTGATAGTAATACGTGTGGAAAAGCTCAACATTCGACCAGTCACATGGGAGTGATGAATTTTCTTAGCAGATTCTAAACGCTGCCGTCCAATAGTTACAACATAACGGGACGGTTAATTCTACGCCGAAAATATGGAATGTATCGAAGAATCTCGTTTAAGTGTGGCTATTTTTTTGGGCACCGTAACTGACTAAATATCATATAACTGGGTTAAAATCTATATCACGATAAAAAAATTTTTGCAGCAAAGCCATTCTTTTATTTCTTTTTACATATTCGTACTCATTACTTTACTACGTTCCGGTATTTTGAGGAGGCGTCCGACAGCTGAGATCGTTTGCGCCATGAGGATAGGGTATGGAAGGAAGGATGGAGAGAAACCCAGCGTGGGCATCAGCCTGCTCTTAACGAGAGGTGCCTAAGAGACCACGGCTCAACGTCCCAAGCGACAACCGGAGTGTTGAGCTTGAATTGTCCTCCACACAAGACTGAAGCAGGGATCGGGCTGTCGCTCAAAATTATATGCTATCACTGGGATTTGAAGCCGGTGGATATTACACGGCCATTTGAGTTTTTACTACAGTTTCACAAAAGTTAAAACCACAAATTACACTTAGGTACTACATTAATTTACTATAACGTCGTAACCGATCGAGATTTCAAATTTGCTGAAGAGCATACTTTACCACGCCTTAACTCCAAACTTTTCCGAGTTATTATTCTATTATAATCCAAAGGCTCATTTTGAATAGTTTCTATGAATAACTCTTTATCACATTCTTTTTTTTCCAAAATTATCAGGGAAAACGTGGTTCGAATGATATTCATTGTTGCCTCATATCAAATTATGGTTCGTGATGAGCGCACTATATCCTCTTTCGCCCTTAATTTTCCTGCTTTCAATCAATATAGATCAATAAACGTTGGAACCAATTACAAACCCCGTAAGCGTAAGTGCTATATACCATTCAATCAATATGAGATTAATATACGGCCTCTCCATGAGAGCACTCTTTAATTATTATCTACATCCAAAACTCGGTTCGGATTAATAGTAACCAATCAATGGAGTGATCAAACTTGTACGCTTTCTGGCATCCCTGATTTTCATATGGGTTGTTTTCGGGTTATAATCAGGGAATCAGAAAGTTAGCTTGCCAATTCTGTATTACACGATCAAAATTTTTGCCATTCAATTCTAGAATAAACTTTGTTGATATTGTCTTCAAATTTCAGCGTGTATCTTTATGATGAAATAATTAATCTGCGTAGTTATTTATACCTCCCTTTTCTTCTAATTTTTCTTCCCGTACGATACGACTCATAGTCACACCTCTCAACTTTAGCCAGCAGCTAATCTTATTTTATGCGTCCTTTAGAGCCTTTTAACGAAACCCTTATCCCTCAACACTTTCCTGCGTATAAATGGTGGAGTTCTTGTAAACACTACTTCGATAATTTCACCGATGATATACAGTTTAGTCATAGATATAATACAATAGCTGTAAGCCACCACTCCATTTATGTTTACAGCATGATTTAAGTACAAGTCATAAATTATTACGTGTACAGATGGAAAACTAACCAAAAGAGGAGAGACAGAAAAATGAAGAAGCCGGATTTACGTTTTCATGCAAAACTATTTGCTCACGTTAACAGCAAACATGTTTTCCAGGGGGACGTAAAATGAAACAAAATCCTCTTCACCAAATGCACTTCGCTAAGATGTGATAATAATTTTTAACTTTGATTTATTTAATTAGGGATAATTACAACTGCTACATCAATTTAAAATATTCAACGATGATAGGCTTTGATATTTACCCGAAAATAATAGCATGCTTTGTTTACAAAAGAGTTTATGTTGCCTGAAACAGAAAAAAAAATTCGAAATTTTTGAGATGTCATTAAAATGCTTGGTTGATTTTATTTTTCAGGGAATTTCATTTATATTTATATTAATATGTTAAATTCATGCTATAAAAATAAAATGAATTACATAAAGAGAAAAATAATTAAGATTTAAAAAAGGTAGAAATAATGAAGAGTATGGATGAAATTCAAGGTGGTCAACAATTGAGGTAGATGTTATCTAGAGTTTTTATAGCTGGGGTGGAAAATCATCAAAATGAAATTTACTCTTCAGTGACTTGGAAACAATTTTTAACTATTTAATGAGAAAACTAATCACGTTTGCTGTAAATTCGCAATTTAAAATGGGCACTTTACCTCCGTAAAATTATTTTTAAGACACATAAGACTGACACAGGTCATCTTTGAACTTAATTCGGCTCAGGGATTTCTGTGGGCAAAACTACAAAAAATTTTAAATGCCGAATGCGATCTGAAGAGCAGAAAGTTGAGATTAATCATTAGACAGAATAGATATCTGAGGTTTCGGATTGTATGCCAAAAGGACATGATATCCACTCTTTAGATAGAATATGACGATAACTGTCATATGATATTTAAATGAACAGAGTAGTCGCAATTCGTGGGGACGGCCAAAAATATGTGTGAGAAAAATATTTTTAGAGACTCATACTAAGCCCGGTATTGAGATTAATTTCATGTTTAAATATGAGACTCCTGTAATTAAAAGTGATTATAGGCTTCAAAATTCATGGTGAGCATTAGGTCTTGCTCTAATTATAAACATTTATTAAAGAATAATTTATATAATACACATAATTATATACATACCGTTTGACATAATAATTTAAATTTAAATGGCTATATCAAAAAAGAGTCCTCACCACACCAGTTGCTGATCTCGACGAACTGAAGGCTAGGATGCAATCTGTTGTGGTTAGAGTGACAGAACACAAGTTACGAAACACCAAACAGTAACACTGACCTATGTAACTGCAAAAAACTTAAATTAATGTGTCAAACGGTTGTTCTATAATAAATTTTTACGATCAGACCGAAAATTTATGGTTACCCTGTGCATCATTATTGACAGCGTTTCCTAAAATGTAACACCTTTGCAATAATATACCTCGCATGCGTACTACCGCTGACGAGGAAATTAGTGTCCTAAGCTTGAATATGCTTCCGTTCATTTCGGGTTCAATAGGTACCCAGCAGGCGGTCGTGAAAAGTTATGTTCATCGTATATCATGCCGCTAAGAAAATCAATTAATCCTTCGAATTTCCCCCACAGGCAAGGGAAGTGTGATGAA
Source organism: Ischnura elegans (assembly GCF_921293095.1). Classification (NCBI taxonomy): domain Eukaryota; kingdom Metazoa; phylum Arthropoda; class Insecta; order Odonata; family Coenagrionidae; genus Ischnura; species Ischnura elegans. Next base: position 81,686,383 of record NC_060249.1, on the reverse strand, counting down.
GACAGGTAGAAAATCAAAGTGTCACCCTTTTCATCTGATGCACCCCTGACATATCCAGTAATTTCATTTTGATTCATACTTCTCCGTCCCTGGGTTTATAGTTTTTTCATTTCGGATGATAGCCGTTGAATAGTGACAGTGGTGGGTTCAAATTACTATATTATCTACTGTAATGATTAATTTGAGGCAATACATTTTTCTGGATTTGTGATTGCCCGCTAGATTTGAGAAAAAAAGACTCGTTTACAACAAATTTAAATGCCTTAAATCGACCAACAATGACACAGGATCTTAGGAAAATATTTCACCAGTAATATTCATAATAAATCGTCGATAATATATTATGTGACAATTTTTATCGCGTAGAATATATTACAGAAGATTTTAGTTAGGAAATTTATTATCGATAGGCGTTTCTAACTTCCTTGCTACTGGGTAAATTCTATGAAGACGTTTTCTCTACCAGCGATATTTTCAGGTTAATTACGCCATTTGAAGTTGTTGTGAACCAGCAGTCACTTTTTCCAAGTTCTCAGCACCAAGGTAGCGCCACGTTAAACCAATTTAAGTTATTGCAAGCGTGGCTTTCACCATTCACCATAAAGAGTGACCACGTAATGACGTATTCCGTGTGGACGTGAATTAAGTATTTAAAGAAGAATATGTTGCCAAAAAAATGATAAGGAGACAAAAAAAAACAACACAATAACTCAACAGGAACACTTTGTGACTTGGTTTTCAACATTAAAGTAACTGGCGTAACAATAATATAATGAACTTAAATCAGCTTGTTACGGCCCCAACTGATTAGTGATGCATTTCACCAATACAGCTCAGATCATGTATTCATCATGAAATCAATTCCAGTTGACTTATGATAGATATTAGGGCAATCGTTAGGCCTTGATATACTCCAGGCTATAATAACGATGAAGCTGATCTTTACTTCCCTTCCACCCATACCAAACCGAGCAACTCTGCTTTATGTTGCTGTGAACTATCAAATGGTTCTACTCAAATTCCTAAGTCACGCCAATTTCATTTAAGCCGTTTTGATTGAGAGATTGAAGAGCCATTTCGATGGTAGGAAATAGAGCTGAAATGTCATCAGGCAAAAAGTATATATCATGATGGATTTCATTGGAATAGGCTCAATTAGCGAAAAGTAGGTTACTTTTCATAGTTAGGTTTAACGAACTGGGACTCGCACTATAGAACCCGAGGGAGGAAGTTCCGGCTGCCCGTCTACTTTTCCATTCATTTCTCGATGAAGTGTGAAGCAATTCCTTTTGCTTCATTCAATCACCCTGAGGATTCACTACTTCACCAGATTAAAACTCTTCCCGCGGGCAATTGCACTTTTGGATTCACGCCTGAAATCATTCTCATCTCACATTTTTTTTTTTTTAAGTTTCATTTAAGTACTCTTTCGGATGGATTTCTATTTTTGCATCTCCATTGAAATGACTAGATAGCTGGGGACCACAAACACCGGTTGCACACATTGTGAAGAAGGAAAACACCAAAATGATCATGTAAAAATGAATAGTAGCGAAAAAAAAGTTGTGAGAATTGATGAGGTACTATTTTTAGCGTTACTTCAGCGTCAGGTTGCAACATGCATTACAACGCAGGGCACTTCGTTGCAGTGGAATGCAGACAGGATATGTGCAGTATATTGCGATGTAACATAGATATTTTGATGAAAGCTCGAAAAACGTTAATTTCTAATGTTTTTTTTCCATAAATTAATGGCAGTCACATTGTCACTTTATCCAGGTAAATTAAATTAAAAGAAGAAGTAATTTAAATTTGAAAAAATATAGCCATTTTAAAATTATTACGCTGTGAAATGAAAACCTGATACATGAAAGTTTGGTAAACCTTTCATTCAATTTTTCTAATTTGTTTAGCATGAATTTCTCATCTAGTTATTACTGTCCAAAATGACCATAATTTTGATGAAAATTTGCGAAAAGATCATTTCTAATGTTGGTTTCTCTAATTTAATGACAAGTGCATTGCGACTTTAGCCAGGTAAAAATGAAAAGGAGAAGTAATCGCAAAATCGTAGTCATTTTCAAACTATTACACGGTGATTATTACAGTTTATTAAACATTTCGTTCAGTTTTCCTTATTTGTCTACCATTATTTTCACACCTCGTTTTTACAGCTCATTCGCTTTTGCTGCATGAAAAAAATTGGTAACATACTCACAAGTAGCCGCAAAAATATTTCTATTAGTAAACTCTGGAAGAGACAAAATTTCCTGGAATTGGTAATCTCGGGAATTTTTTCGATCAGAAATTTCGCATGCAATCGCTGCAAGAGGAGCGTGAAAATGGAGCTACCGGAAGCATAGTAATTTCCATTCAGGACTATTTCACCCTCCACCATGAAAGGAACGACAAACCCCCAGGAGAGAGGTCGCTTGCTGCTCCGTGAATTTCAATCCTACTCGAGGACGACGGGAATGATTTTATTTTTTTATTTCTTTGCGAGGGAAATATCATTCTCTAATTACCACCGCGAGAGCTCATCATGGTCGAGACTCTAGCGATTGGAACTAGTGCAGTGCCACGTTTTCTCACCGCAGGGAAAAGAGCAGTGAAGGAATAGATAGGTACTATGGTTGGAAGGCGAGAGGTTCAGGCTGTGTTCGAGGACTTAGCACTTCCATTCTACCTTGGCTTGTCGCTGATTCTACCTCCCGTTCCCTTAGCCTCACCGTGATTGCATCGCATTACCCCCGTGGAATCTGCTGTCGGAATTGTGACATTATGAAAGGATAGGATTTACCTCCGGGCAGAGAGAAATCGCGTCGTATCGACTTGAATGAGAGTTGATTGGACTCAATTTGGTGTAAAATCGGAATGATTTGATTCCAAAATATCAGAGCATCGTAATGGTATAATGAATTTCAAGATCGATGAATAATATATTACACCTGCGTAAATTCTTAAGCGGCAACAACTCATTCGAGACAGTACCCAGATGTCCGGTTGAAATATTTGTGATATAGCCATAGATAACAGTAGACTTCCATTTATTCTCGAGCGAATAAAACCAGTTCGATTTGAAAACGTTTCGAAGATAATGTATTTCACTTCGCAAAGAAATGTATTTCAAGTAATTAAGTTCCAATGTTAAGTCAATTTCTGACTCGAAAACCAATTATAAAACATGTACCAAGTAATTGATCAGAAAATTGTCTTTAAAAAAATATATTTATCAGGTTAATTTCAACCTAAGGGCCAATCATGACAGACGGAATTTCATAGTCGGCCGGATGATTTCATTATTAGGGTCCTTGTTGGTAATAAAATTTATTGAATTGAGTTTTCTTCTTTAGAAGTACCTATTTATCATAACAGAACAATCTCGCTTGCAGCTATTACTTCTTTTCCCAAACACACTAATTCGTGCATAATCTATTTAACTTGTTAATATGAATACGACGAATGTTTAGAGATATTTTTAATAAATGATGGATAAAACACTGACTTTGGTAATTATGATTGTATTGTCAAATAATCCGTGGCAAAATGTGATATTTTGTTAATCACCAGCAGGAGAAAAAGTAATCATTTTTGAAGCAGTGCATTATTTTATTCATCTTTTTCCACAAAGTACAAGAAAAAGAGAACGTCAATATTTTAAAAAATATTCTAAAACCTTCTACACCATTGGCAGTCCTCCAAAAAAAAACTACTCCATTGAATAATCTATTTAGAGCCCAAAATTCAAAGGTGTAAAATAAGTATCATTCCATCACTAGCAAGGGAATACAACAGCCTTCAAAAGTTAGGGCATATAACATATTATTATATCGCCATATAAAGGCTCTCAGCTTTTATATGGCAATAATTCATGCGGTAGATTTTTGAAACTTTTTACTGCTTCACGAAATCTAAGTGGAGCTCTTGAGGCACTTGATTGAAAAAAAGGGTATTCACTAATGTGCTTGCCAAGTTAATGTGACAGAATTTTTTTATCATAATATGGGGACTTTTGAAGACAATAAAGCTTGTTTTAAATGATAAAAAAGTTGTTGCGCTACTCTAATATTTAAATCTAAACATGCAAACAACCTAAAACTGAATACTCTTCCGGTTCGTACGATAAGAAATGTAACCTTTCTATGAGTGATTTACAAGAAGTTTAAGATCGGAAAAAAGATTGTATCTGCGACAGATCTACTTAGAGCCATGAATTAGTCGAAATAATTTATTGCAGAAGATGTACTAAATTTATATCTCATGCCATCTTCACAACTACATTTGTATCTAGCATACAGCTGTAAATACAACAACAGCCAGGTGTACGACTATATTTTTACAATATTATGGTGATATTTTCATTAGGCAAGGACATTTTATAAATGGCTAGGAAATCTATAAAAAGAAATAATGGGGTAAAAGCAGAGTGAGTTTGGATCTCGTGTGCTGAGTGAACACAGGAGCTCATAAATGAAAGCGAGGAATGAAAAGATTCCAGATTTGTTATTTTTTCATCCCATGCAACAGAAGCTTTTTTTTTACACATTTCTCTCCCCTGTCACATTGGGTGCAATGAGCTGAATTAAGCCATGAAAGATTACATTTATTATCAATGAGCATGCAAAGATTCAGGTTCTCAGAATTTATTGTGGCTGAAATAAAAACTGTGGCGTGGTTTTACACGATTCTACCGCCGTGAGACTTTCATTTAATCATGGCTAGCATAATATAAAACGCAATCAGAAATGTTTTATGAACCTTTACTTGTTGCTGTAGATTGATTTTTCTAACATTTTCCTTTAGTGCTAATTATCCTACTCAATATATTAAATCCAAGTGGTTTACTTAAGAATAAAAGAGAGTAAGGATGAGATAATTATTAATAGGAGAATTACTCATTCATTAAAAGTGAGCAACATTCAATCAATTAATATTGTGAGAACTCTCTTATTCCCAAGAAATACTGTTGATATTAGTTACTATAAAATCCCTGCCACCAGTAAAATATGCATATTTGCATATTATCCCACACTATAATAATTCATGTGAAATCTCAAGTAAAAATGAGTCAAGACTATTAGTTGCTCTAAAACCAAAATTCTTTTTCTGAAAGGTACTTTCACAATTAAGAAATAATCGAGGTTAGACTCGTTAAAAGAAAAAATAAGAGATTTTGGCCCCAAAGTTGGCATAGTTTAGGAGATCAATTGCCAATTGTTCTAATTTCAAAGGGGATGATTAACAGCAAATAGACTGCGTATAGATTTTTTCCACATTCTTTTATGTTTACCGTAGAGCAATGAACTACACAAGTATAAGTTATGTAATAATTAATTAATTAATTAATTAAATTAAATAATTAATAATAAATTCTCTATGCCTGCTAGCATAGAGAATTAATTATGTAAAAATAATTAATTCTCTATGCTAGCAGGTCACTTGTTGCCTGCTAGCATAGAGAAAGGTGAAAATCAGCGATTTTTTATTTCAGACCCACACAGATACTGCAGATGTGTTTTTGTTTTGATGAGTTGCTAGCGTGAAATATAAAGTTGCAAGCAGCCTCTAGATAATGCCAACCTTTCCTGACTTTCCTGATAATGACACTGAGATGAGACCGAGCAATACCAAGAAAGGCTTGCGACTCGTCATATGAGCATAGGATAGGACGGGAGCGAAAGGATAGAATAAGAGGTGTTGGCAGAAAGGGGTGGATGATAGGGTTCCCGCACCCTTTAATTACGTGCCTCAGTTTCAGAGGAGGGAGTCAGATACCCGTTTTCCATCCTCATCCCCGTGGATCATGATGAGGTGGAGTGAGATGCGAGAATTAATCGCTCAAAAAAAGAAATGTGTTGAAGAGGAGAAGAGCTGAGAAAGAGGCAGACAGCATAATAATAGCGCATGGAGGGACGGGAAAAAATCGCCACAGGGGTAACAATGGAATACGTTCCTTTCTTCCACTCGTTAATATTCTTGAATCACGCTCGAGGAAAATATGTGGAAAATAATATTAAGGCGGCTGCAGGGTGAACAAGGAGCTTCATAAGAAACAAAAGGTTCAGCTCTTTTTTTCTGTTTTGGATTCCTCCCGAAGGTGAATCACAGTTATTCTCGATTTTTCTGGGAAAAATCTTGCCTAAAGCGGCGCCTTTTTCTAAACTTTACTTTCTTTCCGTGACAGATTGGACTTATTCTGCACCACAGGAAGATATCTAGGAAACTATTCTAGGGCAAGTAGTTCGGCACTAGAGCAACGGATTTTTGATGGGATTAAAATTTTTAAAACATGTTTCAAAGAATTATCGAATTCTGAAAAGTGAAGTCGTGTTATGCCTCAATTTATTAAAAAGCTTACTTCCACGTGGAAAAAAATGTTCGACATGTACAACACAATTTTTCCAGGAATGTTTTCAAACAATACTTCTTTACTGGATGCAGAGCTGTAAGCAGTTAAGATTTTCAAGCGTTCTCTCTCCTGCTTGTACATATACCTATAGCTTTTACGATAGTGGTTACAGAACTCAGAGACAACCGAAGAAGATCAGATGCAGTTGAATTTGTAATCCTAATCGAATAACTATGCTCCTAATGAAATGGCACTTGAGTTCATTCGTTAGAGGTATTTTTCACCTCATTTCATATTGACTGTTTACGTGAATACGAAAATAATAATCAATTTAACTTATACGTGTGTTCATATACGATGATTAGTGAATGAAGTCGCAAAAATTTTATCTTGGGAGGCAAAAAGTAAAATTTCCCCTCCTTATATTCTATGGAATGGTTTGTTACTTCGGAGTCAATTTAATCAATTAGAATTTATGTTGATGTGGTGACCGAATGAATTGGGATTTCCATCATAAAATTCGGGTTAACCCTTTGCGAGGGAAGTTCTAGCATTATCTGCCATTCTTTAAGTCACATCTTAAAAATTAGCCTTTTAAATCAAAACTAAACATATAAAGATGCTTAGTTTTCGATGAACACACTTTTCAATTTATTTACAGCAATTTCTAGTGTAACCTAAGTTGACTGAAAAAGCAAAAGTACTCAATTTTGAACCATATTAAAAACCCAAAATAAGTAAGAGAGATACATATAAGTGGGTTGGAAGCCAAGCGGTACAAGTGATTTCTCTTTTCTATACAGATTTAGGTAAAGAAATTAGGAATAGAAAACAAACGAGATCATTTAGATACTTAGTAGTGCATTTGATTTTCCACTCGATGTCAGCATAGAACAGAGACTCACTTGTATCCCTTGGCAACCAGGTTTATGTGCATTTAGTCTTACAATTAACTTTACTAACTCTGTTGAGAAAAAAATCGCTTGTATCCCATGGCTTCCAACCCGCTCGTATATGATAGATCTATAGCATTCAATGCATTGAAAAAATACAAATAGAATTGAATCCCGGTTTTATGTAAAATTTTAGCATTTTAGCATAGATATATCTACGAGTAAATAAATATTTAAGTATTAATTATCAAACAAAAGTCTAGCATTTATTCTCCACTAAAAAGATCTCGGCAGATGATTGATAAAGGCGGTGGTATTGATCCATCGAAACTTGGTGAAAATGAATATTCTAAGCACGATCCCTCGACAGAATTCGGAGAAGGGAATTTCAAAGGAATCGGAGAAATCCAGATTTCACCCGTAACATTTTTTAGCAATTGAGATGTCAAATTCAGTGCCCCTGCCAAATGGCCTCGTAGAATCGGTCCCACAGCAAAGAAATGTTTCCAACGCAGTTGTCGATAAACACGTCAAATATTTAGAGAGAATTCCTAAGGTGTCATATAAATTGCGGAAGGTGAGATTACACCCATGTTTGAATGTAACTGTATCGTATCTCAAAGGTCGTTTTTGATGTTATTACGTCACTTTACGTAATTTTTTGATGATTATATGTTACCTAGAAATGTTTTTTTCTGATTGCTAAAGTTAATCAATTTTGTGAAAGGATTTGTAGTTTTACATATCGTTTAAATGTAAGATATTGTTACTATCCGTTTAGCTAAAGAAAGCAAGGTTAAATATTCATATTTTCTACTGCTACACATAGAAAAACTACTGATGAACCATTGTATATTCCCTATCTCAGGTTCGTAATGCAATTAAAGTCCTCGTCTGCCAAATAGGAGGCCGCGGGTTCAAGTCCCGCCTGGATAAGTTATTCCTATCATGGGCATGGTTTTTTCTGTAAGTTAAACTGTTAACATGTTAATAACCCCGATGTAAAGGACCGTATAGAGCTGTTATCGGTAGTTTGGAAATAAATTAATTAATTAATTATTTTCTATGCACCAACAATATGTGCGATAAATAGTATATACTAAAATTTAATCTTAGAGTGGGTATAGAGGTCTTAAAAATTGAAATGAAAGTTTTGCGAGCGCTTCGGTTTTTTATAAACCGTTAGGGGGTTAAAATAAAAATGATAATATTATTTTGATATGTAAACATAATTAAGGTTTACAAAATGATTTCTTACAGTAATATCAAAAAGAGCCGTTTATATTATGAGACCCACACTCCATGATTCAAATTTAAAATTAATTTTAGACGTCAGGAAAAGGAAAAAAATCCATAGTATAAGAAGTTATGAGGGTTTGAAGTTTTGACAATTAACTAGCCATGGAGGCACGAAAGCATATTTTCTTTCTCCGCTATAAGAGATAAAGTAATATGTTAAAGCAAAAATCCTCATGACTTAGCTACTTTCGTCCATTTAAGTTTCTAGCCTTCACAGTTTCGATTAGTGGCGAGATAATTTTCTTGAGTCATTTTGTCTAGAATGGTTTAGTAGTTGCCCTTTCTAAGCTTCACCTCCTTTTTTCGCCGCAGAGTTTTTTCAACACTACACAAAGCACACATTTATCGTCTGTAGGTACACCCATTCACTTGATGATGTTTAGATACAAGGCCATTAACTTGGATCGTGTTTACGTATGAACTTGCCACAGCGTAGTTTGAAGGAAGTTACTTGATTGAGTACCCTCGGTACACGAGGGCTCCTTCACCCTATAGTACCACGATAAAACAATGTTGGCTAATGAGTAAATTTTTTTTGACAAATTTGAAGAACTAGACACCCATATAAGATGCATCCCAAAAATAGAAATATAACTGAACTAACATTATTATAATATGATGAATTTGGACTTTTTAAATAATCACAAAATTTCAATCGTTTTATATGCCAAGATGGGGTGAGGAACACAGAGTTGCTACGAGAATGCCAAAAGGTATTAAAGGCAGTTTTATTAACAATTTATTTATATAAGTATTTACAAATTTAATCTACCCATGCGGATACCTTTTTAATCAATTCTTAAATTCTCTTTTCCCTATTTCTCACTAACGCTATGATTGGAAAATATTTTAGATAAAACTATATCTTGAAAAATTCATAAAATCTTAAATTAGCTTAAAAATACAGCCAGAAAAAATAATAACTATAAAGAATATCTCATAGTTCAATCTATATTACGATAAAAGACTAGAAGGAATCTATACGGTAGTTTCTTCAAGATAAGGTCATTTTTATGCATGATAAATGATAAATTTAGCAAAATTTTCAAACAAAAATATTCTTTTGCAGGCATCGGAAATATACGCTTGAGATAAATGAAGGGGAAAATGACCACCTAATTAGTGGCACTAATGTTTACATTTTGATTTTTCGTTCATTACCAAAGTTATTTTACACACTCTAGGGCTCCGATCAATATAAATAGGCGATTGGCAAACCCCCACCGCAGGAACCATTGCAACGTACCTTTGTCTCTTACCCTTTACTGCTTGGTGTCCTCACGTGGCGCAAAAAACGGCGATCGCGGACGCACTCAACTATCCAGAAGATACGTTGGTTTTTCAGCGGGGATATTCGCCGCACCCATTATGATTGCGACGTTATACCGGGCTGTTCCACGTTAGCTCACGCCACAAATGGAATGGCTTAGGGCTCCAATTTTCAGCCTCGCTATTGAATATGGTGTAACCTTTTAACCTCGCACCCTTCTATCGATCCCTTACCTACAGAAGAAGAAAGACGCACCTGTCCCCTTCCAAATCGTTGATCCCTTCCTCCTCACTACTCATAGTGTCATTTTCATTTTGGCTATTACCTTTATAGTTTCTCACCCCATGGTAGGTACCTACCTTACTTGTGGACTAAAAGTCTGCGCAAATAAAGTGGGCAATTAAAAAGTGTCAATAAAAATGTGTGATAAATTTTCACCTTATTATGAGGAGTCATATTCTACCATTGCCAAACCAAGGAAAAAGAAAATGTCGGTTGTAAAGAAAGCAGACCAAGATCAATAACATGTAACCGATTAGAAATACGTTTTTCAATAAAAATATCTTGTTCACTTTTAATTTGAAATCTATTCTTCCGTATTAATGCAATCTTATTTTAATCTATATCCAAACTATCTTGAATCGCCCATGTTCTATTAAACCTTGCATATTCCGAGCAGGTAGCCCATTTATTCCTGCCATCCTTTCCATAATTAAACACTATAAACTATATGAGTGCTGAGTACTCGTTAAATCATATTTCGAGATATCATCCCGAATGTTCCATCATGGAACTATTCAGGGGCGGATCCAGGATTTTTGGGGGGGTTCAAGGCAAGCGCTTTCTCATACTTGAGATTAAAAACAAGATACTACAGTTAAGGTACAAAATATTCATTTTTTTACTTGAAATTAAATGGTTGAGACTCTGTTATGCACAAAAACAAAATGAGCGTAATTATAACAGTATAAAATATTTTGCCTAATTTTTAAGCGTCTGGGCGGGGGCACCCTAAATCCGCCCATGGATCTAATTCCTATATCACTATTCCGGATTTTGTTCAATTCGATCAACTTAAGTTACTCTTTTCTTTTTTAAAACTTGTTGTTGAATGGGAATTCCATTGAAGATACCAACAATTAACAACTCTAAAAGCACGAATACTTATGCTATAGAAGAAGGAAATTTACCCATGTGAGACTCGAACCCGCGACCTTTGGATTATCAGGTGAGAACTTTACCCCAAGGTGTGATGGCAAGAACCAATATTTAAAGTTCCCTAGGTCGGAAGGATGCACAAAATTTAAAAGAATTGGAGTGTTTACGAATAAATGCCATTTATATGACAGTCATAAATAAAAAATGATTTCATATGCACAAAAGTTTGAGAAAAACTAAAAAAATATTGAATGAATAAACGAGGTAAGGGCTGCGTCAATAATGAGTAAAATAATAGACGACCCTGAGGATAAATATAGAGGGCCATGATTTAGGTATAAATATAGAAAATGATAGATACGTTGATGGATCTTTATAGATAATGCTATAGTTCTAAAATTGCTTGCCATTGAGGGGAAAAGTATTTCAAATATGTACAAATGACATTTATTTGTAATTAATAATCTTAAAATCGCAGGAGGACGTGTGACAGAAATGTAATCGTATCGATAAATTAAATTGTGCTTCATTAGCTCCGAAAAGATAGTGGAAAAACTAGAAAACCTAGCGAGTCTGCGTAGTAGAGCGTAAAGTAGGCGTTTCTTGCTGAAGACAGGGCGCTTAACCATGGAGTGCTCCTTCCCAGAGCCCTATCCTAAAGATGTGTCGTGACCCAGCACAGTTCCCATTCTGGTTCGCAATATGCCGTCACTTTTCGCTGACCCTTTTTTACCTCCTATTACTTATATTCCTCCCCAAAGCTCCACTTCTTTCATTTTTCTATGCCTTTTTCCCACCAACTAGCTTGAATTATCTTATTTAAGGATAATGGAGGTAAATTTTGTACACCTTATTGTGCAGGCTACATTCTCTTCAAACACATAATAAGTTATGATCCGCAAGCTAAAGAGTTGAGAAATCTTCGCTGAAGTCTTATAGTGTTCAAGGAAGCAGATTTTCGTTATTGACAGACTATTGGCATCTGTTAATCACTCAGGATAATAGCTATGTTGGTGTTTTTTGTATTCATTGATGAGTATAGATTTCGGAATTTTTACAGGAAAAATTTTGTAACAAAACTTCTTTAAGTTTCAAGCAATGTAATCTTCTTATATCATAGAATAATTCGGTTTCAGAAACCACCGCTATTGATGCTTTTTGCCTTAGCTTATCGTTAAGTCCCATATTACCGAGATCCTTTCCTCAATTTTAAATAAACATATACTAATCATATTGCAAGTAGGAGAGCACTACACCTTCAGCAGGAGCAAATACTTTTATTGGCATGTCTTGCACAGACCTCATCTTCATAACCTGAACCTCTGATCAACAGCATTACCAAAAGTCATTAACGGAAAGAAATAGGTCTAAGATCACACTAGAGAATGTCATCATCAGCGATAAGCATTTATTCCTAATTGACAACTTAGCAACACTTTCGGCAACAGACATGGATTTTAAATGGAAACATTGCATAAAACAGCGTATATTCTCTGCGAAGTAAAATTAATCTGAAGTCACTGCATACGATAGCACGCCCAATAAAGACCTCATTAAGACTTCTCACCGTGATGACGGCTCAATTTTACCTTAATCGAAGTATTGCTAATGGTTTGAAATGCTATCAAGCATATCAAAAATCCACTTAATACTTGATTACCTTATTTCCTTCCACTTAAATCAATGTAAATATGTACAAAATGAGCGTTGAAGCAACAATTTTGAAAAAAAAAACATTTTGGAACATCTAAGCAAACATTAAGATTGAAAATCCCTCTCTTGATTCATTTAAGTTTAAATTACCATTATCGTGATGGATATTTATGCAGATTTGGCATGATACTACTCGCACTTGTCGGAAGAAATACTTGTATTTTGCAGGAAAAGTTGATTTGTCTCAACAGCACTCATGTCGTTCTGCCACTGGTAATAAAAACAAAAATTTCGTACGCTAGAAAGGTTTTGGCACCTTTTCATGAAAAAATTATCACCACCTCTTTCATTTATATTTATAAATGAAGAATTAATTAGTATCACCAAATGAGCGTCGATTAACGTATCGCCTATTGAAAATATCGCCCTTACTGTAGGGCAATGTCCCTTACGTTAATTTTCCAATGCGCTTCGTTAGCTTCAATGATATTCATAGAATTCTTCATAGGTTAAACGAGCTTGAAAACATATTAATACGCTATTTTTATCTATGCAGCATCAACAATTGGGTCGCATGGATTTTCATCATTGGAGATTTGCAGTTTTACTTACAATTTTACGATTTAGTTTTTGCCACATTGCGTACCACTTACAAGGTAGTGACAAGTATTTTTTTCCGAAACAGCAGCTATAACTTAAGTATTTTTAAAGCCCAAAAATTTATTCACAACCATTCCACTGTTTGTCACGAATTAAATCCAAGAAAAGCTTTTTTTGTGATCTGTGAAATAAACTTTAATCCAAAATAATTTTTTAAAGTCTATTTCTATGGATTATAAAATTGCTTCCATTTGTAAGCATTAAAAACCGAATGTTTATTCGTCCTAAATATTAATTAGATACCTTGCGGACTTTTAAAAATGATTAAAGCATTTAAAAAAATTATGATCATAGGAAATTGCTATAAAAAGTTCTACATGCTCCAAAAATATATGCCGAAAAATTATCGAGCAATTATTGCGAGAAATTATTTCCATCGCATGTTACTCCAGTTCATTTTGATCTGATTGGCAGCTTACGGTGAAACCCTTTCGAGTATGATGGAATTGGCATCTTGTGCAGGGATTTAACGCGATACGAGGTTATTGGAAAGCTTCTCTCGCCAAGGTTTCAGAGAGCCATAAAAAAACAAACCTTGCGAGATCATCAGAGCATTATCCCTCGTACCCCCTACTTAAAGGGCAAAGCCCCAGTTTATCCTCCGATCCGTTCAATTTGGCGTCATGCCGACATGCCACACCCCTTCATTTAATCACGCTTCCAAAATGTAAATCCACCCCGAAAAAAACCTTCTCCATCTCCCGGATGCAACTACGACCCCAAACACCTCTTTAAGTCTTTACTCGAAGGTAAATCTCACGTCCAAGTGAACCCTTCCTCTCCTCTAAACAACTTCTCAGCTCCGTCCACTGCTACTGAGTGAGGTTGCATGCCCCTTTTGAGGGCATGCCCGAATAAATACTGATTGGGCCACATCTATGAATGAGGATCAAGAGTTGTCTGAGTAGGTAAATGACAAAATTGAGTATATTTATTATGTAATGAGATTTTTATTACTGAAAAAGGACTTGAGAAAAAGACCAAATATTACCTACAAAAAAAACTTTTTCTTTCAGAATTTTGAAATAAAATGCAGAAAAATAATTTGAAAAATAAACCTTGAGATTTATAAATGACGACAACTAATCCAACTAGCTAATCGAACTAAGATTGCCAAATATGAGCACCGATTAACGTATTGCCAATTGAATATATTGCCCTCACTTAATGGATGCGGGGTAATCTTTACAAAGAATGAGCCCGGAAGTTATAAAATAATAGATTACATAGGGTCATGATTAAAACACAGGTATGGGAGAATAATGTATGTTCTGAGGATTTTTGTGTATTATTCATTAAGTCGTGGTAAATAATCATTGGGCTTTATCTATGAATTGGAATCAAGAGTGGTCTGATTAAATGACAAAAATTAGTGTATTTATTATTTAATGAGATTTTTAATTATGGCAAAAGAACTTGAAACAGGATCGCATAATACCTTCAATTTTTTTTCCTTTCTGTATTTGCAATAAAAATATTTTAATCAGGAATCATACTGGGCCCATTAAAATTTTAAATCATAAATGCTAAACGCGTTTTTTCACCCTTTGACCTACCACTAACATGCCATTCAATCACGGGTAGTGACCCTCGGGTAGTTCTGACTACCAGTCTACTTGGGAATATTTTGTTATACTAATTTATAAGCGTCAATTAATTCTGAATATAATCATATAAATAGGCTAACATTATTATTTTTATTTATTTTATTTTTCATGTACTAAAACTTAGCTGGATTATAGTTTTTAAACATCCAATTTTTAAATGGTAAGCATATCTATGACTCTCTATTAGCGAGAAAATTGATTTTTTCATGAAACAATGGTATTCATAAGTGAAAAATTAACTTATGTAAGAAATTAATGCCTCATTCTTCATCCTATAGGATACTCTTTTGAACGATATAAAAAAAAAAAGTTTGTCATAAGCACCATTTTTGGTACCGAACATTTTTGACGCATTGAGTTTACCAAATGGACTAACACAACCTTAGGAATAAAATTGAAATTAGCAAATGATTCTTTCGAGCAGTGAAACTAGTTATTGTTTAGTATTTATAAGTCAAGTCCCTATTGGCTCCCTCCGTCGATTTTGTCTAGCAAATTCGTACAAAATTCCACCTCCCCGCTTCTCTTACGAACTCGGTCATTTAACTTGAAGGTCCTTTTGACCGGATAGGGAGGCAGAGTTGGCCGAACTGCATGAGTGTCACATACTCAGAGTACGCGGGGTCTCTTTCCCTACCATCGTCCTATTCGTATCGTGAAATTTTTTGTTGAGTTCGAAGACTTCCCCCGAACCCGGGACCTTCGATGTCTCCAGCATGATAACCTCTCGGCCACCATATCCTCCATGTCACCATAAAACATCTTTATTCCCATATCTTTACCATTATCATACCGCATATTTAATTCTTCACAAATTATTTTCTTCTCCTCGCATTGAGTTGTCGAAATTCATCCAATCGATTTCAACTGGTGTCCGCATGTTGCTCGGTATCGAAACAAATGGGCGCGGCGGGTTTTTCGGTCGCCAGGGCCGCAACCCGAGTTTGACCTACTGACTTGCGGGAGACGACTGAGCGCCATTTTGGAGGGCGGATTCCTTCATTGAAATACATCAGCATGCTGCTTATTGAGGAACCACCGTAGCGTCACGTTGGGGAAAATAGGCGATTCGCGCACGGATAATATAAAATAATAAGGGTTAAAGATTAAATTACCACGAGGCACGTTAGATTACGATATCATCTCCCCTGTTATACTAACTATAAAATTATAATATGATTTTATATGTTAATATATCTTGGAGTATAGGTCAACGTATGTTATGCAAAAAAAGTTATAGCCAACGTTTCTGATTATTTAAAACCATCATCAAGGCTTAACTTTGTGCATATTTATTGATATTAAATTATTTATCCCCAAGAAATATTTTAACATGCATTAAACGAGGTCAAGATGAGGAGAAAAAAGTTATGTGATTTTATTGTGCAATGAGGCATATAATGTAGCTTTATTTGAATTAATTCTTAAATGGTGTTCAAAGACTAGCAATATTTGAAAAGAAAACTGGGCCAGATGAGCCTTCCCAACCCTTCATTTCTCTTCGTCTCAGAAGGAGAGCAAATGCACCTTCACAAATAATGTTCAGTAATCTATATTCGGGAAGAATTAGCTCAGGAGGAAGACCGAAATACTTTCAAATGCAAGTATGGCTTTGAAGTTCACTCTCCATCATTTTTTTTCATTAATATGTGGTTGCTAAAGGATATCATTTCATCAATTTAAAGAAATGGAAACTTTAAAACCCTAATTTTCTATTCTTTCTCAAAATAATTCAAGCCACAATTTTTTCGGGAACATTCCTTGAGGTTGCAACAGTTAAAGGTAAAAAAAGAACTTCAGGGTTGTGCGATGGTAGAAAATTTAAGCATCTCAAAAAATGTTCTTTTACTACATAAAATCTTCATGAATGCGCTTATTGAATGCGAATGAGGGCACACACTAGTTAAAAAAACTGATTTTATGTTTTACAAGAACGTCAATATGCAATGCGAATGGCTTCTTATTAACTATATATTTATTCCTTTTATCTCAGTAAGAATTTAGTCAACATAGAATATCAGTATATTTGAATCATATATTGTTGTTTAATGATGAAACCGACATTTTACACACACGATTTTATTTTCTTTATGATTTTCTTTCTTTCATACAGCATGCTAGTGGAAAAGGGTCAATTCCACAATTACATTAAATTTTGAATCCACGAAGGAGGATATCCAATAGTCAAGAACTATTAAAGGAACTATTAAAGACTATTATTAAAAGAACTGTTAAAGGACATCGCATGTTGAATAAGAAAAAGTAAACAATAAACTTTAACAAAACCGAATAAAATACCAATACAACTTCTTTTCCAAAGCATTGTATCGTAATGCGTTTATGATTATCTTGAAACCTACTCCAGCAACACTCCAAGAATTGCTTAATTCCCTTGAGTAATTAATCTGACGGAAAAGGTCATCTCAGCGTGCGACAACCAAGAGATCATTAAAAGGTGTGACCAATCGATAAGGGAGAGGCAGTTCAAACTAAGGGAGAAGGGTGAAGTCGAGTGATGTTGGATTGTCATCATTAATTTTCTTCTTTGCCAAGCGCAAGAGATCGGAACATGGATAACCTCGATAAATTTTCTGTTGCGCCCGAATGTTAACGCTATCTGATTCTATGCCACTGTTGAGGGTAATAAGTGTCAGCAGAATCACTTATTCATAGAGGAATAATTTCGCATTTTTTATGTTTTAATACATACTTAAATGAGTATTATCGACTGAACACTCAAGTAGAGAAAGAGAAAGCAAATTCATCCCAAATAAAGATAAATTACTTTGCATTATATGATGAAGATATACAAGGGGGTGAGAAGCCAAGGGGTAAAAGTGATAATTTTCTGAACAGAGTAAGGTGCAGGCATTAGGTAAATAAAGCAAAAGAGTAGGACATTCGATGCCAGTACAGAGTATGAACTCACGCGTATCCCTTGGCCACCAAAGTTTTGTATAATTCTACTATCACTTTCATTACCTAAATCTCTTTAGATAAAAAATCACTTGCACCTGTCGGTATCTCACCCCCTCACATGCAGTTTCAATTACTCTAGCAATGAGAAATAATAACCCTTGAAGTTATCTTTAACCTTCAGTTTGAGGCCAGTTCCTTATCGCTCAGCGACGAAAACTCTCTTTAAGAAAATAGCCTGTCATTATTGTTCATGACATGAAAGGCCATAGTTTTTACTTCAACCTCCCAGCAGCTCTTTACCGGAAGTTAATTTACACGCAATATCATCAAGAAAATTTCTTTTGCCAATATTTGGATTTTCCTTCATCGCGTTTCTCAAATGATCGCATAAAATACCGGTAAGCACGCAACTTGCCTGTGAGGAGATTGTAAGCGGTGAACAGAGTATTTCATTATAATTTACGCAATACTTATCTGGTATGGGTGTTATCGTTTCAATAAATAGCAATTCTCACACTGATATACTATAGAAATGAGAAAAATTACTTTCATCGATCAAACCTTATACTTATCCCTGTAAACAAAATTGAAGAATGAGGTAAATATTTTACTCAGGGCTATGAATTACTTTATTCTCATAAGAATTACATCATGCGACAAATTTGATTCCTTAGTGAGTAAAATATCTCAAAGTTTCGTACTACAATAGGATTGCGGGTATATGGTTCTAAATTGTATAGGATTAACCCACAAGAGTATATTTTTTAATTTCGTGGGAAAAAATATTTAGCACACGCAAAAATATAATCATCCTCCCAGAAAATCCATGCTGTTGCCCATCAATGAATCCATTTTACCAGTAAAATTATGGAATTTAGAGGCCCTGTTACCCTCATTTAGGTAAAATTTCGATTGAGGAAGCTAAAGCATCTTCATCTTTAAACATTAATTTATAAAAATAAAATTTATTTCACATTTTACATTATCGGCAGTGAGAAACGCATCTTTCCACATATAAATACGTTTTATTTTTATCAATTGCAGTTGGACAACTTATCCGTCTTTACCCTATTTTTATTAACGATTCCTTATCTTGTCATAAACTAATTTTAAAAATTCTGACTCCAAAGAAACATGAGAAGTTAGTCTATACGTAGAAAAAAAACTGTACTCTTAAATTATTCAAGTTCACTCTTAGCTGTTTAATTATGGGGATTAAAAATTAAATTACGGTTGGTGTTATTACACAATATTAAATCTTTAGGTTTGGTAAAGAAATTAGATTTGCTTAAAACATGAATATTCATAGTTTAATACTCGGAAGAAAGGCAACGCGATCTTTCCGCAACAATGGTTAAATGTCGAACACGTACCGACAGAAATGAACAGATGGTCGTATTCACGCATCTAATACTTATACCGAAAAAATTTCATGAATACAATCGAGAGCTCAAAACTAGACTCCTAATTATCGATGCAATTACAAGGCGAGGAGCTTAAAACTCCAAACCGTCGGCTGATGCTCTCACTCCCGAGGATTATTCACACTTTTGTCCTCGCGACTATTGTGACTCGACGTCGATGCTTTTCCGTCTGTGGCGTAATCGAGCTGGCATTCATCGTAGAGAGACTGCGAGGAGGAAGAGGAGGAGGAATTGAGAAACATTTGCGGGAAAACTAAGGCCGCGAGCGGGGTAAGTGAGGATGAGGAGACACCGAACCGAGCTCCAGTTCTTTCTCTCCCTCGGGATCTCCGCTGATTGATCAGCCGAGCGAAAACAAAGGCAGCACCGATCCCCGCGCACGAATTATAAGTCACACGTGCAGGAAATCTGCGCGCACTGTAACCTCTCCCGTTTCTCGGGACTGAAAAGTGCAGAGCACGGCTCGGCGTATTGAGCTGGGACCTCAAGAGGAAATATGTTACACATTTCTCACATTGGCAACTGTGTACATGAGGCCAAGACTCCTCACATCACGTGATCCTCCTCCCAACTTCCCGCCTTCGCCTGTTGAAGAAGCTTACTCGATGATTGATTACGATGTTTATGACTTGTTATGTTAATTGTGAGTTAGCATTGTAATCTGCATTAAATTAGCTATGTTAAAAAAAATTCTCATCTCAAATTAATTAATATTGAAGATAAAAACTAATATATGCACTAAAATTCTGCCGATCGCATCAGTAATGCACGAGGTGAATAACTCGTAACAACTGAAAAAATTGAATATCCCGTAAATTAATGAAATCACTTGGTACGTATTGGTCTCAACATTCCGCTACTGCGCACTTCGCAGCCAGTATATGCGCTTTTGTATACATTTTTCTCTGAGGTTCGGGCTGTTGCTCTCTCGGACTGGGCAGCGATTGCGAAGAATGGGTTAGTCGAAAGAGGTCGCTGCGTGAGAGCAACTAAACCTTTAACCTTCCACCCTCTGAATATGTTTTCTAGTCTTTTCTTGCCATCACATTCTTCACGCCATTTGTGGGGCAATCATTGCTCAATCGATGGAAAGAAAATATTCAACAGCGAGTCGTAGAAGTGATTTAGTGTGCTCTTAAGTTATCTGTCGTCTTCTAAGAAATCATGACTAAGCGCTACCGATACTTCTAGTAATTTAGAAGTTGTCTAAGAAGCAACCCAAATCCGGCAAAAGAAAAAAGCATATCGTGCGATTTATTTTTCTAAAATAAATACACTCGAGTTGAACTGTTCTCAGGATATCGCGCCTCATTGTTCAATTGGTTTAAAATGGAAAATTGCTGGCGGACTTAAGATTACGATTTTCGTTGCTAAGATTGAAAATTTTTAAATACCTTAGCAGAATTAGAATCTCCACAGTTATTTACATTAGTACCGCATGTGGAGACGTTTTCTTTCGGCAGGGACGGCAATTTTGACCATAATCAAATTCAGTAAATTTGAAATCCCTTCCTTTTTATTTAAAAATGAGATTGTAACTCTACAAAGAAAATGTTTACCTAAGACATTTTTCAAAATACATAAAATTACGAGAAAATATTCTTAAAATAACTCTAAGAAATGGACCACCAGAAACGAAGTTTTTTTCGAATCACCCAGCGAGCCTCGCCCAAAACCAAGCGACTAAATTCAAGGAAAGCGCCTTGGAAGGGAAGGCGGTAAGGAAAATGGGGGCTGGGAGTTCTGGTTGCGGAGGAAAGGAGGGTGGAGAAGGAATCTCGAGTGCGGCGAAGGGTGAATTGAAGTTTATCTGTGCCCAGGGCAGTTTACCAGCCGAGGAAACGGGCAGCGTGTGTGAGAGAGAGAAGGCTGGTAGAGGAAAGGAAAGAGACAATAAGAGAGTAAATATTTCGCAGCAGGAAGAACGAGAGAAACTAGGACCAACTCATGAATAAACCAAACAATAAGAAGGTTGCTCGACAAGTATCCATCTTGTTCATTAGTTTTTTTTGCTATATCTCCCGTTTTGTTTCACAAATCATCGTCCTACTTTCAGGTCAGACCCACGTATTTCTTTTTATTATTATCTGTTTGATTAAAAAGAACAAACAATTCACTACAATATAGAGGGAAATTAATTATTGGATTGAAAAAAAAGAAACAGTTAACTATATTTTGAGGCAATTTAATATTGAAAGAGTACTAAAATTCCTTGAGCAGAGATCGGGATTCTAGAAGGCACAAGTGACCAACAATCCTGCAAGCCAATATTTGTCAATTATAAAAGGCAACAATTAGGCCAATGAAAATCCTTTTTAAGACTCTGTATTGCTCAAAACCAGATATTTATGATGAAATATCAAATAATTTCAAATTCACGTGTTAGCATATTCACAGCTAGGCGCACTATGCCAAACTTGCGGTCGGTAAATGATACTAAAAATATACTATCACACGTAATCTATAGAGATAAAGTAAAAAGACATCATCCAATGAAACGAATTCCAGAGGCTTCAAATATGCGTCTACATTCTACCGCATCTGAAATATCCAATATTAAGCCACACTATTAAATAAGGCTATTGGAGAATCGCAGGTGATATAATTAGAATAAATGTCAATTCTTTCATGCAATTAGGTATTTAAAAAAATTATAATTGCAGCAAATATAATTAACTCTTCATGACATGCCTTTTTAAAAGGGTATCTGATTACTCAGTCAGGAACTTCATGGAAAATTATGACCAAATTGCTTACCTACTAATTAAAACAACCGTTTCCCCGCTTTAATTCATTAAATTTAATTTAGGATACGATCGTGACATTTTCATCTTAATGAATGAAATAATTACCTGAATTGAGATTGATATGTCTAAAATATCAAATTAAATACTAGTATATTTCATAATTACGCTTTTACAATAAATGTTCATAAGTAGGCTAGTTTATTTAAATAGATTACCACAAAAAATATTTGAATCAATTGTAAGTAAATAACTATAAGTTTCATTATAATTTGGACAAACCTTTTTGATGGTAAAGAGGAAGAAAATAACACAATTTCTCAATAATAGCAATCAGCAAAGATCTTTTAATTTCATACAATCCTTGATAAACTAGAGATTGTATACGGTGGAATTTTCGGTCTCCGTGGGTTGATAAAAAGGGAAATAAATATATTTCTCAGTCAATGAATTAGAATAAAAATCTGAAATGAAATGAAAAGAATATATTCTTCACTGAAAATATGAGCGATACATAAATTGTGTTGGAAAGTAGAGAAGGTATAACATATAAGAAAAATAACTTGTTTATCACGCTAATCGTGAGTCATCTTATACTTACTTGAAAGTTAGTATATAAAAGTATATATATAGAAAGTATATATATAAAAGTATGTATTTTACGCTATTCATCATTCATTTCCTTTAAAACTGTATTAGTACATGAGAATGGAAATACGTTTAAAATTTTTCAAACCTAAATGGGGCTGAAACTAAATATTAATTTGAATCAAATACCTGAAAAAATACCTAATGATAATATGTTAACCTCAATGAGATATGAGATGATTTTCTTCGCCAAAATGATTTTACTAAAAAATCTTACTATTCCATGCCTTGTCCATCCGTGAATCATTAGGGACACTTAAGATAATAACCGAAAAGTCATGTAAAGAAGGGAATATTATTTCAATGCAGTGAATATTCTTGCAGTAGAATATTTTCATTCCGCGATGTTATTAGTTAGGTACTACTTCTATTTACTATTTGAAATGATATTTGTTGGTGATAGTTTTTTTAGTCACAAATAGAGCAAATTACATGGACAAAAATGTTTGGTGAGATTGAATGAGGCGATTTTTTACACGCTGAACGAACAATTCTGACTTACTTAAACCTACTATTGTACATAAATTAAAAAATATATTTTGACCCCAAATAAATGTTTTTCGATTTTTCTATGATTATTTAAACCGTAACCTTAAAATAATAGTAAAATTTGAATTGGTTAAGCTACGCTTCCTTCATCATTAACATGTTTTTGAAATCAAAAATATCTAAAATATGTTTAATGCTAGTTATTGTGACGCAATATTTCATGACAATGCGTGCTCAGTGACCAAAATTTACATGCTTCTTTTCACTCCAAAATCTTGAGAATGCTTTAGCTTTGTGACTTTGCTTAGATTCCGAAGCTGATGTCTCCTCAGCCTTATAGAGCGCAGAAAAAGAGAGGCACGCGATAATCCCATTGCGTCATTTATTTTTACAGCGCGACGAGAAAATGCTGTTCAATAGGTGAGAGGTAGGAGATATATTATGCCTAATGCAGCATAAAATATTTCCAACTCCTTCCACTAGTTTCTTTCCAAGTGCATTCAAACATCTAAAGATTTTGGCCAATCATTTTACCCAAGCATAAACATTTTTAAACAACTCAGTTAATTTAGGTAAATTCAATGGCCATATTTCTGATACATGTCCTATATGAAAACATATTTCAGTGATGAAGAAATGCCATTACCTTTTGATTTGATCCTAATACTTCAATTTTTCACAGATGAACACATTCTCAAGATATCATGTTACAAAACACTGAGTAACCGACGTTAAAATATATCATCATTTTATTGTCATATTTTTAGCATAGGTTTTTCATCGAGTACGATAGTAAAAAATAATAATTATAAATAGTTTGATTACTTATATAATAGAGACTATCTAATGGATGATGTTTCTGAAAAAATTACCCCTTATAACGTAACTTATGAGCAAGAGATGTACAGTATCACTACTTTGCAGTCAATTTACTGCAGTAGTTTGATTTAATTTCATAATTTAATTTCATGATAGAAATTCACCTCAATGTAAACAACGCCCGCTTAGAAAATACAGCATTTCTCTCATAGTTGCTAGGCCTTCAGCTTTCGTAAATTTTTGAGAAAAATTAAATCTCAATAATTGACGATCGGCAGAAGTCCTTTTTGTTAGGGTCCTCTTCTACGAAATCTTAAGTTTTAAAAACCCTGGCAATATTCGAAATTCAAATAAGATAATGCGAATATGTTAATTTTAAAAGGTGCTTTAAACAACGAAATAATTTTTTAATGTGAAAATCTACTACGTGATATCTCTTATGCATTATTATCTTGGACACTAATAATATATTTAGTACTGTAAAATTGGATCTGCTTGCATCCTCGGGGGTAACTGGAGCTTTACGTGAAAATTGAATAGTATAATATTCAAGTAGCAGCAGCTTAAAGATAATATCGCTTAAATATCCAAACCAACCCAAGAGTGTGTAACTACTTATATACTTTGTTTCTATTTGCATGCGGTATAGCATACTTTTTACAAAAGAATCAAGTTTACCTCATTAAACTATAAATGTTAAACTTTACAGCTGATAAGAACACGTAGTTGAAATCTTACCTGAATAGAGCTGAAAATGTATCCATTTTTTATGTTGCTTAGTAGCAACATTGGATCATAATTTTTCAATACATAAGTGCACTGGAAACATATTTTCTCCCTAATTTATAATCTGATTACAATATGATATTAAAAATCAAAAAATAAAAGTATAAATTTACTATAAATTCCAAAAAACAAACTCATCACTTGCATAAGTTGGTGTAAGAACTAAAATAGAGAGCTGAAGCTAATTACCAAGTAGATAATATAAATAAAAGAACAAAAGAACATCTCGAGAAACAAGATGCAAGAGGTACCGGCGTGAGCAAAGTATGAAATGGTGTGCATCAGAAAATAAAAGTACAAATTTTCTATACATGCTAAAAAAAATCATCTCATACACAAGTTGGTGTAAGAACTGAAAATAAGATCTGAAGCTAATGACCGAGTAGAAATGAAAAAAAAAACATCTCGAGAAACGAGTTGCAAGAGGAACCGGTGTGAGCAAAGGATGAAATGGGTGAGGAATGAGAAGGAGGGGGTGAATTAGGGATTTCGTAGCGATCGGGGGAGAATTAAAAGGAGTGGAGAACGACTTGAGCCACTCCCTTGAAACAGTAGGCTGGAGGATAGGTGGAGGTGGGAAGAGAAAAGAGAAAAAAAGAATATAAAAGAGACGTAGGAAGGGACAGACGGATGGAGGTTAAAGGGAAAAGTAGGATGGGAGGGTGTACAAAGGGGGAATGGGTGCTAAGGGAATCGTTCCTCTCGCAAGAGGGATTAAGCGGGAAATGGCAAAGGGTTGAATCCGAGTGGGAAGAGGGGAGCGTTATAAGGGTATGAGGTGGGGAAGAGATGGAAAGAGAGCGTGGGACGGCCTTCAGCAGGTGTGTAGCGGGAGGGGAAATAAGGGAGGAAAGGTTTCGGAATCGCTAATTAGAGGGCTCTCCTCGGAGCGTGGGTGGGCTAATACGCGCGTGGAAAAGGATAACCATGAGGAGGAGGACGGACACACCGGGGGAGAAAGAGATGAGGCTAGATGTCAGAGTGGACAGAGGTATCGTAATCTGCGAGACGTATATGTTTTCTCACATTACGACCTTTAGGGGCTAATTTATGGTGCTGTGTCCATTAATTGGCATCGCCTCGTGTTCATTAAGCTTCAGTCTTGATATTTAAAAGTTTGGAGCAGGAATTTTATGCTTTACCTGCTGGAGATAAAGAAAACTATTTTTATGCCTGATTTGGGGCACTAAAAGGCGGGATAATAGCTACGGTGTTCATAGCTTATGGAAGTCTTTTAAAACATTTTCCATAAAAGACCTTCAACTATGCCTTTATTAGCATTTTAAAACTCCATTAAATGCATTTGCTGAATAAAAAATGAATTTTCTGATTCAGTCTATTTGTATTCATTAGGCATGGATAACTTAAAGCAGTAAATGGCATAAAAAGTTCATTTAAAGGTAATCATATTATTATAATTGTTTAAAAAACTTCCGGAATTCAAATATAATTGTATCTCAGAATTTCCGCATATGAAAATCACTATCTTATGACTTATAATCTTTCTTCGCACCCTTTTATATTGATTAAAATTATTCACAAATTTTATCGTTAAATGACTCTATTCAAATAAAATATATTGGGAATAATACGTTCATATTTGAGATAATAGCACCTAGAGAGGTTTAAAACATAAAAATTATGCTTAATAATTATTTATTTGGTGTTAGACCCTTTGCCTTATCTTTAAACTCATTTTCATTAAATTTCCCAGTAAAACCGAAGATTTTCCCTACTTGTTAGACATCTTATTTTCAATGAGAAACCGCTGAGAACCATATAAATTTGAAATTTTTATGCATATATTTACTCCTCTATGAAAAATAAAAGTTGCAATGATAAATGACAAATTATGGTACATCTTTTATTCAGTCTTTGCTGGAGGGCAGAGTGACAGAAAGGGTAGCCATTATTAGAAGTGTCCGAGGTTCAAATACCGGTTAAAGCCTTCGGCCGTATTCACACAAATATCCTCGATGTGACGTGACCTATACAAAAAATATTTGCCTCCCTAGCTGAATAAGAGATATTCACATGCCTGTGGCTTGTTCTTGTGTGAATGTACCGTAAACTATCCGAACTAATCTAGGGGTGAAGGAGTTGGAGATATTCAACGAGAATTGAAAGCAAGTTATTACATAAAGAGAGGAGCAAGTTATTCTCATAAATTGATGCAATGTCTTTTATCAAAAATACAACCGACGGAATCCAAAAAGCTAAATTTTGATCAATTTACATTTCAATGTTTTTGATCCCATTCACACTCCGCACACTATTCCATTTAAAATGGAATTTTGTTCCAAATAATCGCCTAAAAATGTAAAACCGATTACCTAAATTTTAGATTACGTTTTTCGACTCTTAGACTACCTTAACTCATTTTTCTGACGCGTTGGTGTTGCAATAATTGGCATAGATTTTCACTTATATGCTCAAGGCATTTCATTCATTTCACTGAAGAAGGAATTATGCATTCCCCTGATCCGTGAGTAGCTGGTGTTTTTTTCATATGCATCAATCTCCGTTTAGCCTAACAATATATGCATACTATTTTCGGTGTATGCTTCAATGACAGAGCAATACTGGCCCTTAAAACACCCCAATGAACCACATTTAAATGAATCAAACAATGAATCACGTTCAATGATGAGTTGGTTATTATTTTACTCTGTCCATCAAAAGAAAAGATTCGGACGTTGCAATGGAGAGCGAAAAAATTTTGTTCCTCCCCACCATACCCACCGCATCGAAATTGCTGCGAGTTGAAATGGAAGAAGAGTTCGGGAGATTTTTTTGAAAGGGAAAGGAAAGGACGAAGCCTCAGTCGGGTGAACTGCATAACCAGGGTTGAGAGCCGGAGTGTAATTGGTAGCGCAAAAGAGGCCGGCTGCTGGGGTGGGAATATTTCTGAAGGGTCGGGGAAGGGGGCGAGAAGGAAACAAGCCTGGGAGTGGAGTGGGACAGAGTTAGCGGGGTTGCGGAAGCATGTGCGGAAAGAGAGTTTTGTCGGTGAATGGCTCTGGATGTGGAATACGGAATAGCGTAGCGTGCGTGCCGTGGAGAGGATTGTGGAGACGCCTGCCGGACGGACTGGGAAGTGTGGAGCGGTTTTTGGGGTGAGAAACTGAACAGGGGGCGTTGCTGTGTTGTTTCAAACGGACGGTAAGGTTTCATGCGTGATAAAACCGTGTGAGGAGAATTTTTGGAGGGATACACACGAGACGTGTACACACCACAGCCAACTTCTGAGGCAAAATTTGGATGACAAAAAAAGGACAAGAGTGGCCATAGAAAAAGGGGTCAATGGATGTAAAGTGAATAAAAGCAGACATAATGTTCACGAAGAGGAGAAGTAAGGTTGGATTGGAAAAAAGGAAGGATAAAATCCCTTTGTGTACCACTAAACATTCAATCGTTTAACAATTGCTGTACCAATTTATTAGATATTTTTATGAAGTCTTGAAATAAGTAATCGTATAAAATAATTATAAACGCTTGAAAATTATATGAATTTACTGCAATTAGAATCAAAGCATTAAATACTACATATAAGTGATTTTTCATAAGGCTCGATGTGTTTACAAGCGAAGCCAAGCTCCCCACAACAGAAGCGATAATTGATAATAAGAGATGATACTTTATAGGATATCAGTTATGTGCAGGCGCTCTAACATTCAGGAATTCCACCCGATAACTTCCTGAAGGTGCATGTGCAAAATTATTGAGGAATCCCTAATTGTGTATGCAGCACAGAACAATTTGCATTAAATTATGAGACTGCATGGCGTGCCAAAACATCCTAAAAGATATGCAACTTCAGGTCATATCGTTACAGCAGTTTAGTATAACGTTCAAGGATAAATGTTCACAAACTAGATGACTAATCAAACGCATGAAATAAGAATTACACTATAACACTATAATAGCTTCCACAAGTTTAATTGATAAAAATAAAATTATTTTTATTTAAGGCTTTTATCATAACTGAGTCAGTAAATGATTGATAAAATGCTAATTTTTGTCGTTATACTTGAAATATCAATTTATGTTTGATTAGTAGTTAAATAGGAATCTGTGGGAGTAGTCAAGCGGTGAACAAACTTTCCAATTGAATACTTTGTAGGATTCATTTTATTAGCTGTAGGTACGTAAAAAATTTAGAGATAAATGCATTTGAGTCACGTTCCCAGTAATTTAATAATGCTACGCTACCAATTACGACTTCATGAATTGCTCGAAATAGATTGGCATACCTCTTAAGAAGATCTTACCACCAGCAGGGTAACGTTTTGATTTCAGAATTAACAACGGTCCATCTGCAGGATAGTTACACAGGTTTATGTAATACATGACATGACAAGAAATCACGAATAAAATTTTAAAACTGTATTCCCAGATCTTAGAATTATCAGTGAAGGAATATACCATAATAATAGTATTCACTTAAAGTCCTTTCTTAGTAACACTTAATTGTGCTCATGAAAACATTTCCGGATTATCATATGACGTAAACAGCGCCTGAGTACAATCACTCGTTGTATTCTCAGTAACGCTATATTTTTAAAACGCCTTAGCTCAAAATATTCTCCCAAAGTATATAACACATAGTTCTTTGATGATTAAGTCAAGGAAGTAGAGTTATTATATGATAAACTTGTAATTATCTATTTCCATTCCTACAAAACCTAGCGGGCATCATCACCACAATTTGTGCTTCTCATTTAGCATCAAGTTCAAGATATATCCAGCAAAACGTTATGATATGAGGATGACATGAACGATACACAATTAAAATAGATTTAAAACTGAGATAAATATATAAAGGACGTTTATTAAACCTGTACCTGTTTCCATCGATAATACTATGCATAAATAAATACATAATGAATACTAACATAATTGTTTAAGCCAAAAGCTTGGCAAACTTCAGTCCATTCCATTAAGTTCTTTCTCAAATGAAGCATTGAGATTTATAATCAAGCTAACCTATTTTTTGGCATTCTCTAAGGATAAATACCATTACTTTTAACTAAAAAATGAAATGTCTCTCCCCAAACTCAAACAACATTTATTCCTCCCAGAAAATTGAGGAAGATGGGATTAATGGAGAAGCATACCCATCATCCGAACTTAATTTTCAGTTTATGATTTTACACTTTATATTATGATAGATTCAAAAATAATTTCTTTATATTCCACACAGTATTTATAAAAAAAAAACTGTACAGATTTTAACCTTTCCAAATCATTATTTAAGAAGTAAAAGAGCCTCTATACATTTTGATAATGAATGACCGGTAAAGGTTGAAACCGGTGGAGTTTCTCAATAAATACTGTGTGGAATATAAAAACAGTTTATTTCTGAATC
Organism: Ischnura elegans; assembly: GCF_921293095.1. Taxonomy (NCBI): domain Eukaryota; kingdom Metazoa; phylum Arthropoda; class Insecta; order Odonata; family Coenagrionidae; genus Ischnura; species Ischnura elegans. The sequence continues at coordinate 81,656,297 of NC_060249.1, read as the reverse complement.
TATCGTGTCACCATTCCACGGCGTGAACTCGGAAACCATTGATTTATAAGTATGGTTTATTGAAGAATGTGCAGTACGAACGGAAACAGACAGTTTCTCTACATTTGGACAATGCGACAGTTATTTGAAGTTAAATAGGCGTGAAAAAGAGATAAAGATATGAGAACACAAAAAGTAAACTTTCGATTAGAAAGAAATGAAGAAGGTCCAGAGAAGTTCGAATAGCATGGAATCAATGATATCACCTTCTGTCGTCCCTCTCCAAACAGATTTCCGACCCATATCTACCACGACCCTTCAAAAAATAAATAAAACTTCCCCTTCGAACGCACCAATTCTGTCCCTTCCTCAGCCATTCGGATGCGCATATACCGTTCCTATCTCTCCATTTTTTTCCTCTTCCTTGCCTTTCCGGTGGTCGTAAATATGCTTGGCCACCATGCTCACCAGACTGGTTGGTTTAGAGTTACTGATAGGGGTAAAATGGGACTCTGAAATCTCCCATTTATCCCATTCCGATATCACTTTATTCCTCCTCTCTCAACTTCCTTCCTCTTTTAAAGCGTCGTAGGGTTCACAAATACTAAATCATACGCGTCTAAGAGATTAAATTATGCAAACTAGCACATTAAGATTCGGATGGGAAAATATCAGTATAATATATCAGTTTTACTAAGGCTTAGTAAAACTGATATATTATACTAAGACTTGTAATTATATAGTTCTTTTTTCTTCTAGCAAATACATGAACGCGTATAAATGAAGCAGACGCAATGTAATAATTAATAACGAGAAAACATGAGCCAAAATTACTGCTGAATTGTTATATCAATTTTCTAGAAAGTAGCTGTCTTTAGTATTGTGACTCAAATGTATGTAACTGGTGACATATGCATCTTAATAGGTATATATGTCACCAATTAAAGTCACAGCAGAAAAACTGAAAATATATTCACTAGGCCATGATAGTAGAACCTGAATCAATAACTTGATATGGTTTTTAATCAAGAGTTCATTTCCCAGCTTCTAAACCTCATAAAGCCATTCCCATGGCACAAATATCTTTCATTTAATGCAAAAATTCCTTTATAGATAATTGAGCGGATTAATTATCAAAAGCGTGGAGTAAAACATGCTAATGTATTTGTAAATTCCAAGCGGTAAAATATATCATATAAATACTAGAAGTTTAGCTTTATACTTTCCAAAACATTCTAACTAAAGGAAAAGTCCTGTACATCACTTGGTAAGGATAAACAAAATTTGTCCTAAATTCGAATTGAATGATACACTCTCCAATGTAGGCATTCGTTATCTTCATATTGTCTCTGTGAAACAGTACACATCTCCCCTTATACACCCCGTGTTAGCATTCTCTGATCTTTTCCTCTCGAAAATATATTTGTTGTGTCATCTCTACGCCCTCTGAATTCATCATGCATCTTGCTCTCCTCACAGCACTTCCACATGCCCACCCGTCTCACTGTCCCCTCTTATCCAATTCGAACTAAAGCCGGCGAAAGATTTCCCCGACGACCATCCATTTTCATTACCCAAGTACCCCTCGGCATGTATCCCCGAGGCTTCCTCAAAATTCTCACGTGAGTCTTATTCTTTCAAGAAATTTCCGTTCTATGACATTTGCTTGGCTTACTATTTCGTAAATTGCCTACGGGAAATTTTTAAATAAAATTTAGTCTTCCTTCTTAGAATTATATTGCGGCAAAGAATTGAAATCATATAACTAAATGGACGAAACATATCCGATGTAATTTCATTTTTATTTGATTGGAGCTTAATTCATATTTCTGCAACGGCTTCTTAATAGAAGGCGAACAAAAATGCGAATAAAGTACTCACCTACAACATTTATAAGAATATTCTAATGGCTGATTTTCTGATAAACCACTTTTTACGCCTAAATTTCTTTACTGTAAAATCCTAATTTTAATATGAGTAAAATTTTGTATTTAAAAATGCAGCTTTATGTGACATAAATGGGGACTTATATATGTATAATTTTCATAATCAATAAGATTTTTAATATTGGATAGCATGCAACTAAATATTCTTGAAGAGTCATCAACCTGCAGTCCATATCACGCAATTGCTCATGAGTGAACTGATGATGGCTATCCAAAACTTAGAATATATACTTATAACTCAACTCATAGAATATATAATTATAATAACAACTCAACGATAGGCCACGCATTCACATATTAACACAAAAAAACGGATGCAAGATGGAATTTGGGTCACGACCTATTAATTAATTGAACCAAAATCAGTCACGTGAGACCTTATTTCTGCGATTGAATAGTTCCACGTGCTCTCTTCCGTGTGAGCCGTATTGCATGAGAAGACGGTTATGGAATCCTCAAGGTTGAAGTCCTGACTCCACAGAAATATAAATGAAACTCCCATCCAATGGCCAACACGCGGAAGGGCAAAACCTCAACCTTGACACGCCCGGGTCTACCCCACGACCAAATCCTAATCTCATCTTCTTCCATTCGTTCCACTCCATTTCCTCACTCTTCTCATTCCCAAATATTTTTTCCAAGTATTTATACCGACGCGTGGAGTTTTGTTTCTCCTGAAAGTGCAAATGACTATGGAAAATCCTCTTAATAACTATCCCCACTGCCAAAAATATTCCATCATCCTCCAAATAAAACTTTCCCACATGGCATTCTTTCCTCGGGCAGTGATTAAATAAATTATCTCTGCTTAAGGTGGCTGGAGCATTCTCTTCACATATATTTGCGAATCTTACCCTGATTATCGCGCAATGTCTCAGTTTAAAAAATTAATATTAATGCTTCAGCAATATAGTATTTTCGATATTAAATGCATTTTTTACTTTCAGTATTACGCAGAATGACATTATCACCCTTTACTTTAATTACGACCGCAAAGACCTTATAAAAAAATGATGCGTAAAAAATTATCACTAAATATTTTTTGGAGAAACGAGAAATTTTACAGATTAAATTTGTTAAAGAAACATTATATTTCAATTTATTCTGATCCTGCAGCCAGTGAGTCAAGTTATTTTTTAAGAACAGAAAAATACAAGAAAATATGTTTCGTGATGTTCACCGCTGTGACTTCAGTAACTCCCATATTCTACGTATCTGTTCTTCCATATAAAAAGGATATAAGATTGATAGTTGTTGATATGGGCAGTCAGGTACCAGCGATTTCATCTTCAACTACCATATCGCTGGAAACTGTTCCCGAATTTACCTCCTTTATATTTGCCGGCAATACAATTTTTTCGGACAAATAGCAAAATTAGTAACTTTTACATTAACTCTAATTCAATATATTTCGCACCACCTGTTCGCCATTTATGTTCGCAGCCATATTAAAAATAATTTGCCTTTAGTTACTTCTTTACAACAATCTTATGATGCGTTGAATTGCTTATGATTTATCTGGGTATACTAAGTACAAAAATAATCCAATAATTGAACATTTAACAACCCATTTTGTAGCTCATCCGACAGACCCCATTGATGGCAAATTTCAGGAACTTCTTTATTTTCCTCAGCTTTCCTTCACAAACATCCAATTTGTCATATGACTACACCCTGTCTGGGTTTCCTGGCCTTTTTTTATTTTTGCCATCCTTCACTACGCTTAATTAATAGAGCACCTTTTTTTTCCTCAGCGGAAAATCTGAGAGAAAGTGAACGCCTCTTTGTTAGAAATTAACGTCTTCTAAAGCAACGAGCTACCAGGATAGCTATTTTGAGTATCATTAAGCCAATTACTCTCATTGGCCTTTAAGTAACCTAATTTACTAAAATCGTGTTTCATCTTTAAGTATAATGATTAAATTTCTATTTTAAATGGAAACTTCCACTGATAACATCGACTCATTTCCCAAATTCCAAATACCTACGTTTTACCGACAATTCAAAACTATCAATTACTCGTTCCCTTGGAATTTCTACAGGCCATTCGTAGTCAGTTCTATCTTCATATTGGTAGGTATTACAATTATTATCTGCGAAATTCTGGAGATTCCCGTTAAAACTATATTAATACAGGAAAAAAAATTTATTGCAAGAAATTAAGGTATCAAGCAATTTCAGGCAATTATAAAAATGGGTTACACCAGTAATCTCAAAACAATTAATTGTCTTTAAAAAAAACCGTGGAGTGCTAACATTAGTAAAGGCAAATTATTACATCTATATACCCAATTTAATACGCGTGACGTACAAGTCACTCATAATTACATACATATGCACATACATAATTACACATGCATACATAATTACACATATGCCTCTCTTCTTCTGTTTATAGCCACCTAATCTAAGTGCACCACTTTCATTCGAATTCAAAGCGAAGCCGAGCGACCTATGTGATATATACAGCTGGCGTTTCCATGCCGTATCTTCTTGTTTGACGGTACTAATGCCTAGCCTATTTCTATGAAAATTGTACTCTGTGGTCAATGTTGAATATTAGTATAGCCTTGTATCTAAAAAAGAAACTTTGTGTTAATCAATTTAAGGTTAAAAAACCTAAATATGTTAGAAATTCGACGATTTCGTCCAATTCTTTTATTAATCTCGTGCACGTCATCCAATTGCCGAAAATTATCAAGACATCTTTAGGTCCAGTAAGTCACTCGCCCAGCATTTGTTCTCCAGTAACGGAGAATTGAAACAGGAAAGATGAAAAAGGTTAGTGGGTGTGATGGGGTAGGGATGAAAAACGTTTCCATTGTTCTCGTGTAACTTGATATTTTCCTTCGAAGATTGCAAGGTAACACCTAGGAATTTATGGACTGTGTGGTCTTGGAAAGGAAAAAAATATCAGAGGCATGGGGTGATGGAGAACCGTGGGTGTTTTTTTTTTAATCTGCGATGTAGTCACTTTTGACGTGGTAGATAACCTACGGCGTTGAGATTCTACCGATGGTTGCTCAATCACTTTCTAAGAGTCACACTATGTACCTGACATATTTTGTCGTAAAACTTCCGCGGCTGAAATTCTGTTACATAACCCCTACGAGAGCTTTTAAACAAAATGGTTCATGAGTAGGAAAAGCATCGCAGTGCAACGGCACATGCGAAGGTAGGATCGGAACTCTTTCCACTCCCTCGTATGATACGCCTCATTCACTGAAGCATAAATTTAAAATTTCGGATCTAGATCCGATGCCTTTAGCGAATTTTGATCCGAAGTATCCGATGAAGGGTAATATTCGCGGATATTTGGATCTGAGGTATCCGATATGACCATTCCTAATAGAAATATTGAAGTTATAATTTTTATGAGAAAAGTACTAGTGCAGATACCTCTTATTTTCAAATTTCAATTTCTGTTTCAAAGCAATATCACATCTGTGATGCACAAAGCACTCTTTTTGTGCGTGAAGTCGACGTCACATTGGGTCTTTAATAGCGCAAAAGACAGTACTCAGCTGCCTCCAACCACAAATTGGCTGATTTTTGGTTTGTAAGTCATTTTAAATAACGCCGATAGAGCTCCGAAATTAATCGTTTCATATACCAATTCATTATTTTCTTCTTTAATGTGACAAATATTTCCCAATTAAGTTTATAAAACAATTTTATGCTTGAACGATATTCCACCGACAATACAATCTATCTGTACCTCTGAATCATTTAAAAAAAATTATCACTGTTCATCTGCAGCAGTAACATATAATTTTTTAACAACACAATTTCACGAAAATTGCCTTTGCGACTTAAAACTAGCCCATAGCCATAGGGTTTGTTTCAACAGGCTGTGCCAGATGAAGAGAATGAATATTCTGCGTATAAACAAACTGTACTCTCATCAATAGATTTACATAGCAAAATAACCCTCGGGTGATGGCGATAACTTATCTTTTTACTCTCAACTTTTTCCTCAGTGAAGAATAATATCATTTTTAGATATCAAATTTGGGGCATTTTCTTCAGAGAAATGATATTTTTGTCCTTTTTTGCTAAATAGTGTTGCTTTCTTTTCCCCAGTAAAAGGATTTTGATTACGCCACATGGTACGTTTTTATATTTTCCTATTCAAAGGTTTGAGCTGGTTGTAACAAAAAGAGAAACTTCGATTGCATAGGCAAACATCAATTACCAAACGGTCGTAACTTATTCGCCCGGGGACATCGCGATACAGTCAAAGCGAGCACCGCGATTGTGGCGTCATCATGAAACTGCAAAAAAAAACAATACATATAAAAAAGTATATTTTAACCGAGCCCAATTTCCGGTATATTTATGGGTAGGTGTGCATATTTTTTGTGCAAGGGAAAAAGCCACGGAAAATAAAATTGAGCGGCGATATTTCATTTTGCGTTCGGGTGGCATCTTGATTTCGAAATTAATTACGACGAATGGATGCTGTTCTTCATCCCGTCACATATTCTCACCCCTCCTCCACCCTTTCACTTCCCCTTTAAAATAGACGTTCTTTCCTGATAACAAATAAATTAAGCCACAAATATAACGAAACCGAAAAATTACTGGAGATTTGGCATAACAATTCAAGTTGCTGTATGCGTAGTTAAACGCACACTCAGGAGCTGTTCCAGTACAGTAAATAGAAATTGGTACAAATTCTTTTATAGCATCATATAATACGATCAGTTACTATACTTATCTTTTAAATATTCATCATTCGTAGGGAAGATGAGGTTATGTGACGGGATGTAATTTATACTGTCAATAATAACATGGTATCAGTAGCAACGAGATAAACTCAAAACAATTATTTCCGTATGAGTTGCTAATATAATTGTGGCATTAAGAGTATAAAATTGATTGACCATATACAAGCAAAATTACAGAACACAGATTATGGACTACTAGTCGCTTTAATATTTAAACTGAGTTTAATTCAGTCCTTAGTAGACGAATGAAGTGTCGCATTTGCAATACACATGTTTTACTTGCATAACACTGCAAATACCTAAAGTATGACGGTAATAAAGAAACATTTTTGTTATTTTGATGCTGTAATAAATTTGTATCGGGTTTCGCAAAATCCTTATTTATATTCTGCGGGTAACCTAGATTTTTCCTAAGCGTAAGTCAGTACTGCCATGAGACCCTTCGTAAAAAGGAATCATGGAAAGCCTGAAGTATTTGAACGCAGCCGGAGAAGTCGGTACTATTAGAAAGGCATAGTTTGATGTTTTCCAATAGTAGAAAGTTACATTTTTTTAAATTATTAATTGCATTCGTACCACTAGCTATTTTTTTCGAATACTCTACTTCCCCGTCGATGTACCCCTCCCATCAGTTCTTATTAGAGGTACTATAGAGGTAGAGGTAATATACATAGGCATTTCAATGAAAATGACAATTCTTCCGATTCTTAGTGTAACATCCTTAAGTAGGCAGAGATCAATTTCTGCTTCAAAACCGGCTAAAATGGCCCTAAAAACCACCGCTACTAAATGCGTGTCATCTCCAAAATAACTAAAGTCACCGCACCGCGATATCGCACTATTGTAACACGGCTGGAGCGATTTTAAGAACTACCTTTTCCCCTGAAACACATCCTCCCTCCCATACCTCTGCTCCTTCCCTCCCCATGTACCGATCACGGGCGAGATTAAAAGCGAGGAAAGAGCGTTCCCCTTCCCCTGGCACCATCCGACCTTCCTCTCCTCCTCCATCTCTCCACTTCCGCCACATCCTCGGTCCCCCCTCCCCACATTCCCTGCATCCCCATACTTAAAATTTCCTCCTCCACGTACCATTCCGAAAGTCGGCTTAAGGAGTGCGATAAATATACTCGAATATGTATGGTGTTTAGTCTTCGCTAGGTGGTACCACAAATTTGTTGTACGAAATAAATCACTTTGTCGGACCAATCATGCACTTCCCGCCTGTTCACTCCTTCCCCCTCCTCTTCGTTTTTACACCCTCAGTGGGCTGTGGGCTCACGGTAAACATTAGGGCACCTTCATAATGACCTTATAGCAGTTGAAACCCAGGGTCGGAATAATAAAGTTATGCGGAAGATTACGATTTGATCGCGCAAATGGTGAGTACATTTTTTGAAAGATGTTATCAGTTTTGAAGTTGTATAATGTTTCCATTTTTGGTAAAAACTATCAAATTTCATAGAATTTATTAAGAAAACTGGTCTTGCGAATTCGATTTGATTGGCTTGACGTTTACATCAATATTATCAACAGTGCCGCACTAAACTGAAATTATAGTATAAGCTTATGTCGCAATTTGATTGCGCGTGGTGCTAATGACCTTGGCCGTAACCCCAAACTTACTAAACTACTAAAACTTCAAATTGGAAGGTTCAGTTTTTGCATTCCGCCTTCGGCTTTTGCAAAGCCGTCTTGAGCGCTCTGTTTGTAATTGCTCTGAGTCACTGGGTTATAAATTAATCACAAACTTCTTAATTACCACTCATCTTATTACTATCCCTTCACATCCACCGATATCGAGTCATTAGTAACCCTTTTTTAAGGTAAACACTGAACATTTGACGATGAATTCTTGAAAATTGCATAAACGCATTCAAACTGTTCGGGTTCAAGGAATATTAGCACACTGTGAAAGTTCTAAGTTTATGATTTGTTTACAAAAGAATCCATTATTATATTTTCCTACGATTTAAGGTTACTTAAAACCTTCTCCGATGAGCAGTACTCCACAAGCTATGCTCTGAAGTCGCTTGAGAGCGTTTGGAATGTTAAATACGTTAAGCCATTATTTCCTCTACCCTCAAAGAGCGAGAAATAATATTCAAATACCACGAAGGCGGCAGTTTCTGAGAATAGAAAGTCGGATAGGAAGGTAGAGAAGGAGAAAATGATGAATTCCACGAAAGGGTGTGGCATCATTTTAACAGTGCTATGTTGGTGTTCTAAGAGAGGAAGAGAGAAGAAGGAAGGGTACTGCGAGATAATTAGACAGCATTAGTAATAATATGTGAAGCCAATGGGATTGCAGTTCAGTTGCAATAAACTCTCGTCAACAATGGAACACTTGCTAGTAACTCCATAATTTTTTATCGTGGCCTACTCCGCAGATTAATCAAAAATTTTACCAAGACAATTTAGTGCGTTGGAAGCCAAGGGGTAAAAGTGATTTCTTTTTTGTATATTAAGTTAGGTATAGAAATTAGGTTTAGAAAACAAACGAGATCAATTAGATGTTTAGTATTGCATTTGATTTTCCACTCGATGTCAGCACAGAACTGAGACTCACTCGTATCCCTTGTCAACCAATTTTTCTGTATTTTTTTAATAGTTAACCTTACCTAACTCAGTTTCGAAAGAAAACCACTTTTACCACTTGGCTTCTCAACCCCTGGGTTCCAATATTGTCGAATGGTCTCGAACCCCTGGGTACACATAAATCGAAAATAATTACCTTTGCCATAAATAAAGAAATTTTTAAGAATCTTAACAATCTACAAGAGCAGCTATTGTATGCGAGTTATCAACATAATCTCTGGCAATAGGATAAAAATCACATACTTGGCATAACGGCTTCAAAGACAATTGAAACAAAATAATTGAAAAAAAGGATGTGATAGAACCCTAAAGCCTAATTTGGGCTATTGGTCATATAAATATCTTACTTAAAATTGCAATAGTTTTTCAGCTCTTGTGACAAATGCAGTTCATAATTTAGATTTTCAATTTGTCAACGTTGCTGCTGACCAGAATCTTCCATTTTCCTTTCGTTGCTTAATCTATTTCTAAAACCAATGAAACTCAAATATTTAATCCAATCTAGAACAGTTTCATCATTTATATCGAAAAAATTGATTTTTATTTTTAGTTTAGACTAGTGATATTGGTCTCTTACAATCAAAAGCATGCTCTACCTTTAATACATGGAAACGTATCCAGCCAATACTAGATATTGTAATTTCATATCACTGGATTTCTTTTATACTCCTCTGGCGATCTATCAGTTATAACATAGGTTGCATGAAGCTGTAATGTTTATTTTTTCAAGGAAATCATACAGAAGCAACAGGACATAAGGGCATCAGATGTTAAAAATGGACCGAAAAAAACAATGGTAAAACTAAATTCGACTAGGAAAAATTAGTGGGAGGAGAAAATAATTGCGTAAGTGAAAATGGAGGAGGCGATATTTAGGATACAAGAATTGGGGATGACTTGGGGGAGAGGTGTTAAGGTGAAAGAGGAAACTAAAGAAATTAGAGTGTACGGAAAGAACAGAATATGAAATATATTGCCCTAAGGGGACATAAAAAATTGAAGCTGTTCGAACGCTTAGGCATAGTATGCATCCCTCCTACAGAATAATGATGAGGATGAAATGGAGTTTTTAGTAAATAAAAATCAAATGTGAAGAGAGGATACTACGAAGAGTGAAAGATAAGGAACGTGTACTAAGTACCGTAAGTGAACGACGAGATTAAACTATTAGTCGCGTTAAATATACCAACGGATGAAGTTCGCCATGAAAAAATATTTAACTTAGCCGGGATTTGAACTTGGATCTCCCTATTGCCAGTCAGGTGTGTTAGCCAGTTCCACCACCAAGCCATTTTCTCACAGCGAACGTGCATTCAACTTTGCACCAGTGCGCGTGACTGCGTACAAAGTCACTTGTTCCTGCAGTGCTTTATCAGTCATGTCTTGAGGTGATTGGTCTGAAGAAGACAATCAACGAAGAAGAAAGGGACGAAAAGAACGGCAAAGAGAAACTTCAAATAAGTTGGTAAAATCTTCTCGTGTTTTTAACCGGGTGAGTTGTTTGTAGGCCGAGGACACGATGCCTGCCTCTGCCGTTGTCCTCAGGGCATTTCGATGGTAAAGGCAGGCATCGAATCGTCGGCTTACAAACAACTCACCCGGTGGAAAACCCGAGAAGATTTCACAGTATCATAATCCTGGAAAGAACAAAAATCATTTTGTCAAATAAGTTATATGGATCACTTTAGCGATAAGTGCAAAGGATAGAAATTGTGAAGTAATAAACATGAAAAGCTGAGCTGACTAAAGGAAATAGCGAAGAGCTGCAACAAACTAATATCATGATTATTGACCAATGGGGATGGTGAACATGCCAAGGAAAGAGGAAATTAGGTGAGTAGGAAGTGGGAGTGAATCACGCGGTAGGCTTCCTGGAATTAAAACAGTGTTTTTACCAAATTACGTCTTTTGTTGAGCTAACGCAGAATTCCCTTCAATAACAGTACATATTTGCTCTTTCCTGACACAAGACGCCCACTGAATTCCGCCATTGGAAGAAAGCGCCCACGACCAAGCACCCACGCAAAATTTCAAATTCCCTCTCACGAACACGAACTCTTTTCCGTCCCCAAAATGAATTAACTCATGCTTAAGGAAACAAGGAAGTGTAATTCGCATGCTTGTTTTTATTTCTCATCTTTCAGTATTGTCTGTAATTTGGTCTTAATTCCTGATGCTTTGGAATCGATACATTCTGGACACTTTGGAGCCCATCTGTATTTAATATTGGTGAAATAGAGGGGAAAACTAGGAAAATAGATGTTTATCTTTGAGACCTAGTTTTATAAATTTATGCGAGCAGACATATTCTCAGCCCTGGAGGTCCAATTTTTCCATAGCCGTAGTTTTTATCACCTCATTATTGTGGTGGGATAATTAATGACTCAGAATAATTTACAACTCATGGAAAGATTCTCATTAGGAGTTTTCATTTTTCTCTATTAAACAATAAATTTGGTGAAGTGATGCAAGCTAGAGGTAGTTTAAAATAATAATAAATCATTTTAGCTACTGAAAGTTTTGGTTACCTAGTTCACTACAGAATTTGAAGCACCATCTTGAACACAGAAAATTTCACAGTTTGTTTCCTCCAAAATGAGAAATAAAACATTTTCACGTTCTTCCGCACTGGATATTGTGAGCCTTGCCATCAGCTCAGAGGCTTCCGAAATAATTTGATGGTCTCCGCCAGCACATTCAGCCAAACGAGCTTCCACCACGCAGCGAATAAAAAACAAATTCAGGGAGCAAACTTTGATGCAAGCCAACAGGGTTTACCATTCTACAAGGAAATGATTGTGGAAAAGTGTACAAAGCCGTTATTGGTTAGTAGTTTTGCGTTTATTTTAACGGTACACATTAATTTTAGGGCCACAAAGAGAGACCTGCTTACAGCAGGAAACTTAAGTATGGAAGTAAAGAAACAATTCATAAGATCCTACATCTGGAGTATGCTCCTATACGGAAGTGAGGCATGGACAATGACCGCAGCGGAGAAAGCAAGGATAGAGGCCTTCGAAATGTGGTGCTACAGAAGAATGATGAAAATCAAATGGATCGACAGAGTTAGTAACAAAGAAGTCCTAAGAAGGGTAGGAGAGAAGAGAAGCCTCATGAAAACCTTAATAAGAAGACGGAACAACCTTATAGGCCACATCCTGAGACATGATGGCCTGATGAAGACAATCGTCGAAGGACAAGTGGAAGGTAAGAATGGAAAAGGAAGACCTCGAACAAAATATATGGAACAAGTGAAGAGAGATGTGAAAGAGAAGAAATACGTAGGTGTGAAAAGATTAGCTGAAAGGAGAATAGAGTGGAGAGCTGCGTCAAACCAATCCTAGGATTGTTGACCAATGATGATGATGATGAATGCGGTAGATTTGCAATTTTATTAAAAATGAGGAAGTAAATAAGGAAACACAATTAGATTATGAAAAATAGATATTTCACGACTTTTTGCTAAAATATTTGTTCATATATTCTTTGAAACAAGTTATACAGGTAAAATCATTTATTTTCTTATGTAAATAAAGAAGCGATAAGCCTGAAGTTGCCTCTAAAAGAATAATACGACCTTTCTAAATAGTTGGCTTGGTATATTCAATCACTCTATACTCTGTATAAATAAAATCCGTGGTTAATTACGTCTAGGAAATAAACTCAATACATAAATTTGTAATATCGTTATCATATTTATGTTCTCAAAAATTGTTAGCATTCATATCTACTCCATGGATTCTACTTTAGGTTCCTCGGCTTAGCCTGTTTCTTCCGAGATTAATGAGGATAGAAATTATAAAATGCATGAGAATAGAAGGATGTGATAGGGAAGCGCAGCGCACAGTGCATGTAATAATATTTGTCAATCACTTTATTCTCTAGCTAAATAACTTTTTTGGCCGAATGAGCATGAAATAAAAAGAAACTTTTACTTCATTTAATTCGAAAATAAAGTTATAAATAATGTTTTTTCTGTAAACAACACATAAAGTTTGGCTTTAAAGTTGGTAATCTTCGATGAAATTAAAAATACATGTTTATGTAATTTACTTTAATAAATTACTGGATATAACTTTACATTATTTTTCATTTTTATATCATCACTGAAGTTACTTACAATATCCACCAAAATATATAATATAGTGCCTTCAAAAATTATGTCCGCAGTGAAATAAAAGAACAATATTTGCAGCAGGCGACCGCAAGCCGAAGTCACTTACACCATGAGAGAAGAGTAGGTAAGCCAGGTTTAAGAGAGGCGTCGGCATTAGCCTCCTCTTAACCTTAGCTGGCAAGAGGACCACGCGTTCCATCCGAAGGATGGAATGCTGTTCTTCCCATCCCCGTTGCACAACAAGCAAGAATAAAGCAGTCCTTGAAAAATCTCCACCATCGCCGGGATATGAGCCCGAAACCAAGGGTTAGGAAGCCCAAAATAACCACGGAAATGAATTAAGCTCGTAATTTTTTTACATTTTTTACAGTTATGAAAACAACAGTATGTCTAAAATCATGCCATGTAATTTAACATTTTGACAGAATTAAAAAATAAAGTTATCCGTAATTTTCCGTTTTTTTTAAATCTGTCACGTACTTCTCGAGCTATTCGTGGAAAAAATCTATGCCTAAACTCTGTAGCATATAAGTTGATAACATCACGAACTCTTGCCAAAGGTTTCACCGCTTCTGAGCTACTCCTCGGCCTTGTGCATGGTCCTGTGTGCCGTTGTATTTTATACGCGAAAGAGTGACCTTCTATTAAATAAAGGTCCTCCATGAACGAGCAAATGAGCCAAAAATCACTAGATGACGTCACCAACTGATAAAAGGAGGCGCCAACTATACCGTTTACTAATAAAGCTTAAATTTTAAACCTTTAAAGGAATGGCTGAATGAGATATTTTCGTCGTTATCATCACTGGTAAAAAATCCTAAGGTTGGTTTGATGCAGTTCTCAACTCATTTCTCCTATCAACTATTCTATTCACACGTACGTATTTCTTCTCTTTAGCATCCTTCTAAACCTATTCCATATACTATTTCATCCGAGGTCGAAAGTCTTCATCAGACCATTATGTCTTAAGAATGCTGGAACAAGGTAGAAACTTATATTCCCATTCTTAAAATGATTTGCGACTTCATGTCTTAGCTAACGAGCCCACTGTGGTGCCTTCAAAGCACTCAGAGTACGACATACCCTTGAACTCTGAACATACGCCTTTCAAGGTCATAAACCATCATTTGACGAAGTGAAAGAGATTCCGCATTGTGGTCCATTGGACGGGGGGAAATCAGGAGAGAGCAATAACGAGAAAGGATCGCGGCCGCAGGGGGAGCGGATCGCGTCCTGGATTAGTGACGGCGGGCGACGCCCCGCTTAGGAAGCTCCCATCGACGACCGAAGTGAACATCTTCAATAAATTAGGGACGAGTTGAATATTTCACGGCCGTCCCGCGAGGCCGATCGAACGTTAAGGTACAAGCCAATAACGATTTCATTCCATAGTATTTGTACTGCATGGGAGCAAGTGGGGAAAGAAAATACACGCGCCAGATTTCACTCCACTCTAATGACAGGGGGAAATATTTAAATTATTACTGAGGAGGTTCCACGATGGCTGAAAAAAAACACAAAAAATAGTTTGGAATATTTTTTGAAACAGCACTGCTTTCATAGATGGTATTCTTTCGCGATAAATAGCAAAAAAAGAGGGATGAATAACCTGGACAACTCATTAGAAGTACTGTAATACTAATAATACTATAGCAAGCTTTATGGGCTAAAAATTGTGGATTTTTCATTAAAATTAGTGTCAAGTTCCTTAATTAATGGTTTATGTCCGCTATTAAACAAAAATTTATAATGCGACGCGCTAATTTTCATTTTTACCATAATTGTCACGGTATTAAGGTAAAATACCGGTTTTTTGACAAATTGATATTTATTATTAGTTTAATCAAAATTTTCACTTTGCCCAAACCAGTATCGCCATAACAGTTATCGTGAAAGTGAAGTTTTGATATAGCTCTTTTAGTTTTTTAACATAGTTTCAAGAAGCGTAGTGTAGGAAGCCAAATTTTGTCAACCTTCACAAATAGAGTACAACAGTTTGTGAATTGGCTGTAAATAAATTGATAGTATATTTATGACAATTTTCCTTTGGTTCCCTGAAGGCCATCTAAATTCGCATCAGTGCAAAACAGAACAAAATAGAACGGGTAAAGCCTAATAATTGACATTTAATCCATTATCGAAGCTATGGCCAAATTTTCACAAGTACGCTCACGCCAGAAGGGCAAAATAAAAGGACAAATATTAAAATTCAACTTATATTAGTATTTATAAAGCGTCACAGCCGCACATGCATTAAAAATTAATGGTTTATTTGTGAACGTAGGAATATTTCAGAGCTCTGCGGCCTTGGCCTCCAGTCGTTAATGGATCTGCACGTCAGGATGTGTATGGGTGAATCACGCAACATCAGAAAATGCGATTCAGGGGAAATCAATCGCATTTCATTTATTTAGGCTCTCCTCCTTGATGAAATTTTACCTGTAGAATTACCGCATAAAATGTTAATTACAAAATAATACTTTGCTTTACAAGCACATACATACCCTCAAACCTCAAAGTTCATTAAAAATATATGTATGCAAAATCGAATTTACTTTCCTATTATTTACCACTTCCTACTAGTGGACCGGATAAGGGCATAGCAGGCCTAAAACCCTTAGTGGTACCTTTGGAGCAACTTATCCCTTCTAATTAAAATAGAATAATTCCATTTGAATTGCTGGGTAATTATATGAACATATATCTATATTGTTACTAACGGCTTCCGGGTGCAGCTGCGTGTTGCGCTTTGTCGTGCAAGCTTTCGCGACCGTTGCATGACGCATCATCAGGCGATGAATGAAATTACGGAAATTGGTGGTCATTTAATATACTCGTCCAACCTCCCCCATCCACCGGAGTAGTGGGGGAGGAGGGCGGAGCTGACGTCAGCAGAACTCTCACCCCTGTCCTTGAGCGGCGAGCGGACTCTTCTTATCTAGCGAATCTAATATGTGTATATTTCTTCATCATCCAATTAAGTACTTGTTATTCAACGATTTTTTTCTATTAATACATGTAAATGTTCAACTTATCACATTTTCAATTTTTTAACTTTGAAAAAAACTAAACTTCCTTGAATTTATATTTTATTCCGACCATAAACAATTGCTGGCGTCCTAAAGACTTTTCAAACGCGATTTCAAAATTTTCTGTCACGTTTGTTGCCATTTTTCACATTTACGCCATTCAGTTTAAGTGTTATTTAAGCACTTAGGTAAAGGGTTAATTGCTTTTAAATTACTTTGCATACAGTTCCTAACACTTATTTTATTTATTACTAAACCATTGAAAACAGGTTGTACATCGAGGTTTTGTTACAAGCTACTACTGATCGTTCTCGAATATCCATGCCCTATATACAACTTACCTAAGCGGGACTTGAACCAGCGACCTTTGGTTTGGCTGGCGAGGACCAACGAGTGCGGCCTACATTAAAAATGATGTAAAACTGTCATGGTGATTGCCAAAAAAATCGTTGATAATTTTATGTTATCAATGTTTAAGGTAAATGGTTGCCAATAATCGTGTATTGTCGCTGAAATTTTCCAAAGATTCCATTTTTGGCGATTAAAAAAATTTGGCCGAACTTTTCCGCATCAATATGGGGCTAGCCAGTTATTGAAGTCATTAGTGCTTCATTTACAATTTGTTGGATTGCATTCATTTTTCTTGGCCTCACGATAGATTTCCCGTTGTATCGCAAACCGTAGGAGTAAGGACAATCTCTATTTGTGACGAATATTTCTCGGGTTCTCAGCTAGGTTAATGCTTTAATATAAGCCGACGTTTCGGGAGACGACTTGTCTCCCATCCTCAAGGCTGTATTACATTATGGAAGACCAATATCACACTTTAAAAAAAATCAAAATTTCAATTTCAATTAAAATCGTTTATCTCTATTTGTGTTTAAACTAAAACGAAATGGCAAAAAGTAGAAGTAGATAATATCTAACCTGCGTTAAAAGTTAAGTAATGTGTAAAACATTCTGTATTAACACAAATATCCGGTTTATTGTATTATCATTCAATAACGAAATTTCGATATCAAATTGACAATGATTGTAACTAAAAACCGTTATTTTTTAAATGTTACCCGAAGGATAATGCTAATAATATTTGGTTAATGGCATACAAAAGGACATCATGCCCAAGGTCAAGTATTCATCCTACTTTGAATATAAATATAAGAAAGCCATAACTCTTATGAAAAAATTGCCTCCAACTCTTAATGCACCGTAATAAAATGATTCTGAATACGGCGACAAGTTTGAATTCACGACTTCAGGAATCAAAACTAGTTTGTTCCATTTGTGTTACAACACTCCAGTAAAATCATACCTAAAACCACTTCGTCATTTAGGTCTTGATTCACCTATAATAGGCTCCCTGTATCAGCCGTAATTCTTATGAAGTAATGGGAAAATAATGTAGCCAGTGTTCCACGGATAATGGGTTATTTATTCGACATACTATAGAAGAAGAAACAGATTGAAGAAATTTCTTGGTCCGAAAACACAAAAATTGGAATATTTGCTCAGGATTTGATTTTAATTAAAATTGTGCCCAAGGAAGGGAAAAAATCAAGAAGAAACATAAAGTATTCGTCCTTTATCCGATAGCTTAAAAAAAGTCAGGAACACAAAATAAAAGCGTCCACCGTGTTATTTTTTGATTCTGGCATCTAAAATGTCTTGATTCCTTTTGTTTTTATTCACCCATTCTGTTTGCTTTCGGCTAAAAACATCATTCCTGGTGGACTGAATGCTAATGAACATCGGTGGAATTGGAGGAGTGGGCGTGACAGCAGAAATAACTTTCGGGAAAAGGAAAGTTGTTCGCCCCGTCGGCAGAGGGAAATTCGTGGTTTGTATACATATGGACGGATTGGAAACTTTGCAAACTTCGTGACAAAGCGGTGGACATTCTGTGAGAAACGTTGACCACATGTCTCAATGAAGAATTTCTATTTTTCCCTCAGGGAGCTAAGGAGACAGTTGGGCGTACCACCCTCATTATCGATTGTTCTCCCTCTATTACTGCGAAGTTGTTGAATTAGGTTGCACTACCTTTCTTGATAATAGTAATGGTGATACGTTATATTTACGACAGAACGGAGACATTTTATACGTAAGTGAGACATAAACATATTTTTTTTAAATTGAGATACAACCGTTTGGTCGTGAGGAATTGCCGCAGCCTTAGGGGATAGATATATGAAGACTGCTTTGATTCAGTAAAAAAATCCTAAGGTGAGGAATCAGGGTCAGAATTTCAGTTTCTTACTGATGGCTTTCAGCTATGGTTCTTACAGAGACTGACACAATTTTGTCAGAAAATGACGGATAAAGCTACGTAAATAACATAAATGTTGAAGGCTAGGTGTCTCTAAGAACCATGGGGAGAAAATGTTTAGTTATGATTCGAACGTTTCTTTTTATTAATGTTATGTCAAAAAATTAACGTTACCCTCACGCAATAATATAAATGGCATGCATGGTATCTTTATTTGATAACAGTAAATATATAGAACGTCTTCCCGGTCAAGGCGAATGATTTTTCCTCTGTGGATTTTTCGCACTATTTGTGCATTGCGGGTGGCTCCGTAAAAAGTTATCACCGTGGCTAGTCCCGGTATACTTAAATAATGCCATGCCATACCATAGAAAATAAAAATCCTCATAAGAATATAAGAAAGACAAGATAATAAGCAAGAAGGATTTCTCCAAATCAATACCATTAAGATTTTATGTAAAGCATTAAAAAAGGATGAAATTAAGAAAAGATTCAAAAGTAATTTGTCCTAAATATTTGTAAATTCTACTAAAAATACTAATACATAATTAAAAAATCGCCATCCACACTTCGTGATAGAGGTAAATGTATAAATTCAAATATTTAGAGGTTGGGCAGGGTATGTATTGCGTGCTTATTTTTAGAACAGAGACCTACCATTAACGGCCTGTTACATTTCACCGTCGATAATGTAAACATTATATACGTTTATAAGGAAAATTATCTATCCTGTCATCAAAACTTTTCATTAGGAGCTTACCATAGACCGCCATCAACCAATAACTACTTGAAAACCAAGCCTTCAAATTAAAATATGAACAGATTGACGTCAGCGTTGAGACGAACAGCCTCAACGGGTCAGTGTGTGTATCGGTAGCATTTAAATGTACATATTTCTATGCATAGTTTATGAAAGTAATCCTCGAGGAATATTCTTCAATAAATTAGCACACATAACCGCACGAGAGTTCCGAATGGGTCAGTTACGAGTCCGCTGTCAGCGGCGTGTTACAACGCAAAGTAAAGCCCGGTGTGAAGGCATAATCCATGACACTCATGCGCCCCCAATGACCAGAGTTATGAACTACAGAAACTCTGGCGAACCCATCGATCGATATAATAATGAAACATGATTGGCACATTTTTCCATTTTCCAGAGGACGCCGTCGACTTTGTCCCTGCTTTAAAGCCTAGAGTGGACATGCGCAGACACTGAAAGCGGGATTACTCTGGGAGTGTAAAGAAGGGTGCTTGCGGGTAGTATGCACTGAATCAATCCATTCCAGCCGAATATGCGTTTGGAGCTACCTAAAAAAACGTTCTAAACGCCCTATGAGTAATAAAAAGACGAGATTAAACAAGAGGAACAGACCTTCAACTGTGGCAAGAAAATTCTACCATTACACTTTTTTACAGTAATTGATAATGAAATTACGAAATATTGCAATTCAGAAAAGGCTTAAATGGAAAAGTGCTCATCAAAAACTCATGCAACATTATTCTGTGCAATAAATTGTGCTGAAACTTTGGTAATTTGGAAAATGAAACTGTGAAGAAAACAGCAGTAATTTTACTTTCACACCCTTAACGTAAGTTATCAGTGGCTAAAGCCTGAATCATACGATCATTTTTTCGTCATTTTCGAGCTCTAATCCCAGCGATACTTCTACTGATCACTCGGAAATGATAGTCGCGCGCAATTGTTTTTCCCGATGGCTCCAGTGATGAGGGTTCCCATCACTTTTTTCATCGCTTAGCACGTCGCTTTTTCGCTCGCTGAAACCCCAAATCAGCCAATCAGAGCGCATGGCCACATGGATCGATTGCAGCGCAACGTTTGACAATCGTGGGAACGACACAGGTAAAAATGAACTACAAGCTCTGTAAAATGACGGACGGAGTCTTAGGCGAATTTAAGGGAGGGGAGCACGTGCCCCCTCAGGCGCTTAGAAAATAGGCAAGATTTCTAATAGGCAAGATTTCTAATTTCTTGTTTTGTGCATTACGGATCCTAAGTCATTTGATTTCATATTAATAACTTTCATATTAAAATATATAGAACATTTCGTACAGTAATCGTAGCGTTGTTTTTAATCTCAAATATGAGAAGACCATTTGCATGTCAGTGCCTTGTACCCCGCCCCCCCTCAGAAAAATATCCAGGATGCGCCCTTCGAGGGAGTGATGGTAAGAGTGACGGAAATAATGACGTGATTCAAAAATATGTTTCGAGCGATCACTTTTTCGGCCCTGAGAAGCGGTCGCTCGAGTAGGTACTAAGAGGGACGAAACCAATGATCGCGTAATTCAAGCTTAAATGGCTCTTAATTAGATGATTCTGGCTAAAAAAAATCCTTACCAACGTTATTGTCGGAAAAAAACTCCCTATTTTGGGTCTAAATCTAGCTTTTAAAGAGGCGTGACCAGAGAAAGCAACATGTTTGTCAGTAAAGAGGCTGAATTCAGTATTTGCAATGAGCCCCAGGGCCACGGCATTACCTTCCTAAGCATATAGCACAGAATGAATAGTGAAGAACACTTTTTTATTCCGAATAAATATTTAATGTACGATCTAGGCTTCAAAGTGGCACGTCATCGTTTGGTACAGATGTCGTATATTAAATATTTATATGGAATTCCAAATTTTTCTTCACTGTTCATTATGTCAAGTAGAGTCCATAAAGTCAGGCCTGTAACAAGTAATTGTTTAGCATAAATACTGGAAGAAAGGGTGCACTGACTGATGGATGGAGCGCAAGAACCACCGTAAGGAGAAAATGCGGAGGGTAAAAGACCAGAGAGGAAAGAATGGACAAGGTCAGATTTGACGCAGGGATTGGAGAAGAAAGGGAATGGTCAGACTCAGAGACGCTCGAACAATCGAGATTAAGATTTAGTGCAATAGCGTAAAACACAGCGTAGGTAAAAGGCCTGGGTCGATGACGACCGGATGAAGAGGTGATAGAGATGAATGCTTCTATAAAATATACGAGAGCTTATAGCTAAAAGTAAAGCTCTAAGTTTCACACGCTAGAAAATATTGAAAATTCTAAAATAACTTTCATTGGAAACTTAAATAACTTTCTATCAATTATACTATCGATATCTGCGATTCAAAACCCCTTTTATTGAATGTAAACGATAGAGAAACGTAAATTGCTTAAGTGGTATTTTAAGGTGGACTAATGCTATACATCAATGATAAAATTCGTTACTATTTCTCATTCCATAAAATCAGGAACATTGAAGATTATTTGTCCATGTGAAGACATCCTTAACTTGAATAAGAATTCTTTTCTGATTTATCCATCATGTAAACCATAACAACACCACACTTAATGCTACACATCTGAGTGACTATCCATCTATAAAAATCCTTCCCGCTTGTTATTTTTCGGGCAATATTTCTTAAGAGATCGTGGTAAATTATTTAATGACTATGAATAAAGAATATGAGAACTTTCCGGTGGCCGAACAATGGGATATAAATTTGCTAGATTTTAAGATACAGGCAGAGAAATTGGGGCGAAGAGATTCATTTTTTTCCATACGTTCTTCTTCTATATCTCTCTATTAACAATTGAGTGCATTTTAGCCATGGTAGTCATATAATATCAGGTAAGTTAGAAATGAAGCAAATAATTGTTTTCTAGTGTTTGATATAAAGTGAGAATTATTGGGCGAGTAAAGTATTATTTTGATTTTTAAATTTCTTTAAAGAGTTGGTGTTGTTGGTAACAATTTTTCTGGGTAATATTATGTCGATAATATATTACAAATGGTTAAGTGAATGAAACATATGATACTTTTAAGTCATTTAAATCTTGCCTTCAAGGTGGTTCCAAAATTACGTCTCAGGAAAATGCATGTATGTATATGACTAGGAAGTTATCAAAAATAATTCAACGCAATTATCATTTTCCAATGTGAATGCATTTATGCAGGAATTTTTTCTGAAAACATGGTTTAAGCACCTCTATATACCCATCTTATGAAGCAATATAATTAATTTTAAATCACATTTCATCTGGAAATAATATTTTATCTTTGAAATTATATTTATTCTTGCTCCTCTATGTAAAATAACAACTTTATGACGTTTTGATAATGTTTCAAGCTAAGTAAATCATTCGGTGCTCGACGATAACCCATTGCAGAACCAAAGCGTTGCAAAGCAAAAGTGAAGTGTAGGGGTCCTGAATTTCAAGCGCGACGGATCATCATAAATTAGCTAATCGTCGGCCCTGGCACGTGAGGACAGATTGGCACTGCGGCTAACCCCTTTCACGGCCGTCATATTTGAAAATCCCTTCTCCGAAGACGGAGTGCTCCTCACTCCGGACGTGACCGGATGAGTGACGAATAGGGCCTGCGTACTACTCCACAGCGAGGTCCACGCACACTGGATATCCTTCCCCATACCAAACCGCCTTCTCAAAACCCCTTCATCCCATCTTTACGTCCCTAATATGACCCCGTTCTATAAACCCCCTCTCTCTCGGTAAATCACCGCAGCGCTTAAAAGAGTCTGACAAGGCCACTGGTTCGTGCCGTGGGTGCTACAAACAGGGCAGAGAGAGAAACATAAGGGTCCGTTTGGGGTTTTTTTTATTTATTTCCTTTAAGGAGAAAAGGGAGAGCGGGGGTGGAATCGGGATATAAAGAGGCGTTTTGCGAAGGGACGTAGAAGAAACATGTATGGTGGTGGGTGGGTCTATCCCCAGGGGGTGTTGATGTGCGGAGAGGGATGGTATCGGAGAGATGGGAAGATTTGAGCTGAAAAAAGAGGGGAGAAAGTGGGGGAAAAGAAGTCCATCCAGATGGAGTAACACTGGTACCACTACTCCTTATATCATACCCTTTCCTGCTCTCCACCACCCGACCATTTCCCCCAAATCCGCCTCAGAAATTGCCCCACGTCTCCGCCATATGTCAGCGTTACCCCCTTTAAACTTGTTCCTCTTTCTATCCCTGTATATCTTATAGACTTACACGCAAGGGTATATATATTTTTTTTGTAAAGGATTATTTTATATATACGTGTATGTTTTTCCATAGGGATGGGGATTTTGTGGTACATATTTATTTAAACGCTCACACCTAACACGTATGTATTTATTTATTTATTTATTTATTTATCAAATTGTCCACATACAGCATAGTTTACCATTTTATAGTGGCACAGTATAACAAACATAAAAGCACAAACACAATCAAACATAATTAATTTAAATAAATAACAATGCATTGAAGTAAAAAGCTCTTTGACCTTAAGAGCTTACATTAAGGTAGGAAAGAGCGCGGTTTGTAAAGGAGTGGTTTGGAATGGAGAACGGGTCAATGTGATCTGGAAGGGAATTTATGAGGGAAGAGAGGCGGGAGAGGATGGAACGTTTGGTTAGTGACAATCTGGGAATGGGCACATGGAGGAGCGAATGCGTTCGAGTGGGTCTGCATGGAACTTTAAAGTTTAGATTGGAGACGAGATCGGGACAGTCTATGGAAGAGTTTAGAATGCTATGTATTAGTTTTAAATCAGATTTTAAGATTAAATTTGGAATATTAGATATAGAGAGAGTGTGCAAAACAGAATCAGCGGACATATTACGAAGATGAGGGGCTCTGCACTTAACTATATTAGTGAAAAAATTTGTCACACTTTTAAGAGCCAAAACATTGGATGAGATTGTCCAAATGGGGGAGCAATACATTATAACGGGAATGACAATAGTTGAAAAATATGCGCGTAATGCTATCGGGTCTGCAATTTCTGAGAAGCGGTAGAGGAGGCCAAGGAGAGACATAGCTTTGTTTTTAATTTTTGTAATATGCTCACAGTAATTTAATTTTTGATCCATTAAGACACCTAAATCTTTGATGGTGGAGACTCGTCTGAGGGGAAGGGAGTTTAAACTGTACCTGAAATCATAAGGGGACTTTTTTAGCGAAATGGAAATTATGTTGCATTTATTAGCGTTTAGGCGGAGATTCCAGGTGTTGCACCACTCTGAAACCTTGTTCAATACATCCTGTAGGTTATGGCAGTCTGCGATATTGTTAATTTGCTTAAATATTTTGCAGTCATCTGCGTAAAAAAGGGTATGGGCTTGAGAGGGATGTACAAGGGAGGCCAGATCGTCAATGAAAAGATTAAATAAATATGGCCCGAGTACACTTCCCTGAGGTACTCCGGATGTTGTGGGTGACCATTGGGATGAGCAGCCAGGAAGTATTACACGCTGGCATCTATTGTTGAGGAAAGAGTCCACTAGGTTTAGAAAATTTCCATGCAGGTTAAAGCGATGAGAGAGTTTGTGAAGGAGAAGAGAGTGGTCAAGAGAGTCGAAAGCTTTCGAGAAATCCAAGAATATTGCGTCAAGTTGAGCTTTATTGGAGATGGAAACGACTGCATGATGCTGAAAAAGAGCTAAGTTGGTCAGGCAGGAGCGTCCCGGAAGAAAACCATGCTGATTATTTGATAAAAAAGGAGAAGTGAAGTAGTAGAGCCTGTTGAGAATAATCCTTTCACAAACTGAAGATAGTATCGGAAGTATCGATATTGGGCGGTAGTTTGAGACTTCATCTTTAGGGCCATTTTTATGTATGGGAATGATGTTGGCAATTTTCCATTGGGAGGGGAAGGTGCCGAGGGAAAAGCAACGGTTCAGTAGGAGGCTCAATGGAAGAGAGAGGGAGGATGCGCAGTGTCTAATTAGTTTGGGGCTCAAACCATCGGGACCAGGGGCACGATGGAGAGGGATTTTGGAGAGATACTCAAATACTTCTTTGGGATCTGTGATAACGTTAGATAGACAATGGTCACGAATTGGCGTGGGGATGTTATCAATTTTATTAGAGAGAGTAGATGAAGGAGCTAAGCAATCAGTAAAGAATTGATTGAATAAGTTTGGTCTATCTGGACCCACAGCCTCGAGATTGTTATAGGTCACGTGAAGGGGGATGCGTGGAGACTTTCGGCGACTATTCACAAAGGACCAGAATTTTCTTGGGTTGGAGGAAATGGATGAACACATGCCCTGAACATACTCCTTGTGATCACGGCGAATTAGCATTTTGGAACAGCGACGAAGGTTAGTGTATGTAGTTCGAGTTTCCTCGTTCGGGAAAAATTTATAAAGATACCAAGCACGGTTCTTGTTTCCAAGCGAGCGAATGGTATCTGCTTTGAACCAAGAGGGGAATTTTTTTGACTTAGGTTTCACAATGGGCACAAAATCTTTGACCGCACTCTCAAGGATTGAGTAAAGAAAGTCCACACCTTCTTCCGGAGACATAGAAGCAAGGATACCCCAGGGTATGAGGTCGAGACAGCGATTTATGTCGTCCCAACATGCCTTCGACCAAGCAGGGAATGGCTTAGGGGGCGGGGTAGGAACCCCGCGGTGCTTCTTGGAACGTTGGACGAGGAACACTGCATCGAGGGAGTCGTGGTCGGAGTCGAAAATATTTCGCCCGGGGGTGACTGCCTCCGGGGCAATGGTCGCAAGAAGTAAGTCCAGCGTTGCCGCATTTCGAGCTCCGTGTAGGCAGTATTGAGGAAGGCCAAGAGCATTTACAAAATTTTGAAGAAAGAAATCGTCATGGGCGTTGGTTGGACAGCCGCTTGTTGGGTTTTTCCATTGAATTGAAAGATTAAAATCACCAACCAGAATTACAGGACCTAGGTTAATAGCTCTAAACACAGAATCTAGACAATGTTCCAGAATAGTAATGTCACTGTTAGGGGGACGGTAAAAGCAACCAACATAGATTTTACATGCCTTAGAGTGTTCACCTGAGACTAGTGACACCTCACTCCATATAATCTCACAGTCCGTTTCCAGGTCCAGGCGGCGTTTTGATGGATAGATATTGTTGACAGCAAGGAGCACTCCTCCTCCTCTTGACGGTCGATCTCGGCGATAGATATTGTGGGAGTTCACAAAGGATAATTCAGCGTCAGGGACTGAGGGGTTTAGCCAGGTTTCAGAAAGGGCAATGATATCAAATCGGGAGAGCTCATGGGCGTGTGAGTCACAGTCGCCAAGTTTGGCCTTGATGCTTCTCACATTTTGATAATAAAGGTGCACTTGAGGGACACGAGAAGGGCCAGGGTTAAGACTGACATCCCCTGAGAGTAACACAATGAGGAGTATCACCATTCCAGCGTGAGGGTAGCGCGGGAGTTTTACCCGGGAGGGCTCAGGCTCTCGCCGGGACCTGGACCGAGGGTCTCTCTGGCCAGGAAGGCCACGTCGGGAGAAACCACATGATGAGAAGGCGGAAAAAAGATATCTCCGATAACTGAATATCTCTTGAGGATCTTGAGGAAAAACAACCAGGGAGTGATCACAACACGAAAGGGCACAAACTCGCACAGAAATATTCAACCACAGTAGTGTTGCAACAACAAAAACACTGAAAGACAGACGAGCGAGAGATGCATGCGTCTGGCTACCGGCGGCCATATTGCCTAACCCCCAAATTTTTGTTCTTGAAGTCGTGGTAGTTGGTCGAGAGGAAGAAGGAGGTACATGGGTAGAGAGAGAGAGAGTTATGTTGGGTGGTCTTGGCGGGAGGAAGTGAGAGAAAAGACCTGCCATCCTCCAGTCGTAGTATGCGTGGTGTGATATAGGGTGCGGAATTCGAAATTTATGTCTCGTGGAAGGGATCTCAGGGGACAGTCCCTGGCTGCGAAGAAAGAAGTCACGCTCCCTTCTTCTTCTTCCTCCTCCCTTCGCTACCAATCCCCCCCCCCACCCTGTACCCTTTTCACACCCATTCCAACGCCGTTCGAACCCATAAGCAGTCCCCTTTTCCCTCTACCCCAGTCGCTGTACCCATCCTTTTCATCTTCTTCCCACTTCTCCGCTTTCATGTCTACTCGCCTAGTCTTGTGGAAACGCGAAAAAGGGGCTGCAAAAGAGGCGGGTGGATACTTGGGACCAACGCATGGCTACCTTCTTCCATATTTATGATTGTTTACACCACTACCATCTGTTTGGACCCTCTTCCCTCTTTTTCCCCTCTTTCTCTCGAGAACATATTCATTTTTGTGTTTTTTTTAATATAGTAGGTAACATGCCCACCACTTCCTCCCCCGGTCTCGTTCCACTACGACCTGATACTCATTTCATCACTCTTAGTCCGTACCATTTCCACCCTTCCGTTCTCTCCTTTTTTGTTTTCACACCGTTTATATGATTATTTCAAAATACCTACTCGTTTATCTTTGATGTTCTAATTATCGGGTATCTAAAATATGTGGATAGGTAAAATATTGAGTAATAAGGGGAGATCCGCTGCCGATAAAACCTGTGGTGCTGTTTATTCTGAGGATATCCCGCTGATTACCTTATAGTTGTGGGAACATAATATAAATAGAAGTAGTAGACATAGATTTACAGATATTAGAGAAATAGAGAATTACAAAGTAAATAAGTGTGCATAGGAAGTAATCCAAAAAACTCTTTTAGCACCCAAACAGATAATTAAGTTAATAAATTTGCTACAATTGTGTTCAGTATGAGATAAAAATTCAAGACATCTACTTTTCGTAGCATAAGATTAAATTATGAGTGCATTTAGCTAGTGATTCTCGTATTTAAGGAAGTAATGAATTTATTTTATGTACGTACGAAGTGCTTATTTTTCTTGCGCAAGGTTATGTAAAATTGTTGGTTAATATCAATGTCCCGCTCCTCAACTCAAGAATGAATAAAATAAGAATTTCTTCAATTTATAGTAAAATTATTAACCTGGTATATCATAATATCAGATCTTACGCCTAATAATTCAGTTATAAATAATTTTACCCAAAATGTTCATGCCAACTCCTACAACTCCTTTCATGTGAGCTAAAATCATACCAGTTACTAAATAATTGAGGAAATATGTTTATATATTTTTTTTAGATCACGAGATGTGGGTCAATTGTAAATATTATTTATTTTTTCCAAACTTTGCCAACGTTTCGGACATTATATTTGTCCATCCTCAGGGCTATAAAAATGATAATTTATGATACAAAATTAGTTAAATACAGGCAATTTTACAGTTGTTATACATTAAAATACATGGAAATACATATTCAAAATTTACCTTTAAGTCTGATGTTGTTTTTATTTATTTATTTACAATTTGGTTTCTTGGATTTCTTTCTTTGTTGGTTATGTCATTTATTAAATTATGATAAATTTTGCTAAGGTAAGTAATGTCTGTTCTTTTATTGCAGCTTTTTTTAGTTCTGGATATGTGGTACATTTCTTTGAATAATCTTTTTGATAAAACTGGTTCTGTATCTAAAATTTTGGCCTCTTCGAAACGAAATGAGTGACTGTTTGTAATTGCATGATCTGCTAATGCACAAATTTGAATTTTGGTCTTAATTGATGTTTTATGTTGTGAGATCCTATTTTTTAAATATTGACATGTTTGGCCAATATAATTTTTATCACAGACAAAATATAATAAAATAAAAATATAAAATAATACAATTATTAAATTATTAATATAAAATTATTAATATAAAATTATTAAATTATTAATATAAAATATAAAATAATATAATAAATAAAAAATCATCTTCACAGACTCACAATACAATAACTACAACAAATATATCAAACACAAATACAGACCAATATCGAGGAATGATTTATATAAATGGATTATCAGAACAAATTACCAAAGTATTCAAAAAAACAAATTTTAAAATAGCACATAAAAACTATAAAACACAACATAAACTCATATATTCTAAACTTAAGTCAAATACCCCTATGCAGCTTAGAAGCAATATCATTTATTCAATTCCATGTAAAGACTGTGATAAAAATTATATTGGCCAAACATGTCAATATTTAAAAAATAGGATCTCACAACATAAAACATCAATTAAGACCAAAATTCAAATTTGTGCATTAGCAGATCATGCAATTACAAACAGTCACTCATTTCGTTTCGAAGAGGCCAAAATTTTAGATACAGAACCAGTTTTATCAAAAAGATTATTCAAAGAAATGTACCACATATCCAGAACTAAAAAAAGCTGCAATAAAAGAACAGACATTACTTACCTTAGCAAAATTTATCATAATTTAATAAATGACATAACCAACAAAGAAGGAAATATGTTTATGAATATGTACTGGCAGTCCTAGCACAAGTTGAAAAATGAATTAAGCAATAGTGGAAATAATAGCACGGCCAACTGCACAAACAGTGGTTGAAGATTGCTCGTCAAAAACGTATATTTCATTAAAACGTCACTTTTTACGTTAGTTTTGTGTTGGAAATTCATTAGTCAGGAAAGCTTGCACGTTGGGTTTAATATGCCTAATTTATGTTTCAGCCACTAAACACAACCACGAGATAGAATCACGCAACAGAGGACGATTTCTTCAAATTTACATGCTGAAATTGACACTAATGAATTGGAGGAGGAACGGTAAGCCTTTGGCGAGGTTAATTAAGGCATGCTTCCATTAATGAAATCGATAAAGATACCAATTACTGAAAACTGATTCAAAGGATTAAGAGATATGTGTTTTAATTGCATTTAGTCACTCCTTTTCCCAAATTCAACGGCATATACACTCCATTACAAGCTTTCGCGGAAGCTCGATCGAGATTTATTACATTCGTTGAATTTCTTCCTTCTAGGCTCACTTTTAATTTATATCTTCATTTAGTTTTAGCTTATGGAATATACCTGAAGTCTTTTTTCCTGTGACAAAAATAAATTTAAACTTTTCGAAATATGAATGAGAATACTATCACTTCAAAACATCCCTGTTAAAAAAAACTATGGCACTGTAAAATGGAAATGCACAAGGCACATGAGTTGATCAATTAGGCCTCCTATGTTATGCAGACTCGTGATTGAAAAGGCTTGAAAAAAACTTTTTTTTGGAAACGTGGAAACGCGTGAATTAATCAATGTGTGCTCCGTTGGAGTTAAATGAATGGAAAGAGCAATACACGGAAGAAAGTGTATTTAGGGAAGAAATTTGAGGGGCATATTGGTACAATGTGCTGAGCCACCGTGTTTACTTTATTTCTAAATGAAACGGAAATTAGAAGCATACCGGTTAATACAGCTTAACATGTCTTCAGTGAAATAGGAATTAGTATTTGTTTTGCCAAACAGAAAAATGCACGTACCCGCCGTTTGAAGAATATCGAGAAGATGTAGTAAATATCCAATTTTTATCCTAGGAAATAATTAATTCAAGGACCGCTGAATGATATAAAGGTGCAATTTTATGATGGAACTTGAAATACGATGAAATCGAAAATTTGCATCAATACATCAGAAAACTAAATTTTGAGCCCGATATAAACTTATACAGAGTTCCAAAGGAAGTCCCAAATGTAGCCATTAGATTGCATGTGAAACTTATACATTAGTTTCTGGCAGTGGCGGATCTATGGGGTAGGGTTAAGGGAGCTATAGCCCCCTTAGGTATCTAATTTACACTATATAAAATGGATATTCTTTTCCGACCCCCACTACTGCTGGAGTTTTAATCCCCACCTATTCCCCCCCCCCTTGGCCCTATCCTGAATCCACCACTGGTTTCTGAGATGATTTAGGAAGCGGTGCGATTTTCTGCCCTAATTTTAGAAATGAATTATGTTTCATCCGATGATTAAAAAAACCAAGTGAACTGTAGGTTTTCAAACTTACGCATTCAAGTGATGGAGTTTCACAAATAAGCCATAAAAATGAATCCAATTTCATATTATGGAGTAGTTTTGAAGCCCAAAATACAGAATATTTGAACAAATAACTCAATTCCTTAGCTACCGCTATGAGACTCTTGACCGAATTCGAGGACGAGCACTTTTACTGAATTTAACTTCTTTCCTCAAGCAGAGTCTTCAAGAGAGTTGCACTGATTCAAACGCCCGAATATTTCATGCTAATAAAAAATAAGCAAGTGAAATTTTCGAGGCAGTTCTCGGATAAAAATCTAAAATCTCAAATGAGTTCAAGTTGAACTGTTTTTTTACGTACGGCAGATGAGCTAGGTATCATCAAAAATCGCTAAGTAAGTCGAAAAGGACTGATGAAGAGCTAATTGAAATTTCAGCTGCTCTCTCATTTGCATTCACTGCCAAGCCTTACCGAACCTACGCTATCGAAGGTACTTTCCTCTAACTTGCTGATGTATTTCATCGTAATTAAGGAAAAAAGGAGTCGTAACTCTCAAAAATGGGAAAGTGTGCAATCCTTAAAAGATTCCTATGGCAATAATCAATTTCGGGTCGCTTTTGCTTAGGAAACTCATAAAAAGTACTAAACACTAATTTGGTAGGCAGTTAAATGGCGACACCAATATCAAATGCATGCATTTTCTCTATTTTGGTATGGGTAAGCCCTGTGTAAATTATGTATGCAACAATTTACCTTTGGTTTTGGCGGCTGAATCGTTATATCGGGTGTCGTTGACGCCAAAGAGCCATTCCGTTACATGCCATCAAATAGAGGGATCTGCAGAAATAATTCAAAAATATATAAATTCAATATTGAAAACTTCTAAATTTAAATATTAATTTACGCTATTGAAAAAATATTTACAAGCCGGAGAACTGATTTGAATCAGATTTCAAAAATAAAAAACTTAAGCAAGTGGACTTTACCATTTTTATAAAATTATAAATGTTAATTATCTATCAAATTTTATTAATGAAAACCGAGAAAGTTAATCTTAAAACTATTTTCTTTGTAGAAAACATGTCTTGTAAAATACACAATTAATTTATTCGAAATCCTAAGTGTGAAGAATAAACGGTCGTGCTAGAACTTAATATGTATCTAAAGTGATGATCTACAAAAATGTGCTTCCCAAATTTCACACGCTATAGTCTCTCGAGTATTTTGGGGGATAAAAATTAAACCTTAGGGCAATTAGATGATTTAATTACAAATTGTCTAATTTCAAATAGCATTTGAATAAGTGCAATCAACAACGTTGCTGATTGGTTGTTAAGGCTCTGAGTCGCAGATACAATTAGCTAACATAACTCACTGTACGCTTTGGCGTAGTTGTACCCTTTTACGTTTCTCTGATTGCTGACAGCCATTTTTCTGTCCCTTTTTAAATATGCTCTTTTCCTGCTACGGCCGCAACGAAGAGTACGATTACAGGTTTTTCTTTTAAATTGGAATTTTTCTGGCTACAAAAAAAGTAATATAAAACAGGTGCACGAACACACATCCATATTTTGGAATTCGAAACGCCATTGATTTGAGGGAATGTTTGGGGACTTCATATTTACCGTACAGGGAATGAACTTACAGAATAAGCATTTCTTCTCATTTCATCGTCATAATCTACCCCTTTTTTCATTTAAATTCGACGGCAGGCGGGGAAGGTTACTCGGGAATTCCTCCGAGTCAAGTTCTCCAACTCCATTTCGGACGACGTTTCGAGGTACGAGTTTTCCATCGTCATCAGGGCATAATGGGTATGCTCGTACGATGGAAAACTCGTACATCGAAACGCCGGCCGAGATAGAGTTGGAGAACCTGACCCGGTGCCATTCCCAAGTAACCTTCCACAATTCTATACGCCGGGCCTGCGATCATTCTTTGGCGGGAGGCGCTTTTACAGTTTTAGTTTCAATTCCCTTTTCCATGAAACGTAAAAATCATAATTTGTGAGAAAATATTTATTCATAAGGCCACCATTACTTCTTTTAGCCTTTTACCTAAAGATATTTTTGCAGACATACTGAAAAGTATTGAAGAAATAAATAATTCCACTTGCGCTTCTATTTGGATTCCATTCAAGCAGGCTAACCTTCATCCTCCGTTCGACATACAGCACAATGCTTATTATGAAAGCGATACCTTATTTAGTCTCCCCAAAATATTTTATTATTTTTTATTTATTATTTATTTTATTTTACTCCTATGTGTTTACTTTACTTCATTTTATTTAATTATTATTTTTTTATTTATTTCCCACTTCTCCGAAAACAGCTCAGAACGGCATTTACAACGGGTGTTTCAACATTAACAATAGAACATCACAAACATCCATGCCCTGAATAGGGACCACCTATCCAGGCGGGATTCGAACCCGCGACATACGGATTGGCAGGCGTGGACTTTACCCCACCGCCACCGAGGATGGCAAATTTATTCCTCGCTTACTGTTTCCCACAGTCACAATTGATGATAATCTATAGTCCCCGTTGCAATCCACTGCAATACGCAATTTGAGGACAATTCCTTCGCCTACGATTAATTGTTTAGGAAATTCTTCTTCAAAAAAGGACTTAAACTACTGCGAGTTATTAGCTCTGTTCAATCTCTCACAACGTACCTCTAAACTCTTTATGTCTTGTGCAAGACTGGTGTCCTAATATCTTCCGATATAAGCGTAATGAGACGACTACCGGGGCAGTTGTTAAATGTAAATGATCCGTGCCCGTTGAGAAAGAACGATGATGAATGCTGAAAAATCATATGAAACTAGCATATCTTTTTATCTATCGCACTGTGGTTGTTTTTCTTCTATCATCATACGATATGCATAAAAATTAGAAGTGATTGGCCGAAACTTGTCGTATAAATTAATTTTGCAAAAAAATCCGGATTATTTGATACTAATTTTCGGAGAATATTGTGAGTGCACCATGCGCATATGGGTGAAAGACAAAAGGTTTTTGTTTCAGTCTCACTCACGCAGCCCTACCTGGAGGAACTTCCCTGTGCAAAAACATGTACGAACTCACATGAGGATATGCTTTTTTCTTGACGAAAGAAACCCCACTTCGCTGCTCCAATTGTTTGGACTGCAGTGTCTTCGCTCAAGTGTGTAATCTGCGAGGACCGTTCCATTCCCCGAGTACAGAAACTCCTCAAGACGGATTTGTAACTTTTATTTTACCAAGTAACATGCTACAGCGTTACTACTTCCTCCTGGAGATCGGGGTATACAGTTTTGCCGAAGCAGAGTAAGGGCGGACACAGCCTGGCGTTCGTTCTTCCCTTTACACGTCGCTGACTTCGCGAAGCAAGATCTACCCCGCACCCCTCGATGTCCATTCTATTATTCCCTGTACATTTAATCTCAAATCCTCGCTTGCAGAGTTTCCTCTTTCCTTGGCGTACACTCACCCATACACAGACAATTTCAGCTCAGATTCTCCGTAGCAACTTAAATTTTATAAGCATCATATCTTAACCACCAGACACTTAAATGCTTTTCATATGCATAACAACTTTAAATCATCGATTTTTTTCAATTACGCACGTACTTACTGAACTCTAGCTGAATTTTAGGTTATATTTTTAGAATAAAAATGTCACAACTCTCACTCATCCTTGTTTATTTAAATAAGAAGAGCAATGACCATGTACTTCACATTTATGAATGTAGAAGATTAAGGCATAATGATGTGGAATTTCAAAATTATTAAAATGAGACAACTTTCCATTTCTTTAAAGTGGGCACTAACAAATTAATTATATTTTGACTTTTTGAATTTCATTTCTGACTAATAAATCAGTGACCTATTAACGAAGGGTTTTTCTGCGTCCATTCGTTCTACAGGGATAACAGACAAAGAAAACTGAAACTTGCGGAGAGTATCTTCATTACTACTTAGACTGCAAATGGGAGAGCCGTTGTCCCAACCACATGGAATTAGCTTTTCAAGTAAAGGACCACCGAACCCAGCACTCCATAAAAGTATCAAAAGGCATTCAATGCCTAGCTATGGATCTACTCCTTTCCCCCCTCATGTTACACTTCCCTCCTATCCCTACTAACCACATCGGCCTTCTTTCACACCATCCCTGCGACCTTTCCGTTGTAGACGCAGCATGTTAGCGCATCTGCTGTGAACCTACGCCTCCCAAACCACTTCCCGAATGATCTCCGGCCATTCGATACACCTCGTGGAGTCAGTCTCTCATCAAACCCCTCAACCTTCACATCCTACACTTCCCTCAGTCCTTCCGCCATAGTGCCGTCGCGACGGAAGTCTCCTCATTGTCCTAGGCGTCGTGGATCACCACGCGTTCTCAACCCTTGCAGCTGTTCCCGTGCCTACACATAGGTGACTCCGTGATGGCCACTCTCCTTCCCCTCCTAGACACACTCCGTGTCTCTTTCTCAAAAGCAAAGACTCGCCTGACCTCTGTATTTGAGGGGAAAAAAGGGGACACATGCAGGGGAAAAATGAATAAAGAGTAGGAATACAAAAAAAAACGCGCCGGGAGAGATAGAGTGCTGGGCGTCCGCTCACATCGGCTCCGTTACCTGGAAGTGATTTCTCGGATCGAAGATTCCAGTCTTTTCCCACGCCCATGTGCCCAAGGGAAATAAAACTGCACCATCTCTCTCCTACTCCATTTCCCCACCTCCTCTTTACTCTCTTCCATCTTCACTCATCTCTATATTGTTATCAGTAAGCGCTGACCTTGTTCCGGCATCCAAACCTACGCAAAACTCGGTGACTCGATACAAAAGCTGAGGCGGAGGGTGTTGAGCAAACAGTAATGGGCAAGGAAGTGGATGGATATGAAGGATTGCAGCAGGGAATTACAAAGGGTAAACTGGTGTCTTTATGAGAAGGCATTCCAAGAGCAAGCAATTCTTTTTCAATAGGAATTTTTTGTTTCAAATGGATAAAATCCGGAATAAAAATATATATTTTTGGCATTAGACTTGAATTACACATAATTTTAACATTGAATAAAGAAATTTGGACGCAATGCTCTCCAAGCAAGTCAGTGCTTCAGTGGAACAATTTTGCCTTTCGTGGCCCTGGGATAAAACGGAAAACGAGGGTTTCAAAGATTAATTATGCAACTTGAATCCATAATTCTCCATCCACATAATTTACAAAGTATTCCAAAATGTAGCTGAGCACATACGATTTTTTGAATAAGACATTTATGACAAGAAGTAAAATTAATACCATGACTTGAACAGATATTTTTATTGAAAACGAAAATATCATTATATCAAGCGAAAAACCCAGAGGACGGCGAAAAAAATAATAACCTTTAGAGGCGTTGAATGCCCGTTAATTTTGGGGAACTGCATATTTGTTTGTCCATGACTATATAGCTATATCATTATTGTGTCTATTAACCTTACACTACAACCAACAGAGGTTCGGGTATTTTCTCTTCCAACTCACGATAGCGTTTTCACTAATCACACTTTTTCCATTCGTGTTTCGTAGCAATCTCGTTTTCGAGTGGTGGCCGCACTAGATCTGTATAAAAGCCTCCCTTTCACTTTTTCCGTCCGAGAACCCCCCTCCATATTTGCTTGGCACTCACAAAACATACAACCCTCATCATATTCGTCAATCCGCTCTCGGCACTTCCCGCCCTTCTCCCTCATATATCCTCGGGGCTCGCCCGCTTCCTCCCTGCGAACAGCTGCGCGTCTCATTTCGCTGATTATGGCCAGCGCGAGCAATCCTCAGCGCGCGTGCCCATGTCTCGTGTCTTGTACAGCTTGGCAGTGTTCCCGGCTTGTCCCTTCACCTTGCTCATGCGTGAGGGTAATGAACCGTATCTTCCCGCGTAGCAATCTCTTAAAAGACCGGTGTCACAATCTTCCCTCGCTCAATGAACGGGCGATACCTGCTCCGCGAATCTGGGAATTAAGAGAGACGAAAGCGATCCTAGGAGGTAGCAGAAGCGTTGGAGATCACGTGAGTCTTTTTTTAAGAAATAAGAGTTTAACACTTAATCGGACGCACATAAAAATGAAACCTCAAAACAGCGTATTTTGTCGTGACTTTGGAAAGGAAAATTTTTGAGCAGCGATAACAAGTTGAAACCAACCTAAACGGATAACTGCATTTCGTGTAACCATTAGTTGAGAAAAGCTCTTTTTTACTTTCATTCCTCTAAAATTAAAAGATTATTTGTATCCTTATTCCGCATTTCGTGTAACCATCAGTTAAGAAAAGCTCTTTTTTACTTCCATTCCTCTCATATTAAAAGCTTATTTTTATCCTTATTCCATCAATTACCAAGGGAGATAGCAGTGTTTTCCAATATTTCTAAAAACAATCAAATGTTCGCTTAAATAATTTTATGATTAATGTGCGATCGGAGAATTTCTTTCTGGAATATTTTACTTGTTGGTTTGGGTCATAATAAGCAAAGCTACAAGTTTAAATTACAATAAAATTTCTCTAGACAGTAATTATAGATTTAGATTCTATTTAAATATCTGTCACATGTTATCTCATGGCAAAAGTTAGAAAACTATGCTATAAAGTCAGGGTTTTATCGTCTTAGTTCCATTGCTCTAACTAAAACTCAGTGCCTTTAAAGGATGAAATTGAATTATTGTTAAAATCCATTCATCACAGCATGGGCCTTTAAAATAGATAACTCAAAAAATAGTGAAATCCCTTTGACAACAGTTATATCCATGATGATAAGACTTGGATTTATAGGCTGAAAAAATAAAATTTATTTTTACATTATTCCTCGATCCTTCTTTGCATTAAATCAATATTTTTCCCTCGGTAGTATTCTTTAAAGTGAGCATTCTCCCAAATGGATTGAAATTGATGGCAAATGCACGTGAAAACGTACATCAATACGCCAATGAGTTCATCGATGACGACGATTTCATGATTAAAAAATATTGCCTATCTAATCCCCATGAGGATAAAAATTTGATTCCGACCGGAGTAGAAATGA
Organism: Ischnura elegans; assembly: GCF_921293095.1. Lineage (NCBI taxonomy): Eukaryota > Metazoa > Arthropoda > Insecta > Odonata > Coenagrionidae > Ischnura > Ischnura elegans. Next base: position 81,617,933 of record NC_060249.1, on the reverse strand, counting down.
GCTCCGAACAGCCAAGGGTTCTCAAAATTCAAGACCACAGCCAGAGTTCCCAATGGACCCTAAACTCACTCAGCTCATCAATGACAAGTCAGAGTTTGCCATCAAATCATGTCCCGCATTTGATCATGTAGTTAAATCTCTAGTGGCTGGCTGCGTGATCCGAACTATGGGTGCAAGCCGTATGACCTGCACCAAGTCACCTCGATTTGTTTTTGCGAATTAACATCGAGCAAAACTCATACCTACTATCAAGATGCAGCGCAAATCAAAATGCATAGTAAATGAAAAAATGCATAGTAATAAGACTTAACGATAAAAATTAAAAATTCATTGCACAATTTTAAGTATTTTATGACAAAATAATGAAATAAATTCTACTTTCCAATTCAAGATGATATGTTTGTACCCGACTAGACTTTAAATAATAAACAAACTACCGTATTTACACACTATCGCTTATATCATTTAATTTAGAATATCGTTTGCACCATTAGTGTTTTATTCATTCAAGTTTGAATTGAAAATGTACTAGTATCTAGCTAAATACATTTTTATACAATACATGATAAGTTTTAATTGCATTTCCAAAGCTATTTCTATGCGCCATAAAGAAAGATACTTTTTATTCTTATTCATGGAAAATTCATGAAGCACATCTTGTTAAATTCACATATGGTACTCCAATTATTGAGATTTATGGCCCAAAAATGACTCCAGAGACATGTTACCTACCGCAAATCAATCTTTCTTAGGGCTTTTAGCTCTAGCAATAAATATATGCAGGGTAGATACATGATATTATACATACATATGAAGACACAGATGTTAAATAAATAATACAGTTTTTTCAATAGATTTTAAATAATATAGGGAAATTAAGACGGGCAAAAAAATGTTTTTAAAAACACTCTGCATGCGATAGGTTTTTATTTAATCCAAAATCTACATCTTTATATATTCAAAAAATGAGATCACATGTCTGAATTGAGTCAAGTTCCGATATAATTATAAAACTCCATGAAATTTGTCATAAAATTACTTAGTTCTTACCTAAACTATGAAAATACTCAGCCTCATCTACGGCTAAATTACCCCGTATCGATAAAAAAATGCATATTCCGGCGAAATTCGGTGGTAGTGTTTGATATTTAAAATAATGAAAGCACTTGTCTATCTCCACACTTCTTTCTAACTTTAATAAAGAAGAGTGGAAATAGACATATGCTTTTCATTGTGTCGAAGCCCCTTTCAATTAATTATTGGGAAAAATATTAATTTTATGGTGAATCTAACGCAATATTCTCCCTAAATTATGCACGTCGCCACCTATAGTTCCCACAACCCGTTATCTGAATTCAAGCACTCAGGAGAGATACTTCTCTGCCTGCTAAGCTCCAAAAGCCCAGCTTCTTGTTTCACGATCTAAAATAGTTCCCTCCCATAGAAATCCCCCTTTCTGAAAGCGAGGCGTTATCCTCTCTTTCCCATGGAAGATATACATGTGGTTGTGAGTGCGCTCAGAGCCCGGATGAATAAAAAAAACAATCGATTCAAATGGATTCCGACAAAGGATATCGGGAGCGAAAAGGCGAGCGTTTAAAAATGAGAAAATTTCGGTCGAAAAAGAAGAAAAATAGGAGAGGAAAAAAATCAAAATCATCGGGTCGTGTAATCAATCAAATTTCTCTCTCTATTCACGCCTCCATCAAAGACTTCCCTCAGCGGATCCCTCTCATCAGTTTCTCAGTTCCCAGCCCTTATTTGATCTTCATAAGCCCTCTCCGTGCATTTTATTTCCTCTCTCGAATAACGCCATCACCGTTTCTTACTGGGATGGATCTCAGATCTCCGCCTTTCGTTTCCCTAATCACCCCATTCATTAATCCTTATAATAAAAATTTTCCGCTGCAACGCTGTGAGATTATGCATGAGAGAGTGAGTGAATTTCATGGCTTGGAATATGAGCTGTTGAAACGCTTTGGGGGAATGTGAAATGTAGAAATATCATTATATGAAATTCAATTGATTGCGAAGCTGAGAAAATTCATATAAAATTAGATGGAAAAATGAAAAAACATTACAGAAAAACTGTATCAATATTTTAAATAATCAGTGCGAAACTAGCAGTTCCCTGGTTCATAACTGGAATGGAATAACACGAATTATATCAGTATTATGGTGTTAAGTTTCGAAAATCATTATGAAATCTTTAATATCTAAATACAACGAGTACTAAATCATGAGTGTAATAACAAAATGTATTAAGTGAGGATTACGAATTCGCACTCTACAGGAACGATAATCGGAGTAGTAAAATTGAGATGCCATCTCTCTGAAGACAATTATAAACTTGAATATGCAACTTCGGTGTGGGATCCCTACTGTAAAAATGAATCTTATAAGCTTGAAAGAGTTCAGCGAAAGGCAGCCAGGTTCACTCTACGGAAACATGGAAGTGGGAAAGTGTATCAGCTATGATAGGGAGCTTAGGATGGAAACCTCTAAAAGTGAGAAGAACCATAAATGGGCTATGCGGGGTATACAAAGCATTTAAAAATGAGCAGGGTTGGAAAGAAATAGGTCTGAAGCTGGACTCACCCTGCTACATAGGAAGGAAAGACCATAAATTTAAAATTAAGTTAAAAAAAACAGATAACAGACGTTTTGAGAAAATCCTTCCTACATAGAGGAATAAAGGAGTGGAATGACCTACCTGAAGTGATTTTTAAGATCTTCCCTGCAAATGCCAAAATTTTTAGGAAGAAGTGTGCATCACTTATTGATTAATTACATAGTGGTTTAAAAGGGAGAGTGTGAAGTTAGGTCAATGTTCTTTTTTTAGTTGTATTATATTAGAATTAATGTATTTAATGGATTGTTTTAAATTTTTTTATTGGGACAATGTTAAATTCTTAGTTGTATGAGATTAGAGTTACTGTATTATTTTTACCATGGATATCTATTCTGTTTCTAAACTTTTTATTAGATAGATAGAAACTTGGTATGTACACAATTGTTATTCATGTACATCTAATGCTGCCACCAGGCAATAGCCTACTTGCAGCAATGTATGATAATAATAGTAATAATAAAGGTGCCTAAAAGTTTTGAAATTCAAGTTAATACCTTTTTTGACGGCAATGAAGTTATCAAAGTCCTTTTTTATCCATGATGAAGATTAATTTACAAATACAGACTTTAGAATATTAAAGCGCTATGCCAATAGCACTTACCTACCGATAAAAAATTGGTGAAGGACTACAAAACGTATTACTTGAAAAATTAACCATTGTTGCAATGATATCAGAAGCAAAGATTTAGTTTCCATTCGTAATGCACCCGTAATTCGCTAATAATATATGAATTTTAACTTTAAATTTGAATTTCTCATGTATTAGGAAATTGAAAAACAGAATTCCTATCAAAGTACCTCATATATTTTTATGATTACATTAAAATCGTAACTCATTTGAATTCCTAAATATGAGACGTGCGATTCTAGAAATGATGTAAAGGTATTGACACAGTGTCAATACCTATTGTCATTAATGATGACTTATTTCTATTGAAAAAAGAGTAAAATTATAAAGAAAATTATATTTAAACTTGTTCGTTATAAAATATTTCACAATTCATAATCTTTTTTATACCTGCTCAGAATTTTTAGTATTTTCGTAAGATAAGAACGATATCGATGGTCACTTCTAATTAATTACAAAACTTATTTTACTCAGTATTATCCTATAATTCTCCATTAAAATGTTTTAACTACCAGTAATAGTAGTAAAGTAAATATTACATGTTCAACGCTATAACGTAAGTATTATAAAAAATGACTGTAATGTTTCACAAATCTCAGATTGGTATAAAACTTATTTAGAGGTGAGTAAATAATTGATTTTTTCCTTATTCCGTGAGAGAAAATGAGAAAAAAAATCCTCATTCCGTGGAAAGGACAACATCTTCCCCTAATTAAGTGAAAGAAATACAGTTATTCAACCCGGAAAGAACAAGAAAAACCAACTGAGATACATCTCAGACGAGCCCAGAAACCGAAGGAATTATCATGGCTTAAAACTTTTGGCCCTCTTCATCAGAATGTGAAATGGAAATGTTGACAAATGTAACCCCCCGGGTTCCAGATATCTTGAGAAGGGTCAAAATATTTCCTCGAGTTTATTTCCATTTAGAACACAGACGCAAAACTAAGGCATAAATTGTGAACTTTGATAATTATTCGCTTAAAACTTCAGAAAGTAATTGTATCCATGTGTAATTCATTCAAAAAGTATAAATTTAATGAAGTCAATATAGCTGTGATAATGCAATTGAAACGTTTGATTATTAGCAGTTACGGTCTAATTGGGTGGTAATTATTGAATGGAGCAGCTGTGGAGGATAAAACTTCCTCGACCCTCGGAATAAGTATTGCATATTACATAAAAGCTCACCGTTTAAATATTGTCGTAAAAACTTCAGAACACAATTTTTTTCATCCGATTGATCAAAAATATTTTATTTAATGTACGTTCTTTTTTTGGAAATATCGTCCTTTTTTAGATATATATATATATCAATAATTAAAGCATTTCAAATCGTATTGAAATATTTTTCCTCATTATTTGAAACAATGAGTACTGTATAGTGAAGATCGGTGATATTTATGTATATCTTGACTGACGCAGAATTTTATTATTACTTTTCATACGCGTGCAATAACGGCAAAGGTAATAAAGACGAATAAACAACAGCACTTCAAAAGTAATATGGCTCCAGTATGATGAAAGAGTACAGCTCAACGTCAGCGGAAATAGTGGTTTGAAAGATACACGGATTCATCATACTGGCAAAAGACACCAATGGTAATTGTTTTGCCACTTAACATTAATTGTCGACACATGAAATGGCTTTATTTTATTTATGCGTAGGAAGATCCTTAACAAATTCGTTGACTCCATGACGAAATCAAATACTGCAAGGTATGTTATTTTGACGGGTTCTATTTCTAAATTAAGCGTTTTTATATTTCCTTGCACTAGTCATTGCCTTCGCCGCAATATGATTAGGACGTCCTCACGTTTTTTGATCAAATAGGAAAGTGTAAAATGTTTCTTTCGCCGTTAATATTTAAGACAGAAGATTTTATTTTCCATGATTTTGGGTGGATTGCAATCATTTTTCAGACTCGCAAACGACAACGCAAGAGAGATTGCTTGGCTGCAATATATAAAGAACAAAATTAACAACATCAGTCCCATCAAAGTAAATACAGCCGTTTACTGTAAAATGATTGCATCAATATAATGCTCGACTACAGAAGGTAAACCGCAAAGCAGTCTTGTTTTTGCTATACAGAGGATACTCTGAAAACCAAGCTCCCGCGATGAATCATCAAAGACTTTTATAGAGTGGGATGACCCAAAGCCACACGATCAATTGGCGTTCATCACACTCAGTTGAGCCAATCCGCAGAAAGTCACCGTGTCACTGACAAGGCTATTTCGGCGACACGATCACCTTATCAGCGGTGAACGCAGTCACAAAATCGCGGGAATATAGCGCCCTTAAATCGATTTTAGCGGTCCCTATGATGGTCCGTTTGTGCTGCTACAGAGACTGCAATATCCTCCATGTAGGTAGATGAGGATATAATTATTAAATCCAATGACTTTATAATATATTTGGATGCCATTAACAATTAAAAATGTTGTTTTAAAACAAAAGAGAGGGGTCCCACTAACAACGAGCACTTCAACATTCTGCTTCAGAATGGAATAGATGAGAGATAAAATAAAAACATTGGGGGCGAGCAAAGTAGCATATCAGTGTAAACAGCGCAAACTAATAACAACTTTTGGTATTGTCACCAAGGAAATTCACCATGCTCAGGACCTAAAAGCAAAGTAATGATGTTTTCAAAATCAAATTTCTTGTACATGTATGAAGAAAATATGGCCATACTAAGCACATTTTCGTTCATACCGATTGTATCAGGAAATAATTGCACATTTTCAGGAATGTGAGAACATGCATGCTTTTTTAATATGGGCCCATAAATTGGAAACACTCGGCAGTAATATGTTGTAGTCCTTGCGCTTGCTGATTTCAATAGGAAACTAAGTGTGAGAGCTACATCTCGCAAGTCAACGTGTATAACATGAGGCAGGAATTGACGGATACCTCTACTGTATGTCAAGATTTGACTGGCATTTGATTGGCCATATTTTCCTCTCTCTTTGTTCTCAACTAAAGTCGAGCTTTCGAGCTTTTTTTAGGCGAAAAAATATATTTCTTTCGATGTTTTTCTCCTTAAATTCTGCTTCTTATGTAATTCATCGAAGCGCAAAAGAATGTTTGCGTATATAAAGCTTATTTGATCTGTAATGAAATTACGACTTTGTAAAATTTTTGGCAGTCAAAAATGTACCTCCAAAGCTACTAAGTACTCAGGTATGTTTACATAAAAATCCCATCTAAAATTAGCCTCATGTTTATAATTCGATTTAAATTCAGACTGAAATGAGTATAAACGCTGAAAACTATACCCATATCTATAAAGAGGAAAACTATGATCTGGAATACGAATTGACATATCAAGTATATGAACTAACAAAATAAGACAAAATCACCTACTAGATCAATTTCTTGAAGTAAAAAAGAGTAAAACAAAGCAAAGCAAATTTGTCAGTCACTCGTTCTCGATATAATATCCTCCGTTTCCGCACTATCAGATTGCTACTTTTGACAAAATACTAGGGATGTGCGAGTACTCGAAAATTCGAGTCAAGTCGAGTAGTTGGTACTCGACTCGAGTGCTTCGAGTTGTATTACGAATGTCGTGTCGAGTAGTTTCGGTTATCGAGGCTACTAAGTTCCAAAATTTGCCTACAGAAAGTGCTAGCATGAAATTCATGTAAAGATATCATTTTAAAAGTCGATGCATCGTTCTAATGCTATGGACCGGGAATATTAGCTTGTTGTATAGTACGTAGCATTCAACCACTATAGTCGTCGACGTGGGCGCCGAATACCTTATTGTCAGCCGCGGCGGCATATTCGAAGTAATCCGAGTGGACCGCTGCATCGCTCATACTTCCTTATGCGATACTCTTGTACCCTACCTTCTTTTTTTTATTCAATCCCTGTGAGAATAGATGAAAACTGTTAAGATTTCTGAAAAAAGAAAAATATGTAATTTTAAGGTTTTGGCGGACAATGGCGGTTATTCCCAATTTTGAAAAAATTACCATCAACGTTCCTCCTTGTTGACTTCCTTTTTCAAATCAGGCTACGAGTTCAGAATTGAAATCTCTCAATGGGATAGGAAAAATGAGAATATGTTTGAGAATGCATAATTGCATTTTCCTGGTCCAGAAATTATACTCGACTCGACGAGATACTCGACTCGACGAGATACTCGACTCGAGATCAAAAAGTGCTCCGTACTCGCACATCCTTAAAAAAATAATAATTAAAGTAAAGACCGTTCGTAATTTTCATAGAGTAATATAGTGAGTTCCTCAAATAATTGCGAAGAAAATTGGAGAATACAAAGGAAAAAAATTATGCTTTAAAGAAGAGACAATTGAAAGAAGAGTGTGCGTGCGTAGGGCCAACCAAAGAAGAGGAATGGGCTGATGGGTGGTCACAAACACGAAAGCCTGAAAAAAAACAACCGGACGCTATCAAAGATTCCACGCGGCTACAAATTTTCAACCCACTTCGTAACAGATTTATGTATCCGGAGCCACCGCCCCGAAACGTGTTTGGAAGCATTACGTGAAAGGGCTCATGGATTTAAGAAAGCTTAGAATGGCAGGGATGGGGATTTTATTCATGTCGTCACGTGATATGAATGACTCATCAAAAAAAGGATCCTCCCTGAAATTTCAATGAACAAAATGTCTAAATGTGGCCTGTATTTAAGACTAGAAAGCTCTTTTTAGACCAAAGTATGAGGTTATGGCCACTCTGGCTATATCATGTAATTGGGTATAGGGGCGGATCCAGGATTTTTTTCTGGGGGGGCACAAGGGTCTGACAGGCAAAGACACTTCTCATACTTGAAATTAAAAATAAGATACAACATTTAATTTACGAAATACTCTCTTTATTTTAAGAAGAAAGTTATTAATATAAAATTAAATGATTGGTGCTCCGTAATGCACAAAACACAGCAAACGTAATGATAACCGTATACAAAGTTTTGCCTATTTTTAAGTGTCTGGGAGGGGGGCCCCGTGCCCCCCTAAATCTGCTTATGAATGTGTAAGGTAAATTAAAGAGAATAATCGAAGTTTTTAAATTTTTGGAATAATGGAGGAAATATCTGAACCAATGTTCAAGTGTTATTTGAAACTCTCGTCAGATTTGACCGTAAATATATTAATGACATCTATAATATTATGCGTTGAACTTTATAGGCCTATTTTATTTAAAAAATATTCCAAATGTCGGCGAATTCAAAACTTTTGTCTTTTCTGAAAGTTGGATATTAAGAACAAGTCATAAAAAGCTATGTAACAATTCTAAGGCATGAAAAAACTTGCCATGACGGATAGCAACAGTAAGGTGCATATTAAGAAACTTAACGATTTCCTTTCCCTTTTAAATTTTTTTTTTTGAATGCCATATTTACTTTTCCTACAGATTTGACCAATGCAATAATATGTCACTCACTTATTGCTGAGCTATTTCGTTAAAATATTTATAAAGCCTCTTTTGCCCTGATAATAACAATGTTTGGGCTACAAAAACAAACAGCTGTCATAATTTATGTGTAATACGGTAATCATATCTTTTTGCTAAAATATTATTTAAAACCTATCCTCATATGGCGATGACGATAGCACTGAGAAAAACATTTTCATGCAACACTTAATCATGAAGAGTAATACCGAGTTAAAATCAATATAAAATAAATTTCAGATCTACACAGTTATATATTCTACATGTGCCGATCCAATACATTCCACAAACAATGTTACGGTGATATACTGCATTCCTTTTTAAATATTACCATTGCCTTTAGCGTGGAATTGCGCCATTCAATGAGTGCCGCACCTAATTAATCAACTAATTAACCTTTTATTTAATTAGAAGAGGCAGAACACGGTGAGTTAATAGGGAAAACAATCGTAGGGGAATCCACGACCGAAAATAAAGAAAGAGAAAAAAAACGGCAAGAAATGTCTCCTAATTAGTGAAACCTTTTGGAAGGCACACTTTATACGGAGCGCGTCCCAGGCGGTTGTTTTCTCGGAACGGTTGGGATTTTGTGCGGTGTCGGGAGTAATTAGGAGTTTTGAATGCTTTACTCGGCGGGAAGGCAGGGTGAGAGAGAGAGGTTGATGTGTATTCCGGTGCGTTTATGCTTGAGTATGCTTTTTCGTGGGCGCGAGTGTTTAAGGACGGTTGGGATGGAGGATCAAGTCGCCTGTCACGCCACAAGGAAGACTATTTCCTCTGCCGGATTGGAATCGGAAGGGAAACAAAATTAGCAAGACTCCGCGAAGAGGAGGAGGAAGAAACAACTGTCGGAGTGCAATGCTCACTCGCTTCCTTACAAATGCATTTTGAGGCACAGAAGTCGGGGATGACCTTGCATCAGGGAACAGTCTTCACTCAAAAGGCCTTTGAAATATGCAAAGTGAGCTGAGCGTGTGGTTTTGAAGTATGAAAAGCCATGAAGAAATAAACCTTCATTGCGTAAAAAGTTAACAGTATGGCAGCCGCCATTCTCATGCAACACTATGTTACATATCTAGCATAATCTTTGAGAAGAGTCTCTCGCATTGGCTGAAACAAGTTGTATGCATGTTTTAGGATCTTAGTTGAGAAATCACAACAGGGCTGTTGAAACAAATACTTCAATTTCACTTACAAATTTAAAATACAGGGGTCGATTAATTTCATTTTTATCCATATTATTAACATGTTAAACTTTCTTGGACCACCACCTAGACCACTAATTAAAGCATAATATTTTTGGCTTTATAGACCTTTGAAAAGGTAATGGTTAGAAAGCTCCATATGTAGATCATAAAAGCTCATCAAAACATTTGGCAGCGATAAGTATAATTTTTTCTCTAATAATGTCTCCCAGATTAGAAACTCAATTTATCAAACAAGAAAAATGATACCAAATACTCATAAGGATTCAAGCTATTGGTATTACATATGAAATACGGAGTAGTGAATACCATTTACATTTAAAAACTTAATATTAACAGGATCTCATTTCTGGCCGGCAGACATATTCGCACTTCCCCTTCCAGATTCAGGGTTGGAGACCCATTATTACCAAAATTGTTTTCAACGTAAACGTAATTCTGATAAATAGATATATGGGGTCATTTGACAAACACAAAAGCCCCTTACCCTGGAGAACAAAATTCATTAGATTCAAAAGATTGCAATAAAAACTGCATAATAAACTATTGGTGTAAAATATAATAATTTAGGTTTTCAGTGCATTAAAAGTTCCAATTGCACTCACAAGTGCTACAAGTGTAAGTCATCTGATTTTAACATAAGATTTACAATTTAAGCATTAGTTCGTCAATCTTAAAGTATTATCTTTCGAGGTTTCCTGTAAGCAAAACAAATGGTTTGCTTATCAAATTCCTGTTTAGAAACTAAGCAATAGAATCAAATGCAATACTTTATCAGAGGTCCAGATGTATTTCAAAAGAAAAACCGTTGATTTCTCACAGAGCTAACGCCATTACTATGACCAACTCTACTACTTTTACATTATCACTTCAGAGCGTGGATTAACAGCTATGTAACAATATTGCAGCGGCCAAGACGGCCATCAAAGGAAAATTTACTTTCCCGAAAGTCTAAAAAAAATGTAGCTATCACAAAAACGTATTTACATAACGATAAATATTCATTCAAGCCGTTCCAATCCAAATCAGAAGCGGTATTTTTTTCGGATGGAGCTCTCACTTGGAATGATAATATCACAGTCTCGATGGTTGATAATGAATCAAAACTATTATAAAGCATCTCATTTTGGATGATTACGAAATTCTCTCCACAAATCGCTTTTCAACTTCAAGAAATTAATTGAGCTTGATTACTCCCTGGTTTAATTACAGTTTTGTCGGCACAGTAATGTTAAACAGCTCTTTTAAAATTGATACAATCAATATGGCTCCATCCTGATATCAGTTGAGATTTCCAGCCAACATAACAAAGAGGTAATAACTAAAAATTACTTATGCGAGAGAGAAGCACAGACAATATGTCGTGGACTTAAGTATTTTCCCTTCTGTCTTGCGTAAATGTCTCGTGGAATTTTCTAAAATACATTTCTTTTGATACATTGATTTTAGCATATTCTGGCCAATGACAAAGTTTTTGCAGTGTATGTATTAGATTTACCGTGACTGCGGCGGGGGTTTATACTCAGAGGGATGAAGACACACGATTATTCCAATGAAAGTAGTTAGATGTTAGACATGTTTTGATAAAAATCTTGATCTTCATGCAAAAAACTGAGCGTGGCGAACTGATCCAAGTCTCAGCGCCCAAGGACACCTACCTCTTCCTCACTACTTGAGCGAAGTTATGCTCTCAGGAAACCGAACGGAGACAACTCCCGCAGGCAAGTCTTCGACGTGATCTGGGGGAGAAGATTGTGAGTTTGGCAAGAGATAAGGGTGGGAGAGGACGAGGAGACGAGGAGGGTAGAGTTCGTCCTTTTTTAAAAAAATAGACCGGGAGGGTCGTGGATGGAGACTTGGACCCGAAAGGGGGAGGCGAACGGAAAACAAAAGACTGGAACGGGAGGGAACAAGGAGCGTGTCACTCGGGCTTTGCGACTGATTTCAAGTGGGGGGATTTATCTTAAGATATGAGGCGATTAATCGATCTTGAAAACTCCTTTGTGAAAATTCCCCATCCCGTCTGCACGGTGCAACTCCAACCTCTTCTCTCTCTTCCAATCAGAACTTTCTCCTCTCCAAACCTCCCTGTCTCTGTCCCTCCAGGCTTCAGAGGGGTTTGGACCGGCCGCCGGGAAGTAGGGATAGGTTACTCCCCTTCCCATCACCTCGCCAAGATCCAACCGGTAAAATTCTGGCGAACTGAGATTAAATTAATGGCATCCAGGCAGTTTCTTGTTTAACGCTGCTTGAGCTGCCGCTCACATCTTTCGTCGTGCCTCCAGTACGGGTTCCTAGTATCCTTCCTTTTGGTGGCTCGCAGATGATGTAGGGAGGAAGAGGAATTGGCCGAGAGCGAAGGAATTAGAAAACATCATGTTTAATGGAAGATAATCCGCAGGAGGAACGAGATCGCGTTGCATTGATGCGCTGCTAATTTAGCTTAGAAATAAGTACGAATGCCTCTAGGTTAAAAAAATGAAATTACTTAATTGACAGATGAAAATAATATCAATATTTCAGACAATGTGACACACTTATTTCTTTGATCTTATTCTGTTTCCTAACATCCTTTGATTTTATTTTTCAGCTTTTACTTCCCCTAATCTTGACTATTATTACAAACTGATGTTTCATTGAAAACACTAGTCCTTAAATCGAAACTTGAAGCACGTGCATGCCAGTCTCAATTCAAGAGAACAATTGAAAAACACTTTTTTTCCACAAGTTTATAAAAATTTATATTTTATGCCCGGTTTCGGCTATTACACCATCATCAAATACATTTTTTTCAAAAAATATCATTTGTGTCATAAATTATAAATTTTTATAAACTTATGGAAGAAACAAAGTGTCTTTCAATTGTCCTCTTGTTGTGAGACTGTGGCATGCAGCAAGGGCTACATTTTTCTAGGTGAGCTTGTAATAATTTAAGGAACAACTGGTGGCTTCTAGTAACAGCAGATGAAGCTAAGCAATAAAACAGCAGCCCAAAAAGGAAATATTTTTCAATTTATATATTTATAAGGCTTTTCATTCTGTTTAAATTTTTCGTTAGAGATAAATTAAATATGAGAATAATATTTAAAGCAAAGTTTTTCCTTAATAACAGATGACTGCCCAATTTATTGCTTCTCTTCTGGATTCACATCAACTACTTCAAACTAGATCCTCACATATTCAATTTTCTTTTTTGATATTTTTTAAGTGGCCATCACCTGCTAAAAACATTTTTCTAGTTTCGAATGGATTAAATGGCCTATCTAAAAAAATACATACATCTATATACATTTCTACATATATACTTTACTCCCCTACAAAACATCATAGTATTTGTGGAAAATACCTCGTTCATTATTCAGAGTGGCCAAGTTCCTGAGAAAAAGCACCCCGTGTAAGGTTCCTGAAGACTCAGAAATGGACATGAAAACAATCAGTTGGCCAGATGACCTTTCTCCACGGTTAGGGAGAAGTTTGGCGAGGAATTCCGTATGCTTCCACCCCTAAAATCGTCCAACCAACTTGCAAATTCTTCCGCTTTTATTCCTTCTCCCCGCCAACATTTCCCACCATACTCCCATATTTTACTATCTTCTCACTATATCTCCGCTTATATATTTAGCTATTTTCCCCGGCAAACCGTTCTGGCTGCGGAGGTGGAAACCTCCCACTTTCTTTCGGTGAAAAGTTACTCTTTCCAACATCTCGCCCGTTCTTTTCTGGCATAGAAAAGTTGTCCTCTCACTCCCCCCCAATCCTCTGGGATACGTCGCTCTCTCCTCCCGCAAGATACGAGTCGCACGCACTCCGATCGCTCACGGAATCCAACATCGCAGCCGAAGGGATCGGGGGGGGGGGGGGGTTGCATGGTGTGGGTAGGGAGTGATAAGGGGCGTGGGGACCCCTTGCAAGGGGTGGCCCTGTCCTTCTTTCCCGAAACTCTTCTATTCGGTGGGAAACTCCACCTTTCCAATGTCTTGACAATGCGTCACGCCATGCAAGCGTCTTCAATCTCTCTTCGGCGCACTTTTTTCTTCCCACCCCTTTAAAAGCGGCAACGTAAAACAAGAGATAGAAAAAAAACTATAAAATACGAGCCTTGCTATAAACTTACCTTCATTTGCTAGTGCAAAGCTTCATGGGCATTCTAATTCAACCGAACCAACATCATAAAAGCCAATTCATTGAAAATACTGTTTTCAGTGGCCTTCTTCAGGATTACGTCAGTCGCATACAACAAAGATTAGAGTGTTCTAGTGTTATGTTGCATATTTTGTAACCTTACACTCGAAAAACTTTTTCGCGTTTAATCCTTTCTTTTATTTCCCGATTATTCCTTTCGCTGTCTTCGGTGGCGGCGAGGTTAAGTCCTCGTTTGCCGAACCGAAAGGTTGCAGATTTGAGCCCCACCTGGGTATCGATGTTTTTATACGCATTTTTCAAATACCTATACCCAAGGATCGTAATTAGGGGCACCTGTGATCAAAAGAGACATGATTACTATTATCATTTGTTTTTCACAAATATTCCTCGCGGTGCAAATATTGATATTTTTTTATGTTCCCGAGGAAAATAATTATTAATTGTAAATTTAACTTCCGAGATATTCAAGGCTAGCTAATGTTTACTTCCCAATCTCCCCGAGCTCTTCTATTTTGAAACAACTCCGCCCACATCTCCACCTTCTCAAAGTCTCTACAATGCTTCATGGCAAGCAAGCGTTTTCTTGTTCCCTTTCCTGCCTCTTGGTCTCTTTTAATTCTCGCCCTAAGAAAATCATCGAAAGATTCTCAAAATATGCAATAGATTATTCAATCCAAGCCTTTTAATTTCCAATAAAAACCTTCATGAGCAATTGAATTCGACTGAACCGACTGAATATGTTATGCTCGCTCGATCCGAGTCCTGGTTTATTATGCGAAACATAATTTTCAGACAGGTTAAACAAAAAAAATGTTTTTGGGTTTATTTTGAACGTTTTAGCTTGCTTATCGTCCCATCCTTTTAGCGCAAAAATCTTCTATTTGGTTTAATTCTGCCGTAACTCCATCTTCCTCATGTCTTGACAAAACGTTTTTGTATCCTTCCCGGCGCCTTTCCCTATCATTTCCCACCTATTAAGAAGCATCAAAAGCTCCTCAATAGGCGTAGTTCCACTTTTAGTTTTACATGGAAAGCTAAAGACAAATTGAGTATAACCGAACCGGCTAGAATGTGGATCCTCGCTAATAAAACACATTCTCACACATTTTTCGACTTGAAGTTCAAAAGATAAACACAGTTTTTTTGTGGCTTTCAGAAAGTCAATTTTCCTGTCCACCTTCAACCAACTCTTTTATTTGGTTAAATTAACTCCAAAACTCCACCTTTCCCAGGCCTCACGTCTTTCTGCTTCCTAACGTGCACAACTGCCTTCAATGTACTCAAGAGGTTTTAAAAACTAATTATTATATATCGATATATAATAATGATAATTTGCACAAATTAGGCTTTTTAAGCAGTTCAATGTTTTCAGCCAAACCGCCTAAACGAATTTTACCTCCATAATCTGTACCAACGAGTATAAAGCTACCCCTATTTTATGACACGTTCACGAGGAAAAATAAATATTGTTGAGGCTTTAAGCTAGCTAATGATAGTCACTCGATGCGTATTTTATTTCATTTCACTGTGATATTTTTCATTTAAACGATTATTTAACTCCTTCTACTTAAAGGGAATGCCAATACAATCAAATAAGACGCTGATAAATTCAATCGAGAGCAACTTTTTCTTACAGCACAAAGGCGAGCTACAAAAACTAAGGGTATTTTTGTACCATTTCATAATTGAATTAGGAAAAAAGCTTTCCTACTCAAGCGCCTATCCCAAAACCAACCCCTACACACCTAACACGAGCTCTCCTCGGTTAGAAGTTTCAGAAGAATTTTTTTTTACTTTCCCAACCAAGAGCATACGGAACTTCGACTTTCCCATTTACTTCCAGTTTTCAACTGAATTGCTTATTCCCAGAAGTCACTGTCTACCAATGAGATTTTGCAGTCACAGAGACGAGCGCTTTTGCAAAATACTCTCTGCAATCGATTGTTACTTCAACACCATACTTATCCAGGCTTTGAACATCTAACGATAAGATTTTTCAGGGCATCCGTGGAAATAATAATCATATAACTGGAGACATGATGTCACAGTTCCTTTTTTTGGTCTTCTTAAAGACAAATTTTTCAAGGAAAACCTTAAAAAATACAAAAAATAACTACGCCTCTGTGCTTTCTTCATTTCATAGAAATTCGCACTCTGTATATATTTCATTTAAGTGAGAAAACATTTTTTCGTGGCACTTATCGGATAAAATGAACATTCATGATACGTTTCTAAATAGTCTACGTTTTTTATAAGTGAAACAGCTACAAATTTTATTGAAAACTCAAAGCTGCTACCTCGTAAAAAGCTACTTCATTTAAGTATCGTTCATCAGGCGCAAGTTGCATAAGGGCTTTTATATGCCATTCCATTTAAGAGTATTAAATGGTGATCAGAAATACTTAGGCATAAATACGCGTGAGAACCTGTCCCATCAAAATTATCTTTAGGTCCTATCAGAGCATGAGAAAAAGTTTGAATAATTTCAATGTTACCTACATATAAATCATATCCTATGTAATGACTTTAAAATCTTATCATCTACATAAAATTTATAACTGAATGTAATGACTTTTCTGTGTATTTATCTATGCAATGTAATTTCTTTTTTACAAATAATTTGATAAATGCACGCAGCAAACAGCATAACAGCACGAAAACAGCATAACAAGAATCGCTAAATCAATAATTAGCATCCAATGTGTATTTCTCTTCGAATTTCGTGCTACACTGCGGATTCACACAATTTTTCTCACCATTTTTTCACAATTTTTCTCACAAGTTTCTCACAATTTTATCATTATGTAGCCTACACGATTGTATTCCATACAATTCATTCATTTTCCACGGTCAATATCCAGAGCATATCGCTTTGGTCACTGCTTCTTTTCTGCATCATCGAATTCCAAAATGTATCACATATGTCAGAATTTTTAAAGTTTCTGTGAGATTTTAACTAAGTTACTGCTCCTTTGGTCGTAATAAGATTCAAAAAGGTAAGGGTGAGCACTATTCATCTACTGCAAAATACAAATAAAATAGAAGGAAATATAAGAAAGTTGAATAAATTAAACATAAAAATGAAAAAAATTGTCGTTATTCATGTGATAAAATCAACTTTTTCTGGAGAGATATCGTGGAACAGAATATCAAATGATGAACAATGTTATCGTACTACCTTCTTAACTTTCTTTCACAGCTCTACTATACGAGTCGATTGGCTTACAATCACCATCAGGCTGTCGGATATCTTTGTTTACCATCAGGTAAGAGAGTTAGCACAACCTCATCTTAGACTAAAATAACAGAAACTTGTCGAGCAAATGGATGGAGATCTCTCCATCTCGCGGGATGTTTACGTAACTTAGTTTCACCCAAGTCACCGAGATATCCATCACGTGGCCGCTACGAGCGCACATCTGACCTTAAAAAGGACGCTTGGGCGGGTCGGAGGGAAGGAAGGATGGAAGATACCTCCGCACATGCATCTCGCAGCCGGTTTACATAGACACACGCCGGCTCTGACGCCGAGCCGCCATCAGGCTCAACCCGAGATAAAGAAAGACACACGACGGTATGTTGGAGAGAGAGTGGCGAATAAGAGGCAGGCGGAGGAGCTTTGGACATGAATATTCATGCGGAGAGGAGAGGTGGAGGGCGTTGGGAAGGGGTGGTGGGGGCTGCCGTGACGGTGGTTGGTGGGTATACGTGTGCTTCGATGAGATTGGAGGGAGTCTCTCGCAAGGGGGCGCCGGATGACCTTAACCCCGATCCAAAGGATTTCTTTTTCCGCCTCGGACACATATCGCAGTATTAAACTTTAGCGAGGCCGTGAGAGGGTGGGGACTGGGTCCGAAAGGGTGCGCTAATAGTTCCATAGCGAAAGGTTGGCAAGAGAAGTGGAGGAGCAGGTTGGTAGTAGAACGCGTCCCCAACAACCAACATCCTACAACTCATCATACAAGGAACAATTTTTCTTTTAGAAAATTAATCAGAGATTAAAAACCAAGAAAATAACTATAATGATCATTTGGTATATTTCACTCAGCTACAGTATATAGCTGCTGTATTATATCACTCAGTTATATTTTATAGCTGCTATATTATATCACTCAGCTATATTATAAATTTAGCTATATCAGCTACCTCGACCAGTTTCAACACTCCCGAGTCATTGGTATGAGTTTTTCCTCTTGATAACAACACGAGAGAGTTGAAACCAATTGAGGACCAACCAATTAAAGCAGTGTGGAAAAGACAAAGTTATAAAAATATTTAATCAACCATGATAGAGTTTCACAAATTTACCCGAAAACATTGAAGATACAAACAAAAAATTTATAGAGTGGCGAGAATTCCAGTCTTACTCAGCAATTCAACACCTAGATTGGTTAGGGAGACTGAGGGTAGAGCTCAACCTGAGTGGTGTGGCTTTCACACGTGGGGGGCTTATTCCTTTCCTTAGCCACCATAAATATGAAAAACGAATAATATAAAATTAATCATTTTAAGTAACAAAGTCTTAATAGCAATCAATACACTCTGCTTACTTTTATCGAAAAGTAAAAAAGTGTACTTTTTTAAGAAGACTTATAGTAATGGTACATTTTTGAACCAACATAAAATTTGAGTGATTACAATGGATTTTTTAGAGTGAATCGAAAAGTATTTTCCCAGGTATAGGACATTTAAAAAATTGTGGTTGATTCATTGTTTTTTTATATTTTTTTACCGAGACTGGTTGGTTAGAAGAAGTACAATCCACATGCTAATTTTTTGTTGGACATTTCCTCACAAAAGACATTAAGTTACGAGCCAAGGCATCGCTTTATTCACCTTAATATAAAAGGCACGGACTGTTTGCATTTCTTCCGTATAGCACCAGTGATGAAGGTAAAATGAGGTCTATAAAAATTATTTTTATTTTAGAAAAAGGTAGATTTTAGATTAGATGTATAAGGATAGATTAGATAAAGGTATGTTTTATATTGAAAACTCTTGTTCAACTTTTTAAATTAATATAAAGTCTAGGTGCATTTGAATATTCATTATTTGACAAACGGATGATGTGGTAAGATTTATATGCTAATCTTGGAGGCATCCAAAGATTTATAGTGCGTCAAGAAGCCCAAAAAGAAACTTTTACATCTCATTCCGTGAAAAACGGGCCATATCAATGGATCAGAATCTCTTCAGCGCAGTTGAGGCAACATCAACGACATTTGCACCGATAGCGCGACCGATATCCGTGGAGTCTCGCGTGACAATCTCCTCCACAGTGGGGAAAATCTGTTTCTAAGACGACCCGTCTGTTTTCTAATGCGATATTGCTCTCCGAGTCAGGCGTTGTGTGTTTCTCCGGTACCACTGTTATGTTGGTGACGTTCTGAGTGCACTCGGACAGGATATCTATTCTGGTTATTCGTCCAAAACCCAACTCCATTATCTCCCCACGAAGCCTGGTGAGCAGGCACCACCCATTTCTAAAACCACGCCCTATTGCCTTGGAAATACGAATTTCATTAGGTCTCCCGGAGTATCACGGAGGAAATAACGATTTAGGATGGTGCTATAGGATTTTATAAAGCATAGATAAAACTTCGCCGAAATTTATTTTACTGATTATTCAAGTTTCAAACATAGTAACATACTCTTTTATCTGGTCTTTATTTCAAATGTTTTGTGAACCCTTTGGGACGACCATGAAAGCTTTAAAATTCCGTCTGATTTTTAATGCCTCTCCCCTGACAATTTTGTAGAATCATTGGCGCCAATCAGTTTGCAATATATCACATATAACATGTTGGCCTCTGACGTTTCTGGTATTTTGAATAATGCAAAAAAGCAAGAATGGAACAAATAGAAGAATATGCAGATGGGTCTTACTTACTAGCCTCAAATTGTAAAAGATCAGGAACATTCTGATTTTGGTTTTTGGGTAGGTGAACCACAGTAAAGGCAAATCACCCACGATAGAAAGAAATAGAGCTGGAGATTTAAGTCCGCAATGAAATAAAGGCAATCAAGGAGCTAAGGCATAACATTTTATCTGTTAGATGATATGATACTCATGGAGTGCATCTCATAGTACTGCATAAAAGTAAAGATTAGTATTTCTCCGAAAAATTAGAGGTACACAATTGAACTTGCCCGCGGAATATAAAAGAGATAGGGTTTACCTTTTAGATACTTTATACATTATACGCTCATATACACTATAGACTTTAGACAAAATTAAAGGGTTTATGCAAGGGTGCCTTACTTTCTACTTCTTTCTTGGACCGGAGGTATCCTGAGGCGAATTCCAAGCCGTACCTTCAAATACGGTGGTAGGAGTGTGTGTTATGCCTTAATCCCTTAGTATAATTGTGGCTCAAAGTCTCGAAGTTGCGAAATTCCCAATAATATTCTTAATTATGCTTCCTGCCGAAGTGAGATCAGTTAGGTAAATAGACGTCAATAATAATTGTATCGACATTTTACATTCTAGTTAAATCTCTCGTTTTTCATCGATTGCATGACTTAATTGAGCAACACCCGTAGCCATCTCTCTGTAGGTCGTAGGACATGTTTTCATTTGTATTTTCTACATATTATCCTCTATATCTTCAGGGCATAGGCGATTAAATGAATCGTGTTTTTTTTTCCTTTTTAATTCATTCTGGTGATTCAAACCTTGATATTGATGAAAGTTAGGAGGCGTGGAATTTATTTGATTAAGAATACTCCGGAATCAAAATAAACCTAAGCATCCCTGAAAAAAGGCCAGCCTGCAATGGCTGAATCAAGAAAATTTCTCATCTCTGTAGCTTTCTCGTTTAATTCCTGGTGTGACTCGGGCATCGACTGTAAAAATACCCTCATCGGTTTATTTACTACATAAAACAGACAAAAAGGTGTCGCTCAGGAATAAGTGTCGAAATGGAAAAACCTAGAGCGCATTGTTCTCCATGTGTTACCTGCAATGCCTATCTTTCTCTATCGCTGCGAGCCCATTTCTTTCAAGATGCATGCTCCCTTCGTTAGTCCGTAATTATAACATAGTAGCGCAAGGCACGCCACTGATGATGAACCCTCACACAGCACTCGGAGATTTGCGGGCCCCGTGCGTGTATGATTGAGGTGAGGTGAAGTGCTCTCATCCCAGAGACTGCCAATCTCCCTCCTCACCCTCCCCTTTACCCCCGCACAAAGCATTCTGCACCACGACGACGTGGGAGACAACAATGGCCAGCCCAAGACACGGATTAAGCATCCCGGGGAACCCTTTTCTTCTTCCCTTCCAATCTCATTTTGCCCCGAGGACGCAGAAAGGGTAGGAGAGTGAGAGAGAGAGAGGGGGGAAAAAGACTAGCAGGGGGTCGTGGAGACCCCTACGCCTTTCTCTCACCCTTCTCCATATTCTGCCCCTCACGCTGCTACGAATTAATTTAAAAATACCACGGAGAAGGATTCAGAGGTGGTTCCCTTCATCTCTTTTCCGGATTTCCCAGGCCCAAGTGGGAACCATACCTTCCCAGGTCTAACCCACCTGACTCTCTTCTACCATTTCTTTTCTAGTATTCTATCCTCCATCCTCTTTCATTATACGGCTTGATTTCATCTCCCTTTCCATTCTTGAGGCGTGCCTTTTAATGATTAATATGGAAGGGAGGACACCTTGATTTCAATCAAGGCACGAAATATGCCACTTCTTGCTCTTCTTTATGCCTGCTCTCGCCTCCAGACTAGAGCGCTTTTGATTCCGCCTTCTCGGTCTTCGGTTAGCCCTTCCTTGAGGCTGAGACGTTCAGCCGGCACGCGCAAAGGGGAGATTGTCTTTTCCATCCGGAACTATTGTTTATCTCGAGCTTTACGATTTGAGGGTGGGAGTCTTAAAGTGGCCTTTCTCTCTCCAGTGCGGCAAGGACAGGGCTGGGACAGCACCCTTTCAGAAATGGTTGAACGAGGCCTCTTTGTAGTTCACGGGTCCCTTCTGCTGGAAAATAAGATTGAATCCTATGGGTGATGTTATTGGTTTTGTCTCAGTAAATCGAGAGTCTAAAGGGCTCTAAGAGATTTTAATTCGAATTATGTCCACCACATCATTAGCTGATATATGATCCTTAGTTTTTCGTAATTATCCATACAAATATAATCTATTTATGCAGTGCCGGCCGGCCCCGGTGGCAGCGGGGTAAATTCCTCGCCTGCCAAATCGAAGGTCGCGGGTTCGAGTCCCGCCTGGAGAGCTTGTACCTATCCAGGGCATGGTTGTTTGTGATAGTCATTGCTAAACGTTATTTCTCCCGATTGAAAAGGCCTTCAGTGAGCTGTTTTCGGGGTGATGAAGATAAATAAAATAATAAATAAATAGTGAGCCAAATATTTAGGTTAAAAATATATTGCAAATAATTTTACTTTGAGCCTGACAAGAAGCATGGATAATGGCTTCATATTCGAAGGAAAACGTTGGGCGCATTTAGTTTATGCTTCATATGTTGTAATGTATTCTCAAAATACCTCATCGTAGTTATCAGTTTGTTCCGTCCTACGGTTTTCGTTGTATATGAAGCAATTTATTCAGAGCTTTTGCCAGACTTACATTATTATATATTTCTTTTTAATTCATGGTAAAAACCTTGTTTTATAAAATTTATTGTAAATGCTGTCATTATTACAGCGTTTTTTTCTTCTCACTTACACTGAAAAAAATATAGCATAAGGTCAACGAAGAGTGTGTCGCAGAGTGGACAAAGAGTTGCTCAAGCGGCGAAAGAAGGCGATCGGAGCGTCCAGTAACTGTAATGTGGACCATAGGGTAGTAAACGAAGCATCCACTTGGAGAGATAATGGCCTAGAGGGTGTAGAAATCATTTGCGAAGACAAAAACATTTCGCAGAAAAATAATATTTTCAGGGAAAATCGGAAGAGGAATAGTTAATCGCAGGCCTCTGTCAACTATAAACAAAAATATGAGGGAAAAAATGGATGCACTAGTGTATCATTCCCAGGCCTCCCGTTCAAGAGTTCCTTAACGTGACAGATGGGCTGCGTTTTGAAGATATAGCGTTGCGTCTGTAATGATTGAAGGGCCTCCATTGGTTTTTGGTGGCCATTGTTGGAACTAACCTCCAAATTTTATTTTCATTTCAGCATATTATTCGAGATACTGTTCCGATCAGTGGCGTAGCGTGGGGGGAGGTCCGGTTGGTCCGGAACCCTCCTCCCCCAGAAATATAAAAACACAATTGCTTTCCTTCATAGAAGAAAGCAAAATATTGAAAAATCATGAAGTTACAAAAGATTTATTCGACAAATGAAGTTATTTCGGTCATGAAAAGTATAAAAATTACTTTAAAACCCTCTACTTAGTAACCTGTTTCTCAAAAATTTCCCCCCCTGTTTTTGGACCCCCACCCCCTGGCCGAAATTCCTGGCTACCGCACTGGTTCCGATCATGGTAAACGTGTTAAAACACTAGACTCCTATCCGGTTCTGAGTATCCCGAAAACTCAGCGCTCTAGCTGATCGGAAAGTGGTCGAAAAATCGATTGCAAAATTTTGACCAGGCAGGCAGACCTATACTGTACTTAAAGAACTATAAGATTTATGTAGATGACATTTTTTGTGCAAGCTACTCCACTTTGCCATTAGAATATTTTATTTTTAGCGTTGGATGGAAAGATGTTACGTGAACCGATAAAATTGCAAATGTGAGCTTTCGTTTCTCAGTAAAATTTTCCAGTATTTTTGGTGAGTCGACTTTTTCCATTACTTCAGCCATTCTGATGCACAAGACTGATTGGAAATTATATTTTACGGCCATACCCTTACTAGGGTACTCTCACGATGTGAAACTGTTTTAACCCATTACCTTGAATCTTCCATTTTCCCTCTGGGTACCCTTGGTCTTATTCAGCAATCTCAGATGTTAACTTAAAAGCCATTCTTTTTGTATCCATCTCGCCGCTGGAGAGCCACAGAAATGCATAAATTTGGCGATAGTCTGCGAGTGAGCATAGAAAATCAGGCGATCCCAATCTGTGACGCGTGCGCAGATACAGAGCCTCGTAAATTCTTCATCTCATCGTCCCTCCCTCTGGCAGGGAGCGCATAATTCCTTCGAGTCCTAATAAGCTGAGGACTCTCTGAAGGTCACACGGAGTGCGCCAACACGCGAGTCAGCCTATCCTGAGCTGCGCCTGGTGACTCCGTGCACTTCGTTCTCGTAGTATCGTGATGGGACGTCCCTCGCCTCTTTACCTTCGCAAACGTGATCTCTCTCGGTGCCACCAATGGAGTGAGAGGAAATTTCCCGCTCCTTTTACCGTCTCACGGAGGGCCAGTATGGGAAAAATACCTGCCTCAAGAAATAACTTGAATGTTTTTCCACTGAATTTCTTATTAAAATAAGACATGGTTTCGATGGTTAACGTAGCCAGAAGATGATGTTCAGCAAATTCCACTAAGTATCGCCGAAAACCACCAACTTTTTTTTAATGACTTGAATATTTTCTAGTACAGATTTTATTCCTATGTAACGTCAGACGTTTGCTTTTTTCCAAATCTTCTTTGTTTTTTTAGGTGCACTTTTCTTTTTTGTCTCACTCCGAGCAGCTTTCCCTTCCTTTCTCTCCTCAGCAACCCAAACTCACCCTCATCCCTCAAACTGTCATCTCCAATCAGCAGCTCCTTAATGTGATCAACAGCAGTATTCAAATATCAAACGTTACACCTATTTATTCTTCGCTCCATGAGTTATTTCAGCAAATTACTCATATTCAAAATGAATGTTAGGTCTCCAAACGTACTTTACGCACAAACCACCATATCTCTCTATATCAATGGAGTGGATTTTAACGAACCATGGAGAAATGAATAGAGGCAGTTAGCATGCATCAGAAAGAATACCAACTTATACCTTATTCTTCAAGATCGCTCAGAGAATTTCCAATATTTTTGGTTGATCAAACCAGGAATTCATGTAAGATATTTATACAGTGTTTGGAAGCCATTCTCCCCTTTTTAACTTTTACTTCCCGTGATAACTGAAACAAAACTTACTCACTCGGATATCATTCGGAGAATCTAAATTTTATAACGATAAAGGTTGGAGTAGAGCTCAACCGAGGCTAAGCCACAGGCATGTGAATTTTCACACATCAGGGCGAGAGGGAAGTTCATTTCCCTGGGCCACCTCACATTTGAGGAATTTTGCTTAAGGATAACCGAAGGCTTTACCCTGGATGTACAGCAACGATGTACTGAATCACAATTTCAGGGTGTACAGTGAGCAATGCAGCAGAGATTCGGGCTTCGTTGTCGGAACCATGCACACGTCTCAAGGAAGAAACCCAGTTTCCTTGAGGACTTCGATGATTGTACCGAACTTGAGTCTTTCAAGAAGGATACCCGAGCGTGTATAATTTCTGTGTATTCTTGACATTAAGTAGACAAGAAAAACACCTAAAATAATTTTCCATACCCTTTATCATTTAAATTATCTATATTTCTTTACATCTATAACTGCTTTGCCAAGCAAGGGATTTAAAGCAAATAGTAGTTCCTATGAGCCTTCGACCCGAAAATTTTCCATGTGTGGAATTTCATTTATATGATCTTCTCTCTTTGACTCCAGCGCGCATTATTGTATTCTGTTCTATTTTTTAAATATTTTCAAGGAAACTGGTTGGTTTTAAGTAGTATAATCCACATGCTATTATTTAGTGAGAAACTATGTGAAAAAGGATTACCAAATTGGGCTATGATCCAAAGAATCGGTTTATTATAGGAAATTATAAATGCATGGACCGTCTAAATTCCTTGTCAGTATAACAATTGTAGCGTTGCTAAAATGAGCTCCATATAAATTGTTTTATTTTACCTAAGTGTACATTTTAGATTAGATCTTTAAAGGATGGATTAAGTACAGGTATGTTTCTAGATAAATTACCAATACCTACTTAAAAAAGTATCTATACCTTATAGAAGGAATAAAAATTTGAAAATATATTTAGCAAATTCTTTCACTCATGCGGTTGTTAGTAACGGCTATAATGTTTTAATAGAGTATCTGTAGCTTTTGAATTTTATTCATATGAGTTTGGAAAGGTTTTCCTCTTTGTAATGAATGAATGCAGAATTTCACATTCAATCCTCTTTCCCTGTTACATTTGGCGTTTATTTCCATCCGTTTCCCCCGTCCCTCCGTAATTTGGCTTCTCTCTTAATTCCACCTAAAGGCATGCAACCGCTCCTCATTTGAATTCACCGCCATGTCCTCCATTATGGCCGCCATCTTTCCCTCTCTCCCCTCTCCAGGTAAAGAGTTGAACCATACTGGCATCCTTCCTCGCTCCCAACAACCGCGGACTACCCCTCCTCTCCCCGGACCCCCAGTCCTTGAAAGCCCACCTCCCTCTTCCCCCATTCTATAGTCCCCTTACTTTACCGTCAACCATACTTTCCTCAGCCTTCACAACCTACTCACACCTTTTCCACCACCCTCCACTACGCTTCGGAGTGTAACTCCCATCTACCTCTTCTTCCTCTTCCTTTTCATCCCTCATCTCTTTTAAATATTCTTCCCTTTCCTTCCCTCCCGCAAGAGCCTTTTCCTCTCTCTTTCTCTCTCTCCCACTAGTCAACAGTATTCACCTCAACCTGCGATTCCTCGAACCTTCCTGCTGTTCCCCGAACGCAAAAACAGGAAGTGGTCCTAAAAGTTCACCTTGATGAATAAGAGCTTATTGATGGAAAGGTTATAATAAAACGTATCTCAAAATTAGCAGATTTTCAGGAGATAAAAAAACGATTAATATTTGTTACTTGCACATTGAAAATGAAATCCAAAAGTTCATAAAGTTGGAAAAAAGCATTCATTTGCAAACAAAGAGTTGTGTTTTGTTTATATTATAATTTTTTTTAAATGCCATTACGCTTTGTTTAAGATGCCTGTTTCAAACCGGCCGAATTTGATTTACGTGTTGTTAGAATTGATTGTTTGAGGCGCAACTTGGTGAAAGCGATTCATAATTAACATTAAGAAGAAGAACTTTTTACTTTCACATTAATAATTAGCAAATGTGAAAGTTCTTCTTTTTAATGCAAAGTGTTGCTAGAACTTAGACATCATTATACTTCATGAAAAATAAAACCAGTTCCTTTGAGCATAATTCTCCATTAAAATCTTTTCTACAGGCTATGCAGCGGTTTCGGTCCACGTTGTATTCACCTCACCCAGCTCACCCAGAGATTCAACCTATGGTTGGTTGGAGCATGTTAGGATAGAGCTCATCCCAGTCTAAGCCACAGGCACACAATTGACACGCATTCAGGGTAGAGGGCCAGTTTCTATCCCTTGTCCACTTCGCACTTAAACGAGTTTTGGATTTGGGGATCCCGAGGACTTCACACTGGATTGGAACTCAGGATTTTCAGACAGAGGCAAAGTTATCTACCTACCCGGCTACCACGGTATCTCCACATTGTAGGATGTCCTGAAAACTCTAATATAACTATAAAATAGTAGTAACTATTGTGTGTACCTATTTTTCTTCTAACGGAATAGGAATTAAGTGTGCATAATTTTTACTCGCTTTCGCCCAGGTGACTCTTCCAGTTCTTACAATTTTTGCCTACCGTTTGTTTTTAAGGATCGTTTTCTTCAAATGGCTTGTATAAAAATAAGCAATAATTCCACTTTAACTCGTAAAACGAGGTTATAGTTTATAGATTAATATATGGAAATAAATTTTCACTAAGAAACAACGATTTTTTTATGGAACCACCAAAGAAATAAAATACATTTTCCATTAGTCTGACAGAGTCTAAATTATATGCTTGAAGCACAACGAGAAACGTTGGGAGCATGTCCCACTAGACATTTTGACATTTTTTTCCTCGGATTTCAGGTGGTTATATAGGGCCGATCATATAATTTTTTGTTGTATCTCGTGTCTTTCACCGCTAACTTTGGAACGAGTCTGTCAGTTGGTCAGTTGGACGCAAGTGGATTTTATAGCATATTGATAATTTAAAAAAATCGAAAATTAGACGAAAAAAAATGAAACCCCCTTCATAGCAAATACTTATCGTGGATTTGTTTCATTAGCCATTTAATTTTTCAGGAGCTTATTTTAAAGTCATTCTTAAACTTCCTTATTTTACAAACACTTTTTATCTACGTACAGTGGTACGAAGTGATCATCTGGAAAAGATCTTTTCTACATATAACAAAAAACGACTCTGTTAGGAGGAAGTTTTTCTTAACTTCTTTCGATAAAATTTTAAAGTGCATAATATTTGATAGCAAGACTAGATATTTATTGAGTAAACGTAACAAGAAAAGATATGTTTAGAAAAAGGTTATGGTAAAACACTGTCACGGACCGATTTTTCATATGTGTACTGATTAACAATATATTGGCGCTACAAATATAAAATGCATACAATTGAATATTTCAGCAGTTTCGCAAGTGAATTTCAATTTTCAAGATTAAAAACAGCATAAACAAAACTCCCTCTGAAATATCGTTTAATCTTTAAAAATAATTAATAAGTACACATTACAGACGTATGACAAAGTTTTCATAGTTGAATTTGAGGTACTTCCGAAACCACTTTTGAGGTACTATCGAAATTAATAACGCAACACTAACTCCATTCAAGTAACAGACACATTGGATTCTCCTAATAGATGCGTAGATATACTTTAGGTCAGGTTTTCGAGGGAAACACGAAGCGTAAATTACTCATCAGCAAAATTCCACCACATCTGTCTCTGAACTTAGTTTTCCGGGAAGCCTAATAAATGGTCATACGGGTCATCGGTCTCATATTCACATACTCTTTCACTGAGCCGCAAAATTCCCTAGTCCCACTGATGCTGCCACTAATCCTCGCCTTTAATCGTACCCTCAACCCATACCTGTCATCTCCATGTCATTCTATACTTGACTTTCATTTCCCCAAGTTCCCTATCCAACTCATTACGTCTCTTGTCGTTTCCTGGGTGACGCAAATGCATTCACCTATCATCCCATCACTGTCATTGAATCATTGTACATTATCCTCGTGTTTCACTCCGTGATATACTTGAAAGCAGGACAGAGATCAACTCCTGATCTATTTTTTTTGCCAGGGTTTCCGACCGCAAGTCTCTTCGATGCTACCGCAACGTGCCCGTGATCTAATAAGTCTCCTCGGTCACATAGTAGACAAGCCATTTAATGAGTGGCTTCTTTTTTTTCCTTTTTAACCTAGGCAAAACCCCCAAAGTAACCCTGCATGGCGTATGCCGTCATCCGCATATGTGATCATGAGTAGGGGACAGGGAGGAAATGGTAATGGAGGCGGTTATGTGGGTCAAGGGTGCAGAAGGAGAAGAATTATATCTTTCTTTCCGCACACACTCATGGTGGTGTAAGGGTATCGGCTGAGGATTTTCTTGGGGGATGTAAGAGGCGTTAGTTCGGTGGGTTTTGTCGCCAACCGAAGTAGGCAGGCTGGCATGGATTCTGAGCCGAGGAGGTGGTAAAAGGGTGAAGCAGCGGTATAGGAAAGGGAGCAGGTGATTTATTCTTTTTTATTTCGTTTTTTCTTTCGCAGAGATACACATGTGTACACGTTCATATATAAAATGCATGAATATAAGTACATAACACACGCACATATGTATCTACACCTCCTCCAACTCCACTCACTTTTTGGAAGTCGACGAGTGCGGACGTGCTGTCTTTTGAAGGTGACAGAGGGAGACAGAAGGATACAGGAAAGAGAAAAAAAGAGGACAGATGGTGAAAGAGTGTGCCCTGAGCCACTTTTTTCCGACATTTATTCCACCCTCACGCTCCGGCCTTTTCAGGGAACATCATTTTATCCTTATTTACAGACTTGAAGACAGAATTTCGGCATTACCCATATGCTCGGACTTATTTTATTCTCAGAAATCATAAGAATTACGATAGTGCACAACAAAATCAATACCCTCAATTTTACAACCTGAAGGACCATTTTCCCGTGACATATTTCCTGAAGAGGAATGCACTTTTAATTTAATTTCAACGATCTGGATAGTATAGCCTTATGTCAATTTAATATTTGCTAATTAAAATACATATAATGGAATTTCAATTTTTAATGCCACAGGAATCTCGAAATTATGCAGCCACGCTTCCGTTTTCTTCAATTAGATTTTCAAGCCAGCTATCACCAACTCAATGCGGCTGTTTGGAAGCATTTTGAGAGTTTTAGCGTGAATAATTTTTCCACATCAATTATCTTGTAACCATTAATAATCAATTTATAACGGAATCTTTAATTTTAATATGGAAATTACACATGTTCTAAACTTGAAAATTTTTCACGTTGAAACTGGGAAGCCAAAGCTTACTAAAGCAGATGATAAATCCTCAGATTCTCTCAATATCCATGGCAGGAGATGAGAGCCATTTATTAGTTTTAAACTCGCTCACCTCTGGGTTTTGACCTCAGCAAGCCATTTTCAGGTATGGGTAGTAGCCCAACAATGTGATGCTGACCGCGATTGAATTGAACTCAATGTCTCGATAGTAGCTGTGTCCTACCAGTAAATGGAAGGCCATGATACAGATTATGTTTAATCATTCATATTCCTAGCTTCAGATAACTTAGTTCTAAGACACTCGTGGAATGCTCGATATAAAACTTAGAATAATATTACGCAAAAGTCATTTAATTTTCTTGACTCAATTATCGAAACCGCAGATTCACCTTAAATTATCAGTATCATCATTATTTACCGGTATAGAACCAGATTTCACTTCTCTATAGAAAAACCCGTGTCGTCCAATAAATAAAATTTATGTGGCAAGACAGTTATTTCACTTCTATTTCACCTTGATAGGGCAGTATTACCAAGGAATCCAAAACCTTCACTTCTTTTCCGAAAAACTGCTTCGTTGTTGTAAACATTTTATATTTACTAAAGATTATGCACAATACCGCTGAATTTCTACTTACGTATTTACGTATGAAACATTTGATGGTAAAAATTAAAGTCGACATAAGGTGATATTATCCAGGTCCTTAAATTTTCCCAATAAAAGGAAGATTTCATAAGACCTAACAGATAGAATTCTTACTCCAATGTATGAGCTGATTTAATAATTTATAGTATCAATTTTACGTGATAGAGTGTATTATTGGTGAGAGTTTTTAAGTTTTTGAAAAGTTGAATTTCAGATTTTTTCAGGAAGCAAATTTTTACACATCAATAGTATCTCAAAATTAAAATAAAAATAAAAACAAATAAGTATTTCGATATCAATAGTTCGTAATTTTTTTAATACAAAAAATATTCTTGTGTGCAATATTGCAAATAATTATTTTTTATTCTAGATTATGAATCCACGAAATCGTTATTTAACCATAAAATTTAAATATTTAAAATATTATTGCAATTCTTAAACAATAAGAGTGATATAAACCCGATATAACGTCAGACGATTGCATTTTTCCAAAAAGCTTTTTATTTACTTCAAATTACATTTTTTGTCTCACTCCTTCAAGCAACTTCGCGTCTTCCTTTTCTTCCCAGCAATACCGCTAACCTTATATCAACAACTTACAACCAATATTAAATAACAGAATTCGGTAATCTTCAGCCTTAGCATTTAAAATCTCAAACAGAAGTCATTTAATAAACTTATTTCTACACTCTCTTTCCTCTGACTCCGTCTCCAACAAATTCACCCAAAGCGCTACTAGATTTCATCTTAAACTCCCGCTCCGGTTGGACGCCTGATTTTCGCGGGAAGTGAGGCTCTCCTGGATCTCGGCAAGCCGTTCGTTTGACTGCGG
This sequence comes from Ischnura elegans, assembly GCF_921293095.1. NCBI lineage: Eukaryota > Metazoa > Arthropoda > Insecta > Odonata > Coenagrionidae > Ischnura > Ischnura elegans. Next base: position 81,586,074 of record NC_060249.1, on the reverse strand, counting down.
CCCGGAAAACGGATGCAGTTTGCCCTCGGTTGTTTCGTGGCTTTTGAGCGATGTATCCGCCAAGTGAAACGGTTCAGGAGGGACGCATGGTTGCTTTATCCCAGCTTCCTCTCCCGGAGCAGCCGGAGAGCAACATAAATGCATTTACGGAGCCATTTAAAAGGAGCAGCTTCACAATCGAGCACATGCGCGTGGTCCAATGATGTATTGCAGGTCTAATATTATTCTCGTAACTCTTATCCTGTTCACGTAAACAGATACACCCATTAGAATAATTTCATATAGAGATATTCGGATACCAGTATTAAACCAGACCATTGACTTTACGGAAAAATTTTCGTGCGATATTTACGCTACGGTTGCTATTTATCTGTTACATCTATTGTCTTGCATTTTAAATACTTCTTTGTTTTGACGAAGAAACTATTTATAAAACTCTAATTTATTTGCTTTCTCAAATTTCCATGTTATAATGCTTAATTTTGGGCATTGTGTACGCAATTCCATTAGAGCAAACGGACTTAAAGCAAAGCTTCATCCAGATCCTATGAGACAATTCTCGCAGAGGCAAGGCTGTGACGCGGCTGATTCGTACCACCCACAATTATTTGGAGCTCCTCATAATGTCTTTTTGGGGCCAATATCTTATCTCTGCTACTTTAATGATAAAGACGTAATTTTTTACATATAAAAGCCTTATCATGGCCTTGTATTTTTATTGATGACTTATCATGGAAAAAGTATTGCAATCAATGACTACATTCTGTTAAATTCAAAAAATTCCCGGCAAGGTTTTTACATTGATAGAGATTAGTATGGGAAAAATTGTAAAAGTACTATATGATTATAAAATTGGCTACACCTTTCAAATTAATAACCTAAAACAAACTGCTGTGTCACATGTAAAATTGTAAAATTCTGCTTGGAATTGCAGATACGGTAGAATAAATATTTTACACAATGTTTGAATAATGGTGATATGATTATGACATGGTCTATAGACTTCTAGTTAGACTTCCAGTGCCATGCAAATAAAAAAGTACAGTTCCACTTGATATCGAAGAATTTGCTGCATTATGCATTTTTCATGATCACAGTACAACTAAAAGATAACTTTGTATAAATAAGGAGCCTTGAAATGGCATGAATAAAAAGGTAACCAAAAGAATTGTACCACCTTTTAAGTTAAACAGATTCATTTACGTTTATCAACTTGATTTTCAATTTTTTTGCCGCTGTGTAGAACCTTCCTTGTTATCCAAGAATTTTGTTCGTTTGAAATTCAAATTTGGATGGCTTTAGGAAAATTTCGAAGCTAAAACGTTACAAAAAGAAAATATTGAGCGATGATGATGGTATTAAGGCAATAAAACTACTGAGCCGCTGGAAATTTTCGAAGAAATTTAGATTACGAGACAGGTTTTTCGGAGAAAGATTCGCGAAGAAGTGAGTGGAAAGCGATATTGGAAAATGGGTCTAGACTCAAAAGGTTTATAGAGGGTGGCGCCTCAGCAGAAGATGAAGGAAAAGTTAAGACGCCTTCAATGCCAAAGTTCTGGAAAGTTAGACCCGCGAAATCAAATGAACCAACTTCTTATGCACACCGATTTATTTGATCTGATTCAACTTCTATCTGCCCAATTCCAGCGACAAGTTGGTGCATTGTTAAAGCAAAAATATCTATTCAGAATCGATATAAATCTTGCTAGGGATGTATCAGCATACGGAATATAGCAGGCCGAGCCCCAAACATCTACAGGTTAAACTTCCCCGGCCGTGTACGTTTCGTCGAGGGAGTTGGGCGCACAAAATTTAATATTATTAAAAACGCTGAATACCTTTACATGTCGTAGGAAGTCCTGGTGACACTCCCATAAAAATCTATAATGGTAAAAACGCTTATTTGATATCGTTGAAATCATTAAATATTGCTCGGAGAAAATTTACCTTATAATGAGGTTGCTTTCGTTTCATAGGGAAGAAGAAAATAACCGGTTATAGTTCTGTCTCTAGTCTCCGTCAACAGCTTCACTTAGCTGTGTTAAATTAAGATGGTCTATAAATTATACACAAGGATACATCAATTTTTCCAGAAATGAATAATTTACATATTGCTGACACTTGCGATTGCAAAGCACCGCCGTACATGACTAAGGGCTATAATGGGATATTGAATTTAATTAATTGCATGACAAGCAATATAAAGCTTAGGATATACATTGCATTACAAGCAATATAAAGGATAAACATAAGATTTTTACCGAATGCTTAAGGAAGTGGATCAAGCCGTATCTAGGAATTTAAAGAGTCATAGTAAACTTTTCAAGATCAAAAAATTACTGTGATCACACTGTAAAACAAAAGTTTCACTGGTAAAATTCATTTCAAACCCTCAAGTTACTCAAATAAATTAGCAAAAATCTAAAAATTTATTCCAGTTTGTATAAATATAACAAACTTGTATAAAAATGTACGTAGCAATTAATAATAACATTCGTGAAAGCATTCTGTCTCCCGTTGACAGAAGAACTTATTTTTTTAATACTTATGAACAGTTTGCGGAGTGAGCGCGTCAGCATCTGACAATTGTCAATGGTACCTTAACCATGGCGGGTATTAAATATTTTGTTAAAAAATCGCGTCAGCAAGACGCTTAATGTAGCAAGCGAAAGGATATAAGAATAAATGGCAGATAAGGATAAATAACTGAGAGGGATTTTTCAATATCAACGAATTGATGTGGCCATACTTTGATAAATATTTTTATTCGTCCCTAGCCCAGTGGGCGCTTCAAAATGTTTTTAAAAAACATGCCAAGCTTTAGTGAATGGCAGTTTTTGCGGTGGGAAAAATACGAACTTAACCCCCGAAAAAAGCTATTAATTTTATTTAAATTGTGAGAGTGATCTGTTTATCTGGTGTTGACGGAACAAAACTGTTATCGATCAAGGGGCTTAAAGTTTAGGTGGACATGTTACATTTCAACGGAATATCTTTCATTGGAGATAACATCTATTATTGCGCATTATTAAAATACGTGAGAGTGATCTATTTATCAATTATTGATGGAACAAATCGGTCGGTCAAGGGACTGAAAGTCTAGCGGCACATGCAACATTTAAATGGGATATCTTTCAGTGAGGATAACATTTATTATTGTACAGTAAATTCATCTGTATACACGAGTGCATGAAGCTGTTTGTAAGACGCGAAATAGTTGCACAAGAAGGCAGGCGAGGAAAGAGAAACTGAAAGGGATATGAGGCCGAGGGGTGGTTAGAGTGTGAGAGAATGCATGGGAGACAGGATGGGTGGAGAGGATTGGAAAAAATCGGCCAGCTATAATGGGACGGAGCGAGACCTTGTATAATACAAGACGACTCAGAGGCTTTTCTCCGGAAGCTGGATGAAAGAAATATAACATTTGAGATTTCGGAGCAAGTCGAATGTCGAGAGCATCTGGGATCCCATTCCTCTCTCCATCCAACAACTCGAGAGGTATCCTTCCCTTATTTTTCATTCCTACACACCCCCTTACCCCCGCTGGCCACCTCCGACATATCCTCATTACAGATTTAAAAGTGAGGAAGGCGAAGAGTGAAAATTTATGACGTCCACGACCACGGGATGCGTGGTAGGAAATTCGCGTGAAAAGTGCCTGCACAAGATTTTACACGGTCCCGGATGTGATTGAAATAGCTCGCTTAATCCTTCCACATTCGATCACATACAACTGAACTCATTTCTGCCAAACGATATATTGCTGCACATTTTATCGACCTATTGGTATATTGGTCGAGAACCAGCCCAAGAGGTGTCCTGAAACGAATACCGATGATAATATAGGTTCTTGATACTTCTTTTTACCTATTTTTGGCAAATACGATAAGAAAACAGATTTCAGATAAAAGCTTACATATCCGCTTACAGCTTTAGAATGATTTTATTAGAGTAGGAAGATTCTACATACGCTATTGACTTCATAGATTTATGACAACTCTTTATTTATATCATGATTCTATGTCAGAATAATATTTGCGTAAGTTTTTTTTCAAGACCAAATAACTCTCGTTTCAATCAAAATTTTCCCTATGCTTCCTGCTTATCTTCTTACCTGCCACTTACTCTATCCCCGTGATTTAGTTTCAAATATTATAAAAAGCCTTTAATTCCCTTCTCTGAATTTGGACGACCCACATGAGATGCCTTATCACTCATTCAAAACATAAATCATTATTTTGACATTTCCTCCAATAGCCTGCAGCTCTAACCTTGCTTGAAGCGGCCTCAATCAGCTACTTCCACTTTGAAAGTGGATATAATCTGGATGCACAGTGACAGGTGTGAAATTTACATTCTAGCATTTACGAGCAAAGTAAAATATACAACTCTGTACTCAAGTTCTGAACTGTCATTTTTTGCTTTCGCTAATGCAGTAAGAAAAAAAATTATTGAAAAATCATATTTAGTTCAAATATTTGTCAATGAGATAATATGAAAATATCAAGAATGATTATGAGGAGATACTGCAGAAAAATGGAATAACCGAGATTGGCTTACAGTAAATCATTCGAGAACTTTGGTAATTATTAGTGGTATTACATATTTTCTACGTACTATTTATGACTTGCTTTGTTACATTTACTGCTATGTCACACAAAATACGAAGAAAGTAACAGGTGTAACTAGTTAAGAGCATTATTGCAAAACCTTGAATTCACTTCCTCAATTGAATTAATAGAGCACAGAGGTAGCCTGCAGACAAACGATAAACAAATATTTACCAAGAGAACTCATTTTTAATTACCTTTCATGGATACTGTTAGGGTCAAACAGAGTGATAAAGCTAATCAATGCAGCTACGCCATCTATTTTTCAGCATTCCACTCCACAGATAGGATACTTTTAGAATAAAAAAAATAATACACGCGACTATTAAATTAGTACAATCACCTTCACTGACCTCACTGTGAAGATAATAGAAAGAATGGTGACACCATGCCCCGAATAAATACTAACATTCATACTGTGGTGAGCATAATATCAGAATGATAAAAATACTTTGAAAAGAAAAAAAAAATTGGCATATGTAAAATCGTAGCCTACGTTATATACAAGGCCGTCCAACGTCGGGAAAAAGCTGGGACAGCGCACGTAGTTGAGTCTTTGGCCGGTAGAGGCGCTCTTTTGAGAACATGAATTACATGAGATCTTACGGGAAATAGCAACGGAACTGATGAAATTACGTTATTTTTATCTTAAGAGAGGCTCTAAATTCTTTCTAATACTTGTAAATCTACATAATACTCAGCAAGACACCTTTAGGGTGTTTGGCAGGGGAAAATAATGAAGTATGAGAAAAAGCGAGGATATTTATTTTAACGAGGTCTCGAGAAAATTAGTCCTAAGGCCATTGATTTTGGGCCCTATTGCAAAACATTTTTCGATGGAAATGATTACTCACTAACCAAAACTTATCAAATATACAAGAATTGCCATGAGAAAAATATCTCCTGAACCGGGAATCGAACTGCGGTCATACCGCCATGCGCGTCTTTAGGGCAGGATTGAGACTCTTTATAACCGGTCATGAAGGGGCCAGAACTAGGACTTTTGTCATGGGGTGCAACGATCAGTTTGCCACTATCCCTGCCGTGATCCCTTTCTCTCTTCCACCCCTAAAATATAATACCTCTGTAATCCATTTTTTTATGGTGCGTTAGTTTAAATTACTCGCCGTATGTTTGCTGTGAAGAACTTTTATTAATATTAGTTTAAAATGATTTTTAATTATTTTGGATAACTAATTTAATTATGAAAGTTAAATAAACTTTGTAATAAATGTTTCAAAATTTTCTGCTCCCCTCTCTGAAATCTTCGCCAGAGGCACACGCCCCCCTGCAATGCCCTAGCTCTAGTCTTGGGTTGCGGCTTCATTGAAGTCCTTTTTTCCCGCGTTGACATCCTTGACGAACCACAAGGGTTTAAAATCTAGCAGTGACGGATATAGATATGCACCAACTAGGTGGGGGGGCCTATCTTCGTGAATTACTATACAACCACGGGAATTTCCCCCTAGGCGAAGAGGGGTTCGGGGATTTTGAAAGTAAGGATTTTCCAGACTCAAAAACGGCTGTTTTAGACTAATTCTTTGATGAAAAAGACACTATATTATGCAGGTGTAGTAGATCGTTTTATAAGTTCCAAAGCGTTAAAATAGGCCCTATATGGGTAAAAATAATTTGTATTTTGACTCGTTATAGTTGGTAAATTTACCGGAAAATTTAGCTAACTGCTTTACGTCAAAGTAGTGACATATGAAAATTTCAATTTTTATCTATAGCGTATGTTACGACTCCTAAGCGTCTCCCCTCCCCATAGATCCGCCACTCTCATCTTGTACCATGAGCCTCGGAACAATTGCCATGGGAATCAAAGAAAGTCTGCTCAGTGGCCTGGAAATCCAAGATCACAGCCTCGATTCCTTCCCGGTTCAGGGGAATATTTTCTCATGGCAAATTCATGGATATATCACCGCCGTTCACGCAACAGGTTTCGATATACTACATGACGTACCACTATAAAAGGAAAGAAAGCATACCACAAGAAAAGAAAGCAAGGTGTGACATTGTGGGTTAAAAAACCGTTTTTTCTTGTTTTCGGATTTTGTTATGTAAACTGTCGTACCAATTCAGGGGCGGATCCAGGATTTCTTTCTGGGAGGGGCACAAGCAAGGCCGTATCCAGGATTCATGTGGGGGGGCACATGAATACCTCGTCATACAAAACAAACGAAATGATATTGGGACCGTATTAAAAATCTAGCATATTTTAAAGGTACTGGGGGGGCACGTGCCCCTGTGCCCCCCCCCCCTGGATCCGCCTATGCGTACCACTCTATGTGTAAGGGGTACTCATTGATTGCGTGAATCGTTCAGGGGCAAAGGGGGTCGAACCGATTCTCACCCAATCTCACGTGGAGGGGAGGGGGGTCCTGGCAAGTATCACGTCATTTTTTTCCGCAAGAAACACCGTAAAATTGTAAGAAAATTGGGTGGAATTGAGCAAAACGTGTTCCTCTATTGAACTAGTTAAATTACATTTTTTGTGGGAATTTTCACAGATGGCCAAAGAGTAAACACCAGTATGTTCGAATTGATGAGTGGAAGAAAGGATTCATTTGCGTTCATTCAGAAGACAGTATTCCATTGCGCGCCTTGTGGCCCCATTTCGGCCTCTATTCCTTGGCTACGATTTTAGTCACACCCTTGAGAACACGAGAAATCAGTTTCTTGACCGTAGACTGACATCTGACGGAGTAGTTGTTTCCAGTGACTACGTCAAGTTACTCTACCGACAGCAGGAAAACAGTGAAAACACGCCAAGAACTTGAATTTCAAAACTGTCTACCTCTCTGCGATAGAGTAAATGAAACTGAAGATGGCAAATCACTGTTGCTTATCAGGAAACTCAATAGCATTTCTAAGGGCCATGAAACTCCTGCAACGCAACCGGAAGATCTTCTCGAGATATTAAGTAGACCTATTCCAGGTAAGGTTACTGAAAAAGTGTTTGTCGACTGATTAATTATTTGATAGTTAATTAATTATTATTAACAAATTTCCCCAAGTGACCATCGCTTATATATTTGAAATATATATGAGAGAAGCTGCAGTAGCTTTCGTGGCGGGTTACCTAGTCCGAATCGCAGAGGAGAGAACTGAATGTATAGGGTGTCTGGAACCTCTCGCCGCATGTCAAAAAAGTGCTCCCTCACTGTTATTAGTGAACCATTTGAATAGACCATAGATAGATCGTTATCCTAGCAAAAAATTTATATATTTCTCAGTGTAAGCAGTGCGCAAGCTTGACAGCAAAATTTTATATTCGGGCAATACTCTTTCTGCAACGCCAGCTACTTGAAGAGCAATTACTGACATTCATTTTACCAAGATTTCTGAAGGAATTTGCTTGTAAGCAATGCACAAACCCGGTATTGCTTCGTGTAAAATTAAAAAAAATTTTTGAGGCCACTTCTGGACAATTATGCTAAAAAGAAAACGGACACTGTAACAGGACCTGCGTTTAGGAAAATATCACTTTGTCGGAAATGCCTATAATTTTGAAAACATTATTCCGTGAAAAATACCAAAAAATAAAGGCCAAAATTAAATAAATATGGTAAATGTTAGCATAATCACGAAAAGAGAACTAATTTTGACAAAAATCGCGTCTGTTTCAAATGTTCGCCATTCATTCCCATACGAATTTTGTTCTCAAAACAGCGCCAGCGGCGACAACTGGAACTAACTCCAGACATGCTCATTCTGCCCGTTTACAGCTCACGTTGGACGGCCTTGTATATAACGTAGGCTACGGTAAAATATAGCCCGGAACTTATAACATGTATGGTTTCACCCTACCAGATGCAACTCACTTCCGCAATCATAACTGATTGACTCTAAATGACATTAGGCCCGATGCCACGTGCTTTCATATCATTATCTGCACCTAAATAAGCAAGTATCTTGTGATTACACGAAAAGCGGCCATTTCGAATATGCCCTGTACTTCACGATCATCTGCCTACACTGTAGCGAGTAGTAAAATTGAATCACCAAGCGACTTCAAATAAGGTGATAAGTACCTTTTTCTAAAACCAGTTGTGTCATCCGTGATCTTCACTTAAAGTTTGGTTTAGAATGATAATGAAAACATGCGGGAGACTAGTGATGCTAATGACAAATGATAAGGGGGACCGGTTTGGTGTGGTGGCCAGTGTGTTGGCTTCCCACCCAGCGGGCTCGGGTTCAAATCCCGGCGGTGGCGTAGACTTTTCAGAGACTACCCGATCCCTGCTTGAGTGTTGTGTGGAGGACATTTCAAGCGCAACACTCCGTCCGTCGGATGGGACGTTAAGCCGTGTTCCCCCGTGGCGCCTTTCGTTAAGAGCAGGCTAATGCCGACGCCGGGTTTCTCTCCACCCTTCCTACCAATACCCTTCCCTCATGGCGCAAATGACCTCAGCTGTCGGTCGCCTCCTCCAAATACCATACCATACCATACAGACAAATGATAAGAAAATAAAATATTTTCGAGTAAAGAGAGGCTTGAGGAAAGAAGACTAGGGGTGTACAAAGAAGTTGGAGGATCGACCGATAAAAAAAGATAAATCATGCCTCAGGGGATCATAATTGGGTCTCTTTATATTATGGATGGCTGGAAAAACACACAAAACGAGTACGAGCAAAGGATTCCATAAAATAGGGGCTATGAAAAAACAAAGGCATAATGAATTCGAGAACAAAAGAATGAGGAATCCAAAATATGGCAAAGACCAATTATTTTCGAGGAAAAAAGGTCATAAATCCCCTGAAGGTATGTTTCTTTTAACAATAATGGGTATCTTTAGGTACAAATCTACCCTTCGGTTAAGCCACCCATAGAGATATCTATTATTAGCATCTGTGGCTTGCTTAAAAATGCCACACTATAGTAACGTTTTTACTACAATTAATCCTCGATCAGCTCTTCGAAGATAAATACACCAAAGGATGAAGTTCGCCATGAAAAAATATTTGACTTAGCCGGGATTCGAACCCGGATCTCCCGATTGCCGGTCAGGCGTGCTACCAGTTACACCACCAAGCCATCTTCTCAGAGCGAACTTCGGGATGGGTTTTACCGAACAAGATGTTGACGTCACAAGTCCACACTGTGGCACATGTGGCGAGGGTCGTGCTTACTAAGCCACTGTCGGGGAGAAAAACCCTTATTTTCCGCTGGTCTGCGGCGACGATTTTCAAAGCACTGAAGGAACAAGTGACTTTGTACGCAGTCACGCGCACGGGTGCAAAGTTAAATACACCAAAGGATGAAGTTCGCCATGAAAAAACATTTGACTTAGCCGGGATTCGAACCCGGATCTCCCGATTGCCGGTCAGGCGTGCTACCAGTTACACCACCAAGCCGTGCTTTGATCTTCGAAGATAGTTTTCCCCAATTAATGACGCCAGCATAAGATGTTCCATTCACGCCAACCTAGCGCGGCTATTTTCCTAAAAAACGACAAAATGGTGAGTAACATGACTAATGAGCCGTGACGGCGTGAAAAGAGGCTATACAACTTTTCCAGCTTCAAAGTATCAATCTAGAAAATGGTGTTTTAAAAGCCAATTTTACGCACTGAGACTTGGGCGGCAAAACATTGCCCTCAAAAGAAGGGAAGGAAAAGGACTAACAAGATGGGTACGATGGGGATTCACTTTGGAAACTAAAGTTGGACACTACATTTTTGCACCCCTCGGAAAAGTACCCCTTATTTTAACTTGAACGGAAAACTTGAGAATAGCGATTTTGCAAAGATTCTGAAGCATTTCCGTGCCTGTCCAATTTTCAAATGTTAAAAAAAAAATACCTTTAGCCAGACGTTCATCCCTGTTTCGGAGAAACTTCGCGACTCGTGTTGCTCAAACTTATACTGCTACCGAATTGAAACGTAAAATGATTCCAAAGAGTTAAAAAACTAAATGAATTTATCGAACCGTTAGAGATAATCACATTATAGAACATAAATAAAGTTGTAAAATAAAAGAAAAAGAAAAGCATTCATGAGCGCGTAATTAATTACATGTTAACAAATAAATTTTGATTTAAAATTGAATGGCTCTGGGAAAGACTATCACATAGTCATGACTACCATAGTTAACACTTTTCTGGGCGTAATTTTCAGTCATTTCTATACACTTTTCAATGTCCTGCAGTTGTACATAACCAAAGATAGCTCAAATTTATTTCATAAATTACGCATCGGAAATTATAGTCTTTTACTCGAGAAAACTACAGATAAAACAAACATCGAAACATAACTGGTGAAATCGTTTACAAATCACTTGTTTATCTCATACTTAATATTTTAAAAAATATTCAAACTTATGAATTATAAAATTATTCTTCTTAAGTTAATCTTTCAGTAAATCAAAAATTATGATTGGGAAAACAAATTGAGCAACAAAAATTCTCCGTGGGGTAAGAATATATTTTTTATTTCTACTTCAGTTCACCTGACAAGAAGGAAAGAGTTTGAATCTATTACTGCTGAGGAAAAATCTCTTTCAAAAAGTAATTGATACATTTTTCAATATTGTTATATAAGTCATCGAATCCGTTCGCTTTTTTCCCCGTGAACTCCATTACTTGCCAATAAGCAGCGTCTATACAACTGCCTTAGAATTTATGCCACCCACGTTTAATACTAATCTTCCCCGTTGATTGTCGAGTTGAGCCTTACTGCGACAGGATATCCTACGATGGAGTCGTGACGCTGAGAGAGACGTGCCTTTGGAGCTACGCCTTTGGCGTGGAGGCTTGAACTTTCTCCAAGCTGAGAACGGGCGTTTTAGGGAGAGAAGAGGGAACAGGTTGCGGAGGGAATGGCAGCCTTAATTACAGACTCATTACACCCATCGCGCCATCTGACACCCGTTCATTTCCGTCTCACATACGTCAACCGCACTTCCCCCGGCTACTTCCTTCACGCACAGCCACAGGACAACCAAGGCCAAAAGTCACTGGAGAAGATTCACTGGCTCCCTTAAAGCACTTTCACTTTTAAATAGATGAATACTCTACATATTCACGGGACGAATGGACCAAACTACCTATCGCCAAAGAGGAACATGACATAATTTCCCAGACATAACAATTAACTCAGTTCAAATAAAAGTCTAATTCAATGAGTGGGTATGCCCTTATACCAGATCATAAAATATTAGGCAATATTTTTCAGGATTGAGTCATTAGTGTTATCACCAAAATTATGTTAATAGCCAGGGTATATTCGTTATTTTGACCCAATTTTTGTCAACTAAGTGTCATAATAAAGTCAAATAAAAAACAGCGAGCAAAATGTATACGGGTATGTGATCAATCAGGGGAAGGGTAAGGTATAGTATGGAGGAGTGATGCAAAAGCGTAAGTTGGGGAGGAAGGTGGCAAAAAGACCTTAGTGAAAGTTAAGTATAGATTCAAAAATTTACTTTGACATACTCCGCACTTTATTTATTAAAGAATGCTACCGGTTTCGACGTTTTCAGGTCATTATGAAGAGGAAAAAAATTCCTTTTACCTCTTGATAATGACCTGAAAAGATCGAAACAGGTTGAGTCCTTTAATACGCACTGTGTGAAATACAACAAAGTTTAGTTTTGAATCCATCATATCAGCATTCCACAACGTGCACTCGTAAACCATTGAATACTTAAGAAAGTAAACGGTTAGGATTTAAGTTATGGTCAGGAAATCATTATGAAGGCCATGACGCAAATTGTGGGAATGGTTTATTTTTCTCGGGAAAAGGTGAGGGTTGATTTTTCCGTCTTTGTTAATTCAATAGCCAATAATGCGAGTATTTGAATTTCGGTCAAGTGGGATGGACATTATAGGTAAACGGTAGGAGTAAAATTGGTCATAAACGCTGGGGTCGTCCATTCCTACTTGAAACCGTAATTCATTAAAAGAATTCCATTGAGTGGATGAGAAAGGTTAGTTCCTACGAAAAAAGTTTTTTTTTCATTTTACATTTTTCTCTGAATGCAAAAAATGTAAAAATTCATAAGATTTTTGCCTGCTTTTTATGAGGTGGGGACGTCATTGGAGTTCAGGTCCATTCGTTCAACTCGTTCAGGGTGGACCGCACATTTCTCACATATATTTCAAGTACAAACTACCACACATCTCTCTCTCTCGAGTAATCTTGAAATTTTGCTCTTCCTATCCGTTTTCCATAAGATTTTGCGATGATTTTTAAATTTTTTAGAAGCCATAGGCAATTTCAAAATCCTTGGTTTAACGAGACATAAATACCTACGAAACCATGCCGGCCTGATTACAGTATCGATTTTTGAGGACGAACCGAACATGTGCGAATGCATGAATCATATTATAACAGAATCTTTTTCCTGTACATCCATTCGCACAAATTGGATGGTTACACGATGAATTTCAGTGTTCATTCACGCGTTAGTATATTTATACATTGACTCGTACGGGTTCATGTACCCTGTAATGTCCTTGAGGGAAGAAAGAGAATGGCCAGCATTTTTTATCGATTTTATTAATCAAACTGAAGTTCCTAATTCATAAGATAAGTTGGTGAAAACGTTACTGTGCGAAACGTATCGAGTCCTCTTTGACTTTCTCCAGAGAGGACCTCATGGCCACAAGGCAGGTACGTCTTTCACGGGGATGAAACGCCGGACGTCCGGCAGTTTATTTATTTTTCTCACGCCATTGACCTCAAGGATTCCTCTCAGAAGAAGAGCAAACAGGTATCACTTTTTTTTCTCGTACAAACACGGCACGGACCGCATCGGAAGCCATGACTTGGATCCCTTGCCTCTCCTTTAATGCTAGCGGACCGGTGGCATACAAAAAAAAACTCATTCCTGTTCACCGCCCTTCTTGTTCCCATGATTACCTACTCCCACCATTTGCGTCGTTTGCTTCCCTCCACCCTTGCAGATCGCCCTCTTTTTTTCGCTCGGTTTCCTTATCTTACCTTGTCGTTACCTGCTTCCCCCTTCCCACGGGTCTTCCTTGCTTTCCACGGCAGCGGGGTATCCTTATCTCTCTAAGGACATTTCAAGTCAACGTCTTCCCATTAAGTCAAGCTTTTGAATTTATCAGATCACATAATGATAACTTCCTGCTCCCCCCCTTTTGATAACCCTGCTATTAGATGATTCTCTATTACTTCATTTGACCACACAAGGGAAGACGGCTTACCTAATTAAGAAGGTAGCTGTTAAAAAATAACTGTAAATCTGGTGCATTTTTAGAGGTATCAATTATTACATTAATTGCGCAAAGTTGAAAAAACTCCTACCGATTCCAACGGCTGTATAATGACACCAACTCAAAATAATTTAGGCAAAATTAACTTGGAATCGGTTTTATGATAATGATATTGCCCCATTATTTCAAATAATTTCTTTTCCCCTCGAAAATTTACAAAAATAACGTTTCCACCAAATATTGAAAATTGCTGTTTCCATATCGTCTTTGAAGAGTCTTTTCATTGATTAATTGGAGTATTAGAGTAATTGGATATTTAAAGAAATTGTTCCATTTTCAAGGCCTTTATTTTTACCCACCCAAAAAAGAAAGGCTATACGTATTTGCAATAAGCAGATTATCAGTAAGTGAAGCGAGCGTTGATGTATTCCTAATGCAATTTTTGTGGTGCGTCCATCAATCCCTTTTTCGACTAAAAATTTCTTTCCAAATGAACGATGAATTCAGAACGGGTTCGTTTGGGAAACATCTTCAATAAACAGAATTTATTTGTTATAGAAACGTATGAACACATAACTCTTTCAGGTAACAAGTTTATAAAAACGGAATGGATAGAAAATTATACGCAGATCTTCAGGTTTGTGGAGGGTAATCAATTAAAACGTCAAATTTGAAGTGACCTAAATTTGCGGTAATTGTATGAAAAAATGCATACGTGGAATTAGCGGGTGGAATCATGGAGGACGGTTGATTATCGGGGAAACGCTATTCTAGTCACGTCCAATCCTGTACTTCAGCGCTAAAAAATAGGGCGCTTCTCATCACTTAAACTAAGCAAATCCGAGTCACGCTACATCATCTAAGTAACGAGGAACAGGAATGCATTTCCTCCAATTTGCTATTCTACTATTCCTTTCCAAAATTCATCTTCAGCTACAGCAATAAATTAAGAAAATGCATCTCCCCCACTCAACCGATCTGATTTTCTGATGCCTTACTTATCTGAAGCCATAATATTTAAGTTTCAAGGGGGTAGAGAGAAGTTAGTTGTCAAGACATACCTGTGAATTCAACCGATTGAAGCGTTATATAGCGTAAATTCGGCATATTGAAAGGTAAGGCAGTTGCACTTTTCAGAAAATATTTAAAGCGTACGACGCGTTTCAGCGCATCGGTACATCACCAAGATATATTAGATCTGTCCGTCGGTAGCTTAACTGGCTAAAGCACTCGACCGGAAATCGGGGGATCCGGGTTCGAATCCCGGTCAGGGCGGATGATTTTTTTCTCTGTGGATCTTTCGCACAATTGTGCATTGCGGGTGACTCCCGTAAAAGTTATCACCGCGGCTAGTCCCGGTATACTTCAAACTATCTACATAACACCCCGCAAGCCGCCTAAGAGGCGTGTGGCAGGGGGTGTTAGGACACCAGCCGTTCTTACAGAAAAATGAAGTGCTCTTAGGAAATTACGAATAGCATTTATTAAGGTCCTTTATTGCTCGGGGGAAAAACGAATTCCTATATCTATCCGTTCGGCAAAACATTTCTCTTAATTTATCGCCTCTCTCGGACCTGGAAATATATTGCGGCTCTAATATTATGCTCTCCGTGTCGCTCTTAAAGATATCCAATCGCAATTGTTCAAGTAATCTAAGCATGGCGCGCAGCCTCCGAGTCTCCAGCGGCTCCCAGCCTAATTCTGCCTAATATAATAATAATTAACATCTGGGTTGTCTGAACGCCCGTAGCAGTTTTTGACGAACCACACAGCCTCCTTTGTGCATTATTGCAGCCCCAGAGTTTAAAGATGACAGCAGACGTAACAAACGTAAAAGAAGCGACACGTTAGAAAATCTAGACAAAATTCCAGCAATCCAGCGGGAGTGCGTCTTATGAAAAACTTTCAACTTAGAATCCAAGAGTTGGTACATAAGAATAATCTTTCAACGGGAAGAAGCTCGATTATACACAAATCTTTTCAAGGCAAAGTTAATTCCTCGATTAAAATAGACTTCGCCCTTTCGCCTTTTGGTTTGCTTTTTACTTGAGTCGGAGTTGGAAGAGTCTTAATGGGAGGGAACAGGAAGGGGAAACTTCGTTTCCGACATTAATAAGAGAGTCAGCTGAAGACAAGAGGAAAAAATGATGAAGCTCTCAGGGTTACTGTGGGGCAATAATTGATGAAGACATTAACTAAAAGCATTTTGCAGCAAAGTCTCTCGTTATTTCATCCTTTATGTTTTAATATGAATTTACCTAAGAACATAAACACTAATTCACTTCCCAATAGCACATTACTGCATTTGCTGTTGCAATACCTGTATTCATTCGGTAGTAGTAAGCAATTATAGCAACTATCAAGTCATCATATTAATACCTTTTTAACTGAATGACGATTGTTTATACTGATGAAAGCACTAACGCAATGATTTCCATTTATCGGTAACTATATTTATCATTACGACATATTTTGAAAGCTGTGCATGACTTTAATTTATGTTTCCTTTGTTGCTTCATGTTTATAATTAGTTTTTTTTATAATTTGCTGGTCTACAAAGAAGTTTTTATGAGTCTCTAAAAAGTGTCCAGCGAAAATCTGATAGCCTTAATGAAATTATTTAGTAAGAAAATACCAAAATCTCCACAAATTTGGTCTCTTCATCATTTTCCCTTATTTATTTTTTCTAACTCATTTTTTTTAATTCAAAATCCAAAGATTATCTGTGAAATCATCAAGGTACGGATTCATCATCAAATTTGTGGGGGGAGCCATGACCTGGATCCGGGGATAGAATAATCCCCGGAAGAATGGGGCATTCTCCCGTGCAACATTTTTAAAATGCCCATTTTGGAGCCAAAATTTTCATTCATATTCTTAATAACAGATGAAATTGGACATTTTAGGCACTTGAGGATACAGAAACTATTGAACTAATAAAATTTTAATTTTTTTATAAAATATGGGGGTTTATGATCACTGTGGTCCCCCCCAAGTCCGCCACTGAATTTATCTCACTTTCTAATACAGCCCTTGAAAAATTGTAGCCAATAATACCCAAAATATGCTATCGTGAGGACCCAATGTAATACTTTCAGTAGCCATTTCTCTTAAATTTCTATGAGAATATGAAAATAAAATGTCAAACTAACTATATCCTAGATATTTTTTAAAATTTTAACGGAACTCCACGATCCCTCAAGTATAGTTGTCAAATACTGAATTGGTCATGTTCACCTTATACATTATGCAGGATACTTCTTTCAAGAGCAAAACCTCCTGCAAACATATTTTCCTCTACTTTAGGATAGCAAATAATAATCAATTAATGCAATTTCCTCTATTTTAATAATTTAAAAAATATACTAAAAAAATACAGCACATAATAACGGCCTACGGCCCAGTAAAGTGGAGATTTTGAATATATTCATGGAAAATTTTTTATGAGAAGAACATTTCAGACATCAAAAACAAAAAACGTGGTCCACATGTATGATCATATGATTCACTTTCTGCTTAATATATATCATCCTTGTCGCTTAGTGAAAGCGAATATAATCTTGCGTGCGCACCACTTGCATCGTTTTTGATATCCGAAATGTTCTTCGAAAACTTATTCTAAATTTCTAACCAAACATATTTGAAATTGTCAATAATTTAATGACTGTTAGGTCGTTTTTAAATATTCTTAATTCATTTTATTTACTATATTAATTATTATAAACACTGAGGTCATGAAAAAGAGGCCGATTTATTTACTGTATTAATTACTTCATTAAAACAGAGAAAATTATACTAACTAATCCATTATTATTTTTTCTTTTTGAACATAAGTTCGTTTTTATAAAATAATATTTTGAATTGCAATACGGATCTATCAATACCCCCTGCCAATACCACCATACCTAACCACTTGCTGTCACTCTCCTGCACTTTTCTCTCCGAGGAGCTAGACTAATATAAAGTTTTCTCCCCTCTTCCTTTCTTCCAGTTTCTCGTCTGCACTCACTCCCTTTCACTTCATGTCCATCTCCCACGCACGCATTCTCTTTTTCGGCCTCTCTTCCGTCCGTGTTTTCTTTCCTTCTCTCACTCCTGACCTTTTCTTCCGAGTAGGCACCGCTCCATTCCCAGAAAAATCGGGCCTTCCACCTCTTCTTCTCCTCCCCAAAAAGTACGTACCCTTTTCATCCAACGGGGCTCTTTCCTTCTTCCCGCAAATGTCCCACTCTCTCGACACTAACACCAAAACTATGGATGAGTTGATTCCAAATGTCCATTCTCGACTCCACCGATTCTCGGGCACGGAATCGGAAACGACAATCGATCCCCTAAAGTCGATTCCGATTCCATCGATTCCTGGAAGATAAATATTTTGAACATAAGCTATATGCTTGAGGCATAATGGCCGCCGCACACCTAAGCCATTGTGCACTTTACATAATTAAGGAAAATATTTGTGTAAAAAACAGTTTAAGTGTTTTTATATTTTTTTTAAGCTGAGGATATATGACTATCAGGGGCGGATCCAGGATTGTTTTCTGCGGGGATGTCCCATGATACTGATAGGCAAAATATGTTCTCATGCTTGACATTAAAAACAATGTACAACAATAGCTGTACAAAATATTCTCTTTATTTCAACATGAAAGTTGATAATATGAAATTTAATGATTGAGGCTTCGTAATACACAAAACAAAAAGGGTGTAATGATAACATTATAAAACATGTTGTCTATTTTTCTAAGCACCTGGGGGGGTACGTGCCCTCGTGCTCCCCCATAATGATAGCATTAAGTATAAAAAAAATTGTCTATTTTTCTGAGCGTCTGGTGGAGGGCACGTTCCCCCCCGCGCCCCTCCCCTAAATCCGCCTATGATTACTATAATACCAACATGCTATTTTCAATGAATATACTTTTTGGGCCGCTTGACTGTCTTTGTTATTTAATTACATTCAATTCTTAAATTTTAATGGCAGCAATGCTACTGAGAAATCAATATTTCACCTATTATCATGAATAAGAATCAATGGGACCGAAATTGAGAATCAGGAATCGATTTGAAAGAATCGACATTGGAATCGAAATAAAGTGGAATCGACTCACCCCTAACCAATACTCATCCACTCACCTCTTCCCTGCCATTCTCGTCATAACCCACCCTCTCGTTGCCCTTCTCATCCTCGGGACATTGACGTAATCAACGCCGCAACAATAGTCTCCACCACGCTAGTTCAACCACCGCTGTTTTCGACATCTGTCACGGAAGGGAAAGTTTGAACAAAGGAAGATAAGGGAGCGATTTCATTTCCCCTTTTCCCTTCTCTATGGGAAGCCTGCCTCCTCTCTGCTGGCACTCACACGGCAACAAGCACTCCTTCCCCCCACACCATCGTTTCGTGTCACACGATCGAAATTCCTTCGCTTTCATGGTCGTCGACCGACGAGTCTTGCCTTGGTGTCCCCCACAACAACTATCACGGTGTGTTACAGTCTGCAACGGACACTATCACCCGTACTGGATTATCTACCTTGGATTTTCTAAAGCCCACAATATTAATGCACACGCATCCCTGTAGTGCACATCTCTCTGCATACATTTCTATCTTATTCATAGTGTGCGTGAAATCACATTTTTAGCACTGATGCAGTCTAGCATCAGATCATTCTTTGAGTGTCAGAGAATTGATAACATAAAAAAAGTTTCCAAAATCAACGATTCGTTACATCGATAATCACAAAAAAAACATATTTTCCGTGAAAGTAATGATTCAAAATTTTATCAGCGAACCCTCAGTCAGAGTCAGATATTATTACAAGAGTTTTGTATTTAGTATGAAATTTAAAGGAGAGGAACGAAATTTTGCCACTCTAGGTAGATATATAAAAATTTTCCAATATAGCAAAGGACATGGCAACTCGATGTTACATTTTTAAAGGCGTTACAGGCAGAAAATTGACGTACCAAGTGGGCATTAAATTATAAAATATTCATATTCTCGCCCCTACAAAATATTAGGGTAGAAAAATGTATTTCTGACAGGGAAACCTCATAGGGCTCCACTTCTCTTTGACCATCCGTTTAAAGACACTTTGTACATCATTCCCATTTATGAGTGCAGTAACCAGTCATGATTCACTTAATACCTCAAGTCCCCGAAACAAAAATTCA
This sequence comes from Ischnura elegans, assembly GCF_921293095.1. Taxonomy (NCBI): domain Eukaryota; kingdom Metazoa; phylum Arthropoda; class Insecta; order Odonata; family Coenagrionidae; genus Ischnura; species Ischnura elegans. Next base: position 81,566,106 of record NC_060249.1, on the reverse strand, counting down.
GAGGTTTATGCGTTATACGTTTTCTATTTGTATCAATCTTTTATCTGGATTTGTTCGTTAAAGAAGATAAACTTACAATATTTCAGCGGTCTCACGAAAAAAATGGAGATATAAACCCCCATGCGATTTACCATAGAAAAAGAGAGTTGAGAAACATATTCCAGGAAAACCTTAAACGGCTTCATTTTCCTCCTACTCGTCTTGGAAGTCGAGCAAGAGGTCATTAACAAACGATTTTTGTCAGAGAAGGCACTCTCAAAATATTTGCTAAAATGTTACAGGGGATGGGCGAAGAGTGGAAAGGATCGTGCATTTCAGATGGTTAAAACTATTATAGCTAGGCAAGAGGCAGCGTAATAGGACCACCGCTTTGCTATAATTTTGCTGAAGAATAGGGACACCACGAAGCAAAGGATATTAAAATTACATCAGGCAAACGTATAAAACTAGCATAAGTTCCTCGTCAACTAAAAAATAGTTTTTCAAAGCTTAATTTCATCACAAAACCTTCATTTGCACAAAAAGTAAGTTAACAAACATATCTCTATCGAAAAAATGTCTCCCACTACTCAATTTCCATCATCTATCCTTAAGCTGGCCTGTTTTATTTTCAACGGGTTCATTCGTGACTAGCTTTAGCACAAGTTCTGGTGATATATTATTACTATTATAGTATTCTACCGGTTAAGATAGGTTTCCATGGAGTACTAATGAAGTGATCTGGAAGCCTCACTTTCCTTCCAGCTCTGTCTTCTTCAATTCACTGTAAGGCCACATATATCACCGGGAAATTCTGACAGTATATCCACGTACAATTTTAAAGTGTTTCAACTTATGCTATTTTGCTGCATTTGACTGATGTAAATTTAATATCCTTTATTTCGTGGTGTAACTAATCTTCACCACAATTGTAGCACCGCGCTGGTCCCATCTTGTTGCTTCTAGCCTAGCTATAATAGTTATAACCATCTGCAATGCACGATCCTTCCCATTATTCGCCAATTCCCTGTAACATTTTAGCAGATATTTTGAGCGTGCCTTCTCTGACGGAAATCGTGTATGACCTTCTGTTCAACTGAATCTGTTCCAAGATGAGCAGGAGGAAAGTGAATCTGTTTAAAGTTTCCCTGGAATATGTTTCTCAACTCTCTTTTTTTTTGTAAATCATATGAGGATTTATAACTCCATTTTTTCGTGCGACTATTATAGTATTCTACCGATTAAGGTAGGTTTCCATGGAGTACTAAAGAACTAATCTGGGAGCCTCCCTTTCCTTCCAGCACTGCCTTCTTCAATGCACTGTAAGGACACATATATACCACCGGAAAATTCAGACAGTACATCCTCCTACAGTTTTGAAGTGGGTCGGTGAAGGAGAAAAACGGAAAAGACCTCAGCGGTCGCACACCCTCGCGGTGACCAGATTTTCCCCTCCCATGGCTCAACCCGTTTTCTTTCCATCTGCAGTTCCCCGCCTCCTGTAAGCACACACTTCTTCCCCCAGGGGCGCGTGACGAACGAAGAAACCCATTCCGCTAGTCTTCTCAGGGAGTAGAGTTAGTTTCTGCGTTCTTTCTCCGCTCAGATCCAACCCTTTTCTTTTTATTTCAATCGTCGCTACCCCCACAGATTGCCTTCAGACCCTTTAGATCAGTCCTCTATTTCTTCTCCTCACCTCTACCCTTCCTCGCTCAGTTCTAAAAAGGAATCGGACCAATCCCTCGTTCTTTGCCCGAAGGAAAAGAAAATGCGGCGGTTCATTTAATGTCACGACCTTGTCTTTGTCCTCACGTGCCGAGTGAATGGCTTGCTTCATGGATGCAGCGTTTGATATGCGAATGCGAGGGTCGTGAGCATGGAGAAGGGACGATCAGCATGACATTATGCCCAAACCTTCCCGAGTGAGTCGAGCGAGCCTACACATAGCGATCGGCACGCTGCTTCGCGGCATGAAACGTACACACATTGGTAAACACTCAAGAGGAAATATATGCACAAGAGTGTACAAGGCGTCTGTGCATCTAAAAGCTGAGGCCAACACTGAAATCTCAACCTCAGCACTATCATGGAAAATCAAAAAAGTTAGCGAATGAAATGCACCTTAAGATGGATTTTTTTAAAATTTTTGATTCTTCTTGTTCCCCTTGAACGGCCAAAAATCACTCTATCATACGTTATAAGCACTCTGATAATAACATTAACTGGTGCTTCCCACACACTCTGTCTTTATAAAGATGGTGCTAAGCAGAACAGGATGATTCAATAGCAATATCACTATTGCATCTAGCAGTCATTCCTATCCTTCAACCATGATTACTAGGTGCATGTTTAGCATGCGCGACAAATTTATGAGTTCGCAGCATGATTATAACTTGTTTTTTTCGCATCTGCTGCAAATTAAATAGAATTGAAATAGAGTTAAATAGAAGTGACAAAAGGCTGCATTCGCTCACTAAAATGGCGACTAATCAGTGACGACACGACATACCGCGTCCTTGCTCATGGTCAGTGATTGGAGGAGATATTTCAGTAAAGTATGAATGAAAACCATTTACCTTATCAGTGGAACTAATTGAAGGTCCTACTTAGAAGCAATGAAATCACTCAGAACACGGCTAGTTAAAACCAAGTTATCAGCATTGACTTCTTTCGATCTGCCAAAAAGCAAACGAATAAATTTGAATCTTGTAATATTCGAATCCATTAATGTATACATAGATAAAATAATTGATGAAAATAAAACGTGATGCGTTAGGAGGAAGTGATAGGAGGAGTGAAAGAAAAGAGAAGTCTTCTAAAAACCTTAAGTACAATGCATGACAATGTAATGGGCCGCATCATGTAACATGATGGTCCGATGAAAACAACATTCGAGGGATGAGTTGATGGAAGAAATGCTAAGATCGGCCCCAAATGAGGTATTGGACTTGTCATTAAGGATATAAAAGAGAAAAAAATACGTCAATATGAAAAGGTTAGTAGAATTTCGTGTGCAATAGAGAGCTGCGTCAAACCAATCTTCGGAATGGGACTTGTGATTATAAAGTTAAAGAAAAGAATTATTTTTTAATAACGTTTTTACAGGAGTTTCATTCATGGTATACCGGCGCATAGTCGATAACTCGCCAGATGACGGTGTAGAATGCAGATTATTTGGAATATTTTTGAAGTGCTTTTTCCAACGGTCCAACGATCTTCTTAATTTTCGCTTAGTGTATGGTGTAGGAGAGTGCGACTTAACATCGTCCAAGGGTCAATCAGCGGAGGCGAAAGCAGCCACTATCCTTTTCCCAACTCTAACATTCAACTCTTTTTCGCTTAACTCACTCAACTTCGCTTTTCCCATCTCATTTGAATTGCACGGCCTACGTCTCGGTGAATTGAATGGCAGTTTTTATGCATCGACGGAAGTGTTACGCTCAAAGGTCAGAGTTCTTGCGACGACAAGAGCGTATGCTGTTCCCCACCCGTATGCATATTTGCGTCGTAATCAACGCGTTGCTTTCTTGCGATCAACCAGGAAAATTGCAAATAGATTCATTTGAGTTATCTGGCTGAAAACAAATAGCGTCAACGCGTTAGCGTCACGCGCAAATATTTGAAGCGTCACTATGAGCTTTTGGGACCGCAAGAATACATTATGAAATAAATTTAAAAAATAACCCTTTTAGTGCAGGAAATACTGCACAGTGGTCATCATGTAATCAACATTTTTATTAGTAAATAATTCGTTAGGTACAAGCTACGTCTGTTTAAAATGGTAGACGTGGATGATGATGCTTCTCGTTGAGATTACTTTGCATTTAGTCCTCATACAATATATTTTTGATAGGTACACATACTAACCATATTAAATTGATTAAAAAATTATGTCTTTTACGAGAGAAAAGTTTCAAGTGTCCGGCAAATATCAGTTCACTCAATATTATACCCTCAAATAATTGCAAGCATTAAAAATGGGAATATTTATTTGAAGTAAATCCAAGCGAGATAAATTCAAAAATTTCGCGAAATAATCGAAAACATGAAAGCATCTTCATAGAATTTTTGAGATCATTTACCACACACTTCAATTAATACCATCTCTCTTTCCTACAACATATGATTTGATAACAGCTGGTGCAGTGGATCACAATGAACTCAGCATCGTAATTGATGCTTTGAAAGCGACCGAATACATACTTCACTGGGCAGTGAGACATTAGCTGGCTTTGGAACAGCAAAGGTAAATTAATGAAAATGCGGCGAAAATGAAGGAAACGGTGAACATCACAGAACATAAAATCACACTTGGGTTTTGGAGCATATTTTGACAGCGCGCAGAAGTGATGAAGAGCAGTAAAATATAATATTGTTCGGAGGGCATAGCGTACCCTTATTTCCGTTAAATCTCATTTAAATCTGAAAAAAAGTTAGAACTAAATTATTTATGACTGATTGCAAAATACAGTAACTCTATTTCCACTATCCTATCATAAAAATGTATTCAAGTTACGAAGATTACTAAATACTTAAAAAATTACTTCACATTCATGCATTAGAACTATAGAATTTCGTTTATAACCATAAAAAAATCATATGATCCCTGTAAAGTTGTAAAGTAATTGTTTTCGAATTATGCATTTTTAAATTTCTATGACCGAAATCAACGATTATTTTAAATTCTTTTACGCATCTCACAGAAATGGATATATTTTTCAATAACATTAAATCGCAGAGATAAACCTTTATTTTATTGTCATCAGTTCATGTAGTGCTCTTTTCCCATCGAATTTGGGCTTTCCAACGGAAAGAAAAACTATGGTCTAAAAGAGTGATTCCTATACATTACTAAGATAAAATAGTGATCAGTGCTGCCTTAATGCTTAAGTTTCTACGGAAATCAACGTGTTCTATTAAATTTTAATTGATGCAAAGCAGAGGAAAATTTATTTCCTCCAAAGAACGAAGATAAAAAATCAAATGAATGCGATAGTGACTGAATGGTTTAAAAACTTTTCAAATTGCTCAAATTTAATTACACTCTCTCCCTGTTGAACTAAACACTTGCTTAAACGAGTTGAATAAACCTAAGTATTTTTAATACACTCTCAAGTGTAATATGAGTTCATTGCCATCGTTAGCGATCAAACTCGAGAATTCCGGATTTTTTTTCTCACATAATTACTCTCGAGAAATTTGGGCTACAACTCCCTGAGGGTGTTTAAAAGTTATGATGAACAGAGTAATAAAATAATGACTTTTCGATTAAGATTCCATGAATATTCCACCTTTTATGTCTCCCAACTCTTCATCTCCCTCGTTCCTATTCTCTTTTTCTCCTCTGCCCCCTCCCTCCTATTTCCCCATCTGAACACGTTCTCCTCTTCCCTCAAGTCTCATCCTCAAATACAAGAATTCAAGAACGACCTCCGCCGGTCCTTAAGTGAAATAAGAAAATAAAATCGCGGAATGGACTCCTAAAAGATTTTTCTCTCCCCTCTCCACCAACGACCCCTTACACACCGACCATCTCACACGCTATCTTTCTATCTTCCTCCCACTCCCATTTCGGCGAGAGTGAGAGAGAGAGAAAAGAAAGGAAGGGGCGATGAGAAATGATGTAAAAAATACAAAGCGAGAAAAGTTAGGTTTTTTTCCCCCTCGCAGTATTTTTCTTCCTTCTATTTTTCTTTTCGCCGCTTTTACTTCTCTCAATTTCCGTCTCCACCTTGAGAGCCGCGGAGGGCGAGGAAACTTTTTCCCGGGTTGAAGGGAGGGGAGGAGGGGTGGATTTTTTGAGTCGGAGATGAAATTACCGTTTCTCCTCGCTTCGCCTATAGATTGCCCCGAAAGGTTATTCGAGCCCGCTTCGGCGCGGCGTGTGGAAAGGTGAGGAAAGGAAAAAATTGGGTGTAAAGGAAGCGTGTTCGAATTAAGAGGAGAGTGAAAGATTGAGTATGAATGAGAACATAAAGAAAAGATCCATCTGATACTGAACTCTTTCGGCAAAAGAAAATTGGCCACTTGGTTATTTCAACACCGCGGATACAACAGTCATTACTTGTACCAGTCTTGAAGAATGGTGGGCAATGGGCATACCAAGCTTCCTATGCTTTATCATATTTGATTATGATTGGGATTTATATTTCAGTTTTTCCTAACATGAGCCGATAATATTTCACCGTTTTAGTTATGTATTCTTTCCCATTATTGATTAAATATAAATCATTTATGAAGCCTTAGTGTTTTAATAACCTCATACTAACGAAATTATTTAAATTGCATGGTGCCTTTTAGCTAAATACCATCTTTCTCACAATTTTAGTTAACGATGAAAGATATCCAGCGACAGAAAGGATCACTTATGGATAGTTTTAAGTCAGCAATGGTCTGTAGTTAAAGTAAAATGCGATTTAATTCAATATCACCTTTGATCCAGTTATATTCCTTAAAGTACCTCAATCACATGCTTCCTTTAAAGTATATAAGTATTTTTAAGGATATTGGTCCAATAAATCCATTTGAATCCTATTGACTCAAACTGTGTAATTTCATTATACTTTCCACAGAAATCTTTCTTAAGTCGAAAAATCTAGGTTTACAATTTGATTAAGCTTTATCGTGCCCGTTTGCACTTACAAAAGTAATATGTTGACGACCAAGGGTGCCATAATATTCGCGATGTATAACAACTATTGGGTACGTATTGATTTCCCCTAAGGGCACTGCGATTCCACTTGGGAGGTTAGGGCTAAGGTGATGTAGGGAAAGATTGGTAGTGAAAGAGCTTGAACTAAAAGGAGAGTAGGTGTAGTGAAGTAATGCGTGGTAATGGGATGTATAAAGAAAATTCACATATGATCCACAATGTCTTTCAAAAAGGCATTATATTGATTGCTAAGTCACTTTAGTATTGAAGATATGACTGTCATCATTTAAAAAAATAAATAAAAATGGGTAATTACTGAAGGCTAGAATTTTTGTGGAGCAGAGGAAGGGTACTGTGAGTCAGAATTGACTTTCAATTGAAAATATAGGTCTATTTATTCAATATAACGTTTGATGCAGTAAGTGACGAAATTTTTTCAATATATCACGGAATTATTTCCGATTTACATCATTGCTGATTTAAACTTGAGATACAATTTATGTTTCCAGTAACATTTACACATAAATATTCCACTTTTATACGAGGAATTTAAGAAAGACAACATTCTATGTTTAATTAATATATTTTTTGGCAAAATTTGGCACTTACATACGAGTCTTTTTTTGCAGCTATGGTTTCTCATTGCATTAGGGCAATCGGTGCGTTCAAAATTAAATGTTGAGAGCTGTGTTTCTTTGAATGTATACACCATATGATTACCGAAAAATTTCACTTTTGGATATTTAATTTAAATAACTATTATATCCTGTACTTCAAAACTTGATTTTATGACACAGGCAACTGTTGTAATGCAATAGTGATGTTTTCTCAACGAATTAAGCATCGAAATTGAAATCTGCGTTGTAAAAATATTCCTAAAAATGACAAGAAAAGTATAGCACCTCTGTGTTAGTAGATAGGGCCCTCATTCTCGCAATTATTGCCCTTCACAATATTTTGGGTAGCATAAAAGTGATTCATTCTAAAATAGGTCATCAGTGAGTTTCTGCATCACTATTTTGTCCAAAGTATTAGCATAACCTCCTATATTTTATCATAATTAATGAAGTTTGGGATCCATACTTCAGGGTTTCTAAAAAATCTAAATTATTCACTAAGCCTAATTGTTTTTAATGAACTAGTTGTAATTTAAGTACTTATATTGCTGAGGGTATTTAAAATACTATCTCTCTCAGAATTACTTAATGATCAAAATTATCCCGCGTCGGAAAGGCATGTAGAGTATCGCAAATATTTTTAAACCTTCGTAGGTTCCTATCAACTCGAATTCAAAAACGATAAAAAAATCTAGCAAGCTATTTATTACGTCCCTTGTGCTTTGAGAGGTACTCTTATAATTTCGAGGTCAGATAAAAGAAAAAATAAACGAAATGTTTTTCTACGAATGGACAGAATGGACATATGGATAAGATATAATAATTATTTAATTCGTTTTATGCTCACTCGTTATTATGCCCTTCAAAAATGAAAAAAAAATCTTCTGAATTCACCTCAAAGGTGGTTATCAATATATATGGCATTAATAAATAAGATTTTTACGAAATAATTGCTCAATTCACCTCAAACATGCATTATTTCTTCAACTATCTGTGAAAATTGAACATTATAAAGCAGACAGTAATTTCAAAATCGAGGCAACGTCAACAACAAGTTTGCGACACTACTTTTTATTGGTGAATGGAATGTCCTTAACGTTGACTCGCAGGTAAGATATGAACATGGTAGGCATGGGAGCAGAGAGAGAGAAATCCGATGGAGAAGTTGAAGAGGAGAGGCAGGTGGAGGAGCAAATCAGTATCAGTGCGCGCAACTTCCCGTATAAAGTCCCTTTTACTTAGCGAGGCGATGATAATGGTGTGGAGTTCACGCGGATCTGATCGGAAGTGGAAGCCATTAAGGGAAAGGATGCTGCGGCTGCTACTTGCAGAGAGATGTAGAGAGAGAAAGGAGGAAACCAAGAGACCGGGAGAAGTGTTAACGAGGTCTCAATAGTGCCTCACATTCGTTTCAGTTTCTTGGCTGAATGACGAATTGAGGAAGTGGCAGAAGAGATAAAATGATGAACTTAAAGAGTGTTTGCTTTAAAAAAAAAATGACTGCACGCGAGCGCAAAAATTCGAGGAAAATTAATGACCATTTCTTCCTCTCGCCCACCGACCCAAACGTAGTGTTTCCGGTAAAATTTCCCCTTCGGGCTAATGCGAAATAAATTGGAATCGCCAGAAGACGTAAGAGCGCTTTCCAAATTATTTTTTGGAGTGTATTTAAAGATTCTATTTTCCCAAGCAGACACTCGCTTTCAAACAGTGAAAGAACAATAAAATAATTCATTTCAATAATAAATATTTATACCTTCACTAAATTGAAAAAAAAATACTTATGCCTATTTTTCTTTCAACAACTCTGTTGTATTTTCACAAAATTAATCGAAAAAGAATTACACGAAAAAACAGCTCACACTAAAACTATAATTTGAAATAACTACTTGCAAAGTCATGTGTCTCCGAGTTAAAGGCTAGTATGATAAGCACAATTATCGGTCAACAAAAATTAAAATATGCAAGTCACAAATATTCTCAAATGCAATTGAAGAATTAAAAATTTATGGAACAAATCAATCGACATTTTGTATCGATATTTTAGAAGAATAACTTCCATTAAGAAAATGAAAAAAATTAATACTGCGGGTACGTTTGTTATAAAGTATAGAAAAATTTAAGTATCCAATGACCTAGTAAAAGAATAGTATTTGATAACCTGATGTGATATTGGTAGGTAGTACTGATTCATCTGGTTCCAGATAATCTGGTATTTTGAAACCTTTAAATGGGATGAATATATCAACTGGTTGATGCATCGGACAATATGCCAAGCAAGCATCGCAATAAACTCCAAAATACTTATGCAGAAAATACAAGGAATCTTAGTATAAATAACAAAAACAAAAGTAATAAGTGGCTACTGCTATGGAGGCCCAACGATAGCGAGTAAATTAGTACCCTCATACGATTTTTTCATTACCAAGAAGAAATAATTTTCTTCGTGGAAGTTAGCATTTTTATTTACTCTGCATTATTTAGAATCATTTGTGATACATTTCTGCCACTATGACTAGCACATACACATATTTACCAATGTAAAAATTAATTACGATACGATGTAAATAAATCGATCAAATCTTGAACAATTTATAAATAATTGAAATCTCAAAAACCTTTCTTCGGACATAACTCACAATTTCATGAAAGTTATGTGCCCTTACAACGCTAAGAATTTTAATCTTAAACCCTTTTTAACCGATACGTAAGCATCGATCGAATTGAAACCTCATTGCAAAAGGCGAGCTCCTTCGATAACTTCTACCAAGCCTAATTGGCCCATCGCGTAGCTCCAGTTCTGCTAGCACATCACATTTTCAAAGATCAATGGCTCCGCATTTAGAATTGAGTGTTGCTAAACGCCCAAGGTAAGCGGGTGAACCATCAAAAGAGACAAAGCGGTAATCTTTGGCCGAAGGAACAGCGCCAACGTGGGATGAAAGCCGATGTATCCGGGCGCGGAAGGATCGCCAAGTTTTTTATTAAACACGCGGAGCTCACTAAAGAGAACGGTTAAAGCCGCACGCTCCTTCGGCACGCAACGGAATATACCCGAGTGCCTTTTTAGAAAGCGAGGAAAGAGTCAAAGAGGGAATTTGGAATCTTTACAGTTTGAAGGAGTGTGCGCCGAAGCCCTAATGCAAAGGCTACTATGTTAATGTGAAAGAGCTTTACCTCTAAAAATCAACATGGTCATTTTGTTTAAAGTCACGTGGCACTTAGTGATCATTTCCTATATTAAGCATATATTATCCTATATATTTCCTAAGCATTTTATTGCCTTCATTTTTATGTTTCATGAAGTAAATTATTATTATTTAACGTATCCAAGCGGTAAAGGTATGAATCTCTTGCAAATATACTAACTCAAAATACCAGCAATTATATCTCAATCCCCTTATTACTATTTTCTATTTCTCCAAATGTCACTTTGAGTCGAGCAGAATATGAAATGAAATGAAACTTGGCCCTAAGAAGAATATGGTAAGGGTGTACGAAACGAACCGCTCGTTTTTCATCACTGGGAATTGGAAGCGCAACAGTTATTTTTAAATGTTACGGAGCTAAAATAATTCAGATTTTCCCGCACCTAATTTTTAAGCACTATCCAAGGTTTAAAATTAATTTATTTTAATACAATTCATATAAATCCTAACTGATGTAGTACAATCTGTACGGTTATATGTATGGAATACCGAATGGTTACGGAGTTAGAGAGATTTTCGCCAAAAAAAGCAATCCTTTGGTCTACAAATAGCTGAATAAATAAGCATCAAAAAATATTTAAATTGAGCATTAAAAAGGAAATATTAAATTACAGGCGTATTGTTCAAGTACTTTAACGTAAATAAACAGATATTGGCTTCAATAAATTGTCACTGCCCACAAGATATTTTAAATTATCCACCTCTTCGAGCTCTAGACGAGCAATACGCGGTATTAAATGAATATATAACATTTTTTCATCAATATCGTACAATTTGCTACAGCCTCAAATTAAATTTCCCTAAGCACGCATCCTACTCGAGTATGAGGAATCTAGAGAGTAAACAACTTTCAGGATATTTATTAATAGTTTTCATGTCAGATCAAGTATTTTGACTGCCGCGTTTGCATTTTCGTGGTGTGAAAGCCAAGAATAAGCGATAAGTATCAATGAAATAACAACACCTGATATTCGCTCTCAATACATTTTTTATTCAATTAAAATACCATAGTCAATCAGCAAGGGCAAACCATGCCGTTTGGCCATTTAATTGGGTTAACGTTGTGCACTATAGAAAATACGCGATTAATAGTGCTTCTTCACCGACGTACAAATGCTCGTTTTTTCCTTCAGGGTATTTACCAAAAGTCAAAGAGTTTCTTGAGAAGACGCGTGTTATTGAAGTCACGACTATCAAATTCAGAGACGGATTCCTTATCACGAGAAGACGCGGCCTCTTCGTAATCTCCACTCAACCGATTGCCATTAAAGCATAATTGCTTTCCTGTTGCCCGAGAGCGCTCACCGCAAAGAGCTTGCGGCCGACTGCGAGACGTCGGCAAGCCCGAACATAAATTAAACGTGTGCGAGGGGACCCGCTTATGTGGCCAGCGAGCAACCTACGTCCAATTGCCTTACCGCCTGCGTATTACCGATGTTTTCGAGGGGATAGATTTTCTCACTGATCGGGCTATGGATTAATGAGGGCATTTGGTCAGTTCAAGAGGCAGCCATGAGAATAAAATCTACTTTAGGCTTAAAGTAAAGGCGATTTCAGTAGAGGTAAGAGCCGTAGGGAATGAAGCAGAGGTAAACGTGCCGTGTATAATAACCCTTCTCTCACGTCATGACATAAACTTTCTTTTCTTAAGTTAATGGCGAGTTAGGGCAGCGGATATAATTTTATATCAAAGCATCAAATATAAATCCCTTGTATTGAAAAAAATACTAGACTTCGTAAATACAGCGGTGGAATTAATAAATACGTACTTGTCCGATGCTTATGCTAAATTTAGCCTTGAAATGGTTTGAATAAGTAAATAATAAAATACATAATAAATAATTCCTGTTAAAGTGAATCACTTATTAATAATTCATAAGAAGTGCTGTTACCAATACTTCGATTACTGACTCATAGTTGAAATTGCTATTCTTACTCCAACTTGCTCATTTTCGAATCTATTCATGGCACATTGTACATATTCATATTAGAAACCAAGCGATCAAGGCGGTACATTACTATAAACATAAGTTTCAAAAAGTTGTTAAGTTCGAATTTTAACACAAATTTAGGGTCTAATAATTGATATGCAGTCACTATTCCTTGATATAACCAATTTATTTATCATAAAATATTATTCCACTGAAGCGAACGTCATCAGTTTTGAAACTTAAACATGCTTCAGCTCTGTCAATAATACGCAACCTTTTTTTTGGTTCCCTGAACAGAAACAGCAATAATAAATTTCATCAACTTCAGAAAAGGTGCAATTAACTAGCAACAAAGGTGGACTTAACAAGGAAAGCTTATATGAGAATCCAGAATTGACAAAAAAATAAGGACTTAGCAATGGAAGATATGGACATATTTGGACCGACTGCGGTTTGAAAATCCGACGCGACGGTTGCAGTATGGGACACAGTTTGGCAAGGGAGATGCCCTAATGAAGGTTGAGGACGGGAAACAAGAGAAAGGCTGAGAGGAAATCTACGGATTTATCCGCAAGATTTTGGTCGAGGGCGCACGAAATAATTGCTTACCAAGGCTATGCCTAAGGGCTCGAAAACCACAAAAATGGCGAGGGGTGGCTACGGAGTAGCAAGGGACGAGAAGACGGGTGGTGCAGGAGGAAAGGTAGGCCGGGAAAGGAGGGATGGATAGACGGGAAACACTCCGTAGCCAAAAGCATTCCCCAAATCTCCCTCTCCTCATCCTAATATTCGTATTTCAACCGCTGTAACTTTCTTCACAATTAGAGAACGTTCCGAGATCCTTTATGAGATGGAGACTGAAACCGCGGTTAACGTTACACATGAATCAAGGTTTAATGATGGGTACGATAAGAATACCTATGACAGGCTCTTGAAAAATCATATTCCGTAATTTCTTCGAGCATCATTATATTTCTTCTGTAGGCATTTTCTCTCTATATTTAGTTATTCATCAAAACACTCCTGAGTTAAATTCTTTTCATGGAGCTTCAGCTCTTAGCATTCTGTGATAGGTTAGCATATAAATCCTCACTTTTTACCTGATCAGGAGCCAGGTCAAAAACTTAAATTTGATAAATTTTTGCTGTCTTAGATACCAGCATACTATTATTTCCTATTTATCATTTTTTCACAAGCATTGTTGTCCTGCTGCTATATCAAGGAGATTTGTTATAGATAACGGAAGTATGCACACAATTACATAATAAGTGTAAAATTATGCGTTTTCCGAACTTGTTTGCTTAGCATTGTAACCAATGATCATTTTGTGATATCAATCATGTCGCATTAAGTATGTAATGATAGACTGCATTGCGTCTGGAACAGTGTAGCATCCTCGTTTAATCCCTCGAAAAATAATACATGTTCATGGTATGAGCTTAAGTTGGACGTTGTAATTAATAACGAATAATTTTCAAGATCTAAACGGTTTTCATATTCAAAGCTTAAAATAAAATAATTAGTTAAAAATTGGGTAAATATAACTATAAATAATATTTGAAGCCAAAATTATTTCTAAATAACCTTTGTAAAAAATTTAAGTAAAATTTAATTAAAATATCAACTACCCACACTACTTTCCACAAAAAGTTTATGAAAAATTTTAGTATTAAAATCATGATAGTCCTCAAAACCATAATTCATGCAGAGATTGTGAATTTTAGCGTGATATGGAAAAATAATGACAAAGAGAACAACATTTTATTAGAGTACCGCAAAAATAGAAACTATATAAAAAGAAAATTAGTGTGACATTTAATATACCTGACCGGTAATTGGGAGATGCAGTTTTGCATTCCGGATAATCCAAGTGATTTCTTCTAATGAAGAATCTCACCATTGATATAAGTTTGATTCGATATAATTCCATTTATTTTATTATACCAAATAAAATGTACCGCATCCAGCAGATCTGACTCTACCGAGTTGTAAAAGTCTCCCACAGTTTGTGTGAGCAGAGCGTTGATTTCAACAATCATAGATAAACAACGGTTCATCTACTGCCCTGTTTTTGTAATTGAGTCGCCTCACGCATGGACCGGAATAGCCCGCTCCAGCAGTTTCACAGAGTAGGTCAAGAGTTGAATGGAACGAATTGACACGAAGTGTGCATTTACATTCTTAACAATCTGTAAAAGCCCTTGAAACCTGCATGAAAGAATGTATATATGGTAGACCGCTTTGATATGTAGCCCCATAAAGCATCAAAAATTGACATACAACGTGCATAGAGATAATGTACATACAAACCTAAATTCAGAGATACGAATATCGAACACGTCACTGCTACGCCTCAGGTTGACAGGTATAATAAGAGATCACCCACATAAGCTTAGCCTTAAATAGCTGAAGGAAAGCGGAAATGAATTATGCCGATAGTATGTTGTAAAACATAATTTTCGCGTCTCTACAATAAGTTAGTTTACTGGTCCCAGGAAGATATTTTTGTTGACATTACGATGAAAAATCATGTCGTTGAGTCAGCTATCAACATCATTATTTTTATCAACGCAAGAACAACAAATTGAAATCGTTAGAGTACACTGCATATGTTGCGCATATTCTAAAAGTATCTTATTTTAATACCATTTTCCTCCTATTTCGAATTCCCTGTGAGTTTTTATCAACTCTTTCGAGTATGTATATTGTATATGTTTATAAAATTTTTAGTGTAGGCAGCATGCACATCCCCTTACCTTCTACAATATACCTCGGAAATGACAATACTGACTTTGTAATTGATGTCATTTGTAATTAATTATTTTACCATGTAAGCAAAATGTGTAACTTGATACTTATTATCATAAGATGTCCTAGAAATAAATCTTTTCAGTATCGATTAGTGGTCAACGGAAACCATGACCCAAGATCTTATTTCACCATTTTTGTCCAGATATTCTAAAATCTATATTTTTTCGAAGAGTACTCAGGTGTATGCCCAAAAAAAAACTTTTTCGTATGTTTACTCCAACATTGCGCGTAACATTGCCAATGTAGCATAATTGATTTCAATCCTAATCCATTCATCACCATTTTTAAATTAGATCCATGCTCCCTGACAGCCTCATTATTTTCACGTTAATTTGAAATGAAAGGTGGTTGCACTGTTCCAAGATGATTCGCAAGATGCGGAATAAGACAGTAAGACAACAAGTCTTGAACCAGATGATGTCTATGTGAGCCAAAACACATCGTACGAATTAAATCATTGTTAAAAGGGCACCTTTCATTTCATTATGTCGATCTCCCACTATATAACGCCTGAATCAATTGAACTTAACGCGCTTAACTTCCATGCATGCATTTTATTACCTATTGGGGAACCTTATTCTACGTAGTTAATGGTTTTTGGATGATAAAAGTTGATTGAGAAAATTTTTCAGAAAACTTAAATCCAAACCCAAAGCCACCAATTAAATGTACCGCAAAACAAATTTTTTAGGCGAACTGCTTCCTCCAACGAGATCGTTTCGACCGTGGCGAGGTCAAATGAGTTTCCTCGTCATCCACCTTCATTCTAAAGTTAAACGGGTAGAATCGGGTAGGGTTCCCTCCTAATAAGAACATCAACTCCCCACCTAAAATTTGTAATTGCATTTCATAGGGACGTAATTACTCATTAGCGAGATAAATCAAGGGTTAATTCCTTTCGACCTGACGGGGAATTAATGTTGCCAGCCGAGAAAATATCTCGGAAGTGATCGGGAAATTTTTGCCCGTGAGAAACGAAGCAAGATGATTTCATCTACGGCCGCGGTTACGTTAAAATCCAACGTTAAAAAGATATTAAACAAAGGTTGTTACCAATGAGGATTATTTGCATGTGCAAACTCATATTCTTAGCAATATTAGGACGGTTTTCGACCCATTGATCACGTTCAAACTGATACGAAACTCCCATTATCCATCCTATTCCTCTGAAATTTCGTGAATTTGTATATAATTATTCATAGAAGGACGGCTATAGGTCATTTTGACCTAAAATAGGTTCTCTCCCATTACCTCTCATTGCGTGCCGATTTTTTCTCCATATCTTTCTGCATACCGGGTAATACCGAATCAAATAAAAAGTCAGAAAAGATAAGGAACAATATTTGAAATTTTATGGCGATTGTGTCGGTGTGGTGGCTAGAGTATTGACTTCCCACCCCATGGGATTGGGTTCAAATCCCGGCGGTGGCAGAGAAATTTCAGAGGTTGCCCGATACCTGCTTGAATATTGTGAGGAGGACATTTAAAGTGCAACAATCCGTACGTTGGATGGGGGGCTAAGCCGTAGTCCCCTTAGCACCCTTCGTTAAGGGCACGCAAATTTCGACGCCATGGCGCGCCAGGTCTCTCTCCATCCTTCCTTCCATACCCTTCCCTATGGCGCAAATGACCGAAGATGTTGGTTGCCTCCTCCAAATACCACCACAACGTGAAATCTTATTATTCCATTTCAACTTAAAATTCCGATGTAAAGGAATATACTACATTACTGGGTTGCCTAAATCACTATAAATATCACGTTTCTTGGATTCAACTTAAGTTTCAATTGCCTTGTTTTACCTAGGAACTTTATTTATATCAAGGTATTTGGCTCTGAAACATGGCGTAATTCACTCTACAACACGAAAATATGCCTAAGAATTGGACTCATTAATTAACGCAATGAGCATTAATGCCCCCACAAGTCTTTTATATAACTTTCTTCTTAAGAAATTTGTCTATGAGGTTAAGGACTCATTATAAGAGAATTATTTGTGTGAATATGTTTTTCATTGTTCTCATTATATCTTCTAAAATATGACTTATTCTGTGCATTCCTTGTAATGTCTCTGGAAATAATAAATTAACTGCTTCAAAAAGAAATAATAAATAAATAAAAGCTAGAAAACTTCACATACCAAAATAGCTCATGCCCGTTCTTCTATGTAACGCCTAGCTCGCATCCTTCTAGTGTTATATAATTGTAAATGTAAAAAGGACACACGAACATATGGTTGAAATTAGCCAAGGGCAGCAACGGTTAGCCTCTAAATTAAAAGGCGTCTCCTAGGTAAAATCGTGTTTTTCTTCGTCATCTTTGCTATATTTCTTTTCATTCCGCCCTCTCCCAAGTGGCCGCATTTATTTCCCATTCTCCTCCCGCTTTATTAAATCTCGGGCCAGTTTTTGGCTCGTGCAATGAATTTTAAGTTTGTGGAGCCGCTACGCGTATTTCCTTTCTCTTTCTTCATCCTTTCCTCTCCGTTTGCGCCCCCTCTCCTTGTCCTAACTCCTTCTTTCCTTCTGGGGTATTCCAGCTCTCTCGATGCAAAGTTTTCGGAAAGAGTTTCACTCTAGAAGTTTCGAGAGAGTTTCACCCTAGAACGAGAATAGGCGATTGGTTGAAAGTCGAGCAGTGCGGGCATAATATTGACTCGGGGCATCCGTTTAAATGAAAACTTATGATAAATTAGAAAGGCATGCGTTTCAATTAGCATACCACCGCGAGTCAAAACTGCTCTCACGATGAAATTTTGATTGTTTCTAGAGTGGTTGAATGGATAATATAACAAATGAAAATATTTATATTCCAATGGCAGATTCCAATGATCTGCCATATTTTCTTTTCCATGAAAGAAATTTTGATTAAGAATTTCGAGTTTCTTAGCCTAACACATAGTTATCATTAATACCCGTCAGTATAAATTTCGCTCAAATCTGTGTCATTTCAAAGTGGTCCAAAAAATCATTTGAGGCACTTTTTGGTGCCTCAGAGTCACAGATGGCATAAAAAGGGGAATCAATTGTGCAGGGTTGGTCTTGAATAAGTACCAAACTCATAAGTTACATCACCATGGAATAATAATACACTTAAAAGCCTGTAATTTTATTTTTTTGTTTCAGTGATATCATGTACACATGAAAATATGTTGGGGTAATCTGTCATGACACTTGGATTTTACATATTTATTTCAAGAGAACATAATGATTTTTTTACGTTTACCGATGATTCCTTACTTCCTCGTGGAATGCTAAAAATTCGTTTTTGCTTTAAGCAACCATGCACGTAAAATAGAAATTGAGGTATGAACCTGAACTGATATACTCTAAAATTAAGAAGTCTCTCTTAACAGCATTATTGTAACTCGTTCATGTGTTTACGCAAATAACATATGCAACAATTTGTTTACCCAAACAAATGCACACGAAATAATATAAAATATAGTGAGTTTTCGTATTGAATTAAAAGAAACAATGAATAAAATCATTGGAATGTCATCAAATAAGTTATTTTACACCCTCCTCATGTTGCTGGTTACGGAAGCAAAAATCCCACGGGTCGGTATTAGTAAGAATGCTCACTTCGTTAACTACTTGAGCGCAGCGTGATCAATGGGTATATCCGTCGCATCACAGAATACGTGAGTAGCACTCGATGAGAACACAGAGGTTTATGACAAGTTTCATGATTAATGGAACAACCCCAGTCGATCCCACTAATTAAATTGAAAGCATTGGCATGTCGAGCTCTTACATCGCACCGCTATCTTGCTTATGGCTGATAGAGCTGAGGGCATAGGAATGCAATGAATTTCATTCACGATGGAATTGAATCGCAATCCTTGTGGCCTAAATTCATAAACAAAGCCCACATAAATGTGGAGTGCAGACTGATTGGATAATATAACTGACCCCGCCGAAAATGTAATCAAGCAGAACGTTTCAAATTTTATTAATACCGTCGTTAGGTATAATCCGGACAAGGAAAGTGCTCGCTGGTAAAAACTATGGTGGGTGGTTTCAAAAATTTTAGCAGGATTACTATGAGCGGCCATGGAGAAGGCGGAAATCGTTGAAAATTTTAGTGCTAGAGATGCGTAATGGTAATTGATACAAATTAATTTTCACACACAAAAAAGTTCCGTTATTTGTTATGGTATACAATGGCTTACATTAAAAACGGATTAAAAAGTTTTCAAAAGGGTGAGGCAGTTTTGTATGTGTTTCGTGGTATTTTTAGTTCTTCAAAAATTATTTTTATTTTAATTCCTGTAACTCAAATGAACAATTCTATATGGCTTATTCAGATTACTATTCATCAAATTATCTAAATTATGCAATAATGATACCAACGTTTGGCTCATGAGAGGCTGAATTATGAAAATTTTGAAGTGGAAGGAAAGAGGTATGTGAAATTATTAGTCAAACACTTTTACTGGGTTTCCATTATCAACAACGCTCTCCAATATTATCAATATAATTCTCTCTCCAATATTCTAGCTAATTTCTCATTACAAACCCAGAATCTGCACCATTACTAGGATGAAAGAGAGAATATACGCCTGATGGTATTTTTTTTGGACATGAGCAATAGGAACAGTATGTCATTAAATGAAGGTGAGGCCGTCCAAAGAATATTCACAAAACTTTTTCATGCAAAAAGAATTGGTTCGCCTTTTTCATCGCTGGATAGGATCGTAAAATAAATTATTTGAAATTAAAGGAAGGCATTAAATTAAAGTAAAGATACGCCAAAAGAGGGATTAAGTATTTATTTCATCACTTGTGCGAATCATCATGCTCACTTTATCCAATCTTAAATAATATTAACTAACGCTTATATATATATATATGCCGTATACTACTTCTGTGATTTCCGAAATGAGTATCGCCGTAAATACATATCGCCAGATACGTAATTAAGAACTCTTCATTTGGAATGACAATACGCCGCATCATTAAATTTCTTTCGTCGTCATCCCCTGCCATGCATTAATTATATCTACCGGTTAGTAATTCCTTTATGTCATTTAACGGTTATTGAGTTTTAATAAATGCATTATATGGTTGTTATATTTTAAAATCTCATATAGGAAAAAAAGTGGTTACAAATTAAATAACTTATTCAATGTTAATCCTACGTGCCAAGCAATAAATGCGCTTCTCAGTGGAGATCCGTTGGTCGGTGGAAAAGCTTCATAGAAAACTCATATGAACCCTTCAATCAAAATTCAATAGCAAGTAATTATTTATCTAAAGCTTGAACAGTTTCTCCAAATAAAATCACTGTCAAGAAATAAATAAAAATTATTCAATAATACTAAGCGAAGCTGAGCAAATAATACCCATATGTAGTAGCCCTTGGAATCATAAATCTTGTAAGTGGTCAAGATCTATGCAAAACCAATATTTCTGCATACCCTCATATTTTGACATTTACTCTATCCTTTGGTGATTGATCGATCCGTGGATAGGAGTTGATCCGTTGTGAAAAGATATTCCACGGAATTCATTTTTTGATTCAAATGGGGAAAGAGAGAAAAGGTGCCAGCATTGCTTCATTTTAATGAATAGGGCAGGTAAGTAAAATGCATGGGGGCCGTATTGGGGGTTGATTTGCGCACCTTACTGTTGATGAGCAGGTAATGTCGGGCACGGCAGCTGAAAACATTTTACAAGAGCAATAAAAAATTTGATTCAGAAACTTATATTACGCACGAACAATCCTGAGAACTACATCTATTCATCTCAATATCTACGACGAATATATCAATGGTAGTTTTATTTTCAATCCCCGCATTCAAAAATGCGTTTTGCTCTCAGGCTTCAAGGATATTTTAGTTCGAAAATGCATCAGCGCTACATTCGGGTCCTAGGCCAGTGAAAAAGGATGGTGCAATGGAATTTTTAATTTTAAATTCGCAAAAACAGATATTAAATAATTTAAAACTGCTACGTATACATATCCCTTATACGTGCAGAAAAGTACTTCAAGGACTTACAGAAATAATTTTTGTATTTCCAACGTCACTCATTATTCATGAAAACTCTGCCTTTGTGTATACAGTGATGGCGTACGCATACAATCAATCCTAAATCTGAACATTCGGAGAAGTCGCACTGCGTGGATTTTTATCTGCAGAACGCTGGTTGCATTTATTTAAATCATGAATGCAGAAAATTTACTCTTATTCTCGAGAAAAAGGGACTGCAAATACTCTTTTTCACGATCCACCAAATATTCACTATGATACAACTATCAATGTGTAAAGAGAAGGAGGCAAAATAGTTTGAGGCACTATACATTATGTAAACACACATAACAGTTTTCCTTTTGAAAATAAGCAATGAAAAATGTACGTTTGACAAATGAAGGGTATAAATGAAAGTGAAAAAACTTTGTGAATGTCCACAGTGTTTATTCAAGTACGATGCGTTTCAGCGAATCATCGCTATCATCAGGTACAAAGGACTGATACATTTGTACCTGATGATAGCGATGATTCGCTGAAACGCATCGTACTTGAATAAATACTGTGGACATTCACAAAGTTTTTTCTCTTTCATGTATAACTGCAATATGTTCCGCAACATCTCGCCAAACACCGTTGAATACAAATGAAGGGTGATTCAGGAGGAATCTGAAATACTTAAGGCAGCGGTAGGGCAGGCAACTTAAAACATCTTGTTCATAAACATAGGGTCGCTACTTCTTACTTACCGAGCAATTGCAACGCAAAACTTCTATTGGATGCAGTGACGTCATGGCAAAATTAGCAGTGCCGGAACGTGAAATATTACTTTGTGTGTTTTTTAATTACAAGTTACTATTTATATTTTATAACATTTTTTGTTTTGGTTACAAAAGTATATATTAGTAATTGTGTGGCAAAAAATTGATAAAAATTATATTTGACTATGTCCTTTGTTAACCACTGCCGGAACGGCGCGGCGTTCCGACACGCTCCGGCCTCATGACACCATTGATTGGATGCATTTTGCAGTTACCATGAATACAGTTTTTCTTTGTATCTAGCCTTACCGCCATTTTATTTAATACTCTGGATTATTAAGGTCATTAAATAATTAAGGTTGGACGAAAATACGCGATTATAATTGTCTGAAACAATCTTTTAGCTTAATTAAACGAGATCTTTGAGAGAGTATCAACAATACGGTTAGTAACTAAGGAGTTGCGAACCCCATTTTCATGGACAAAAAGTGCTTAAAAAATTTCTCACCTATCACCTCCTGAAGTCTTGAAGATTCCTTATGCAACATCTTGTATACTTGAAGGGTATCGTCTTTTTCCGAGAGTCATGTTCAAATAGTACACAACGGATGCAATAATAATAGTTCTTCCAGGGCACGTAGATATATGATACCGTTAGCACGTTTAAATTCGAATTCTGTTCCCATATCAGTTTCACCATACAATACTGCTTGACTCAAAATTGCTTCAAAACAGAAGGAGTGCCTCTTTTTCTTATTAATCAGAAGAAAAAAGTTTAGATAGGTACAGCATATATTGCTGTCATATACTACACAATATTTTTGGAAACGGCTCCGAAAATTCTCGTAATGGTAAGTAATTTTCAGAAGTTCAGTATTAAAATAAAGTGTATTCGAGAAATTAAACTTCGAAAGAAGTCATTCTTAGCCGCTTATTTTCGTCATTGGACACACACTCAATCCAACATCATAGTCATCCACTTAATAAATGTCAACGCATTATAATAACTTCTTTAGTTACCATCGTAACTTTTCTCTGTGGACACCGCATGACGACTTACGCGATTTCAACGACTTGAGACAATTTTTTAAAATCTCCAAGCCTGTAATCAGAATTGATCCGCAGTATTCATTGTACTATGTTAACATGTGTCACGAAATTGATTTCTATGGGGATATTCAGTACCATTTCATAAACGGCATAGTTTAAGGATAGATTTTTATATAGTTTAAGGATAGAAAGTCTATCATTAAATTATCGTGTGCAGCAATTAATACCAAGTAAAGCGAATTTGGAGTCGTAAAAGTAATGATGAATATAGATCCAAAAACTTCGTGTTCGAAATTGAAAAATAATTGATTCACAACTGTTATGAAAGATAAATTATACAAGGTAGATACAATTTCAATGCATAAAACTTTCTTCGGCTTTCGGCATTTTTGTCACATTATAGCGTCTTGCCTAGCAGTAATCATTTTACCTCGAGGCAAGGTCCACGGGTATATATTTGCAGAATAAATTAAGATCATCATCCATCTTTGAATGCACATTTTAAAACTTATCTTTCTGTAAACATGCTGGATTTTTCGTTGCATGAGCCCTGAAATTCCCTACTCTCTGTGGTCCATAATCCCCCAAAAAATAGCGGGAAAAATCCTAATCTTACATGAGATGATGCAACAATTAAGGAATAAATTCACTATTTTAGTCTCATCAAGTCCGTTCGTCATATAATTATTAGGATACGATAGTTATGCTTAAAATATACTTTTTTCTATTCCCTGATTGATTTCAAATACAGCTTGACATCATTTATGTATTTTTCTGGATTATTATCCCCTATCCACGAACGTAGTGCAGCAGATTTCTAACGATGCATGGAAGAGGTTTTTTTTAAAGCAAAACATATTAGAATAGAATAGAATATTTTTTTATGCTCTAGGTAAAACCTATGAGAGCAGAAAAATGGAAAATACAGGAAATGTTCCAAATCTTAATAGAAGGCATTTGGATAAAAATTATGGAGATTATTGCTAGTCTAACAAGTAGTAGATATTTATACAAATGATGTAAAATATTCAGTACTAATAACACAAAATTATAAGTTTTAACTTAGACAGTAATGAACACACACATACATATACACATTTATGTAGAAAGTTTTGTTGACATTACAACTTTAAGATAATAACTCTAATGAGTTGAGGAGACAGAATTAAGCCCCCGACTTCAAATAGGAGTATAGCCTTCTTTTAAACGACTGAAGTGATTGTGACGTCTTTATATTAATGTTTGTGACGTCTTTATATTATTTACTACGATATGTACACTGAGTTCGTGAAGCGTGTCAGGAAATGTTTAAGAAAATTTATTGTCAACAAACATGAATTAAAATATTTGAACCATGAAAAAACCATTGTCTTCGTTAATCCTTCCACTGAAGGACTAACAAGGCTTACTTTTCATGAGATCGCGTATTTATTTTAGGCAAAAGTACAGATAAGAAGTAGAAGGCACGTGATAGAATGAAATAGAATAAGAAATAAAAATCTAAGACTGCAAAAATACTTGTCAATTAATCATAGGCTACAATTAACCAATAAATATTTTAATAAAATCGTGTATTTTTGCAAATAATGAGAGGGAAAAGAAAAATATTTTTCTGAACGAATTACGTCATCAACATAAATTTTCGTCGTCTATTAGATTGTAATTTTCATTTACGTTAACTGAAGTACTGCATTCAAAAGGAGAACTGCGTATATTCAAATATTTATAAATATTTTCCAGATTACCTCTTTACAGAAAATTTTATCGTAGTTTTTCATAACCTAAAATTGACATCACGGAATTTGAGAAAATTGACCAGTGAATCACCTCCGCAATTTATTCCCACTGCAGCGCATTAAATCTTGTGATGTTGGTGCAATTACTTTACCATTCACTCACCTACCCTTAGAAGCAGAAGGCGACTGGCACTATTGGCTCCGTTTCCCTCAGAAATTATCACGTTCTCAGGAAAAATTGACAAGAAAAACACGGCTCTAAACAGAGAAGATAATATGAATAATCGTGTGAAGTACCGCAGTGCCGATTCAAACTGACTTACACGTATTACAGTTTTTTTACTACCTTTAGGTTTACTGAGAAGGATTTTTGCAAATCCAGCCGTCTTAGTTCCCACACTCCATTTCACTCCTTACCTCCTAATGTGTACTTAGAAATACGAAGGAAAATTACTCATACTCTCTGGCATGAAAGCATTTTCTAAACGACCCGCAGAGCTTTATCTCTAGGATCTTAGCGTTGGTTGTTTTCTTTTAATGAATCGCCATCTCAAGACGCCATGCTTCCCACATATTTTCCCAGAATTTTCCTCCTTGCATATGTAAACAGCTTTTTTTAATTATATAATAACAAGGGCGCGTATTTCAAGAGAGTTGGGCTGAGAAAGGCGTCTCAATCCCGCTCGTCATTTATAAAGGCGATGATTAATCAGCGAAACACTTAAATAAAAAATCTTTCTCGGAGTCTAACGATCCCAGCGGAAGAATTCTGGTTTTTGAGACAAAATAAAAGGTGGTGAGTAGGGTTGGGAAAGGGGAAAAGTGAATGATCCGATTTGGATTGAAGAGGCGACTCGATAATCTTGGAGCCTGACATAATATCCATTAATTTTCTCTTGCAACCCTTCCCTTCTCCTTGTCTTCCGAGTCCTTTATTTTTTCATGAAAAAACCCCTCCAAAAATTTTCGCCTTCATTGATTTCAGCCCCGAGCCGTTGCCTGTTCGTGCGATTCCGAAGGTGAAAATATATAGATGGCCTACTGCCCATATGTTTAAGTCGCGATGTTTCTAGTAATGAGGTTACATGGCCAAATGATGCTCAACAGCAGGCAAATGATATTGCGGGCCACTTTGGAAATGCATCATGTCTCTACTAGACGTATATAGCATTGTATCGGTATAGTTAATATATATCTGTATGAATTCACAAATAATGCACATGGCATGTAAAATAGTGTTGAAGTGTAAGAAGGTGTTGATCTCGTAGAGCGGGAGAATATTCCAGGTGGAAGCGAAAAAAGTGTTCCTGGCATGCGGCCCGCAGACGAAATATTTAAAACTTACTGCCAGGACATTTTACCCAAATTAAGCAGTTTATACACAATTTTCTCAGACTGAAATTATTCCTGAAACCCGTCTCACCTCCAGTATAAAAAGACATCAGGTTGGGAAAAGTTCCTTCTGGCTTGCCGGCTTTTCTTTCTTTTTCTTACTTTCTGGCTTACCGTCACATTTGTTATAATGAGTGATGCAGTACTGCAAAACAAAGGAAAACATATTTCAAGAGATAATCGAGAGGCCATTATTTCATTCTCGTTCCAACTTTGTGCTATACTAAGCGTAAACATTGAGCCGTTCCTAAGAGTAAACTGGCCCAAATTTGAAATAAGTATGTACAAAAATTCAATGAAGGACTAAATCTATCAGCCTTGATAGATTCAAAAGTACACTTTGGTATATTCCACACAATATCTATTTGCAAACTCCATCGGTTTCAACCTTTCTAGGCTATTATCAAAGGGTAAAAGAACAAATATTTGTTCTTTCACTTTTTAACAATGACAACAACAAGAACAAAGCACTGTTATTTTACTTCTTAACAATGACCTGAAAAGGTCGAAACCGATAGTGTTTTAATAAATGCTGTGTAAAATATTATAATTTTATTTTTGTCTACCATGCCACCATTCCATGACGTGAACTCGCAAACCATTGTTTTCTATAACCTTGTACTGAATTTTAACTACAATCCTCCGCAGTGCAGCAGATATATATTTTATTCATGTGGATCCTACTCTTCGTGGCTATAATTTCACCTTTACCTAAGTCTCGGTCACTCGGTCTCCATAAAGTCGTCCCTTTCTTTTGACCTTTCTCCCTCCTCGACAGAACCTCAAGCCTTCACCGGAGCTAGACCGCACTCTCAGTCTCTCCACCTTTAGTTATCTGCCGCGAACCTAGTCCTCAGTGCCTACTCACTCACCCTTTTACAGGCTAACCTCCGAATCCTCCTCACATGTCGGAAAACCAAAACCGACCCTCCGAACCCATCTTTACCTTTTGCTGCGGAGCCACTCACACTCTCCCAAGTCTTCTCTTCCCTACAAACACATACTACACATTGGGATCTCTCGCGTGTCCTTCCCCGTTTCTCTACAGAGCTCGCCCTTGAGAGAGAGATCTTTCCCCTCGCCTCTCCCTTGCCTTTGAAGTGGGATCACCCAGACCACCCCAATCTCCCCCGGAGACCCATCTTCCGGCGGCGAGGGCGCCGTCTCCTTCCGACATGACCCTTCTCCCACGGCCCGCCTTCTTCAACGCAGACGTCCTCTTCCCTTAAGCAAATACCACCTGACCAATAGCCAGTTTCCTGTCCTTTGCGCGTCCACCTTCCGAATAAGCGTGGGTCCAAGAGGGAAGTGACAAGGCGGACATGCAAACGCAGAGAGAAGGAGTACCAATCAGTACGCAGAGTGAGAAAGGGAGAAGAGGAAATTTTCCGTATAATTATGTTATGCTTCGGCAACGATCTTTTTTCAGTGTCGCACCTTCCCGGCCAAAGAGGGAAATACTCTTAACTGATCGCATTATACGGCCATTAATTAGGACGTCCATCTTTCGTCTTACACAATGCCTCGAAGGATCTCTCCCAAAAGGATTCACATTATTTGTTTTTCACATGGAATTTTATGGAAGACTAGAAATGGCATTCACCTACTTCTGATTTATGTTTTATATGGATATAGCACAAATCAAAATCGTAGCTAAATTTATCGGGTAAATAATGCCACCATGAGGCACCAACATGGCTAACTACTAGTATTAGTCTACCTTAAATTTATTTTTTAAATTTCCATAGTCATTTTTTGAGGATTAATACCGCATCCATTTTTTTTTATTTTTTTTTATGCATTAGAAAGTTTAATTATTGAATTTAATGAATTGAATGAATTTAGTACTCCAACCTTGAATGCACACTTTTTTAACAACAAAAATTAATGGAGCTTTAGGTATCTTCATTGGTTAAAATAAAAAGCCAGCATGGAAGCTACCATCTTAAAAATTAAATTCAAGGCAGGCCAGAAAACAAAAGAAAGTATATATAATTGTTTGAAAAATTATCCTTATGAAACATATACGTGACAACTTACAATAAACAAGAACAAAGTATAGTATATGGACAGAACAAATAAATTTCTTTTTTCTCCTTTTAAAAAAATATAAAAATCATTTATAAAATAATAATATCTAATAAAATGTATGTATTCACAAACACATTGTTCTTCATTTATTGTTCTTGTAAAAGAATTTTGATGAATCGGAAGCAATTTTTTTCCTAATGCATTCACGCAATATTCTTTTCAATATTGAATAAACGATGTATACTCACATATACTGCTATTTCTTTACAATGTGGTTCCTTATTTGATTATCGCACATGTATTTTATTTCATTATGAATAACGTCGGGCATTTCAAAAAAAATATTTTAGAAATCGAATTTAATTTAATTTTCTGAAAAAAAAACTTGAAAATTTACACATTTAAATATATAACTAAATTCTCCGTATTTTCTCCAAAGTTAGGTTGCCTGTAAGATTGATAGCAAATAAAGTATGATATTTTACTCGTAAGAAGCACGAAGAACGGTAGCAAGTAGCGAAAAAGGTAATTCGTAATTATTCAGTTGAATTCATCTAGACCCATTTTTTCTGAAAGTAATAAAATAACTGAAATAAGGCAAAAGAAAGTTCTCTAAAATCACCATTCCTTACGTTATTCCGCTATGCAAGATTTTAAAAAATCCTCTCTTCGTCATAATGAAATCACCAACAAACAATATGGCCTAGTCCATTATAGACAGGTGCTTTTCTAGTTTTTCATGCAAAATCATGAAAAGAAGTCTCATAAAAATGTCACCGTGGAATCATATGGACGCTGTGACCTAATATTTGCATGCCGAAGCGACGGGCCAGAGATTTGAGTCCTCACGGGAAATCTCAGCTAATCTCCCATCCCCATGCCCAACTAAGGCCGCTCTCCAGTGAGTGTAAATACTATCACTTCCTGTCCATGATCGCGTCCCGTGTTTACGTTCCATCCTAACTCCCTCTCCAGCTTACCACACCAATGCGAAATGCCCTATCCCCGAGTTCATCTCTTCGCTTAATGAGAAGTCAAATGTGTGCGCAAATGACCATCCGCTGAAAATACCCCTGGGCTTCGACGGAGAAAAATTGTTGATAGTGCCATTGTCAGAATTCTATCCTGAACCTTGACTTCACACAGATTTGGCATTTCCGCCTTTCTCACCCTTCGATCCAAAGGGTACGCGCAGAGGTAATGAATGAATACATTTCCGCAACTATGTATCGATCTGGCTTGAATAATTATAGGGGGTGGAGAGAATATCTTGCAGGTTTTACACCTGGGACGATTGCAAGGTGAGGGTGTGGAGATAGTGACTGACTGCGACTTTTGAAGAGGGCGGGTGGCTTTAAATATGGTATTTAAATTCGGTGGTCTCTTAAATGTGATCCGAGGAGTGGAAGGTAAAATCTGAGATGTGGACTTGTGTTTGGAAAGGATGGGGTACAAGTCCTTCAATATGTTTTGTAGCACATGAGCACCAGGAAAGAAGGTAGTGAGCAGAGAAGGAGAGCAATGTTTGTCAGAGCGGGGTTTATTGGAAATAGCCGGCTTTTTCTTATTTTATTCATCAAAAGTTTTTCGGGGTAGCCGCGGTGAAGAAGAGAGGTGTGGAGTTTGGAGAGGAACTTTTGAAGGTCTTCGGGATTATTACAAATTCTGTGTCCCCAGACAGAGAGGGAATAAGGGATGGAACATTTGGTGTGTTATATACATATATTGTTTATTATTACGGGTGTGAACCCAATGTACAGAAAAAGTGTTACATTAATAAGCATATAGACACATTGTAGTATATTAAGGTATATATAAGAAGCATATAAATATTAATAAGCATTATTTAGCACATTAAAAGAACGTAAAAGGTAGTGAAAGATAACATGCGATCAATATAAAAAGTAAAGCATACAAATATTAAGAGCAAAATACAACTCATTTTTCATTTTTTAGTAAATATTTTTGTGTTGTAGAATCTACTGGTTCTGGCCAACTCATAACATGATATGATTACTTGAAACGTGAATTCGACTAATCTGGTTTCCGTGATCTACCTGTGGCAATGCGTCGGGGACGCACTACAATAAATTTGCTTTAGCCAATGAGAGCGGAGATAAAATTCAGTACATTTACATTTTACCAGAAAAGACTTACACTTATAATTTGAAGGTCCTAGCAAAATATTTAATAATTTTGATAATTATCATTTTACGTTTTTTTATACAGTTAGGTCCTAAAAGCACATTAATATTTATTGGGAAATTCAGCCACGCAATATTTTTCAGTCATAAGTTTCATATCGATACCTCCACTGCACAAACGCTCAACAACCGCCCACCGAATCAAATCCGCTCATTTAGTATTACAAGGGCTACTAGATGAGCGGATTTGATTCGGTGAACGATTGTTGAGCGTTTGTGCAGTGGATGTATCGATACATACCCTCAAAAGGTACGGTAATATTTCCCAGTAGGTTTAGTACTTCTGCTTTTTAACACTCTTGCAGATTAACTCAAAAGAACCTAGCTCGAACAATATGTTAATTGAATTGATACCATATTCCCAATAAAAACGGTTATACTTTGTAAGTACCCCATATAATTAAAGAAGCATTCATTTGGCGATAAGTAAGCACTCATTACCTTGGCCCACGTAGAGCGGAAACAGGATTTCATTACAATCTTCCCCTTCCCTCCACAATGTCACAAATTAGCAACATTTCATTCAAAGCGAATATCAAATCAATCCTGAACTCAGGATTAACTAATGAGAGTTTTCCGAATGTTGACCGGCCAATTTGATTATTCAGTTTGGTGGGAAACTCATATGCCTACGTGGTCTCGAAATGCAAATACTCCCACATAGTTGGGAGGTGATTGAGTTATGGTGGTCAAACATAATAACCCCAAAAAGTTACTATGGGGCGGCAGATGCCTGGGGTACCTATCTCTAAGCGCATAATCGGAATCAGCATTTGATGTTAACACTATTATTTACATTAGTAGTACGAAAGCCATGCAAATTAGGCCGTAACTCAATAGTTGTACTTACGTGCGATTCCTTTTAAAATTATGCTACGCCAAAATGTATCAAGTTGAAATTACCTTTTCCGTTATATTACTCACACGTTAACATACATGAGAATGAACTCTTCACCTCCTCCTGTGGTTTAAATATTTTTCCATAAAACCATTTATCAGACATCTAGTCACTATGAATTGATATCATGGAAATTCCTGGGACCTATTTTTATCATGAATATTTCTGATGAAACTACAATTTTATCTTATTTTCCACATTTCTGTATTTTTCTCTTAACATCAATCATAAAAATAAAGCGAATTTCCAACCCTCTAGTAATCTTGGTAAAAAAAACAAATAATAAACATGAATTATTAATTACAAATTAAAATTATAAACATCAATATGAAATTGGGGAATCAATACTTTGAGAGATTGAAAATTATGAAGCAACGAGGATTCATGATTCATTCCAGTGTATTTGATGAGAAATAAGCTAAGAAACAGAAATTACCTGGATCGGAGGAAAATTTAGGCACTTAATAATACCAATAAGAGTACATATAGACATCATTTGCAGTAAAAATGTTATATAAATGATGTTATATGAAATTATATAAATTTGCTAATGGTATTATTGATAAGCTACTCGAAACATTCCAAGAAAATTGTGATCTACCCAGGCATGAAAATAGGAGACCAAAATTTTACTCCATATCTTGATACAATTTCATAATCTTTAGCAGAATATATACTTGCGCTGGACCAAAAAAGAGAATTTAAGTTAAGATAAATGTTATGAAAGGAGTAACAATTAGAAACATGAAATAAAAGCATCTCAAAAGAAAGAAAAATTATTAACACGATAAAAGCATTATTATAGACCAACATATTTGATTGGATCAACCATAAAGGCCATTTAACGGAAATTAATAAAAATTATCAAGGTAGTATTTCGGAACAGCTTGGGTTATTTTCACGGGACTAACTCCTGAACAAATCGAAAATTTCGGCAAAACATTGGTAAGCCGTAATGGAGACGGTTGGCAATTATGTCGAGGTAAATCGCGTTCCTTGCTATTCGCCAGACGAATATTGAGGATTCGACGAATCCCGAAGAAGACGAAATTAACGCTTGTGACGTAATGGATGGTCGAGGGAAACTTCGAAATTGATATTGGATGCTCCACTTTTCCCGGCGACTTCCCACTCGAACTGCAATAATGGATACCGAAATTAGTATAGGGAAAATGAAATAACAATTTTATAGCCTTAGGTAATAAGACGTACGAGCACTTCTATCTTCTCAGGTTTAACTTCGTGGAAGTACATTTTACTGACGAAATGAAAAAAAATTGCTTTATTCCGCCAATTTATTTAAAGGTATGGCTTGTTTCGACGCAGGAAATCTCATGATGACGCCTTTGCGTCGAAACTAGTCGTACTTACCTTAAAATAAATTGGTTGAGTAAAGCAAAGTTTGTTATTTCATTTCATTATTAAGATACACGAGCACTTCACCGATAAAAAGGATGAAGATGAAGAAGTATAAATCAGGCACATGAAATTAAAACAATCACCGCAAAAAATTATTACCAGGAAAAAAGCATTGTTATAGACTTACGCCAAGCTTAGAGACCGTCTAACGGTAATGATTGAAAATGACCGAGTGTCTGAAGTCTTTGTATTCCAGTTTGAATTCCCACCTAAGGTTATTCGTTATTCTTTTGTTCAGAGTAAGTCAAATTTGTGTTGAATAAGTAAGTCAAATTGTGTAACTACACCCACGTGTTCCGGTGCCGTGGGCAGGCAGTCAGCTCGTAGTCGCCAGATAGAACGGTTGTACTCAAGATTTTTCCTTTTAATGTTTTTGACATAAATTATTTATCTGAAACATTGCCTTTTCTATTATCTAAACCACCTGGTCCTTCGGAACATTATCTTCATAACTATTGCGTACACCGAGGTAGAATTCCGGAGCAACTTGGGTTTTCTTTCATGTCCAATAGCATCTGATGTTCAGCCAGTTCCCTCCATCCTCCGTTCGAAATTAAACGGGCAGCGTTCAGAGAGACCGCTAATCAACGGACGAATTTCATCTCGGCCCAGTCCCATCTCCTCTTCAATGCCCGGAGCGAGCGATTCTACTCCACGGGGTAGCCGTATTTTGAATCCCATCTCTTCATCCTTCTCTTTCTCAACCCGTCATTTCCATTCGGTCGATTCAGAGCGTCCATTTTTCCGGCTATTCTCGTCCTTTCCTTTTCACTTATCGCTCCTGCAAAAGCCATTGATCTTCTTCCACTCCTCAACATCACCGACCACCCTTTTTACGCGTCTTCACTCTTTCTCTCGCTCATCTCCAACCCATTTGCATTTCCCTTTGAAAACCACCGAGAAAATACTTCTTTATCCTCTTCTCCGGAACCTGAAGGGTGGTAATTAATCACAGAAAGTGGTAGATCAGCGATATGAAATAACTCGAATACAGAAACAATAACACATTAAAAGATAATGAAAATTTCGTTCGAAGTAACTTATAGACAGTATAAAAAGTACTACTTTATACTCTCTATACGTTACTTCGAACGAAAGTTTCATTATCTTCTAATGTGTTATTGTAGTATAAAGTAGTACTTTTTATACTCTATATAAGTTACTTCGAACGAAACTTTTCATTATCTTTTAATGTGTTATTGTTTCTGTATTCGATTTGTATATCATTATAATAAAGCCTCTAGAATCAAAATTATTTTATGATTTGCATGTAAAGAGGTAAAGGGGGGGCTTTGTCCCTTGAATAAAATATACATAGAGTTAAGAGAAACGAATAAATGAGAAAAATTACCATTTATACAATTGAGTTGGAAGAGTAAATTTTAAATTATAGAAATATGGAATTGCGAGTGACAAAAATGTTCCCATTCACACAGTTTTTCAATCCGAGGGATGCTTTGAATAGGTGTGGGTGGAGCTCACCGCGGAATAAGCCACGGGAGTCTCACTCATCAGGATCAGTGCCTTCTATGGGCCAACAAGCACTGCGAGCATCCTCGTAAGTTTGTGTGTTCAAAGTCTTCAACCAAGATGCGAACCCAGGATCTTTCGATTAGAAGCCCTATGCTCTAACCATTACTCCACCAGGCTTCCCCATAATAATGCCATAGATAATCAAATGTCTAATTCGTTAATTATACTCCACATTTCCCATCTTTTGTTTCCGGAGAGAAAATGAAATTCTATTCCTTCTTCTCTTAAGAATCTTTCTTTAATTTTACTTCCCTCCCTCCGTGACCCTTGTCTTCTCTCATATTTTTCAGAGGGAGCGAAGATCCCTTTCCCCAAAGGATGAGTATGTTTAAACAAAGAGACCTTGATCGCTTAGCCGTTTGGATACCTCCCCTTCCTCCGAGACAAAACGCAAACAAATCACCCTAATCACCCGTCAGGCTCGCTTTCTGCACCCAAGTATAAACAAAAATTTGCGCGCTATGCAATTATCACCCGCGAGGATACTTCGTCGCGATATTTTTTAAAAGTGATTAATGGCCTTAAGGGTGACAAATAAAAACAAGACAAATAAAATACACGTCATTTGTTTGGACTCCGTAAAAATAAATATCCATTGCTAAAGAGCAACGTTAAAAAAATAAAGTGAATTTCTAAAATATTTCAATGAGATAAGAATAACTTGATTTTTATTTCATAGCTAACTTTAATTAATATTTCCATGCTAATTTATTTCCCTACTTCGAGATGCTATGTTACAAATATTATATATTTCTTAACAAAATTGTTTCTTTATTTCGGACTTGTAAAAGCAAAAAGAAAACATTCATCGCTTAGAAGCAATCTTAAAAAACGTGAATTCCTAAAATATTTCATCGAGATATGAACAACTTTGTTTGAGGTTCCGAAGCTACTTTATTTAATCTTTCCAAGATAACTCATTGCCCTCTTTCAATATTCGCTAACATTAATGGCACAAACCTCAAGTCTCCTTACTGGAGGCGTTACTCGCCCGATGCCAAGGAAATGGCCTGCGAATGACACATTTAGAAGTAAAGGCTACTTTTCCCGGGCCGCCTAGGGTTATTTCACACGGTTTGAAAATTTCACCGCGAACTAGTTCAAAACTGGTGCTGTCCAAAGAATTTTAACCCGACTCCTCTGTTCAGTTGCCTATTGGATTTTCTACGTCTCCACCTGGCTCTAGAGTCGAGATTTTATCAATATCAAAATTGAAATAGTGCAAACGAAAGATCTGTTGTATTCAAGGGATCATACCTACATAAGTTGAAACTATTGATATGAAAAAAATCACGAATAAATGTGAGTTGAAATGATGGAGTACGGATGTTGCATTAATTCTTGAAAATCAAATGGAACTACACCAAAGGCGATACAAGGATTAGTGAATAAAAGTCAATTAACGATAAAGCAAACCACAACGACTATACAAATCTCGGCCACTCTTCTTTACTTGGACCAGCGACCGATATTATTTTCACAACAGCGCCAAGCCCTAGTCAGCTTTATATTTCTACGCATTGTGTACCGTTTATGGCTTATAAATACTGTTTGAGTGTGCATTGCCAAATAATTTTGCAGCTTTATGCAATGTTAGAAACTTTTATGAATTATAGGCTAACCGAACTTTATTCAGTGGTAGAATTTCGCTACATCATAGCATTTCTATTACATTCATTTCTATCATAAAGAATACTCCTTAAATCAACCATATTTTAATATGTGCATAAAATTTTGTATGTATCGTGACTAATAAAAACTAATACCATTATACCATAATATTTTCAAATCAACCTGATAATGTACCACAAGCATACGACGCACACCAATGCTCTGAATGACACCCTTAACACCAGGTTTTCGAGGCAATTTATGGGACCTATGGGGTGGTGCTTCAACTTCCAATACAGACTAAAATTTCTCTATGGGCAACTTAAAATAATACACGTAGCGTGGCAAATTTCACGGAGGTTCAACGCTACTTATCATGGGTATATATTTCGTATATTACTCCGTAGAGAAAAATAAAAACCTTTTGAGAATAATGCAAAGCGATACGTTCAATACATCTCACCATTCCATTTCATTTCGGCTTGCATTTATATTCAGGGGAAACTGCCGGTAGACATCCGTGACTCATCCTTCACGCCAACGCTGCATCAACCCCATTCATGCAGCCCACGAGAGCTATTCCACCGTAGAAAAATGTAGAATGGGAAAAATCATAAAATGTGACTACGACGCATTCTTATTGCAATACCCCATGACATACTTTGCACGTGAGGTTCTTTCAAGTTCGGTGTTACAAGGTGCCTGATACAGAAAAAATACCTTTTCTCGATTTTCTTTTAAACTGAATCCGAGGAATTGTACTGGATGAAATGCAAAACGTACGGAAACGTGTTTGGGGAAACAATGGGATTGGGCAAACCCGAATAGATTTCTGCATCATAACAGTCGTGAATACTTCAGGAAATGAAATATATATTACGCCAAAACCCACACAGATATCTTTAGTTCCTTCAGTTCCATCCTTATGCGCTCCTCTTTCATCAAAACCATGTCATTCCTCCTCCTTGTGAAAGGCTAACCGGCGGCATATTTTTTTCTCCTTTCTTTGGTACCACGTTTTTCGCCTACTGATATCATTTAACATTTTTACGGCCTTGTTGGCGGCGGGGTAAAGTCCTCGCCAGCTAAATCAAAGGTCGTGGGTTCGAGTTCTGTCTGGGTAAGTTACCAATATCCAGGGCATGAATGTTTTTGCACGTTTGATTGTTAAACGTTATCAAAAACCTCGATGTAAAGACCCAATAACGCCGTTTTCGGAGGCGTAGAAATAAATAAAAATCACCTATTACTTCTCCCTTTTATAGTTTCTCTTTTCATTCTTCTTTCCCTTCCTCATTCTTAAAATTATTCTCTACCAGGGGAGGAAACGTAATGAGAACCGTTTAAAATATCATGCCACATTAATTTATGTTATGATGCAGATGCAGTATACTGTCAGTAAGTTGGCATTAATGTAACCGCTACCATTACTTTGACCAAGTATCCAAAGGTAACGTTGCATTGGTTTAATGAGGACAAGAATATTAGTCAACAAATTCATGGTAAGGATACCAGAAAAGCGGTGTGGAGCCCTAATATTTCGCTCAAATATCTGAGATGAGTGAGAGCGTCCATTAAGGTTATTCACCGTAACTTTAAATCAGAACCCTTGCAAAGGCAACGTAGCACGCTGCCAAACAGTACCCTCTGCCTCCACTCTAATGGTTCAATAATCGCGGACACACACGAAGAAACACCATAAAATGTTGAGGATATCATCATAAGCTTCAAAATAATTAAGCTGAAAGATCAAAAAATATCTTCCTTCGACTCAAAATAGTAGTGACTCCAATCAAATTCCACGTGATGCAGTTTTTATTTAATACCTAAACAATAGCAATCCTTTAAAAACTCGTAAGTTCAAGCAAGATGAGGAAAAGTGAGCTTCCAGTGAGGAAATATCATATTCTTTATCTGGATATGAACCCATCTTCCCAAATTTTTCTCTATTTACATCAACCAAGAAAGTCAACTTTTTTGCGGAGAGATATCGTGCAACAACATATCGAATAATACGTAAAGAGAAGTGAAGTACTCCCAACTAATTTGATTTTAATAGCATACAACATGAGTTGCGATTGCCTTACAATCATCAGGTAGCTGAAACATTCAATCGAAACACGTGTTGTAGGCTGTTAAAATAAAATTTGTAAGCGGTATGGCATCTTTTTATCAGTCAAGCAATAAAGTTAGCATTGAGTACCCTTCTTCGATTGAGGAGGATCGTGAATCAAATCCGGTCATAACGAATGATTTTTGCCAGATTAAGTTCGGTATTTAGCCTTAACATTTTTTTACTCATAGTACTTTTCTGCAATTAATGGTTATGCATCAAAATGGTATATTGCACGATCTTCCACGAATGCCACCATAAATCAAATGTGACCTACCTATAACCTGGGTCCCTGCGTCCACGCCACGCCGGTGGCATCAGGTTCGTAAGGGAGGAGGAAAAGCAAACTTGTAGCGAATGGGCGTGTTTCGGGATGGCGCCGATACGGCGTCGGGAGGTTAAGGCGCAGTGATGGTGGTTGTTCGCGCCGATGTATACGGGGGAGGCGCACTCGCCGATGCGGAGCTGGGCGCCGAAATTAGAGGAGATGTGGTAAACATTGTGATTGGAGATGCATGTGGAAATTGAAGGCGATTTGTTGATAGGAGGCGATGCAGTGGGTGGAGGAGAGGGCAAAATTTACATCGTGGGCGGGTGTGGATGAAGAGAAATGTGGGATGAAAGGGTTGACTCCGCTTTCAATAGGTCACGCAAATTCCAAAAAACATCTGAAATTCACGGAGATATTTATTTAATTCGGTTTATTAAAAATAGTGGAACAAGTTTCTATGAATATTTTGTTACAGCTGACTTTTTTACGGTATTCATCACGTTGTATCTTCCAGAGTACCTTCTCTATAACTAGCAAAAATTATTTTCAAAAATGCTATGGGTATCCATCATTATGCGTAAACTTTTAAATTTTTCTCCGTGCTGTTTTGGAATGCCATCATTAGGGTTCGTGGGCGGTAATAATAAAATGCAAAATTCCAGGAGGTATATTAAATTCGGTTTCTTTAAAATAGCGGAACGAGTTTCTCAGAATATTTTGTTAGAGTCGACTTTTTATAGAATATATCATGTTGTATCTTCCGGAGTACTTTATCTATAACTATCTACACAGGGATTTTTTATTCAACCGTAATGGAATATTCACGAAAGGTGCGTGAACGTTGAAAATGTTCTCTCTTTTGTTTTTGATTGCTATCTTTAGAGCTCACGGACGTTAATGATGAAACGTAAAACGCGCTTCTATGGTTGAGCATAAGATTATAGTCATACATAGAGATTGATGATAATTGATGATCAGTGGTTTCGATGAGGCTCTAACTTTCATCAGCCTTTTTTTAAGGAATAGCAGAGAAAATTGCATGGTTCCATGCGAATGCAAGGCTCAAATTTGAAATGATATGTGAATAAAATGAAATATAATGGTCATTATGGGCATGATGCAAGAAATATTTTGCTGCAACTGAGCCACCCACGATAAACGTAGTTTTACTACGATTCATACATACAATTGCGTATGACCCTCACTTTGGTGGTCATTTCGATTGATTAGATTTTAAATAAAATTTACGCCCGAGCTACTTCTGATAGGAAGGCATCAAAATTGGTTAAGGACCAGGAATGTGGGGCGCTAGAGAAGTAGAACTACACTAGTAACTCGACATGGAATAAAAACTGTTTCAATCTGCCCCTGAATAATTAAATATTACTCCAAGAAAAATTAAATTGAAGAGGTAAGAATAACTTGCCATCATAACCGTTCGATCAGAATTAATCATAATATTCTATGAATTAGAAACTGGTCACGATCGCTATGAAAATCGCATGACTATTTCGTGAGCTTTACAGCGATCGTAGTTATAAATTTAAAAAATAATATTTGAGAGTCTTTTTAGCGTTAATTCAATTCACAATCATGCACAGTATGTTTAAATTAACCATCAAAAGCTGTTTTAGATAGAAAAAAGATGATGTTAAGTGATTAATTGTAAAGATAATTTCACAGCCCTTGTAATATTTCCTGACTAATATGGACCAAACCCAGTGAATATTTTCAAAACAAGACTTGCAATGAGAAGAATCCAGGAAAGGATTAGGCAAAGGCTGAAATAAAATTTAGGAGACACAACAGCTTTATGTTGGGCAAGGTGAATTTTTCCTGATGATGAAGGTTAATATTCTTTAGCTGCTACAAATTACTGTTCATCAACAATTTTTTATCGGCATCCTAAATTAACATCACCTAAAATTATGAAATTTTCTCCAACGGTTAATCAATTTTTACTACATTTTTAGCCTCTGTCTTATCAATTATTTACAATAGGTCACCCTAACCACGAAACCAGATCCATGTCATTGTTTCATTCATTCTCTCCATTTGGTTCTACTTTCTGTTTCGTTTTCTCCACACTCAATCCATTCCTCAATTTTTCATAACAAGTGTTTCATTGACCGATAATTGCACTGTATTCATGATCAATGAGCTCATATTTTCACGCAAGATTTACTCAAGTAATCAAAATCCTTCAATCGTACGTAGCTCTATGATGTGAAGAAAAAAAATTATATATACGCATGGTTATGATAAGTATAAAAAGAATTACCTACGGCCAAGTTTCCTTTTCCACCTTTTATAATGTTTTTCATATAAAAAACATTAACTGTTCATGCATAGGCTTATAAAGATAAATCTGCAACCCTTTTAAAAACATCCACTCACTTTTGTACCCTGAAAGGTAAGCTCAAAGCTGGATGAACAAAAAACGACCAGAAAAAAATACGAAATATCACAGGTAAAGGGTACATGAGTGCCCGGTGCGCACCTCAACCGTTTTTTTTTTAACTCCCAGTTGCCGGTTTCATGGAGCCGAGGACAGGAGTGTTGCTGGCAGCGGGTGACGATCCTTTGTCCCCACACCGAGAAACGATTCATTCGTTGGCGGCATATGTGACAAGACACTCATGTCACCGCGTGTGGTGTTTTTTCAATTAGCGAATCAAGGAAAAAAATTCACAGAGGATCCGTGAATGCACAGTGAAGCTAAATCATGCACAACGCTTGCCCGAAGGACCCTGTACCTTACACTGTATATTCCACAGGTAAAAAATATAACTCTCCACTGGATTTTGAATTTGTCCTAGTAGCAAATAAAAATTTTTAACAAATAAATATTTTTTCTGTTCTCCAATACGCAAACGGAAAAACTAATTTATCTAAGTTCACCAAATGTACTTAGTATAATAACATGATGCAGGCACTTGACAGGCAAAAGTTAACGTTGCAATAATGTTAACATTTTCTCACGCAAGAGACTGCAAAAACCATACTGATAACTCCCTTGCTCGAATGGGTTAACGATGAAATTACTATAAATTCTATAATCTATAAATACTACTAACTATAGATTAATAAAATTGAATATGATTCATAAAATGTTACTTTTGCTCGAGTTAATTTAGTTTCGAATGAGCTCTAGTCCATTTGCATTTTTTCCATTGATATTTTTAATTAATAATTTTATTCCACTGGAAGGTTATCGGAAATTTTATAGCAGTAGACCTGAGCTTAGCAAAAATTACGATATTGCCTATCGTGGTCTAAATCTGTAACCGTGACCAAAAATGATCCGCATCCGTGCAGATTGCCGATTTCATTCTATAAATTTAGCAATTTACATAGATACTAGGCGATAATTTTAACGCCTTACAACTTCTTGGGCAAAAAAACTTGGGTTCTCCATTCAAAAAAACTTGATGATAATACGACGACGGAGATAGGAATCAATCGTATGATAAATGTACAGCATTCACCAATGAGAAAGATATTTAAAGCCCTCACGTGTCTACGCCCAACTGGGGGAAAGACGGTCGTTGGCCGCAAGAAAATTTAGGGTGGGGAAACTAGGGTGCTTCTTTTTTTCATTTTTCCCGGGGTGTATTTTGTTACATGGTAAATGCTGGGCAAGTTTCAATGTTAAAGATGTGATTATTTCCAAATCGATAAATATCTTCTGTAATTAAGGTGAAACTTTAATACCAAAAATGGTGGAAGACATTTTTAATTATGATACATAAAATTGCTATAGTAGCCCCCTCGGTTTTATTTATTTGTAACTACGACTTCCAGATCCCTATTTGAGTGGTTAGTGAAAAAATAACAAGCACAGCACTCCGTTCGTCGGATAGAACGTTAATTGACGCTTGGTTTCTTTCCACATTTCCTAGCCAACCCTTTCCTAAGGCGCAAATGACTCCAAATACTATACTTTAATTAGATCGACCGATCTCGTCTGTTAGGCTATCTTAAGTTACACAAATGTCTCTCTATAGAGCTTATACATACATTACATGGGAGGACTACTACTTGAGAAGGGGAGTGGCGGCAAGGTTGTTGTCATAAATATATTGCAAATGGGGTGAGGGACGGTAGGGAGGTCAACCGCAAGAGTAATGGGAGGTGTGGTTGGATGATGTGCTGGGCAAGGCACCCGAACTAATATGTATTAACGTTTCTGACTTTCTCCAAAGCCAATTCTTTGAGCGCCGCAATCTCGCGAGCAATTAATCAGCGAAATAAAGATTTTAATATCCATATAATCATAATTAACGTTAACATAACTACTATTTCCATGCCTTAAAATGTGTTCAATTAAAATAGAATACATAGAATTACAATTTTTGCTTAAATCAAAACGCCGTACTTCTACGGGTAAAGATTTTTGAAGGAAAAAATTCTGACTAGGCATTTACTCGATTAGAAAACAATCATATCTCTATTATTATAATAACTAGAATAGACCAATTTTCGTGTATTTCACGAATTACATCTGAATCCAAGAATAAAGTGCAGTATAAAGCACCACAGTGGGGAAGGATAAGAGAGTAGAGGGCCGGAGTGAAGACAACACACTTGGTTGGAGAAGCGTCGAAAAGACAAACGAGAGTCTCCTCACCTCACAGTCGTCGCGAAGGGTGCCATAGTGTCGCGTTTTGCACGTCATTAAGTCGGCGGGCGACCGTTGGGACTCTGACCGCAGAGTTTCCCTTCCCTTGGGCCGCCACCACCACCTCCGTTTGCCATTTCCCAGTCCCTCTCCGAATAACCGCCCCGGCTGACTCTTTGAAATTACCAAAATGCCGATTGCAGACGCCAACGTCGGACGTTTTGCCAATTATCTCGTTCCGACCGCCGCGCCTGTACTCTTCTCGTCCGTGACTACCACTGCAGGGGGGCTCGTATTCTGAATCGTAAAAGAAAAAACGTCAGAACGTTGGAAATGTCCGTGTTACGCTTTGGTGTTCGTGGGTCGACCGTGAAATTCTAACGTGTGGAACTATTGAAAATCGATACCAACAAGCGCCGCAGTGTATCACTCTTACTTTTAATGACATATGAATTCTTTCAGATTTTTTTTTGATTGAGACAGAAAAGTTTGTACTCAACACATCAATTTATTTTTCACGTTTTTGTTTACTATTGTTAGCCTTTACTCCGATAGGGGACGTCGATAATAGCTTTTTGATGGAATGACTTTCGAGTCCTTAAGCCTTCAATTACAGGATCACTTTATCACTTGTAGTGATTCCCTCTTCAATTTCATAACATTCACTTTCATAAGTTATTTCTTTATAATTTAACTTCGTTAAGTGTTGAGGAGTGAGAAAAAACTCAAATGACAGAATCCAGACTGCATATACTTTTTAAAATAAAAAAATTAATGTAAGGAAGATGCTCGCCGAGTGAACGTCAGCTCATGATGCTCAAATGCGCACTTCTATGGTAAAATTGATAAGATCATCTAATAAAAAAACTACGAATCAACTAATAAACTTATATAGATGTAAATATGTGATTTTACTTTGCATATTGGCCAATTTCATGCGATAATGATGTAATTAGAGTATTCTATTATTCATAAAAATGAAAATTAATTTAGACAATTTAAGAATTACACGTGCACAGACAACCATTTCCTGGGTATGGGCAACCAACCCAAGCGAGGCTTGAACCCGCGAATTTTCTTTGGCCGGCGGGAACTTTACCCCGTCGCCACCGAGGAAAAAATAATTCTTCAACATTCATGGTAGATACAGTTCACTAAGGATTAATACCTCTATAAAAATATGCCAGTTATTTCTCACATTATTTATATGCACCATACAATTAATATAGTAGCGCAATAATTTATGCTACTTTATAATTTAAATTTTCATAGCTATTCATGTGCAAGCGCTTCGGTGGTGTAAAGGTGAATTAAATTGAAATTTTGAAACTAAATTTAGCATTCCGCGTCAAAACAACGAGGAAAATTAGCCGGTTCTTCATGACGCAAAAGGTAAAGAGTATAATATAAACGCTAAATTAACGTAGATACGAACATTTTTTGCTGTTTGAAGCGATTCCTATTTAATTATTTTACTTTATTCCAAAAACATTCGAACGAATACTGCCAACACAAACATATTTTATGCGAAATTTGACATTATGTGCAAGTAAATAAGCATTCGAAGCAAATACTAATGAAAAAGGCTTGAATGATCACGATGAACCTTCCAGACTGACGCATCAAAGAGGCAAAGAAGCATGAATTCCGATATTCGACCTTCCATGTGCACAATCGTCCGTATTCCATATTCGGCATGTGATCGAGCCGTGATGAGGATCGGGCTTCGTGAGAGAAAGGACTTGCTAGGGTGAGGCACCGCGCACGTGATAAACGGGGCCTAATCGAATCGACAATATATCGATTTCCCATTGATACGATATCATCACATTGATAAGGGTTCTGGCGGCAGAGGAGGGCCCTTGACCCGCCAAGCCACGTGGGATCGTGACCCGAATGCTCGGGAAAGCGACGAGGCAATCGAGACGACGGATCGGAGAGGCTGAATACAAGCACACTACAAATAGACGAAGGGAATAG
The DNA here is from genome assembly GCF_921293095.1 of Ischnura elegans. NCBI lineage: Eukaryota > Metazoa > Arthropoda > Insecta > Odonata > Coenagrionidae > Ischnura > Ischnura elegans. The sequence continues at coordinate 81,521,315 of NC_060249.1, read as the reverse complement.
AAAATAATGAAGGGAGAAATTGAAAAAAAAAAAAACAAAAAGTAAAAATGAATAAATTGATAGGATTACTTTCAGCTCAAGTTAAGATTACTTTTCAGAATGATGGTGAATCAAAGAGTGATTTTTAGATGGTGAATCAAAGAATGATTCACCATCAAAAATGGCCTTTTTCCGACTACAACTGCAAGCGCTAGCGGATTTTATGCTGATGTTATATCACTACATAAGGTATGGCACTAATTGCTGAAATAATGAAGTAACTACGGTAACTAAGTGTACGAAATAGGGGAAATGACAGGTAACCGCAACACGGGTGAAAGTATAATTGCAATCGAAAATCTTTTTTTCAGCTATTTTCGGCAATAGAAAAATTAATTCGGCCATAATCGATTTACTAAGTTATTATTACGTCCAATCAGTTTTCATATTTTATAAAAATAAATTTTTTTTAAAAAGGCAAAAAGAAAAATTCCCACTACAGTTTCTTAACGTTAATGCTACTTTAACAGGTCAGTGCAAAAAATGACCCTTTTTACTTGTTAATTAACGCGTAAGGAATTAGTGATAATACGGTTTTCTTCTAACGGGTAAAATTTGTTAGGCTTTTTCATCATACTGGTCGAAATTTTAGATTTTTTCACGTCCGAGGATCCAATTTAAAATACCTCAGAAACATTATACAAGAAAAAGGAAATTTGATATGCCAAAAACATAAACTGCTAAGCGTATTGACGTAGCCAATTGTTTTTATAAAATGCTCAAGCATCAAGAACTAGTTAGCCGAAATGGAGGGAAGTTGGGAGATTTTCGCCAACGTAAATATATTTCATGTATCCATGTACTAAACCATTTTAACTTGCGACACAGGTACTTTAATATTTTCTTGCTCTTTGAGCACTTAATTGTACTTATTCGTCATATTTGTCGGAATTTTAGATAATTTTTCTTCTTCAAGTATCCAATATAAATATAACTCTGATTATAACAACGTTAATTTTTGAATCTATTAGCTTAGAAACATTACACAAGGTACCGACAATGTGAATGCGAAAAATACACAATTTTAAACGTATTGACACAGCCATTTGTTTAAAAAAATAAGGCTTTCAAGCATCAACAACTACTTGCAGCAATACTGGCAACTAAATAGCAGAAATAGCTAAGAGAAGGTGGGATAGAACCGCAGGACGGGTGACACATGAGATACGCAGCTATCCCACGGTCGCCGCGGCGCTCCGTTGTCACGGCAGTCCAGAAATGTCTATCAAAGGACGGACAACTAAACCCACCGCGCTGCACCGACGTCCGTAGGCCTGGCGTCCCGTAACGACTACTTCGTCCCATCGATAGATTAGCCCTCACCGAAAGTCCCGGATTCGATTTCCCCCTCATTTATGACCCTCGACCACCTAATTTTAATGCACTCCGGTAGCGCCAACTCACGAGAGGATGATTTAAAGGTCGAACAGCCAATCCCTCTCCCTACAGAGTCTCTCCCCCTTCCCCACTAGCGGTCCTGTTTCAGAACTATAAACGGGTTGTCCTGCACGGTTAGACGCGCGACGTTAGGCACAGAGGCGAACGGGAGATGGTATTTTGGCGGAAAATTTCTGAACTACTAGTGCTACATGCTTTGTTGGAATAAAGAGCAGCCTAATTAAATGTCATGCAGTGGAGATCAAAATGGAAACATTATTACAGCTCATATCAAGCTTAATGAAAAATAGGTATACATTGACTAAGTAAAAGATTCTAAAATAATCTATCTACTTTTACATTCCGCAACCGTTATAGGTATTTTGTTTATTTTAAACTCCAATTGATACAATACTTCTTTAGAGAACAAAATTAATATAAAAATATTTCTGCCAAATTGGCAGATTGGATGACAAGTAACCATGATGTTTAACGGATAGCCCGATTGGTGGCGTAGGTTTTATTTTTTATTACTATTAGACTGGTTCTTTGATGAGCGCAAATTTAAATAAATTAAATGAGAAAAGTATTAATCACTGATCTTTTTCTGCAGCTTCGAATCCAATTGATTGGGCTGATTAGTCGCAATGCTAGACTATAATTTGCTTCTACGAAGATCAACGTTAAAAATAACTCAACCTAGTCACCGGCAACACAAAATATTTAGAGTTTATTCTAGCATTAAGTCATGATTATGACAAAAAGGAATACAATTGATAAAGATCAAAGAAACTTATTCCAAGTATTGCTGCTGTGTAGGTACATATATAGAGTAAAAATATTTAACGTCCAAATAAAAACTACTTTTGGGACGTTTTATGAAAATAATTTCGAAAACTTAGATTTCATTGAATTCTTAACCAGTTGTTTGGATATTTAGACCACAATTAGCGCTTCATAATAAACAAATCTTTGTAACCGCGTTCCAATTACGGCCAGCGTGGTCGCATGCGGTGTTGATCAAAACGATGAATATCCACAAATTAAGGGGAACCTTAATGCGTTGAAAGTGCATTGATGCTATTAGCGTGCTCGCAATATTTTTTAAGGACGAGGCGTACCTTTAATTATTTCGATTTTTAGGCTAAATCAATTAAGGGAAGAAGAATGTACGCGCCGCGATAACTAACAAGTTTCGCTTACATCCATCCCAAAAGAAAAAAAGGGGAGAAAGAGAAATATGCGAAGATTTATTAAAGTCGCGAGTTTCAAAAATTTAAAAAAAAAAGAAAAACATAATCCGCGAATATTCGTTCGTCTTTCTGCCGTCGTCTCATCCGGGTGAGCTTCCAGTGTACCGTTAGCCACACGCTCCCCATGGCGACTGCTTCATATTAACATTCAATCTCTCAAGCGTGACCCAAATACTTCCCTGCAGTCAATTCTCTCCACCACAGTCCTAATCCCGAAAAACAATTGCAAAAACGAGATGCATTTTTTTCTCTATGAATATATATGATCCTGAGATTCGTAAGACCTAGTAGATACGTCATTTTGTTCCACTGCCATTAATAGAGATTAAACTGATCTCGCTGATAGCACACACTGCCGTCAGAGTTAAAACTAATAAAGTTAGGACTCTCTCACCATACTTAGTTCCCTCTTTATTTCCGAGAACTCATTTGTTTTAAATGGCATGAAAAACGCCACGGAATATATTTGAAGCTCATATCACCAATAGGTCTGAGGAAATTTTATTCGAAGATAATGTATCTCCGTCTACCATTAATCTAAAACCATACAAGGAATAATAATTATTCATCTTCTTCGTAAAGTAAATAGGAAAGCGTTATTTTGCATTCAATAATAGCTGGAAATATCGTAAATAAATCAGCAATTCCCCTGAACAAATGTACGAATTCCTCGCTTACGACTGTTCTTGATATCATCACCTATGTATGAGTGATAAAATTACCTCTGACATACCTATTCATTTCTATACGGAAATTTTATCAAGCTATTTTTTTACTGCCTGTTTTTCCAAATATTTTTAGCACCTGTTGCCTTACTTAAGTCTCACGACAGCGAGATAGAATTTTTTATTTGTGAATGAAAAACTGCTCAAAGTTTAGACGAGAACTGAGGAAATGACAACGTCTATCTGCAATAGACCTCTTCTTTTCAAGCATATTTTTATATAATCATGCAAGACATCATTTCTACAAAATAGGACACCTCTTCCATAGAGTAATATACTTACTCTATTCCTCTTCTTTCAAACTTTTTGAATAACTCCATTCGATTACTCTCTATTCTTTAGAAAATAAACGCAGAACGCTAGTCGTTATAAAACGTATCTATCCTAAGTGACAACAAGCTAATGACACATTTGCATTTTACCTTTTTGAAAAAACCAAAAGTTTATGAAAATGATTCATTGCATACGTACCAATAAGATTGAAGTACAACTTCATTTTATTATTTTTAAATGACATTATTTATTAATTTTATTAGTGAAATTTCAGCTTTAAATTTAGATTAGACGTGCATTATTTTTTCTCATTCTCGCACCTATTTTATGAGAAGATTCTCCTGATAACTCTATCCACCATTCCACTCCGTTGACATTTTTGGATGATGTCCATTTCTGAGATTTCAGCTTTAAATTTAGATTGGACATGCATTATTTTTATCTCACTCTAGTAACTTGTCGTATGAGAAGATTCCCCAGATAGTTCTCTATGCTACCGCTGGAACCCCTGTTGATATTACTCAGGTTCACATAACCGCGTCGTTAGAAGGCCATTCTCGCGAAACAAAACTAACGTCGCCGAAAAACACACACACTACCTCGGGCGATATCCAAGCAAACGAGAAACTTCCACCTTGTTTCAATACGCGCTTCAACATGGATGGAAAGAACCCGAAAGTTAAGGGAAGCGAAACGAACATTCGAACTTCGCATTTGGATATAAATAAACTGGTCACGTGCTCGCGGTGGAACTCATTAGGTTTTCCCGTCTCTCGCCAGAGGTCACGTTGCGGTGCAATCAAAAGAGACGGCGGGAGAGAGAGGGCATGAGAAAAAGACAAGTACAGAGAGAGACAGTACAAGCCAGAGGGAAAAAGAGAGAGGGATGGGTAAAATTTTTAAATAAGAGTGTGTCAGTCAAAATGATAGGTGGTGGTGGTGTGGAGTCGCTCAATTTTTTTTGTCCACCCTCCCCGAAAAAAGAAACTTCACCCACGCCCTATTACTCTCACGTCCTGCAGCCTCCAATTCTCATCCCTCCCCACTCTCAGACGCAATTCACATCCGAACGTATCCTTATTTTTTTATTTCAATTTTCCAAACTCCTCCCCCTTCCATCCTCGAGCGTTCTTTTCCCGCAATTACAACCACTCCTCGCTTGTCCGTCTTGCTTCCCTTCCCCTCCTCTCCTGGGTCATTACTCGTCCTCCTCCTTCCCTCTCCCTCTCTCTTTTCCATCGCTCTTTCCTCGTCTTTCAATTTATTTATCCCACATTTTCTCCTCTTCCTCCTCCAGAAAATCCGCGACATCGCCGCTATTTCTAGACCGAATTTTCCAAAATCTTAAGAGCCCAAAAGAAGACTTGCTTTGTTACTATTAAGGCTTACTTTACTTTTATTAATGACTTACCGCTGTGATTATCCAAGCTATTATTATGCTCTTTTTATATTATGTAGATAATTAGAAAATTTAGCGATATCAAGGAGAACAATGTGTAAACCAACTGATTAAATTTCATAATATAATGACGGCTCTAAGGTAACACCTTTAAAAATTTCATTCCCTCTATCTCTCTATCACCCTTTCCTCGTCTTCCAATTTTTTATCCCACATTGCCCCCTCTTCTATCTTCCTCCTCCGTAAATTGCGCGCCATCGTCTCTACTTCCCGCCGAATTTTCCAAAATCTTAATAGCCTGTTAGAAACCTTATTTCATTATTGTAGTCTAACCCGGGCTGTCCATCGGATGAATGTTTCCTTCGATGCTTAGGTTTTGAAAACCGAGTCGGTTTTACTAAATTCTTTCATAAGAAGTTACGTAGTAATGAATTTCCGAATTTCTATTCGCTAAATTGGTGATGATAAAAGGTTTCAGACGAGGATAAAAGACATCATCTGCTGGGAAACGACGAGATCATATATAGCTGTGTTACTATTATGACTTACCACTGTGATCATCTAAGCACTTTCTTTCTATTGATATATAGTTAGAGAATATAGGTACACTAAGTTGGACCATATATAGACCAACAGATTAGATTTCAATTATTCCACTAAAATAACATCTAAAACTATTTACTCGTCCCACTCTCTCTATTTCTCTCTGTCTCTTAACCATTTCTCTTCCCTCAGTGTCGTAGCCAGGAATTTCGTTGGTGGGTGGTCCAAAATTCGGGGGGAAAAATTTTGAAATAGGGGTACTAAGTAATGGGTTTTAAAATAATTTTAACACTCTTCACAATCGAAAAAACTTAATTTCTTAAAGAAATATTTAATACATTCAAGATTTCCCAATATCTTGTTTCCTTTTATGTAGGAAAATCATTGTATTTTTATATTTCTGAGGGATTCGGAACCCCCCTTGGCCACGCCACTGTATTTCCTCGCCCTCCAATTTCTTTATCTCTCTCTCTCCGCACATTCGTCCTTAAATTCCGCGCCATTTCCATTTTCCGCAGACCGAATTTTCCAAAACCTTACGCGCGTTAATTTTTTCGCACTTCATCCCCACCCTGAGCGGGCATCTGTCTTCATTTGCCATTCCCATCCATGATCATGTTTTATTCCTTTCCCCTCCGCATTCATCTCGCACCACGATGAAAACTCATTTTTAGCACTTAAAACGAGAAATTATTTTCAATCTACGTCATAAGCGCTCGTCAGGAGCGGAGCTGATTATCTTAATATAAAAAAAACTCGAATTTTTCATGTGTTACAGTACTAAAAAAATTCTTTCTGCAAGAGTAATTGTCCTGGGACTATCTCTGAATTGCTCCAATTTATTTAATTGGGAGAACTTAAGGGCTCACATGTCTAGTAATTCCGATTAATGAGTCGACAGTAAAACAGAATATTGTTTTGATTTTATTAATTTTACTAAAGCATCCACTCTGACGCCTTGTTGTAATGATTTGTCGGCCGTGATTGTGTTGAGACGTAATCAGTCACTGTAATTAGAATTCATTTGCTTTTTACTCCACGAATTGCTTGATTTTCCCCACAGTCTATCCAATAATAGAATTTCTGGCTAATTAAAATACTTCCTGCGCCAATTCACCGATTGATTAGGCTTTTAAAAGACTTGTTTTGTTACTTTGATAGCTTACTACTGTGATTAACCAGGCTCTTTGATTTCATGGCAGGTAATTAGAAACTTCAGCGATACCAAGGCGTACAGTATGTAAATCAGTTGATTAGGTTGAAAATGTAAAAACTCCCCTAAAATAACTCCAACAAATATTTACCAAGCCATTAAAAACAGATATTTTAACAGATAAAATTTACTTAGAAAATCAAGCCCTATAACGACAGCAAAAAATGATATTCAATAGTTAACTCGACTCTTAATCATTATATATGAGTGGGTGAGAAGCTAAGGGTACAAAAGATTTTTGTTTTTATACAGAGTTAGGAACAGAAATTAGCTATAGAAAACAAACGAGATCAATTAGATACATAGTAGTGCATTTTAATTTCCACTCGATGTCAGCATAGAGCAGAGACTCACTTGTATCCCTTGGCAACCAAGTTTTTGTGTATTTCTTCTCACAAGTAACTTTTCCTAACTCTGTTGAGAAAAAACATCACTTGTACCCCTTGGCTTAGCTAATAGTAAACCGGAAATTCGTTTTGTGAAACTTCTTATCAAAATCAGTGGAAAATGTGAAAGAATACTGGATAAAATTAACATAGTGAAATACTAAAAAGTCAAAGAAAAGAATTCTTTTATTCAGTAAAATTTAAAGTATTCAAACACCTAGTATATGAATTGCCAGTGATTAGGTCTCGAATTTTTTTTTTTGAGAGACCATACTTTAAAGGAACTAATATGCCACTAGTATGTGTGCACGGAGAAAACAACTTTGGGTGTTACAATTAAACGCTATCCAGTCCGCCCCCTCTATGGCAATTATTGGACACTGCCACGTAATCCGAGGTATTTTGGTAGATTGTCTAAACGCTTTGCGCTGCCCCTCTAGCTTATTCTAGTCACATCGCCCAGAGTATCTCCAACAAATAACATGGAACGCGTCTAGTCAACCCTGTTCAGAAGTCATCACTACTCATATTCTGTCGGTATGCTTGAAGCTCTACGTACATAGTTACCGAAGCTCTGCCAGTTAGTGCGTAAGAGCAGGGCGCGTGTGGTGCGCACTTTCAACCTCAGTCTCGTTCAATTCAACTTCGTTTCTCGCAGCCGGCGAACTTCCTCCAGTAATGGACTCAGACGTTGAAAACATTTTAAAGAAATGGGGGTGTTCTCACCTCATCGCACTTTTCAAAGGTTAGTGTAGCATTTTTCTTTAAATCATGACGTTTCTTGTGCTGTGGTTCTACTTACGTAATATCGCACAGCGTACACGGAAAATAAGATTTCATTGAAACGAACAAACTGGTGTGATAGGGAGTATTTTTGTTAAATATTCTTAAATTTTGGAGTTAATTATTAAGCACTTGATTTATTTTATCAAACGCTTTTGATAGATTTCATCGAACTTTTTGATATTTCATAATTTAGTCAATTGTTACAGTTAATATTGCAGGCGTTTTTTTCTATCAATATACATATACATATTGATAGAAAAAAGCCTGCAAATTAAGTTTTATTACGCATCTACGATTGATATTGATATACAACTACGTAAATTAACTGGGTGCATTTAGTAATCCTCTTAAACTTACAAATGGAGACTGTAGTCACATTTTATTCACATTTCAAAACAAAGATTCATTATTTACAATAATAATATATTGCGGCGTTTTTGTAAATATTTATTATGGTAACCGATTTAGACTAGTTGTTAGAGACCGTTGTTACAACGCGGGGGGGGGGGGCACGTTCAATCCTTCTTGCAGGCGTATTTTTCTCCTCTTTACTGTATTTGTTTTGCAGAAACTTACATTTAACACCTAATTTATGGTTTTAATTTAATTTTAATTTGATTTAAATTTAATTATCAAGTTTTAACCATTGTACTTCTTTGAAGGAGCAGAAATCGACAAAGTAGCCTTTCAGCTACTAGATGAGATACTCTACAAAGATTACTGACGCCAGGCCAGTTTCTAAAATTTTGCAAGGCATTCCGTGCTAACATCGACTCTGTGCGAGACGAGCCTCCTTTGAACAAGAAGCCAAGGAAAGACTGTTTGTCCTAATTAGTTATGTTTGGTAATTGTCGTATTATTATTTCTTGATGATCTTGAAATTGGAATTTGTTTTAGGCTCTCATAGTGGACTATTCAAACTAGGAGCAGTTTATCTGTATTGTCCATGTCTCCCCTCTGAATTTATGTCTAGTTTAGAGTTCTGACTATGTTTTTCCATTCTAATTACTGGAAGCCCGATAATCCTTTTTTTGATTCTTCAGCAACCATATTATTTCTGGTAAGTTCATTGAAGGGTTAAATTTTCTTAGTTATCAAGGTATTTTTGTTGTGACAGAGCATGGAAATGTTCAAGTGTATTTTGCATTGGGATCGATTATTGGTGACAATCTTGGTTTTAATTGTATTCTTGGATTTATAGAGAGCTTTAGTGCTACTTATATCTGTCAAATTTTTAAACTTACTAAATCTGAGTCCTGCTCATGCACTGAAGAAAAAAAGGAACTATTGAGAACTGTTGAAACCTACAATGCTGATGTTGAAGTGCGTAACTGTTCTCTTACTGGAATGATGGAAAAATGTATATGGAATAAGGTAGAAGGGTTCAACGTACTAGAAGGGGGAAGCCTCGACTTGATGCATGATATCTTAGAAGTCGTCATAGTCATAGTTTTAGTTAGTTATGTTAGTCATAGTTTGTAGCCAAATATGGCCTTATAAATATTATGCCAGACTTAATTTCCAAGAAATATTGCACCTTAGATCAGCTTAGCTTTAGAATTATTATTTTTAAATATGGAGATACGGTTTCTAATAAACCTGTCGCTATTGCTGAAGAGGAACTATGTAGTGGGGCTATTAGAATATCAGCCAGTGAAATGATCAATTTCGTCTTATGCCTTGCCCCTATGATAGGAAATTTAGTACCTGAAGACGACCCATCTAGGAGACTTTTCTTAATGTTACGTGATATTGTTGAAATCCTGTGTTGTACATCAATTCAAGTTGAGTTAATCGATCAGTTTCATTACCTTATTGTTCAACATCATTCTCTATACATATATTAGGTTATTTGGTAATTCCTTTAAACCCAAGTTTCGCTTCATGCTTCATTACTGCTGTGTTCTAACTGCGGACCACTAATTCATACGTGGTGTATGCGCTTTGAAAGAAGGCATAGAATGTTACAACGAAATGCTACTGTTATTTCTAGTCGTATCGACACTCCAATGTCTATTTGTATTAAAACTTGGTTAAGTTTAGCCTACCGCTTTCTATCTCAAAAAGGATTTCATAAAAGGATAACTTTCAGTTCAAACTGCAATGTCATTCAAGCAGATAAAATGCATTGTTTTCCTATAGTTAAGAGTAAGATGCCAAATTTTTTCCAAGGTTTGTGTAGAGCATCCACAAATGTCATTTTAAACGGTATCAAATTTAAAGACAATTCTTGTACTGTGGTGGGTGCCAATGAGTTAGGATCTCCCAATTTTGGAAATGTAAAATTAAATTATAGTCGATACTTCTAATGAAGTCTCCTTTTTTATCCTCAACTTACTACAATATCATGGAGTTATCATCTGTCATCATTTTGTGTTGATTTAACTGAAAACGTTTCATGCTTTGAATACAAAATGTTAAGTTGTCCGTTTTCACGAATACTTGAGAATGAACAAAATATTGTTGTATGTACTAAAGATATTTAATAAATAAACTTCATGCGAAAAAAAGGTCCAGTTATTGTCTACCTTATTTATGGGGAAATAAATTAATCAAAATACCAGCTTGTACGTTAACTTTTAAACCAACCGCAAGGGGGTTAAAAAAAGACAAATTAGTAAAGCATTTGACCAATTTAATTAAAAAATTTGAAAAAGGCTAATTAAACAATTTAGTCAAATTAATCAAATTATGTAAAGGGAGTGCCTATTCTTTTATTATCAAGGTGACTAAACCCTCTATCAATATCCTTGGTTTTACCCAAACTCCATCACAGATGGTAGTTGAGATTATGGATCTGGTCGTGTTTGACTAATAGCACTGACTCAATTCAGACATTATGATGAAGTTTCATTTAGTCATATTATTTAGATTGTTCCTGTGCAACAATTGCATCATTTTGTCACCCGAAGGAAAGACTTTGGTGGGAGTATCTAAACTGGTGTGACTGGACTTTTCTGTTGAATTCACTGAAAAGTTCAGTCGGCCCCTTACCGATTAAAGTATTTGGTCGTGAGGGCCGAACGTTTAGGCGTACCGCCTGAACATTTTTCTCTGTGTGGTCTTCTCAGCCTCATGGGAAATCATATGAACATAGGAGCTTTGTTGTTATCTAGATTACCATGACAATACCAAATAAGGAGAAAAAAAGGAATAAATATACTATAAAAAAATGATAAATGCTGGAGAATACAAGGCAGGCGTAATCTGCCCATGCCTATTGGATAGCGGTATGAACATAGGTATTTTTTTATATTCTAGTTTGCCATGCCACTCACTAAGAACTCGTGTAATGTGGAGAATTGTTTTAATGAGTAAATGAGAGAGAAACCAAGGTATGCCTGATCTGTTCACGTGAGTGGTAAGAGTATTAACTCGGGCGGTCTCGTTGAGGAAACTTAAACTGGATTAAATTGACAAGTGGGATATCAAGGATGATAACTGGTTGCTAAGATGGTCGACCTCACGACATTCCGTGACCAATTCGGTGTTTTCCACCTTGTGCCCCCTATTGAGCCACCGGCAGCTACTCGGAATATCTGCCACCTCCCTAACCCAGAGACAAATCCCGAGTGACTGCTACACACGCACAAAAATCGTACCAGCGGCGTTTTCTCCGCCAAGAACGCATCAAAATACTTCCAATAAATTCATTTACAACCATTTTGCACGAAACGCTACCCTCGCATCGGCCAATTATAAAACTGTGACGAAGTTTGAGGCTCGGCCTTCTTCTTTGACGTACAGGACATTTGCAGCTCGCAAAATATCCACTCCACCAACTGTGACACCGCCCTGCAACATTAATATTCCCACTCAAAACGAAGTTCATGCAGAGAGCTAAATCTATCCGCTCTAATGCGATCCACTGGGGCCCTCAAATATGCTTTACGGGATTACGGTCGCAAAGCACGGGTGGAGAGCCATGAATACGCTTCCTGGGCTATGAAAATGACCTACGTCAATAGCGTTGACTACGTTTACTCATCAATTCCTTAAAGGGGACATGTCATTGTGCTAGTAGTCAAGCTGAAGGTTATTTAAATCTTGCGCACGTCCGAAGAAGATAAAAATTTGACAAAAAGGAGAGTACCTTTGCATTAATTCGTTTCAGATCCTTTGATACAAACTTCCTATTCCATGAAATTTGTTTTAGATGCCTTTGGATTCCGCAGCGAGCGCACGATGACCGCTGGACGCTAGTTAATATCGTAGAAGGAATAACTTATTTCTATAAACTTAATGCCCTGTTATAGAAATCGAATTCAAAGCTGCTTCCAGTTTTTCCTCCTCAGTAAGATAAACAACCCAATTATCTTCCGGTTAATCTTAAATGATTGCTGAAACCTTTCAACAACAAGGGTATTTGTGGTCTAAAAAAGTATAGTCAACAGCTATGTAAAAGCGTAATCAAGGACATGCAAGGTGAAGTGTCACAATCAGACTTACTCTCCAATTTAAAGAGCAATGAGAATTAGAAGTAAGAATAAAATTGAGGAAGGTGGGAATTCTATTGAGTAAAAATTAAATACCGTCAGGTTCTTTAGCCGTTGGAGATGACGCAGCAGAATGAAGTCCAATTAGCATTATCCATCGCGAATAAAAAGCCTGCTGTCCATTTTTACTAGAAAGAAGGAGGATAAACAACAAAGTAATACATAAGTATTGAGAAATTTCCTTAGGTTTCTAGTGATTCTCGACAAAATTATAATCATAATACCAGCAATTATTGCCGGCAACACTTCGAGAATAGCACAATGTGATAGAGCGTATTCATTTCCTCAGATGTATGATGTCAATGAGAAATTAGTAGTAGACGAATAAAAAATGAGGAAATCATATAAATTGATGTATATCCTTAACATGAAAGCCATTTCAGAGTGAATATTTTAAATTTTACTGCCATTATTAACCCTTATGTTTCAATGAAGTAAATTTACGGTGAAAATTCATTTCATTAAACATCACTTAAATATCTCCGACGGACACACAGACATGTAATAACAAATACGGGTATGCATTTCTTTATATGCAATACAACATAGGTCGTTGAAATAGTGTACGATGTGTGAAATTACAGTTAGCAAAAACGATAGAAAAGTTAATACCTTTGCGGATAGATATAATTACGTTACAAAATGAATGGAAAATTTTACATCATTAATGCGTATCGCTTTAAACGGCATTAATATTTCAAAATACCGGGATGCATGGAGAGAGCATTTACTTTTCATTTCAATGCACAGTGAATGAACCCAAACATTTTCTATTTACTGAATAAGCGCAAGCATTGAATGGATGGGCAAAATAATGAAGAGTATATTAACTATTATCCACAATCATTAAAATACTATGAGCATTGAATCACATGTGTCAACCGAAATCATTGACAACTATTTATATTGCCCATTTTTTTACTCTGCAACGAAAGTAACGTTAGCATGAACGGAAAAAAAACTTAAAATTTTATTTTAAGTTTAATATATTAACATATCTGTACATCTTGCTTTTAGTGCATATTTCGGACTTTACGCTCACGATTTCATGTCACTCTTCCTTTCTTCAAATTTGCTGATATTTTTGCGTTTGAGGAAGTGAAAATAAAGCCTTTTCTATGCTTAAGTAGAGGAAAAACTGAATTATAAAGTATTGAAATTGATGGCTAATGGTGAAAATCCCGGAATACAATGCCGACTTAACGATGAGATACTTCGCTCCATAAGACAAAAAAGAGCATAGAGTAATTTACAGGTTTTCGAGCTGTCTCTATAAACAGTGGAAATGCAGCATGCAGAAAATCGTAATTGAGGCAATACGCGAGCACGTGACCTCCAAACCAGTCGGACCAAAGGACACGTCATTCTATCCTATTAAAATTTCGGGTGGAAAAGCGGGCTTTGGCAGAGGAGGACCTGCCGCCCGCGAGGTGGCGGTGAAAGAGGGACTTGGAGGCACCCAGAGCGCGGGAGCCAAGACCCTCGACCGAGGCGCGGGCGGTGGGAAGGCCGAGAGACAAAAGAACGCGCGGTCACGAGCGAAGGGCACGCACGTGGACGTCGCGAGTGCCGTCAGGGAGTGGAAGAGCGGCCAGCAGGGAGTGTGGGGAAAGAAGATGAGTAGTGTTTCGTTCACATAATGCGTCTGAGGATGCGCGTACTTAGGCGATAAAGTCGAAAGCGCAGTATGCTCTTGCGCGATAAATTCGTTGCTTAAAACGGTAATAAGACATCAGAGCTAACATAAAAATAGCTACTTTCCGCTGTCTCGCATATTCCAGGATTAAAATTTCAGAATTTCAAAATTAAATCTCAAATCACGTGATGGGGGTCTCATTTCCTGAATACGATGTTATCGATTGAGTTCATGTTATATATTTCTACATGAAATTTCGCTTCCAAAACTAATAAAGATTGACAGGAATCCATTCTTTACATTCCATTTAATAGCGAAAGATTGTTCACTTAAAACTTATGCTAAAAGCTTAAAATTCAAAGTGTATTAGTTGCTTCTCAAAGTTTAAATTTTACCCAGAATTTTATCAGATACAAATTTTTTAAATTTAGATACAAGCTAATGTTGACAACATTTTATTGCGAGCATTTTTTTGAACGGGTAGGTAATAAGAAACAAAAAGTAGACAATAACAACTGTTCGAGAAGGGAGTGCACGTCCTATGAAGTTTCCACCTCAAAGAGCTCAAATGGGTTTCAGTGAAACAGTGTTACGAGGGTGGGTTGAGGATTGAGAGCAAGTATTACGAGGGTGGTTCCAATGGGACCAAGGGTGAGGAAGTTCTTGCAACCACACCAATTATAGTTCCGCCTATCACGGGAAGAAAATAAAGGAAATAGGCAGCGAAACATTAATGTCAATATTTGAAATGTCATTTTATTCTCGCACCATGAATGATAGCAACGGTGTCGCTATTTATAAAATTAATGGAGTCATCCGCTACGACGGCTCATTGCATGTTATTATTTTTCGACTGCTCTAACCTTTACTTGAATTACTAACCGTTGTATAGTTTTGCATTTTCATGAATCAAGACGTTTATTTTGTTATTGTGCGCAATATTTTTACGACCGTGAGGTGTGAATGTGGGGGTCCTCTTGCATGCTGGTGATTGATCACCCCCTACCAGAAACCATAGAGTTGACTCGCAGGGTATAATGTAGGTGCAGGTGTAGTTACCTTCGCTAGTTTTCCCTTCGCATGAAAATGGATGTATATTTTGTTATTATGCGTCGTATTTTTATGACCGTGTGGTGTGGATGTGGGGGTCCTCTTTCACGCCTCATTCTGGGGATTAATACCAAACACCCCTTACCTAACACCCAGGAGGTGACAGGCAGGGTATTATGTAGATGTATTTACTTTCGTTGCGTGAACGGGTCACAAGAATTTAGAGGGGGTGGGATGGTAAAGAAGGCTAGAAGGGGAGTAACTTGAAGAGGTTGGCTGGAAGTAAGAGTTTTTTCGAGTGCCGACGGAGAGGAAAGGTTGTGCGGGAGTTAGAAGGCAGGCGGCAGAGGGAGCGGCTGAGGAGGACTCGCGAGGAAGCTGCGCTTCAAGAGAAGAGGAGGGGGAAGTCGAGTGGCGAGAGCAGAGGAGGGATGGGAGGGGCGGCGAGTAAAGGTCGAGGCCCCGGCGGGTGAAGTGAGGGAGGATTGAGATCACGGAAGAAAAGAGCGAGGCGAAGGTGCAGGGCTGAGGAGGGAGGGAGGTGGGTGCTACTGCACCCCTATAAGGTGATGATGCGAGAAATGATGGTGGCCTTGCACAAATCTAAATCACAAATCCTCAGTAAAGTGCTTAAGTTATCACTCTCCGAGAGCAATGTAATCAATTTGTCTTGGGGGAATGAAGTGAATATCCTCCGTTTCTCTTCCTAGAATAGCCAAACGTGGTCGCACTTATACACTTTTACTGCCATAATGTATTCAATTTTCTTGGCTTGGACTGATCTTTAACACTCTGATTGTAAAATATGGCAACGTATTCAATATTTTAAGTTTGTGAAAAAAGTTTTTTTTCCTCCAAAATTAACGTGACTTTCTTTACTTTCCATGCCAGTTTCTTCTCTTTTTAGTTTCGTTCGCCTCTTCCCAGCCAAACTCCTCCCTCGCCTTGACTTCACATCCTCGTCCTAACCACCAGCCTTATTATAGTTATTTAGTAGTTGTAATTAAATGGAATATCCATCAGTCCTCCTTAATCTCCAACCCCTGGTCAGGGCGTCACATGGTAGCCGATTATCCTTTTCATCCAATCGCTATAATGTCATAATTGGTGAATCCTGTCCCGCACGTCCCCGGACCTACAACAGTAAATTGAAAATGCTCTACCCCTCGTATGTGCATGCCTCCGCTCACTTAGCCCTTCCTTCGCTTCGCCAAGTCAGATAAATAATTGTTTTGTCGCACCTGGAGTGGTGTGATGGTCACACAGGGGTATGAGGAGTATGAAATATCTCTCATTTAAATCGGAAAAATTGGGGAAAGTAGAAGAATCACTCCCTCGGTAATACCAACTCCAAGAATTACGAGCATTCAGTGTATATTCTAAAATTCCTTTCCCTGAGCCCCTTGCACTTTGAGTAATACTTTTGGTGAGTCCAAAGGCTTACCCAGGGTTTGAATCCGGAATCCTTTGATAACCAACGGTCTGCCCACAAGACTAACACGCTCCATGAAAATGTACATCTGAAATAATTTTTTCAATGTGTTCTGAGCCTAAAGATTTTCTATACAATCGCATTTACTGCATTAAAATTACATATAACCCTTTTAGTGCTATCCTTCTTCCCGGGGTACAGTCGAAAAATGCGGAGGGTATTTTATTAAAATGTAACAACTAGGAAAAATAAATATTATATATATGTAGTTAATTTTTTAGATATCTTTGAGCGGTTTTTCTTAATCAATGAGATTAAATTGGGCAATAATCACAACATTTTTATACGTTTTCTGATGTATAAGTTTTTTTATTTCAGTGTCCTCAAATTTAACAACAATAACGTATAAGCCGATATATCGGCGCGCCGCACTAAAAGGGTTTAAAATATTTACGTACTTCTAATCGATGCTTAAAACCCCAAGACACTCTTATATTATGAATCAAGTCCCGCCCCCTTAGGTACTCCTATATTTTGGATCAAGTAAAGTAAAATGATGCTCTCAATTTGTTCTGACCTCAAAAATATCCTTTTCAATCGCATGTACTGAATAACTAAACAACACATGGTAATTCACACACTTAAAACCTATAACAACACTACCTCTATAAATATATTACGTATTTTTAATCAATGGTTACAACCCCAAAACCTCCCCCTGGACAGTTCCAAACCATGGAACAAGTAAGATTAAGTATGTAATCTGAAATGACGTTTTGAATGCCTTCTGAGCCTAAAAGTTCTCTTTGTAATTGAATATACAGATTCACAGTTTTATATTTTTTTAATGTACGTATTTTTAATCAATAGCTAAAACCCCAGGAACCCCCGGATACTCCTATCTTATGGATTAAATAAGATGGATCTGCGGTATGGGAGAGACACCGCTACGTTGGGAAGTGGGGAGTGGAAGCGCAAGACACGAGACTCGCGAGTCAAGAAAGGGACGAGTTAAAAGAAGTGTACGAGGGAGAGGGCTGAAAGACGTCGGGAAGAAAGTAGAGAGGAGTTGGACGGGATGATGAAGGAGGAGTAAGTGCACGTAAAGGGGGGCTGTGGGGTTGTGGGGGGGTGAGAAAGAAAGACTGAGGGTTAAGTGGGCCCTGGCGAGGGGGTAAGGAAGGGTTATAAGGGTGGGAAGAGCGAAGAGAAAAAGAGGAGAGTGGGGAGGGAATGGTCGGCGGAGGCTCTTAGGGCAAATCGAATGGCCTAATTGGAGGACCTCGGGTGTTCCGTGCGGATAACGAAGTTAAGACGAACGGAATGGCTCGGGGAACGACGAAGAGTCAGGTCGTTTAAAAAATTGTTCCGCCCTCGTCCCCTTTTTCTCTCCCTCTATTCTTTCCTTCACCCCAGGAGCGGTATCTCACACCCGCTCTCCCTCCCACGCGCCTTCTTGTCTGCGGTAATTAAAATCAATTTCAGAGGTGCCCGCCCGATACACCCCCGCGCATTGCAAATGGGAGAAGATTGATCAGGGTGAGTGCAATAATAATCTCGAGGAGAAGTGCATTTGGTGGAATTGCCTCTTCAAAGCTGAAATGGTGAATGGGCGCCAAGAGTTTTCAGGGAAATGATTCGGCGGCAATTAGCCCATCGTGATTAAAATTGATCACATAGGGTGCAAAGAAGTGAATACCAACTTCTTACGGATATTTCCGAAAGAATATTTCATTCTCCATATACGTCCAAAGAGAGGATGTTAAAATGGGTGAAATCATAGAGCAATTAAATTTCTATTCAATAACTAGCTGACCCGGCGAACTTCGTACCGCCTAACAATCAATGAACTTACAGTTTACTTACACCAGTTATAAATCAAGAGCGGCTGTATCGTTTTTAATCAAGTTTAATTTATTATAATAAAATAAGGATACAAATTCAATAAAACTACGTAAATGAGTACCAAAATTGCTTGTCAGAAAGATATTTTCTTTTTTGAATGTACACATGGTGGATCGAAGCACGTTTACGCGGATCTTTTTCAATAAATTTTCTTACGTTTTAGCTTAAGAAATTTTGGGCATTGTGGTTTAATGAAGCAGTTCATGAAATAAAAATTATACGCATTCAGTTGTTGGCTATTAGCGCTATTAGCTGTAAAAAATGTTTTTAGGTCCAAGTCTGTTGCATACACTTGGCCCATTCAGGGGGCAGGTTGACACAACCCCAGACCGACACTTAACTGATGCTCAAAATCGTGAAAGAAAAGCCCCTATGAAGCAGCATTCCCATTAAATGACTTAAGGCGCGCCAGTTTTAGTATCTCTGTTTGGAAAAAATGCAATGCGTAAACGTACTGCATGCGTAAACGCACCACGGTGAGCCCTACACATTCGGGTTTAATGTCTTGCGTCAAGCACCTTCTGATAAACAACACTTTTGGCTTTGTTATCAGGCGCAAGATGAAGCGGATGAAGCTAATTAAATATAGCGAAGCAAAGCAGTGACGCAGCGAGGGGAGGTTTTGGGGATAAACCCCCCCCCCCCAAGAGCTTAAGAGAGTGTTTTATGAAAGATTTTGTTATTAATATTAGGGGGACGGATGACTAACAAACAAAACATATTTAACTAATCACACAGTCGCAAAACCCACTATTTTGAACCATTTATCTTAAAAAAATGTCTGGGGGAAGTGCCCCCACACTTCCCGCTTACCTTAGCGAGTTTTCTATACCCTACAGACCCGTAGTATTAGCTGCGCCCAAAACCCCCTATCCTAGCTACGCACTTGAGGTGAAGGAAGAAATACAGAGGATGGTTTATCGACTCGTGAACATAGCACGTTAAATTGACCATGAGAAAATCATGGGTTTTCATTAGCACATGAGCACAAACAACACAAAAACTGAAAGACTGACCATGCGATTTTTAATCGTTATCACGAATGTAACACGAATTGGAAATTGAATACGTTTAAGCTCATAAGGGCATATGAATTGAGATTATGGAATCTTCGGAATGAGGACTTCCTCACCTTTGAAATTCCTTTGAGTAAAGTTACGTGAATCACATTTATTACCAATTTTTTTAATCACCAAACACGTTCCGTTGGATAGCTATGGTTGGTTTATGCTTCGAAAGATCATGAACACAGAAACTACATTTTTTCTGTGAATCGTGCCTTGGTAAGCCAGGTACGTCCAAGGACTTAAAATATTCAGATAGGTAGTTGGTGATTTCGTCTTCGTTTGTAACACATTTAAAAGATTCGAACCAATGCAGAGTACGAACTATTTGAATTTACCTCGTTTTAGTCATCCACATCTTCGTTCTTGCTCGCTAAATAAACCATCTTTGATTCTTTTGGTGATCAATCATATTCTGGAACGCTTTGTTGATGAGCTCACCTTCCGCTGAAAATAATTTGCAATAATTCCAAGGAAATGAGTTAAAACTACTCGATTCGTCGACAGGAACACGGACATTACCGTTTGTCAACAATTGCTTGGAGATTTGTTTACAAACACGGTAGTGAAGTGTCAACTCGAGCTGGGCCACGGCTGGGCTTACAATTAGCTCGAATTAATTTTTTTTAATTTAATTTCAATTTAATTAATATTTTGAATATATGTAGTAATTAAAATGTTATTTTGTTATGAAATTCAGTCATTGAAGTGGTAAAAACAAAACAAATTATTTTATTTGTAGTTTTGAGCGACTTATCAATTGTTGTGTTACTATAACTCCTAAAAGCATGTCCATATGAAAGAGATGAATTTTTTTGTGAAATTATCCTTTTTTTAATGGCCTATATGTTAACCCCGCCTGAGACGAAACCAAAGAACCAAATCTCATTGACATCGGTGCAGCCGTTCTCGAGTTATAAGTGTTCTAACTAACACGATTTTCGACTTTCTTTTATTTTAGATTAGAAAACGTTTGTATGTGAAAAAGAAAAGGGCTGTTTTTAGGGTTTTCCCGGCAATTATTCGATTTTTTCTCGCCGTAAGAACCATCCTTGGACTTCAACGAACATTTAAAAAAAAGAATTGGCCAAATTGGTCCAGGCGTTGTTGAGTTATGCGCTTACCAACACATTTTGCGATTCATTTTTATATATAAGAAGATGAGGTCTACATATATTAACTTGTAAACTTATTTCACCTCGGTTGATTACATGCTAACTGTAATATTGGTTAGCATGGGAAGACCCTTTAGACGTTCCTCTTCGATCCGTCTCACAGCCTAATAGCTACAAGTGCTCAATGCTGAAGACATGAAAGTACGTTTGTAAGGCTATTATTAGGAATAACATCTCTAAACCAGAGCCTCCTTATTCCAATTGTGATTTACGGTGGTTTGAATAGCGAATTGACTATATAAGTTTTCCAGCGTTATAAATGAGGACTGCATTACCAATTGAAATTAATCATTTTTCTTCCGACTAGATTTCAAAGTATATTTCTATCATGCGTGGTTTCAAATCGTGCTTCAAACACTTTCCGATAAAATTTAAATCCACTAGATTAAATAATTCTTGAGCAAATCTAATTAGACATTTAAGCAAACAATTATTTTGTAGCCTTATATTCACAGCATATACTTACTCTCACGGACATTATTATGAAACTATGAAAGATCCGAGTTTCACTTTTCGTTTTGAAAATTTCAATTATCAAAGGTCCATGAACAGCCATAATATTTTCATGATTGATAAATTCCACACTGCAATTTTCATGGTCAAAGACTGTGCTTGCTTAAAATTATTGCTTCAAAGGTTTTCTTCTCTTAATTCATGTCATCAAAAGCTCAAATAAAATTTCCAAACACTTCACACTCAAACAACTATTAGGCCTCTCTGTAATGCAGTCACTCAAAGCGTTATTGTATTTTCCTAGGTTTTCAAAAAGTTAAGAAAAACATATTCATGCACGACGTGAGATTTTTCACTGCAGACTTTTCACTGCCAAGGCTGTTACGAAGTTGGCAGGTTACCAACTCCAATAACTCACCAGGCCAATCTTCCAGCCAAAAACTTTTTAGCGATTTAACTCTTACCCTAGTGGAACACTTGAGGCAAGCGCAAGCCTTAGTACGTATACCAAATTATGGTATTCTTATTTGGCGGAATATATTGCCACAAAACGCTTATTTTTTTCTGAAATATGGGCAAATTTTCTAATGGAATGAACTAAATGATTAATTTACTGTTGGTTTATCAACAAAAATGCGAAATTACTTCATGCATTTGAAATATGAATACAGAAACTCTATTACTAAACACCTAATACAAAATTACAAATCAATTATGACAAGGCCACAGTTCATGAATCTCATTCATTACCAAATGGAATTTCATGCAACCAGCATAACAAGGTGCGAATAGTTATTTTTCGTTTTAGATTGTGTGAGCAGAGTATGGCTGACCTTCAGCTACGAAACTGGTGGAAAATTGGATTCTTATGGATTGCTCTGTGGAAATTTCGGTGCTTATTTTAAATAGGCTATTGACTTCTGCCGTGCAGGATACTCCCGCAGGTTCATTTAAGGTTTATCGTGGTAGAGCGGCTAATAAGGATAGCAGCTAATAAGGATCAACCTTTGATCCTGGTATCAATTAACCCGGTATTTTCGCATCTATATAGCCTTCTTGACAATATCGATCTCGAATATTTTCTCCCTTGCTAAAATACGAACATTTTATCCATGGTAAAATGTCTTTCAGCGCTATTTTTGGCAAAGCCTGAGGTATAGTATGGTAGATTTTCATGTAGTATTTAGGAAGTATTCTTTCAGAATCCCCTCCCTAAATGGCTAATCCTCTGCAATTCACTTTAAGACCTATTCACTTTAATATATCGAAAAATCCTTTTTCCACGGAAAAAAATCTTTTTC
Organism: Ischnura elegans; assembly: GCF_921293095.1. Taxonomy (NCBI): domain Eukaryota; kingdom Metazoa; phylum Arthropoda; class Insecta; order Odonata; family Coenagrionidae; genus Ischnura; species Ischnura elegans. The sequence continues at coordinate 81,498,809 of NC_060249.1, read as the reverse complement.
ATCCTCGTCCTCCCTCACCCACCATTTTTTCCTTTAAAAATGTTTCCCACATACCCTCCCCGATAAGTAATCGCTCCATCCAAACCTTGTACCTCACCTCAAAGCACACCGGTCTCTCAGTATTCCGAAAGATATAGGACCAGAGAACTGCCGGATAATCGAAAACCCTGAATTACTCGAAATCACTAATAATGGCTCATTTAAACGGCAGAACCTATGTTTTATTGCATACATACATGCATGTAATGTATTTTATTATGCACTACATTAGTACATACACGAAATTGATGTGTTAACTTGAAGTAAAACTACAATAACTACTCCCCCCTCCCTTATCACCATTGGACAACCGTTCGTGCATGTCTCCCCGCTCATAATCAGTAAGCACTACTACCTTTATTTTCTGGGTAGGACTATGTTCACTGGCGAAGTAGACTAAATTACCGAGCTACGCGCTTGATCGAATAAAAACACCGGATTACTGCCAGGGCTGGAGAAATGAAGTGCCAGATTATACAGGGTAGGGAAAAATTGTGTCAATTTTAACCCTGGATAGCTGATGCCAGTAAGAACTAACGGTACTGATGAGGTTCGATAACCCACCATTTTAAAACTACAGAATCTTTGAGCCAAGCGCTCCAATTAGACGTGAGTTTTCCCTGTGGCTGGATGCTTGATACAACTCTTGACTTCAATTGCTTTGCTTGCCGGAGATCGCGATGTATCTAAGGTATCCGGCAACAAAGTAAACTCGAAACCAATCGAAGTGCTTGGCTCAAAGTTGCTGTAGTTTAAAATGCTGCATTTCGACCTAAGCATTAGTAATAATTTTGGTCTCAACTGGCAACAGCAATCAAGGGTTAAAATTTAAAGTATTAGTAATACTTAGTAAGGTAATAGTATCACAAAGCATTTCCAAAAACATTTTCACTTTGAAAATCCGGCCCGCAGGCATGAAATTGTATCTGAAGCCAGTGTCACAGATGTGTCTCCAGAGCGACGCCACACTGTGCCCATAGAAATCGGGAGGGATGACGGTCACCGCAAGAAAGCAACCGAGGCAAAGTAGGCCCCCGGCCAGGCTCCGGAAGGATCACGGAACTGTCCCCAGGCTATCGCGCTCTTCGGAGCCACACGGTTATGGCTTTATTAAACAATGACGAGGTAATCCGAGGCGGGAGGAGAGGGGACCGGATACCCGACGTGCTCCTGCGGCGGGAGCGGTGTCAGTGGCCGCGCGCTTGGAAGAGGGGTGTGGGGCGATATTGTGCCCTCATGCATTCATATAAGGCGATAATACGCTGCGATGAAGGGCGTGGTCGGGAAATCGCCCGAGAGGAGGCGGAGGGCGAGGAGATCAGAAAATACTGCAGGGCGAAGGAACAGTGAAAAGGCAGCCATTATGCTGGGAATTCGAAGGACGGGTAAGGATTAAGGCCCTTATTGTGAGTGGGAAGTTTCGTACTTCTCGTGGCCCCTGGAGCAAGGCTGTCGCCAGAAAACATTTCAGAGGGCTCACTTGAGGAAGATATACATTTTGGTTGGGTTCATTTGGAGAGGCTATGAGTAAGACTTTATATTTTTTTTAATTGGAGGTGGTTTGAACCTCTTTACTCCCATCTCGCTGCGGGTTTGGCCTAGAATGTACACCAACCCTATCATCGGACGGGGATGGTACCAGTTACACTAACAAGCAATCTTTCGCCAAGGCGAATATTAGACTGGGTTTGACTAGCAGGATGATGACCTCTTAAGTCCATACTGCGGCACAATAGATGGAGTTCGTACTTACCGACAAGGGGAGTATCACAAAATTGGGTCTCAGATTTCAATCAAACTTTGTAGTGCTGTATTCCATCGGGAGCTGTCTATGAATCACCCCATATAGGGTTATATAACCAATAGTTTAAACAAAAAACGCTGTTAAACATTTGCAGTTCTATTATATTCCCTTAAAAATACATTCCTATCGAGTATACTTAGGATAGGTATGATGGCTTAGAAAGGAAAAAAACTAAAGGCGATTAGACTGATTAAAACTTTAAGTAGCTCTATACCCTTCATACGAGAACATTTAAAGAGTTATCAGAGTAACAAGAAATGGCACCATTATGAATTTGTGTGGCAGAACTTGGTAATCATTTCCACTTAATCTTGAATAACTTCATATAACACTTGCAATGATCAATAAAGATTCCTTTGTGCATATAGTACATACGGATCATACCAACTTAATTTGACACATTTTTTACTTCTAGTTTCTCGGTATTTGCTGTATGAGAGTAGTAATTGTCAGTTTTATTTTCAAATAAGGACCATCAAATCATCGTATATAATTTTCAGTGAAAGTATATGGTTCAATTACACTGCAATAATTAATTATTAACAGGAACAAGTGATGGCTCCTAACACTAAGATGAAGCCTTTCGCATTAAAGCTAAACGAAAACCAATTTTGGAATATGTATTATAAATGTACAACAGTTTTGGTGCGAATGAAAAGTTGAAGCATAGCTTCTATACATTCTAAACGTATCAAATGAACCACTCCTGTTTATTCAACTCAATTTTGCCTTCAGCCAGATATTTTTTAAATCTACTCCAAAATATTTTAAAAGGTATTAATATTCCAAAAATGATTGACACCAGCACAAAATCAGTAAAGTTTTTTTTTGTTTCCTTCCTACCCGTCTACCTGAAACCATAAAAGTCTCTTATCACAAAAAATACCTTACACAATGCATACACGCGCGAGAAATGGGGTCAAATTATATCAGGCTTTAAAAGACTTCGTCTAGGGTAGTTTTTAATTTTTTGGGATAAAAAAAGGGGAATTTAACGTAAGAATATTTACTCATGCCAATCATCCCCTTGCAATTGAGTTCCTGTCAACAAGTGCTGGATGAATATTCTTTTTTCCTCTAAACAATATAAGGCAGTCCCATAACGTAATTGTTTGCCGTTGCATGACACAATGTTCTTTAAGGAATAAAAAGGACTAATTATCCCCATAAGTAGAGCATATCTAATTGCTTACGGCGTTTGCGGGACACTAATAGAAGGTAAAAACGGGTCACATGGAACAAACAAACGAGAGCACCTCGTAGACTTAAGTGCTTCACTTATAGTCGAAAGCCAAGCGTTTCTATTGAAATTTCGTTCTTTTGTCGCAATAACATTCTTCACCTATTGATTAATGAGTTTATACTTGGGTGTCCCGCAAAAAAATAGCGATTGAAACACATGATCAAATTTACTTTAAATGAACTCTTCTGCTCCGATAGATCGGCAATGGTTGCGTACCTTTTGAAAGTTGTGACGCCTCAGTCTCATTCCATTCACCCTCAATTTCATTAATTCATATTTTTCAAGACTTGCACGAACTCAGCATAAATTTCTTCAAAGAAGTTGAACAGGGTGTTTCGGGAGGAATGTGCAATACTTCAGGAGGGGGTAGGAGAGATAATTTTAGCAATTTTTTAGTTCATAAATATGGGGTCGCAACTCCTAATTTACTGAGCAATGGCAACGCCTTTTTTATGCATTTTTCAGTCACCGTGAAAACGATTTTCCCAGGGTATCCAGCCTTTCCAACATTTTATTTAATACTATGGATTTTTTAAGGACATCAAATAATATTCGACGAAAATGTGCGATTATAATTGTCTGAAACAATTAATCTCAAAATGGGTGTGACTGCGTAATAGTAAAGCTGATGCTCGCCCAATACTCTCGTTTAATTAATCATAAATATTAATGGTTTCAGACAATAATCAGGCATCGATACTGTTTCTATAAACTATTCTATGGAAAATATTTATAACAATAAGTTACATCCACGGCTACTCTATTGGGAACGGAAGGAATATTGTCTTTTTTGATAAGAAACAAACGCTAATAATAGCTCGAAAAATCTCCATTTTAATACGCCCTCTTTTTTCGACGCCGACAATAGGGTTGTTCAAGCCTATCAGAACGGTCTAAAAAAACGAATGTATATCACTTCTGATGTAATTTCATTTCGATTGGGATGAATGACAGATGCGTTGAAAAAGTAATGATGGAATTATTAGCAATCAAAATTCGAACAATTTTAAACGCCGCCAAAAACGGTCGGCCATCTTGAAATAGAGGTGATGACGAAACAAGCCTGTACGGCTGGCCTGTACCCTCGATCGCTCGATGCCAAGCTGAGCACTCTGCATGTCGACTGGACATTTGCCAAGGTTTTTCCTTATTTTGAAATGGCCTATGTTGTGCATGAAGCTTCCGGATGGATCAAGGCGACATGAAATCCATTCTTCAAGTTAGGCAGGCAACGTATGTAGCGTTGACAGGAATTGAAAGTTTTGTATAGCTGCATTTGCTAGGAAACTACGTGCAGTGAACTTTCATTGTGCCTCTAGTGCAAGTGAACTCAATTTGTGCCCTTAATGTACCCCTAAGTGAATGATTGCATATAGACGATGAAGTAAAGAGTGAAGTGAGTTGTGAATGTAACTGCTTCGACGAAATTATTTATTTCTTCCATGCTAGTTCAATCAACCCTATACATTTCGATCTAAGGTATCTAACTATTGCCTAGGGGATATGTTTCATATTTGATCTAGTTGTGCTTTAGGGATACATCGAACGCATATTAATTTCCAATCGTTTGTTCGCTTCTAAGTTCCGTTTGATTTTATTACCTATTAATCTTGAGCATTCACGAGTGTTTACATTTCACGAATTTCGTTGCGCTGTTGTTTGTTTTTGTTTTGGTCATATTTTGGTTACGGTAAGAGTACGGGTTAGAGTAATAGTGAAATTCGAAGTTTTTTGATGTTACAATAACCGATTTAGCTATTTGTTTCAGCCTATTCATTTCATTGTCCTCGAAATGTCAATGTGAAATAACGTAAACTGATTCTAAGTCGTTAGTGATGAGTGAGAAGTGAGGTGTGGAGAATCTTTCGAACTTCAAGGAGTGCAAATTCTTTTAGCGTGTGCAGAGTGATTGGAAAACCGATTATCATGTTTTATTAGTGTTTTATATTTATTGTGAGTCAAGTTTTTCATTGAATCAGTTGATTCGGAATATATTCGAATAATTCGTATCAAAAAGACAACTCGTGAAATGTGTACGTTGTAGTGCTATTTATGATATGATGAGCAATAAATATGTACAAGTAAGGGTAATTTTGCTTATTATTACTCTTATTAAAGGATAAATTTGGATTTTCTTTAAACACTGATCTGGCGGCAGACGCTGGAGATCTTGAAAAAAAGTGGAATAACCCTGCTGAGCCACTTAAACAACACTGCAGTAGGGCATCTACAGGCTTGTGACGTCACACATCAATTCAAGATGGAAGTAGGGCTTTTTGGCGTAACGTAAAATTTGTCACTGTTTAAAGCCTTCTCTAAACATGTACAATGAAGAAAATAGCATAATATTATTGTCATTGCTCCTTCTGAAGCACGATCTTTCGATTTCTTAAATAAAAAAAATATGGTGAACAACCCTATTTCCATTAATCCGCAGCAGATAAATACCTAGATGTGAGACGATGCACGGTTGGCCGCGTTAAACTGACTACATTAGGTTATTGATGCAGAGGATTGATACGCTCGTGACAAAGCCCCCGAGAAAAACGATACATCATCGCGATCTTGTGCAGCACCCAACTCCGTGTTTATTGTTACGATCTATTCACCCAAACTTGTTTCCTCACAATTCGTCACCATGACGACGTCGCGCCGCGATAGAAAAAGACGACAGAGAGTGCTCTCAATCGTACGCGTTAAGGCCGTATCACACTAGCGACTGCGACCGCCGCTGCGACCGCGACTGCGGCTGCGGCTGCGACTACACCCCATCACACATTGCGGCCGACGCCACGATCGCGCATGCGCACGTATGAACGTTTCTGCTTGTGGCTTGTTTGTTTACGAAAGCCCAAAGAATAGATAGAGAGCAGCAATTGTTGAAAATGTTCCTAAAATATGTTAAAACGTACTTCATTTTCATTCACCTGAGTACTCGGGTGCAATATCCAATATACTGGGCTTCCATCTTCACTTTAAAAATCCGAAATTATCTCAGCGTTATCTTATAACCTTCTTGAACTTCCCTCTCTACGGTAACCAAAACAAATAAACACGTCTGCCGCCAGCGCGCGAGATTGAAATGGAGCTCTCTGATTGGCTGCGACTGCGACTGCGACTCAGAAGAATAGCCGGTCGGCTATTCTTCGGAGCCGCAGTCGCAGCGTCGACTGCCTCGCTCTGATTGGTCGACGGGCCAGTCGCAGCCGCAGTCGCGGTCGCAGCGGCGGCCGCAGTCGCTAGTGTGATACGGCCTTTACGAAAACCAACCCGACTTCTATCCCGAGCGCTGGTTACGCTACCGGTACAGTGACGTGATGCCCTATCCCAAAGATTTTCTGTGGAATAAAAAAAGAGTGCGGATCATTCGCAATAATGATGGTGGCGGTATCGCTTCTTCTTTTTTTCATTATCTTTTAACACTCCACCGCGAGCGGAGCCACCGTCGTGTCTCGCATATTCGGCGCACAGCCACTACCGACCCATTACCTCCACGAATACACGCTCTCCGCGCGGTTGATCGGTCGCAAAGGCGACGCGTGCACATAACTCAGTCCCGAGGTGGTTCCACATCCATCAATCTCGGGGACGAAACCGAAATATTTGTCAGGCGTCGTTGAACTAGTTCAACCGAACCCACGCGACCCCCTTTCCCGCACAACATTACAAGCAGGCGCAAACACACTCCGACACATACACGCACGTTCCCATTTCACAACCGATAGCGGTGACGGGACACAACAGCCCCCTCTTCCATTTCTCAACCACCCCTCCCCATTCACCATATTCCCTTTTTCCACCAATAACGTAACTAAGCGTGGAAGAATATGGAAGGACTCATAGAAAATCTTAAGCTTGCCGAATGCCTCCAAAAGAGCGGCATAGATAATAGATTAATTTTCGATGGATAATAGACAGATAATAGACAGATATTGGGCAGATTTTCGTAATTAGATATGTTTATATGATGGTTGCATATTTTTGCGCTCACATTTTTTCAATAATTTGAAACTCATATTAATATAAACTGATTAAATTTTAAATAAAGGAAATATGTTTCTTTACTTTTTCAGATTATTTCAGTTTTTCGAGATGCACATCACTACCTTATGGTATGCTTACATACTCGCGGAAACTTACGTCATATAGATGTGAATAATAAGATAGAAGTAACATGGTGGAGGAGTGAGGAGTGAACGATGCAAGGGGAAAGTGAGCGCATTTCATCTAGAATGGCCACAGTAGCGCCTCAGAGTGGAAAATTCGAGTCGTTGTGGAACATGAAGCGTGTTACTGTCACATTTGACGCCATCCTTACTCCAGATACGTTACGGAGGGGATAAAGTATCCCCCATCCTTTCCGTCCGCGCAAAGCACTGAAATACATCAAAAGCCTACGACAAATTTCAAAGTAGGCAACGAAAATTGCAAAAAGAACCCGTCGCGTCGACGGTCGAGGACCGGTTTTCTGATAGAAGACTTTTCAAGCCCAAACATCATCCACTGCGGAACGCCGCGGCGTGCCATAACCTTTTTCTAGCATTATATAAAGTGTCGTGCTGTATCAAAATATTTGTGAAAATCAAAACAGAAAGTATTAAAATATATTATACGAACTTAAAACGCAAATAACTTATACGAACTGAGGGCCGGATCCTGCAAAGTTCAAAACGCATTACTTAACCATAACATAAAAAATATTATTAGCCTTCCACCCAGTTGGCCCGGGTTCATATCCCGGCAAAGGCGGATATTATTCAGAGACTGCTAGATTCCTGCTTGGGTGCTTTGCGGAAAGCAATTCAAGTGCAACCATCCATCCGTCGGATGGGACGTTAAGCCGTGGGCTCCTTGGCGCCTTTCGATAAGAGTAGGCCAATTCCGACGCCGGGTTTCTCTCCACCCTTCCATGCATATTCTTCCCTCAAGATGCAAATGACCTTAGCTGTCGTTCACCTCTACCAAATATCATACAACCATACATATGTTTAGGGTGAACTAGACAAGATATGGCATAAAACTGGTCCCGGCGAATCCTGATTAAGGCGAATGATTTTTTCCCTGTGGATTTTTCGCACAATTTGTGCATTGTGGGTGACTCCCGTAAAAGTTATCACCGTGGCTAGTCCCGGTATACTTAATGGCTTGTTGTTGTGTAATGATGTTATATCTAAAATATATAAATTTTTAAAAGTAGTGAACTTCACGACTGCGGCTTATGATTTCTCCGATTCCAAAGGAATAAGTAGCTCTGAATTTAAATTCATTTTTAATACAAGCCACTGCTTTGGTATAAGAGAAAAGTTCGTCTCGCTCTCGTTCTGCCCCGGAGGCCCTTAAAGACTAGTTACGCCACTGTTCTCCGCTCACATGTCCCATCATCGCCGCTGCCCCAATCCCATCCCTCCGTCCTCTTGCGTGCCCCGAGGTCGTTCCTTCTTCACGAAACTTTTTCCGCGACGTCCTCCCCTCGTTCTTTCGCCATCATTCCCCACCCTACACTCAATCCCTCTCCCTCTCTTCGCGGAAAACCCTTAGTTGAAACCCTTTGCCCTCCTTCATCCAGCGCCCTTACGCCGACCGCCTACTCCACAAACTCGTTTCACACGTAACCCGGAAAAAAAATACATGAGAAGCAATGATAAACCTCCTGAACCTTGGCTGAAATCCTAGAGGCCGCTCTCTCGTCGAGAGAAGGTGGAACGGCGTGAACTAAGGGCGGTTTGAAAAGCTCTCAGCAACACTGAGCTAGAGTGTTTGCGTCAATATTCATGGAAAACTGAAAAAAAATCATCGTTCGATCGAAATCGGATTGTAAAAAAATGGAAGCATTGATATCTAAAATGCTTTACAATAATTTTGCTGAACAATACCGAGGATCGCCCCTGGGACGTATCACTCCAACTCGATTGGTCTTTCTTGTGACTTAATGATCGTTTAAACCTTAAACTTAAGTTTATCAGTTTATATTTTTTTCCTAATTGTAGAACTCTGTTATTATTTCTCTTTTTTTACTAAGGCGTAATACTACGTAATACTTTTTACTAAGGCACTATATGGTGGCGGCGGGTATAAGTCACCCAAGCCCTGGAAAATGTTGCTCCCATCCTGAGCATGGTTTTGTTTGATCGTTTAGTGTTAATTGTTGAAACCCCCGATCTAAAGGCCTCATTTTGCTGTTTTCGGGGGTGATTGAGTACAATTTTAAAAATTATTTGTAACCCAAGTCTGAAATGAGTAGTATATCGCGAAAATATACCAAATGAGTCCCTTTTACGGATAGTGATGCGTTAGTTCTCTCTATGTTTATTTCATGCAATAAGAATGAAGAATCTAGCCATGTGTAATTGCATATGAAAAAGACGTAGAGTGAATATGGATTATATTTTTATAAGTGAGAATTAATATGGCATGCAAAAGCTAAGGAGAAAATAAGGAGCCACGGAGCTCTATGCGCTAAAGAAGAACGGGTCAGCCACGCCCAAAACCACAAGAATACCACGGAAAGGATAATGAAGCAGAAAATTAAAGGAATCTTATTGCCATGAAATAGACCGAAGCATGATCATTTAAGAAAAATCAAGAAAATAGGGTGAGGAGAACTATCGAAAGTAAAAGGAATTGAGTCGGATAAGGAGAAATGTATTTTTACCTCATTTTCTTCTTAAATTCATTTGGTTTAATCGGGATACGAAGGCTGAATGTTCTGAATAATTCTAAGTAACTGTGTAGTAAAATTATGCTATACAACTTATTTAACTGCATGGAATCGAAACATGGGGTACGAGTAAGGAAATGAATAAAAAGTTAATGATAATTTTAAAGCGTAGTGATTAGAATAATATTTCGCCCAATAGGGGAGACGGGAATATAAAGGATCAAAAATATTTTTGTTGAATTTCATGTATATTTGCGCTAATTTTCAACAAAATATATTAGATATAAAATATTCTTTGAATATTAGTAATTATGTCTATACAGGGAATTACTTTTTTGCTCCATTTATGTGTGGTAAATCCGCTGCCAATGTGTGTTAATGATGAATCGGGAATTTTTTATATCAAATTATAAATTCTGTTAGAATCAGTGGGTGTGTTGGTATATATGTGTATGCAAATTCAATGTTTACTTCTCTGAATTATCATGTACATTCTTGTTTGTTGATTTTTTTAATGTCAGTTTCAGTTTGTAAATCTCTCAATAGAGAATGCATGCGCTTTTAAGATTCAAGTTACTAATTAATTTCCATCCAGCATGATAACTATAGTTACTAGCAGTACTAATATGGTTATAACCATAGACAACAAGGTGAACTAGTTTTCAAAGGATTGATTTCGCTCATTTTTTACGTACATACACGATTGCATTACAAATAATTATTTAGGATACTTGGCCCTCGTGAATTCGAATTTGCCAGGTCAGGTTTCACCCTCTGGGTTTAGCGCTGCATCAGCAATATCGTACTCAATGATGCAACGATAAATTACAGACCTACGAAAGCGCTCCTATTTCCATATTTTTCCGCTCAATTGGCTAAGTAAAAACCACTTGAATCATTTGAATTTCTGATCATGCAGTAATTTGAATATTTATGGCCTCAATCAAGCCTTGAAATAATTTAAAATTCATCTCAAGACTATACGAGTTCTTTTCATTGTTACCGCTCATGGTAACCAATTTCTCATTGCTCTAATTCCACATATATATTAACTGATCTGCATTGCTAAAAATAACTCCTGATAGTGGCACTCACTTAGTAGCAGAAGACGGAAGGCTCGTAATTATATCTAGTTGATATTTTCTGTGCGAATACGTTGATTATAAATTTAATAAATTTAAAATATATATCATCAAAAAATATTCTCAAATAACTCAAGAATACTAAATTATAGTATCATATAAATTTAAGGCTGGTTATAGTGAGAAAATATCCTATTATTCATATTTAAAATTCATATATTATTCAAATGAGCTAATGAGCTGGTATTCCGTTCCAGCGTAACTGAGACGGCTTTATTGCGAGAATAAAATGAACTAACAAAAGATAAATTCTTTTTCATCGTCATTCATATCACTCCCTCAAAACTGAAATTTCAAGCTTAAAAGTGTTGTTACAATGGAATTGAGAAATATTTTCAATTAAGAATATTTCTCGGGTTTTCCACCAGCTGAAATTTTTTAAATGCTGCTTACGTTTCGATCGACGACTTATCTTCTGCTTAGAAAGTTTGTCAGATGCTACCTAGGCGAGTGTTACTAAGCACAATAGAAATAAAAACGCATTGAAAATGAAAGACTATTCGTACATCGAAACGTTGGCGGTATCTGTTGCCATGCGCAAAGCCCGAAAAAGATTCCTAATTATAAATGACTTCATCATTATGAGATAACTATACATTGATGCTCGCAGTTTACATACTTACAGGCGTAGAATGAGAAAATAAAATACTGCCAGGGATGCTATCAAATGTCGAGGACTGATATGCCGGACAAGTGTGCTTTCTATATTCGTAAATTATTTTTATATATTTTTGTTGTTAACGTACAAAAACATTCATTAAAGTACAACCTTAAAAATTACAATCTTTTGAATTTTTCCAGAAATTACGGGGGACGGCCGACTTCCTTAGAGGGTTCATACCAACTTTCCATTTTCAATCTACTTGATTTGTCTCTTATTCAGAATTTGTAAAATTTTCTCCACTACATCAATGGCAAAGCTGTCAAAAAAAAAGGAATTCTATGACAGAACTCGCTTGCGCTCGCGGCCTGCAGCCTTTTATGGGCCATCTGCCAGGTCTAACTATTTTTATCTGCCTTTTGTTCCTTAAGGATAGCTTTTTTCGGTGATATCTAACCTATTTAAATTGAAAAAAAGGGACTGCAAACAATTCTTGGCTTCCAGGCTTTCTGAATCTTACAAATGTTGAACTAATGCCTGCCACATTGACTATGGTGCCAATGTAAGAGGGACTTTTTTCAACCTCCGATGGGTCAAGAGCAGAACACGAAGTAATTGATTAAAAATTATTTCATTGCTAAATGTGGAGCACACTTGTGCTATCCTTTCTACATAATCGCCTCGGCGATTGAGGAATTGGTCGTACCTGTGGAAAAGCTTTACTATAACTTCTTAAAAGGATGCTTCCGCCCATGACTTCCAATGAAGTTTGCCTTCGTCCTGAAGTGCATCGCTCGTTTGAAAACCCTACTAGCCACTTCTTCATTTCAGTGTTAAGATGGAAGTTCCCCGGCACTAGATTGGCATTGCACAGCGGGTGGTCGAAAATGTCCGATTGAAATTGCTCAAGGATCAGTTGGGCTGCATCAGCGCTGAGATGACGGGCGTTGTCATGAATCAGAACACTTCCAGAAGTCATCATGTCTCTTCTTTGTTTTGAATGGGAATGGACGTAATTTTTCACATGTATTCAACGATGTTCGGCGAGATATTGTGGAACATAATGATACAATGGTAAATGAAGAGCAAACTTAGTGCATGTCCACAGTAATTTGATTTGGTACGACGCGTTTCAGCGACCTTACTTCGCTATCATCAGGTACAAAATCCTGATTTTGTACCTGATGATAGCGAAGCGCGTCGTACCAAATAAAATTACTGTGGACACGCACTAAGTTTGCTCTTCATTTACCATTGTAATTTTTCACACTGTTGCACACCTTAGCCACAGGGCATTTTGAAAAATTCTCTTTCATCGGCATTAAGGTCAAGACTATCAATGCTGAAGCCATTCGGCGACTTTTCTGGCTGTCTCTCCGTAGTGCACACTTGGCGGGAAAAATCAACTGAGGCAATTTAGTTAAAGGGATTGCTGCTAACCTTAAACTAACAACTTAAGGTCGGAAATTACTTTAGGGTGTGTTTCGGAGAACGGGCAATTGCCCTACCACCGCAGAACCCGCCTGTCGCTTGTGTGGTGTTTTTAATGAGCGACCGGAGGTTGAAAAAAAAGCCCTCGTAGCATATAGATGCAGTCAGGTATATTGTGTAATAAAGATAAGGAGTAGAAATATATTCGATCGGTCGCAGTACCAATATGAATAAAGTCAAATGTTGCCAATCGGGCACTACTCCATACCACCCATTCAGATGGCAACAAATTCTCTACCTCGCCGGTTTCTGTGGGACAGCCATGCTCTGCATATTCAACCATGAATTTCATCTTACTGTGGAAGGCTGATTTTTATTTCCCCGACAATTTCCTGAACATCCTGACTTCCCAGACTGTATCCTTACCTTTAAATACAAACTTTCATAGGGGGACTAAGTTAAAATTGCCGTAATTTAAATTTTTCCAGAAATTACGGGTAGACGGCCGCCACCCCTTATAGGGTTTATAGTTAATATTCATTTTGAATTTCTCTGGTTTCCAGTCGAAATTTGTAAAAACTGCCATGACTTAACATCAACGGCTATGCACATACGAAGCTGTCGAAAAGGAATTAGATTAAGGGATTGCTTCCCTCTAAAATATAAGATTAAGGCATAAAATTATTACACATTAAAATATTTTACTGTAATATTAGATTAAGGGATTGCTTCCCTTAATCAAATATTTTAGAAATTTTCATGGCTTCCAGTCACGATTTTATTTTCACTGACAACTCCCTGACCATCCAGATTTCTTAACCCCGCCTCATCAACCCGCCCCCGTATCAACCCCGCCTCCTTTTATCCGCCACATCCAGTCCTTCATATTATCTCCTGAGAGAGAGGGAGAGAAAATCGGTGGACGAGGAGTGTGGGGAGAGTGAGTAAATCAGGACTCCGCCCCTCCAAAGACACATCGCGTGGGCCATGCTGCGAGCGCACATATTAATGGGGTCGTGTTTTTCCGCGCCTCTACTCCTCGCAGCAGAGGCGCGTGGCAGACGTGAGTAGTTTACTCGCGGGATCTCTCCAGATTGAGACTCGCCCGGAATGTTTGAAATGTAGGACGAGGCGACAGAAAAAGGGTGGACACGGCAGTAGACTAAGTGATGCGCGTGCTCGGGCGTGAGGTGATCGCTCACGGACAACGCGCTGGCTCCAGCCTAGTTAATGAATACGATTTCAATTTGATTTACACACCTGTGAGAGCCGCTCGGAGATTACGGAAGACCCGTACAAAGGTATTTTGAGATTTAACAATCAACATTTATCATCATCATACTCCAACAATTCAAGGATTGCACAAATTCCGTGATGTGCGTCTTTTGTGATACCTTCTCCTGCCGTTTTTCCCGTACATTTGAACTTCGGCGATTGACTTTATCAAGCCATTATGTATCTCCATAATTAATGGCATCTTTTATTGATTCAACAAATCGTAATTTTAGTGTCTACCATTTTTGAATATGCACTCTTTTGATTTATAGAGTGATACAAGATCATAGGAAATATGCTTCACTTTTTTAACGTAATGTATCAGTAAGATCCCACCTGTCATTGCAGCGTTCCAATTTGCATGGGTATTTTTATACACACAGGAGCAAAAAATAAGATAGTGAAAGTTTTATTTTAAAAAATTAAACTATTTCACCGGCCTCTTTTCAAGCTCTTCCGCAATCATTTATTTTACAATTTAGCGAACGGTTCTCTAAAATGAATGTGCATAATATTTCAATTTTCTCTGCTTCAAAGAATATCTGTTCTAAGAAAGTGAAAGAAAATCAGCTTTACGATTTTTCTTTTTCTCTGCGCTTCCCTGACTGTTGCCATTTATAAGAAGTTTTTTCATTTTCATCCAATGGATTTGAAGGGTCAAAAATTGCTTATTGATTCATAATTTGTAAATGTTCTAACTTTGCCATGTTTTTTATTGAAATAATTTAAAATACCCAATAATGGATTAAATAATGAATTGCAATGGTTTAAGCACGTTTAGATACAAAATAAAAATATACAAATAAAGTGACTTCAAAATCCACTTAGAACCACCGTTATGACAAAGAGTCCTGCTACGTCTATGGATGTATCCATCCTACCCGCTACATATTTTCAAAGAAATTATCATGAATAATCTTCATTCAATCAAAGATGAAGTTGTACCTAAGCATTAGGAGTTTTCCATTGGAAAATAAATGTAGCATATCAAGCAGGGCATACCCGAACAATTTAAATTGCATCAGCTTCCGACATCTCCATGGCACGAGAGAATTTCGGCAGGAAGGTATGTACATCCTGAAACGGAATCAGAGCACGTAGAGCGAATAGACGCCTCCTATCCTAGATCCTTCCATTCTAACTCCCTCTCTATCCCATTCCCTCTCGCTCTCAGAGTGCGCTCCTCTGGGTCGATGAATGTGATGGGAGTTACAAGTAGATAAATTCGGCGGGGTGTGTATAACCCCTCTTTTCTGGGCTCCGACCCCCTCAAGGAATGACTGTGAATGTGTCCATGCATGAGTAGAAGAGAAATTGCGCGCAATTGTGTATTTGCGTTCGAGTGTCTGTCTGGCCCGCGCTGTTTCGCACTGGGAGCAAGGTAGCAGCCTACAGGGGTCGTTAGGTGTGAAGCTGTGAAAGCAGCAGAATGATGACAAATATGTGAAGATAGAAAAGGAAAAAAACAACGAGAGCCCTGAATGGATGGCCATTTTCTGAAATATGCGTGACAAGTGACATATTCGACGATTATTCCTCTAAACAGGTATAATTTTCCAGCTAAATACATTATAATATAAAATATTCGGTAGAAAAATGTTCGATACTTAATATTTCATTGCTCAAGGACGATGAATAAAAATTAATTCAAAAATAGTATAAACACATCAGGAGAACTAAAAAAATATTTTTCTGTATTTTTTATTTGAATATATCACGTCTAAAACATAACTTTATCGAAGTTTTAGTCTCCTAATGCCTTATATCTTATAAAAAACCTATAAGAATTTCTTTTCTTAGCATAAATATTGACGTAAATGGTATTATGAGATAAAATAATTAAGAAAGTACTCAGTAAACGTAGGTTTAAAAATCAATAACTACGTACTTATTCGCAATCAAACTAATTGGAAATTAAAAAAATTTTGATGTAAATTTATCCATAAGTGAGGTACTACTTTCATTTAATCACCTGATGGCTAGTTATGATAAGCTGGCATGCAATATGAAAAAGTTGCAGCGCATATGATTCTTTAAATTTTTCCATAACATTGATCCCCAGTGCATTGCACATTTGGGCCCAACGAGTCAAGAAAATGAATGCAACGAAGCAAAATACATTCCTCTGGCGTTATATCGCAACTCCCGATCCCATCTCTTCCTCTGGATAAAACATGTCATGAAGTACTGAATATTGCCGCTGAGACCAGTTCATGTCGAAGTGCAATTTTTTGCAGGAAAAAATCTACAACTGTGCATGCAAATACGTATGAATTTTTACATACATTAGCCGTGATTGCTTTGAAATTTTTACGCTAATAAGTTGAACACTCCCTCATCCCATATTTTTCCCATCATTTTAAGGAGTATTTCTTTTTAGCTAAAATATGTCTTAAAGTTACCTAATACCTATGCGTGGCAAATGATAGGAACTGTTGAGCACACGTTTCTCTTATAAATATATGCCAACTAATGAGTCGGAAATTTGTAACCCGCAAGGTTACATTAAAGAACAACAGGATGATATCATTTTATTAGAATGATTGCTCTGTATTTACATTCGATGGCCGATGTTTCCTATACATGGTCAGTGGTTCAGGTAATTGTATATTTATCCATTCTTTATCTAAAATTATCAAAAACTTAGATCGTCATTTAAAATTATTGGAGATTACATGAGACTATTGTGAAAGTAGAATTTTCAACATTTAGAAGAGCACATTGCGGCTGTAATTAGCTTGCACATGTATAATATAGAGTTCACGACCGCAATTAGACTAAAATTTATCGGCCTTGGGAAGATCCCTTCAAACCAAAAGAGTGGAATGGAATACGAAGCAAACCCATTATCTACCAGTTTAGCTGGCTATTTATAACTATAGTAGCTATAAGTCAACTAGGATAAATTTATTTTTTATAATTGCAATATATTACTTAAATATGATGCACGCCATTACATTGAATAAAAGTATAACAGGGGAGAAATAGAGGATGTAATTTCTAGACTGTGAAGCATTGCCAAATCCGACAAATAAAGACTAAAGGGTAGACGAGAAATTTTTCGATGAGATAATAGCACAAGTTTTTTTAGCACAAGTAAATTAGTCTCATAATTAAATTATAATATCATAAAAAATGGCTAAGAAATCCTAATATTTATACTTTGATAAGTTCTCCGTTAGTTTTGCAGGCAGTGTCTTAATACACCCCGCCAAATACAGAAGGATAAGGTGTATACGAATGTAATGTAAAGAAAATATAAAATGATAAAAAAACGCATAATTTTATCCTCCTAATAAGTATCAACAAATCATAAAATATAGCTACAAAATCCAAGAATATGCAAATTTGATACAACAACTGTTCAGGTTTACAGGTAGTGTCTGAACACACCTCGCCACACACAGAGGACGAAGATGTAGATAATTTTAAAATTAATAAAACAAATAATTCGCGTAATTTTCGAATCACCAGAAAGGTGGGGAACCTAAGTCTCGCGAATGGATTGCCGTGAGGCAGGAATTAAGACATCTCGAGAGAAAATGGGAGGAAGGTGGAGGAGATGGTAGGTCGGCAGGTACTTCCCGGCAGGATCCGGACGCGCGTGATGGGAATCCGAATGCTAAGATGGTTACGAGCGGATGTTTGCATATCGTACGTGCGATGGCGTGTTTTCCCCAACTTCCTCCTCCTTCTCCTCCCTCCGGAGCTATTTAAACAGGACCCATCTCATGAAGGTTTCCCTTGTCCCAAAGGGATGCCAGGAAAGTAAGGAGGCAATCTCCCAAGCTTACATGATTACGGACGGGGTGACTTGAGTGCCAAAAAGATTGCCGAAGAATAGATGATACTGCTATCGCAAGAGCAGTGAAACATTAACATTATTGTCAGGATACTTTCCCGATGAATTCGAATCCCGATACATTCTTGTGGAAGTTACACTTTTATCTTTGCAGCTAGAACTTGAAGAAGGAAGTGAAAGGATTATATTTTCCGGGAAGTATCTCGGAATAAGAAAAAAAAGAAGTAATCCACTCGATTCAATTTTTTAAATGAGGAGAAGAGGGAGCCGAAAACGAATTTCATGAAGGCACCAGGAGGTCTTCATTTTGAGAATACCTACTACGCTTCCCGCCTCTGTCGCAGTTTCAGTCAATGATAACGTCCCGGGCCTGATTGATTGCCTCACTAAATTTACATCTCACAACATTATCCCAAGAAGGTCGGCACATTAAACGACACATTAAAAATAAATTGTGGTAATAATTCGTAGGTCCGGAAAGATATCATAACTATTTCCAGAATTTTTCTCGATGGAATGCGAGTAAGGCAGTAGTTTTCCTTTGCAACTTCCAAGAATGGCAATAGAGCAAGCAACTTTTTCATGAAGAATCTTATTATCCATTCTACAATTATTTTTACGGATATAAGGATATACGAATAATCAAGGATAAATAAATTGAAAACCCAGGTACGATTTACCCAGTCATTACTACGTAGCCTTCTCGACAAACTTTATCGTATGATTACCATCCATTTGTATTAACCACGGTAAGTTTTACTCCTAACTGTCCTCACCACTTCAACTGTATCTTGTCAAACATCAAAGAGTACGGAAAACTACGCATAAAAGACGCTATTAATAAAATCTGCGTCATTAATTTGCTTCACTTCTTCTCAGTTGACACAGTTAAAAAATAATAGCATAATCTACATTTATTTTATCCCTAACACGATATTATTCTTTACAAGTCAATGTCGTTATTTCATTTTTTAAATGGATGTAATGCTACTGATATATTAATAAATATTGGAAACCCCAAATAAATATTGACTTCCTAGATAATAATACGGGCAACACAATTGAGATAGAGGTTCCCAAATTCTACACTAATTCCTTTACACACTACTTTAAGTTGGGAAACAATATTTCAATTTCGAATTGAAAGATTTAAATTCTAACTTTTATTACTCAAAATTCTTGCGCAAGCCTAAAGATTTTAATGACGTAATTCTATAGCAAAACAAAACAGTATGGTAAAAGGCAATCATAACGAAATATCTAGTTGAAACACAAAACACCAAATCTGATAGTGATAAAATCTTCAGTGCACGCGCAAGTTAAGGGAGTTCATGGTACTTTGTGATGCATGGAGTGGAATAGGGAAACCTAGATACGTACCTTTGACCCCATTACCTCTCCTATCTCTCGCTCCCTCTTCATTTCACCGTCCAAGAAATTCCCACGCGCATTACCACGCACGCCTTCTTCATCATCCGTTATTTCTAGACGACATGCTCACTATACGGAAAGAGAAGGAAGCTTAAAATCAAGAATGGCACCATAGCATGTAAGAAAATGTCTCATTCGGACGTAGTTCTTAGCAAGAAATATTGACGAATTTTTAAAGTATACTACCTTTATTTTGTGTATCATATCGTAACTATTGTATTGAGTTTATCCCTCGTCCCAAGAGCATTGTTCTTGCCACGAGGGCCAAACGAACGCAATAAAAGGTACTATCTTTGTCTCATCCATTGTATTTTTAATTATTGATAGCACTAATATATTTTGATACGTTGTATTACTGTAAATTTTTCAATATAACATGCCATATCATAAATTTTATGGTTTCTAGCCTAACATCTATCTATATGTAAAAAGAGGATGTCTGTTTGTCTGCCTGCTATGCGTTTCCATACCGCTGCACAGATTGCAACCTGAGTTAGTACATAGACACATTTCATG
The DNA here is from genome assembly GCF_921293095.1 of Ischnura elegans. Classification (NCBI taxonomy): domain Eukaryota; kingdom Metazoa; phylum Arthropoda; class Insecta; order Odonata; family Coenagrionidae; genus Ischnura; species Ischnura elegans. Next base: position 81,478,867 of record NC_060249.1, on the reverse strand, counting down.
CTCTCAACCCCGCAGTGCTACTTTTGATTGCGTTCGACGCGTACTTAGCGACGTTTTCTTATTACTGTTGGTTACGTCACGTCATACAACTTCTGCGGTGGGACATCCTGCATCCTGATAAGCACACCCCTTGACATTCTCAAAGAGAAAGCTTAAAAATCTCTATGATCATGAAATCCTAGTTCCAAGTTTCCCTCTTCTCTAGGTACTATCCCTCTCGAGCAACGCTGAGTGGCCTCCTGGTATAACTCATAAATATGTACAAGAGGTGCTTGAATAATGCTTACGTGACGAAGTTTTGTCAATAGGCTTTTGTTATTTTAACACCTAATCTTGGTTCTTGAAAATGCATCTTTTATCTTGATTCATTAACAATGTTGAATCTATAGTCATATCGTTACATCTGCACATTCCTGCTACTGCCAATGAGCTCATATTCCAATATTTGAGAGATAATAATTGCCTAAGGGTGATAAAAATCACGCTCCTGATGTAAAGGAGATTAGAGACACCAATTCCCAGAAGTTATTAGCGCAAATACCTCTTTTGAGGGAAGCAGAAATGCATTCACAAATGTCCCCTTTCTGTGCGATTCATCCACTTCGATGAGTCAATATACACTTCCGAAGGCACCTGTATTATGGTTTAAGACAAAGAAAGATCAAAATTGGACATTACTACCAATAAAATCATCATATGACCTCAAAAAGGAAAATATTAATAGGGGAAAATCGAATATCTCGTCACAAGCTTGAACATCCCTAAATTTTTTTAATTTCGCGCCAAAAAAAAAACAAATTTTATTTAGAGAAATTATGTTCACTGGAGATACAGGCGTACATTTTGAAACGTGTCCAATGGAATTAAGAAGAATATATGAAAATAGCATTAAGGTTTATGATGTAGCATTGAAATCTTTGCACTCCGAGTCGCTAAAGTCACCCCAACACACTGAGGGATTTCCCGCAACCCTCTTCAATTATTTCTAAGTGAAATATGAAGGAAAACCTGAGGGACTTTGAGGTAGATGGTATTTTTATTGATATTTCAGTCTTCAGTTCTAACCCGGATTAAGTCTTCGGATGCTCGCTACCTAATATACTCGGAGTGCAAGATGGCTTTGAAAATAAGAATTGGGCACAGTCTAAACTTATTTTACGAGATGGAATGGGAAACGCACCGGTATCCTGCGTACTTATAGTTTCGACTAAACCACATATCAATGTAGGCATAAAAGCATCATAGTATTTAAAATTGTGAGCAAGCAATAATGGTTATTCATGCTATGAAAACTATGGTCTAATTGAACTCGTCACAGCTTCAATCATTTGTTAGACATGACTTGCTTTACAGGATGTTTCGGTTACATTAAACTCACTAAGGTGATAATGCACATTTCAGGTTAAAATCTTTCACATTTGAGCTAATGATATCGAATTAAACTTGAATCTTAAACGAGAAAACAGGCAAAATTCCATAAACTTTAAGCACTGCTCCGATGGATTATTGTTAGGAAAAGTTGCTTTCCCAGATGTGATGATAGAGAATATTTAGAAACTCTTCAGGGGTATTCATATTAAATACTGTATCGTTTAAATACGCGAAAAGATGCAAACACGTGAAGGATGTACGAAAGATTCATTCCCATACGATAAAATGTGATAATCATTCTGAACGATCATATGTGACACCTGAGAGCTTTTTTACCCCCATTACACTCACTGGAGTTAATCATGTTTAGATAAATTTCTCTCGCCTCTACCCGGAAATATTTATAACACAAAAAATTATAAGAAATAAATACGAAGTTGGAAGAATCTCTCTTCCACGCTCCATGCTTAGAAACACACGATCAGTTGCATAGTCCATAACAAATGAGGAGGAAAAGATGCATAGCTGCTCCTCTTTTGATCAGGCTAAATATCTGTAATGAATTACGATTGATACCATGAATTATGGGCCACAAAAAGTTCAGAGCATTAAAATAAACTATATTTATTTCACACAAAAAAATTTATTCGCCTGTAAATACATGCATATCACCTATCTATTACCATAGGATCATATGTAGAAATTGTTCATCTTACATAGCCCAATAATGTAATAAATTATTTGTTCAAATAACTAGCTAACGATAAGTTTTAAATCCTTATTCGTAAAAGAAACAAAGTTTGCTACCGTAAATATTGCAATTCACTGCGATGAGTACGACAAACAAGATGCGGCAGCAGACATTTTGAAGCAGGAGAAGACAAAGAAAAGGTGAAGACTTTTCTAAGTAACGAAAAATGACAAAAAGAAATGATGACGAGAAATAGACGTTTCACAGAAGTACGCGTACTGCTGAACCTTCTTAGATCTTAAGAAGCTTACCACAGCCAATACGTCTGCGGAAAATTTAAAGAGATCTTCGAGTGATTTCACAAAGATCTTAAAAGGCTCCCATCACGTAATCTCGAAATAGTAATAATTTCAGGGAAACGTCTGAGAGGATCAGGTTCGTCGAGACGGTACCCATCCATCTATTGCGGTTCCGTCCCCAAGACGGGCAAGGGGGGCAAGTTTCATGTTAGGCGAAGGTATTATGACGGACTTTACGGGAGCACTTTAAATTTTATTAAGGACGTTGCGCAAGACGGCGAAGCGGAATAGTTCAACGGCGCGGAATACTTTGCGATTAATTGGGAACGATTGGGAAGTGGAGGTGGGGAAAAGAAGGCTCAAGTGCCGGTGAAAAGGGCCTCGTGAATAAGAGAAGACGTTTACCTGGCTTGAAGAGAAACTGGCGGGAGGAGAAAGATTGTGAAAAAACTAGAGTTGTATGTACGGTCGAGTGGTTCGCGAAATCGTTCATCGATTCTCGGTTCGGATAAAAACTGTTAGCGACGGTGCGCCACGGTACACCGGTTCAAAGAGACGTTTTTTACCTAATATGTGTTTTACTGGTTTTATTCCTTAGATTTAAATAAACTGACTCTTTTTGCAAGCTGAAAATTTTCACCTACCATATAGCGAATTTTGAAATCTACAAGTCCTATATATTATTTAAATTAACATGTTTTTGATATGCCCTTTAGCAAATTACTCTTTGGAAATGATTAGTAAAAAGTCAGCATTTTTTCCCGAGTAAATGGATTTACGCAAGCGTATTTCAGTGAATTCAGCTGATTCAGGCTTGATATATAGGAAGTCTGCCATATTGACGTAAAAGCTAGTTGTACATTTCCACAACTATTTAAATGCGTCCGACGCATTAAAACAACTGTGGAAAAGTACAATTCTGCCTTCATTTTAATGATCAATGATGTGTCAAATTCGAATACAATGCTTGAACAGGGTTAAATGAAACATTAATTAGCATGGGATATAGATCACAAAACCAGGAACTTCTCACCCCGGAACCACGACTATACGAGATTTTTATTCTTAACATTTACAACATTTTACTTACAATAGCGAGGAAGAGCTCTGAAAGTTAACGAATTTGGTGTATCACACAATCACGAATACGAATTTCGGTTAGCGGCCCTTACAGTAGTTTTATTCCCGGTGAAATTCTTATTGCTCTGTCCGCCAGCGCAGCGTGAGTGGTGGCTTAAGAAAGCCCATTTAAATGCGCAGTGGGTGACAACACATAACCAACACACACACACACAACTGCTGGCTGGTATATCCTCCATTGTAATATTCGTGGCCGAAACTAAGAAAAACTGAACTGCTGTACCACTGGGCTGGAAAACCGCCAAGCCGCCTAGGTATGCGGAAAGGTTTGGAAGTTTAGAAGTCAGGAAGACGAGGGTTAGAATGTGGGCCAGCAGCCCGTGTAATCTTCGGTGAATAGGCTAGAAGGGGCTGTGTGAAAAGCGGCGGTGGGGGAGAAAGCGGTTGCCTCAGTCCCGCGACCCGCTGACCCAGAGAAGGATGAAAAGAGGGAAAATTGAGAGAGGGATTTGCGAGAACCCCCGAACGGGAAATATTGATTGAAACAATGTTCGACTGTTGCTGTCGCCTGTAGTGAGATCGTGACGAGGGTCTCATCCCGCCGCCGAGCGTGACCTACCCGAATCGATGATCCTCTTAGCGGAATACCGTCGCTAAAATAAAAATATGCCAATATTTATCAAGCTTGTTGCGCTTAAGAAAAAAAAGTTTTTTTTTTATTCTTACTTCGATAAAATTTCAGCTTCCTAGCACATCAATGATGTGGCGTCTCATTAATATACATTATTATATTCAGCGGAGAGCGAAACTTTTTAACTCCTCCAGAGTTTGGGTTGTTGGAAAGGATAATATTTAATCAATAAAAAACTCCTTGACCAAACCTCAGATTGGAAAATAAGAGTAAACATTACAGGTAATGAAATTTCATGTAGAGAAACATCACGCATCAATATAAATCGTATAATAAATAAAAATTCATAACTGGAATTTTTCTCAAATAGTATAGGTATAATAATGACGAATTTAAGGAAAATTTTGTTATTTTTTTATAAAATGCCATTATACAAAGCTGGGTATTATTTACATTTAGCTGAAGCTGACGCATTCTACTCAATTCATGGTAGAATAAGACTTCGACCCGATAGAAGGCTGAGGAAAAGTAATTCCTGGTTTTTGCCAGAAATCCAATTGGTGGAGGCCAGTTTCATGTTAAAATTCAAATCCAAAATAAATACCGTTTTGATTGAGGGTGACAGCATGCAGCTGCTAAAATAGATTAATTTCGGCATACACTATTACTAATCTTACTCTCTTGTCGGCGTTTGGAAACATTTTTAATGCAGAGATTTCAAATGATGATGTCTCGTTTCAAAGAAACTCCTCGCTATTGCTAAAGTCTGTTTTTTCCCCACCAAGCAATTGATGTACGAATCGCAAATCGTCTTCAGATATAAAAATCGAATCAGTGATCATACATTCCAGAGGTCCATTTCTACCTTTAGCTCGCATTAAAGATTGTGGCGTTATTGTTTCAAATGGCTTATGTTCTGGGTTTAAAAGGGCGGATAACGGAGCAGAAAGTTTTCTCGGGTTTTCCACAGGTTAATGTTACATGCTAATGTCTAAAATTGCTACCATTACATCACCATTGCTAGCCTATCATTGCATTAGGATTGATGTACGGTGCGATTGATATTGTTTTCGCAGCCTTTACTTAGACGATATGCAAACTGTATTTCAGGCATAAGCTGGTGAAACCCAAATGAAAAAAGTCTAGTCCATTGGTTCGACTGCGATCCCTAGAAGATGAGCTTCCTGTGTGCAAGGGAGATAAATATCTGAACCAAAATGTGAGTGGTATAAAAATGAAAATATTGGCTGCATACTGGTATTATCCAGCCCAGAAATGCTATTAGAGAATGATATGTTTGAACTTAATTCGGCGTTACCATATATGTTAAACAAAGACATGACTAGAGGCAAATTATTTCACTCTAACCTCCGAAAGTATCACAAAAAGAGCAATATATTAGCGCTTGCTCAATCCGAAAATCATTGGCTAAAAATTCGACCCAGTTTTTGAGGGTGCTTACCTGAAAAATCCAATTAGTTCTACGGCTTCGTCCATTTTCAAAATGTGCTGGGAATGGATTATTTTTTTTCAAAATAGGTTTCGTCCAAAAGGCTAGAGGGATAAAATTTATCGTGAATTCCACTGCACCCTCAAAATTTCAAAGTGCCCAATCAATTTTGAATACATTTTCAGCGCGAAAAGAGTAACATACTAGTTTCCGCAGTCAACCATCAAAGTAAAAGTTTACATTAGTACGCCATGAAATCATGTGCATGATTCTATGCTTCTAGCATATGAATTGATTCTTTCCTAAGATTATAGGGCAAATAAAAATTAAATCAATGACAATGATTTTCACTGGTGATTAGGACTTGTTGTAGGGCTAACTAAAACTGTATGCACTGATCGGATACGTCGTCACCAACCAGTGGGATAAAATGAAGAAACAATCGAAGTTGTACAATCCATTTTAGATTTCAAAAGACAGTGAAATGAATACCATGAGCTGCAGACTGCACCTCCAAGTGCAAAGGGAGCATTGCACTAGAAATGTGGTTGAATGGAAACTTAAACTGAATAGGAAATGGTACCCTATTATTGTGCGAGAATCCAATAAACCCTAATGACTAAATCATTGCTTTTTGATAGGCTGTTATCCACAACTGTGCTGTCATTCGGATTCATTATATTTCCGAAAAGCCAGAAATTACTATTCTAAACAAAGTTTATCATCCATTGGAAACTAGCTCGACATTCTATGCGTACCGAAAATGGATATCAAACTAAATCAATTGACGTATATTTTGTCCCACATACGTCTAGTTTATTCTTGTTATCCAAAAAAGAGCCATAGGGAATGAAATGGTTACCCACTGAACATTTTCACAACATTTCACTTGATAATGGGTTGCTAATAACTGTGGTTCGCAAAACTATGAGGGGTTATTTTTTCTTTTCCTGCATGTTATAAGACTGAGAGAAAATGTAAATTTTGAAACAAAATTTCATAATTCCGCAAAAAATTAGATCAGGTGATGTTCCGCAAAACTGAAAATGCCTACATTAATGAGTATCTGACTCATTGATATGGCCACTGTGAATCTACTCAATTATATGGCCACCGTGAATCTGTGACTTATTTTTTTCATATTAGTGTATTATAAGAGTTATAAGTGTATTAAATTAATAATGAAATATTCACTTTTGAAAGTGATGTTTTGTAAGAACCTCTTTCCTCCGTTTTTTATCATTTATAATCACTGTTGCTAATCATTATACTGTCGTCGTTCGGTGAAAGTTGAAACCGGCTAAGTTTTTAATAAAAGCGAATTTTCTGTATTTTCAAACTGGTACTAGTTCAGGTAACGCTAATAGTAAGGGCAATTGACCCTAATTAACAAGTTTCTTGTACCGATAGGAGAGCTTTTATGACAAAATTTATATTTCATCCAATTAGCCCTCAAACTATTTGAAGGTCCATATATTCAATTACGTGAAAAATATCATTGATGCATAGATATTAGTTGGCCTACATTTTCATAAGAGTTGGATTTAAACAAAAGTAGATTTAGACCTAAAAAATGAAATACGTATAAAATTAAGCAATTTCTCTTCATAAAATTACATGCATGATATGATTGCCATTTGCATCACAAAGTCGTATCTCTCAATCAAGATTTTCATCGGCATTTTTTTCTGTATTACATTTCAGGTTGCTTATGGATGTTTATTTTATTCCCTTCCTAAGTGGAACGTATTTTAAAATTTCCCAGTGAATAACTCAGGAATTTCTGTTCGCGAAGAAGTTATTAATAAAAATGGTAATAAGTTGGCTGTTCTCTGGTTCATAATATATTAATAATTTCATACCTCACTTACTAAATCATTTTTGCCTGCAAACTGTTGGTTATAAAATATTATCAAGAAGTCAAAAATTGCAAAATTATTCCGATTTTTAATTAGGTACTTTAGAGTTTATGAAAAGAGTTCACCATATTTTTCATTATGGGTGACTTTTACAGAGAGGAAAAGATACATTTAAACCAAATGAAAAATAGACCATTATTCACCACATCAGCTTTAATTTACTGAGAAATTACTTCAGTTCCTACTCCAAGTATTGCCACGTAATGACGAGACAGCTTACAATTATAATGAATTCTCCTAATAAGTGGTGATTTGCGTCATACTATAGTTTTTCACGTGGTCCCTTTCACTTTGCCCAGACGTATCCCTTTCCATTAATCATTCATCAATAATCCCACTATGCCAAAACCCCAAAGAGGCTCTCACCTGAATTCCCTCCATCCTCCATTCCCATGTTGCACCTTTGGTATCACTCACCTCATCTATTCCAAAAATATCCACTCCCGATTTGTCATCAAACTCTTCTCCTACATAGAGAGTTTTTTTCCTGTACGTCATGCGAGAGGGAATAAATAAATTCATAGGTTATCCTTCATATGGAGCTAATATTATTTTTATAAATACTAATAGCATTAAAGCTAGAAGGCAGCACGACAACCTCGTGGGTGGTACTTTGGGCTAGTTGAGACCGAAGACTCCCGGGTTTCAATTCCCAGGCAAAGCATAATCAAAATGCGCCTCCAAAAATTCATCGAACTGACAGGTGACCCAAATGAAAGAGCCGGCCCCTGAATTCTGAATCTGTCATAGATCCATACGCCCTTATCTTACATAGATAGCTACGAACTTTACCAGTAAATTGAGTTTAACAACCTTTGAGTAGAAGTCTGAGTGAGTGAGTGATATAGTGATGAGCTTTAAACGAAAAACCTTGCTTTTACTCATTCACCAAGGCTAGCGTAAGGATTGATCAATAATAATGAATTACAAGTTTATTTTGATTCAATATTGTATTCTAATGCAATCTATTTCATACCGTAGCCTTCATTACATGGAACCAATTAAACCATCTTCCCAGGTGACCAAATAAAATCTCATTTCCTGATTATTGAAATTTTATACTTCGGAATAGTACATTAACAATCCCTTACTAAAATTTGAGCTAAAATTCTCTTCATACGCGACATGAAGGATGAAGTTTACTTTACTACCGCTTTTCTCAATAGGCAGAGGCTACGATATATGAGAGCCCCATCGCTGTTTCCTTCATTTCAACTCTTCGTGACGCACGTAACGGTATCGTCAGCGAAATCAAAAAAGAATAAATTAAAGATTTCAGTTCAAGGTCATTTGGTAGACATCCTGACCCGCATATCCGGTGAACTAATCCACCATGGCTTTAAAAAAAACTGTGTAAATATCCGCTATAAGGCGGATGCGCCTAACTTTCAATTTTCTACCGGCGCGATGAACTCCATCTTCGCCCGATTGATTAATACTTAAACGCTTCCGTGCTGAATGAAAAAGTCACTACCACTCCTCCTGCTTCTGCATTCACGAAAGGGCTGCCGCCATAAAGCGCTTGAGCTCCATTACTGCTTTATGAGCTCTTCAACTGCTGTCTCCCTCGTTGCCAGTCTAATCACAAGGCGGGGAAGGAAGAAGTTTCATCGAAGCCAATTATATCAATTCTTAAATTTCCATTTGAATTTACAATGAATATTTCCTCATTTCCTATTAGCGTCATTCCATACATGGAAGGGGGAATCACGAATAAAAGATTGAATTAACGGCCATTAATGCGCGGATGGACGCAGTTAAAAGATTTATATAGTATAGTTTAGTATATATTTCCCTTCCGCAGTTGCAATGTATTTTTTAATTTCCCAGCACACAATACAAGAAGTTAAATGAGCAAAGAAGTATTTTATTGCAATGCTAATATGTTTTTATTTTCAGATGCACATTAAAAACTTCATACTGCACCTACTATACCTTTTTTCGTGAAATAAGGAAAATGCTTCAAAACCGTAACTTACCTACTCTAAAAATGGTACTCTTTGTAGGCAAGAGTGAAAACATTATATTGCTCAATCAAAAAAAATCATAACGCAAGGAAGACCATATATGGTTTTTCATTTACTTCTTACATTTATACCCTGTGTACAAATAAGACATACACGCGAGTGTCATCATCGATAATACTGGAAACGTTTTTCATTTATTTTGAATTACTGGGTGACTCTAAAGGTGATCAAAATTTTAGCAACTACAAATTTATCTATTAGAATTCAAAAATATTTATATATTCGTAGCCAATTTGGACAACTATTTAAACTATAATCTAAAAAATATTTTCTATAGCCTACAGATCAGCTACTACCTTAATGCAGCCTTTCCCTATCCTATCTGTCACCGAGGTAGTCTGTCACTGCAGTTTCTTGTTGTCCTTTTGTTTTTGTAAATGTAATTATTGTTTTCTACATGTTATATTGCGTCTTCGTCCTCTAATATATGTATTGTTACCTGGCCACTATAAAATGGCAAGTATATGCTGTATGTGGTGATATTTCTTTAAAATAAAATAAAAATAAAAATTTTAATCGTGCAGTTACTCGTTCGTTCCAAAAAAAACGAATTTTTAGGGTAATGAAGTTCTTTAATGATAACCTAATAAGACTATCAAGCTCGGTGCATGGATGTACAGTACAACCACGTATGCATGCTTCTCAAAGATATTTAAATCCATCTCTTTGAAAACTCTGAAACCATTGAAATATGGAGCAACAAACCCTTGAGTTCCTCCTTGCAGCAGGTTGTTCTCCGCCTTTCATCCTTGCGCGACCATTTAAAATTCTCCTCTCTTCTTTGCCAGGTTCCGAGTGCTTCCGGGTGGACTTGGAGGGGCCAAGATACGTCTTGCGTGGCCGCTCCGCCAAGTTAATTTGCAACCACGGCGTGGAGCGGCGCCTGCTGCACAAAGTCGAGTGGCTGAGGGACGGTGAGCGCAAGTTGTTCCAGTTCGTGCGGGGGCGGAACCCCCCATACCGAAACTTCACCGTGCCCGGAGCCATGCTGGACGTGAGTTGGATTAGTCATTCGTAATTAGTTTGGGGAAAAGGACTGTTTGGGAAGCGCAGGCTAAGATATTGGAGTCACTGGCGCGCCTAAACTTCGTGTGTCCTTCGCGGTGATGAAACTGCGATTTCGTGATCAAAAACCTGTATTCTTCCTGAAGGCTGATTTTTTTTTTCTCAATATGGTCCTTTCGAAGTGTGTATTGGGTTATAGAATTTCAGTTTTTCCGGTGTATAGTTTGAAGGAATAATTATCGGGTTTCCCACCACGTGTGGCTTTGGGTAGTTGATCACACGGTTCCAAGGCTGTCTGACAGCGTCTTCAGAGGTAGAATGAGATCACATCCTATGGATATAAATAAATTACCCACATAATATAATATTTTATTATTATTTATATATATACCCTTACAATAATTTATTTATATCATGTGGATATAAAATGGTCATTGAAATATCCTTAGGATATAAATAAATAAATAATATACCGGCAATAATTTGTCTTCACATTCTACCCGTGGAGAAAATGGCAGACTCAGCCTTCGAAACTTAGGGACCATTACCCAAACCAACCCGGTGGAAAACCCGAGAATCATTCCCGCATGTGTTGGGTTAATTTAGAATTTAGACATGGCAGAATCCACAACGGTTGTTTTTGAGCCTTTGGCGGGAACGGCGAATAAAATGTGCACAGTTTTCCAAGAGAAAAAAATTTCCCTAGAACGAGAATTAAAAGGAAAGTTGGTGTGATGGCTAATGTTGAATTCCCACCTCGTGGGCCCGGATTCGAATCCCGGCAGCGGCAGAGACTCTTCACAAACCCCCCGATCTCTGCTTGAATCCTTCGTGGAGGACATTTCAAGTGGAGCACTCCATCCGTCGGATGATACGTCAAGCCGTGATACCCTGGGCACATTTCGCTAATTGTAATGGCAGCCTAATTCCGACGCCGAGTTTCTCTCCATACTTGCTTCCAAACCCTTATTTAATGATGCAAACGGCTTCATTTGCCGCTCCTTCACATACCATATCTTTCGAAAATCAATACTTTGAATTTTCCGGGTTCTAATTACCCAGGTTTATTAACGCTCTTGGACTTTTACCCATATTCATAGTGTAGTGGTCTGGAGGAGCTTAGGCTTATAGAAATAGGAACCCAGTGCGGTGGTATAAGTAAAATGAAGATGGTCGCTCAGGTAGTATCACGCAAAAGCGGTAACCACATGAATTAATACCATTGCAACCTTGCTACGTTTCAATATGGTCAATGCTCACTGACAAATAATTATTCACAAATTTTGATTTCAGGAGAAAATTGCCCGAGGATATTGCAATTTTTATTAATAAGAAAGGCATAGAGCAAAATATTGAAAAAATGCCTTTCCGAAACAATAAAATAGCAAAAAATACGAAAATAAACGGAGTTTCATCCATTGAAAATCTTATCAAAAAATTAGCTTAATCATACTACATGATTTGAACGTTCCTGTTTACAAAATTCTTATATTATTCCGTCATCATTCATATCTTTCTTAATACCAATTCTTCATGAATAGCAATCGCTGGAAAAAAATACAGAAGGCATTTGTGATTCCATATTTGCACGTGTAGGTATACGAAATAGGTACATGGGGAGATGCGATTAAAATCTGTCAAAGGTTCAAAACTCTCAAATAGGTGAATAAATGTTGGTCTCAGATTCATTATATTTTGTATACTCTTTTATTGATAAAATGGAATGGATTTTAGCCACCGTGATACTCATCATTCATTGTTCATACCACATTTCCTCTTATTTTTATGGTGTTAAATTATAGTTTCCCATAAATAGCTCGCTAATGGAAAAAACTTAATGCATAATTCAGGAAGCGTTCGTGATCTTGAATTTATTTCAAATATTGCCAACCTATAGTTCCTCTTCTAATTCTGTGGAACGTTTACCGGTGTTATTAACAGGTACTTGTACTGGCAACAAAGAACCAGACTGATACTAACTTATGGTAAAAATACAAATCATTTTACCTATTTTGGGTTATTTTATGCACCCTTTCACAGACATGAGAGAAAAAATTACTTCTTTTCTGCTCCAGTGATAACTTTAAAGCAATAGAAATATTATTTCTGCGTAGGTTTCCGCGGCGATGATCATGGTGCATATGGGTTTCCGGGCGCTCCAGCCGCCGACCGACCGACGAACGCGGCTGGAGCGCCCGGAAACCCATGCGCACCAGAAATATTATTTGCATGCTAATACTCCCAAGACTACTTAAAGAGTGCCCTTCACCTCGGTAAGAACCGTCACTTTACTCCATCGCAATATCCTTATTCCTCGCTTATTACAGGTGCTGTGAACATTCATTCCATTATTTCTTAGAAAAGACTGAATTAGTTCAGCTGCTAAAGGAGATTGTTCATATGAGAGTAGATGGTGAGGAAAAGCAAACTTCAAAATAAACTCTTTGATTTTAGATTTTCAACTCGCTCTCCTGCAGTTCCTGATCTAAAAAATGCATATTTCTACAAAATTTATAAAATTGGTCGCATGTATTTCATCTTAATATCCGCATTTCTTCTTTAATATCCGAATGGAAATCGTGAGCAGAGAGAAACGATGAAAACATATCTAAAATTTGGACTGTTTAACTCAGATTCATTATATTTTGTATACTATTTTATTGATAAAATGGAATAGATTTTAGCCGCCATTTTCAAGCTTTTTTTACCGAGATATCTACCGCGTTAGGGGAAAAAAACTCAAAAAATACTTTAGCATATTTCATACGGTAAGTTTACATTTTCAAATGTAGTCTTGCATTCTTTTTTCACCAAAAGATGAATTGATACTTTGCGCTTTCTACCAAGGTGTAAACCCCGTAAACAGTCACCGTCATGGTGGCCCCTGTAGTAACAGGAGTCCCTGATTAGTCTATTTCAAACCTGGTACTGCAGAAATAGATCGGAAATACCAAGGTGGAGATCGTCACTTTTCACGAGCTTTGCGAAGGGATGGACGTGTTCTATTAAAGCAGCCCAATGGACAGACATCAATTTATCACTGCCAGGCGAAACTTATCCATCGATATGGAAGCGATACCAAGCCGTGGGTTGGGGACAAAAACACTACAGCATTGCGAGGGAGGAGATAAATCCTTCCTCTATATTCCTTTTCCCACCTTCCGATTTTCACCCGGCAGGCTCATAAAAAATTTGTGGCCGAAATATTGGGACACCCACGCACGCTGAGCTCCACACGCGTAGACAGTTCGCTTCCACTCCGACTCTACTGACCAATCTTTTATGGAAAAAAAATGAAAGCCTCCTCGGTTGAATGGATTACGTGAAAACCAAACAACAAAAAAGTATATTCGCCGACCAATAAAATTCCATCCTCGGGAAATAAAAAAACTTAAGTTTCCCTGAGCACTTCCGTTTTTTATTTTGACAAATCGAAGAATGTACCCGAGGGGAGAAAGTAATAAAAAATATTAGTTCTTCCTCAGACGTCGAATCATCGAGGTAACGTAGCGCCCACGTGTCGAAGACCAAATGTCATTTTATCCGGTGGCAGTCCATTTATTAATAAAGTAAGCTCAATAAGTTCTCCATGATGGAGCCCTTATTTTGTTCATGACATTTCCTTGTATAAAAAATGATATGCGGTAAAGCTGCTACGATAAAAATCTAATTTTCCCCATAAGAGTGTACAGGAAGATGATTTATTTTTCTCCCCATCAATGTATGCATGATGCGATGTTTTTTTTCTTTCTTCACACTTCTTGATATCCCTTCCATCTTACCCAACGTTTCGGTGAGATAAAAATTCTCCACTCCAGCTCTTGTATGTGACGTAATAATTGTCCACCACGCGAAGTGAGAGCAATGTGAAAAAGAAATATTCATGACTCAATCTTAGTTACCAGAATGGCTACCACCCCTCCCATCTAAAAGATGCGAAGCCAAAGAAATATACTAGCCATAATTTAATAACGATAAATATACTCTAAAAATGTAAACAAGTTATACTTTAATAAATATGCAATAAGGTATGCCAGAAGAAATAATTTCTCATTTCGGGGTGTTCCTACCACTCATCCATTCCTATCACTTATTATTAATTTAAAATTTTAACGAAATTTCACACAATATTTATGCCGTGAGCTATCCCACAAAACTTTCATCTTAAAATATATCATTCCATGTTCAACAAAAACAAAGATTTAAAATTTTTTAAGAGTTATCTACATCCATTTTAAACAACTAGTAAAGTGCAAGTATTTTTACGTCAATGAAAAAAGGTATTTCCAAATGTTTTTCTGTCAAACTAAAATAATGTAGAAAATTTCCTTTCGGCAATGGGCAATTGACACCATAGCCATTACTAATGAAAATAGGATTTATATTCTTTCATTTTCGTAAATTCTTTCACTCGCAAAAATGCATCTGTAAAGTATTAATGCTGTTATCTTTTGCTGCCACTTAACGGCAGATTAGGTGTCGGAGGAAGATATGGACTCTCGCTATAGACCAGTGGAAGACATTTATTTATGTCTTCAAATCTATCAGTCGGCCCTCGCTTTCTTCCAATCTACTCTATCCACCCCTCCTGTTTACTCCCCGCCAGCCCAAACTTCCCATTACGTGAGGAACTTTCGACCTTTCCGCTGCCAATACATCGATTATGTCGGCTGCTATGACGACTGAGTTCCTCAGGACGTCTCAATATACGTGAGCGTTCTCTTATATCCCAGATAAGAGATAATGGCTGAGGTGATAGACTCATCCTTGAGGAGACGACGTGGAAATAAATGAAAAAATTAATCACACAATAATAATATGCTTCTGGAGACGTAATAAAGATTTTTACTTCAAAATTTTTATCCGACGACGAAAGATTGAATGC
Source organism: Ischnura elegans (assembly GCF_921293095.1). Lineage (NCBI taxonomy): Eukaryota > Metazoa > Arthropoda > Insecta > Odonata > Coenagrionidae > Ischnura > Ischnura elegans. The sequence goes on along the minus strand of NC_060249.1, from coordinate 81,463,509 downwards.
TCGTGAGAAAAAATAAAGTTGCTTTTTTCAGCCAAAACAGTTTTAAAGACTGGATCACCGTGAAGAATTTCTCACTTGGAAATAACTGAATGAGTCAAATTCCTGTTAATTCCCATTTTATTTGTAGAAATTGTCTCAAATATAAATACATCACCTTACTTTAACAGGAATTGTAAAATTATTTGAAATAAAATTTAACATAGATGTACTCACGTAAATTTCAACATATAAACGTTTAGCTATATCAATTATTTAACCATGAACCTCCTTCATTGCGTCCAAATGTGCATACCATATGATTTGGGAGTGAACAAAAAATTTGGGGTAGGAGCGTTTAAAATCTAAATTATATAGTAAATTAAATTACTAAATAGCCATGTGGAGGGAGGTGCTAGGACTCCAGCCATCTACACATAATAAGGAAATGCTCCAACTAAATTACGTCTAATATTTATTAAAGTCTTTCATCTTGCGTGCGAAAACGAATTCCCATACCTCTCCGTTAGGCTAAATATCTTTCTGAATTTATTGTTCCTGTCGTACCTGGAAATGAAGTGAGTTTCTAACATGATGTTCTGCGTGTCGCTCTGAAAGATATCCATTCTAAATTGCTCAAGCAATCTACGCATAGCGCGTAGCCTCCGAGTCTTAAGCGACTCCCAGCTTAATTCTTTTACTATCTTTGTAACACTTTCTGCACGCCCGTAGCATTTTTTGACGAATCGCACAGCTTTTCCCATGTATATTATTTAGTTCATGTATTAAGCCGGACCCGTATTCTCGCTCACATTTAAGGTGAGGTCTCATGAGTGCAAAATAGCACTTCTATTTACTTTTTCATCCACAAATCTTCCCACAAAACAGTATACGAATCCTAACTCATTCAGGGGTCAGCCACAATTATTTCTTATATGCGTTCCCCACAATAGGTTCGACGCTATCGTAACTCCCAAATCCTTTGATTCATCTGTCGCCTTTGCGTTGACACCATCCACATCATATACAGGGGGATAGTTAGAGACCTAAACAAAAAATGTGCCGCCGTGCATTTGATCAGATTAAGTTCTAGTCCTCACTTTTGGCCCCACAAATGAACATTGTTTAAATCTGATGATAAAATTTCACAGACAGAGTGATCACATACAGATGACAGCGTCGCCAGCAAATAAACGTATTGCACTGCTAATTCGGGATCAGAGGTCATTCATGTATATAATGAACAAAAGGGGGCCTATTACACTACCTTGTGGGACACCTGATGTCACTTTAACTTCAACAAACCTAATCCCATGAATAACTACAGTTTACGTCTACTCAGAAAGTCACGAAGCCAGTTTACTACTGTTTCGTTAAACCAGCATGTATGTAATTTTTTTGAAAATTTAGTGTGAAGTACCGCGTCGAACAATTTCCTTAAACCTAGAATTAATGCGTCGACTTATCTTTTCGATTCACAAGATTTAAGAACTTCATAAATAAGAGTGGATATAATATAGTGAGTGGATGATGCTGCCAATGGGGAAGGGTATTGCCAATGGCTTTGATATGAATAGGTATCTCTGTAGAGATGAATATAATTACTGTTAAATTTTTCATGTACCATGTTACCTCCTTTTCCATCGAATACGAACACCACGCCTCTGGCGTCCCTTAAGATCGCTAGGGAACACGTGGGACGACGGAAGGTCCGAGCGGAAAGACGCGCCATGTCAAAACTTCAGCACTTCCCCCGGCGTAAACGGCCACCATAAGGTCCACCTAGTCCGTGGGTCCACCCCGGGGCATCCTCCATCCCATGAAAACTGCGCCTACACCCTTGTTTCCTCCACCGGACACACACAAGCAAGTGGAAATCCAGCCAAAGCCCAGATAACCTTCCCCACCTCCAACTCCTTACTCTCTCCGCACAGGTCGCCGGCAAACTCTGTCGTTTCGCTTTCGCTAATGACCGCTCCCACGGTTTGGGAAGCTTCGATATTACGTTGTGGGGCTAAAATCTGTCGGATATTGAGAGAGCTTCGAGGGATGGGGAAATGGATGAAAGTGAGCAGGCAAACAGATAAAAAATGTGGATGCAGAGTTTATAGACCAATAGCTAATGAACTATACATCAAGTAATTTAATAAACTCGCCAAAACTTTTACCCTTCGTTTCCGAGATTAAACTTAATAAATCATGAAAAATTATATACCCTGCTCACCGTTTTAATGGTAGTTAGACTGAAGATTGTTTCTTTTTTGGCAATTATGAAACATAAAATCATTTTAAAATTCTAGGAAAATAATTTGTCTTAATCAAAGACAAAATGTTTACCGATTAGCTTGTTCGTAGGTGTATGCAAGTTTTACTGCATAAAAATGTACACAAAACGGTTAAAACATGTCTTAAAAATAAATAAAGCACAAGATAAATTAGTATCAGATTAGAAACTATGAAATAAAATTTACACTCGTTCTCCCTCATTCAATTAACCAGTTGGAGAAGTTATTTGGATTTCCGAGGGTAGAGTTCATCCAAATTATGCTACAGGAATGTGAATTTCATATTTTCATGTGAGGTCATTTGCTTTCCCTGGCTACCTCGAACTTCGAGGGTTTTTCTTCGAGAGTGCCAGTAGACAGTGGCGGATTTAGGATAGGGACAAGGGGGGGCTTCAAAGGGGGTTCAAATTCCAGCGGTAATGGGGGTCGGAAAAAAATTGCCATTCTATCTAGTGTAAATTGGATACCCTATAGCCCCCCATAGGTCCTCCACTGTCAGCAGGCAACTAGCCATGACCAACCGTGACCGTGATTTGTATCCCAACGCTCCAGAGACATCGCCACCCCATTTAATTATAAAAATTAAACTTAAAAATCTTTTAATATAACTTGGCCTTTTCTGCAACGAATAGTGTCAAAAAATATATCCATTTTGGTGACTACGAGAGTGACATTAGTTATACTTAATTGCGTTACTATATTTGCCATAATTCCGAAAAATGCGATCGATTTTTCGCTTCCTGCAAGTGGAACGGATGCGCGTCGTTCGCCCCACTTTTTTTTCGTTCCCTCGTCTCCAAGGAACGCACTGGCGAAGAGCTAACATTTGTCGTTGGTGGCGAGGGAAAATGTTCGACACACTCTCGTCGATTCGCTAATGGACTAGATTCCTCTCGCCTCGTCACCCTGCAGGGACTTGGAAGAATAAAACAGCTGCTGAGCGAGACGAAAAAGTTCTCGAAAGCGCTTTAAAATTTTGACCTTGGTAAAATAGCAATAGTTTGTGAAGCTGAAACATAAACCAACAAGCGAAGATAAATTCCAACAGTGGTTCAATTTCATAGCTCTCAAATAACTTAACATTAAAAACACAATGACATGGACTTTATTTTTCAGGAAACAATGAGTTTACTTACATAAGTCTACCGCTTCTTTCATGTCTTGGTGTATTAACATTCCCAGGGGTGGACCTTTAAAATGTTTGGGGGTTGTAAAACTACATCTAAGATCGTAAAGAGTTATAAAACTACTATATATTAGCAATGATATTCTTAATAATGGACGAATAGTGATTCCGCTGTGAACACTTTCCTAGAGATGCACCCATTAAAAGAGCGGTAGGAGGGGAGTTAGTATGCTATTATGAATATTTTGTTCCCAATCACAAATTTTTTATCACCCGGGCAACTCTTAACCAATAGATGTCTTCACAAATTTTATCACCTTTTTTCCATAGACGTAGGATAATAATCGTCTGATTTGAGTGGGAAGGTGGACCGTCGAGCAAGCGGATATTGGTACTCCTGAATATTTATTATATAAATTTACTTTAATGGCATTTATAATTCGTTACCGGTAGATATATTTTTAATAGTCTTCATGCATAATTTTGAATGGATTTGTGCTTCAGTGCAGAGAAATGACAACGTTTTTACTTTGTTAGCGGCCTTATAACATTATTTTACTTTCAGGAGAAAATACCTTCCATAACATGTCTTATAATACATCCATTAACAGATGAAATAGATGAATTCGAATTTAATTTATGCATATTTTAAATTCCGTGATTTTTTAAAATCACTTCGCACATGAAACCCTGAAAAACCGCGAAAACGGATGGCCCAGTTAGAAATTTTTATGCTATCGCTTACGGCAGTAAAGCAGAACTTTGTTGGAATAAGTCATCTTTGTTAGACTTCATTCCAATCGTACAGATAATTCCCATTTTAGCATCACTAACTCGAAGATTCAACCCGGAGATTGGTTTGGATAGGTGAGGGTAGAGCTCACCCATTTCTTAGCCGCAGGCGTGTGAATTGCAAACATTGTGGGTAGGAGGGCCAGTTCCTTCCTCCGGACCACCTCGTCGTTCAAGCATTCTGTTTGGGGGTGTTCGAAGGCCTCACCCAGGATTTGAAACCGAAATCCCATGATCAGCAAACCAAGCACTCTACACACTGGGCTACCGCGCTCCCCATTTCAACATAAGCGGGAATTTTTAATTCTGGGTTTTTATTTTTACTGCCTAAAAATCCGTTATTTAGTTCCAAATCAAAAGTAGAAATTGTTTAAAAGTACATAAATCTTCATTTTGTCATAATTACAATGTTTTAAAATGACGATTTTAATTTTTCCTGATGAATAATATTCAGGTATTCTTTCGGGCTCTACACCATGTTATTGCAGTCGTTTTGGCAGACATTTCGGAATACGACTTGTTTTTCAGTATCAATGACTGCAATAATCTGGTGCAGAGTCCGAGAGAATATATGAATACAATGTTTTCCATCAAAACTTTCGCGGGTGGTGGTCATGGTGATAAAAACTTGTTGGGTTGTTTCGCCATGTAAGCGTCAGTGTGGTCCGTACGGTTCCCGGCCGATGCGACTTTCTCAACGAATCCATTCGGTCAGCAATTCTTCTTCATATCTATGAGGTGCTGCATTTGGCTGAAAGGGAGGAGGGAGGAAGGTGGAAAGAGGGGGCATTGCATTCTGTAGTTCCTAATATTTTTTTCTCACCCGGACAATGCTTAACCAATAAATGTCTTCACAGAGTTTACCACCTATTTTCCAACCAACCTCTTGTCCCTGCCGTAAAAAGCCGAGTGTGTCATACTCTTCCTTTGCTTCTCATTAAATAAGTGCGAATTTTAATGACAGACGTATTCTGCCTTGGCGGAGTATGAATATTATCTCACAAATTTGACATTTTCTCAAAAAAATGTAAAATTTAACGACAGAAAAGGGGAAAATGTTTGAATTTACATCTGGACAAAAAGTTATTTCGGGTGGTGAAGATAAATAGGACACCCCGTATATAGCAATTACCTTAGCACATATGATGGCTACATCTTAATATTAGCAGGGAAATATTTATTGAAAACCATTTTTACAAAGTTTTCCACCCTTTTAAATTTTTACATCGTTTTAAATTAATTTTTTTTCATTTCTATTGCCTCCTAAACTGTTATTGAACTCTTTTGGTGAATTAATCATTCTATTATAAGAGCCATATTCATTCAAGAAATATTTTAAAGAGATCTCCGCCAATATCTCTATCACACTCATTTTCCGGGAACGCCATAGTTTGTCATACCTTCCGTTTAGTCTCCATCGTTTGTCATTCACAGATGAGTGAATTTCATCGACAGGCACACTCCGTCTTCACGTTTGTAGAGGAGAAAATTGAGATAGAAGAAAGGGTTACACGTGTAGGGCGAGACGAGTTACTCTGTAGCTTAGGGTGGGTGCGTTCAAGGAGAAGAATATTCCTGACTGAGGCAGAAGGGGGGAGGTAGGGAGACGCTAGTTGGAGTGCGCTGAGCTGCTATTCTTGTTTGCTCGACCAAGTGAGCACCGGCTGCATTCACGCACGTGCGAGTTGATTTAAGCGGCGAACTTTTTCCTTCCACAGGGGCAATCTATATTTTCGACTACATCATCCGCGAAAAACGTGATATCGTGGGATCCGACAGCACTACGTGGCGCGATCAAACGAAATGTTAAATTAAGCGAGGTAAAGCGTAACTGGTTGCGCTGTTTGCATGAATCGTCACGATGGAAATCAATTACGAGAAAAACGCAGCGAGTGCCTGCCTATCGAAGGAAAATATATATCCTGGTTCCCAAGGGGGAGATTTACACATCAGTTGCAACTCTTTGACAGCTTGGCATAAAAGCATGGAGCGTGTTGCCTTTGGTAATATTTATAAGGTACGAAATAAATGCAGTTCAGGTAAATAGCGTGCTTTGCAATATTTCGATTTTGGACTTGATCATGCATGAGTGACGATTGCTTGATATTATCTTTACGCTATCATTTGAACATGAAGAACTAACCATCCAAAAACGCAGGCATCACTCAACTAATTTATAATTACAGTAAATAACCTCCGTAAAGAGCACGAATTTTAATAAAGCCCCGGTTTCATGCAATTTCAGTGATGCATAATATAAAGGAAAATTCGAATTATCTTCATGTAGCCGTCTTACTTCCTAGTACCTCAGTCAATGACATTGTGATAGCCTGAGTATAGTAAAGTGAGATGAAATGGAAGTAAATGTGATACTGAAGTCACCATCTATTGTAAAAGCGTTTTATGTAAATTTATGGATAGCTTTTAGAAGAGAATATAATAAAATGTAAATGTATAGAAACCCTCAGTCGAAATAGTGTCGCATTTCATCGCTGATCCCTGGACCGACTGTAAAATGATTAATTTCACCGTTTGCCGTAGTTTTAGTGAGAATTTCATAAATTACAAGAGATAATTCATAGCGCGGCAAGAGCAACACGCTTATTAATTATGAAAATGAGAACTCCTTGACTGCCATAAAAAATATCGAGGCTCGGAGTCGGAGATTACCCTAATTGTCTTGCTGAGGAGAAAGTAAAATTTTCGGAAGATAAGCCGCTTGAGTTCCTAAAATAAAAATTAAGTATGTATTAAACGATTTAATTGCTAACAGGCCATTAATTCTAAGATAAGATAAACAGTATCCTATATCACTGCATGAGTAGATCAAGAAAATAATTTACTTAAAAATTCGTAATATACCGATTTTTCGTTTATTTAATGATTTTATTTTGCTAACTTTGGACGCTCGCTCTCTCAGTTTGTTATTACAAGCGCAGGTCTCCATAAAGTAAACGTAAACTTCAAATTGTAATCAAATTATTAAATCATAATCACTTTTGCCTCTCATAACCGGAGTAGGCATCTTCTTCGACAACGTTCAAGAAGTACAGAGTTGAATTGAAACTGATTATGCCTGCAAGAAAATTGGCGGTACATTATTTTACCGCAATCTATTCTGGTAATAATCATGCTGTAAAAGTTTTTCCAGTAAGAGGATAAATGAAAGATTTCTTGATTGAGTATAATCATTCACAATGGTCGGAACATTATTATACAATAAGTATAAGCTGTAGCTAGAAAAAAATTCTAGAGCTTGGAGAGAATAAAAATAGGTTCCTTAATGAAGATCATGCGATCCTTCACTCCAAAGGAAACCCACTTGTACAGCCTTAATAATTAATTAATATTATAATGTCATACGATATCATGCGTAAAATTCAAATATTTTATGAGTAAAAATAAAATGTACTATGTATCCATCAATCGAACCTCAATTATATGGAGACCTAACATGAAACTCTATCACGAATGGGCAAGAACACTGTATCTCTGCTTTCAAGTGATATTCATAAAATGACACACCTAATGATTCTGTGATAAATTAATCCTATCCACAATACTTTTTTATAAACAGCGAGTAAAAGCGAGCGGGTTCCCTGAATGTTTTGATTGAAATCATCACACGAGAAATTCGTTCAAGCATAGCTACTAATGATTAGAATTATCACCACATCGATATAATATCTGCTTTCACAAGAAAAGTGTAGCTCCATTATATTCTGGTGGTCAAAGTATAAACGATTCCTACGTGTATACGCGATTTCACCTAGTTTACCTTTCTTCTTTCGGACTTCTGAGAAACAAAACCAAGCACGGCCTTGATTGTTTCCTTCCGGCATTAACATCCCCGAATCCACATAGAAAGCAGAAAAGCTAATTCAGCCACAAGTCTGAATTTTTCACTTGGCTAACATCTGCTCTCTAACCAAAGATGGTAATTTCATTAGACTTGCGAGCGGAGAAAACATCAAGATGTGGCTCCGAGTGTAAACTGGGCATCGCTCAAAGAGACTGTCATTCTGTTCCCGTTTTGCCGCAAATAACCCTTCACCCCAAAGGCTGCTTTGCTTAACTCGATGTCCATTCCATCTATCTGAGCACACGGTTTATCTTCCAAGGAATACTACTCCTACTACTCGCCATTCCCTTAGCCCTCTCCCCTTCTTGGCACCCCATCCCCTTTCGCAACCACCCACCGGACACTCCCCCAATGACCGCAGCACATGCGAGCATTCGTCTTCCGTACTTCGACCTCCATAACCCTCCCCAGGCAGACTCGAGTTGTAGATTTCGTTTTTCTCGTCCAATGAGCAATGTTCCCCCACGGAGCACTTCCCTGCGTAAAAGCGTTTCCGTCCACGAGATTGGAGAGGCAAAAACGCGTGACTGCGAAATAATTTTTTGTTAATATCATAAAGAAAAGGAACGTGCCTTATTGTTCTTATACTTGCCAAAATATGGAAATATTATGCAAATGTAAACATACATATTTGACATAGTGCGATTGCTGGAGGTGCATAGTTCTCGTAAAATAAAACGGCACAAGTTGAAATACACAAACATATTAAAGATGAGAAGAACGTGGAATATTCCTCTCTATCCATCTCACGGTAGAAAGTCGTGGCATATAGCAAAACGAAATAAACAAATAATACGATCCTTTCTATTTAAATCATATTTTTATTTTTTATTCGTATAATGATATGATAGTCGTATAATATGCATAGATAAAGTGCCTACAAATATGAAGGTAAAGAAATACGTACCTACTCATGAAAAGACTTTCTGATATGAGAATTAGTCGAAGAGTGTCCTACAAATCTCAGGTTTGTAGCCTAAGAATCGGGATTTCTTTTATTTTAAAACAATATCAACCAACGATTTTAGGTACATATTTTCAGATGCAATAATTATTAAATCCACTAATATATAAACTGGTATTTTCTGAATAACTAAAAGTATTTAGAGATTATTTTAAGAGCACCAATATATTTTATAATCGATTACCGGTCAAGTGCTTTAGCCAGTAAAGCTACCGAAGCATCAATCCTCTCTGTGGAAATTCGTGGACTTTACCGCACAAGATGGTTTGGACTGCTACAGATCCAGATTTGAATCCTGGTCAAGGCGAATGATTTTTCCTCTATGGAATTCCTCACATTTAACCATTGCGGGTAACTCAGTGAAGTCATCACCGTAGCTAGTCCCGGTATAATAGAACAAGCACAGAGCGAACATCCATAGTGTTCAAAATTAGGTCTTTGCTCTCCAACTCTTGCGCAGTAACGCACGACTTGGGATGCTAGTCGTATAATATGCTCAGCTCTTCATACCATCTTGTCCGGCTGGATCTACAAATTTCCACAAAAATAATTGACGTCTCGGTAGCTTAACTGGCTAGCGGGCTCGACCGAATCCCGGTAAAGGCAAATGATAATTCCTCTGTCGAATATCACACAAATGGATACAAATTAACACACTAATAGAGCTTAGAAATCTTTATTCTTTCATCTCAATGCTATATACAATTTGAAAAATAAATTGATGCAATTATTGATTCATTACCTCATTAATGCACGTTGTGAATTGATGAGTGAATGTGTAGGCCGAATTGAAGAATATATTTGCCAGAAAAAATCTGGGGATAATTTTACCATTGTAGCATAAATTTATTCCCATAAAAAGCATTAGTTTGAAGCTGCATGCTAAGAAACTTCCATATGACAATCTTTGAAACCTCAACCTCAAAACTCGCCTCTTCTTCTCATACACACAATACAAGTGAGATATAGTCTTCCATTGTATTGATATTAACCTTCTTTTCCAAAGCTTTCGTAAGGCTTTGCTATAGAAGCAAGAGAATTGAAAACCTACAGGGCCGGAAATTCCTTACATGGACTTCTTTGTGTAATTTAATGATAAAACAAATGTGCCTACCTACATGTCAGATATTTCCATACCCTACATGCACCATAAATACCAAAAGTGCCCTATATGTCAGATAGAATCTACTTGCGCTTTTGGTTACAAGAGGAATAATTTTTAAAGCTGGTTTCCCCACTCTCCTCTCATAGCCCTGTTAACTAAGTACCTGACTTCCCACAACTGAATTATAACACTTAGCTGGAAGCATATTACTCATATTAATAACTATATTCACCATAACCGACTACTCCTTGTTTGAATTCCAGTAAAATTTTCAGACGAACTCTCAAGTTTTCATTAACATGAATTTAAGTTTCTTGGATTTTAAATGAATTTAATATAATTGGAAGTGAACTTATGCTTCCTTTGCGGTAAAAATATATATACTCAATGCATTTAAATTATCAGCATTATGGCGTATAGCATTGGTTCAATAAAAAATTAATTGAAGTATAAATTATTCGCACAACTATTATTATCATTGTGGTATACGAGGGTATATAGGAATCTTAACATCTGTCTAACAGTGATACAGGTGGTCGCAAAACACAATCTAAAGAAGAGCATCAACATGTACCTACAATTTTAGCAAGAAGACGGTACTACTTTTGATACTTCTTTACATTCAAAAAAGAATTCATGCAGCCAAGCCATACACTTTTCTCAAAATTCTTAATACAAATGAAATTATAACAGGAAAAGGATTTTTCTTCATTTAGATCTTCATTTCTGCTCGCAAGCGCAGAGCAGAATAGGAGCTACCGCCAATGCCGGTACGTATCTATCTAATGTATATTCTTATATCGCCGCCTGCCGTCATTCGAGGGATTTCCCGCGGTTTCTCGACCTTTCCGACAGAGGACGTTGCGTGACTTAGCCGCTGCGCTTGCATCTCTTTCTCCCCTTAGTCTGCGTGCTCTCATTTTTTACCGTCGAAAGGAAGAATAGCCAAGGGGTTGCGGAAGGTAGTCTTAGAAATAGAACGAGGAAAAAGAGGGAAGGGATATACTGACGCTCTGCGCGAGATGAGTATAATGAAAACGAAATCATCTGTGGTGAATATTTATCTCCTGAAATAGCATTTACCCTGTCTATTCAACCTCCTCAGGAAAAACTTTCCTACAAAGATAGTAGGGAAATATTTCGTCCAAGCACGCCGATCATTTCATTTCTCAGAATTCCAAAAATGTCTTGGTGTTTTTTCTCGGAAAAAATACCAAGGCATCCTATTAGATCTCTCATAGAGAAAGTTACTTAATTTGAGTCTCTCGAAATCCTTTTGGATGTAATGTAGATAAACAAAAATGTTATTTTCAAAAATTTTTATTTCATATGAATTTTTACCAAATGAACTTGTGCTCTAAGTGCTCAGCTGCTATTTTTCGCTTCCACGATAGAAGTATGTATTGCTTCACCTCCCAGACTATATTTTTGCCTTAATTTCTCTCAAATAAAAGCGTGCAATTGAGTAAAAATATTGTTTTAAATACTTGTAAGAAATATATGATACTATCAAATCAAAATAATTCAAACTATCTCTTTTTTGTATGCATTGGTGTCTTACGGTGAAGATAATATAAAATACATAGTTGAATACATAGTTGGGTCAATCGAATACACACATTGCGAGGCAAAAAAGGCCATAATAGACAACCAAGTAAAAGATTGTAGCTCATTTACTTCCCCTTAACATCCACCTATATTTTTTATCAGAAAATGAAACGACTAATTACGTTATGTAAGATTTTACACTTTCCCGGCGAACAGAATATTTAAACATTTCGCGCGGAATCCCGAGAAAAGTTTGACTAATTAGGTTATTCTCAGTAGGAAATTGAAAACCTTTACCTCATATGTGTACGAACGTTGGAATATTTATACCCGAAAATTCCTTACTAACGGTTTAAAAAGTAGTCACACTTAAGGAGTTAAGTGCATGCATTGAAAAACGGTGACTTTCTTCGCGCTTGTTCCGTCTTTTTTCACACTATAGAAGAACTAATTTATTTTTCTTTCGCGGTAGGATCCATCAATGCCACGCTAGCAGTATGACTTAAATATTCAATGAGATAAAGGTAGTGGATAGGGGGGGCACTTTACTCCGCCAGCTAGAAGTGCATAGTTCGGAGAGTTTGCTGTGTCATTTTATCCGCACGCCCTTCTGGTCCTGCCGCAGGAGAGTCGCTAAGGGGTGGCCTAGCAATTTCCAACGGGTTTTCACCTCATCTCGAGTCCCACTAGCTTCTCACGGCGTTAATTTCACTCGCGTTTCTAACCCCCCCTTCTCCCTCCTCTTCCCCCTGAGTTTTTCTATAACCCCTAGCTCTCGCTCCGTCACATTTCACCAAGCCTGTTGGATAGGACCACCGCGCACCTACTGAAGTAAATTTCAGTGAGCAAGCAAGTTTTTTGCACTGTAAAGAGGCGTATTTTCAAAATAATCAGCTTTCATAATTTTATCGTCACAAATCCAAATAAATTCTTATTTGAAAGCATCTTTCGAGTGAATTTGCCAGAAATCGCACGCTGTTAGTAAATTCATTGATCCACCATGCAGAAAAAGAATGTTCAAAATTAGCAGCTTTTGTGGGGATATACTTACAATGGATTTAATGAAAGCCCAATTTTGAGTTCTTTAATTGAACTTTGAGGTGAATTTTGAAGATGTTATTCCCAAACTCCACCTGAACGTTCGCTAAATTACTTCAGGGCTCAGACAGTAGTGATTTATAAAACACAGATTATTTTAAATTCTGATCAGAGACCCTGATATCATTCCACACCATCTCGACGAAGGACAAATTTTATTCGAAAAAATCATTTTTCGCCCCAAACTATTGAACATCTTCAGGCAGCAAAATCCATGCTACGCTACCATCCAAAAATCCTCCCATCCAACCGAAACCTTTCCCCACTCCACACCCCACCAGCAGAGAGAGTGGAAAGGGGAGGGAGAGATGAGAGTATCCTCTAGAGAGATGACCCTCTCGAAAGTGGAAAATAAAAAGCACGGCTGAGTGTGCGCCGAGTCCAATACACAACACGAACAACGGGGTGCGAAACCTTCGGAGCCGGTCGTTTGGGAGGGCGCTAGCGGCGCGCGCGATTTCGGAGTCATTAAATTTTCGCGTGCACCGCGAGAGCACCTTGCCGAGGGAAATAAAATGAAGAACTGTGCCGGGCTCCCGCCCACGACTCTCCTTATCCGTGGTCCTTCAAAAACCTCGTCCTCCGAAGGAATGCAACGTGGAAACGGAGTGAAAACAACAAACCGGAGCATCCGAGGAAGGAAGGCGCTAACGAACCGACGACGTGGCAGCTCTCTTGCCAACGTATTCAGCTCCGATTCGGATAAAGAAGATTTGGATGGGTGGGAGGGTGAAATTCCGTGCAGTCATCTTTTGCACGGTTCGCCTTGCCTCTTTTTTCATTTCAATGCTCTCTATTCGAATTCTGCGGAATAGCAGTTCAGCCGATTGGCAATAGTAGTTTCCCTACAAGGCTAACAGCATGAGAATTACATAGAAGAGACCGAATTCCATCCCATAGACGGCTGATTCCTGCTGCCACTTCGATCGTATTTTAATCGGTTTTCAAAAATGTCCACGGCGCGGTGATGAGTGCAACGCGATCCAATTACATTAATAGATTTGAAAAGTAATGAATTTAATAGATCACATCATATGCGTATAACTTTCGGTTAATAACCCTAATTATACCTTATTTCTACGTGAAAATCGGATCAAATTTTCCGTCAGTGACACGAGTGGCGACTTTAGTAAACCAATTTAAATGCGCAATGGGTGACAACGCTTTTAGAGGCCAACTTGAAGATCCCCTATTGTAATATTCGTGGCGGTGAGGTTTACTTACCCGGACTAATTTTTAGCGGAAAATCCCTTTCAAACTCATCCAGTCAATTTCATATCATGGATTTTTTGTTCGCCTTATTATAACAATAGTAATTTTTATTGGTCCTAGGATTAGTATAGTACGAGTATAAGACGAGTCAATTGTCAATAGATTCTATAGCAGTCTAATAACACTTAAATAATTTATTACATTGCACATTGTCCATTGAAAGTACTACATTATAAATGTAATACTTACAATGTAAAAATTTATTCATAAAGATATTATCAAAAGAAAAACTTTGAAATCATAGGAAACAGGTGAATAGGAATAAATAAAATGGAAAAAAAACGACAGGGTTATAGAGATGCTGTGATGACGGAAATTCCGTGGAAATACTGCTTTATGAATGTTTATTACTTCGTAATCAACACAGAAAAACTATTTAAATAAATAAAAGATCGTAGCACTTTTCCACAAGAATTTTCAATGCATACAACGCGTTTCGGCTCACTGAGCCATCATCTGGTACAAGACAGATGTCAGACAGTACAGATGTACAGACAGATGTGCAGACAGTGTATTGTACCAGATGATGGCTCAGTGAGCCGAAACGCGTTGTACGCATTAAAGATTTTTGTGGAAAAGTGCCACGACCTTTAATTATTTAAATATGTCTAACTTCCACCAATTGAAGCCTGAATCTGTTGAACTTAAAGAAAAACTAGTTAAACACTTCATAACGCCGCAATAGGTACGCTGCTTTAATTTTTTTAACCAATAGAGGAAAGGTAACAAATTGGAGCATTTCCTAGCCGCAAATTCCACCATAGTACATTATTAGGCATAATGGGTTTTCTTAAGTAAGATTGACTTCATAAAACTTATTTTTGGTTATTATTGACTCTTAATGGTACGCATTTTAGCTTTGCAATACACCTGATATTGATGCAACAATCAAATTTAGACTAGTGCCTTTAATGTTTGATCATTAGTGACTTCTTTCCCCAGTCCACTCATCTCTAAAAGAGAAGTAATTGAAGGAGTAAAAGAGAAGTAAAATATGTATGCGAAAGGAATATTAAGTCTTCAGTAAAATTCAAGCAAAAATTTGCAAATTTTATAGCCTTCCCGACTATTTATGGAATAATAGGGTGGTTTCCTATTATTTTTCATTGATAAATCGAAATATTATTACTCCTGGAGTACGTATTTCACGCTTTTAGATTTTTTAATGACGATATATATTTTTCGCGATTAAATGAAAAGTGAAAATTTTCAAGCGTGCGAAAACGCGACGGCTAAGTATGAATGCTGGGAAATCTCCGTGTGACGTCGTTCTGGTTCCCGCTGCCGCAAGTGAGGTGTCCTTGGGGCGAGGCTTTGAGCGTTGATACGACGCAGGATGCTAGCAGGTAGCAGAGTACCCTGCTGGTTGATAGCGCTTGGCTTAAATAAGGATTATTAATGCCTTATCAAACGAGAAAACTTTCCGACCTTAGCCAGTTTTAATAGGTGATAATTAAAACGTTTCCCTGAGCTCTGTGCCTCATGCATGCATTGGTAATCTCAGACGATGTAAAACTCCTATCTACTCGTATAGAAACTAGGTCCCTGTGACGTCACATGGAGTGGCATCGCATGGGCGCCAATCTGGCCTTTTTCAAATGAGGATCAAATTGACCATTGACATTCGTCTAAACCGGTATTTCTAAAACCAAATAAATTGTATATTATGAATACACTAATGGTGAGTAACAAATCGCAATCAAAGCCTTTAGTTTTCTTTGATGAAGGAAACTACCGAATTTGAACGGCTAAATAAGTCTCTCATCCTTCTTCTGCCGCCTCAAATTACGCAAGAATGACTTCCTTTGTATTATGTCTATATTCACGTACACATTCCACAATATCTTATACCAAGCAAAAATCGATTTAAACTCGAGTAAAATATAGATTGTAAATCATGCTGCTTTTGATGCACTGATAGCAGTGTTTTGATGCGAAATTTAAACATACAGATAGAAAACTTCTTCGTACTCCTTTAATTCAGCCTGTCAGAGAGGAATGGAGCATTTATTCTCGGATCCCGGGCACATGGGGTCTCTACCTCAGGGATAGTTGGGATCGTTGGGTGTAAGAACGGCGAAACCGTAGCTTTCCCCTGAGGCTCGGTTCGGCTCTTGGCAGCATGCCTGAAATCTCGGTATCAAGAAATATTATTTTCATGAGGAAACCAAATCGATGGCGCGAAGATTTTCGATTCTAACGTTCCTCGGAGAAAAAAATCACAAAGAATTCAATCATCTCAAGTTCCTGCATAATTTGAAAATAATATTAAACAATATTTTCTAATCTAACCTCAAGATTGCTAAGTTTCCTCACTTAATTTGCACTCCTCAAGAGACGCGGCAGAAGAAGGTATGTGCACGTATGAAACGAGAAAATCGCAGCCGAAAACATTATAAATTACATTAATTGCAAAAATAACGGTGATCTTCAAATTAGTAGCAAAAACATTTTAATTGTGGAATGCACATATTCTTCAAAACCAAAATGCTGCTAACAGAACGCGAATAGATAAGTACAATCGAGGAAATTCATTTTTTCTCTTGATTCTCACGGATTTTAGAGTTATATTTAACTTCTCATCCTTAACCGAAGGGCTCAGAATGGGCGTGTGTGAGCAGTTAGGGATTTCCAAGTGCAGAGTCAGGCATTTTGTGAATGAAAAACCTTTTCCTCACCCAATTTGCCTCTATTATATACTAAACCCCATCTCCCATTCTCCCTGCCTTCTCCTTAGTCACGCACATCACCAAATACCTTTTTAACCAACATTGCCCAATCCCCTCCATCAGAGAGAAGTCTCCTTTCCATTTCGCCTGTGTCTCAACAGCCATTCCGTTCCACAGAATTACTTCATTTCTACTTCTCTACCTACCTCTGGCAGCCCTTCACATTTCTAAATAAACTCCCACGATAAAATATAAACAAAAAATTGTAATTTCCACTTTTTAATGTATTACTCCACTCACAACCATGGTTTCGACAAACTATATTATTTTAGTCCCAGTCAAGTCAGTCCCAGGCCGCATTTTCACCCTCTGATCTCTGGCTTTTTCCATCTACCACAGCACCGTTGTCCTCATCCTTTTTCCATTATATGTTCCTATCTCTTTCTTTCCTTACCTCTAAATTTATTTGTATGTTTGCGCTTAAGGCGTCGTGTGTATGAATGAAGTACATTTTATCATGGATATATCACATTCCCACCACAAACGACCTGAAAAGATTTCAAAAGTCTTTTTCTTTCATACTTGCAGTATGGGATGATCTTTTTGGATATTTTAAAAATGATTTCAATTACTTCACTTATAATGACAGTAATTTTAAATATTACTCGATATATCGTACAGTTTCATGCAGGTATCCTTTAATTCAAGAGTATCGTCGTGAAGCGCATCCTCAGTTTTGAATTCTTTATATATAATTGAACTTACTGACTTATTCTCAAAGTAACTTTGAGTGAGTTTCTATATTGGTCTCACCTTTTAGTTGCTGCTCGGCCATATCGAGTAATTTTTTTACATTCATCCTCAGCTGTTGCCAAAAAGCCACCATCTCAGACGATTTTTGCCCGCATAACTTCGGCAATGGTAGGACTCGATGCTGCTGAATGTCTTAGTTGTTCACGCTCAAGGACAGCATTGAGGCCCACGTGAAAATTAAAGCACAAGCTAAATTTTAAGGCGTAATGTTAGCGCCGATGCGATGGGCTGATGTCCACAATTTTCGATACCAACTATAGAATTCGCCTCAAGACTTCAATGACTTTTGGTGGCTCCAGCTGTACGTCACGGAGAGATACGTAGGGGAGAATGCTCATTCTTTTCTGAGAACGGACTGCACGAGTTATGTTCCTCGACGAGTAGCTTCTTTCATTATGTTCGGTATTTCGTTTTCACCCTGAGACACTGAGTTGGAAAATTCGGTTATTTGCAATGGCATTAAAAATTACCGTTTTCTTAGTTCGTATCATAGCTAGGTACGTAGCCACTTTTCATGATTCCATGTGACATTTCTGGGGTTAATTAGTAATGTTATTCCTGTAACACGGGAGCATGCAATGGATCGCTGTCTCGAAAATAAATCTAGGCCGCTGCTGTCACTAGAATTCTTTGGAACTGGAGAGTAACTTCGAGCTTAACACAAAGTATGAGTAATGTAAAGCAATCCTTTGAACGCCAAAATAGCGAATACATCCATTCCCATGAGCCTCAACCTCTGCCACACTTGAATACCATGCACAGGATCAGTCTTTCCTATTCCGGGGTACATTCCTTTCTTTCTTTTCCGACCACAAGGGTTGTCAAGCACTCTACAGGCCTTGCACCGCCCTAATCTCTCTACCCTCGACAATATATTATTCGCTAATCGACGCATCAAGTCCCAAAATCAGGATTCTCCAGTCACCCCCTATAAGTGCTGTCTAACTGCGCGCATTTAAATAGGCTTACAATAGATTAGCGACGATGATTTCAATCCGAAATTCACGGAGAAATAAACTAAAATTAGAGTACTAGGCATAAATTTTATTAAAAATCATATCATATATCTAATCTCAAACTTTTTATTACTAAGGAAAATTTATTGCTTTCCCGGCGTATAGACTCCGTTAAGAGCTCTCGGGATCTCATCCGGGTCAGGAACTGCATTACTGCCGACGTTTCGATGTCCGACTCGGCCATCGTCCTCAGGGCTGTGATAGAAAATCCTCCTCTGAGTAGAATAAAATATACTCGGACATCGAAACGTCGGCAGAAATGCAGTTCCTGACCCAGTGGCGATCCCGAGAACATTTCACGAAGTTTTCAATATTAGTTATCGAGTTGTGTATACATGTTTGCAAACATTGAGGATAAATGGACCACTCTACGCTCATCGCCGTAGGTCGGACATTTTGAAGGCCGATTAAAAATCAAGTGAAGTGGCACCATAAATTAAGCTTCAACAGAACGGACTGTTTTTTAGGCTTCCGCTGTGTGGTCCCTACTCTCTCATCAAGTTTCATACTCTTTTCAAGTTTCAAAATTTACTGACTTTTCATGATTCTTCACTGATGATTTCAGAAATTTTACTGACTTTTCAACGGTATGATTTATTCCACTTCACACCAACTATCACTAATCATAACATACAATAAATGTAAATATGGTCAAAGGCTGTCATAATCTTGATATCGGATAGAGGTAAAGTGTTGCTCTACATTAAACAATTACATTCGAGAAACTATACTCCACCACTGCCTAGTGAGCCTTTTTTGAAATGCTGTTTTAAAAAGAATTCGAACCTGAGAAAATCATGGAGGTACGTATCATTCCAAACATAGGTCCAAAGCACTGCCTGGAAAAAAAGTAATTTTCAATCAGTCACGCGAACAGGTGGAAAGTTAGATTCACCAAAAATGAAATTTGGGCTAATTCAAATGATTTTTTTCAAGGTGAATTTAATCCTTGGCGTATATTACAAATATAGCTCCTCCATTTTAAACTAAACTTCAACCATTGGCAATGAGGATGACGTTTTTCAAGAGCAATGCAAAAAAACTAAGAATGCTATATGAACTTTGCAGCTGCGAGTGCTCTCCTTTCCTTAACGTTCGACTATGGGTTTTTCTTAGTTTGCGAGTCGACTCAGCTGGAGGAAAGAGTCTTAAGGCGAGTGGGTATCCTTCCCTCGCGGCCACCCCAATCCAAAGGTGGTGGTGGGTTCGTGATCCGTTTCGCAGCTCATCCATCAAACGGTGACGTCAACAGCGCGTAATTTCCCAGATATTTTGTCCGAAATTTGAGTGAGTGAGAAGGGCCATTTCCATAATATAAGTTTGGAAACAACAAAGACCTCTGGGGATAAGTGAAAGGAATTCCAGCTGTTTCGGAGTTCCAAGGATTGCTTTCCGTTAGTCTTTCTTTGTGTTTATCTTCAAGTTTTTTTTCCATTTCCTAAGAATTCTAGAGAGATCTGTGGCCTCCATTTATTTTCGAGGGACCGCTCTATTGCATACTCCACTGTTATTAGATTCATATGAGACTATTCAACCCCTGAAACGTCATATGAAATCATATAAAAATGTTTCGTAGCTACGATACGAGCCAAAAAAAACATAATTATAATGCTATTAATAATAACCAAAATATATTAACCAAAGTTTCACAGAAAAAAGAAGACCTACTAAAGGAATCCTTCGCTAATTAAATTAAGATTGTGAATTGAATTAAGGTTGTTTCCCGCATGGCATCAACACCAATGCGGCAGTGTGGTAAGCGTCTAAGAATTCTGCAAAACATAGGTTAGAAAATTCCCCTTTGGGACGAGAGTGGTTAGAGTAAAATAAGATAGACATTAAAAATGCCACTTACCTAATTTACCCTGTGGATCCTCCTGAGAGGCGACGTAAACCGAGTCGTTTCTTCTTTTCTTCTTACCAGAATACGACTGCAGACAAGTCTGAAATTGTCAGTGAAATGAATGTTTGAGGCTGATACTTTGTGGAAATCCACTGTAGGAAATGGATCTGAATACTACGCACTTTTCTAAATAAATATTTATTCAATAAGGAGTTAACACTGCAGTATCATTAGGATTAGTCTTGATGATGCTGCAGTTCAGTGTGACATGTTTAATCCTTTTTGATAAATATCTATGTGAAAATGTCCAAATTATTTTCTTCATATAACATTAAAATATTACAATCGTAATCATACAATTTAACTTCAACTTTTCGCTATCACGTTAAATTTTTTCCTTCCTCGACTTAACTTCAGGCAGCAGCATCTTTACTTCACTTTGAGAGGGATAAAAAGGAAGGGTTTAGATATGGAGTCCAGGCCGAATTAAGGTACTGCCAGGAAGCGAAAAAAATTACTCTCTTTTTGCGAGGGTTATCGCGAGCGTTCTTGATCATCCGTCTTCCCGTCCGGCGAAGGCACAAGAGCAAAACACGCAATGACACACACACCGGCCACGGCTACCCCCACCCATCGGGCGGGTGGTTTTTCACCCTCTCTCCACACACGTATACTCCATCCAAAACTCTCCCTACTTAAACCAAAACGCGACAACCGTTTCTAATTTCCCTCTCATCTCTTGATAGCCTAGATGTACCGGGGTGAAACCACCGATTAATTTTCCTGTTCAACAATACAATATAGAGAAATATCCAAGAGTTATAAAATACCTAGCCTTATGCATTCAGAAATTTACTACGCATCCCACAAAAGAATCAATTATTTATTCTATCTGCATGAAAAGAAGATTCAATATGAACAGGTAAGAGTATTAGATACCGATGAAATGTCATTAAAGGGTTATTACAGATTTTATTTGATGTCAAAATTTTGAGATAAGGGTGAATATAAGTACATCAACATTTCAAGAGTATTATTAAATTATGACACGTGGATAATTACTTTACATCATCCGCAGGTGAATAAAATATTTCTCAATAATTTATTCGGTTTTCACGGCGGCATGAGATAAGCATCGAAATTAAGGTAATTAGCACTGCAGTTTACATTGTTAGGGTGTAAAAATGAGTTTGTAGCTATGGTCGGACGGTCTCACTCAGTGCTTCAACCAAAACGTAAATTTGCATAATTGTAGAGAGAGACTACTCCTCACTAAGCCATTTATGTATGAATAACTCACAGCGTAAGGATGGAAAACCTGAATTTCGATGATATTTGTGTGGGTATGTCCGAAGGATTCATTCGGAATTTGAATCCTGAACCTTTCGGCCATTTGCTAAGCGCACTACAAACAAAGCAACACCGCTCGCCCTAAATGGGATACCGGAAACACTTTAAACGTAAAATACGTAAAAAAGCAAAAATTATACAAACCCAGTGTTCAATTCCTGGTCTAGCGGAAATTTTTATCAGCGTAATATGAGTAAGTTGACTTAAAAGTGTACACTTCTTGCCAACTCGCCAAATTAAACGTTGTTCAAAGACATAAAGAGGTGGCGAAGCATTAGATACCACCCTTCGAATATCTCATCCTTCAAAAACATGTTCCTCTGCGGACGTCCTCGTCCGAATGCGGTGACGGGGAGAAAAGAGCTCTCGAAACATCCGTCTGGCTCTCCTAAAGCAGCGCAGGATTAAATGCCTCCCTCTCCTTTATCTTCGAGTCCCCGCTACGAATTACAGCCCCTACTTTGCTTACTTTCTCCCCTTCCTTACCCCCTCCTTCCCACCCCACTGCTTCACGGACGTGTCTTCCAACCCCCCACCCCGCTCGCGTTTATTGCGGGCGCATTTTAATCCTCAAGCGTCACTCTTCAAGAGGGGCGTTGGTGGGATGGGGACAGGTCCTCTCTCGTCCCCGAATTTACACATGCCGCCAGGGCGCGTTAACCCCTATTCATTTGTTTTGCTTACCCCCCCCACTCCAGTTTTCAGAGGCCTCTCTCATACCCTGTCCTCCACTCTCCTATCTTCCTTCCTTTTTCACGCGCTCTTTCTCTGTTCATTACTTCTCTTGGCACCCCACTCTCATTTGCTTTCAAGCCCTTCTCGTTTTCTTTAGCTATATTTCAACCGTCTATTTCAGGGTCGTTTTCATGGTTTTCAAAATGTTAAGGGTGAAACGAGATTCATTGACGACAGCGTAACGGAGTTAAAGCGTTGTTTATTCAATTATTATAAGATTTTGATGCATTGGTGCAAATATATTTTGAGTCCACACTGCTTTAAATTTAAGGGATCTAAAGATGAGCCAAAAATACAAGCTAACACAAAATCGGTAGCAATGTTCATGATAGGAAGTAAATTTATGAGTGGTCAGCTGCCTGTAGTTTGAGTTTCCAATTGTTAGGATTAAAGTTACGGTTTTCTTCATTTTACACGATTTACTAAAAGGGCTGCGTACAGTCAACCCTCTAAATCTAATATAATCACTAGAAGCGTTTGGCGTTATACTATATAATCGTAATTCAAATGGGCAATTTATGACCGTTGCGTTAACCCCTTTCTTAAAGGAAAGGTCCCAGAGAAGTCTTTTATCGGAATAAGTTCTGGCAAGCAGAAAATTTCGCACTTTCCCGCTAATAATAAATAAATGTGTAAAGGAAACGGTGTAATTAGGTCTTAAATAAAGAAGAAGGTGTATCATTGAGTACTTTCTTGAGACTTGTTTTCTTGCAAAAATACACTAAACATACCTTTTTTTGAAGTTTAAAATAAATAAATGGGTGGAGTTGATTTACCTCGAGCGAATAATCGACATGGAAAAATCGAGACTTTTAAGTCAAAACAATGGGTAAATAGTGAAATTTCGACGGATTATGTAAACAGGACTCGAGTTCCAAAACCTTAGCAGAATGGAGAGAGACCACCCGGCTGAAAGCCCAAATAGCATTCTTTGACTTTATTCGCCGGGAAAGCATCAGATATTATTTGAGATTGATATTGTATTTTTAGTCAGAAGCCGGTGATTCAACGTTTAAAATGATACCTCATTTATCACTCTAGGAGCAGTATTAACGGAGCATACACGGAATGACAGTAATGAATGACCTTTCTGTAATAATATAAATGATATTTGAACACTTTAGTAAAAAAAAGTTGTCAGCCAAGAATTTGAATATACGATTTCTGCAGGAATTTAAATAGTTTCACCCTAAACACACAGATAAAATCTGTTTAATCTCATGCGGAAAACGTTCCGGGTGAACCGTTTCGAAGACAAAGCACTTTCATCTCAAGTTCAACTCCAACAACCCCTAATTTCACTCCTAATTTCTGTTTGATTTTCCTCCAAGAGAGAATAGAATTCAACGTCCAAGACGACTTCGGGAGAGAGTTGATTTCAGGCGAGTTTGTTACGGCGCGCCGTGGGAAGTTCGTATAGAAAAATCGAAGAGTGGAGCGGAGGGTGGAGTGAATTTGATAGACCTTCCTCCAGGGTGGGAATTACTCTAAACTGATTTTTTATGCATGCGGTGGAGGGACATGAATTTAGCTCTAATTTTCAAATTGAGACATCGCATCCCCATGAATCTCTAAGGCCCCCGGGGTATTTCGTAAATAATGCGATGCCGCGATAAATTTGTGAGGAGTTTGGAGATATAAAAATGTTAATGGATTACAAAAACGGTTCTTTCAAAGACATTAAGGAAATTTACGAGAGGAGGGGGAGAGATTGCTACTGAAGTATTCAATTATTTATACAGGGTTTATATTTTTGGAATCTAAGGATCATTAACCAGCATGAAGTAGTAAGAAAATACTATACTAAAAACGGGATACCATGTGACTTAGACGGAGTGTGCCTGATTTAAAATTTAAATTCTACGTTAACGATCCTCCTATCAATGCCACTTCACTCCCAAATACGAGGAGATACAGCCGATTTCGAGTCAACAAAATGTATCTTCTCATTATCACGGCTCAACAATCTTAGGATTGCTTTGAATCAGCGATCCATTTCCCTTTCTGGTATGTTGCCCTTTCCAAATCTATCTATGTCTGCTCTTTTATAAGCCTCATTTTTCTGCGCCCCGCCATGGAGTGCTTAAGCAAACAGCACTTAGCCACGAGGGTAACTAGAAGCATAGTATGTCAAACTCTTTAAGTAATATCGTGAAAAAAGCTCGCGAGAAGAAGTTAAAATAATAAATAATTTTTGCATGTGGAATGATATGAGGCTTAGATAACGTTTAAAAATCTTGCAAGACGTTAAACTATTAAGTCAAAATATATTTTTATCTTTGCTTTTAGTATGGATAACCCACAGGATAACTCAATATCGGGAAAGGAATCTATGGCCGAAACGTGATAACAAAATTAAATAAAAATAACCCCAACTACTGATTTGGATACTCTTTGGCTCAGACAGTAAATTCTAATTGAATCTCACATATGCGAAACTACCATGAGAAGATGCATGTTAGAAAAAGTACAGAAATGCCATTAATCTA
The DNA here is from genome assembly GCF_921293095.1 of Ischnura elegans. Taxonomy (NCBI): domain Eukaryota; kingdom Metazoa; phylum Arthropoda; class Insecta; order Odonata; family Coenagrionidae; genus Ischnura; species Ischnura elegans. Next base: position 81,438,566 of record NC_060249.1, on the reverse strand, counting down.
CATGAAGATGGAGTTGAATTAATTATTCTTAAATTGAATTCTTCCAAGCCAATGCCTTCAATTTCAGCCTTACAGGACCTGGATGGCTGACTTTTATCATCAATCTTGTAGATGATGAAATCGAAGATAACGTTATCTCATTCTAAACTCACATAGTTATAAGTTATCTTCCTAAGGCCTTCTGGTACCTAACCTAATGAATTATTATTCACATTACACGCGTGAAATAATATCTTTCGAATAAAATATCCATGGAATGAAAGAGCAATGAAAGTTTAAAGGCGAAAAAGGTTTTCCTCTCAAAGATTCAAAATTAATTGGACGGAAAAAGGACGTTTGAATAAGGATTAAATCCCTCAATTACAGAACGGATGAGAGAGTTACCGTAAGAGATATAAAATGATCAAGAGATTAAAATAAACACTCTTATGTTATTCTGACATTATAATGGTGATTTATCGTGGAGAGTTATCTTTTGAAAAATACAGGGCAGCAGTGGACGCACAGGAATGTTTGCGGAATGATGAGAAATGTGCGGATAAAGATTGGCAACAGCTGGAAGAGAATAGGGATTAATAAAGAGACAGAGCGGCTATCTTGAAAAAAAATCCGTTTAACACTCGGATGCATTAATGGAGCGAGGAGAGCCGAGCGAAAATAAATGGAAATCGTCCCGTAATGTGAGTTCCTCCAGCGACTTAGCCTGGATTTGGCGAAGGATTGAATGACGAAACGCTTCTAATTCGAAGAAGATTAAAAATAAGGCGAGAGAAGATCTTTTCCGACTTTTTATAAATTCCTAACAGTGCATAGTTGAATAATTACGAAAAAATGTCTCCAAAATACATACATTCCAGTGATATCGAGCTCATATGAAAAATTCTGGGAAATGCATGAATATAATTTGTTTGTTGGTAAATTAAGTATTTATTGTAACTTATTACTACACCACTTGGTGATAATCAGGTATTATTCAAGATTAGAAAAAATTGCGCAAATTATTATTTTTACTCAGCGATGATTTTAAATTATACCTAAAATTTATTCTTAAAGATATTGAATTCCAGTTAATACGTATTTTAGGGCAGTTTGATTTGGTGGCAAATTATTTGTACCTTTTAATATCACAACAATGTAGTGTTTATGATCTTGGAGTATAGGTCATGATTTAAATTAAATACACAATTGGCCAACGTTTCTGAGATTTATTCTCCTTCCTCAGGGCTCTGTGACGAAAATTTTCTATCACAGAGCCCTGAGGAAGGAGAATAAATCTCAGAAACGTTGGCCAATTGTGTATTTAATTTAAATCATGACCTATACTCCAAGATCATAAACACTACATTGTTGTAATAATAAGGAAGGTCAGGAGAAGAAACTGTATCCTTTTAATATCCTTCAAAGTAAAAATACTCCATCCAGTTACTGCCTTCAGAAGTAATCTACAAATAATATCAGCATCATAATTTTTGCCCTAAGGCCAGCTTCTCATCCTGACATTTTATTCTATAGTATTTTAGTCTATGTTGCATCCGTATTATTTTTTAAAATGGTTCTCTCCATGTATAATGCCATGCTTAGTATTTTCTCTCTACTAGGAGGTGATAGCACAAAAGCATTCTTGTGTGAGTGCGGAGGCAAGAGAAAATAAAGTAAGAAGCATTTTAAAACCCTCCCTTGTTAAGTCGCTCGCAATGAGAGAAAACAGGGCTGAATACCTCAACAATCATGTGAATTTTTCCCTGATATTTGACTACAGCTACTAACCCAAGTGGGGCCGTAGACTTTTTCGGCAAAGTTTATCTCAGGGATTAGTGGCGTATCTAAAGATGAGTTAGTTGGGTATCCAATTTACACTAGATACATATAATGTTAATTTTGTTCGGACCCCAACTACCGCTGGGAGGTTTCCTCGACTTAACCCTATCCTGGATCCGCTCCTGTCAGGGATTACCTATAAAATAAGTTGATCACTCACACACGAATTACTTTATTATTAGCGACTCAAGCATGGCCAACGATTTCATATAATTTAAATAAAATATGGTAGCACTTTTCCACAATATCATAAATGTAATAATTATAATAATAAACAATATCATAAATATTGTGGAAAAGTGCTACCGTCTTTTATTTAAATATGTCGAACTTCCACCGTATAACGGCTGAATCGATTGAACTTATTACAGATAATAACAGAATCCATCCTATACCGTTATGAAAACCAGTCTCTACCAAAATTCAAATCTCTTTCCAAGTTTAAGAAGATCAAATATTGATATGAATATCTGAACGTGTGTTTTTAATCTCAATTTCGGTGTGATTGAAACGCATCGAAGGACGAGATTGCATATAAATCTTACAACATTCAGAAATCAAAAACAGAATATTTCGTAATTCAATAGAACGAAGAAAGTATAACGGAATGCACCCAGTACAAAAGAAAATTGGAGACCTAACTTTCGATCTCTCGCCCAATTTCACCAACAATGACCTCACTTTCATGCCCCATCAGTGTCTCTGGCAAAAAAACAAATCAACGATTTCAGATGATTACAAAATCCACCCTGAACCGATATGAAAACCAATCGCAATTCAAATCTCTTTCCAAATTAAGGATGATCATATAATGCTGAATTCTAAAAGCGTAGGTACTTTTAATCACAATTTCTGAAAAATTGACATGCATTTAACTCTTATCACATTCAGAAATCATAGATGAAATATTCTGTTATTCAATAGGACGAAGAAGGTGTAGCACATTGCATCCAGTGCAAGAGAAAATTGGCTTCCAAGCAGACCTCATTTACGATCATCTCGCCCAATTTCACGACCAACCAGCGACCTTCCACAGCGTGCGCTCATGAGGGGGCATAGAAGCTATCGAGGCGCCTGCGAAATGTTCAGCACGTCCCTTCATACCGCGCTCTAATCTCCCGCATGGCATCCTCAAGGCTACGAGACGCATGAAAACTCCCCCCCACCAACATCGCACGGATCTTCCGCGAAGGACTCCCGTCCGCCGGCGAGCAGGATCGAGAGGTGTAATATGCCAAGCCCGTCGTCCATCAAAAAGCAGGACATAAAGCGGCGCTTACACTCCCCTCATCCTATGTATACCCTACATAGCGTCTCCCCTCTCTGCTCGCCATGCAGGGCTACCCACCCGCCGACCCCTCTTCCACTATACCGCTGTCTGCTCCCTCCCACTTCGCCTCGCTGTCGTGTGAGTGGAAGGCTGTCGCCGCCGCGCTGAAAAATGGAGTCTGCGGGATCGTCGGGTGAGGTCGACCACTGTATGTGTGGCGAAAGGGGAAATGTAGGGAGAAAGCGAAGACGCACAATGGTGGAAAATAGAATCCTGAGAAGGTTTGTGCCGCAAGTAAGGGTTAGGTTTTCCAACGCGTCAATGTTGACATGGCTGCCGACCTAACGGAAACCAAGTTGGTTCCCATCCTCAAGGTTAAACTTGGGAACCGGCTCGGTTTCCGAAGTTAGAGCTGATGAGGTTTGGGATGAGCCAACAGAAATGGGGTTTTTAACCCGGTGGGATCCCCGAGAAAAGTTTACCAGTATTCTCTGGTATTTTCCCGGGGTACATCCACATTAGTCGCCGTGAAAGCAGCAAATCTTATTTCACCAAAGAATACTTCACGTCTCATCGTTTTCCATTTTTCATCTCACTAGCCGGAGAATTGTTTGACCTCGGCAAGAGAAGGTTCTAGTTATGATGACATAGGGAGAGAGGAAATATTCGGGGAATTTTTGGCAAAAGAGTTAAATTGAACATCTCAAAGATATCAAATAATGATTACCTATGGCGCCGACAATCAGGAGACAACCGTGGACTACCATCTGGGCAGGTAAGCTATGTGCATTCTTGTATTTTACGACGACAATAGCAGACGATGCTATACGCTTGCATTTCCCTCGTCCAAATTTGGTCCAAAGATAGCACGTCATCAAAAAGGAAACCGATTTTCTCGCATAACTATAGAGGCGGAGGCAAATAAATAAGAGAGCAGGCAGGAAGGTGATAACGTTGTCACGGGATTTGGCTAGATCTGCTCGTCTCGGTAACACAGCAAACCTGGTAGTTTTGAACTGAGACTCATCAGAGAAGCGATATAAATTCAAAAGGAATGCCAATTTTGGCTAATTTGCATTGAGATTGATTACAAATCACTTTTTTTCCTTAACCGATTCTCTTCACTTACGGCCTAAAGTTTTTATTTCAATCTCCATCCGTAACAATTTTTTCCCAACTCCCCCCCCCCCCTTTGTACGAAATGAGTGTGCACTTGCAACGATAAGCTAATTCCACCAAGAAACAGTAGAGGGTACTGAGGAGGAATGGAATGGGTGAAGCCGTCCGGTTCATAGCTCGCTTTAAGCGTAGCTATTGCCCCCATTAATCGTGAATACCAGGGAGGCCCCTTGGGTAGCCCCCACGTTGGGTAGCGCTAACGCCTCAGACCCCCAAGATGGGAGGCCACAGCCAAGGTAATATATTGGTAAAGCATAACCGTGAAAATGAAATACGTAGATAAGTTGATTGAATTGATATTCTATGATAAATTATGTTGGACATAAAATTATTAGCGAATTTAGTCTTTAAATAGCTAGAAAACAAATATTGTTTATAATATTAATGTAAGAAATAAATTTGTTTTAAACCATAGTCACTTTAAACCAACAAAATATTTGTATAAACCATTCGCATGTAATGGAATAGAATTAAATTGATATCAATCAGGTAAAATAATCTGTTGAAAAATAAGGTTACGACTTACACTTAATGATTATAATTTACACAAAAATATTTCTTATCCCAGTAATTTCATTAAAAAAATGAAGTTCAATAGATGTTTCCCTCGGTATTTTATGCTTCTCCATACCATAATGTTTCTCGTAGTACATAAACTCTAGGCTTAACTGACATTACCCTTGACAGTTTTCAGAAATGAATGGTGAGGCTCAAGTTTATGGTCTTCTTATAAAACATTCATTTTCGCAAGCGTTCCGCGCAAGTTACCCGTCCGTAATGAAAATAAGATTACTCGTTGGGTTTCGATCGAAGACTCCCTACCAGATTATGTTAAAGGTGCAAAATACTATTCCATGCATATGTGCCGTCAGCGAGGTAAGCAAAATAAAAGGTTGGATAACGCATGCCTTTTTGTTGCTTCAAGCTATGAAAATAAGAATAGAGATGCGCCTTTTCAAACCGCAAACTGTACCATTTTACTGCATACTTTTTACCGCGACATATTTGGTTTCTGGGCACGATCTAGAATATAAATCGCGCTACTAACGGAGTGAGTCTCCGAAAAACCTCATGGCTATACGTAAGAGACGTCGCAATTCCAAAGCTACATAGTATAAGTTTTGAATTCGATGCTTTATAGCCCTCTGTGCGACGATATCCCTAAATATTGTCTGGAATGGTAGACGGCACCAAGATTCAAAAACGGAGTTTAATATTACTGTACACATTTTTTCCATGACAAGCCATGAATTAAGTTGAGGTGAAGCTAGAACACGGTATCATAAATACCATATCATAAAACCAACGTCCGTAATTTTTCCTCAAGCATAAAAGTGTAACAGAGAAAAACTCGTTTCCGATATAGCATGTAAGAAACAGAGCTTAATCTCTTTTGCCATGAATTGGCAAGTGCTATAAATATCAGTGGTGTCTTAGATTTTAAATAAAAAACTTATGTTCTATAGGCTTTCAAAATAGGCTGAAAAATTCAGAGTCGTAACACAATCATAGGATGTCGTATATGAATTTACCCGATACATAGTAAGTTTTCTTAGGATAAATAGCTATCAGTTAAAGTACAAGATACCCATCTATCACTGACTCATTTCATCAAAGAGCATTATGACCGAATAGCATTACATGGCGGGGATTTTTAAAGCAAAAATTTGACAAATTGTGTAAAAATATTCACCAATTGCATTGATACAAGAAAAATTAACCAAAGAAGGCCTACTGGTTTTCAGGTCTCCAATGGTATGGAATATGTCTTCGTGCGTTCGTGTAATAAATGTGAATACTACAAATAAAATCAAACCAAAAAAAGGAAATTATCCGACGAGCGTATTCTGCAGTTAGCCCCAGTTAAAGCAGAAAATATTGAGTAGTAATGCAAAGTATTTTTTGCCAGAAAAATTAAGAGGTCGCGAATGTTCCTCAGCCTATTAAAGTATCGCGATCCGTACCGCGATGGCTAGATCATTTTGCCAGTCCCGAAGCCCTTGAACTACGAGCATTGATTAAACAACACCCGATTGAGCAAAGCGGAAGGAGTAAGGCACTGCATAATCTTTCAATGGCCAAGGTCACGCCATTTTATTTCCGTCCTTACCCGCTCCCTCGGGTTTTCCCCTTATCTTGATAAATGAAGGTGAAGAAAAAAAATTTGATGCCTCATGATCCACCGAAGGAGTCCCTGAAGGAAATCCAAAAAATAACTGCCTCACTTTTCATTCCCTCACACCCGATATGCTATCTTAACCTTCTGAGTGGAAGCTAATCCCTCGAGACACTGCGGAATATATCGATCAGTGGTGATAGGAGAAACATTTGCCGGAAGGAGCACAGCGCGAGACTACACCCTTTAAGGAAATTCGCCATGCAACAGAATTTTCTCCTTAAAAGATAATTTTCGTATATAATCTTCACCTCTCTTATATATAGCACCCCACTGAGTTTCTTTTGATTTCATTATGTTCCAAATTTAGGGCGCGGAAAAAAATAGTTTCTTCGCATTTTTTTGCAAAATCTGCTTAAAAACAGTCATTTGTCAAAAAGACGCAATGTTATGCACCAAGAGATATCAGGGCGGGAATTCAAGTTTACACTCACAACTAACCATGATAACTTTATTCATTGAGGGATCAGACTGATTTGGTATGTTGGCTCGCCATTCTGGAGGTTCGGGTTCAAATCCAAGGGAAGAAGAAGGCTTAAACCGTAAATACTACCCCGCGATATATGAGCGCTGCGTGAAGCAGCTTGGATGCTTTAACTTCAACACAATTCGTTGAACAGGAAATCAGATCGCAGGCCATTTGGGACTGATTGCGACCAGTTCCCACGCCTTATCACATCTATCACAAATATTAAACTCAGGTATATTTTAAACAGTTAAAAATGACCGATTGGCAAAGACATAATTTATGTGAAAGAAGGTTTATAAGCAATGTCTCACCATATTTTGACCAACAAGTATCATATTTTATTTCTACATACACATTTATTTAATAGAATAGAAAGATGTCAAATTAGAGAGTGAAAATATTTATTTTTCTAACAACAATCTACGAATAATCTTAAATATCCGCTAACAGATTCATTATAAAAATAAGGCCCTATTTTATTGGTTTTGGATAGGAAGATATGGAGGATTGTAGTATACCAATCCTTGGATTGTACTATTGTTTATGAACGAACATGTTTCTTTTGATTACTAGTTTCAAGATCTTTGGTTAAAAAAACTGTATTCGTGGCCAAATAAACAATCGACAATAAATTTTAGAAATTCAGTTATTAAAAATGAAGAAATGTCTATCATATGTTAACATATTACGCGGTGTAAAATTTGCCCTCCTTTATTCCCCTTTTTCACTCGATCACAATAAAATTAAACGAAAGAGGATAAAAGTTGCGACTGTATTGATTTATCATAGCTAAATGAAAGTTTAAAAAAGTAGCATCAGTAAATACTGCTTAATTCTCTTAAAGATTTGATTAATGTAATCGATTTTAAATATGGTATTAAATAAAGAATGAATTCTAACTAAAGCACACATCACCTATTAATCTCCTTAGTTCTCCTTAGGAGAATGTTTAGACATTGGTATAAGATTTTCAGTTTCAGCGTATGTTTTTGGAAAGTATGAGGTTTCATGACATTTTTTGGTTACAAATACCAAGGGAAAATAGAATTATTATTCGCTTATCAAACTGAAATCACGCGGCCTCGGGAAGGCAAGCATCTACTAAAATAAGCGTTTTGGTCTTTATGTCATTCCTGTTGAACTAATTAGATGATGTTTGAAATTTTTTACTATTAAATCAACTTATAATATACTCTAGCGTTTAGCATAATATGTTACAAAATTATTGAATGCAGAGCTGGTTTTTTACTAACTTTTTAGCGAGATTTCTTTAAAAGATAAGATTAACTTCTATAAATTTTGGACTGTTAGAAGCAAACCTGTGGCATATGTTTAAAGAAATTTAATCGGTAGTGCGCGAACATGTGCCACGAATCAATTTTCTCCTCAGGTGTATAAAATTCATAGTTAGCATTCACATCTATAAATACTCCTTTCCCCCTAAATAGAAAACCCTCCCGACACCTTTATATAATATACCTACTTATAATTTACCATTTTTGTGAAATCATATCTATTATTAAATCAATTATTAGAAATAAGAGAGTTCCTCATTTTGCTATATTTTCTGTTTCAGCTTGAGATCTCGAAAAATCTTTGCACATCCATTTCGGACAGAGAACATTACAGATTGGATGTAAAGCATATTCTTCCCTATCGGAAATAAGTGATATAGAAAATGCTGTACATTCAATGTCTACAAACTGCGCTTAAAGGGCTTATTTGGTGAACTTCAGACTCCTATCAATGCAAAGGTAACTTATGTGTAATTATAAATACGTAAATATTTACTTAGTAAAATTTTAAAATGGATATTTTGGACTTCATTGCACCGCACCGGATAGGTGTTTAACACTATTCAATAAAAGGGGGAAAGATAGATGAATGCGATTCTGGATTGTCTATTGGTTAGTCTGACTCATATTTACACAGACTTATTCGAATATAAAAAAGAGAACAAATTCTTCCCAGATTAGACATTACTTTTGAATTGCCTTAAAAAATTGGATAATCAATCTTTCTGGACTTCAAAATTGTAATAAAGCAACTAATAATTGGCGAAGACTTGAAATAAAATGTAAAATTTTCAATCCTCGATTTTGCACTAGTCAAAAACAATAGACAATGCTCTTCGACCAGATGTGAGCGATTCGACCCGCATATTTATAATTAACATTCATTTTCCTTTAGATAACTTTCACATTCTCATTTATGCAATTCATTGGAGAAAATTTTAAACTACGATGAGAGGCAAAGCGGTGAAAATAGTAAAAAGAGACAATAGTATGGTTTGGCATCACTGTTCTCCTCCGGTGGCTTGAAATCTTGGCTTACCAACCAGGTTCATTTAAAGGATTTAAATTCACAGATAGTGAATCAGAATGTCTTACATCTGCCAATACACTTTTGGTTGAAATTCGGATCGAGTGTACACGACAGATAAACGGAGAGCCTCGAGATTGGGTTAGTACACCCGCAGGGACAAACCAGGCGGTCGATCGCTTCTTGCCGTAGTATTCAATTGCGTTCGAAGATGAAGTATTCAGGTACTCGAACATTGGGTAATCTCCCTTTTCCAAAATATTAATATTAAGCTTTATAAATGAAGTGTCTCTCATGCCACCCTATAACATTTTCGACTTCCGTAACCGGGAATAGTAAATCGAATTTATATCAGACCTATCTTTTTCTAACGTGCTGAGAATTAAAGACATCAATGATGTTTCTCTTATAAATAAGATGAGGGTCTTTCATTAAGGGCCTATTTTTCCATTATTATCGTTTTGAAATGCAACACTATACAATATGCGGGTTAACTTACGACAAGACATCAAGAATAGAATTGCACAGCACAGGTTTACACAATGTATTCCATGCACCCTTTCCTTGAACATTTTTTCTCATCACTTGTCTTCGTTTTTTTCAACGGCCCCATTATGAGGACGTACAACCTTTACTAGATCCTCTTTGAATACATCCCATTAGATTTTTCACCTTTGACCTGAATCACCACTACAACGTCACTCACGTGAGGAGATTTGTGAGCAGCAATAAGGACAAGTGATTTTATTTAACCCTTAACTCTAAACAACCAATACGATACCATGAAGTGTTTAGGGAGTAACATAATGTAAACAAGCCACCATGCTGTTTGTAAATAATTTAAAACTAACAATGGTAGTGAGGGACGGGGAGATTGTTGTGAATGGAAAAAAGGGAGTCGTGTATGGAGAGAAGGAAGAGATAGACGTGGTAGAAAGGATCGGGAGAAAAATTAAAGAGTGGTGTATTGTGCGACCGGAGGAAGAAATACGGCAGAACCCAGGATCGGCAGGAGGAATTAAAGGACGCGGAGAAGGAGGCGACTACGAGAGAGGGAGAGACCGGAGGAAAGGGATACGAAGAGCTCAAGACCCCAACACTGGAGCAGTTCATGGCGGTGGTTCAGTGAGTGGTAGTACGGATAATAAAATGGGATTGTGATAGTCATGGTGGCTTTTTGATGTTGTTTTTTTGCTCCCAAGTTTCAAAATATAGAGCTTGTTTTTGAATTGTACTGAAATTATTTGTTAAGTTAGTAGTGGATGTTTTAAAAACGTTACAAGGGAAAATATTAATATTACTTACATCTTATTTTACATTCAATTTTTTCTTTGACCCCCCTTTTTTTCGTGCGATGTTCCTACGCTGCATTTGATACAACAGATAATGAAAGTACTCGAGCCACTCCCAAACGATTTCAAGCTTTCGCCTCATTAAATACAATCGTGCATTCTAAACAAAATCATGCATTTTGAATAAATTACATAGCATACATACAAGTTTATAATTTTTAAAGTTATATTCATCCTTTAATTCCCTCCAACACTGTGTTCAGTGCAGTAATGATATTTAGCGAGGAGCAGATAGTAATATTAAATTTATTACAGACCTATCGATCGAACTCGAGTTTCATGAAAGACATCAATGGTGCTTAGGGTACAATTAACATGATATTTTCTGTTTGGGAAATATCGCCACACTCCTAAGACGTTCGAGTAATAAAAATATCGCCCATTTCAGGTTGTGAAATAGGAACCAAATGTAAAGCTTTTTAATATTTTTATTCTAGTTTCGTATTTCCAAATAAAAACGTTTGAGGGAGTGTAACCTAAGGGAAGAAAGCATTCCGTTATTTCCTGAGGGGAATCGTAAAATCCCTCTTCTCATAGAAGATGGCACCACAGAACAAATTGTCTTCGTCTCTTTTGGAAGCATTTATTTTTCAACGATTCAGGCATGCGAGTCTTAGGTGGAGGAGAGAACTACGATAAACATTATTGATGGTAAATAAAGCAAGGGCATTTTTTGGGATAGCATGCGAGTAGAATAATGAAGGAAAATAACAGTGAGGGTATACTTGACACAATAAGAGTTACAGATATTACAGATTATTGCAATAGCTCGAGCCTGGGAATGATTTTTCCTATGCATTTGATTGCTTTCTTGAATAAATAAGTTGATTTTGGTCCTAATGATTGAAATGATTATTTTTCAATCTGAAATATCTTGCAACAATGATAAACAAGATTTGAGTCAAAAACCATACAACAAATGTAGCTATGTTTGACATAATCGTCATTTAATGTAATATTGTACCTACAATAAGTGGAATAAATGTGTTATAGTTACTTATGGGACATATTCGTAAGGTTAAGTCTTATGCATCAAAGATAGACTGAGTCGGCCGTATTCATAGATTTCCGCTAAAACACGCTAGTAGGGCGACTAACTTAGTCGGCTACTAAGACCTTTTAGTCGCCTACTAAGATATGGTATTCATGGATTGTATTACGTGAGCTACTAAGAGCTACTAACTTAGTATGCTACTAGCCAGCTCGGCAGCCGATACTCTATGCGATTTGGGTTCAACCCGCTAGGCTACGCTTGACAACACTGCATCTGACTCCTCCGCGGCGCGGAAAATTCGTAACACTATCAAACAAAAGAAATTGATTCAGCAAAATGCATTGAAATTTTTACTTCATAATGGATAATTCGATGTGATATCGCATCTCAGACATATTTTTTGATTGCTGTACACAAAAATTATGCAATACCTTTGGGAAAGGGTAGATTTATGAGTAATACCGAAGCATTTGTATGTTTGAGATGCAGTTATTGCTTTACAAACGGCCGTATATTTATTGATCATATACATTGCATATTGTTTGCACTTCCGATATTTGTTTCCATTAGTGTATGCGTGATTAGTATGGAAAAACATAACTAGCAACGTCAGTATTATACATATCTGTATTCGGAAAGCAGAAATACACCTCAATGTCGGAGTTGAAACGAAAACTTTTGCAATGCAGAAATGAAACGTTAAGAAAATAACGTTGAGATAAATGTGTGAATGATACACATTTATTACGTTACAAACACCTACGTGCGAGCAATTAGTTACATATGTTTGCAACTCCTAAAATGTTAGTCAAGGAAACAACAATCTGCTTCGCTACATTTAAATATTTCAAATATTGACAGCGTGCGGAAATATACGGCATATAGTTTACTAGAGGTGGTTAATGCAAAAAACAAAGCATAATTAACGTAACTTGTTTTACTTATTTATTGCTGATCATATCACAAATAGCACTACAACGCACACAACATTTCACTTCACATTTCACGAGCTGTCTTTATGACACTTATAATCCGTACATTCTGAATCAAATGGTTCAATGAAAAGCTTGACTCACACTTAATTTAAAACACTATAACGTAACTCTAGTAAACAATGATAATCAGTTTTCCAATCACTCTGCGCACACCAAAAGAATTTGCACTCGTTGACGTTCGAAAGAATTCTTCACATCTTACTTCCCACTCATCACTAATGATTTAGAATCAGTTGATGTTATTTCACATTACCATTACGTAGACAATGAAATAAATAGGCTGAAACAAATTTTTAAACCAGAAATTGTAACATCAACAAACTTCCAATCTCACTCTCCACTATAACTACCAAACCGTAACCAAAACAAAAACAACAGCGCAACGAAATACGCGAAATGTAAACACTGCCGAAAGCTCACGATAAAGTGACTAGAATAATTAATATAATCAAACACAAATTATAAGCGTACAAACGAATGAAAATTTATAATCGTTTGCTGTATCCCTAAAGAACAACTGCTTCAAATATGAAACATATCCCCTTCGCAACAGCTAGTAGATACCTTTGATCGAAATGGTTAAACCAGTACGAAAGAAATAAATAATTTTGTCGAAGCTCATACACTCACAAATCACTTCACTTGTCGCTTCACTCTTTACTTCATCGTCTATATGCAATCAATTCACTTAGGGGTGCATTGAATTTGCAAATTGTGTTCACTTACACTAGAGGCACAAGTTCACTGCAAGTCGTATCTTCCTCGCAGCTACGAAAAACTTTCAATTCCTGCCAACAATTACACTACATACGTTGCCTGCCTTACTTGAAGAATGGATTCTCGTATTCCATTTTGGCACAAATGCATAAAAACTCTATAACAGTATACAAATAAAACCGGAGTTCGATCATCCACAACGGTCCGCCATATTTAGTAGCTCCCTTAGACAAGGCCGCACGGCGACTAAGAACCGGCTACTAAGATAGTAGCATACTAAGCTTAGTAGCCCTTACTAACGATCTATGAATACCATTTTGCTAGTATGCTACTACTTAGAACGCTACTTGGGCGTTAGTAGCTTACTAAGGAAACTATGAATACGGCCGAGTGAATCTACGTAAACGTTTAAGCAGATAAACGTGGAAAGCGCTAATAGATATAATTCGATCAATCCACTTTACATGCAAAAGATAGAGTACTTAAAGAGCAATAATGTAACCATGAAAATATTAGAGATATGGTAGCGGGATGGCTTTCGAAACTGCCGTCACTCGCAACAGATAAATGCGGCTGGAGTACCCGGAAAATTGCTCTCATCATGAACATCGTGGCTGAAAATTTCGCAGGAATTTCATCACCTAATTATGCCGAGAATAAGCCAATGTATTTTTTGAATAATGTTTTGAACTTTAATTATTTACTCCATATGCGATGAGGCTTGCCATATTATGATTTCTGGTAATGTATGGAGGCAGAGAATAGATTGAGAGGAGAAATTTTTGTAACGGTGCTTTATATGAGAAACTATGGTCGCAAAATACTTAGTATTAAGGGCCGAATGAATACTTATAATGCATGGTAGGTGGAGGACGGGGAGAGAGAGATTAGGATTTATTGACAGAATGAAAGATAGTAGGCCGTATAGTGATTAGAAGAGGCGAGTCTAAGATGGTCGTGGAGACTTCCGGAGTGATTCTATAATGCCCCTACATTAATCCAACCTACATTAATCGCTAGAATATTTGTGCACATATTCGACCTTTAAGATGACCTCTTGAGTATTTACCCTCTTATATACTTACCAATATAATGCTACGGGCAGTGAAACGGCTGAATGGTATTACGGGAAGAAAATATACTGTAATTCACGAAAAAGAAAAACCTTTACGAATAGTATAGACCCTCACTCGAGTCACGTGCACCTACGGGCATGTCCGCACGTAAACGGGTCACGGCGAGTACTCTCCTGGCGTTGCGATATACCTTTTTCCCGGTTACTTGCCCATCACTCTCCAATTGACGATTGCCGCGAGAGTAAAGGGACTCAGCTTCTGCACGCTACACACGACGGCCGGTGTCTCTCCATCTTCTGAACCACGATGCACCGCTGTCCCCCGCACACCTCACCTCCGCCGCATACTTGAATCAAAACTGCCGAAGGAGGAAATTTTGTGACAACCTCTAAGCTAAAACTCCATTACGTTCCATGTTTATGCCAACTACAGTTTGGAGGGCATATATGTCTTCCATCCGCATGAGTCACTTCTTTTCAAATTATTTTGTGCGGAATGTATAAAATGCTTATCTTCCGTGCTATGATTTAGAATCTCCTTTTTTTATTTCATGGGATGTATCTTTTACAAAATTCAAATATTTCCATACTTATTTATTATTATATATTTATTGTTATTATTTCCACAGGATGCCTCATTTTATCTTGCAGGTAACTTCTCCGTATGGATACTTATCATGCATGATACTTATTCATACATGCATGATAAATGATTTTGTCTTACGTTGTATCTTTTCTCACTGTCTCCACTATGTACGACTATTTCCCACCCCTTCTTCAAACGTGTGAAATCCTTCCCCACCCCTTTCTCAAATGTATAACGGTGATGCTTATTAAGTCAGTGTCTTGTACCAGATGATGGATCTGTGAGCCGAAACACATCGTACGCATTAAATTATTGGTGAAAAGTGCAATTACGATACTTTTTATTTAAATATGATTTTATCATTGATGATTGACTGTCAACTCATATGAGTTGACAGTCACATAGCATTGATCATTAATTTCCTTTCATGATTGTATATTAATTTTCAATGCCTACTGAATCCCGTCATATCTTTTCATTTAATTTCCTCAGTTATGTATCATCCACTGCATGTAGCCATTAGCTTCTTCGCGTGTTTCTGGTCAAAGCCTCCTACCAGAGAATAAGACACGAAATGACGTGTAATATCCTTATTTTCACTCTCTAGCTAAAATAATTACTTCTATACTTAATAAAATGTACAACACCGGATACTACCTTTAATTTCAATACTTGGTTAAACAGGTTCATACTATTTTAATTACATTCACTCTGAGGCAGTGGTGAGGAAGATTGCCCTATAATATAACTTTGATATTTAATTACATCTTTCGGGCTATTTTCGATGGCTTATTAAACATATCTTAAATTAATGCAAGCGGATACTTCTTGGCGCGCGTCTTTGCCATAAACCTAAAATATAAGAAATGGCGAATCCATGAACAAAAGAGGACCTTAATAGCCGATGGGTGGAAATTGCCAACACCACCATGATATCCTGCTTTCTCTGCGCAATTCATGGTAACATTCCTCGCTTCCGTAACAAAATTAAATGCGGGAATAATTGAATCGCTTAAAATTTAACGGTAAGTAAAATGTAATTTTAAAATCGTCAAAAACTTTAAATCAATAATAATAATTACGTTAGAGGATAATTTCAAACTGTGTTAGGCATGCGGGAATAGTTCGTGATTTTCCTAACGGGTAGGTATTTATTTGGGTTTACGGTCCCAATTTTTCCAGGGCATGTCTGTCATTGTCTTCAGGAGTAATTGAACTCCTACATTGAATTAGGTGTATTTTTTCTGGCAATCTACAAAGATTTTTTTTGAACTTTCCACCTTTTAAGGCATCGAATGACTACGTAGCAGTGTTACTCGTGACAAAATAAAGTAACATAAGGCATAACAGTATTTTTGAGTGGTAATGGACGCTAAATAAGTAATCGCTATTTCTGAAACCAAGTGAGTTGCATCTATGACTTAATCCTCGACTAATACTAAGGCATTGAATACGCGGAAGAAGGTCAAATCCCGCGGGTGTAAGTGCGGCTGGAATTGGTAAGGTATTTTCACAAGAAAAGAATCTTCCCTGTAAATTCCCTAGCCCTCGTTCTCCGGGCCAGAGATCATTTTTATCCTCATAAACAAAGGCCACAGGCTGCTACGGGTTGAGAGAAGAACGAAGACTTCAAAATCCACTTCCTTCCACCGAATTTGAAGAGAAATAACGCCACCACAACCAGAAAGAGAAAAAGGGGGAAGTCGTAGGATTCTCTCCATGGAAATTTAAGCGTTAATCAAATATTTAAACTCAAGAGGAAGGAAGCATTGGTTGGTTATTTTGAGAAGAGAACAGGGGCTGAGTTCATTCTCTCCGTCAAAGATGGAAGGGCGGGCTGGCTGGCAGGGTAATCACTCCGAATATTGAGGAAGGGTGGAAATGAAACGAGCTTCGGCAATGACCTACGCTAAAAATCTGGTATCAACTTATTTAAAAGGTAACGTTTAGGTCATATTGATTTCTCAGCGTCAAATATTTCTACCATAATCCCACTAAGTCCATTCTGGATGTCACTGATCAGTAAATTTTCTTTATAATAGGTTTCAATTACTCGCAGAACCTGAAATTGAATGGAATCCATTAATTTTAGATGGCATTAATTGTAGATCTCTATTCTTGATGAATTATCTTTGGCTTTCTCAGAATTAATATGCATGTTTGAAGAAAGATTTTTTGAGTCAACATTTAGCTCTACTTACTATCATCATAATAAGGCGACTTAAACTTTAATTATTTTTTTAACATTATACGTTTCTCAGCAGAAAAAATCTCCAAAAAATTTAAGCCCAGCATTTCACCCTACTTTTAGCGCATTTGAAAACTAACATATTGCAAAAATTGATAGAAAAGGAACGGCAGCTTCAATACACAGAAATACATTAATTCAGCAGATTATTAGGTAAGGCTATTATCGTATTGTGAATTAAGTATTGTGAGTAAATTCAGCAGATTATTAGGTAAGGCTATTATCGTATTGTGAATAAAGTATTGTGAGTACACTTCAAGAAATAGTAAGCGGGCGAGTCTTGGTGGGAATCTTTTATAGTTGGAGTTGAAGGTATAAAAACTTTACTTTTTTCATTAGGTGAATTATTCTGTCCAAACATGGTTCCGTTACAACGTAAAATTTGGCAAGGTGTTACGCTGTAACGAAACCATGATCTTACAAAATAAATAACCATAGCAAAAAGCAAAGTTTTTATTCCTTCAACTCCTACGATAAGAGTACACTTTCAATAAAAATAAATTTCAAGATGAAGTGCTTCCATTCAACGCTATTTGACTCTACTATTGCATGGTGGTGCTTTACGCAGTATGTAAACCTATAGAAATCCACTTGCAAGTATTCATCAAAACCCAGGGAACTCGACCCTAAAACTTGTCAGAATGGCTAATCAGTTCTCGAGTCCGTAGAACAAACTCGACACTCCCAGGAAGAAAGAAGGGATTAATCAAGAGAAAGGGAGACCAGAGAATAGCAAAAGACGGGTGAAATAAGTCCATGATAAATAGGTGAGAGAGGGATCTATTCGGGGGGAAAGAGTCCAGTGGTCCGCATCCACTCTCCCTCCGTCTACGACGCGAAAAAGAATCAATGATTCCGCTTGACGACTGCCTTCCCCGCCCACACGTTCTGCAAATATAAAATTCCGTTGGAAGTGCTCACGTGCGTTTCACTTTTTCACTCCCTGTAACATCCTCGTCCCTTGCTCAGCTATTCTCCATGGCGATCTACAAGGGTCAATGGGTCAACAATGTGCCGCAGAAAATATCAAAAAATCAAAGCATGCTCAGAGATATGGTTTGTCATACGATAATTTTTCAGGTAGCTCAAAGGCTCGGCAGGATTCCGCGTTAGTCTCGGGAAAAAGATCTATAAAAAATATGACGCTGAACTCATTCACCATTACAATACAAACGATGGTTTTTTTCAGGCATATTAATTGATTTTATGAATGAGGATCTACGAAAATCAAATTAGAATCATCCCTTTCGTTAAGAATAGAAGCTCTAAGATTTCTCAAGTGGTAGCTCGATAGCCCGAGCAATATATACTGCCATCTCTAATCTTCTGAACCAACCTTAACCCTGATAAGGGTTCGTGCTCATATCGGTGAGTCACCTTAGAGATCCTTTTACTTTCAAAAATCAAGCCCTATTTGAGGACGTAAGGAAAACGTCAGTGACATTTAGAATATGCCTCAGACGATTAACACTGTAGGTTGGAAGACCTTAATCCAGAATGTAGATTCGAATTTAAACCCGGTTAATAGCAATTTAACTGGATGGATTGGATCAAGACGTATTTGGAAGTGAATGAATTTTATTCCTTTCTTGATACATTAGCTGAGTAGCGAAATTATCCATCACAATTTCATGAAAAAATATTAAAATTAAGTTTTTGTTTTGGTGGTGTGTTCCTTTCAGTCTAAAGCATGGTCGTCCGAAATTCCCTCATTGAGAGCAATTATAATTTTTTTAATAATTCATTGAGGAAATAGAACTTCAAATGAAATTTCCTCGGTCATTATCATTACCATGAAAATTTTACATACCTTTTTTTACTGAGTTACAGTTTGCTGAACTGTCACAAATATTTTCAATTCTGTAGAGTTTTTGAGGGAAAAAGATTGTTGCGAATTAGTGTAACTTGAATTTAGCGTCGTTTGAATGTTGCAGATATTCCTTCGATAAAAGAAAGTTTCTATGACGCATACTGATGATTGAGTTCATAATTCATGAATTGTACTCCAGGAATAGATTGAAAAGTTTAATTCGTTCAGTTTAAAAGTGTGTATATCTGTCGACACAAATACGACAATAATCCATGCAGCATAGCAATAACTATCCATGAATAAAAATTGATAGTATTTTGTTAAAATAACAATAAGTATATCGGTATAGGCACATTTTAAAAAATTACATAATCTTTAGTTGTGGCTGTGATTAACGTATCACAATCACGTAAGTAAGGGTAGGGTGACAATGTCAAACGCCTCAAATACCAAATTTGCCACTATAGGCAGTTAACCTAATCATGGAAGTCTATATGAAGACATTCCTAGATATTCTATTGTAATAAATGTTATACAATGAAAGTAATATGTGATACTATGATTGTAATTTTATAATTCAACCATCGATATGTATATTCAAACGGATGCAATAAAAAATAATATCCCTAAAAAAAGTCTCTTTTTAATCTCCGTTCCGACATGCACCTCTCACTTGTCATCGAAATCACTACACGCGCGCATCAAAAGTTGGTGTATAATGATTTCCAAGGGCTTTGAAAATTTGTAATGGATGAATATTTTGGTCGGATTCATCCGGCTATCTTTTGACTGGGAACGCATCATTCATCAAAACACCTTATGAGGATTGGGCGAAGCTGTCAAAGCGTCGAGGAAACGATGCGCCGGTTGACAAGTGACGTATTCCAGAACGAGGATTGATCGCAACGGATCAGAGACAAATTCCAATGCCTCGCTCTGATAACTAACTTTCACTCGATCAAAAACCGAAAAGAAGATACATTGACGTACGTTACCAAAAATGAATTTTCTCACGCCTGTACTGTATTATTGACAATTTCGATAGAGTTTGATAAATGAATAGACCCGAATTTTATGTTTTCCGGTATTTCGTCTATTTCTCGAGCTATTCTCGACTAAATATCGAAGGGCTTTCGCTGATAAGTTCATGACGTCACTGACTCATTCCGAGCGGTTCACCGTTTCTCCGCTACTTCCCGCTCGTGCCCGTCTCACGTGAATAAGACTCTAATGAGCGATTCTTTCCGTACGGATCCGGTCTCTCTGAACAAATATGAAGGACCCAAATCTCCAGTGACGTCACTTATTCATGAATAGTTGGGGGCAATTTCCGCATTTTTTCATTTTAAAGTTATGAGAAAATGATTGTCTGAATAAGATTCTTTTCTTATCCCTTCTTATGATAAGTACATGACGTCACCGACTCTTGCCTAGCGGATCACCGGTCCTCCGCTATATCTTGATCCCAAGCATGCGTCTCACGTGGCTCTTTGTCATTAAGATTCTAATGAGCTTTTCTTTCTGTCAAGGGTTCAGTCTCTCTGAACGATGTAATGAACCAAATCTCCTGTTATGTAACTAACTCATGAAAAGTTAGTGACAAGAGTCAGATTTTATTTTTAAGTTATGAGAAGATGACTGAATGATGAAGAAATTTTTTCATCCAGATAGTTCGTGTGACTAAAGAAAAAGTATCACAATACTTATAATTTATTAACTTTATGTAGATAATTATCTAAATGAATATTATTCCCGCCTTATAAGCCCCACATTAGTACTTATTTCGCTGACAATTTAACTGTTAATTTGTAGCACTTTTTACATGCCTGATTACATTTGTTCTAATCTGATTCAGCACGCATCATAAAGAAACGTTGAAGTCGAAAAAGAGCGTAACATTTAACATCAATAAATTTAAATTCGTTTATTTTTAAAATATCAGAATAAGTAACATTTTCTTATGTTGCGTTCATCTTGGAAACATGATAACTTTGCAGAGTTAATATCGCCGTCATCACCTCTTTAACTTCGAACGCATTTCATCATTTGAAAATTCATCGGCTAAGTAAAATAAATTTGTGCGAACTTGATGACATTGGGTTCGAGTTCAAATGAAGTTTTTTTCTTGTGCAGAGGACATAATGATTACGCTGAAAAAGTTCACGAGATGCTGGGTTTGGAGAACAATGGGATGCCAATATTTGCCTCTGAACATTCTTCGCTGGCTGTGGGAATTTTGAGAGCCTTCACAATTTTCCAAATAAAATTTATTTGTACCTTCACTGAATAAACGTAAAAATCACCCATTCTCTATCATTTTCACTTTTCTCTTTACAGTGGGCGCAGTCCAACGAGAGGCACATTACCCTTAGGAAGCTCGACCTGGATGCATGCGGTGTTTACTCCTGCGAAGTGTCCATGGAGACGCCGATCTACACCAAACCATCGAACGAGATTCTCCTGACCGTCATACGTGAGTAGAAAAAATATTGGATGTAATTTTCGGCGTAGTCAGGACCATTGATTGACTTTTCGTGAACACATTAGAGTTCACGACAGAAATTGAGAGCAAGTACTTCCCTGAACCATTGCTTGCCAACTACGCAGTATCCCGCATCTACAGGCTTGTGTTATCGCAGTAATATCACTATATTTTATGATTCTTAGATTGGCACTGCTAGATTTCATGTTCGAGTTCTGCTATCTCATTTAAGAGTAATCATATTTTATTGACCAAGTGTATTTATCATCATTATAACTTTTTCTATATTTCATCCGTAATTTTTTTATATGTGGTGCCAGTGCCGTTGGTACAGGAGATTTAACTGGTCTTACTGCTATGCAGCCGAAATTTCCTATACACACGAAGGTTTTTCGCTGTATCCAGTTCCTTACTCAAAATTTGTGTTCAAAAACATTCATCAATGGAGAGGATCACCGTCAAACGACTTTTTGTGCCAGTAATTAAAAATGTATGGTTTTAACAAACGCCTTCCAACAGGAATATATTATGGAGTTTCAGATGAGAGTGATGAGTGCGGCCAAAGTCTTTTTTCTTTCGATTCCTAGACCAGAGCAGCGATTCTTATTTCGCAATGTAGTCATGTAACTACCGCGGTTTGGGCAAAATTCATGAAACTTATCATTTATCTGGTTTAAACTCTTTCTGATCCTAAGGTGTTAAATATCTGTTCTAATCTTCAAATTAAAAAGAAAAAAGGGGAAAAATGATAAAAGTTCCAGTATTTATGCAAGGAATTTAAAAACCTTATAAGAGAAATTTACAACTTGTACTCCGACGGAAATTACTCTTGAAGTAAATACTTCCTTCACTTAACAATGTGAATATCAGTAGTCAAGAAGAAAAGACGTAAGTAAAAACGACTTTAAATTAAAGTTAATAATATCTTTTTGTTGCAAAAACGAAGAGTAAAAATAATAAAAGCGTAAAGCAAAAGAGAGTGCGGAAAAGAGCGAGTGCTGTGACAAGTGTAGCACTGGATGGTGGGTCTTTCCAAACCCAGGATCGTCCCTTTTAAAGAGAACGCTACGGCCAGCCGCAGGGTTTTTTCGGGAAAGCACGTAGAGGACGACGAAGTGGGAAAGTTAACCAATTGGACCTCCATTCGGCCTCCCCCTCGCGTCCTCTTCAAACTCTCCATCTCTATATATTTCTCCCGCACACTGCACAGCCTCCTTTCTCGGAAACAATGCACTGTGGCGGTCCCTTCTGGCACACCACCGAACACCCCTGCTCCCAACCGCAAGAGTAAACCAACTTCCACTCCATTCACTTAACCCGCTCCTCTGTGGAATGCAAGAGTTTCAAAATAAAAGAATAAAAATAAGAAAGTTTGCTTCACATGTAATTCGAACTGCTGCGCTGCTTACAGGGGAAGACACTGTGGCCTGGCAAAGGTGCAAGTTTAAACCACCTGCCAGAGTCATAGCACATTCAAATCTCAACGCTCTGTCGCAAAAAGAGACTCAATATATCTCGAGGTTAAAAATAAAATTCATTGCATACGTACGTGCGCATGATATTGCAGTTTAAATTAAATAAAAGCATTTCCTATTCGGGAAGTTAACAAGATATACCTGTTCCTTTCCACGTTTTGGCAACCGTCAGGTTCTTCAATGCATTTGAATGTACACGATACCAATAATTTGAACAATTAGACTTGTAAAAGTTAGCATTAGATATAGAGTATAAAAATCAGTGACGTTATGGCAAAATTAGCAGTGCCGTAGCGCATTTCCCTTAGCTTCATTTTACAAGTGATACATTACTCCGTGTGTTTTTTAATCACATGTTATTACAAACATTTTATAATAAATAATTATTTTGGTTACGAATGTACATACTAGAAATTTTGAGGCACCAAAATTGATAAAGTGTTATTTAACTATTATGCCTTTTCTAACCAGTGCCGGAACGGCGTTCCTGGGCGTTCCGACTCCATGGCACCACTGTTAGGAATATAATGTAGTGATTAAATAGCATTAAAGGATTTCTTTTCCGCAAGTCAAATTTGGTGTCATTTGATATGTTTTGGAGAATAAATCTCGGGCTTTCATCCGGAAGAGGTATTCCATGGTCTCCGAAGTTTCGGGGGGAGTTTTTCTTTCTTTCCTTGGCTATCTGATGTCGGTGTAGGTTGACTAAAGACTAAAACTCAGATGTAAATGCGGAATTAAATGGAGGTTGCGGTTTTCGATTGGTTTCCATACTCTACTTAGGTTAAATTCTTTAAAAATCAAACTGCAATCATAAATATACTAATTTAGGCTACAATTAATTATGATAAAATTACTTATCTATTCATCGTATAATTTAAATAAATTGAACGTGAAGACGTGATTAATCTACGTGGAGTAGGCAAAATATGGGGAAGCTGCTATAAGGTGTTCATTTAATCTCTTCAGAATGTAATACTTGTAGCATACGATGATTTAATATTAGAATGCACTTGTGTGACCACGGTAGAACTATCTTAAAAATATGTCCTACGCCATGATCTAGATAAAGGAAGGTGATATTTCATTGTAATGTGAGTGAACAATGCAGCAAGTACTACATAAAAGTGGTATCTGCTTTAACCTAATCGTTGAAGTTATTCAAACTATCAACAATAATCCATTGAGAAACCTATTAGTTTTCCTAGAATGATCAATAAAAAGTAAGAGTTTATCAAATAAACTAAATGCGATGCAATTTAGTGCTAAATACATCAATTTACATATTTACAAAAAATTTAACAATAAAATGTTTACCAAAAGGAAAACGTGATGCAACTCATGAATTCTTGTTATCAACTTTTTCATTTAAATGTCATTTAATTCTATTGTTTATCAATAAAACTTATTTAACGAACAAGTTACATGCGTGTTTGGTTACATTCCCTTGCACTCTTTCTCGATCACATTCAAAAAATGCATTCATGACGACGTAGGAACAGGGGACGCAAAAGCATTCATGAAGTGATGTCGTTTACCCCTCCTTCCCCTTTAAAACACTCGAAAACGGCGCTGTAATATATCCGCGGTTTGGCAGGGTAGGAAGAAGTAGAGTCGCGTTTGCTAGTAAGTGCTTCCCCCACCCGCCAAGGCACCCTTTGAATCCTTTCACGTCTATTTTATTTTTCGGGCGTCGAGTGGAGGAGAAAAGCGACCCCGCGGCTGGAACAGGAGGGAATATGGGCCAGAGGTCCTAGGGGTCAAGGGGCACGGGTTGAGGGCTCATGAAAGGGCAAGCAAAACAATTGGAATGAAATGAGCCAAGCTGGTTGGGAAGTGGGCCCTCGAATTGGAGGGGTCCCTCTGAAGATAGTTCAAACACGCCTCGCAGCCGACGGCTGGGACAATAGCATTGTGCGGGCCTCTCCGAGGATAAGAGTGAGGGGATAGGGAAAATAGCCGCGGTGAAATGAAGAGGGCATAATCTCACGCTCCGGAAATGTTTCTGGCGTGAGACTAAGGGTACTATGTGACCCCGAGCGGTCCGTTTCCATGAAAATTCCTGCCAAGTTCCTAAAGCTTCCCACCCCCAGAAACTGCACACCAAACTGTAACAAATCGTTCGTTTTGGGCATGCTTACCAAAATTCATGCTATTTCCCCAACATTTTCTAATGCGAAAACACAATTCTTGGTTTCTAATCGCCTTAAATAAGAGAAGGGATTCCAATTTCTTGAAGCTTCCCTCACTATAAACCAAATACCAAAATGCTACAAATCGTTCGTTTTGAGGATGTCAGAAGCTACGGTATGCTATTTTGCTAAGCATGCTATTCCCAAGGTTTTTCTGATGCAAAAAGACTGACTCTCTGAAATCAAAGTTCACACCATCACTGCGAATTGATGACATAAATTACAGAATTTATTTTCACGTATCTTTCGCGCTTTTGAATGTTCTTTAACCATGCGAGGGATATAACTATCCAGGAGTACCAATACCCATAATCTAGCATAACATAGATGTAAAACTTGGCCATTGCCTCTTTTGTGATTAAGGTGATCACAAGGTCAGCATTTCATAATGCTGGGCTTCCAATCACCTTAATTAATACGGGCTCGCAAATCACAATACACTTAGAAGTAAAGTAAGTCATTTTCAACCGAATTTCGAAATGTGTTCTTTTATGATATGAATTGAAACAGTTATTGGCATAGTTAACGGAGAGAATTCCTTCACACAAAATTGAAACACGCCTCAATATCACTCAGCAGAACAATATTATATTCTGAGATGGCATTTCGAGAACGATAGTGAAGGAAAGAGAATTCTTACATAATGGGGAAGATCACCTTGATTACTCATGCTATATAATCATGCTATTTGCCGTGCGGCTCTACAATTGTAAGTTCAGGGAATACGTAGGTACAGCATATAGAGCACAAATATCATGGGGAGTCTACACATCCACCTCAGCAACATTCAATAGAATTCTTGATATTAAAATTATCAATTATATGAAATCCGGGAAGTAACAAAGGAAAATTCTACTCGGATAAAATTCGTAGAATCTATGAAAAATATAAATTTCCGAATAATGAATGCGTGATGAAAATTTTAAAAAGGTTAGGTCATATAGTCAAAGCATTAGCAACAGAAGTAATGCAGAGGTCTACATATATCATGTGCTAGTTAATGGGTCCAAGTTCTCCTGGATTGGTATATCCTTTAGCTGGGAAAAAAAGTACCCAGGAGCACGGTAGATATGAAAAATTTAATTCCATAATTTATGGCATGAATACGTAGTGACGGTGTGAACTTTGCTTTCAGAGAGGCAGTTTCACTCAATCTACCTTTATGTTCATGGCTATATTTAAATAATTCATTAAGTAAATTATTCACGGGTGACTGGGCTTTCATTACAGCCAACCGAGTCTTTCAGAGTTCATTGATCCATTTTTTTATGAAGAATCGACTATTTATCAATGAGTGTTGCTTCCTCATTTTTTTTTTAATCCAAGGATTATTGCGGTCTAATTCGTCTGATATAGCAAAATTTTTCCACTAAATGTGCTATTTCAATTGAAATAAAAAATAAAACTATTAATCATCTGGCAATAAAAAATACACAGGACACAAAAACACAATAGGATTAATGAAAACGTGATCCCAATAAATAACTCATAAAAAAAGAGTAGTTATAATAACTACTACGGAAACAGAACTAATTAAATTGGCAAATGAAAGAATGCTTTTTCAGCTTAAAATATTAATGATAGGATATTTAATAATATTTCTTATCATTCAGGTTTCCTTTTCAAGATTTTACCCCTTCACATTCAAGAATCATTCCGCGGAAGTTGGCGTCAAAAAGAAGTCGAGTATTTACCAATAATTTAAACAGAATTAAACAAAATCCTTAGATATTTGTTTTCCCCAGTGCTAATAAATTGTATTCTATATACAAAGAGAAATACATTTTTTCCATTATTGATACTCAAATCAATGCAAAGAGATAATAAATACCACTAAATTACTCCATAAATGAGAGGAAATCGTCAATAATTTATCCTTTAACATATATTAGAGCACGAAATCTCTTCTGCATACCTGTCTATGATGCCTGAAGTTAACATTGCACAAGCAATCTTGGCTAGAAAAATAAACAGAAAATATTCTGCTCACCAAGCTTGGATTACTTAAAACGAGGAACAGATATTTGACAGAGAAACACGTTATGGATACGACTGTAAATGACTAGTAACATTTCCTGGGCCCGGGAAATTCCAAAAATTTTAGCACCGTTCACGTCTTTTCTGAGGCGTATGAATTTCGTTGGAAGGGCTGAAAAATACAACCCTATATATACAGGTATAAAAAGACAGGATTCGGGTGGCGCCTCGCCAGAATGATAATGGCAAAAAAAGGAAGGAAAATGATCTCGGGACGACCGTTTTTGCGACGAAATATTTCTATATATACTGCTGAGTTACGTGCTCGCACTTCCTAAATATGGGCAGAGACGAGTCCCGTATAGGCAGGTACGTCCGGAAGTGCATCAAATGGATGGAGTAGGTCGCTCACATGGTCGTCATACGTGTCGCAGTCGCGGAGACCAGCGGAACGTCGGTGAGTAAAGGGAATCGCGTGGGCAGGGCGAGACGGGTGGCGTTGGTCTCTGTGGAAATGAGTCAGCAAAGCAGGAGACGTAATTGATGGAAATGGATTTCGATGTAGCGATGTCGAGCAAAGGGAGAGACACCGGCGAGGATATTTAATACATTTGATCCTCTTCTACTATTTCCTCGCCTTGAAGAACACCCTTTCTGTAGGTATCTCCACTTCTTTCATTCCGTTCATTTCGTTCTTCTCATTACGTACCTCATAGATATCTTACAATTAGACGTATTGTAGGCACAACTCTCTGTGAATGTCTGTCTGTTCTTAAATAGAAGTTTAAGACACAATATTTTTTACGTATAAGGTCATGATCAGGGTGGGTGGTAGATACGTGGGAGGAGCGCTTAGCTTATTATTGAAGGGTCCCGGATTAATTATCGTGTGAAGCATTGAAAACTAAAAGGTATCTCCGCTTCAAACTTCAATAACTCCAAAGTTATTGTTATTTTTATTATTTCCACTTCTTCCAGTTCATTTCGTTCCACGCGTCTCATATAAGTTTTAGAGGCATTGTAGCCTATTGATGAGCACTATACGTAGCCGTAAAAATTACTCATGCGGGTCGATAAATTATGTTCGTGTATTTTTATTCGACAATTCTAAGTGTAGAATAGCTATATTTATACGCCCGAGTTTACGGCTCGGTGAGTGAGTTAGACTCGTGAGAAGAGCGCTTGGCTGCTGAGCGAAGGGTACCGCATTCAATTCCCTGAGAAGTCTTCGGGAAACCTTAAAAATAAACCTCCGATGTGCCCAGGGAGAGGAAGTGCCCAAAGGAAATAAAACATAAGTATAAATAGATTTTAACTCCAAAATGAATCATCTCACATGAATGCTTTCCATAAATCTAGTATAAATATTAACTTTGGGGGAAATCCTGCTTTTGATTAACGGCTCTTCAATCATTTCATACAGAAAATATTATTTTATTTTTTAGCGTGAAACTGAATCGGGGGATAAATCCTTGAATCTCCACCTCCAATTCAACTTTTTAAGGCTTCAGTACCTTCTCCACTAATTACAACATCGCCGTATAAAAAATAGAAACGTAGACTGCAGAAAATAAATTTTGATATGATAAATACGAGTTGATCACTTGATAAAATTATCACAGTCGGACAAGCTATGAAAGGAAACAAAACTATGCAAATGAGCGCATCGGAAGAAGGTTGAAAATGTGCAAATGAAAAAGAGAGTGGAAGTCTTGGAACATGTTAAACACAGGGGAAAGATGAAATAAGTAATACTGAACTGTCCTTAAGTATATAATTATTGTATGTTTATCTCAGAGATTATGTATATGAAATTCATTTTTAATCACTGTTTTTCTCACTTACAGTAAATTATGATCGATTTTTACTTTAATATTAATTTAT
This sequence comes from Ischnura elegans, assembly GCF_921293095.1. Taxonomy (NCBI): domain Eukaryota; kingdom Metazoa; phylum Arthropoda; class Insecta; order Odonata; family Coenagrionidae; genus Ischnura; species Ischnura elegans. The sequence goes on along the minus strand of NC_060249.1, from coordinate 81,409,545 downwards.
TTTATTTCACATTTTTTGCGTAGTCATGTCCAAAAAAATCTCTTTATGCCGCTTTTTGAAAACTCACTTTTTTATATTATTTCACCTCCTCCTGATTTAAGGTGAAACTCTTCCTAATTTAGTAATTTATAAAAAAACATAACCACAATCAAGCTCAATTCTGGACAGATATTTACATTTACTGATAAAACCGCAACCATAAAATCAACGGATAAACTGGATAGGAGTGGGAAAAAGTTAATTATGACTATGTGGCCAGTTTTCATGAATTCACCAATTATTATCAATCATCACCATTAAGAAGATTCTAAAATCCATAAAAATAATGGCATATCAACATACGAGTCTCTTTACAAATTAAACATATGAGATGACAATGACGTTGAGATAAAAAGCGCTTTACAACGCAAAATTCCAACAAATAGGGGAATAAACACCTTCATTCGGTAATCAACACCTTTTTTTACAGTTCAGGGACATTAAAATACGTAAAGGCTTGGCTGGAAAAAATTATAGGCTCGTTATACATTACTTGATTCAATTTTCATCTGATTTTATGACTAACATATCTGAAAGGTCTCTTTTTAAAGGCACTAAATCGTAAAAAATTCCCCACAAACTTCCGCGGGGCAATGTAATTATTACCACTTCACCTCACAATCACGGGCATTCGTGAATCCAAAATCATCGCAATCAAGTACCAGGGTAAAATCGAGAATAAATCTTTTATCTGACATGTTCATTCATTCCTTTGATAAACAAAAACAAGTTCAGCATTTCATTGATGAATGGATTTACGCGTCACATGATGCCACACCCAAAAAAATATTTCTTCGTTTGCATAATCAAGAAAGGCAAGACAGAATCAATTATCTCCGTACATTAAACAATATCACAGAAGCAGGCGTAGCGTGGGTGCTCTACTAATGTCAAACGAGCACGGCTTGTGGACGTGGGAGTAGGTATCTGACCTTTGACTCTTTTGACGATAAAAACCAGACATATTGGGAAAGTCATCCTAGATTCGTTCATTATTATCCCATTAAATACACTATTCAAGAGGGCACTCAATTTTCACCTTTCTACATGAATAATTTAAAGTAGTGACATTCTTCAAAGTATTTAGTCAAAGTCTTTACAGATTGATGACCTAATGAACTTTGAGAAAAGCTGTTAGGGAAGTTAAACTCTGTTAAAATGGTGCTTTTCAGTACAAGTAATACGACGAACAAAATCGTCATGTCTGAATCACCTTTTTTTTAGTTCATTATCCTCCATCAGAGAGCTCAAGCAAGATATTCGGATCAGTAATGTAACGGTAACCAAGACGGAAAGTGGCGTTGTTACGCAATTAAGTACCATATCATTATCAATCAGTGGGCACAAGTTCTCATGTGATAAATGGTTTAACACACTTTTTTATAGTGAAAACACCGGGATTCGGTAAATCTTGCAATTATGAGGAATGTTCCCACTATTTACCGAGAACATGTTTTCTTTATCCAACTTAATCTGGCCTAAATAATAATATTTAATATCATTATTTTTTTTCTTTTCTTGACCTTATTTAATATATAATATGGTATTTCCTGGAGTATAGGTCATTTATACAAAAGTTAGCAGCCAACGTTTCGATTTATTTTCTTAAATCATCTTCAGGGCTCTAAACTTTGAACATATTTATTTTTTTTTTTTAACTTTTGTATAAATAACCTATACTCCAGGAAATACCATATTATAATATTTAATATCTTTCTTTAGATGCATAAAAACTTTTCTCAACGCAGTTTTCCACTAGCAAGAGATAGGGTATTAATTTATCCTGCCATAAACCTGAAAATAGCTCACCAGATTATAATCGTTAAACTCTTTTCAAAACCTTAATGACGCTTAACGAACGATAATGTCCCTCATCCTATTGAAATGGCTTATTATTATTATTATATTATCTCATTTAGAGAATTATTATAGGTCAAACGGCACGTTGTTACAGAGGAAGTAATGCAATCGATATTGCCTATGGGAAATACTATACAAACTTTTGATGAGGTATTGAAAGTAAAACAAATAATCACCTTGAGGCGAAGATAAGAGGACAGAGCTCCATTCACACAAACACGACTCGTAATTCGACCCGAGAGAAAGGTTCAAGGAAAAACGGCGAGAGTAAACATCGGGCTATAATACACTTTGCCATGGCCTGAGGAAGTGAAAGTAGTCGCTCAGAAACTGAAAAAAGGCTCCATTTCTATCAGAAAACATAGAGAAATAATGCAGCACTATTTCTTTCAATGAAAAGGGCGATCAAGCTCTGAATGTCGCAATCTTTTGGAAGAAAGTTCACTGATTTTTATTTAATACTGAATGCGTGGCAACGGGTCAAATGAAAAGACATTCCTAATTGCCAATTTCAGTTCAATGCAATGTGCGTAACTACCATAGTGAGAAATTCGGTCAGTGCAATTTGTTTGCTATCGTAATTGATATTTGGACGATTCGCAAATTTAATCAGACAGCGAGTTAACGCTTAATATATTGAGATTGAATAGGCTTGAAATAAGACTGGAGAGAATAACTTTTTATACCACAGGGATCACCAACACAAAGCCACAGAAATCCCTTATAAAGTTCAGGTATCCCAAAATATTCTAACCGTAAAATTCTTCACGAGCCTCTCAGCTTTTTATAGGAGAATAAGGTGGTATAGGTAGTTATCCACATACCAGACTATCCAGACTAATTGCGCTGTAACAATAGCGTCACTATAGATGAATACGCGTTCACAACTAAAAATAAAATAGTTTAGTATACCTAATATATAAAAAATATAATATAGGTGATTCAGTGTTTATAAGGGTAAATATGCTAGCAAAAAGAACCAAATACAGGTTAAACTCTACATGCTATAAATATGATCAACCGTTCTTCACCACCTTGGAGCATGACAAAACAAGGTCTGTCACTGTGCACTATCAAGACTGTAGCTGTCATTAAATTTTTTTCTGCAACCACTTTAAGCAGATTTACGAAGCAAAAGAATTTTTTCCAAAAAATTGTGATTAAGATATACTTTTATGATTCTTCCATATCATAATTAATAAATTTTGCACTAATTTTGGATGATAGAATCAACTTTGCCAACTTGAGTGAATGAGAATCACAGCTTTAAAAAGTGAATAAATATTTTCTACTTAAATTCTGTAGATTAAAGCAATAAAACCAAAAAAGAATATCATTACACACACATTACACATTTTTTGAATAGATAATATCTTTGTATATCAGATGAAATAGCTAGGTATTCTAACTTGTATTGCAAACATAAAGATCAAAATATTTCGTGAAAATGTATACCATTTAAACAGAGCGGTGAAAAAAGCTAATTTTCGCTCACTAATGCTTCAAACGCAAAGGTTTAATCGTTGACTCAAATTTTCCTATTGCGCTAATTACGAATAAAATTTGATGCCAAAAAGTTCTCCAATATTTTAACTAGGGCCTACAACGAATTATTTTTCCTTTTTACTTCATGAAAGAATAGTCCTTAATTTATCACATGAAAGAGTTATATTTCAATTTTCTCAACCTTTTTCAACTTTGTCATCATTGAAAAAGTCTACTATGTGACATCTGCATTCCGTAGTACAATTTCCCTTTTTTTCCAACCGAAATTCATTCCGGAAGTTAAAGGAGAAGTTGAAGGAACCCAGCCGCCTGAAAAGATTTAAAACAAGCTAATTATTGCTCACTAATTCTGCAAATGCATAAGTTCAATCTTTGATTAAAAATTTTCTACTGTGTAATCACGAATATAACTTGGTGCTAAAGAGTGCTTTACTATCTTATTTAGGGCCTCTAAATTTTTCTTCACCTACTTACTTCATGAAAGAACATTCTTTAATAAACGCATTGAGGGGTATAACATCAATATTCTCTATCTCCTCTTCATTTCCTCGCCATGGAAAAAGTCTACCACGTGACACCTGCATCCAGTGGCGGATCAAGATTTGGACCAGGGGAGAGATCAAACCCAAGCAGTGGCGCAGCGATGGGGGGGGTTTTGGGGATAAACCCCCCCAGAGCTCAGGAAATTTTTTAAGTTTAATCTATTTTATTTTATTGGATAAATATTACTTATAGAACAGTGTAAGGATTGATAAAATATACATCAGAAGGCCGTAAAACTCACCATTTTGAACCATTTATCTTAATTCTTATCTGGCGGAGGGTCCTCGCACCTCCCGCTTACCCTGGCAGGTATGCCATACTCCCAGACCCCCCAGTATTAGTTGCGCCTGAAACTCCACCTAGCCTTAATTCCTAGCTTCACCTTTGAACCCGAGGTCCGGGGAATTCCTCCCCAATCAACATGAGGTTTAGGAGTTTTAGAAATTTTGGATTTTCAAGACCTAAAAACGGTGGTATTAGGTTTGTTCTTTGATAAAAAAGACACTACTAAGCACTTGTCGTAGGTCGTTTTATTAGTTCCAAAGCCTGTAAGATAGGCCCTAAATCTCAAACTTATTTGTAATTTCATTCGTTATAGTAGGTAAATTTACCGAAAAATATAACTAAATATATTTGTACAAAGAGGTAACTTCCAAAAATTACGAATTTATCTATTGTATGTTTCGATCCATTGAAGGGATGTGGTGAGAACCAAGGTGGCTATAGATCCGACACTTCCTGCATTCTTTAACCCGTTCAGTTCCCCTTGCTTGAGTTTTTTCAACCCAAATACATCCCGGAAGTTTAAGGAGATGTTGAAGGGACCCAGCAGGATAAGGATCCCGCCCTTCCCGAAGGGGCATCCCCACATTATCCCTCAAGAATGCGGAACGGGAGGAAACCACGGGGTCATGGCGTGGGTGTGGGAGTCCCTGTCATTTTTACGCGGACAGACAGAGAGATCCGTCGTTTTGGGGCACGCGATGCGTCCCGTCTGTAGCGTTCCGCTGGGCGCGGCGGCGTTCGCGACGAGAAACGTGCGATGGAAGTGAAAAAGGGCGGCGAGGAGGAAAATATATAAGGATCACTTAAAGGGTGCGAGGCAATTCGCGGACGGAATGGAGATGGATCCGACGAATTTTGGGTGGCCGTGGATCCCATGCACACCTTTCTATCTCTTACAAGTGGACTACATAGAAGCATGCTCCGTCCCGAATAATCTTGCTCAATCATGTTGCCACATCGAACGTATTTGAATCTGATTTCAAAAATGTACGCAGCAGAGAGATACATATGTTTTTTTTTAAATCCGAAGATTCCAGTGTGATGGAGTGGAATTTTTTCCGTTTTGAAATAAGTAATTGAGATAATAATAAAAATATTGGAAATGAACATTTTTAATTTTCCAAGATTATTATAATAATTTAATCGTGGAAAACTAAGTATTTATTTCGAGATACATGTATTCTGGATACATATGTGCAATAGAGTACTTGTGCTCGAGATAAGTAGCATTTAAAATCCATACATTTATTAGATTAATTCATCTCGACTGTAAATTTCTGCTAACAGCACAAGTCATACATTAATTTCCATTAAAATTTCGGATCGTTCTGCCGCCGGAGATGCGAATGGTAACTTTTGTAAATCCATTTAACCCATTCCCACCCAAACTTTCTCATTTCAATTGTGAAGATATTTAGTTAAATTGCTCCTTTAGTCGTGTTTAGAAATCTAGAGCATTATTTACATCAACTTCTTTCTTTTGAATGACCCTTAGCCATATTGCTGCACTGGGTGGTAGTAAGTTCAGAATGTTGATAAATTTTTAAACGTGACCTTGATAGAAAGGAGAAATCTTCAGGGCAAGCATATTTTTGGGCGAAGGGAAAATAATTAGACAGTCCCATTTACTGTTTACTTCTATGGTGCTAGTATGTAATTTGATGACAGTAGGTAGTCATATTGAATTTCCGTTTCGCACCCGTCTCTTTCCGTCGGTCGGCTCATTTCTAACGGCTTTAAAAATAAACTAACGAGTTTATTAAGTTATCGTGAGCTTCTACAACATATTTGTGGCAATTCGACAACAAAAAAGAGTGTGGGTTTTCATGAAGAGCCTTATATGCTCACAATGGTAGGATGTAACTATATGTATGGCTAAGGTGGACGGAAATGAGTTAAATAAGCGGTGGGGAGCAGCACATACTGTTCGTCTGTAGAATCCTTTAGCGTAAGTATTCGTGACCTCACTCACAAAATAAGACGGTTACCACGCCACCTCCGTAGCACTCCTTTTACCACGCTACTACCTTGTCTCACATGCACGTTCGAAGCCACCTCCTACGCATACTTACGATGACAGCTCCGAAAAAAATTTACAATGCCACCTTGTGTAACACCAACGTACTCAGAGGCGATGGGGGGGTGGCAGCTCATGTAAATCAGCCTCTAGAGATCTTCACTCCCCCTCTACCTGCCATTCTGGAGTCGGGGGCGATTATTCCGCCACACAGAAAATGATGAAATGCTTAATTTTATTGGTGATAAAAATCAAGGGATGAAAATCATCAGACGTGAATAAGGAAGCATGACTAATTGGAAGAAATAATAATACACACACGCACACATTTGCAACTCAAATCTGTTCCAAATGCGTTCCTGGATTCAATGAAGGCATAATTGGAACACACTAAACAGCTTTCAACAGCAATTTCAAGCTTGAGTGGTAGGCCTGTTTCACAAATAATACACTTATCAAGAATTTTGCAGCGATGTCATTAAGGATATATTCCCATGATCATGACCATGATATTTCACATATTACGTGGGCTATATCTTTAGTTCTCGAATTAAGCACTTTTTATCGCATGGATTTAGTTCACGGGTGCATGAAATTATCTGAAATATTTTTTATTTTAGTCATTTAAGACGCGCCGAAGGTAAAAATTTGTTGGCATCGGAGGCCAGAGGAATTTTTTACGGCGTGTAATGTGCGTCAACGTTCACGCCGTTAGTCATACGCCGCGAATCAGTCACTGAGGATTAAAAATTAAGTTCCAGTGTATAAAAATTGCAAACCTTAGGTCAAATGTAGAGTAATACCCTAACATTGATTATATTTTAGGAGTTTTATGATCTTATTTACAAAAGACACAACACTACTATTTTTCGGTGACGACGGCGCTCACATTTTTAGATGCATGAACCAGAATCAGAAAATGTCTACCTTAAAAAAAAGGAAAAATGAATGAAAAATGTCTACCTTAAATCTGCAAATCTTCTTCTACTTTTATCATACCGCTTCCTCCGTCATATCGTATCATCCTCATCATACCGCTTTGCGACACCACCTCCTACACTTACTTACAACGCTACCGACGTTTGCAACGCCGTGCCGCCTCGTGCACACGGTTCAAAACGCCACCTCCTCCCACTCTAGTTATGGCTCCGTTCCACTTTACACAAGGATTCTCGCGTGAGGTGGGGCATGGGAGGGAGTGGTGTTAAGTAGAGAGAGGGATGATGGTGTGTAAAAGGGGAGGGAGCGGGGTGCCTGCAGAGTCCCCGGCACGCAGCAGTTCCACCCCGAGGCCCGGCGTTCCAAGGTGGGACCGAAATTGGATTACCGGCTTCCACAGTCGCATACGGAATCTCACGGTCACGACCCAAAAGCCTAGGAACCCTCCGACTCCTCCGCGCCCACCTGTCCCATCCGCCCACGCCCTGTCTCGCACCCCCTTAACCCCCGCTCCAAGCAATCCTCCTCCTCCATCCCTTTTCATCTCCCTCTCTCCTTCACCTATCATCCTCTCCTCACATCATTCTCCTATCCTCACTGCATCTCCACCACAATATTCCGCGATCCGTCTCCTATCTATCCACATCTACCAATCATATCCCTCCTATCAACTTTTCTGCTCCTATAATTTTTTTATCATCTTCTCATCCTTCTCTCGCCCCAGTCATATCTTTATCGCATCTTTTTCACAACTATTTCCAACCCTTCCACCATTATTTTTGCTCATTCCACCATGATATTTGATTTTTCCTTCGTACATCATTTCAACATATCTTCCTTGTCCCCATTCAATCTTCCTCCAACCTCCTCCAACTTCATGATACCTTCACGCTGTCGTTATTCATCTTCCTTTCTACCAAACCTCCTTCTCCCCTCTTATATATCGGACTTAAAATAATCATTTGATATAGTGACCATATAATGAATTACTTGATACATTTTATTTGTTAGCGGTATCCTTGCATTAGATTCTCATTGATTCTGTACCTTTACTGTATTTCCAAATCATGGGATTCCATATGCATGAGCAAGGAAAGACAATTACACAAAAACTCTTGTTACCGCAAAGAACTATATGAAAAGTGTAAATGGTTAGCATGCGTGACCGGCAATTGGAAGATCCGACTTCGATCCCAACATTTTTCCACGGCGAATTTCATCCTTGGTTTATATGTCTTGTTATAGATATAAGATCTTCTGTGCAGCTATTTTATGTACCGGAGGACATAATTTATTCACACAATAAGTTTTTAAATATTCTCCTAACATTTCTTTTGCCCTTCACATCCAGCTCCATTTCTTGCCACGGATTCACAACATCTTTTACGCACTCTTTCCCTATCCTTCTCCGATCTTTCTCATATCCCTACCGCATCCTATTCCACCGTTCCTTCCATATTCCTACTTCAACACTCACCGTCTCCTCCTCCCCTTAGCTTTCTTCTCCCATTGCACACTTCTACTCCTTCCTCACTGACTCACTCTTCCCAAAGTTTTCCATTCCCCACCTTCAACCCTCTCTCTCCCCTTTGACTGCCTCTTTTCGCGTTTCCCCGCATCCTCCTTGAGTTCTTTCCTTCCGCAAGCACGCTCGCATTTTGGTCCATTTGGTGTTTCCCACGCGGCTGGCCAATAGGTAATGACGGCTGAAGAGAAACATGTGGCGAGATTTCCTCCACCCGGGATAAAACTCAAACAAGAGGAATGACTCGTAACCCTTCCTTCGAAACATGCTAAGCAACACATTCCAGAATACCCACATTCCGCTCGTCTTTGCACATGCGAGAAGAATTTTAATAAAAAATACTTAAATAAATAAAAATAAAAGTTTTTCGCTATCGTACTGTATCTCCTGAGTGTACTTGGTACCAACTAATAGGAGCTACTTGCACAATGATACTTTTTCGTGACCCTCCAATTTTAGAATAGCTAAGTTGAAAATTTTCCAATTAAAGGAAGAAAATGTATTTCAGATGGAGCATCAAATCTCATGCATGAGGTAAGCTTGCTTTAAATTACAATAAAATTGGACGTATTACTGATTATAATAAGTATTCAGCAAACTTGAGAAAGAAGTCAATATTAATTGAAATATTTTTGCAGATAAAATAATATTATTTTAAATACATATATTCAAATTTTATTCTGTAAAACATTTTTATAAATTTATTCTTTTCCAAATTACGCCCTTCCTAGATCCTCTCACACAATTTCCTTACTTCGCTAATTACACAATTTCAGTGACTTCATGGGTTAAGTGACATTCAAAATATTATGCGTTAGTTATAATAGAGGGTAATTGTTTGCCAATGGAAAGCAATCCAATGGAGTGTTACACATGATGCTTTTCACCGCAAGGTTTTGAGTTGCATTATATTTGCAGAGTTAGTATCTCCCCGAGATCATCCCGCGACAATCGTTTGATGAATTCGTAATTTAAGAGGTTTTTAACTTTCTAATGAATTATAATTTTAAAATCTAGCAATATCTCTTCCACACGGATTTTTCAATTCCAATGAACGAACAGAATAATCTTTTTTGTCAACTATCCTCAAGCATTTGACTAATCATTTCTCCGTGACACCACGTTCTCAAGGAAAGCATGTGAGTCAAATGGTTTATTATCATTCACATCCCACTCAAATTAAATATTTATTAGAGCATAGAGCATGAAATCCGTCTGTCATTATATGCTAAGTTTCAAAACTGACAAAAGAGCAAAGAAGGAAAGGCTATCGCGAAAGGGAATGTATGATTTGGGCAAAATTGATGAGCACTTGAAAAGTGTCTCAGAGTAGAAGTTAAGATTTAACCCAATAGCAGATAAATAATATGCATAGTTTAATATCCAATTCTCGTCACATTTAAACATTTTCACACACGTGACGTATATTTAGCCTCCTATAAAATAAAATTCTATAAAATATGGAGTCTATGAATAAATCCCTTGGTATTTTGTCACAGTTGATTACTTGCACCGTATTTATTGAGATTCTATTTACAATTTTATTTTTTAATTATACCTTGAAATTGGATTTCCAAAAGATGATTATTTCCCTTCTAAGGTATTCTTTGATTTATTTTATACTATTTATATTATACGTATCAATAATCAACAACCACTTATAAGGGCTAATTTAATCAGACTTTCCATCCACCCTCCAACGCAAATGTTTATTTATGTAAAACAGAATTTGCACTTATCTGCGTGACAATAATACCTGCTATCATCCCACGGTATCCATTTCCTCTTCGTTCGCCCTGCGGAGATAATCGGTTTAGCCATGCTTATTCTTAACTTCAGTTCCACACCTATCCACTATCGATCGTCGCCTCCGCTTCACCGTAATTGCCATTTTTTCCACTGCTTCCCTTATTTATTTCCGCCCGCGCCGAATCCCGGCATCCGCTTTGGCTCTAGCGTCTGCAACTCCCCTAACAATTCCCTCTCCTCCACTTTTAATCTCCCCTCCACATATAAAATTCTCGAGCCCCGAGCATCCTGCTCTTCTTCCCTTTCCCTGCACCGCATTCCCTATCCGTCCATCCAACTCCACGAATTGACCTTTTTTTGCCCTCCGCGTTTCTCCTCATCAGATTCTCCCGTCAGCCTTTCTCTTGTATCAACTTGCGTCTTTAATATATGACCTCCCCGGCACAATCATCAAAGAAGTTCGTTTCATTTTAGTAAAATGGCTTACCCTGAGTTACGACAAGTGATAGGTAAATAAGAGAAATATTTTTGGTTTAGGGGTGAAATTTTCTATACCTATGAGTTTGCACTTCTCAGACATTAACTGTGTATACACCTCTTGGTTCTTTCATCCGAAACCCAAATAATGGTTAAATTGATTCCATTGAGGCCTCGAATTTTAATTAAATTATATAAATGATAATTCGATAAAAAATTAAGATGTACCTACATTCTTCTAATATTAATCCACTATATTTCTACTGAACCACATAAAGCTAACTTTAATAGTAATCAATTATAGAAATCAGATGAAAGTAAAGACAATTACACCCGCTAGCAGATGATGCCTTCTTAGATCAGATAATATGACTTCTTAATGAACACACACTGACTGTTTTAAAGGCATTATAAATAGTACATTTCACTAAGTACACTTACTAATATAGTACTTATAAATAGTACACTTCAGACTATTGATCGATATTACAGCACTCTACAGGAGGCAGCATCGATACACTTCCCTTGAATAGAACTCCAATTGCTTATCATCTCCCCTTTTCTAACGTTAACTCCTTTTAAACTAGCGTTCTTTCTCTTTAATTTTCCAATTCCATCAGAATCCTTTATATCCGCTTCTCATCATTTCCCAGAGGGAGTTCAAACCACCTGGGCACACTCCCTTTTTCGCGTTTAAAATCTCTCAATGGAGGTCGCGCGAACTGGCCGCCCGCGCCGGGGCTGTCGGGACGTTTGATTTTTTTTGTTCGGCCTGATTCCCAGCGATCCAATGAGTAGAAGTCCGCAGCTATATCCTCTATACATCTCACTCTTACGTTCAACATCTCTTAATCGTTTTTCTCAGGCAACTTTCCGCCTTTGCGAGGCCTTTTGGCGCCACATTCCTTTCTTTACCGATCCATAAAGTTAAACCTCCTCGCAAGAGTATAACTCTCATTCTCATCGACGACCATATAACTCCTGCAGTAAATGCTTGTTTTGCTTTTTTCATCCCATAGCTAATGGCATGCTGCAAACACTTGTTGACGATAATAATCATCACAGTTTTTTGTCCGCTGAGATTGGATTTTATTCTTGGACTTACATGAGAGTCATCACGACCAAAATGCTCAGTATGCATGGGCACAACTTATCATTATTACATAAATGAAAATTTTTCATACCTCTCGTTAGATAGAACATTAAATTAATGAATATTTCGTTGAATGTTTGTTAGAGGAGCACATAATTGGTTTTTGGGTAATATGTTTTTAAATTTATGAGTAATTTTATGATGCATAGCAAGTAGACATGTAAATCGCTAGAAAGTCCAACCATGTTCGCAACGTCGTCGATTACCAAAAGAAACTCAATAATGTGATGAGGATAATAAAACGGGTTTATTAAGGTGGATGATTATAATGGATGGAAATTTTCATTCAATGAACACATTCATTCAATTCAATGTAAAATTTTTACCCAAGATGATCATGAAACAAGCAAAGTTGGAACAAATGGAGAGAGAGAGAAAGACAGAGTAAATGTACGCCGCATATGAGAGAATTAAATGATAATACTTAAGTGCTAATGACGAACTGTATTTTTATTTTTATCTATTTAAATTCCAGCATCAATGTCTTAATTATGTACCGATTCGCAATATATGATCGCAATATATGATCCATGTACATTTCGTTTTCAAAGAGCCTTCGAGGACAGGAACCCTCCATTTTTAAATATTACTTCATTAATAAATGGATGAGTAATTTAATTAATTAACCCCTCGAATTAAACGCATCAAAGCCAACCAGAAATTCTTAAATTCTTCTTGATTTACCATTCCGCCATCATATGTAAATATGATTAATTAAGTACTTAGTTTGAACAGGCCTTAAGTATTCCAGCAAATTCTTGCTTAAAACTACTACACCTATTACCTCATCCGCATAATTCAGTGAGAACTGTCCCGACAAATAGTACCTTCGCATACCATGAATTACTCATCATTTATATTTTTTCGCGTAAAAATTCTTCAAAATGAGGATATGTTTGTTTATAGTTCTACCTTTCAATAAAAAATAAAAAAACAACGTCGTGATAATAGTTTTGATGGAATGATGGATTTGATGGAATCAAATCAAATAAATTCCAGAAACATAATTGAGAAAAACTAAGAAACTTCGGAGATAAAAAAACATGAAGATGTGAAGAAAAGAACGGCTGAAATAATAAAAACTAAAGAAATTATAACCCTAGGAATCAGTATGCGCTGAGAAAATTAAATATTTTTAGTAAGATATTTAAATTCAAAAATTGTCATTTCAAATCCTCCAACAATGGAATGGTATTTAGAAAATCAAAATATTTGAGGAAGGTATTTCTACTACATTATTACTACTGCCGGTCTCGGTGGTAGCGGGGTAACGTCCTCGCCTGCCAAACAAGAGGTCGCGGGTTCGAGTCCCGCCTGGATAAGTTTCCCCTGAAAAAGGCATGGTTGTTTGTGTACGTTTACTTGTTGAATTTGTCAAATACCCCGATGTAAAATGGCCAATATGAGCTGTATTCGGTGGTTTATGAATAAAATATAAATAAAATAAATAAATGCATCAAGGACCGCAGTAACATGGACGCTAAATTTTGATCTCAGTAGCTTATATGCTCCTGTAACTAACAAAATGATTCAAGTAATCTCGCGGAGCAATACGCCAGCTCCCTTTTCGAAAGTAAACACTCAAACTCTGTGTTAGGAAGCGTCTCCTAACATCCACATCAAGTCATGGAGTCAATTTGAGACTTCCACTAGTCCTTCGCGGTGTTATTCCATGTTTGCATTCAACTAAATGAGCAGTGCATGCCGCACAGAATTAGGGCACGATCTTTATAAATAGATAATTGAGTTGAATTCTCACTAAATAATAGTGGATTGGTTAAATATTAATTTTTATGCAAACGTACTTCCTTCTTTAAAATTAGATGAGATGCAATTAGAAAAAATTATAAACATGTGCACAGGAAAAACGTTTTTACATTGGCATTTTTCCATACTAGATTTGAATTTCTCTGAATATAAGATAACAAAATACAGATGATTAACTCGTCATTTTATATCAAAGAAACAAATCCATTAAAAATCCAAATTCTCATTTATTTATAAAAAAAGAGTAAAAATCTCGTTTTATTTCATCCACCAATGTCCATAATAATTTTTACATTCATTTATTTCCCTTTCGTCAATTAAAATCGATGCAAAAACGACGCTACCACCTATTAGTTCACACGACTTGTTTTTCCACAAAAACATTTACGAAAATTTTACGAAGAGAACTAATTCTGTTCTCTGATATACGTTTTACCTATTAATCCAAACTCATAAATGTACAACTTTGACAGGGAAAAAGTGCGAATTTACGTTTCCCTCCGATTTCCTAAAACGGCAAATAACACTTACCGTAGTCCAAGCCGTCTACACAGGCCATTATTTTCTTTCGGTCTCCTCACGCTCTCCTCGACTGTTTATCCTGCTTACTTCCTCCGGCGGCCTCGTTCCCACAACAACGGCCACTCCCTTCCCTCGATATTAATTTCCGTAAATTCAATTTTTCCTTTCACTCATCCGAGCTCCCCTCTCTTGGGTCTGCCTCTCCATTGCCTCAACCTCTTGCTTCGCTCAGTCTTCACCCTCTCCTCCACAAATGTAAATAGCCCTTACCGCAGTATCCAACCTTCCAACGCAGGATAGTATTGCATGGCACAAAGAAATGAAAATGGTTCAAAAGCATCCAAAAACTTCTAAGTAAAGCACCCGAACTACTCCTGGTCAGGTACGTGCAATATTTGAGAAATTTGTCCTTTCCGGCGTACTTATATCTGCATTCAACTCAGTAAGTAGTGTATGCCGAACAGAATTAGGACAATATCGCTATAAATACATTAATTAGCTGAATTCTCACTAAATAATACTGGATTGGTCAAATCTTACTTCGCATGTAAATGCACTTCCGACTTTAAAACTTGACACCTACAATAAGCAATAAAAGAAATTATAAACATGTGGACTAGAAAAACTTTATTTGAATTTCTCTGATTACACAAAATCTAAAATTTAGATGATGCATGCTGGTTCGAATATTTTTGAGGCGTTCATCGACCTTACCTGAAGACAATGACCGCAATGTCACAAAAATTGTTGTCAACAAAAGCCAACTTACACGATGAGAGCCCGGAGATAATGCAGAGATGATCCATGCATGCATTTTTGCATGTTCCTGGTTCAAATTTGTGGAATCTCAAAGCTGGCATGCTATGAGAACAAATTACTAGTGATTTCTCTTATTTTATTCATTGGAATTACCGTTATGATCGCATTGTGAGTAGGTACATTCAAAACTAATACAAAAGGGAGTTTGGTATGCAAGTATCTATCTTTGATGTGAGCGTTGAGACGGTTGGAATCAACTACTCATTGATTATGTGGCAACTTTTCTTTGTACTTCATTCTCTCAAAATATCACCCAAACATTCGACGAAGTATTCGATCATTGAGAAGAGCAGTTGAATTCCAAAGCGATTAAACAAATTACCCTGGGCAGATACACTAATTCCCCTGTTAGCACTCGATTTTCATGACTAATGCATCACCTGAGTCCTCGATAGCCACAGTAGTGGCTTGGTTACTTGATTAACTGTCTCAGTACTCAAGTACATATCTCAAGTACTTTGGTGGGTAATCTAGTACATACATGTATATCTGCATTCTAGTTCCTGTTTGGGTACTATAGTACTTGTTTGCATGCTAAAATGCCACATCAGTGCTCGAATATCTGCAATAGTACATTTGGCACACTCCTATCTAACTCCGCCTTTCTTTAACTTCACCTCAACAAAGCCGCCACTCCCGAATTCCTAGACCTCATCTTCCATTCACCCACACGTTCACTCTCGCTTCCCTTCGCTTCCGACACGGTTTTCCTCACTCCCGCATCCTCATCCCTTCCTCGTGCTCACAGACCTACACGCATTATACATACATGCTCACATCCCTCACGCATCTCAGCGCTCACACATTGGCCCTTCCGCACCGACGCGGATATCGCCAGGATGGCTCTTCCCTGCCGACGGCCCGCCAATGATGCATCATATCTCTTCTCGCTCACGTAAAAATTGGTGGCTAACGGTTTCGGGATATGGATTCATAGTAACACCCTCCTACAGGTCTTTGTTTTTCGTCACACCAATCATAGGTTTCGGAGGAGGAACACCGAAAGTCAGATATTTTTGGAAATAAATCCATGAGAATTGATCGAAACTAATTTTACGAAAGTCAATTAGCAGAAATGATAATGTTCTACCTCTCAGTATTCCGGCGTTTAAAATGAACTTCACAGCCTAAGTGTTCAGAGTTGACCAAGAGGGTCTTGCGGCGGGTTGGAAAGCACAAAAAATTATGCAGCATAGATAAGGCAGGTGATAAGCAGTAGCTAATACTAAATTAATTAATTTATCTACATAGGAAAATTTTGAATTCCTAAAAGCTCAAAGCACCTTTACCTGCACTTCACTCACAGCGGACATGACTGCAAGTACAGCAAGCAGGGATGGCATGGTATTTGGAGATTTTATCAAACGCTAAGGTTGCGTACTCCGTGAGGGGCTGTGAAAGAAGGGTAGGGTGAAACCTGGATACGAAATTAGCCTTCTTTTAAAACGAAAGCATAGCACCATATATGACGGAGTGCTGTCTATACCCCATCTATACTCTATCTATACTCGAAGAGCCTTCCACACGGCTGATCTACTCACGCACGGATCTACCCAGGATGAAATCTGGTGTCTGCGTAGGCACCGGAGTTTAGAATCCGAACCCTCATGATAGCCAGCCACCATGGCACCCCGATAGACAGACTACCTAATTTTGAGGAGATAATGGAAATATAACATCATATTAGGGAGAGCGTCTATATCTAATGTTTTCCTCTCTGGGGCAAGATGTAAATGATCCTATTCTCCAACGAATACTTCGAGTGATCCAAAACAAAAATCCTCCAAGTGCGAGGTGGTTTAGGGAAAGAAACTCGCTATCCTACTCAGTATGTACGTAATCCACATGCCTATGGCGAAGTCCGTGGAGAGCTCTTTCTCCTAGGTGCCTTAAGGCCGTTTTACACGGTACACGGAATTGCGCAATCTGACGTACGTGCGAAGGCGCAATCAAAATTGCGTCGTGTAAAGCGATGAATTGCTAGAACACATGAAAGAATGCGTGGATGCGAGACGGCAAAATAGCCCCTGTTCTAATTTCGTTCATGCATTCGCGCAATTCCACGCCATTTTAGAAATTAATGCAGCTCTAACCTGCGCATTTCCGTGCCCCGTGTAAAACGGCCTTTATACTTGACCTTCAAAACTTTTACGAAAAGGGAATTTGGTGCGGATCACGTGCTATTTCTCCGCAAGATGGCTATAGTTGGCATGCTCAAACTGTCGCGACGATGAGGGTGAATAGCGCGCCGCGCCGACGGAGATCTGCTTTTGGGACCAGACGAGTTGAAAACGGCGGGAAAATGCCGTTTATAATGCTGCAGATATATACTTACAGAAATTATACAAGATATTGAAGAGGAAATGCAGTCGCAAGTAATGCGGGAGCGTAAATCGCCGTTCACCTAAGAGGATGACGGTTCAAAAGTTGTAACGACTTCCAAAAAAGCGAGTAGATGAGTTTATTCATCAATTACTGCCGTTCATTAGCGCTCCCTCGAGGTCATCTTCGTTACCTAAGTAATAAATACCTCGAAATAAGGGAAATTATTCCACGTTTATTTATTAATTTATCTATTTATTTATTTATTTAGCATGTAAGAGTTCTTACGAGGTTTCTTAAAGCTTAATTAAATTAAATGAGCTAAATAAGAACACCGAACTCAATGTGATGCGCATTCGATTGTCGTTAAAAACCGAATAAATGAATAAAATAATACAACACAAACAATAAAACGACAAAAAAACATATATAATAGTATAGTTAGAACGCAGTATCTGTAACTCGTTAACAGCACCCATTGGCCTCTTTCAACGGACTTTTTAACCTAACAATTAAACACACACAAGCATCCATGTCCTGGATGGGGGCAATCTACCCAGGCGGGACTCGAATCCGCGACCTCTTCTGCAGCAGGCAAGGACTTTACCCTTTCGCCACCGAGCCCGGCGAGGTATTCCTTTAAAGCGCCATTTAGCCCTCTCTAACCCAGGGCTGCACCTGGGAGAAATCAAATATCAACATTTTTCATTTTGGTAGTAACTTGAAAATTTTGCACTCAATCATAATCACCGTGGCAGCTAGTCTTCATTAAAATGTACAGCAAAAAATAATTAATAGTTTAGACACTTCCTAAATAGAGCAAAAAAATGTATACATGTTTGATGTGACTTAGAAGCAATATTGGGTTGTAATGGATTCACGGTCTTTCTAACAAGAAAAATTTGAAACTGCGGCCTTCGAACTTGGAGCTGAGCAATGCATCCCGCCGCGCCGCCATTAACAAGGCCAGTGGATACCTTTCGTGTAGAAAGGTGGAATTCCCTTTTTCCCCCTTCCTCACTCTCTATATCTTTTACTTCCTCATAACCCTTTAACTCTTCACGTATTCCCCGCGAGACTAAAACAACCTCCTCCTCCTCTCCAGCCGTTTTCGTTTAATCCGCTACATAAACAGGTAACCCACGCCTTTCGCCGCCTCCGCTAAGGCTTCTATTGTGCGGCAATGCGAGCGCAACGCTTCCCAGTCAATCGGTTTATCCCCCGTGGAGACGTGCGCGCAACGAGAGGAGGCTGGGAAGGTGGGGAATCTCACTTTCCATCCTCCGCCCGCGATGTCTCCTCCTCCCGATAGAGTGAGCGCGAATCGGTGCGATTAGGATAGAACTGGATTAATTTCTAATGCTAATGGATCTGATAATTAGCGAGAATCCCATTGGTTCATATGTGGGATGAGTTGTTGTCAATCACTGCTAAGACTATGACTGATTCAATATTGAAATTATAAAATCAAGAGAATCACGATCACACTTACTATTACCATTTTGGATATACATCATGTTAATGTGATATGTAATTACATTTTGAGGGCGAGAAAGATGTTCCTTAAGCAGGGAATAATGGAAAAACAAGTATAAGGAACTGCGGAATGACTCTGAAATCTGAATTCCCCTGAAGGGTATCGGTATATCAGTTCACAAATCTCACTTACATCAACCTATTAACGTGCAAGGCACGGCAAAGCCGTTAGAAAAGGGACGAGCTTCTTCCAGCATACACCAGGATAAGTATTATTTTTCTCTAAAAATACATATACGTTCTTACATATATCTATGATTGTCATATGCGGCGCATGTGGGCTCCCACCAAACGTGTAAAGATCTATGTGCTTAATTATGCTAAAAAAAGAGCTGCTGCGTAACTACAGATAAGATACAAACGCAAAGTTTGGGTCTAATCATGAAATTTTTTCCGGAGATAGATATGACAAGATCGATAAACATAGAAAAACCTCTTCAAGTTTCCTTTTGAGAACAGCGATTCACTGAATGCAAGCCCATCTGTCATTATTCCCGATTATTGGATGAAAGATACAAATGCTTATTTACCGGGATAAAAGTAAATTTTTCAGAGGTAATCCAACTCCTACTCGAGTGATTTTCGTTAAACGCCTGAATGGAGGAACTCGTCGCCTCATTTGACGTTAAGCCGTGATTTCCTCCCCGTATTTCGTTAACAGCAGACTGGCGGGCTTTCCTCTCGCGGCCATTCGGATGGTAATGGATTCTCTCGGAGCCCCACAATCTTCTTGTTTCTATGGGAGGGGGATGAAAAAAATACATTACAAATGCATCGATTAACACAATGTTAAGTGTGTTATGCGAGAAAGGAATCGATTTTTTTCTTTAAATCAGAGTTAATCGCCTTAAAATTCGCAAAACCGTATTGTTAAAAATTGGTAACAGCCAAAACATGACCAGCCTTGAACAATTTCGTATTAGATGGGAACTTTTGGGGACAGAATTAAGCCTCTAAACAGCTCATTTGCAGCCTCTGATCATTAAAATTTCTCCTTCATCCCTTGAAGTGTAACCTCTAACAAGGCATCACACAAACGAGGCATTATCTTTTATATTTACTGTCCGAATGGCAATAACATGAAGTTTTCCGTATTTGGCTCCATAAAGTGATTTAGAAAAGGTAAATTCAAAACAGGTACGTTTATTAAAAAACAAAAATGCCATCTAATTGTTATATAAACCATAATAAGGATGAATATCGCCATGAATAAATCATTTGTATTAGCCGAGATTTTTCTCATGGCAAATGTCATCCTTGATGCATATAACTTTGTACCTGTGCAAATGACTGCGTACAAAGCCACTTGCTATATGCAAAGCTTTACCATCTCATTGGCCTATCGCTGACAGGGCTCCATTAATCACTCTTTCAGTTACTCCATACCCAATAAAGGTATTACCGTTGCATAAACAAGAAGCTGTAACTAAAAGTGTGACGGTATTTTAAGAGTAAAAGCACTGAGAATTTTTTAACCACGCAATGAGCAATCCATTAAAATGAATTAACATACGAAAATGCAGCGGTCTTGGATTTCTACGGCACAATATTCGGGTTTTCTGTTTCCGTTTTTGAAGGAATTTCCATTCGTACGTTCACAACCCTAGTCTCTCACCCACGCAGCAGCAGCATACGAACAAAGTGAGAACGAAACTACGTCCACAGGGAGCTCTCCTTCCCCTGACCCGTTCCTCTTTAAGCTACCTCCCGTTTTAAATGAAGCCAATTTCTCAGCCACTGTTCATTTAAATTTCTCCCCCCTTGAAGTGTTCTCTCTAACAAAGCTAAACATTTTCCTCCAGAGAGGCACTCATCTGAAATTAAATGCGACAAAATTACTTCGCTAACGCTTACGCTTTAATAATTCGGAGGGGAAAAAAACATAATCCGATGCGATTGTATTTTATGCCCCACTTTACCTAAAAATACTTCGAAAGGGATTTCGTCAGATATTCGGAAAATATTTTGTCACGAGGATTAGCACATTAATTTCCATGCCCACTCTATTGAATTCAAGGCCGTAATTTTAACCTTTAAAGAGAAATACAATGAGAGAACGCACTTACAACGTGATACTGCAGTTTGATGAGCAGATGAAAGGAACATATTTAAGATGCATCCAACGTAATTCAACATTAAATACATATATCATTGATGTTTCCTTATTTGAATGCAATTAATTACTGTATGAAAAAATAGAGTGTTTTTACATGCTTTGGTGTCTAATAAATGTGGTGTGTGAAATCCTTACACTTTTAATTAAACCCATAAGTACAGTATAATAATTAAAACTTTAAATTGCGTTTTATCTTTGTTTCCCTTTTCTGAAAGCGATAATTAACGATTTAAGAACACAATAAGAGGATAGGCATGTTCTTTCCTCCGAAAAAATCCTACTTTAATGCATTAATCCCCGCATTGCGTTGAAAATCCAGTTTTTCATTGAGAATCTTAAGCTTCTTTGCTTTTTTCCGTCAACAGATTCACACGAAATGTATAGAAAATTCAATTTTTTCTCAGATACGTGTGTATAAAACACCACTAGTCGCATCGGACACTCACTCATATGAATCAAACTCAATCTCAACTCTCGAATGAATCAAGTCACTCATAAATCAAGAACCCAGTTTTTCGGTGTCTGACTATTAGATAGTATTTGAATGGGTTTGTATTTTTATTGTCTATTGCCAATAATTTTGGCATTGGTAGCTATTTTAAAGTTTTTCTGTAATTTAGTACCTGATATCCAGTGCCTGGCAGTACTAGTCCAGTATTCTTCATTATAAAACAGCCGTTTAGATTAACATTACCGCGACAGCTAAAAATAAGTGATATTTCACCGACCCCATTTTACTTCATCTTCATCCTAGCGAAGAAATCTCAAGCCCCTTTGTCCGCTCATTTTCAAATACCAATTATTTAATGAGTATATATTTTCCCTTTTATAAATATGACGTAACATCTCAGAGAGTTATTCGCTATCCGCAACTCCATGATAGAATTCCCTGCATGATCTCAGCTCACACTACTAATTTACATCGTTTTCCATTAAATAAAAATCTTCAGTGGCTCTACGGTGTAGATAGCTTGGTACCTCCTCGAAAAATAATAAGACAAATAAATGTAAAGAGATTACTTGCGGGTGTAAAACCGACTGTTTCCCATCAATGTATAAGATAATTTTTAGCATAAATTGTTTCCTGCCCACACCTTCATTTCTATGTTATTTTCAGGTTGCTAAAGTTCCTATTCAATTATATTTACTACACGAAATATTTGTTTTTTAATATAACGAACTTTCTGTCTCAGAATTTATTTGTATCATTTACTTAAAACCCTGAAATCGATCACTTATTCAAACTACTGTATTGGTAAATAATAATTGGTAAAAAAATCATTTAAATTATTTCATTTCCCGAATTAAAATCATTTATTCTTCCGTATTTGTATTTCTCCAACGAAGCCAATAATCAAGACAGAAATCAGCTTTATAATACTAGGTATAATTAGCATCATCATTAACCTACATACCTGAGGAAATAAATTTCATCACATTAAGGACCGGTAACTTAAGCTTTAAACTGTTTACCAGCTTACCACTGTGACTACTGAATAAGGACGCAGTTAAATATTGAAAAACGCGAGAACCGGAAATTTAAGAAGAGGTGACGAAACCTTGATGAGATCTTCTGAGAAAGAAGTAATGAGGCGAAGAGGAAGACTTAACTCCTATGCAAAGAAGAGGGAGCTTAATTTAGGAGGAGCGGAAATTGTCATGAAATCTCTCCGAAGCAGGATCCGATGCCTCATTTATCGTGATAACTAGGCGGGTAAAGAAATGATTTGAGTATATTCTTTGAAGAAAGATGACATTAAAGGAAATAAAAATGAGAGGATTTAAAAATATGAATCATTAAAAAAGAAAGCTCATAATAAAAAAGGATTTTTCGCTCAGATTATCAATCACCACTTATGTTAAAAACTGTCGTTAAATTATTTTTACAAGCAATGCTTTACAATAATGAAAGCCAGTAACAAAGTTTCAATAAACATGATTTTAAGAATATTCAGCGGAATAATAGGTTGGAAAATGAAGAATTCGAAATAAAAAATTTGGTAAAACTGGTAATCATGGAGTACCTATCCTTAGATGAAAAAGGAATAGTCTAACGGATATACCCTTGGCTGATTGAAAGAAATATTAAATGCAAACATTTTCCAAAGAAGACCTCCCATAAACACCCCTTTACCGATTCCCTTATTTGAGCTACTTTTCTCACAGACAGCAAATAGCCACAACGATCAGTCTTCTCCTAGGCGTCAAGGTGAGAAGTAGCTTAACTTTTTGCCAGGATTTTTTCACGCGCACTTCACGTGTCTATTCGTTGATAATGGACGAGCCTATCAAAACGGAATCAAGCAAGAAGCTTCATCCTTCCGAAAAAAGGAAAAACCAACGAAAGAAGAGGGACTTCTGGCTCGGTCTGAAAAATGTAGGATTAATGGACGCTAAATGGAGAACAATGCGTGATATTATGATTAAGCTTTTCTCTTCAGATTCTATTTGTGTTTAGTAAGACGAATTGAATCCATTTTTAGCGCTACATTGGTAAATTATAATTGTTTAACCTCTAAATGAACCACAAATTATGCATTCTTTCTCTGGATAGGGAGTGTTCGGATATTTTTTTTGTTTTCAATCATGCGAAAGAAGGAAATTGTTGCGGAATTCTTTCTTTATACGGAAGTCTTTCAAAAAATAGCGCTCTAGACTTTTTCCAACCAGTAGCGGATACAGAAAACACTCAAGGGGGGGGGGGGGGCGAAAAGATATTCCGAGCTACCTACACTTTTATCGTAAAGAAAATAATCAAGTCACATGCAAAGTTTAAGAAATTATTATTTAAGTTGATTATGCATATATACAAGACAATGCCATCTTATGATAAAAAGTTGCAATTGCAGTTCTGCAATGTTCGGCATTGAAGGTGGCCTCGCAAGGGGGGGCGCGCGCCCACTGCGGCCCCCAGATGTATCCACCACTGGTTCCAACTAGAAAGCTTTGCATCCGTCAATTAGAGAAATACGAAACTTTTACCTCCATACTCATTAAAATTAAATACGAATGCCAATGAATGAGTGGGTTACGTACGGGGAAATGAAAATAGTAATGATGCTCATGGGATATCAATTCACATGCCTCTTGTGCGTGCTTTATTGTGCCTCTGGTATCTAGCCTTAATAGGACAATTACTTCTCACTTGACCAGTATTTTTCAGTAACGGATTAATCGCTTACAACTTAATGCTGTGAAGCGTACTTTTTTATATTTAAGGTACAGCCAAATTTAAAAACGGTCAACTCCCCACACCCTGAAAACCTCAAGACGATAGCATAGATTCAGCAGAGCGGTTTACGGGGTATGCATCGCACGTTTCCACCTTTTTTAGGCGACAGTGTCGCAAGCATTGCAGCTGGCTTCATCAGATTGATGTAGAGAGATGGTTTCGACCGTCTTTATAAAATTCCGTCAGAGTCAGGCCTAAAGGGTATCGGTCAAAACAGGGGACCGGAGACTTCTCATTGGTCCATCTTCCCTGGCGTTTTCCTTTTTCTTATTTTTTCCAGAGTTGGTTTGAGTATTCTGCAATGCCGGTGAAACTGTCGTACACGAAGATAAACACATGCGGAGCATATCCCGTGCTGAATCTTCCCCCCTCTGCGAAAGCCTACACAAGGTTAAATCGAAACTTGAAGCTTATACGTAGTGGAAGGGCTCCATATTAGCAATGAAAAACACTTCATTACTTTTACAATTTATTAAAAAATTACAACCGGTTTCCGTTGTTACGCCAAGCAAGCACACGGTTATTTATGTACTTGATAATGGCTTAACAGCCGAAACCGGTAGTGATTCTTAAATAAATTGTGGAAGTGACGAAGTGTCTAACCTACACAAGGATAACGATAGTGTTTAGTTTAAATGAGTCACCAAAAAAGACAAAAGAGCACCGTCGAGCGGGAGTGATACGTCCTCTTAATACTTTCTCACCTTCACCTCCTCTTCCCGATTACCACTTGAATTCCCTCTCTTTCTTCCCCTACATCATCTCCCGGCATTACTTCACGAGGCCATTGGCTCAACAAACTCGCCCCCACTTGCTTTGCTCCTCAAACTCCCATTCTCAGAACCATCGAAACCTCTCGTTCCAACGGCCGTGATCAACTTCCACCACCACGGGGGTTTGGGGGAAAAAGTATGATTCGCCGTCGTGGTGGAGGGAGACGCCGGGAGATATAAAATAACAAAGGGAAAAGGGAGAAGTTCTTGAAGAGAGGGAGAACTGAGGCGAAGGCTTTCAATTTCCATCAAACTCTCTGCATCCTTCAGCTCTACTACACAGGCACACAAGCAAATAAAGTTACGTCACGCCCGCCTCTCTTAAATAAGAGAGAACGCTTTACATAACCGCCAGCGTCTGAACTCGACCTCAGCATAGCCTTCTCATGGAGGTCGTCTTCCTCATTCAACACACGAGCCTCTCTCACCAAGAGATTTAAATTGACATTTTTTATAGATAGGTGATGGTAGAGCTTTCCTCAATCTAAGCCGCGGCCAAGTGAATAACGCGTATTCAGGGGCCTTATATTTCGAGTTTTTGTTTGAGGAAAAGGTCGTTGGCCCGAATTTGAACCTGCGACCCTAGGGTCAGCATCCCAGCACTCGACTAGGCAAATAAATACTCAACCACGTTACTCAAAGAGTCATCTGTCATTAACATATTCTCGTTTCATGCCATTATATTGTATAAATGATAGAAATCAGTCAGAGTTTGCTTAGTATTCTACGCCTTCGTCTTGACAGACTTAATAGTAAGTGTATCTCACTTCAAATCTCATTTATATTATTACAACCAGACTTCCAACGTCATATAAGTTCATGTAACGAATTACAGGCCAAAGTCTAACGCTGGGACTACCTCTTAAGATCGCTTTAACCACACAACCAAACGAGACATTTCGACACCTTAAGGATTATATATGTTTTTGACTGATCTTTAGCGAAGCTGTCAAATTAAACATTTTAAAAATTTTTCACAAAAAGTATGATTGTTTAAACTAGTTTATAATACTCAACAGTAAAAATAACAGCACCAGTTTTAGAATGATTCCATTTCCAGGGAAGACTGCTAGTTTCGATAGTAATGCGCTACGTAGAGCAGGAATGTTAACTCAAATTTTCCGACTGTGAATTTTTTATATATTCTTCTCCTCGTGATTCTCTCATCTAAAACTTCATTTCAGTGGCAAGATAGGAATTAACGCCCTTATTTTACCAGTTTATCAATCGATCCAATAAAAAAATTGCAAACTAGGAACTCCGCAACTGTACACATGTATTTTGCGTATTTATTTATTTCATCGACTAACTAGAGGCGTTTTAATTCAGTTTACTGCTGTTAACTACATAAATTAGGTTGAAATTCCAACGAAACCTCCACAAATTATCTTCTACCACGTGCAATTCGTATTTAACACTTCATGCACTCAAAAAACGTTATCCACAAGAATAAATATACGACTAAATGTTGTTTTTTCTACCTAATTTTCTACCTAAAAGGCCTCAACCTAAATTTTTTCTTCATCCAGCTCCAAATTTAATCTCATTAATTTCTTCGCTTCTAGTAGCATTTGTTTCTGCCCCATATTTACGAAATCGTCGAGAAAACAGAGCCAATACCAAGAACGCTGCGTAGGAATCAGCATTCTAATGCCGAGGACCACTAAACACTAATATCGGTATGCAAGTGAGCGATGGAATTACTTAAAAATTAATTTTTTTACAATTTTGATACTTCTCCATTTTCGTTATTGAATTTAATGGAATTAAAGTTTCAAATCACAGTGAACATATAAAAACAAATTTTAATACCAAACTCCTCATCTCTGACGCATCTTAAGTTTTCGTATTGCACTATGTCAACCTTGTCTTCATGCACAGCAGTTGAAAATTGCACTTCTTAACACGCAAATCAAGACACCTTAAGTAACATGTAATTGAAAAACCTTACAGTGGTACCATGCCAAAATTTATGGTTTGTAATTGGTTAAGCAACTGCCTACCACTCAAGTCGCTATGGCAAGTAAGCCAACCATCAAACCGTCAGATATTATGTGAAGCTGGTAATATTAAAATACACCAGGGTATTATTCCTTAATGAACACGTCGGAACAAACTAGGCACTAAGATTTTTAATCTTCCGGATTCTAAACAGTCGCATGCTGATTAATTTAGCTCATCAACTTCACTTGGATTATTTACCTCTAATATCTGATTAATCAAGGCTAGCTATCCAACTGTGGTTTGAATCTGAATGATCATGGACTAAAATTAAGGGGAAAATGTAAAAAGATCTGATGAAAAATGCATTGATTTCAATTTTCTTAAGGACATCAAATCATGTCCCTACCAATGAGGAATCAAAGGAGCGTAAATCTTATCAAATAACTCTGAGTTTTTCTATTTCTAAGGTCTCCATAATAAAATTAAAGAAATACCTCAAATTCTTTGCAATAAATATTTTAATCACATTCAGGCATACCAAAATTCGGTTGGTTCTCAACTAGTAGAACAAGAGAGAGAATTGAAACTGAAGATTTTTGTTTCAGGAGCATGATATGATCGGCTGGCCGTTTGGTTTATATGGTTTCCATAAAACCCGTTTGTGATGCAGAAAACGCACCAATTACTTCCTCCTCCTCCTCTCGTAGGTTATGATTTCATCCACAAATGCATGGATTTTTTCCGCTTTTAGGAAAAGTATCATGTTCGTCGTCCTCACAACCATTTCCCATCCTCCACCCCTTGCAGATCACTTCAGTCCACTGGTCCCCTCCTCTCCTCTTTTTCTCTCTCGCCGCCTGTCTTCCACTCGATGCACCCTCCCGGCCTATGAATTCTTCATCCCCCATTCCCTCACATTTATTTTTCAACCTTTCACTCTCCTTTCCGCTCATCCGTGTATCATATTTATTTTCTTCTCCTGCGTCAACACCAATTCTGACTATGTACCATTGGTAAGACAGACACAATATGCTACTGGAGCAATATTTTACCCGGAAAATTCGCTTAAGCACACGAGAAATATTTGGTCCTCCAGTCTTTTTTAGTAATAACTATCTATTGCCAAGCGGCTAAGATCTAATTTAAGCATAAATGCCAATAACAATTTCTATGCAATTATTTTTGCCTAAATGTTGGCCGACAGATAGAAAATGTTGGCATATATTTATATTCAGCCACAAAAGTAAAAATAAAAGTATTGCCTCTTACTTAATCCCTAAAACGCAGAGTCTTTAATATTTTGGTAAATTATCGTACAACATATATGACAGTAATTTCATTTTTTGTACATTTGACCTGGAAAATATAAAAAAATGTGCTAGATTTACTTTTCAACTATTTTCATGACTTAAATTTCATAGTATTTAGGTCACTGTATACTATATTCGATTCATAATTGCCTTTCATAAGCCAAATGAATAAAAACTATTCCAGTAACAATTTAACATAAGGTCAATCACACATAAGAGAAATATTTATCGCAGATAAAGAAATATAATAAAAAAGTTACGGGAAATTAGACTCTTAGAATAATTAAAAAGAGTTTCAATGAAAACTCAATTTTTTTATAACAACTGCAAAGATGAGTCATTATTCCCTAGGCTTTATCATCATTTTAATAATTATTATAATAATTACGATCATTGCCCTAACTTATGGATGAGTATATGGGTCGAAAACTAAGCATCAAAGCATACGCAACGGCATAGGCGTGAGTAAAATAAATGAAATTGGAATACAAATTTCATTTTAATCAACTCTCTTAATACTCTTACTCTTAGGTATGCACTCAGCACTTAAACGTTTTTATCTTATTTCTTATGGTGCTCAACGCATGGGAACTCCGAGTCATGACAGCGAGAAAAGATATCGCAGTAAGCGCTGTGTTTGAGATTACAGGAAAGCCCTCTACCAACCCCATTCGGTTGCAAAGATACGTCCCTTTAATATTCTATGCGGATGGGCTCTTATTTATTCCACCATGTTGCATTGAGATGGGTTCTTGGAAGCCTTTACGGATACTCTTGTGGCCTGTGTGGTACACGACTTTGCTGCAGAATATTTCAAGCGCTTGCACATGAAGAGCTGAGAGCTCGTGCTGCCAAACCACCTGGCTTAAAGCTTTCCAGTTTCCCCCTTAAAAACCAAACAGCAGCTCTATTTTAGTGCATCTCCACTGCATAAATCTGATTTTTTCCAACCTATCGACCGCACTTGTGGCAATATTTTTACTGAAACGGATATTCGCGTACATCGGCTCGTTTCAACCGCGTTGTGAGGCAGTACAGTTAAAATTCTTTTACGTCGTATGGTCTCCTGTTCTTGGAATATTTCGTCGAAAAAATTTACGACTCTTTCGGGTGGAAGGTAATCGTCATTTTACTATCTTAATTTCTAGTTGCTGACTCAAACATTATCATAGGAATGGCTGTCTCATTTTTAATAAAAGAAGATGATTCACGTGTTAGCAGTAATGTTTTTAAACACATGGAGTGCGTAAGTGCATGGAGTAAGTAAAAATAAAAGAGCATGCCTATAGAGATATATTGGAGCATTGCATTTAAAAATATCGATAAGTAATGGTCTAATCCCATTGACTCGGTACATTATGGAGAAATAATTCAAAACACGCTTGCGAGTTATCATAATATGTACTTGTTTGACTCTTGTATCCTTCGTGGAAATGGAAGACAATGCGACAGGCTTCAGGAAAAAGCTTATAAAAATGCTAACGCAACTACCTCTTCTCTTCCTTCTTACCCTATGTAAACTAAGATTAGTATAGCATGATTTCTCCGATTAAGAATATGCATAACTGAATACTTAACATAATTAAATCACTTGTCTATTTTCACATTTCTTAATTTCTACCGATCCGGGTTTCGAAACATAATGCCATTTCCAAGGTTTTTCCATTTTCTTCAAAATGTGGTTTCGCTCTCGAAGTTTTATCCATACCACACCCTCTAACATCCATTCCTAGCCTGATACATGGTTCCACATACAATAATCTTTCTTCGCCTTTTTAGCGTCCCACTTCCTCCCTCGCTAATTCATGAGAACAGACGAGATGAAAATGGTGAATCATAATTGGTTTCTTGGATAGTTAACTTTTCCTTATACCACTAATTTTTATTTTACCACCTTTTATTATACCCGCTTTTTTGTTTGCCCTTCCGGGAAAAATCTTGCAACCCAAACTTCGACCACTTCCTTATTAGAGCACTGAAATTTTCAGAATAGGTCAGAACTGGATGACAATGTAATGTTCTTACACTTTTACTACGATTTAAAGGCGCGATGGAGGCGCGATAAAATAACTGTTTGTAAAGCGTGCACTATCTATGCATTTTGATTTTGCTGTTTATTTTTAAAAGAGGACTTCGATTTACCATTTCTTTTGTGACTTGCCCTGAAAAGTGAATACTGCTACATAGAAGTTTCGACTTTGCACATAACTTCTGCCGTCTTTATGTTCCATTCAACTATAGAATAAACAAATTTTGCCACAAAACTACTTCAATTGAAGGAAGAAGTTTAACACATTAGATCTATAGATGAAAAGGTATTAAGGAAAAGAGAAGTTAAGGAACTATATAATAATACAGGGTGTTAAGACATCAATGTCAGGACATCAAGACAAGGTAGGTTGGTAAAATAAACAGTTTAATTAAAATCCATCACAAAACATTCCTTTGATGAAACTGTTGCATTCGTTCTTGAGATCTGCCGATTTAAAATAGTGGAAATTAAAAAAAATTGTGTAATTTTTTAGAGTGAAGAAAGAAATAGGTAAAATAATTGAAGAGCAAAAGAAGAAAGTGAAGTGAAAGAAAGTAAAGACGTAGTGAGGATTTGCAGAATAATATAGTGTGCTGAGATATCAAAGTCAGGACATCAGGACAAGGTAGGTCTGCAAGATGAACAGTTAGATTTGAATATTTTATCAGAATGGGGAACTTTGGACAATTTGTTTTAGTTCATTTTAACTTAATAAATAAAGTGCATTGTGAGTTTTCACGGAATATCCATTGCAAAACTCTGGACGGCTCTTGATGAAACTGTTGCATTAGTTATATGTTGGATTAGTTAGATGTCTCTTGTTGGTTTTAAATAATATAAATAATAAAATAAACCTTAAATTTTATAATTAGATAAATGGTGAGGGGTAGTGAGTGGAAATCCACCTATTTTTGAAGTTAATGGAATCATATGTTCTTTCACTTCATTCAAAAGATGAAGTGAATGTAAGTAAATTGAATCATTATGATAATAATAATTATCCCACTTGATATAAAGTGCTAATATTATTTAAAGTTTATTCTTTCTTGCTAACCAAGAATGATCTGGCATTTTGTTCTAAATAGATTTTCTCATAGCTTAATATTTTAATGAACATTATCGCTGAAAGTTAAAAGTCGGGTATAAAAGTGAGAGTATTTGAGACAACCACATGGAGGTTGCACTTCAAATTTCAATCGATTGCAAAATTTCTCTCTAACAAAACTAAAAAATCTTAAATAATATTAAAGTATAAAAATATCATTTTCATAAAAAACACGTTTCATTAAATAGAAGAAAATAACGGCCTACGGCATCTTAAATTACAGAAAATTTCAAATTTCAGTGATGAGAAAATTAAAGTAAGTTTTAGAAGAGCATTTCGGCTATCCAAAACGAGAAACGTGGTGCGCATGTAAGATTAAAATGAATACTTGCTGGTCACTTTATAGTATAAGACTTGTCTCTTAGTGAAAGCGTATTTTATCTTACATACGCACCACGTTTTCCGTTTTTGATATCTGAAATGCTCTTCTAAAACTTATTTTAATTTCTTTATCATTCAAATTTGAATTTTTTTATAATTTAAGATGCCGTAGGCCGTTATTTTCTTCTTTTTAATAAAATGTATTTTTTTATAAAAATGGTATTTTTATACTTTTATATCATTTATAATGATAATAATTTACGCTTGCTGATGATGCTCATCTGCTCATCGAAACCCGGGTTGCTTTATCTAAAAAATGTAGTGGTATAAGTAAAATTTAACCACCAAGAAAACTTATAATGGAATACCACGCAGTTAAGAATAAGTGAATTTTGAAACATAATTGTGTTGAAATACACCCTAACGGGGAGAGATAGAGAAAACGAATGATTAATACGACGGAGCGACGAAGAGAATATTGGAGAGTGGGCGTCAGATGAATGAAAACAGGTCTGAATCGGAAGGAGAACGTTAGGAATCAAGAGAAAAAACTGTTTTGACAGTCTGGATGAAAGCTCAACTCTGCCACTACCTATGAGGAAAGATTTGGGGCCACTTCTTACTAGGAGTATGCCTTCACCTGGGCACCCATAGCCCACTCGTCCATCCCAACGGTCTAATATACAATGAAGAAAAAGATATTTGAATTTTAAATTGAGCTAAAATTAATTGTAAGCTCTTATAGATTGATTACATATATTCAACAGTATTATCACATATTCACAAGTAGGTTTTATAATATCTCAAAAAATTATCCATCCTTTCCGAAATTTCCCCACATAACATGGCTATGTCAATACCACATTATTATTCGCAACCTTCTCACTTTTTTCCCCTTTTTCATTTAAATATTCACTGAAACGAAAACAGAAAATTGACATCATATTTAATATTAAATTACACAATACGTAATACGTAAATTATCTCATATATTATGTTCATTAATGATGTGCCATCTTAGTATCAACTTAAATATTTTTTTGATGGGCCAAGGGAACCTATGATTTCTACCCGGATACTTATCCACATTTTACCTATCAACTTACCTCCCCCTTGTTCTTTAACCCCAATTAAAACTCTCGAAACTACCAACTAAAATTTTCGCTCCAGAGGATTGTATCCGTACGCGAGAGTATGCGTCATTTATTTATCACCCTCTATTTTCTTGACTTATGGTAACTTTGTAATGATAAGACTAATGCTATGGTTTGCACAACTTAAATGAAATGAATATTCTGACTTATATATAACATCTTATAGACGTTGTAAATATCTTCGTTTTACAATATATCCAACATATATTTCACTCCTACAAGCCTTTAAATTGGACAATATCGGAGGTTGACGAATTTATCGGCACTGTTGTAAACGGCTTTCGTGAGCAGCTGCGTATTGCGCTTTGTCATGCGAGCTTTCGCGTCCATAGCAGGTTGCAACATCAGGCGACGAATTGAATTTATTTGAATAACAAATTTATCGGCACTCACGGCACTCACTCACAATAATGGAAAACATATTTATCGGCACTCACGACGCAAAACTACCTGATTAACTCGATGTGTAAGAAATTACGGCTATGAAAATAATAATATTTTAAGCCATTTGTCTCTTTTTTATGCGTTCTCTTCTTTTCTCTATAGCCAATTTCCTTTCAACGCCCAACTCCAAAACAGCTTCGCCAACATTTAGGATCCCATGATAGAGGAAAACGATGATGATACGATACTGCGTTTCTAGCTCACAAAGCTAGAATTTATTCAGTCAGGTAAATAAGCCGTCGCACACCCGTTCCGCAATGCAAACTCAACTCATTAAACAAAAGGGTAGCGTGGGAGTCCGTGGGAGATGAAAAGTGTGGGAGCACGCTCGGGGGCAAAACGCAAACGGAATGAGGAACTACTTCGCGAGCAACAGGAAATATCGGTAGAGGTAGACTAAGGATACGCGATCATGCACCTTTTTTTGTTCGTCGTCGCTATCCTCAAAGCAAGGGCTTTCCATAGGCCACTCGGAGCTCGTAATAGCAGCTTTTTTGGCCCATGGCGTTGCACAAAAACCGCCATGTATGAGAAATTTAGCACTTTGTTATTCCCACCACTGACCTTAAGAGCTTCGAAAGAAAGAGAAAATATCTGGTGGTACATTTTACGCTTCAGTAAAACAAAAGAAACCTCATTTAGTGGATTAATTTACATTGCTCAGCTACACCTGTCTATTCTCACCTTTGTGCGGGAGTAGTTAATAAAAATAACCATTTTGCCACAGCTGAGGATAAACAAAACTGTGGCATCACCGGAGGCAGATGAGCAATCGTGTGGGGTCCCAATTTACATATCAATGGATCCTCATTTTTTAATGTTATCGTTTTAAAAATTATATGAAAAACTTTCAGAATGATTTCTAATTTTTACCCAATCTATTAAAAGGCTGTACCATTTGAATATCCACGATCTTCTTTCCTTTTATTTCCTTTTCCAGGTATTTGCATAACTTTTTAATTTCAGATATGTCAAGATTCTGTATCTACATCATATTTCAATAATAAACATGTATGAAGAGAGTATTATTTTAAGACTGGTTAATAAGAGATTATTAATCTTAATCGCCAATATTTCTTAATTACGGCACTATGAGCCAAAAGAAAATATTTATAATAATTTTTATAATCAACCTAGCCAACCAATCAACAATCAATTTTAATCAAAATAGCCATGAATAAATTTTAGGGCTTTCGATGAATTAAATTCAAGATTTTTTTACAGAATTAAACTTCAATTGGAGCTTACATGCAATTAATTTATAAGTTAAATGTGAATTAACTTATCTCGGGCTCGCCACCGGGTAAAAAAATTAAAAGCTCTAAACGTTTCGGGGTGCGAAACAAAATTGTAGCCAATAGTATGGGACAAAACAAAAAACCCACGAGATGCTGGTTGCCCACAATTTTCTTACCCGATGGGGAACCCGCGATAGGTCCATTTTTGTATTATTCTCCGGGAAAGTATTTAATCGAGCATAATTTGTATGCATTTTCTCTAAATGCTGTTGTTATTGGCTTATAAGGTAAATCCTTCCATTTGGCCTAAAAATTGCACTAGACTCATCCCCAGCATATCCGCATATATTATAGCCACTCCTCTCACGAAAAACAGACCCGTTTAGACCGTCTCTACGCTCCATAAGGTGAATTAGAACTTCGCAAGGGGCACAATGGGAATAATGAGATTCAATGGATTAATTCTAACAAATATCCACAGGTATTTTAAAGATACACCGATCTTGTCTCATTTTCATTCAGTTGAAAGAAGCACATTAGAGTTAATCATGATAAGCTGCACTGAAGTAGGCTGGAACTAATAATATTATGATGAGTTTGTACTTGGGTACTTCAATGTTATCAAAATATTTTACCCCAAAAATGGAAAAAAATGTTAACATATTTCTCTGAATCTTGGTCTATCAGCATATTCTAAACCTCATCATACGGGCATGGCGATATATGAAAATTAAATAGATTGTAAATCAAAATTGATTTTCAATGAAGTAAATTGATGGAAATTTACATTTTTCGTGTTTGAAAAGCGTTCTGCTTTACCTACCTGCTAATTCCGTGGATATATTATCAGGTATATGCTCGAATAGGATAGTTACTATGCATTCCCATTTTAATCTTTAGACCCACAATTCATCCGAGAAAAAATACCAACTGGGTTGAAGGAAATTAAATAAAAAATATGGCACATCATGAGTCAAAGATGACAATGTAGATCCGAAAGGCGCTACATTAATTAATCGATTTACGAGAATGTGACTTCATTACATTCCCCCATAGAGATATCAGTATAGAGATACCAATAGGCGGTACCGAACTATTGAACTGAAAAAATAAAACTGTGTACCATACCACGAATTTTTTTGCCAAATAAATCCGTAGGTGAATTTCAAAGAGAGCTTCCGGAATAATTTTGCTCATCGTTTTCCCTAATTATATATTCTAGCTCTAGGAATATAGAAGTTTCGAAGAAGCATTTGGTGGAATATATTCATTACAGCCGGAAAAATATCTAGGACTCCATAATTTCTTGTAGCATAACCAACCTGGCATCTAACCAGTCATTCTCTCCTCTCATGAATCTCCTTTTTCCTAACCAGCGCTTCCACATCCCCCTGCACCCCTCCTTTCATTTCGACGGGATAAAGGGTAGGGGGAGGGTGGATGAAGAGTGGGCGGAATAAGATGAGGGGTCCCTAGGGAATCCTCGAGTGACGTCGCCGGCAACCTTTCCCGAGTATCGCTCCACCTCCCCTAACCCCTAATTCCCCCACCCTTATTCCCCAACCCCCTCCCCTCCCGAACCATACCCAACCCACCCTCATCACACACAACTCCACTCCCACAACCCTCCGCATTCCGATACAGAAGAACAAATGCGTGAGCACGAATATTACAAAAGATGATCCTCAAATCGGCCTCTAAATGTGTTGTCACCCACCGTGCACTTAAATAGTTTTACAAAAGTCACCACTTACGTCGCAGTCGGACAAAGTGATCCGTGTTTCACTGGGAAATAAGTTATAATCAGGGGTGTTAATTGGAATTTATATTCATGATGATGTGATCAATCAAATTCATTACTTTTCAATGGCATTCCTCGCATTTTTAAAAAATTACACTGCAAAATATTGGAAAAAGGCACTCATCACCGCGCCGCGGACGTTTTTGAAAACCGATTAAAATGCGACCGATAAGGCAACAGAAATCACCCTTCTATGGGATGGAATTGGGCCTCCTCTATGCAGTCCTCTTTTGTGTGTGTGCTGAAATACTAGACGCGCCCCTCCATTTTTTCTCACTTTCTCTCCAACATTAACTCACCAGTCCCGGTAGTCAAACACAGTATTTCGGAGCACATGCTGGAGATATCTCACTCTCCTGGAAGGGATATCAATGCCTAAACTATCGTTTTGAAAGGTTTGTAATCGATTCCTGATCAAAGAGTCTAGCCGAAGATATGGTTTTTCATTCTACGCTTGGTGAGCGTTAAGAGGAAATTGATGGGTTCGGTAAACTTGATTTTACCAACGTTCATTTGAGGAATCTTGAATCAGGGCAAAAACATTCCCCGTCAACGGGTCATGTCAACTTGAATACGAAAGATGTGGTGATGGATTTGTGCATTGAGTGATTCTTATGCTCAGTGAAGTGAATTCCTGGCTTCATACCGCTGGTGACATTTATGTACTGTACGAAGGTTTACGAAGTTAATGGTTGATTCAAAAAATATTTGTTGGAGAAGCATGGAATGATTGTATACCTACGATGAAAAAATTTCACTAGGTTGTAAATTTGACGACTACTTGCAATGCTAGGATAAAATACATTTTCTTCAATTACAAGTCGTTTGCTATCCAATCATGAAACTACATGGCAATATACTATAGGATCCGACTATAGGAGTTGCGATTTCATTGAACAACATTTCGAAATTCGTCAGCAAAACAAAAAATATTCCACAAATATAAAATTGGCGTCTAAAATTCAAAGGTAAAAGGATATTTTCAGTAATAATTGCCACAGGATAATAACGCATCTTAACTTTTTTATTATTCTACTCCCCCAATTTAGGGAAAAAAATGGCAGAGAAAATCAAATCTTCTTCCTCCTCTAGTGGCACTGAATAGTATCGTAACCATTTATACACGTGGAAATTAATTATGGAGCGGTTATTCTTTAAATAAAAACCAATGATTGAGAGTCTAAAAAAGTATAAATTTCTAGTTCGCAGTACTACGATATGACTTTTGTATGTAACGTATTTCCAATAGAATTATTTGCTACATAGGGAGGCTATGAATCCAATTATAGACCAATCTATCCTCAGCACTAAAGCACGAAGGGGAGTGCCTGTAGAAGAATTTAGAAGTATAAGGAAGGAACTGTTGCTCTTCTCCGTGAAA
Source organism: Ischnura elegans (assembly GCF_921293095.1). Lineage (NCBI taxonomy): Eukaryota > Metazoa > Arthropoda > Insecta > Odonata > Coenagrionidae > Ischnura > Ischnura elegans. The sequence goes on along the minus strand of NC_060249.1, from coordinate 81,371,635 downwards.
GAAAAATTTTCGAGCTCAGTTCCATATCATTGGATTTATAACTGTCTTCATTTTCCTCACTTTACGCTTCCGCTTTCATTGAATTTTAAACCTCAGTCACAGTTCCGTTCAATTGAATAACCCTTTCATTCCCGTCACCTTTATCTCCCGCAGTCAAATTCACCTTTCTGCTCAAATATGAGACTTTTCTTTCGCGGTCTCCTTGTCGTCAAATCTAACTTTCCCATTGCCCACCACATGTGGTGGATAAAGTGATTTCCATCCTTGCTCCGTCATCACCATCAAATTTCAATCACATCTACCAATCTACATATTTCTCCGTTTTCCTTCAAAAACCTGACTTCCCTATTGACTTTTCTATCGCAAGGCTGTTGTCGGGTAAGTCCCGTCAGCTAGCTTCTTAATCTCATTAGCGCCGTCTCAACATCTTCCACTTAAGGCCTTAACCTTTCCTGCTAAGCTTTCGCCCACTCAACTTTCACTCTCAAAAATTCCTCCCTCCCTTCCACATCCAATCTTCCGTCAACAATTTTGCACGCTCCTCTATCTCAAACTGAGAGCGTTTCTGCGAAAATGCATTTAAAGTTTTACTTTTCATGCCAATAAGGTGAACAATGACATCCAATGGCTTAATCAAAATATCAAGGACGTTTTGTAGTAAGTATACATCTTTCAACCTTTCCCAATTTAAATTTCCTTGCCTCCATTTATTCAAAATAAAAGAACAGCAAATATTTTCTCCCCTGTTTCATTATTAGTTATATGTTTGTTTTTTGGGGAACAACCTAGGTCCGATGAAAGAGTAATTTCTACGCTTAATTATCACTTTTGAAATGCATGTGATTTTCACAGAACAATTTTGACAGATAGCGCCTAAAATGGTAACATTTATTATTTTGACATTTGGATGTGAAATGCTAAGGTAATACATAATTGCTATATTCGACGGCCGTTTTTTTTCAAGCTCCCTGAACAGAAGACGAAATGATTGATTAAAAATTATTTCATTGGTAAATCTTAATTACACTGGTGGTGTCCTTTCGACATAATCGCCTCGGCGATCGAGGAATCGGTCGTGGCTGTGGACAAGCTTTACTACACCACCTTCATAGAATGTTGCCATTGTCCTGAAGCTTATCGACCGTTTGAAAACCCTTCCCTACAAGCCGCATCTCTATTTCAGCGTAAAGGTTGAAGTCACACGGCATTAGGTCGGCATTGCACGGTGGGTGATCGAAAATGTTCCATTGAAATTGCTCAAGGAGCAGTTGGGCTGCATCAGCCCTGAGACGACGGTCTTTGTCATAGATTAGAGTACTTCCAGAAGTCAGCGTGTCTCTTCTTTGTTTTTTAATGGGGATTGATGTAATTTTTCACATTCTAGCCACAGTGCGTTAAAAAAATTCTCCTTCATCGGCATTAAGACATGTCAATGCTGAAGCCATTCGGCGAATTTTCTGGCTGTCCATCCGCAGTACACACTTGGCGGGAGAATCAATTGAGGCAGTGTAGTTAATGAGATTGCAAATAACCTTAAACTAACAACTTACGAAATGACTTGAGTGTGTGGTACGGAGGACGCGCATTTGTCCTACCAGCGCATTGCCCGCCTGTCGCTTGCATAGTGATTTTGATGAGCTATCGGCGGTTGAAAAAAACGGTCCTCGTAGGTAAATTAAATATATTTTCGATAAACTATTATCCCAAATCGGAAGACAAAACATCTGACACCAAAGAAAGCATTTAAGCGGTCATATGGCTAACTGACGCACACAATGAATTACTTTTTCGGAGATCAAATCACAAACCATAGATTGCGATATTTTGCGCTTAGAAAAGAGAAGACTCTATTTTATGGAAATTAAACTTAAATATGATACAACCACTTAAAAGATAACATAATAATATGATGCTTAAGAAATTAAAAGTTATGAAGATTAATTATGTGGGCAAAGGTGTTATATAACATACTCTAACTGTTCTAAACTTTTAAGGTATGTCATCTTCAGTGTGCCTAATCTCAAATCAGTGTGCTGTGTAATAAAAACTTTTGCTCTTTAATCTCCAAATAACGTCGCATTCACATTTCATTTTTCAAAAATTCATAATTTACATAATATAAAAAAGCCAACCGTGAAGCCAATTTTTTGCTACATGAAAAACGCTCATATTACTTTCATTCATCCTCAACTCAAAATAATTCTATTTTCTCAGAACATACCGTCAGTAAGTGACTATATTCGATCAAAAATTAGAGCCATAAATTCATTGGATGCCATTGTTGTACTGGTGGGGTGTTGCTAAAGGAGAATGAATGTTAGGGTCGGGTTTCTGGGATTTCCATAGTGCATACTATGGATTCAATAACTATGAATTAAGGTTCCTAATTCACCTATTTCCTGAATGCTGCAAAGAGAGAGGGAGGGTCGCAGGCGGAGGAAATGTGGGCAGAGTAGGGTATAACAAGTAATTAGGCGCAATGAGAAATTAATTAATACTTTAATTCCTGCAAGCCCTATTAAAAGTACTACTTCCCATAATATCATTATACAAATATGAATTATCTTCCTCTTAAAGATTCTTTTGATGGGTCATAGCAAATAAGATGTAAGGATGAGCGTAAGAAGATTTTTAGCCCCTGATTAGAAACTTCTAATGATCAATACGGTGATTAAGACTGCAATTCATTAGACCTCATCTTCGTCAAAAGATGAACATCGCTTTATTTCCTCAAATTTATCTTTTCCCAGATTGTCTCGTTTGTTTCTTTAGTCCAGTAGCTCTACGGGAATTATTGTATTTGAACATTTGCATCGGAAATCATTATGTTTATTAAATCATTATTAAATCATCTGCATCAGTGTGTTTTACCTTCCTTAATTATATTAAGTTAAAAATATATTCATTGCAAAATTCAACATTATGGATTATAACTCCGCTATTCATTTCCTCATTTAGAAAAAAAATCGTATTTTCTGTTTAAACAGCACGAGTTCAGACGAGTTCACCGGTAAAAAGCTTGCTGAAATGAAATATATGCTCCAAAAATTCGCATTCCAAGCATACTCCAAGCTCAAAGTTTCATCCAACTGAATTTTGAAATTTATGGACAATAAAAAACAAGTTTGCTGTGTTAAATTAAATTATTCAAGCCAAAAGTGATAACTTTGAATCAATAAATTGAAAGTAAAATGAATTTTCTGAATAACAATAATTCTCAGTATCCGAAATAAAGCAACCAAAGTGGGATAATGCCCTAAAAATTGTACGCCAATGTGATTGTGCTAAACATAAATACTATTTCGAATATTTTTTATCTCATTTTTCAATTTTATAACAAAAGTTAACAAAAATATACCCAGATGTTATAATTTTGGCCCATTATGTGAGGATATTTTTAATTTCTTTCATGCCGTAATGCTCTCTCGCTGTTTTTTTCCAATTTCATTGAGATATGCCTCTTATTCGTCTCCTTCAAAATTTTGATGAGCTTGATGTGAGACATTGAAAAGAAACCACATTATCTCGTCTCCCCATTCATATCCTTCGTCACCCACCTTCCTCGTCCACACTCAACGCTCCAAATTCCCTTCATCCCGTCCTCATTTATACCACGTACCACTTTCTCACCATCGCCAAAAGAATATATACCGACTCACTCCCCCAGGCTCTGTCCTCCACCCTGTCAGTGGATCAACCTGCTCGCCCCCGAGTACACGGCCAGGTCTTCTGGGCAGAATCAAAAGGGGGGCCCAATGGTCCTGGGCCCTGAGCCACTCACTAACCGAAGGTCCCCCACCAAGTATGAACCTTCCGCCAATATAGAGTTAAATCTCAAAAAACCGGAGGAAAAAAAACATAAAAAAACACCATGTATGAGGGGATTCGAAGTGAAACTGGGTCGTTTTTTGATTAGCAGGTAGTCGTCAACATAGACGTAAATAAATGGTTAACGCTGCTGCTAAGAAAAACACTTTATCCTTTAGTAATATGTATGCATTTTTAATAAATTAGCTGAAAATTGGGCTACGTACATTTCTTGTTATTACGTTTCGACCCGGAGCGAAACGAAAATACGATGCCTAGGTTTAGTTTCATTCTTGTACGGAATTAAAATCACCAAGGAGTTTAGTTTAGACCTGGGACGAAACTTTACTCCCGGGAAAGAAACTAAATTAATCGAAACTCGGCTGCTCATAGTTAAGTTTCGAACCCAGAAGTTGAGTGGAGGGGGAAAAGAGGGAATAGTTTCGATCCATTACGTTGATATGCGAGTAGAGAGCTTAAAAATCGAATGGCCAGTTTGCGTTCACCGTTCCCCTGTTAGTGGTAAAAACATGAGTGCCCCATGCATCTAATGGCGGTAAACCGAGCCTCAACTCCATTCAACCATACTTCGTACTCTGTGTTCTAAAGACTAGGTCGAGACTAAACTGTTTGAAGGTGAAGCACGCCGTCCATCTAGTGCAAAACATTATCTGTGTTTCGTTTCTTTTCCCAGAGCTTTATTTTAGTTTCGACCCAAGGTAGAGATTTCGTTTTGACCCTTAGTTTGGCTCCCAGGGTTTAATTCTTTTCGTTTTGTTTCTACATTTCGCTACCGGGAACGAAACTATTGAATTATTACTGGTTTTGACTTTCGTTTCATTTCACTTGTCATCCCTGATTCTAATTACTTGAAACAGTGGGCCTCCTACCAAAATGGGCCCCGGGACACCCACATCCTAAATCCGGCCCTGCCAGTCTCCTTGGAACGTCGCTTCCATTTTCCGGACATACCCGAGCGAAATCTCCATCCTTTCCCCATTTATAGATACACTTTACCCCCACCCACCTTTTCCAGCCCATCTTCCGTCCTCAACACATCCATTCATGCGCACCTATGGGTCGCTTGAGGATGAGAGTGTCCGGGGAAGAGATTTTATTTTCATTTTTCGTGGAGGCATTTATTTGAATAATGAAGCCACTTTTTTCGACGGAATGCTTCACAGAGTGTAGAAGCGCTCTCCCACACCTCCTCCATCCCTTTTTTCCACTCCCCGCTGACCCAAAGAGGAGCCCCTTCCACACGTACCCCTTCCCAAACACCCGCCCCCCCGAGTACCCGTTAACCCAAGGGGTTCCGCATTTCCCACTCGCCACGCATTCTAAATCTTCTCCGCGAATAAACTCGAGTTTGGCGCCCCCCCCCCCGGCAGATGAGAATCATGAGGCTGACGAGGATTTCCTTTTAATAATATTCCCCAAGGCGGGGTTGTTCCGCAGAGTGGCTTTAAATGGCCAGTGTAGTCGCTGTGTGATTTCCCACCAAACTTGAGGTGAAAGGTACAACTTATTCTAATTTACTCAACAACTCACTCTCTCCCCTTCGTTTACCCCATAGTTGTTCTCCATTGAACATCATCCGTGGGCACAAAGAATAGGAGGTCACTGTAACTAAGAGTTTATGTCTACCCGTGCAGCGATTAAATTACGATCAACGGATTTGTCTAAGAATGCGTGTAACTAACATGTGTTTAAAGACCGATGTATTAAATTTATTATTATTTATATTTTCAAAATTATTAACATTAAAAATAAGAAAGTGTAGAAATATTTCCAAAGATAATCTTCCGTTAAATTTATTTAATGATGACGGTTGAAGAGTCAATCCTCCAGATATGAGGACATAAAAAGTTTTTTTATAAGGCCTATAGCAAAAATATTTACGTCAGAAGATGACGCAAGAGACCTTAATAGAGTTTTAATAGCTATTATACATACAGTTTTAATAATGTATGTATCCAATACCTATTCTAAAATCATTAGAGGAAGTGTTTAAATCAACCAACCAATTCGAACTATTTCAACGAAAGAGAGACTATCACTATTCATTCAGGTAAATAGTTTTGAAAAATAAAGTAGGTTTAATGGGTGTCTCAGTAGTCCACTTTATCAATATCGTCCACAATAACTGATAGAAAAACCACTCTGACTACGATTACGGGTCAAAGGTTAGGTTCTTAATAGAACTACTTAAAGGCAATGCATCAAGTGGATTTAGATCTATAGATGCTACAGAATCAATACAGGGGGTAGTAATAAAATATTTCCATGAATGAACAGCCGTCCACAATTTCGCTTCGATTGCTTCTACAGCAGTTATAAGAAGGCAAATAATTTCATGGCGAAGTTTTGTATACTTTAAGGTATTTCAAAAGCTAAAAAAATCACTGGGTGCAGTGCAGAAACTTGTTTCAGTAAATTATTCGTCTGAAGTGAAGAGAAGCCGCTGGATCGTTGTCTAGAGTCTGCAACACTGGAAATATGAATATGTGACGAATTTTGATGAATTGCGCCAAAGTAAATAATCAAAGGACCACTGAAAATCATACAGTAAAAATGCCAGTAAAGAGCTTTAGCCTCATCACCACCACGACCGGCTAAGAGGGGTGAAAACTAGTAGCAGTAGTAGGAAACCAACCTTAAGAGCTTAAATAAAATGGCCCTGAAACATATAGTTTATTAAGAAATTAAGAGCTGAATGACTCAATGAGGGTCAGCATATGAATATGAGTATATGAAACCAAAGAAAAAGCTTCAGATTGAATAGTCAACATGTCATGAGCCACTTGTACTTGAACACAACAACAAACTTAATATATACAGGTTAATCAATTAACGGGCATAACTAATTAATCAGCAATTCATCTCAAACGCTTCAGCCAACAACTAAATGAACATGCGCTTTTGAAATCAATCACGCATTCATGGTGCATGAGTCCCAATTAGTTCTGCAAGAGACATTCTTTAAAGCAGTTTTTCAGAAACAGCAATTAATGATTTCCATCCCAGAAGCTATCGAAATGAATTGAACGATATATGCCCTTCGCCGATTCCCAATATTATTTATCATATCCTTTGCCACGATAGCTTTAGGTATATCCATCAGAAGCTATTTCATTAATCATCAAGGTGATATCTGTAAGTATAATTGTTGCTGAAGTTATGCAGGCTGACTTTTCATGATACGTATACAAAATTCCAATAGTTTAATTTAATTAATATTCTCAAGTGGTTAGAATTGAGAATTTATTTCATTTATGCACAGAAAAAGAATAATTGTATCTGATTGACTTTGAGTAGATTTCCATCACATGGAGGGTCAAAAGAAGTCGATAACTGAACCGAAGCACGGCGAATAGCTTGTTACTCTCCAGCTGCATACATTACTTCTCATCTAGATTAATCGAAAAAATCGATATTTTACGAAAACATTTTTGTTTTTTGTGAGTTATGCCGACACCGGCCGTAACCTGAGTACATAATAACATATCTTGGCAAGGCTTTTAATGCAACAAATGATATAATTTTTGCCTCAGAAGTGGTCTTAAATTAATGCCTGAAATTAGTTAACATTAGTTAAGATTTTCAATTTCCTGGTTATGCACTCTAACCTTTTTAGTTTCAAGAAAAGCTTTGTATGCGGCATGACAAAAATCGTACTTCAAAATAATAACTGAGGGGAAGAAGTTGCGGTTAACTATAGGCAATGTAAAGAAGCGAACACATTTCCTGTTTTTGCGTTGTCGATCCATATCGATATTCTTTGAATCTGTTTGTTTCACTTGATCATGTTTAGAATAATTTAAAATCTACTACCATATTGAGCAAAGAATATTATATTTTCAAATTGAAATATTTTAATCGTATTTTCAGTGAAGCAATTACAAAGAAGGATAATTGATAAAATGATAAAACTCAAACGTTTTTACATCCAAAGGAAGTTTGGTTATGCTATCAGTCGATGAAGTTCTTGACGGACTGAAGCGGATGAACGCACGAGATCAAAGCATTTGTCACAGTGCGCGGGATTCCTCAGGATTTCCAAAGAATGAACTAACCTTTTGGCCTGCTAAAGAAGAGCTATTATTCGCTTTGTGGCGTAAATAGCTATCGATCGCCTCTCGCCCAGCTTCCGCGAGAGCTTGAACCAGCAGGTTGCTGGGGGGAGGGGGTCAGGTGGCGGTTCTTTCGGGTAAGGGGCGGGGGAAGCATGAGACGTGGGAGGAGGAGGGTGCCTCATTGCACATTCATTTTAGGAACGAAGGATTCCGCCTTCGGGGAGAATTGCACCGCAAGATTCGTTTGCTTCGCTGAACCCAAAACCTACCCCGGTGCTCGAGAAAGGTGCTCCACAAAGCGATGGCAATGAAAGCTGAGAAATGCTTGCGAGGCAGCGCGAAACTCTCGTGGAAGAAAGAACGTAGGTAGAGCGCAGACTTTTTTTTCTCTTCCCTCTCCGCTAGACCTGTTCAACAACGAAATATTTCCCGAGAAATGCTGTCTCAAAACTTTTCTTTCACTCAATTCTCTTCTCCCTCGGTAAACTTGGAAAAGAAAGCCGTTTATTTTAAAGACGGAAACATGTGGATATATGTAGTACTTGCCATAGGCATTTTAATATCAACTTAATAGCGACAGATTTGGCAATAAAAATGAATATGCGCTTTCACTTTCTTATTCACTTACGTGCCTGATTCTTCATCTAAATTCATGTAGGTACTTAACGATTATCATTTCCTCAGAATTTGAAATCACTAAACAAAATCAGATAAAGATCCACTTCTTGATCTTTTATCCCTAACATTTGCCTCAACAGAGTCGACTTTAAGCGGACCTTTCATAGAAGAATAGATGCACTCCAATGATTTAAGTATGTTAAGGCTATTCAAATTTATTTTAAGACATTTAAATTGAGATTTCATGCGTTTAATTCTCCATTAACCTAAAGGATATATGAATGGCATTTGAGCAATTATTAAAATATCCTCTTCCTAAATTATTATATGATGGAAAGGTTTGACAACTAAAATATTCTTTGTAAATTATAGCATATATTTTTAAAATTTATTGCGGAGGAAATTGCGGCCAAGCTGTGGTTTTAATTAGGAAAAATATTGCCCCAGTTGTTTTATGTGTTAAAGATATTACAAAAATTTTGATCCACTAAAATCTAACATCTCTTAGATGTCAACATCAATGCGCATAGTCATCGTCATACATTATTTGTGGTGATTCATGAATTTCGTGATTTTTTTAAATACGTAATATTTTTGCATTTATTAAGGACGAGAATGCCGAGAATGCATCACCATTAAACCCTCAACAGAGTTTTCTTTATGACTACTATTTATTATCCCAGCAAAGAATTAAAATAGTCGAATCGAAACCGATGAGAAAAATGAGATCACTTCTCCGTCACAACTCAATTCTCTGTTGCGGAAAGGAGCCCGACATTCTCGAGAAAAGAAAAGGTGACAATTTTGCGTGAACAATAATCTTTTTCCCAAACTTCCGGCCGATGAGAAAGCCCCAAAGCTGAACACGCAGGTCGTCGTCACCGACAAGGAAAGGAATCGGCTTTTTACCCTAAAGACGGATCGCCGGCCGAACTCTCAAATTTGACAATGGAATTAAGGCACGGGAGAAGAAGGTATTTGATGAACGAGGAAGAGGAGGAAACGGCCAGTGAGGAAAAATAAAAATCGGGGGGATGAGGAAAGGAAATAAGCCCTGAACAGGAGGGATTTTATTCACGCCCTCCCTAATGGTTCGGTGCCTTGCCCATGCCGGCTTGCTTACTTTCCTTGCTTCCACACGTTTCACAAAACTCCCACCTTCTTCCTTCCGCTTCCAAACATTCCCTTTCAAGCTTACCAACCCCCCTGCCTCCTTTCAAGACCATAAGAAGCCTTCCTCACCCCTCCCACCGCACCCTACGGTAAACTCTAAGGGTAAGAGAAGAAGGGAAAAAGCGAGCATTTCCTCTTAGCCTACCCATGCAGCCGTGCCTTCCAACGGATCCCCTGCTACCCTTCCCCCCCTGTCACGAGCAATCGGTGTAATCACCTGAGTCATTAGCATTTTCAAGGCTGAGTGCCCTGAAAACAAGGGAAAGGTCACTCGATTCGCATGCGACTGGAGGATCCATCTCTCTCTTTCTCCCCCAAACCCTGACTGGCTTCTCATCCCCCGGGCCCATGTTCCCTCCCGTCTCGCCGCAACCCTCCTTACACCCCACATACCCCGGTGCCTTCAACATTATCCGACTCCAGTGTACCCCGTGGGGCGAGTCTTCAACGGATAACCGCACCGGCGCGGCGTCCCTTTCCTGTCGCTCCTCCATCTTCGTCGAAGTGGGAAAAATAAACGCGTCGCCAATCAAGGGGGACCGCCGAAGACTTGAATAAATGTCATTTTCTTTAACCATTCATTACTTAAATAACAATTTGTTGTCATTCATCTATGTATCTTAATATTTTTTTACTATAATGCATTAATTCTTCAATTGACGCAAAATAAAATTATAAAATAAATCGCAGAGAGGTTGGAAAAGCACGGAATTTTGTAATAGCATAATGCCTAAATAATGCAAAAAATCTTTAAATTATCGCTACTCCATTATATCTCCACGTAATTTCAATAACCATGAAAATTATTGGCAACATTAATAATATACTGAATTAATAAACTGAATTGCTAGCAGTGCCATTGAAATTCGCTAAAAGAAATATTTTTTCCTACTGCATTCAATCCTGCACTATTACGAGTGTCTAGTACTCGCAGTAGTAGTGTCAATAACGCAAGACCAAAAAAAATCATAATCAATAACGTCAGCATGAGGCGCGGAAAGATTAAATGACTTTTTGCGCATTCGAGGGCACAGATACTAAGTTTTATGCAGCAAGGACCAAATTTGCTATGACAAAAATACGTAATTTTCCTGGACAACAATTCAAGTATCGTAACTTCAACTTGGTCACCGAGTGAAGAAAGCAGATTTAATAGATTAGCCCAGGCTCTCTACGCAGACACTCGGAACCTTGATCAGGTTATGCTTCCTAGGATGAATCCACATGGTTAATTGAGTTTCTTCCCCTCGCCGACTCAAGACATTTTTCCATTAAATTCACTTTTAATGGTCCCCAATTTATTTTACGGAAGTTTCCTCCAGAATGAATGACTTTCCACGATCTTATAAAAGAACGGCGGCGTATAAACCCTGCTATGACAGCACATTCGACGAAACAATTGAAAATTTCAAATTTTACGTTAAAAAAATCGAGTTAACAGATAAATACTTGGGAACTTCCTCAACGTTTAAAAAAAATACTTTAGTATTAGCCATGTTAACTCTTGAACACTATATATTGATATCCGGAAGATTCTTTCTGGATCATGCTAACATATCATGTTCGGCAATCGGGGACTTAGACGAATGCAGAATTAGGTTTAATTAGAAAAATATAATTTTAAATTATAAACATCTCCACTTATCATCCTTATTTTGCACTTACAATCGTTGCCATTTAGATTATTTTCAGATTTACCTTCCCCAAAATTCTACCTCAACTTTATAAGGACGATTATATTTTTTTCTTTCGCGATGTCAAATCTTGTAATGGTTGAAACATGAGTAAAAGATTCTTTTTCATTCTGCTATCACATTATGACAATTTGCAAAATTTGGTTGAGACCAAGTCATCTAAAGTGCTATGAACTAGTCACGTGAACAGTAGATGACCCACTTAAGCATATTTTTTGTGCTGAGCCCACTTCTGTGACTCAAGGACATAATCTTCAGCCTATTTAGATAGCCATTGCATTCACTCGACCACCCTGACAGGCCTTCATATGGGGTTTGCTTCGTTTTATTACTGTAATATCTCGCCTAGCGTCGTCGCACCGCGCCTTGTCGCAATTTTCGTGAGCGTGTAAATGGAGGAACGGTCCCTGGAAACGAACGGCTTCGCTGACATTCTCATTTTCGCCAGCTTTCTTCGGAAGTTGTTCGGAATAGTTACTTCTTTTCTGCAGTGCAGCTTGGGGCTGCAATCAGCGTCATGCAATCCAACGCGCTCTGCGTGTGACGACTGAAAAGTAGTTCCACAAGAGTAGCTAACGTATTAGGCATTGCATGCTAATGATAGCGAAGGAGACAAAAACTCCTTTAAAACTTCCAAACGATTCAAGGTCATGCAGTTCTTAAGAAAGGTCAAAGATGCAAGTTATTCTTATTTAAGAATCATCACAATTCAATGTATGACAATCTAAATTTATGTATCATTAATCAGAAAGAAAAATAATACCTGTCAAATGTGGAATTTAATTCAAAATAACTCATTTAAATCTATTAAATGTCACCCATAGTAGGCAACTTAAGTCTCATCCAAATAAACTGTAATTATATTTTACCATAGTGAATTAATTCCATATTCAATTATGTAGGTATTCCTGAGAAAATTGATAGCATATAAAGAAAATATCAATTTTTTTCTTTTAAAAATGGTTTGTCTGTTATGTTGAAAAAAAATCTATTTCTCGGTAGTTATCAATCACATGGTAAAACTTTACCACTGAAACATACGAGGAACTTTATTTTCCTAAAGGTGATAGCATTGCAATCACTTATACGAATCTGAGCGTCTTCACCATTTATTGACGAGTATGCTTCTCGTGCTTACTTAAATTCCACGAGTATTGGACAAATAAAAAGGTTTTCTGATACTTCTTTTTAGCTGAGTACATCTTTACATATATGTTTATTCCTTTACCGTCACTGGACTAAGTATCATAACTATTATGACCGTAAAAATTCTTAAAAATTACATTTCTCCTCCATACACCGACAGTAATTAAGATGAATCGATTTCAGATATTAACACACATTTTTCATTGAATAAGAATTATAGGTAAGGGACAGATCAATAGGAGGGAGTCAAATATTGTCTTTAAGCAATCACATAGGGAAAGAGAGTTGACTGCTTCAATTAAAGTGTGTGGGGTCGACGTTAAAGGAAAAAATATTTTAAAATGCAATAAGACATACATAGACTGTCCCAAGGGTCGTGTGTCATTTTTGACCTCTAATTTTAGTAAATTCCCTTAGAGCAATATTCTTGAAAGTTGGCATACGCATGGGTAAAGATCCTAAGTTTTGTTGAGTGCCAGTAAAAGTTTACAATTTTGACCTTTTGACCTCACATTGTGGGCCAAAACAAAAATTTTGAATTTTCCGTATAGGGTGTCAATGTTTAAAAAAATCGAGATAGAAAAAAGTCTGAATTTCATTGCCAAAGATGTCAATTATTAGGATTTTGGACTCGAGGAAACCGAAAATAACACTTTTATTCACGAAAATCCAACCATTGACCCAGTAAGGTCACATTCAAGGTCATAAGCCTCGTTGGCGTTGACGTAACGTTCTCGCCTGCCAAACAAGAGGTCCGAGTCGCGCCTGGGTAGGTTTCCCCGGTCCAGGGCATGGTTGTTCGTGTACATTTACTTGTTACATTTGTTGAACACCCCGGTGTAAAATGGCCAATAAAAGCTGTCTCCGATGGTTTGAGAATAAAGTAAAAAAATAAAAATAAGGATGGCAAAAAGAATAGGATACCAACATAGGTGTCGATCCATGGGTTTTAAAGGGGGCCCAAGTCATTGGTATTGTCCAAATACTCGTTTTATCCACCCACTATTTGACCACCAAGGCTAATACTGAGGCCAAAGGTCATAGAGGTAAACGTTGGGCCATCGTGACAACCAAGACGTCGAACAATAGGTTTTAAAGGGTGCTCGAGTCAGTTTTGCAGTTCATTTATCAGTATTGTTGATTTTTTCACTTCTGGAGGTCATAAATAATTAATTTTGATCTTATATTTTAAATTTTTATTTGCACATTATTCTGAGTGAAAATAGCGAGAGAATTTTTCAAAATTTTAAGAAGTAGCATAAACGCTGTTTTTGGGTAAAACGTTGTGAAAATGGGATACATGTGTTTTTCAGTAAGATGGATAGGCTTGAAACGATGGCATCTACTTGAAAAGTAAATTGGATGTTTACGTGACTTTTATGTCTATTTGAAAATATCCGCATTTGTGGACTTGCCTGGCATAATATCAAAATAATGGAGGAGATCTATCAAAAGGTAGCTGAGAAGAGGATAAAGGCCGAAAGGTCACTGTTGGGCATGCAACAAGGCAATTGACAGAATAAATATTTGGACAAAAATTGTGAAAATGAATAATTTATGACTATGGTAGGGAAACAAGAAAAGTGCAAGAACATGGAACTGTTGAAGAAATATTAAAGAGCTAATTGTCCATTTCTGTTTAGGCAAAGCAAAGATGGAAAATATATCCAACCTTAAGATCACCATTTCCTTTTGATCAAAATTGAGCTTATTTAAACATAACAATGCGTTAACACTGAATAACATGGTTAAATAAATGACAATTTAAATAAAGGTGTTATGCATCGGGACAAAAAATAGCCGTTAACGTAATATAGAGGACAAGAAGAAATTGTCACCATTGATGTTAAAATAAAATCAAATCAATAAATTGAAATTCACGCTTGAGAAATGTATCCTCTGTCACCTATTCATTCCGGCAGAACTTCTACAGTTAACGAGTTCATCTTAATAGACACTTCCAGTCACTTTAGCTCCCTTCTCACGATTTCCGTTCAATTGAGTGCCTTCGTTCTCTCCATCTCATCAGGGTCCAAATATTGCCAGCTCAACCTTAAAGTTTTAACAAGCTCATTCCATAACACACACATATATTCATGTATATATTTACGTTAAACTTCGAGATCTACACACTCATCCCTGAACGGAGTAGAATGTCTTTCTCCGACTTTGCTACCCCTCCCCATTTACTTTTTTCTTAAAAATTGAATGTGAAGCAATATTCAAGCGCTCACCTGAAGCGGAGTACACCAGGAATCTCAAAACTTTCATAATCCTTCTCCGCTGATCTAAAAGAAAGTTTGTCCAAGCAGCGGCAATTGAGCGAAAATCGTATTTGACCTGGGGAGGACGTCAAGCTGTAAAATATCGCTCAAGAGTAAATAGGATTTTTTTATGTTTGAAACTAATCAACTCTTTAGCCCTCTTTTTGTTCATGGTTTAAATGAGACTGGCGATGGAATTCTTGTTGAACTCATGCCTCGAAACCCGTTTTATATAAAAATGTAAGCCTAAAGAAAGCAGACTTCGGTGTTGAAAGCAGTGGATAAATTGCGTTCTGCCAAAAGAAAAAAAGGCTGAAAACTTTTTCCTATTCTTTTTCTGTTAAATTAAATATAAATGAGTATCTATATATACGTAAAACGCAAAAACCGATCGAAAAGAACGGATCACAAAATTGGCTACGAAAAACACAGAAACATAGGCAAAAGAGACACTCACAAGAACAAACAGACGTTTCAGCGGGATGCCCCGCTATCTTTGGGCACAGAAGATAGCGGGTAATCCCGCTAAAACGTCTGTCTGTTCTTGTGAGTGTCTCTTTTATCTGTGTTTCTGTGTTTTTCGTAGTCAATTTTATAAACCGTTCTTTTCTATCGGTTTTTACGTTTTACGTACATTATCGCGTAGTGCGCTTTTCTCGAGATTTTATATAGGTATCTATCTATAGATATAAAAATAAATTCATAGAGAAGGAAATAAAGGGATAGGAACATATAATGGAAAAAGGACGAGGACAGCGGTGCTGTGGTAGATAGAAAATATATAGATATAGATATTTGTGATTCTGAAAAATTAAAGAGGCACTCTAATGGTTGAGGCACTATAACAATTTATTCAATGTAATAATAGTGCAACGACAGTCAGTAAAAGTTGTTCTTCTGAGGTGAATTATAAAAATACTTTCATATTATAAATTTAAAAAAAATATTGAGCTAGCTTTCTTCTATTTTAGAGCCGCAGACGTCGGATCCTGAGATCTGGGGCAGGAAAACTTCTTACCTAGTGGGAGAAAAGCTGGAAATCAACTGTACTTCTTCACCATCGCACCCTCCTGCTCATATCACGTGGTTGGTCAACGAAAGACAGGTAAGTAGGCGTAATATCTGTTATTTTCCCCTGATTTATCGTTGATTGATAATTTAATAATGCATTTTTTTATTGATTAGCGATCCCTTTGCCCAACACACAATCAACTAATTTATCCAACACGTAGCGAGCGACGCCTTGAATTGAAAGAAGGAAACAAGGCAAAATTTTCTTACCACAAATTCAACCAGTCACAAGCTGTTTTATTTTTTAGAACTGCTGGCTACTCACTATGTGGATCACTAGGATATAGCTTTCCCAGGGAATAATTGACTCAAAAACGCAGGAAAGCGGATAATATCAGCGAATTAGATGACAACCCTTTAATATTAATTTGATGTCCACATTAAGATTTGCAGTTAATATTTTTTTAATCACAGGAATAGTTGGACGACCCAGGCATTAAACGTGCATGTAAATATAAAGGAAAGAGAAAAATGATGCAAGATTTCCTTAGCAGACCATCATTACATGAGAACGTACACTTTTTATGAATATCAAAAAGCGTAAACCAAGGCCATGCTATTCGTTGAATAACTCATCCATTTCATTATGCAATGATTCATATGCTGGTTGGTCACTCGCGATTCCGCAAAATCGTAAAACTAGTCTGCATCTGCGTGTTCCAGAACCAATCCCCATGCAAGCATGCATAGTTCGGCGGGTGAGTAGGTGCATGAGTGGGTGGGAAAAAAAATATGCGTCTAGCGTCTTCGACGAGACGAAGATTACGAGTCGGACGATAAACCTCCCTGCCGTTATATCGTCTCGCCACGTTGAAGTCTCGATCCGAAAAGAGAAAACGCTTCTCACCGACATCTCAACCAGAAATTCAACTGCAATCCACCATATTATCAACACCAATATCCTTCATATTTCTGCAACCCAATACTCCATTTCGGTCCGACTTCATTTCAGTCCCACGGGCGCCACATAAAACTCCCTCTAGGATCTTGGCCCGTAATTTCTCAAACCTAAATGCGGACCTCAAGCATCCCACAGAGAACCTCCGGATACAAGTCGGAATAAATGGCTGCAGTAGAGGAAGACAAGAAAATGGGGAATGCAAAGGGAGGCCTCCATTGTTCTAGGTCTTCGGCCATTAGTAGAGCTTTTTGAGCTCACAGTCGCTGACAAATTTTCCTAATCACCCCATCCCTAGAACACTCCGGCACTTCGCTATACGCTGGATCCCGTAGTACTTTCATTGTTCGTCCCACCAGCTAAATCCATCCCTCCCTATGTCTCTTAAACTATCCTCCGACGCGTTGTCATTTTGGCGAAAATGAAACGGTCCTAATACTTTTTTATCCGACGGCCGTCGTCGGTTCTCATCAGTCCGCCGAGTATCTAGAGCTTGAGCTGGCCCAATTGCGACTAATTCTTCCACGGCCTTGGGAACGAACGTTTGCAGTGAAGCGAGGGAGATCTTGCCTCTGACTTACCGTACGACAGAAGGGAAGGATGTTCGCTTGGAGAGTCGGTGAAGAAATAGAGAGTGGAGCAGGATAGAGAGTGACCCAGAGTCGACTTCAGCTTACTTCTGTACCGAGGAATTATTTTTAAATGTGCTGCGGAGATCACTCCATCTGTACATTTTACCAATCAGGAGTATCTCAGTGGAGTTTTTGTAAATAGGGAAAATTATTCCTAATGAATTTTATTAGAATAAAGGGATATGCTTTAACATGATGATAACTCTGAACAAGCATTGAACGATGCCAATCTTAATTATCAGATTTTAATCTAAAAAATAGGCTTACAATTAAAATCACCTTCACGATACGAAAAAAATTTAATTTACCGATGTCTATTATATAACACATAAAGCGTTCAAACATATTATGCCCTTCAAGATTGTTCCTCAGTACATCAGGCACTTAGTTTAATTATGTCATTCAGTCTGTGGGGAAATTCAAGACTTTTTTCTCTCAAAATGTACGTGAAAGAAAATGATATTTGCGGAATGCAAAAAGAATTTTGAAGTATCGATCGATCATGTGAAACCTGAGTACATCCATTTTATAATAGGGAGGCTTGAACTAATTAGTTTACTTTTTATAGCTATATTAATTTCATCCTAATTAGATTCTGAACATACATCTCACCTCAGCTGACGAATGACTTGAAGTTTCAAGCACTACTACACTTATAAAAATTATTCTTCTGCACTCTATATTACTGCCCTTTTCTCTAATGACAGTGGATTTTTTTATTATTTTATACGAATACAATCTATTGAAGATTGGCGTAAAAATTCGGGATACGATCATTGCATGAATTCTTCAAAATATAAAAAAATAATATCCTATCAAAAATAACAAGCCAGGTACATGGTAGTTTTTAAAAATCCGGAGCAAATATAAACCGTGTTAAATTTGTAGAAATTAACTTCACGATATACCGACATACAGTAATTACACTGCAACTGTTCTCGCATGTTTTATTGGTCGCTCGGTCACTTTTCAAGGTCATCCCTTATGAAGGTCAGGTCGAAGGTTCAATGCAAAGAATAATTTAATGAGGCTTACAAATGGAGTGAAACAAAAAACATCTCACCAATTGGAATTTCTAAAGTGAGATATTTCCCTCAATAGAATTTGTTTAGCGTTCCCCACGGCCAAGAATGATAACTAGCGCATGCTAAGAGAGAAAATGAATTCGAATTAAATGAAGCCTTGTTTCAATGAAATACACCAGAAAATCAGTTATTCGGAGCCTTTCAAACTGGAAAAATTCATCTAATAATAGCATAATCAGAATAATAGCAGAATAGCATCTAATAATATCAGAATGAATTTCATCAACCGCTTTTTCGTATGCTCATCAGGTCATACCGAATTAGTGGAGATATTGAGATATCTATTTTTTTGCTTTGCTATGCAGCTCATAGCAATACTTCCCTATGGCATAAATAAAGCAATTTCCTTATTTTTTCTACATTCATGCATTATTTGATCTTTTTCAAAGTCAAATGTCTCATTTATAGCGACTAAAGACTTTATTTTGTTTAGAAAAATTAAGCAAAACTTATTTTGGCTCTAATCTTGATTAAGTCATAATCAATTTCACTTTAATATGTGAGATCATTATCATAAATGTCAGTACGAGAAAATTACCCTCAATGTGGATAACTCTGCTTAATATATTTAAAAGGATAATTTCACTACGAATTCACACATTATTAAGAGATTACCTAGGATTCGGATAAAAAAATCTTTATTTCCACAGTTCGATTTAAGTATTTCAACTGATTCAGAGGGAAATCAAATGATAATGTACTCTTGCTTAACTATAACTCAGAATAGCCAAACTAGTTCCAATTAAGACTGGTAAAATGTTAATACTATTAATTTGACACCATTCCAGAGACTTTTTTAGTCACATATGGGCATAAGAATCTAATCTATCTGCTGTTTAAAATATCTGTTGCTACCAATGGAGAGAACACTTTTTCAATAGGCCGATCATAATCACTCGGCAGTGAATGGTTAATCGCTTCTCGAAGCAACACGACGATAAGTAGTCGCTTTGATTCAGCCGGCGTGATCGAAATCCCGCACCGCAGGAGATCAGCTTGGGGGGGGCTCGGTCAATCGGTTGATTTATTCAGTTCAGCGACTCCATGGTGAGGCTTCATCAGGCGGGTAATGCGTTAAACGCCATCGGGTTCGGAGATCGCCTCAATACGATGCAGCGACGCTTGTTTGACGAGGCGTCGAGGAACAATTGGTCCGCGCTCATCGCCCAGACGACTACGAGGCGACGGAGCCACCATGTAGGTATACCGGCCGAATTGCAAGCTGCCACGCGGGGGGAAAGGGGGACGGGAGGGGGGCACCCGACTTGCAATCACGCTCGCCAGCAGTTTGCCTTGGGCAAGCGATTGCCAACGGCCCATTACGCGGCGTGATGTCGTCTTCCAACGATCAATTGTCCGCACAATATAGACGCCGCTTGGTTATTGACCTAACTTCAAACAAGTGTGAGCTTCTGATTCCTTTTTGTAATTTATTGTTTTATCAACTCTCGGTGTTATTATTACAAATATTACAATGCTTAATTTTAGGTAAAAAGTGAAGCTTTGAATGTGAATCGACTAGAAGTGAAGCCTTAATGATAAAATCAGCAAAACAAACACCTTAAAAGACTCTGTAAAAACGTTGAAAATTCTGAATTAAAAAAATTGAACGTTCTACTAATCGATTTAGTGTTACTTTTGCATCGTCATGATCGATTGACAGCTATGTGGGTCTGGCATCGAAAACTGCGGATATTTTACATTTAAAGACATTTTTGGAAAATTAAAAGTTTTTATAATCCAATACCTGACGAGTGCCTTGGCTGAGTGACAAATAACGCTTCACGTGCCTCGACGATGTTACTAAGGCATTAAAATTAACTCTCCAATGCAACAGTACAATTAATGTTTTCAAAAAAAATAAAAGCTCTGTATGACAAAATACAATATGTTTTACGGAAATAATAAATTCTTGAAATAAAAATAAACGTGTACTCACACATGTTCCACTTCGCGTAAAATTTTCACTATCATGGAAACTTCCAGATCTTCCTTTCAGCCCTCAATTTTGGACTCCAAGCAAATACATGCATTCATTTCTCAATCAACTTCTGTAAGCATTCACTGGATACCTGAAATGCTCTGAGTTTGAGCTCCGCAATTATTAGTCCTACAGTATAGTTTTAAAAAAATCTGTTCCGCCTAGTGAAGGTTTATTTGTAAACCGAGCAAATTCCAAAATTATGTACCAGGAAACGAAATTCGCACACTGAAATTTTCTCGGTCTCATAATCGAATCTCAGCATGCTGGGCACATCCTCGCCGTCATTTCTGAGAAATCGTCGACTGATAAATGAATGAGAGCAGAAATGGAATACCAACAGCGAACTCCCACATCCGAGTAGTGACGAGGTTTCACATACACAAAAAGATACAAATAAATACCAATGGGGATTTTAAAAAAATGCCTATTACGTTTTATGAAATGATCTCAAAACTTTGATTTTTTCAGTATTAATACCAAAATATTGAATTTAAAATCAATATTTCCTTTCAAATCCATCGAAAAAAGATATCTATTGCTCGAATTTAAAAAAAAAGTACGATTGAAAACAGCTTTTACTCTTGCTGGTGCCACTGATTCGATTTCGGAAGAAGCGTTGGAGAATTACGATTGATATATTATTATTATATTTTCTCAAGTAATTATCAAAAAATGTATATGTTTCCAAATTACACAAGAAAATAGATTGCAGTTCCTATGCCCGTAACGAATAAATAAAAAATCACGATGGAAATATCATAATAGCTCTTTGTCGCATACTTATACGATTTATGAAAGGGGGGCACTTCCTCTCCTAGGATTTTTCATATTCTTTGTAAAAGCTTTGTTATAGTACTTCTGAAGCATCTGATACCTAATTTGTCATTCTTTTTTTCCAAATTAATCAACATTTTTTTTCCAAATTAATACAACTACAACTGTTAAATTACTCCATCTCACAGAGAGTAAAATTTTAGTTATTTTCTGGTCGTAATTTAAAATGTTCATTGATCCTTTATATTATCCTAGTGCTTCCAACTAATCATTCTACTTATTCATACTCGTGCTATGCAGCCTTAAACGGTGAAGCATACCGAATTTCCATAAAAAGAGAAAAATGCCAACAGCCTTGAAAGTGCACTACAGTTGCACGTGAAATGCATGTGAATTCCGTTAAACATGACACATTTGTGTCATTTGTTTCCTCTCCTTAACGAGCACATTCACAAATGAGTTCGTGCCGATGAGGAGAAATATCGTGAACCTTAATTGCATGCGGGACACATGCCCGCAAAACTCATAATATAATTGTGTCGGCAATCACGTCTTGCATCACTGAAATAATTTTGCAAGCATAAAAATAGAAACCTACATCAATATCTGGAAATAAATTAATATTCATGAAGTTTTTCACTTAATTTAGATTTTTCTTCTATCTTTAATAGAAAATTTATATTATCATTTGGTAATTAATAGCATTTCAAGGAAACTGAGGCTATCAGAGTTTCCTTTTCCGAAGTATTCCATATGATTACCAATGAATTATCAATTCAAATTGTTTTGAACAATTGTATATAAAATACACATACAGTTAATATGTAAGTGAAGCTTAAATTTACGAATAAAATGAATAGAGTACCTACCTTCTTTTCCATTTATATCAGGGCTAACTCAGAATACTCTCTCATTGTTCCAACCCTAAAGTTGGTTTCTGCCTATATCATGGCATCGGATGGAAAATGAAAATTCGCTCTACATACTTTCCGCCCTTCCTACGAAACACCCAGGGTACGCTGGTATCGCTATCACGAAAAATTGACCTCGATTTCTGATGACACTCAAACTTTTTAACTAGGCGGCAACTTTTCTGAATGCTTTCCATTCCGTTCCTAGCGAATAGCTGAGCGTGGAATTTTCATGCGTCAAAATTCTCCTTCCCGATTCACTTATATATTCCATTCATTATAAACTATTTAGAGTCCCAATAAATTACATTATCTCATTGGGGAAGTTACTCATCTGTTACCCATTTTTTTGTGACTCGGTTCCGGTATTATTCCTCTAAGTCTGACTCCCGGTATGATTCCTAAAAGAAATGTCAACGAAGAATAGAATAACCATTCATGTAAAGGGGATAGATTCGGTTTTACTGACTTAACAAATACACAGCGATTTTTCTTTATTATTGGGTCCATGTCAGCAAAAGTGAAGGACAGAAAATTTAAAATTTGTTGCTGAATCATAGAAAATTTTATCTTTACAATAGCATTATTTGTGCAGCATTTGCGTGAATTCGACAAACATGAGCGTTCTTCATTTCTGCATAATTAGCTCTCGGATCTATGCGACATGTTTTGAAGGCTGTCAACCAAAATACTGAAAAATAAAACTTGTATTTGAAAATGCTTCATTGTGAAAGTCCCTTTTCCTGTACTAATGGGAGCCCATTGGCAGCAGCCAACTCGTCCTGGACGAAAATGGATCCTTTTACCACGAAAAAACTACAACCCGAAAAGGTAAAAGGGGCCCAAGAACCATAGCCACGCCATCATTTCTCTTAGACACAGAAGCAAAGTACATTTTGGCAACCACCCCACCTCTCTCTATGACCCCTTAGCTTTACGCCGGCCTATCACTGACCGCACCTCCCCCTCTCCCACCACCCTCATCCCGTAAAGCACAAATTTTCCCTTGCCACATCGGATACCCTTCCCTCCGCGACCGATATTCCATTAAGGGGCGATAATGGATTCCGCTAAAGGGAACTCGTGTACAAGAGGAAACGGAAGAGAGGGTCCATTGAGTAGGTGAGGTTTTGGGAGTGTAGCCCCGTGAAAGTGTGCGTGGAAACGTCTTTTCCCAAAGCACAAAGGCAAAATCGGGGACAGATGTGAAAAAAAAATTCCCTCCTTTGTCAGAGAAAAGTCATTGCTGATGACAGCGCTCTTCAGACTCTCCTCTGTCATTTCATCATAAAATTTGTCGAGGAAGAGTGACAGATCTGGATTCGAACAGAGAAATCCGACGCTTAATTGTGCTAATAGCTGTCTATACATGCAAACAAATTTGCAATTATTCCACTGGGCAATTTTATAAAACAGCATTAATACGGATATCTGCGATTAAATAGATTTTTCTACACGAAAAATTGTTAAAAAGGGCATTTTTTTATTTTAGCCAATTTTTACACCTTAGGAATAAAATTAAGAAGAAAATTACAAATATGGGATGTCTACCACTCTCGGCCTTCAACTAATGATTCACGACCGTATAGCTTTACAATAGTATTCTCTAGTCGAAAATCAGTGAGACAAAGAAAGACTTCTTACTATCTCACAACTACAATTTATTGCTCGGAAAACAGCCCCTCCGTAAGCATCTAAAGAAAATTGAGTATTTGTTACTTCGGGAAGATTTACTCCTCTCGATGCAGATAAACCCATTGGCTGCTATAAAAACAATAAGCTAGATATGATAAATAATTCTGGGAGATAATGGAATGTCCTACTCCGCCTCTGAGGCTTCATTAAATCAACGAAACTTCCCCGGAACAGGTAAATACTTTGAAGAACTTAACAAGGACCCGTTTGAATTAAGATTCCTGGAATGTGGCCCCGTCGGAGCTGAGTCACTCTGCGCTTTCAATTTTGCAAATTTCCCCAAACCCTTCCCTGCGACTGAAGAGCGTCCGAAGTACCCCGACCCCCCTCATAGCCCACTATGCCTTCCCTTCTTATTTCTTCTCCTTAACTCTGTCAGAGCACGCCCTCACGAGGCAATCCGTCCTTATACCTCTTGGGCCGGTGCTTCCCTCAACTGCTCCTGCATTCTCGGGGCATCGAAATGCCCAACGATGCACCTTCGGAAATAATCCATTCACGGAGGGACTTCTTCCTCCTTTCAGCATCTTTCCGGTCCAGTGAACGCCGCTAAGTTACTATCAACTTGTTTCCTCAAAGGGAAGCTATTTGCATCCCTCCTTTGAGGTACTTAACGGGCAAGGGGGGAAAAAACCACCCTCATAGCGAGGCCTTTCCAGGGAGGCTTTTTGGGCTCACTACCTGAGCAGGTGACCCAGTTTCCATCGCAAATTGTTTTATTCGAGTGTTTATTATGCATTATGTGACGCATCCCAAACGCCTCTGGAATTTTGGTTGAAATATGAGAGCCGCTATCGCACTTCACACAAAAAACAACGGCGAGGAGAGATATAAATTTTTTTAATACCTCTAAACAATCCCAAAAAATTGCTTATACTATACAAATATCACCTAAAATCTAAAGGTAAATAAGGAATAAAGGAAGAACAGCTATGCCAGTTATTTTTACCCTCATGACAGACAACCGATGTCAACATTTCGCAAGTTTTTTTCCTGAGAAAGGAAAACGACTTATTTTAATGGTAGCGTTTAAAGCAGGCTAATGCAAATTTGGGAGATTTAAGTGATGATCAAACTCATATATATGCTATTTGTTTAACTTGAGCCACGAATTTGAGATTACTGCTGTAATGAGCCAAAGTGATGACAGCGAGTAGAAATATGACAGTTTCCTTTCGCTGGAGATATTTTTTTAAAGTAGTAGTTCATAAGTTGGACGATATGTTGCACGATAAATGGTCAGTCTCATACAAAAATGAAAGAGCAAAATATATGTATTCAAGAGATCGAATTTCGTAGTATTAATATGATGTTAAGGAACAATTAGATAAATATTTTCACGTTTTTGAGTTCTGACCTTCTGATTTTGTAAAAACATTTTCTCCACAGGACACATACCCCGATTGAGGTCGAAGTTTCAAATAGTCAATTAGAATCACTACGCTACGAAATAGCTGTTTCATCTTGAATGATTTGTATGATTAAAATTCACTGGACGAATAATGACCAACTGCGCACGGAAAATCAGTGAAAAACGATGGATGAAATCTAAAGACGTATTTTAAAGAACTTCCAGGCAATTGTAAACGACTAAAAAGTAATCCAAACATTGAAATGCTACAAGATTGAAATACGTGGAGAAGGTAGTTCTTACAATTATGCATACCATATACCTTTCGATAGTAAAATAAATAAGAAGACCAGTTAAGGTTTCGAAAAATTGTAACAGTAAAAATTTGGAGATAAAGCAATGAAAACTGCATTAAAAGCGCACACAATATTTTTAATTAAGAGGGATACATGTACACATATTCTTCAACATCCTAAGGACATAAATTACCTGTTGAGAATTAATGAAGGTACACTTCCGAGGAACGCTATTAAACACTCAAATAAGGAGAACAACAATTCGTCACACTGAGACCTATTAATTTCTTAGGGATAATGTGGTAGGACTGGAGGCGTTCAAGCAGTAGCATATGAAATGATGTACAGAAGTGATAAATAACAAATAGATGGTAATTACCTCAATGAGGAGGCCAAAAATGTAAATTCATCGACCATAATTCCAGAGATATCGAGATCTTGGAACTAAGAATTTAAGGAAAATAAAATTTGGTAAAATTCTTGAAGTTAATTGCCAAATGTGATACCTATTCTGATGGCATTATATTCTGAATACAATCGCCCTTAAATTAAGCTAAAAATTTGATTACTCATTGTATTTTTCAATCAAAAAGGCACTTTCCTTGAGATATTGACGTCTATTAATCGATAATTTTACTACAAATGGCTACATTCTTCCATAAATATATTTAAAGGGTGATTTATTGATGTTACTTCTCGCAATATATTAATAATGAATTTAAATAGCTGTGAACGGCTAAAGTAACTCTGAGTTCGGTTTCAAATGGAAAGAAGTAGGTTTCCGAATGTGATAGCCAGAATGAAAGCCATAAAACCTTTCAAAAATCTCGCATTAGTCACTTTAAACTGTCATCTCTCAACACCGCGGCGCCGCGCCGTTTAGATGCGGTTCATTCTTTCCCCCGAACCAACCCTCAGTCTCCTTGAATATCTCTCACCGAGCCGGTACCTAGGAGAGCGTTAAAACCACCGCATCTGCATCCTTCAGAGATCTAAATGCTTAATGAGGCGACTTCTTACTCGACCTGGAGGGCGCGCCACTAAAACGAATGGCACAGCGGCGCTCACCGGAGCGTCGGATGAATGAATGGCTACAGCAGGGAAAAGAAATGGGGCCGGCCGGAGAGAAGGGCCAAACCGCCACCGAAAACCTCAAGAGAGCCGCTGACTTTGGGCGCAGGGTTAGATGGGGCGGCAAGGAAGGAACGAAGAATGCCAAGGCGCTGCGCTCCACCTGCTGGCCGCATACCGCCACGGCCGATGCAACTGGAGGCGCTCGAAATGATAAACGCGATGCCTCAAACGGGTCGGTGGTCTCCTACAATGCATGGTACGCGTCGCCAGCTTTGAATGTCGGAAAGCTGAGTCAAACACGACACGCCGAGCGACTGGAGATGCGACTGTTCGCGAACGAGGAGAGCAAGGAAACTGTCCCAGTTGGAGGTGATTGGGGTGAAGATGAATCAACGAATTCCTTCGCTCGCCAGGCCCTGCTCTTGTTTTCTGAAACGTTTACTTTGAGGTTAAACCGTGCCCTAAAGTTAAGGGATTAGTTCTCTCCATGTAATTACAGTGAAAATCTATCTCCCCTATTAATATACTGCTGATGTTTTGTTGCTAAACTGACTTTATTAAAGGGTTCCTGGCTAATTTCTGACGGCAACGCAATATTCTTATTTGGCACGGAAATTTCATCCGTTAGCGATAAATTTATACAGTAGCCATTCGTTATAAAAGGTAAGAGACAGTATCCTCAATCAAACAGACTTTTCTGTTCCATTCGCATTTCATCTGTTTAAACCCACACCTGGCTATAAAGCTGCCGGTAATAATCAAAATAAGACTCTTGCTCGTTAGAAAACATCTTTTGAGGAGCCTAAACTTAGTGGTATCTTTAATTACTTTAATGGAAACGCTAAAAATATTCTAGCATCCGAGATGCCGTTTCAATGTGACTTTATTTTATTTACGTATAATATTACACTACAGAAGCATAATTTGTCATTTATTCCGTCTCTTTAAGATAATGCAATTCCTCAATTTTTTAAATTAGCATCGACATCAGCCATTCGGTGGAAAAAGGAATTGATAGCATACTGAGTGGTTTTTTGAGGAAAAAAATTCGCGAACCTCTCCTAATGTTTCAGTTTTTAACAAAAATCCTGCAGATTTATAAAGGAAACTTTAGGCACTATTCCACACTTTCTTGCCTCTGGATAAAATATGCTACGCAAAGGAGTAGTCTTCGCCTAATAATAAGCTCTCAAAGCTCACATTAAACCGTAATTTGCTCAGTTAATAGCCCTGGTCTTATAATGAGCCCGGCAAGTAACTCGTCGGCCTATGTGAAAATCGATTGATGAACTTCAATCCGTTCATTACCCCCTAGCCCAAAGCATAAAGACCCTTCTTTTGGAAGTATTTCCCGTCAATATATTTGAAGTCAAATGTTTTAATATGATTTTTATTTTATTCCTCTTTTTAAAATGTTATATTATTTTAATTCCGAAAACAATGAGATTGTTCAAAAATAATGATGCCCACATTAACTAAATAACTCATATTTGGACTACAAAAACTACGTGTCTATTTGTTCCAAAATATTTTGGTTGACATTTGTTTTAAAAATATCACTTATAAATTTCAAACTGAGATTTTGGCTGGCAGAAATATAAATATTTTCCGTGAGTAAATACGGTTCAAAGTTAAATATGAATTCGTCTTAAAATGCGAATATATTAAACTGAAATGAAAGATGCCCCAAACAAAAAAAATTGTGATAGTAAAACATTTGGAGAGAAAGTAATTGGAACTACATTAAAAGCGCACGCAATGTTTTTAATTGCTTCGAGGGATACATGCACACCAAGAAACTTCTTCATCATCCTAACGATATAAATTAGCTGTTGAGAATTGATGAAGGTACACTTTCGAGGTACGCTATTAAACACTTAATTAAGGAGAAAAACCATTCGTCATACTGAGACCTAGTAATTTCATAGGGATAATGTGGCAGGACTAGAGGCGTTTAAGCCGTAGCAACGAAATGATGTACAGAAGTGATAAATAACAAATAGATGGTAATTGATGGTGGATGCATATCATCATCAGCCAAAAAATATGCATTTGATGAAAATTCTAGAGTGTACATAACGTTACATTAAATCTTTTCACTACTGAAGAGAACGACTTATTCAAAATATATAGGTATAAAATATAATCCATTGTCCATAAAATTACCATGTGCAAGTATTCCCAACGTCATAATCTTTCCCATTCACGATGGACACATATGAGTATGCTAATTAAAACTCCCTCAAGAGACGACGGAATTCTCACAGTGGAAAAACTATGAGCAAAGCAACGTCAGTGTCGTTGACGCAACACCATGCAGAACATAAAATCTTTAATTCGTCATTATCTTCGGGGATGAATGACTCATTTAAACAGAATTGCCCTACGACACAGTTTTTCCACTCTATATTAGATAGTAATATACCATGCTAACTAGTTCATCCACCTCCACGAAGGCAATGTTCGTCTCGCGATTTTCAATAATTTTGAATACATCCCAAACAGAATGGTACTTAGAGAATAATAAGGCCATTTCAGAAGTTACTGAATGCATTTTAATGAAAGACGTGACGTAGGAATGGGTGTCAATAAAATTGATAGAGGGGTAATTCGATGTGGAAGAAAGCTCTGCCGAACGCGGCTACCAGGATGAATTTCACGGCCCGCCCATACCAATTGGTGAACTAAAGATTTAGGAGGTTCCGCTGTCACTCTCTGAATCAGTTCGACTACTGGTTAATTTTTTATTCCATTTGGTCTAAAAAACCTCTTTCGTTCATGGAATATATATTAGCTATCAAAGGTACACATAATTTTGACTGAACACGCAGATTTCTCGACAAACAAAATTTAACAAGCGGGTTTGAGGCCAGATAAGACGATAGCATCGACACTTTCATATAATTATTGCTCAAATCCAATGATTTCAGGTAAATAAATCTCATTTTGTACGTTAAAGATTTAATTGTTATATCAATACCAACCATGATTTTGATACTGCTATGCTATCAATGTACAAATTATTACTAGTCGATTCCTAAAATAATTGAGGATCAGAGAGTGATCGGGTGAAGCAGGGCGAAGGTGGGAAAAGGAAGACCGCGAGAAGTGAGTAGTTCTTAAATAAAACCGTTAAAAATTCTTAAGAGTTGAATTTCCACCACGTACAATATAATAAAATAAGGACAAATGTTGCGTACAAATCATCATCATCAGTGGTCAACAATGTGAGGGTTGGTTTGACGCAGCTGACACATTCCTTTCTCGTATCCGCTAGCCTTTCCATGGCGACATATTTCTTCTCTCTTACATCCTTCATAACAAGTCCTATATAACTCATTCGGCGACGTCACTTGCCCTTCTTTTCCCCAAATAAGGGCGAACAACTATATTGCGTATTCATGGTGAAACAAAACTCAGTACTATTCCACAAACTTTTATTTAAACAGTCGTTTTTCATTTTTTCATTTAAAAGTCAAACTTTTATTTTATACGGTTATTATCATTGATAATGACGGTATAAACGTCGAAACTAATGGACTGTTAAAACAAAAGTTTGTGGAATAGTACTGAGTTTTGTTTCACCATGAACATTTCATCGTTCCACCAAGTAACGACCGAATCGGTTGATTTTATATTGTGTATATTCAAAGATTCAAATACATTTCACAATATAAAATATATTTGACTCATTAAATGTTTTGAAATTTATTTGTGTGAAATTTATCTGACTTTTTCTATTAGATTCGTTTTATTTACGTCACATTTGTCTTTTCGTGTACGTTCGCCTTTTTTTTTAATGCCTTCCTTTCCGCTACTAAACGAAAACAGTTTAGCTACTCGCTTCCTGAGACCATCCCTTTGCCCCACCCAACCCCTAACTCCTCAAACGACACCACCACTCTGATCTTCTAATATTTTTATAATTTATTTGTAAAAACATGTACCTTGATTGAGTTATGGAGGTATCAAAACGACAGTTGGTGTTAATAAATGTTTAGTTTAGCAAAGTGAGCGTATAAAACCGTTTCAGCCTTGACAGGATTGAAGTTCGATACAGCCATGATAAAATCACAAATGATAATTTACACGCTAAAATTCAAAACTCATTCACCAGTTTTGAATTAAAAATGTGTAAATTACCAATTCTAGTTTTTACCATTAGCAAAGTGAGTTTCATTCCCTACACCGTGATTCCACAGAGTTAAGCCGGAAACCTTACGCAACCAGTAATTTTGCATAAAATGATAAATATCACAAAAATATACCAGGGTAGTTGCTGGTTTGAGATATGAAAATATTTATTTAGGGATTCGGCCCCTTTAACGCAGATTACCATTGATGAGGAATTGATAGGGAGAGTTTGAGGATTCTAGGTGAACCCTTCGAAAGATACAACGCACCGGGGCCGGGAACCAAGCCCGTGGCTTATACGCCCAGTCACCCGGGGAGGGGAAGGACGGGAAGGAAAAAGGATAGAGGCGCCGCCGCAATGGGAGCCCGCCGACGCCTCTGGGAAAGGTTAGGTACGGAAGGGACGGGACGAGGGAAAAACACCCCAACGCTATAGAAGCGAAGGGGGCCCTACTATTAGCGAAACCAAGCATAAGCAATTAATGTTCTAGCGATCCTAGTGGATTTTCCTATGAGGAAGAAAAATCCATGGATCGAATCGCCAGATGAATTGATAGGGAGTGGAGATATTCCCATTTTGTGATGCTTAATCATTTTCTTGCATAAAGGCATGTAACTTGTAAATGAACTGGTGAAAATAATAACGCGGTATGGTATTTCGTTCGTCTTCGCACATATTCCTAATTCACTTTTTCCATGATTACCTAAAGTCTGAAAAAAATCCATTCATTATCTTTATCCACCAGTGGTATCAGCTAACAGTATTAGCTCATATTGATGGCTAAGTTCTAACAACACGTGTTTCAAAATTTGGCCGGTCTGAGTTAATACTGCAAATACCGTTAATAAAAAATAAAATTCAAGCAAAAAAACAACTCTTTGTTCGCAAATGTATGCTTCTTTTTCACTTTTATGTATTCTTGGTTTTTATTTCAATTTAAATTATATAAAATTAAAAAAATAAATCGTTTTTTTTTTGCTTTCCTGAAAAGTTGCTATTATAGAGATACGTGTTGCAAGAAATTAGACATCGATATGGATATTTCTACCCTTCCATCTCAATTCAACGACGAAAGTATTGCGGGCGTGGCAGTGTCAGCGAAGAGGAGAAGAGTGAACGTGGAGAAGTACCCTCTGGATGTCTTTAAAGAGGAGTTTGCACCACGGTGCACTCCGCAAGGATACATTCCGCTCGCGGTGCAATCAGTGCACCGTGAAAGGAGAGGAAAGGGGTTGGCTCTCCGCAGCACTCACTCCGCGATGCTCCCTTTGAGGGCCCTGTCCCGTTTAATGCGTGACGGCAAATAGCTGGAGAGCATTCAGGACCGCACGTCGTCTCAAATCGACTTCAACCAGTTCCGCTTACCTCACCGCCTCCCATCTTACTGTTATATACGCTCAAAAGATACCGGTCATAAGGAATCTAAGAAAACTTTTTTGCTGAATGAAATATTTCCCCACGGTTTTCCACGAAAGCTAGAAAAGAGTTTTCTCCTTCGGATGTGTTCATAAGGGATATTAAATAAATGGCGGTAGGTTGTAGATATTAAGAACCATGACTCTTGGGGAAGTTTTTAAGAGTTTGAAACCAATACATTCACTTGTATTATTCCTAGTTCAAAATTAGATCAAATAAATAGTCAAAAATTTACAATAATACCTATTTTGCGAAAAAGCTAATTGGATGGAATCTGAAAGTATGTGTTTGGATGGAATGGACATCTGTCAAATGTCCATTCCATCCAAAATGCCAGTGATTTCCAAAGAGAGAATGAAACAAGGTTAAGTAATTACTACAATATAAAATTTTCAGCAATATCTTGAGTCAATTAAAAACGTTTACAACATTTGTAGGAGATAGTATATTCCCACATACACTGAAATCGATGAAACTCTATATGCTATCACAAAAATCAACTTTCTACGGTAAACGACGTTAATTTGACGAACGCTCTCGAATTCACCCATGGTCAGTCCACCTCCTATGAGCCTCCTTCAATAAGGTAAACCATTTCAGTTTCCTCCATTTCTCATCACTTTTTTCCGCAGAGGATTAAAAATTTCCGGAAAAACATTGAATCGATCGGCCAATCAGTGGTCGGAGAGAAAAGCAAGGCATTGGACTTTCTGGTATTTAATTAGCTAATGGTGCCGCGGAAAATTTGCCTCGGGTGATTGAAATCCTGAGGTATCCCTGCTGACACGAAAAGCTTTTCTCTTCTTCACCCTCGGCGGGAGGAGGTCGTCGTGTTCCTCGAAATGTATCCCCTGGGGGGCGGCTCCCTCCTCCGGCTAACATCGGCCGACATCTAATGAAGCTCTGCTAAAGAGACAGCCGGAGACCATCCGATGCCCGGCTCGATTCCGCCTCTTCTTCCGGGGACGAAAGTGGGTCGACTCCGCGAAAAGCGAAAGTGGATGAGAAGTGAAGGCTCACGGGGAAAGGGAGTCGGAATGATTTCCCGCCTTTCCACCCCAGCAAATCAAATTACTCTCGGAGGAGACCAGTCCTTGTTCTTCCTCTTCCTTCTTCATCCCCTTCAACCGCCGAAAATCACCCTCTCTCAACCTGGAAGGCTTTATGGGATGGGGTTATTTAGGGCGTGTATGCGCTAATTTTTTCATGTTTACCTCAACCGATACGTGCATTACCTCACCATTCAATGACCTATTAGACGGATTATCTTGCTCCCATAAAAATCACATTCAATTTAAGGGGAATTTCACCGCTAAATGATCATGCCTCGATAACAGAGAGAAAAAATTCAGCAAAAGAGTACTCATCAGGTACATATTTCTCCAATATTTATTGTAAATGTAAGAATTTAGCGACTATGGTGGACCAACATAAATGCCAACTAAGCCGTATGATTGCTCTTAATACCCGCTCCATATTGTAAACAGTGACTCTAAAAAAACAGTGAATGTAAACTCTAGCAGTCAATGCAATTAATGATTAATATTTACGCAGATATTAGGAATTATTTACCGAAGTGTAACTTTATTCACCACTTTTTGCACTCGTGAACCGCACTTTTAACACCCACACTAACGTCACCAGAAAACACAAGAAAATTTATTTGGCACAATTAGCTCTATGGACGCAACTGACGAAAGTTAATTTGATAAAACTGATAGCTTTAGAATTTTACTCACAGACATTTTCCAAGGAAGTAAACAGACACCTTTACGTAAACATTTAACATATACATTGTCTCATAACCTTGGCCTCTTCATTTTGGGTATAGCACACTCTTTTAATGTATTAGAAATTTAGAAATATTCAATCCCCTACATTATAACAGAAAAAACGGATCCATAGTTTGTTTATTAACGAACACTAACAAATCCAATTGTATTCTTAGAAATAAACAATATAAATAAATATTAAGTTTTAACCAAAAGCTTTTGTAACCAACAGAAATAATCTTGAATCCAATCAGGTATAACCTCTCAGGATATAATTCGTTAATACTTTCAATAACTTTATAAGCATTCAAAATATTTCCGTGATTTAATGCGTTTTCCATAACCTTACCAAATTTGAAGCCAATTTTTAGCTGAACCTCTCATTCCTTTCCTTATACGCCGATTTTCTAAAGACTTTCATGGTACTAATATTTTTGATCGCGTTGAAACAGACTCACAGGCTGAAATCAAACCAATAATACTTATCGTTTCAACGACATTATTGGCTATCTCAACCAAATAACACGCAAACCAATATCTACAAAGAATAACTTTGTAGCCAAGCATGATAAATTAAGTCTTTTAGTATATTTTTGAAACAATGGAATTGATTCTTTTCGGATTTCCAGGAAAGCTTTTTGTATAAGGCGTTTCTTTGTTTCACAAAACCAACTGTAACGAATAAGAATCGTATCCTGCGTAATTATGTGCACGCAATATCAACAAAGCACTTCACGGTAGGGTAAATATTGAGTTATTTTCTTCGACTCCTTAGCTTTCTGCTAAAAGTAACAGAAATCCACATAGATATAAAAATATATCCCATTTGACCATAATTTCGTTCACATCATAATATTCCTCCTTTTCTTCCATACATTTTTTTAACTCCATCAGAAGTACTAACAAACTTTTAAATTATAATTTTAAAAACAACTTCCTTAATTGTAGTCATATTTTAGAAATGAATAGGAAATTAAGATGCAGCAATATACGCAAACTTAATATCTTTATCGGAACTCACTAAGATATAACGGTTTAGAACGAGGTACGGGGCGGAATGTGGTTCGGGTTTTTTTCGTCAAAGAGGTACTGTCACCTATCAGAGAATATTGGGAATAGATTAACCTGTACTTTGTCATCTTCTTCAGCTATATTGGTTTAGTTTATAGTCTTAATACGTGAAATGTGAGTTGTGTTAATTTTAGCTGTTTTTGTCTAACTTCGGAAGATTTTGTAGCTATGGTAAGTCATATTAAAGTGTTTAAAACAGTAATCATTGGTATGTGTTTGAAGTACATCCAATTATCGTTAGTGTCGTATAATTGACTGACTAAACGTTATTTTCGGGAGTACGTTCCTAGGTAAGCGTAAACGTGTTCTTGGGGCAGAACGCGTTGGAGCGGAACGAGGAAGTAAGAAAAAAATCGAAAAAAGAATTATGGGGAGAAGAAACTACTCTATATTTATACTGTGGCGATTTTCATTCAAAATCAGTTGAAGGCTGGGTCACTTGTTCTATTTGTAAGAAATGAGCACAAAACTCGTGTGCAGGAGGGAATTGTGAAGCAGATAATTCTGTACTCGTTTGTGAATGTTGTAATCAGGTTTCAAAAAAGACGGTAAAAGTTCACTGCACCTAAAAATTCATTCAGAGTAAAAGGAAACAACGCACAAGTTGAGTTTTCATATTGTTTTTCATAATTAATTTGTTTTCACACGATCCCATTCCGCTCCATACCTGGAGCAGAACGGGACAAAGGACATGTTTTTTTACTTTTGGTAAAAAAATGTTATTAAGATTTTTCTCCATTATTGTATTGTATTTTGGTGTTCAATACATTGCAAAAGGTCTATTAAAAATTTAAAACAATTTTATTAAACCTTTGTATGCTTGTTTTTGAATGTTTTGAACTTGATACCCCATTCTACCCCGGGTTACCCTATACTTAGAATTATTGGGAATTTTTATGCGAATTGTATTTGCAATAAGTTTTAATACCCCTTCAATTAACAAGGAAACAAAAGTAAAAATATCATAGAAAGCATTCATAAATCTTTGCTATATCATGCTGTAGTATGTCGATAGGTTATCCTGTGCATATAATTACTGGGTTTTTTAAATGTGATTTATGCTTCTGTAAATTGCTTAGTATTTTGTTGGATTGCCAACGAATGCTGAAGACATGAAGAAGCTATAATATTAAACGCATTATAAATGACATAATCACAACGAATTTAATTGCAAAGTAATTCACTACAATAGCTCATAGCTCCAGATTCCATTGAAGAGCTTTGAATAATATAATATTGGATATTTACGCATTAGTTTTGTCGCATTTAATCCGCAAATACTGGTATTCAATCTCAAATAATCGGTTTTTAACACTATCACTAGTACATTTAAAAAAAAGATGAAATTCAGATGAGACAGGCACAATCGAATCTGGTATTGGAGGAATACTACTGAAGGTCTAAATTTTCTTTGACGGTTTATCGAATTGAATTAGCAAATACAAATCATTTTTAATTCATCTACAGTTTTACCCGGTTTATGACCTAAAACTGGAATGACAATTTTTGCGCAAGGCAAGCAAGAGAGTAAAGCTCTCGTTGTCAAGGGTAACAAATTCTGCATGGGAAGTTAGGAAAAGGACTTTGCCTCCGGATATTTCGTAGAAGGAAGCGGTCCATGTGAAGCCTTGGCTATTATCCTCTCCATTTCTAATGCATTTCCCTTCAAAGCACCTCCAAAGTCCATATTCTTAGTGCATCAATGTGCCGTAATCTCTTACAAGAGTTGAGCCTCTCAGAATTCACTCGCTGGCTCAGGTAATCTCCATAATTTGAGGAGCGTGTTTGTATACTGCGGCAAAGAGGGCAGTGCCATGAACCGTGGCGACCAAGAGTAAGGGAGACAGAGAAATGGAGACACCAGAACCGTCTCTCCTCCCGGCATTTGGACCCACTCGTCTCTTTCACGTGCCTTCTACCTTCTTCTTTCCGCATTTATTTCTTCTTTTCACGGCCAGCCTCTAACGCTGTCCCCTTGTTCACATGTCCATCGAGTGTGGTAATGATGGGTAGCACGACTAGTACTAACTCTAAGAAGTACCACTGCTCTATGAAAGAGTATAAAAACGCAATAACAAAACTGGTTTGAAAGTATTGAGGCAAAAAAATCGATGAATCGGCACTTTCATGATTGATTGAATTTGTGAATGGTTTGAAACGTGGCGTGCGTCAAGTGTTGCTTGTTGCGGTATTTTGGTAGGCCTATTTTAAAACACGAGTGAAAAATTTTATCTAATTTCAGTTTAAATGAACTATAGCAAAGAATATATTTACGAAATACTGTACATATATTCTTATTCGGAGAATTTGCTACCATCCTATCAATGTCGTAGTCTGATTTTAAATCACTAAAAACAACATTCGGTGCAGTGAACTATGAATTCTTGAATTTCCAATTATATTTAGTCACTCATCAGTTCTTCAAGATTTACTGCTGAGAACTTTATAATATTGGACATTGTATTGCTTTAATTTAAAAAATTATTATGCTGGTACGGTTCCCTCAATGAAGATATACCTACCTTCAACAACATTCGCCGCTTAACAAACACTAAGCGCAGTATTTTTGATTTAATACATTTCAAATATAAGGCAATTTCAGTGCAGTCCCACAGTTGGTATATCTTGCAATAGTATCAGCATACCTGATATGTTTGCAGTACTCAGTATCTAGTACCAAATACCAATATTCCGTGTCCATTTCCACTCTTCAACCTCGTCCATTACCATTTGATTTCCTCGGTCTCCATCACTACGGAACAGATCCGAACCATCCCTCAGGGAAACTCTTCCCCTTTCTCACTTCCTCCCGTTCGCTTCGTGGAAAAGACCCCTCAAAATGTGCCGGACACCCGTCCTCTCATCCCCTCACCGCTCGCCCATCGGCTGCCCGTCACTCCCGAGACCCTTCCGCTGCCCAGCGGTGCCGTGACATAAATCTACTCCCATCCCCCCCAGCCACCCTCCTTACGGCTTATTTCGATTCACTCAAGTACTCCCCCTTCGCCCCACCAATCATTGATTCGTCTGGAACCTTCCAACCATCTCCAAGGAACCTCTCCCACATTCTACCACCCTCTCCAAGGGCAATCTCTTATTTTTCTACCCTCTGCTCTCCCCTCCCCCCCACCCCACGTATACCTTCTCCCAAGAACCGTACGTTTATCAAACTTCCTTGCGGGCGAGTTTCCCTACGCCGTCGGTTTTAAAAACAAGAGAAGGCCGGAATGCCGGAGGCTAAGACGTTGGGACTTACCGGAGGAAATTATGTGATATGATCTCGGAATGCGGAGGAAGATAACTTATCACTGGCGCATTCCTTCCGGGATATTGGAATTCGGTTGGAAGGTCAGCCGAAAATCAAGGTTGGGGCTAGTAAATAAGTTTTATCAACATGACCTACCAAAAGCTATGAATAAAAAGGCTTTGGAGAGCAACCATTGTTATATAAGGACTAATTTAATTCGGTGAGCATTCCAAACTAGGTGTTTCTGTATGTAGCTAAAGATTCATAATGATTGCTTCCCGAAAAAATTGTATGCAAGACCTTTCCAGAACCATGGTTTCCAAACAGGGTCATTTTAATGGTATTCCCCACGCTATATTAAGACAGCAAAGTTGGACACATTCACTATCAGTTTATTAAGTAAAAGGCACTTAAAGCTGGTATTATGAACTTTCTGGTCGAACTCTTTATTATGATGAATTCGGTTTTGCAGTACTAATTTTAAAGTAATACTTTCAAAAAAATCAATAAAACTGCCAAAGAGAGCATATAGCATATTTTAAAGAGAGGTACATTAGATTAGCAGGTATTTAGCGATCGTGAGCGCGAGCTCTTCAACAGGAAATTTTAAACTAGAATGATGTAGCCATGGGATTCTTATGGGTGTTAGCATCAAAAACCTAAGTAGACAATAATTTAACATCCCTGATCCCTGCCAGGAGATTAACATGGCTTCTTCGAAACTATTTTCAGCGATTCTGGGTAGTATAAAATCTAAGAATAGTACTCTTGAATGATTTAATGTGGGATAGAGAGCTATCATAGGAGTCCTTTGACATTAATAGACAAGAGCTGAACTGGTTTCAAGCAATTCAATCCCCTCTTAAGTTTTGGAATAATTTTTCACGCGCCGTTGTGCCTAACTATCAATTAATATACAGCGGTATTAGCAATTTCATTTTTACTTTTTGCCTACAAACCAACAAATACAATAATAATAAATATATTTACCCATTATTTTTGGCGGTTAATTTTTATCTACTGTAGCCAAAAAATCATTTTGGGAGCTATTAATTTGTGTAGGCTAAAATATATTTTTGAAATTAAGTATTGCCAACCTTTAAATCCAAATCATTCGTCATCCTCCATATCATTAGTCTACCATCCTCCGTTTCTATCTATGCCATTTTGATTTTTATATTACCCTTCGGTATTTTACATTCTCTCTTTTTTCTCTTAACAGTACATTTCACATTGAAAAGTCTCTTAGTCCTCAGAATGGGACTTCTTCCCTATACTTTTTTCATGGAATTACAGTCTAGTAGGTTGTGGCCAACCTATCATGTTTTTCCATGGCGTGTGATGCACCACCTTCCCTTGTTTTTTCTATTCAACTCCTCGTCTAAGATTATAGCCTTGCATGTTTTCCACATTATCCATCACCAACCTCAGATTTTAGGATTTACAAAGGCACACTCAACATTATCCGTCTACGTACGAGTTTTAGATACATACTAAAAAGTATTTCAAACGTTCCAAGCGTCTGATCTTCAATGCCACTTTCAATACAAATTTCTTTCTGGGAATTGAAAAAAATAACGAAGCACTACCAATCAAATAAAAATGTTGAACATTGAAGATATTTCCGCCGAACGATTTTTCTTATCTCAGATCCGTATTCATCGCCCACCTCCACTTGAAGCGCGAAAAAAAATATATAGCAAGACCCTCCCCGTGAAGGTGCTACGGCTGTCGACAGAATTTTTCCGACCGGAGCGACATGCTACCGCCATGCCCGAAATTCCCGCCTTCACCCACCAAACCGCTATTCTCGCCGCGTTCCTGCCCCTCAAAACCCACACTCCCTCCCCCCCTCCCCGCCGACCACCTCCACCCCACCTGACCCCCAGCGCACCCCGGCATCCGACCGCCGCGCGTCGAAAGCCTTCAGCCCCCTCTCCGATTTCCCGCGGCATCATCTCATCAACGTCACATTCCAGAGCGGGAGTCGAGGTGGACACATGCAGTGTAAACGCAAAGCCACACACGAGTTGTATGGAATTACAGGGGAGACGTTTCCGCGTTTCTTGTCAGAGGCGATGTGACGGGCCGAGGGGAGAAAAAAATGAGCCTTTGGTGGGAGGGTGAGGCCGCTTTTCCGAACGCTCCTTGTGACGTCTGGCGGAAATTATTTGAGCAGACATACACGAGGGAAGCGCCTTGCTATGCGATGACGCTATGTGGGATTCCTCCTGAGGGATGCTAACATATTTTAAACATAGCCAGGAATCACTTCGTGAAAATTGATACCGAAAGAGTAAATGAATGACATGGTGAGTCTCATACCTACGCATTTGTCTTTCATTTCTAACTGGATTGCAAACTTTTATTTTTTTAATTTTATTCTCAAACCACCGGATACAGCTCTAATTGGCCATTTTATACCGGGGTTTTCAACAAATGTAACAATGAAACGTACAGGAACAACCATGCCCTGGACTGAGGTAAACCTACCCAGGCGGGACTCTTGTTTGGCAGGCGAGGACGTTACCCCGCCACCACCGAGGCCGGCAAACTTATTCGGGAAACAATTTTAACCATCGAAATAACTTTTATGATGTAAAAATATAACTATCAAATAATGATAATAATGTATTAACGCCTACATTTTGATTTTACAGCTGATTAACAAGATAACAAAGAGAAGGAGCTTTAGGTGGTCTCCAAGGGCATAGGACCAGAATTGAGCCACCATCAAATAACAAAAGTGTATGCCAATAAAAGAAAATAATAATGCAGTAAAAAATACATGAGTGTTTTAAAGAAATAACATCAAAGTAAATTTTCCATTGTACCTTGCGAGAAAAGCCAGTCTTTGGTAAGTCTTAACATTTTATTTGGTGATTTAATTTTTTTTTAATTTTAGCGGGCAGTAAATGAAATAACTTGGGCCCCATGTAAAGAAAACAACGTTTATATTGAAAGAAGACAATCGTCGAGGGACAAGCAGATAGCGAGAACGGAAAAGGTAGAGCTCGAATAGAAGATATAGAAAGAAGGATGTGAAGGAGAAGAAATACATAGGAGTGAAAAAATTCCCTCATAGAATAATTTGGAGAGCTGTGCCAAAAAAAAATTAAGATCGTTGACCAGTGGTGATGATGATCAAATTCAAAATAAAATAGATTAAAAATATGGATGAGCTATACCAATATCTAACTTTACTTCATAATCTGGGACGAAAACTTTTGGAAAATAACGTGATGCATAGCCATTCAGTATCCAATCTCTTAATTACAAAGAACTATATCCTTGCTATATTTTGGAGCATGATGAAAAATACATAATACAAGTGATACCATAAAAATTAGCCGCTTATTTGATGAAAATGAAATCTTTTTGTGAATAAAAGAATATAGAATATAAGGTACTCTGTAAGTGCGAGTACAATTATCTTCGCAAACACAACGCCATGGTATCAAGAAATACTCAACAAAATATCCGAATTCTTACACGACGTACAACAGTGATTAGAATATGGCAAGGTAAAAGGATTCACATTAAGATCCAGTATTTTATAAGATTGTTTTCCACTGCTACTGCTTTTGAAATGACCCGTGATGATTTATGATTGTGAACTACTCTTCAAATCGCTACATGTAACCTAATTGAGTACTAATCGCTAATTGTTAAACTTAGCTCAACAAAAGAAATATTCCTACACCTTTCCCTTGTCTTATTCCCTGCCTATGCCTATAGCGATAGATGTCAATCGACTTTTGCGGTTTGGTGCTTCGAGCTGTCTTGCACTTCCTGCCGAGAACTAGTGGAGTGCTCAACGCTCGCAGAGAGCTCGATCGCGTGCAAGGCATTTACACCAGTCGGCAGGCAATATGGGGCTATAAAATAATTACGACTCGGAAATTAGCTGTTTCCAACCATAATAAAAACCCAAATTGATTTTCATTTGCGAGTTTAATAATGTGCGCGATAATTTAATGAGCGGTGGAGAATGCCAAGCTATTTATTTCTTTAATAGCTATTTCATTCGATGGCTTGCGTGTTAATTGACTATAAATTAACGGTAAGTAATTTATACCTGTCTTTATTCATTAGGCCATATTATAATTCAATTTCTTCGCAACGTCAAGCCGAGATAAGGTAGACATAGCATATTGAGTGTATTTCATTTTTTTCTCGTACCTTGGTACACCTTATTCATTTACATTGCATTCTCCAATATTCAACTCTCAAGTAAACCGAGGAATAATCGTGTTTAATTATTAGAATTAATCGAGTTTCTATTAATTCATTTACCTTCAAAATCAAATTCAAACAAACCATAAGCTTGGAATTTAAATGTAATGCCATTTCCAAGGAATTTCTCATATAATGCAACAGTTTTAATCCTTCAATCTTCCTAAAGAATACGTAACCGATATCTCTTATAGCGGTGAATTCTTCTCGGGTTTCCATCCGGGTGAGCTCCATCTCCATCGCTGCCGACGTTTCGATAGAATCCTTTTCTATCGTCATCAGGGCCGATGATGCCAGTAGGAAAGTGCCAGGTTTATATATCCTCGGTCGTTATGTTGGGTCGTTCTGATTGGCGGAGAAAGAGTGCGCTTTTCCCGCCACTTTCAAAATTGGGTTCCATGCCTTACTTAAGTTGAAACCCTCGTCTCTGTTGAAGTTTTTCTTGGAGAGTCGTATTTCAATTGCCTCCTTGGT
This sequence comes from Ischnura elegans, assembly GCF_921293095.1. Lineage (NCBI taxonomy): Eukaryota > Metazoa > Arthropoda > Insecta > Odonata > Coenagrionidae > Ischnura > Ischnura elegans. Next base: position 81,328,735 of record NC_060249.1, on the reverse strand, counting down.
GAGGCGATCCCAGTAGCCGCTGGAGTGGCAGAGAATTTTGGTGTTTTCCCAGCGAATCGCGTGGTCGAGATCTCTCAGCAACAATCGATAACAATTCCTATTTAAATGTAGTAAGAATCCATCTGTGATGCAAGTATTGATTCGATTTCCTTTAAAAGTTTGACAGCAAGTTCATAGTCTTTGAGCAGGTGTCTCTTATGCATCCTTTGGCTTTAAGGATATGTTTATTAATACAAGGAGGTCAATACATGATAAGTACATTAAAATTCACCCTATCAGGGAAAAGATCTTTTTTGCTAGAAATAATTAAAGGAACACAGATTCTAGCAACAGCTAATAATAAAATATATAGTCATGCTAAAAACTTCCATTTATTTAATGAGCGTAGGAGAGAGCCAAATCATAAATTTCTTTAAAAGCTATTTCATTCGATGAACTGTAGGTTTATTTCCAATAGATTAAAGGTGAAACATTTATACCGGTCTATATTTATTAATAATTCAATTTTTAGGAAATCGAATGTAATCCCTAGGAAATCGAAACAGGAAGCTGAAATGCAATCTTCACGAACAAAATTGAGACACAACTGGAAGCTTAAATATAATTTAAGGGCATTTTAGACATATGTGTATTTTATTTCCATCGGAGCTAATCGTAATCCCATTTAAATTATTTTATCTGTACTTGAACTTTGCTACGATACTGGTTTCTATTCCTCTTTCATGCTTTTAAGATTCCCAAATCCCTATACAGGAGAGACATGATGTGATTGTCAACTCAGTAAGGTCGTAAATTTTTACATTATTCTTCAAATTTTCTTCTTTCAAAATTCTTAATTGTATTTGTATGAAATACTGACAAAAAGCTTGAAAACATCGATTTTTTTGTTAATCAGTTTTTTTCCCAGTCGCAATTCAACTCAATTCCATACTTAGCCTCCTTTAGGTACATCGATTTATTTTATCAGTTTCTTTTCACAGGCAAATTCAACTCCTTACTTAGTCCGCTTTATGCATATCGATTTTTAGCAGGTTTTTTTTAGTCACAATTCCATACTTAGCCTACTTTACCTACTCCTCTTCCCTTTCACTGAAAAACAATTTATTCCCATCTTCCGTCCTCTCGCTGTCCCTCCTGAATCCTTCCTATTCTATTCCCAACATTTTCTCCAGCGATCGCAGGAAGCAGCCAGGGTAAATCCCTCGGCGCACTCCGAGAAGACGGCTCATACTAACTCTCCCTGCAACTTAACCAAGCTACCCCTTACTCGCCCACCCCTCACGCCCTTATCACCGTACGGTATCCCCGTATGTCCCAGCGTGTTGCTATACTCGCTCCCATACCCCCTCTAGTGGCCATCCCAAAAAGCCTTTCCAACCCCCATACAGCCTACAACGATGCCACAGCATTTCCCATTACCCGCAATCTACCAACCCCCCCTACCATTGCACCCTCTTTCTCCTTATCCCTCCCTCCCACCACTGCGACTTCTCTTTCTTTGCATAATGCATGCTTGCATCATAACCGTCAGTCATTATCCGCCCGCATTCTCTCGACTCTGCGAACTAGCTCTCATTTCTTTCCGGTCTCTCTCCCCCAGCCAAACGTTGCCGTTTCAAATATTCAGGAATTGAGCCGTCATCTTGCTTTCTTGGCATGCAATAAATTGCCCATAAATATTCCCGTCATCCATCTTCCACTGGTCGTAACCCAGTTTTCTAGCTCTAAATGTTTTATATTGTTCCGGATATTTTAATTTTCTTTGATGTGGAATATTTTCCACGCAGGACTCATTACAGGGCTTTTCTGAGTTTCCATTATGGCAATGCATCGTAAAAGTAATTCATGAACTTATACCTGTCGCTTTGATGAAAGTAGGGACCAAAACTATTTATAATTTTAGTAAAATATCAAATAAGACTTAATTTAAAATATAAATTTCTCTGCAGGCACTTTATTCGGCGTCTTTGTAGCGATTGTAAAACTATGCATGTAAATTTTCTTAATCTTGCAAAGCATACGTTAAAATGCATTTAAAATTTTTACGGTGGTACAAATTTTTACGTAAAAATTTAGTACTACGTAATATTTTGATTACCGTCATCAATACCTCCTTTGATATAATTTAAGGTAAAATTGTTCTTTCATGCCCTGATTGTTCTAAGTTAAAGATAATAGAGGCTTGCAATTCATAATAATTTCAAATTTATCGAAAATATTTATTAAATTCAATTTAGTTACCCATAGATATCATGCTTGCAAATTCATTCAAGGGATAACTGTAATTACATAGGAATTCGAACGTAATATATAGTATAAATACAGGCATTTAATTGCTGTATAGTTTTAATGACTGACGTAAATCAATGTCAGCCTTTCCAAGATGGAATATCGAGCCAATTTTCCCAAGGAAATACGTCGGCTAACGCGAATAAATATAGTAGTAACTTCTCCGCAACACTCGAGGCAAGAGGCACCAAAATTCACTTACAACGTTTATAAATTTCGAAATTTATCAAAAGAAATTAGTATAAATCTGCAAGCGTTATTATAGCTGTAAGAAAGACATGAAATATGAATTATATTTAATCTTAAATTTTCAAGTCTGGGACGGGTTAACATTCACCATTGCCCCGCGAGCCATTGGATGAGATACCCTTTCCCCCGAGGGTGATCCCTCAAAAAATAAAAAACAACCCATATGTATAGAGAGTTGCGGAAAAACGACTTAGCATGCCGTGTAACTCGTTTAAGGTGACGTGTGCAATGGGAAAAGTTTGCCACATTATATATATTTTACAGGCAACTGCATTAAAATTCCTCCTATTTTAGTGCTCCAAGAGCGGAAAGATTAAAGCCAAATTAATAGGATGTCGTAACAAGCCAGTTTTGGGCAACGCTAATAAAGAGACGACCATAAAATCCTCCATCGCAATAAAACATGGCTCAGCGGCCCAACTCTCTCCACACACAGTCCCTTCAGCACTATCATTTAGTGCAGCACCTTCCTCAGTTTTTTTTAGCTTTTTTCAAGAAATCCAGGTCAACCGTGCTGTCTAAATGACACTGTACACTGACACTATAGGCCTTTGAAGGTTCCATCTATTTACAGAGACCGAATGTTTCCTATATTTTTATATGGGAAGCAATACAATACCAAATTATTATAACAGCAAAAGAATATAGCAGCAGAAGAATCTAATAGCAATACCAGAAGCCAGGAAGACTCACTCTTTCAATGAAAAGCATAAGTACACTTCGTATATTTCGACTTTCATCACCATGCCATAGGAATTTCTACCAATTCATTTCATGATTAATATAGTGAATTTACAAGGCCAAACGCACCGCTAATTTATTTCAATTTAATGACGATTACATACCTAACAAGAGAATTCAAGCAAAAATTTACATACGTGGTCTGTGGGACCCTTGTAAAATAAATTGACTTCTAACTTATTCTGAAATAATAAATATCCTTCCAAACTTTTTTATTCTTCCTCGACCGGTTTCAATGCTTACGCATCATTATCATGAGCTGTCTTATCACTATCCATTAGGCCGGCCCTTATTTTTCAGAATTGCGAAAAGTTATGTTTTCCTGGTCTCAAAATGATCCAAATGGTGTTTATATTCACGTGTTAAAATTTGGTTACTTTAAAATAACGGCAACCCGTGCCCCAAGGGCCCTAAGTACTAAGGACCCTCAATTGAGTTTTTTGGGGCCAAAAAAGCGCTATTTCTATGTAAAACGTAAAAGTAAAGCCCTTTAGGGCCGATTTTCTGTTTGTTTTAACCTATCTCTAAGCGTTTAGGAGATATCGTCCGTCGTAATGCAATCCCCCCCTAGGGCGCCACCCCGCACCGCGGCACCGCTGAGGTATGTCCCGCACCACTTACTAGAGGCTTCCCCTCAACCCCCTCCCCTCCCTCGGCAAAGAATTTGCTCCTGATGTCAAGATCTATCCTCTGAAGAAAAGTGCTTACGTTAGAAAGAATTTTATTGCCATAACAATACTTCCAATCCAAGAGATCAATTTATTTTCACTCTGTCCATGAATTTCGGTACATTAACCAAAATAAAATAGATTGTCATTGATTTCTAATTTTTCACTGACACCCCATATTTGGCAATTAAAGTATCTTTCCGCACGTAAGGGTTGTATTGCGATGAAAAGTCACACTTATTGTTAGAAATAAATTTTAAAAGCTCTCTTCCTTCATCGTGACTGCCTAAAAATCATGAATTACTTTCACTCCTCTCGCTGCACAATCATTTCCCACTGAATGACCCCGAATAATTTGCGAATCGTTCTTGTATGTTCATTACATTCTCGCATGTTCACATCAAAGAATGCAATACATATTTACAACACATTAAATAGCTTTCTCGAATTAGTGATGACAAAATTTGGTATAGATACCTTAGTCATGTCTTTACGTTTATAGAATTCCTTCTTCGGTGGATCATATATTCCTACACAAGGCCACATACGGCGTGTCACGTTTTTTTCACACCTAGAAATGGATCCGTCAAAGAATGACAGGCATACCAACTCCTCACTCATGTACCACAATTGGTTTGAAAACCTCTTTTGTGCTGCTTTCGCTATGTCCAGGTTAACACTTTCGTAATTAACAAGTCTTTGTAGGAACTGCGGGTCACTGATGGGAGCTAATGCAACAAAAGGAGAGGAGAACCACATCTTTTCATTTCTTCTTGAATATATTGAAATCTATTCAACTGCATTTCGTTCTCCTCTTTATTTGCGTAAGAACTTTATTTCTTCAGCCCAAGCACATTTATCCGAGAGATAAACTGCACTTTCCTCCTCGCGCGTCAAAAATGCAATGGTACCGCTCCTTGCAATGTCAAGCAAATCATCAAGTTTTGTTACGAAATATTCTCTTCTCTTCATATCCACTGTAGTTCGCGCTCTCTTTATGCCGTTGCACGTTCATCCATTCTTTGCGTCATTTTTCTAACTTTTCAATCGCCTTATTTTCCGTAATAACAGGAATTCTAGTTTTGTGCCATGGATGAGACGCATTTCTCACGGTTTTTCTCGCACTAAGTCTTACAAGTTTCGAACCCATTAGGTGATAGAGAAAACACACAGCACTTCTCTCACTGTCGGTAAATTTGAAGCGAGTATTTCTTCACTTTCTTTTCCAACCAGTTCAATGCCTGGATTTAGTCTTGATTACATGCCTTTCCTTGTTGGTCTATTCTTAAAATGAACGTCACGTTCATGATAAAGTATTTATTTCACCACTTTTCTCCTTACATCCTAAAAAACTTAGCTTTTCCTATCCTTTGCACACTATACACAAGAGCTATCTCTATCTATCCACAGTGATCTACATCCGTGAACTGACTGCCTCGTTTCTTCTTCCTTGAATATTTATATCTACTGTTGGAGCCCTGGAAGCCCTGCTAATTCCCTTCATTCCTTTATTACTCATAGACACATTTGTAACATATGCTTATAATATTTTGCACATAAAAAGCACTTTGGAACAAAGCCTGCTGGAATGGTTCGCGGCCGTATGGCGGCAAAAATCAAGGTTTAAGGGGTCGGTACCCAGTACATAGGACGGCGTTGAAGGGTTAAAATTGACATTATAGGCTTTAACAACATTAATCATGACACAAGAGGAACAACCTATTCAATACTGTACCACTATCATGTAAATCTTGTCATCAGGAGCAAAGTCTTTGCCGAGGGAGGGGAGGGGGTTGAGGGGAAGTCTCTAGTAAGTGGTGCGGGACATACCTCAGCGGTGCCGCGGTGCGGGGTGGCGCCCTAGGGGGGGATTGCATTACGACGGACGATATCTCCTAAACGCTTAGAGATAGGTTAAAACAAACAGAAAATCGGCCCTAAAGGGCTTTACTTTTACGTTTTACATAGAAATAGCGCTTTTTTGGCCCCAAAAAACTCAATTGAGGGTCCTTAGTACTTAGGGCCCTTGGGGCACGGGTTGCCGTTATTTTAAAGTAACCAAATTTTAACACGTGAATATAAACACCATTTGGATCATTTTGAGACCAGGAAAACATAACTTTTCGCAATTCTGAAAAATAAGGGCCGGCCTACTATCCATGGACTTCCACAAAGTAAATTCGTCAACAATCAGTTTAATAAATATCCATAAATACTTCAAAACGTGAGCAAACTCTTTACAGGTAACTTTAAATTCACTCTGAAAAACTTTTTCTTTGGACCATATCTTATTTAACCCATTAAACGTTCCAAAATTTGACTTGTTTCAATCCATGTGATGAGGTTTTTGAGGAACTAAAGCCATACCATGTACCGTAAACATGTGATATCAGCAAGCATTCTGCTTTCCTTAATAATAAGAGTATTTTAGGCTCTATCTTGAATCAGGTAGCCGCTCAAAAACTTTAACATCCCAGCCGAAACTAGCATACATTCATAAATTTTTGATATGTTTTCCAATGCCTCATAGAGGAATGTGATTTTTCACTCTTTTTGAGAAATTCAAGGAAAAGAGATTGTTGTCAATGAAATTGGACGCCAAAATGATTATTTAGTACTCCTGAACATCTTTTTGCTAAATTCCACCCCAAAAACTCCGGGAATTAATATTTTTTTCCCTGTCACCTGCTCGCTCGCGTTTAAAGGGTTAGCGAGACTTCACGTGACTTTTCACATATGTCACCGCTCGGAATACGGAAGCTCTGGTTGTCGAAAGCATGGAGCGAGGAAGGAGAAGAGAGCTGAGGACAAGGAGGGAGACACGAACGTTAAATGCGTTTCCCTCGAACCAAACAGACCTTTAAAGCATTCACAGAGACGACTTCTGCACTCGCAGGAACGATAAATTCTCTCGAGGGCTGAACTCAGAGGCTCAGGTTTCTATGACTTCCTTTTAAGATAACCCGGCTCCGCAAGCTGGAGGGCGCAGGACAAACGCAGACAACGGGGTTAAAAGACTTTTGCCTTGCTCTGCAGGATAAAGATAAAATGACATGAGTACGAACTCACAACCTGCCTTCCCAGTTCAAGGTGAAATAAAATTGAAGCATAAATTCTTGATTTAGCATGAATTGGGATAATTTATTTCATATCCATCGTACCTGATTATATTAGTAGCCATTTTATTGTCTATTAAGTACTGCAATTTATTCGAGTATTATTATTTCAAGGATAAATTTTTCCTCTTAAGCTGTCTTTCAGATCAGTTGAAGTAATTATATTCAAAAATCCTCTTAGTATTGACTTCACAGATACGAGTTACTACCCTGATTAAAACGGACGCGCTGGTAAGATTTTCACACTTTATATTCTAGCGAGACAAAATGTTGTTTCAGTCTGATATGCCACCACTATGTTCAAACCAGGCTAAATTTTGATGAAAAGTAGTTCAAACATTTAGCATGCGCAAAATGCTCAGATCCATAGCAATTCATAATAAAGTTAAGTCGTCCATATTCGATTTATTTCAATAGTATCTATCTTTATTTAATTAACATAAATGTCAAATATAGCATTAATAATAACAAATATCAACTAAGTTGGTAGCTAAATGTCAAAAAACAGCCTGATAAAATGGTACGGTTCATTACAAAAATTGATAGACCTGATATGCCAGCCAATTTTGCACTTTTGTGCTATCATGCTATTTCTAAAGGGTTACTCATTCAGAAGGTAATTCTAAAGAAAATTGTTAATCCTTGTATTTTTTTAAATTCTCATTGCCACTCAATGCATTGTTTAGGGAGGTGCATATGAGGACATCATGAATAAAAAGTTTCCACTGTCTCTAAGATGGATTATTTCTGTACAATAATTAAATTATTTTAGCATTAAAAGTTAACAATGATAGGGATTGGGATAAAACAGAATCATGATGTTCTATTTTTCACGATGACGATGATTCAGCTTTCGAGGTCCCCTAGTCCCCTAAATCAATATCTCCATAATGGTCAAAGATATATGATGAATATCAAAAGATACCCACAGCAATAATAAAATAGCAAAAAAATCCAGAAAAAGGATTCCGCAATCCATTGACAAATTAGCTACGAAGGGTTTTCATTTTCTAAATATAACCCCGTATAGGTATGCAGCACGCATGTCACTAGTATGTATATATTGCATAATAACACGGCGCTACTCACTTCCTTATCAAAATAGAGGGAATATTAGGCTAAACATCATTTAGGGTGAAAGATAGCATTGGATCATATCAAATAGTATAAAAACCTCGATGCAACTCGATGAATGCGTCTTCCATAATAGTAGTGCTAACATTTTTAAAGAGTATTTAACATTCCATTTGTTCGACATGAAAATATATATTTTCCACCGTGACGAAAGCACAATTCAAAATTCACGGCACAAAAATTAAATAACCATTCGGTTCCAAAATTGTTAGACTAATATTTTTTTAATGAGTGATTTCATTCATTAAAACATACGACTAAGCTATGTGTATAAAAATAAACACTGAATCCAATATTTTAAAAAGTAATTATGCTATTGTACTGCGTAATCCCTCAAACGTATCACACCGGTGAAAATATTACTTAAATTTTTTTTCAAAATCACAGATATGGAGCAGATGAAATTTTAATTCGATGAATGAGGCAATGATTGGCATGGACCCAAAATTGTGGCTATGATTCTATTATCGTCGACAACATGATGAGTCAGAACTTTCGAATCCACCCCAACCAGTCTCCGAGTTTTTCCCGTAGAACCGATAATCTTCCCGCTCAAGGAAGGAAACTTAGCTCCCAATAGACATTAGCCTAACAAGTAAACTACGTTAATATTTTAACTACTCGAGTTAAAACTTTGGAATGCTCCATAGTTTAGGATGTGCAAGGGGATCAGGAGAGAGCGCTCTGATCCATCAAACTTTCGCTCGCCAAACATTTCCTAACTAACCCAAACTCAAGGCAAGCGCCTCTTTTCCGTTCTTCTCGCCCTGCGCCTCATAATCGCGAGCTAATCCCCTCTTCCGCGCACCTCCTCCCCCTCCCCCAACCCCAGACTGCCCACCTCCGGTCACCCACGCGACCAACTTCCCTCTTTCTCCCATGCAAGAGCAAAACAAGCGGCCGCCTTTGTTTTTACCCCATCCTCACGGGTTCATTTGCACTTAAATTTTGACGCGTTCCTTCCGTCCTCATTCAGACATTTTTTTTTCAATTATTTTTTTTAAATCAACGCTTGTATTTTTTATGCAGCGGGGCCTTAGCATTAGCTTCTCACATAGTGCAATTAGCAAAGAATATTCCCCGGTCTACTCAGCATTAGCGTTAACTACATGAATAAAATGAACGTATAAAATGAATGGAACGCATTTTAATATTATGCACATCCATAAATATATGCATTCATGAACGGTGGTTAGTCGTAAAAAAATAACGAAAGATTTTTTTAATTGCTGCAAGAAGCCATGGAAAACCAATTATACTATCTTCTTAATCCACCCTTTAATCCATCAAAAATTGTTAGGTAGTTTATTATCGCAAATGTTATGATTGTAGGTTCTATAATTATATGATTTTTAATAAGGACAAAGAAATGAAGTAATGCCGCAGTACCATAGTATGGAACTCAACGAGTAATTCCTGAACATCGAACGCAGTAATGCAATATTATCAATAAAGCTTTATTAGCCAGAAAATAGAAACCGCAGTTCAGGCTATCGTAGATTTCTAAAACTGCTCCAAAAACAATGGACCATGCTCCTCAGCTATGCAGAATAAGGGTGATGTGTCCTGCGGCTGCGGTCATACCTAATGCAAGAGGACAAGTTGGGGGGAAAGAGCTTTAGGGCAAGAAAGGGGGAGCAAAAGGAGGAGGGAGGGGTTGGAAGTTTCCACTGGAAGGAACGGGGCGGAAAAACAAGAGGTTCACGAGGTCGGCGAGGTTTTATAGGGCCGATGGGGATGAGGGATGATAGGAACGGCCTTTCCTCGCATTCAGAACCGCCGCTCCATTACACTGACCACTTCCTGCTTCCTAGAAACGCCTGCCCTTCTTCAACCCCCATTCCTACCCCCCCCCCCCCCAAAGGCAGAGGGAGGCAAGCACGGGTGGTTTCTCCAACCCTCTTCTAAAACCCTCAGTCCTGCTCGGGACCCTTAAAATCCACCCCTTCTCCAACCCCCACTTCCTTCCCCCTCTTTAGTGGCCGTTTTCTCATTTTCCCAACTCCCTTTCCGTCCACATATTTTGACAAGACGGTGAAGGGAAATGACGTGTCGTGATCCCAAGTACCGTAATCGGTAATGGCATGCAATTTTCGACAGAATTAGCGTGGACCCATATTAAAACTTTATGCTTTATGCTGGCCTGTGCCAACTTGGTGGCCCACATCCGACCTTCAGCTGCATACTGTGATACGCTCTAATTATTAACAACCGTGGAATAAATTTTTTATTTCTACAAAAATACTGATTTTTGAATCACATAATCATAGATATGATCTACTAAATAAGTAATTAGTCCTACGATCTGCATGATCGGCATAATTTTTCAATAAATGGCGGCAGAAATAGTAAGAATACGAATTTGAATACACAGCAATTAATGACTCTTAGATTTCCATTTTAGCAAAGCCAGTTAAGAGAAAAAATAAATAAAAATTATACTGTCACTATCCTTCACGAAAATGTATTCTCCTCTATTTTATATTTTTCTCCCATGTTTAAATCTCTTAAACCACAATGTTCAAGTACCTTCACCCGTATGACATCAAAAGTTTACCCAGGAATAAAAGAAAACTCCTTCTATTTCCTTAAGTATGTATATATTTTCACCCCGGTGAGTAACCCCTCACTCAATGATTTAGAGAATTGGATTTAGAAATCTTCAGTTAATGAGTTGTTAAGTCGCTACTGCATCGTTCCCAGTAAAAAGCAGGTAAGAACGCATCTGCACAACCATTCCCTAGGCATCACACGAATGGAAACATCTGCATCTCATACATTAAAGAGGCAGCCGGATCGTAAGCGCGTGGTCAAACGGGCCCGAGCGTTGCCACACACGACCGCACAAAACTACGGTTACCTCTGGTGGGCGTAGAGGAGCGTGGCCAATTAACAGAGTCAAGTGAGCAGATGAAACGACTCTTACAATTCCACCTCTTACTAAGCCTAACACCTCCAACACCACCACCATCTCGACAAGGGCCCTTTAAAAACTCTTAAATTCTTTAGACGTTCCGCTCTTCTTCCCTTTTACCCTCTTAGGGCTTAGCACAAAAATTTCCACTTTTTCCCTTCACGGAGGAAAATTAGCAAGTGCCGGCTATCCGCCCGCTGCCTTTAAGAGGAAGAGGATGTGGGCGATTAGCGAAAAGCGCCATACCGTCCTCGCCATTTCCCTCTCTGTAGAGCGGCACAGCTCCCGTGTAATCGCAAGGATGCCGTTAAGCGTCACCCCTTAAGAACAGCGACTTTGCTTGGTGTCACGTGTCACCGAGCGTGAAGGTAATGAGGGCAAAAAGAGAACTCTCGGACAACTCATGCTACAACAGCTAGTCCTCGCAGGCAAGTGCAAAGCTTAAGATAATCTCCACCTAAGAAACTATTGTGCAAATCTGGTAAAATTAGAATTAAATACTTATTCAATTACTTAAAATAGTTTATTCATGTCTCTTAACTAAATGAACAACAATTACTGGCACTAACGATAACTCTTTGGCTTCTCATAAAGACAATTTTGACTGACAACTAGACCAACCTTTTTAAGATGATTGTTTAGTAAGGAAGCGATTAATTTGTTCTTTTGTTTTAAAGTGTCATCTATGGTATTTAATCGAAAAGAATAATTACAATTCTTCTATTATTTAGTTTCATTCTGAGCTGAAAATTTTCGAATCAGAAGGAGTTTTAGAAAGGGATGGACGAATCAATAAATTATTATAATAATTCAGAAGTGAGTACATTTATGAAATAGATATTAAGCACCCTAAATCCTATTGTATACTATTAAAAAACACCTGGAGAAGTCTTCAAGAACATGTGAAACCTGCTTAACAGTAAGAAATTCAGTTACTCGCGCTAACATCTCACACGGGAAGCTAAGAGCAAATAGTTATAACTATTAGGATGAGAAAATCAAATATTGGTATCAAACTAAATTCAAACTAAATGCCCGCGTGAAATTCTATTTTATTGCATATCTATTCTATTTATCGGATAGAATTCACTTCATACTTAATACGCTTCACCCGATAATTATAATTTCCATCATCTCCAGCTGTCAGAAATCGAAGATTATTATTGAAGCCTTCCATTCGTTTCTCCTATAAAGCTAATCTTTGAATATCTGCCTATGGAAGCTCACAATCAACAGCAAAATGTTTTAACATAGCCTATTTATAAATAAAACGAAAAATTTTTACTCCGGAATTTCTTGGAAACATCTCTAATCATTGTATGATAATAATTTATATGTATATTTTTTTTTAGATCACGAGATGTGGGTCAATTGTAAATATTATTTATTTTTTCCAAACTTTGCCAACGTTTCGGACATTATATTTGTCCATCCTCAGGGCTATAAAAATGATAATTTATGATACAAAATTAGTTAAATACAGGCAATTTTACAGTTGTTATACATTAAAATACATGGAAATACATAAATTATCATTTTTATAGCCCTGAGGATGGACAAATATAATGTCCGAAACGTTGGCAAAGTTTGGAAAAAATAAATAATATTTACAATTGACCCACATCTCGTGATCTAAAAAAAAATATATATATAATAAGGGGTCGTGAAACATAAAGTTTGAATTATAATTTATATGCTTTGCTAAAACTAATGCATGAGTTTGAATTAAAATTAAATCGCATAAGCAAATTTTTATTGGAAATCCTGCTCTCGGGCAAGTCTCGCACATATAGAATTGAGTTAATATTATAAATAACAAATATTTGCGAAATTTGTTAGTTTTATTAATAAATTAATAGCATATATTGAAACTTCCTGGAGCAATCGGTTTATTTAAAAACTGGTATCCCCACCGCAAGTTTTTCTAACTGGGAAGCCGAATCGTGCGTGGGATTAAAATTTAAATTTCCAAATAATTTAAAATCATATCAATGAATTATTATTTTTTTAAGGGAAAATTATCTTTTGAATTATTATCTGATGTGTACATAATATGGAGAAAGGCCTCGATCTATTATGAGGTGGAATATTATTCCAATGCTATTTAACGTCAAAGTTTAACAAGGCTTGGATATGGTGTAAATTATGATGTGTCTCGAATCGACTATGGTATCGACCATAAAAAGGGTCTCTACAAAAATTAGGATCAAATGTGTAACAATGATGATATTAAGTTTTTCTGAACAAATTAGGTAGCACAAAATATATTTGTGAAAGCAATCGTTGAAATTTAGCCTTAAGGAAAGAGCTTCAGAGGAAGTCCTCGGTTTTTATACATAAAGCAGGCAATGAGGGACATGAGATAGAGGAATTTTATGCATGATAAAATAACAGCTGATTGGTGAGTGCAAGGAGAGCTTCCTAAACCAATCTTCGGATTTCTTACTGTTTGTGAAGAAAATATTTAATTGGAACAGTCTTGGCGTATGTAGCTGGAAGTGATTTTCCATCCGAACAAATAGTGCACTGACGATGCAGAGTAAAGTCTTTAGTTTCCTTTTTTTATAAGAAGTAACCGCTTTAAAGTTGAATTTTGGAACTATGCTTGGAGGACGATGGTATCTTTGATGGTAAAAATGTATTTTTCTTCTGATAGTGCTGTTTGAATCACTTATGACTTCTACATTTTCTTCCATATGGATTAGATGTACTAGACTTTATTTAAAGACACTAATGTTGAAATTCATCTACTCTGATCGTCATCAAATCATGGTACGATGATTTTATGGCCCACCGAAATTCATTTTCAATTCAACTAGAACACTTCATGTTACAATCCCAGAAGGAGAGTATCATACTGAAGGCATTCTTCACACAAATCTGAAGTAAGCCCATGGAATGAGAAATTTGTAACTAGCTGATACATGAAATCAACCTCGAAGACATTGCGCCATGTTCACTTTATCCACCTAAGCAGTAATGGAAAATGACGGTTAATTGAAATCAATGCGCATGTGGGGCTGTTGAGATCAGTTGAGTTCACTGCAAATTCCTACCCACAGAATGAAAAATCAGGAACTATCTAATACATAAAATTAATCTCGAAGTCATTATGCCAAGCTTACTTTATTCACAAAAGCATTCAAGGAAAATTACGGATAATTGAAATCATTACGTATGCCAAACTGTTGAGATCAGTTGATATCACTGCTAATTACTGCCTCGTAAATGGATACCTCTAGGCTGACACTTTCAGAAAGCTCTTGTAGGGTTGGCATTGAGGGTAGACAGAAATAAAAGAGGCGAGGAAGGGCCAGGAGATAAGGGCGTGAAGATCACGAGAGGGTGATGGGGAAGCATACGATGAGGGGAAATGGGCGGTCGGGTGAAGGGAATTGATTTTTCACCAAAGGCGCTTATTAGACACGACATTTTATCGCGCTGTGGCTACCTGCGGTCAGATAGCGTGAGGTTAATGGTTTAAAATAGACCCAAGGCTTTTAAAATTTGCTAAAAAAAAACTACCAATTCTTGAACGTAAATCTTCGTATTATGCTGTACCATCTCATCAGCTCTGCTTCGTCATGATTCTTAACTACAAATGTGTAAAATCAGAAATAAAGGGGAAGTTTCTGAAAAGGCGCAAAGAAATCATACGTCAGTAATACAAATAGCAATATCCAGGGTAATTAATCCACTCTTATATACATTAAAGTGAAGCACTGAAGAAGATAACGCTTAGGTCAGAATAGTACAGAATAAACAGTCCCCAAATTGGCATTTCCATTCTTCATTTTTTTATGCTATTATCGCATCCCATTAAATTAGCATTTAAAGGTAAATTAATCATCAGCCAAAATGAACATAACGAAGCTGCATTGAATGCGTGCTATTAAAAAAGAAGTTTTATACCTTTTGTATTCCCTAGAAGTTAGTTTCTTTAAGCTCATAAAATCGTGCATTTATAGGACTAAGAATTCCATTGTAAATCTAGAACGCTATCGTGATTGTAAAATCTATATCCTCTCAGAATTCTAACCTACTTATCCATTTCACTCAGACTCTCAATTTCTGAATGAATGTTTTATTGCATTGCTGTACCTGTTCGATTTTCTTCTAGCTTATTGAATTGTAAGTGATTATTGGTTGAGTAGTACGAATGCATTTCCTATTCATTTGTCGAAAACATAGTCACATAAAGGAGAGACAAAGATAATCGCATTATGATGAACGGCAGTAGTAATTATTCAATAAGCTATGAAATAATTTTGGTGAGCAATTACTGTAAAACCGTAGAAAAAAGACGGTAAATATGTTTTATTAGTTTTACGTGAGTAAATAATACCTCAAAAATTTACGTCTCGAGTCTATTCACAACAGAAGGAAACAGTAATTTTGTGCTAGTTGCATAATTAACGATAACATTTAGGGCTTTGCAATGAATTTTTAACGATGAAAACGCCGTAACTCCGTTTTAAAAATCAAAATCTTTCCCAGTACGAATGCTTGGAAACCAGTTTCTTTCAGTCTTCTGACTGACTTCAGCACAACCACGTAAAATCACCTCAGACTGATTTAAAGTGAAGAAATTTACTGATAAATCATTCTTATAAATTATATTTTGGGGTTTAAAAAAAATAAAACTGTGAGAGACAAATTTTGTATTTCACCGGAGATTTGTATTGCATTACCTAAATATTAAAGCATTACATCCTAGCGTGTCGGCAAAGTGGCGTGCTAAAAGCTCATCGCGTGTCCGGGCGATCCAAAAATGCGATGCAATGACGTATGGCTAAAATTAACTTATATTACTCATTATGTTAACGCGCACGTATTTCATCACCGAAAAACTCTCCATGAATGCTTGGAACGTAATATGATTCATTCGTGAATGCAATCACGGTATATTCGATTCGTTAAAATTGAAATAAATAAGCTTTTAAAAAATGGTTTTAAAAAATTAGCCTCTATAATTGTGTCCATAACAACAGGATTCAACTTCAACAAGCTAAACGTTTTCCTAAGTGTACTTTCATATGAACCGTGCTATCATCATCTGTTGGACTATTTTAAAATTAGAAATTTGTTACTACGGAGGCCTTCGGGTGCAGCTGCGTATAACGCTTTTTCAAGCAAGCTTTCGAGCCCATTGTAGGTTACATCATGAGGTGATGCATGTTACGTCACCAGATCATGTACCCTGCAATGGCCGCGAAAACTCTCTTGACACACAGTAATACACAGCTGCACCCGAAAGTCTCCGATACTAATGATTCTCGCAGAGAAAGCCTACGTTTCTAGAAATTTGTTGCTACATGCCAGATTACGAGATAAGTACTTGGGGCAGATAAAAAAAGGGCATTAAGAACATCAGAGAACTGAAGACACGGACTTGTTAAACACAAAATTGGAGGGCTGGAGTGTAAAAATTTTAGGGTTGGATGACTACGAATGAATGATGTTTCAATATGAATCTGGGAACAAAGTGGGGTGATTAATGAAATTTACCGTTTTAATCTGCCCTTGAAAGCTTAAATACTTTACAGAAAAGTATAAGTTTGAAATTACAAGCAGAAAACAATCGAGCCTTTCTCGGGGACCTTACAAGGGTTTTCGGGGCAGTTTCAAGGCGGTAGCGGTGCGTAGAGCGATGCGGCAAAACTTTCTACCTGGAGCCCAAATCAGATTCGAAGATCAGCAGATTTCATATCGAAGGGGAATAATCCCTCCCTAAACCGACCCCTACCAAAGCACTAAAATTCTTCAGACTCCTAAAATCGCCTCAGAATTTAAATTCATACCTGCTTCAAAGAACTCTAGTTTTTACGTATTCCACTATCACAAAACCCCTTATACTAAAACCGGTGAGGGAATCTTAGCCTTAAACAGGCCATCACTGGTCAACGATCCTTAGATTTTTTAACGAAGCTCTCCATTCAATTCTACTGTCAGCTAATCTTTTCACACCTACGACTTTCTTCTCTTTCACATCTTTCTTAACCTGTTCCAAATATTTTGTTCGAGGCCTTCCTTTTCCGTTCTTACTTGTCCCTCGACGATTGTCTTCATCAGGCCATCAGGTCTCAAAATATGTCCTATAAGGCTGTTCCGTCTTTTTGTTAAGGTTTTCATGAGGCTTCTTTTCTTTCATACTCTTCTTAAGACTTCCTAATTACTCACACGGTCGATCCTTAAACAGGTGCGTTTTGAAATTTTTATTATAATAATAACAACCCGATATCATGATAGCATGGAAATTATTCCTTTTTGATTCCGTGATTGGCTGTCCAAAAATAAATTGCATATATTTGTTGCGTGATAGTTTCATAAAAGTAAGGCACAAGAAATTTTAGAACAACTTTTCAACGACTAATTCCTTATACGAGTGGAGAGGCAAGCATCTTTTGGAGTAACGAAAGCCACATCCTCTGATGAAACTAAATTCATCTTGTCTTCCAAGCGGTGATTAGCGCCGCGGTGTTTTCGTCGGACTTCAGCGAGTACGTGAAAGAGTCGACGGGACAACGGATCCGAAGTTGAGACGTGAGATTCGAGAGGCGTTGCTAGATGCGGATGCGGAGTGTTGGACGGGGCAGAGCGTGCGCGGAGACCCAAAATCCCCGGAATCCAATTCGTGGAAATTTATTCTGTAGTAAGAGGGGTTTCCCCCACAATTCTCACGCCATTCCACTTCGTTCCAGATATTTCTCTCTCCGATTGCGGTTGCCGTGGAAATCCCATGAAGAGATGACAATCTTTCTATGTAGCTCTTACTTATCATAATCAAGGGAGCAAACTAAATATCGGTTTCATACGGCTTTTGACTCAATTCACCTATCAACTTCATATAAGAAGGAATGCAGCCTTTCATAGCATGCAATATTCTTCTATTTTACATCTTAATCTTAACATATCTCATCCAAGGGCTTCTTATGCCGTTCCTACCATCCACTTATCTTCCTACAAAGGTCTTGATTACAGCAACATATCGTATGATGTGCTCGATTTTGTCTTCTTTTCCAGGTTTTCAAAACACTTTTCTATTTTCCTACTCCTCCGAAGACTTTAAATGACTTATAACATAAATCCATTTCATCTTCATCTTTTTTCTGCTTCACCACGATTTGAAATCTTCCAATATCATGGAATAGAATTTCTTAGTGGATAGTGAAATTCCGCGGAATGGATGAAGATATTTTACAGTTTTTGCAAGCATCTTAAAATGACAGATATGTCACTAATGTCCTGACGCATGCAATCGCTTAAAAATGGCTAGGCGGGTAACTTCTAATGCTGAAGCAAGCTCTTTAAGAGTTTTGCATGGATCTTAATCAAGCAATGCCTCCATTTCAGTGTCTTCGGAGGTTTTTGGTCTTCCTTCACGCGGACGGTCGTCAACGTTGAAATGGGCGTCTTTGAAGCGACGGAACTAATCACGGCTCGATGTTTAACTTTTGGAGCATCTTTGAAAACCTATTGCAGCTCTCGATGCGATGCCGTTTTCTTCGAATGAGAGAAGAAAAACAACTCTTCTCGCAAATGACGGTTGCTTGGCAATAACTTGGACATTTTCATGCAACAATAAAGATATGGCGACAAAACAAACATCACCATTTTTGTTAAGCGGTTTTTTTACCAAATATCCAAGCTTGGTTTAAGACATGAGTCGAAATCAACCTGCATTCACTGCTAGAGATATCTAATGACAAACAGCGGGAACTTATGTTAGAACGTAGGTTTCCGCGGCGATGGTTTGATCTCTGCATTTCTTCAGGGTTTTTTCCGCATAAGCTTGTTTGTAGACAATAGTTTCGCTGGCTATTCTGCCAGCTTCTTCAAGTCGAAGGTACTGTATATAAGCGAGGCAGAAACCAACAGCCGACGCCTTCGACTTGAGACTTCAACTAGCGGGATAGCCAGCGAAACTGTTGTCTACAAACAAGCTGACGCGGAAGAAAACCCTGAAGAAATGCAGAGAGCGGGAACTCAGTTTAATAAATAAAATCAGAACCAAAGGCATCGCAACACTGCTAGAGTAGTTTTTCCTTAATATTTTTAGGTTCTCATCTCGTGCGTTGAGTTTAACTTAAAATAGTTTTTCCAGTGTTTAAACTGGTAATGGCGTCTCCATACACATGGTATGGAGTTGCAGTTCCAGGAGCCTATGTGTAATGTACGGAGCTGGTCGTTCATTGGTCTCGGTTTCCCTTTCATGCACGCTCGATACCTTTTTATTGAAGAAACCAGTCATATACTGACGAAACTTGTAGGTTATTCCATCACAGCAAGTGGGGGGGGGCGAAAACACGAAGAGGAAAACCCTCCATCTTTTGTTTGTCAAGGAATCTCCATTCTCCATGGTTGAGTGGTGAGTCAGGGGAAAAAACGTATAGGAATGGAAACACGACAAAAGAAATGAATGGGCAACGGATCCACGGAGCTACAAGTAGAAATATTCTCTTTGCAAACGAATAAAAAAGAGAATTTCTCCCAATTCCATTCAGAAATCTTCCCATCAAACAGCCCGGAGAGAAGAAAAAAGAAAGGGCTCCCCCGTCGCGCGGCCGGAATATGGGGAAGGGTTACGTTGATGATGCACTCAAAAAGGAAAGGATAAGGCTCCACGATTCCCGGCGGAGATCGCGGAGACGTACCTTTAGTAGGAGACGAAGTCGGCTGATCCTACCACAGTTTTGTCCCCAGGGATCTCAGTAGGCATCGGGGACGATTTCAAGCGGGATAGTTTCATACAAGACGGTGGTACTTTTGGACCAGGGGCGACGTCGACCGGGAGCATATAGCGGTAAGAAGAAAACTCTCACAAAAGATCTAGAAAAAAAATCCTCACTCTACCAAACAATTCAGTTTATTTTGAGAGGAACGGTACGTATTCTTGCCAGCAGAATTTGAGTGAAATATTTCCAGCTCTATCCAAATCGATAGGATAAAATTTACATAAGAAAGAACATACGTAATGTTGGAATATAAAATTTTCATTTATATCTAGGTGAGTCCATACAAAAGTCATATGATACCGTTATAAGACGGATAAAATTTTGAATTGCTGTATAATAAATTCAACGTCTTAACAAAACTTACCATTTGAAAAATATCATATTTTCATTATAATGCGTAGAAACTAAAAAATTGATTTTTCGCCAGTCTAAGCTTTTTGTTTTTAATGTAAATGAATGTAAATACGTGTAAAATAATATAAAATTAATTAATAACAAATAAAATCGACTTGCATTAGTTATTTCCCAATTCTTAGTACTTGAAAAATCGGCATATTTGATACATTAAAATTAGTGGGATTCGTTTTCAATCATAAAATCAGGAATCATCACATTTAATAACGGAGACAACGGCAGTGATCACATACAAAAAATGATTCCTCCGTCACCTAATCCAACTCGTCAAATTTTCTTTATATGGCAGTAATACAATTCTGAATTCCAGTTGCTTTATTTTTATTCAAGACAAAGGTTTCAACAAGTCCCTTATACACTTGATATATTTCATTTCCTCAAACTGCCCATCAGAAAATGTGTTTAAATATTGCGTACAGTTAAACATTTACTGCCCGTTTTTAAATAACTAGGGGGCCCTCCAGTTATTTCATAAAGGAATAAAAATGACCTAACCTTAGTATTTTCACTGGCATCAACATACTTGTTCTGCTTAAATATTATTCGACATGAATCTCTTGAAGTTTTAAGGGAGACATTTATATGAGAGAGAATTTAATTTTTAAGAGATTTATTAGATATGTACGGATTCAGTACTTTTAAGTCATACCTATTCCTTTTGATTAAATATTAATTCCTGATTTGCACAGCACTAATGGAGTTCCTGGTTAAACACCGGAATATCTACGTCATAATGATAGAGTTGTATGATTGAAAATTTTCAGAAAAATGTTGAACCTTACTAATCGAGTCACTTTTAAAATACGATTACACGTTTCTAGGTAGTCCAAAAATAAGAAATTACAGTGAAATTTGCCATTTAGAAAACGACTGGAAGAAAATTTGTATGAAAAATATTTTGTGGTTAAAATTCCAGGAATGAGCAAGCACAATTGCAAATAAGGGACTAGAATAGAAAACATTCAAAATGATTTTGGAATTCGATTAACTACTTAAAAATTGTAGCAAAAATTTCGGGAAATGGAGGCATTGGTGAGTCTAATTCAATTTTAAATCATTTAATAAACAGTAAATTATATGAAAACTTAATGCAATGTAACTGATCAGAAATAAACTCCAATTCTCTCTCTCTGGAATCAGTAATTTCTTCCTGGATTCATTATTTGATGGTTTTACGGAAGAAAGAATGCCGTGAAACTTAGGATGCGCGTTCAGTATAAGACTGCTCAAATACTTAAAAGCCATTATGATAAAACATTTCTCCCGCGGCCTAAGCTTCCTGCGATTGAAATCAAATTCAAACCGGGCAAAAATGATCCAATTGAAAACGACAAAGTATATCGCCATGACGTAGCCGCGAACCCGGGACTTCACAATGCGTATTAATGACGCTAGCCACTACACCACCACACCATACAGAAACCTAATTTTAATTATACAAGGCATTTCAAACTTATTTCATTTAAAACAATTAATTACAGCAAAAATAAGGCTCATTCAACGAAACCACTACCCATCCCGAGATGCGTTCGATATTCCGAATGCCATAAAAATATGGCATTGAAAAAGGCGTAGCGAAGTACGTGGTCTCCCTTGTAAAACTAAAGTAAAGTAAAATTTATTTACTAGAAATAAAGCAAAACAATGGACACTCAATGCTACTAGAAGAAGTAACAAAAAATAATCAAGTACATAAAAGCAAGAACAGATTTGCCATGAAATTCGATGTAGTTCAAAAGACACTGTCGTTGTCATAATTGCAAATCTGATACCGTTACTCAACGAAGTTCGGTTCGCAGCGTCAAATTAAGGGTAATTTTAACCAGCGCTGAGGTTATGTAAATAAGCAACGACGTGACGCTGCGGTGAACAGGGAATTTCATTCGTGGTCGACAACAAGGGGGATGAAGCTATTAGTGAAGCAGATATGGATCGTGAATCTTTCATAAAGAAGCCCTTTAGCTACATTTGAAGAAGGCAAGAATATTTACAAGAGTTATTAAGCACATGTACATTACCTGATGGAATGTATGAATTGTAAAGGCGATGGATTCAATGAAATGACTAATAAATTATACCTAAAGCAACTGATCGCCCTATTGGAATATCCTGTTTTGAATGTTGATCGAATAAAACAGTTTTCCGGAGAAAATTTATTCCTTTAATCTCTACTTCAGTGAGCGTTCGTCACTCCATACAATTTAATCCGAGGGGCAACCCCATAGAAAAGTTTTCATTATTGACATACGAGGTGTGTTCAAAAAGTATCGCGAATTTTGAATTTTTCGCGGGTTACGTATAATCGAATTTCGATTTTTTTGTGGCGTTATGTTGGTACTCATGTCTGTCACTTATGCCGACAAGCTCGGCCATTTTGAATTTTTACTTAATTATTGCATTTGTTGTTTGCTTAATTGTTGTTTTGGAGCGTCTTCGATTTTTACCATGGATCAAAGAACCTGTATCAAATTTTGTGTGAAAAACGAAATTAAGTGCGCGGATGCATTCCGAATGTTGACTGTGGCATACGGAGAAGCTACCTTGGACCGAAGCAACGTTTATCGGTGGTAAAAAATGTTCTCAGAAGGCCGAGAAGATGTGAACGACGAAGAGCGTGCCGGACGCCCTAGCACTTCAACAACAGACGAAAAAATTAATGAAGTGGAGAAAATGGTATTGGCCAATCGTCGAATCACCGTTAGAGAAGTTGCTGAGGACCTAAACATATCGATTGGCTCGTGCCATTCGATTTTTATCAATGATTTGGGCATGAGACGGGTCGCCGCGAAATTCGTACCAAAATTGCTCAATTGCGACCAAAAACAGCAGCGCATGAACATTGCTGAAGAGCTGTTGGACTCTGTCCGCGACGACCCAAATTTGCTGCAGAGGGTCATAACTGGTGACGAATCGTGGGTTTATGGTTATGACGTGGAAACCAAAGCTCAATCATCTCAATGGAAGCTGCCGCACGAACCAAGACCGAAAAAAGCGCGCCAAGTTCGGTCGAATGTGAAAGTTTTGCTGACAGTTTTCTTCGATTGCAGGGGCGTGGTGCATCATGAGTTCTTGCCACAGGGTAGAACGGTCAATAAGGAATATTATCTGCAAGTTATGCGCAATTTGCGCGAAGCAATCCGCCAGAAACGCCCGGATTTGTGGAAGAAGAAAAATTGGCTTTTGCACCACGATAACGCCCCTGATCACACATCGTTGCTTGTGCGCGACTTTTTGGCCAAAAACAACACACTAATGATGCCGCAGCCACCGTATTCCCCAGATCTGGCCCCCTTTGACTTTTTCTTGTTCCCTAAACTGAAGAAACCCATGAAAGGACGACGTTACGCTACGATTGACGAGATAAAGACGGCATCGAAGGAGGAGCTGAACAAGATTTAAAAAAATGATTTTTTGAAGTGCTTCGAAGATTGGAAAAACCGTTGGCACAAGTGTATAATATCTCATGGGGATTACTTTGAAGGGGACAAAATAGATATTCATGAATAAATAAATAATTTTTGAAAAAACACAAAAGTCGCGATATTTTTTTAACACACCTCGTACATGGTTATCCTATCCGAAAATGACCAATAAGCACGATCCAGTCATCTAACACCAAAGCTCCCTATGATCATAATACCATTTTTTTAATCCAACTATTCGCCGGAAACAACTATTTATCTACCGGATAGAGATATCGCATTCATTATATGTTGCGCTTAGAAGGTAATTCGGCAAACGTAGCTATATAGACGTCATTAATTATACATGTGCACTATTAAAGCTAAAGTTTAATTTCAATCCTACGAATATATGCTGAACGGGAATATAATGAATGAAAGTTTATGGAAAGCAACATTCATGCACCTGAGCTCATTTTATATTCCAAATGTGAAGCCTTCACTAAGTAATCATAAAATAAAAATACTTTGTTCTAATTCACACTTTATTTTAAACTAGCTGACCCGGCGAACTTCGTACCGCCTAACAATCAATGAACTTACAGTTTACTTACACCATTTATAAATCAAGAGCGGCTGTATCGTTTTTAACCATGTTTAATTTATTATAATAAAATAAGGATACAAATTATATAAAAATACGTAAATGAGTACCAAAATTGCTTGTCAGAAAGACATTTTCTTTATTGAATCTTCATAGCGTGAATCGGAGCACGTTTACGCGGATTTTTTTCAACAAATTTTCTTACGTTTTAGCTTAAGAAATTTTGGGCATTGTGGTTTAATGAAGCAGTTCATAGAAAAAAAATTATACGCATT
Organism: Ischnura elegans; assembly: GCF_921293095.1. Taxonomy (NCBI): domain Eukaryota; kingdom Metazoa; phylum Arthropoda; class Insecta; order Odonata; family Coenagrionidae; genus Ischnura; species Ischnura elegans. The sequence goes on along the minus strand of NC_060249.1, from coordinate 81,304,195 downwards.
CAGTTGTTGGCTATTTGCGTTATTAGCTGTAAAAAAATGTTTTTAGGGCCAAGTCTGTTGCATACACTTGGCCCATTCAGGGGGCAGGTTGACACGACCCCAGACCTACGCTTGACTGATGCTCAAAATCATGCAAGAAAAGACCCTATGAAGCAGCATTCGCATTAAATGACTTAAGGCGCGCCAGTTTTAGTATCTCCGTTTGAAAAAAATGCACTGCGTAAACGTAATGCATGCGTAAACGCACCACGATGAGCCCTACACATTCGGGTTTAATGTCTTGCGTCAAGCACCTTCTGAGAAACAACAGTTTTTGTTTTGTTATCAGGCGCAAGATGAAGCGGATGAAGCTAAATAAATATAGCGAAGCAAAGCAGTGACGCAGCGAGGGGAGGTTTTGGGGGATAAACCCTCCCCCCCAAGAGCTTAGAGAATTTTTTTATGAAAGATTTTGTTATTAATATTAGGGGGACGGATGACTAACAAACAAAACATATTTAACTATTCACACAGCCACAAAACCCACTATTTTGAACCATTTATCTTAAAAAATGTCTGGGGAAGTGTCCCCACACTTCCCGCTTACCTAAGCGAGTTTTCTATACCCTACAGACCCGCGGTATTAGCTGCGCCCAAAACCCCCTATCCTAGCTACGCACTTGAAGCGAAGGAATAAATAGAGAGGATGGTTTATCGACTCGTGAACATAGCACGCTAAATTTACCATGAGAAAATCATGGGTTTTCATTAGCACATGAGCACAAACAACACAAAAACTGAAAGAATGACCATGCGATTTGTTAATCGTTATCACGAATGCAACACGAATTGTAAATTGAATACGCTTAAGCTCAAAAGGGCATATGAGTTGAGATCATGGAATCTACGGAATGAGGACTTCCTAACCTTTGAATTTTCCTTTGAGTAAAGTTGCGTGAATCACATTCATCACCAATTTTTTTAATGATCAAACACGTTCCGTTGGATAGTTATGGTTGGTTTAGGCTTCGAAAGATCATGAGCACAGAAACTACATTTCTCTGTAAATCGTGCCTTGGTAAGCCAGGTACGTTCAAGGACTTAAAATATTCAGATAGATAGTTGGTGATTTCGTCTTCGTTTGTTACACATTTAAAAGATTCGAATCCATGCACAGTACGAACTATTTGAATTTACCTCGTTTTAGTCATCCACATCTTCGTTCTTGCTCGCTAAATCAACCATCTTTGATTCTTTTGGTGATCAATCATATTCTGGAACTCTTTGTTGATGAGCTCACTGAAACTAATTTGCAATCATTCCAAGGAAATGAGTGAAAACTACTCGATTCCTCGACAGGAACACGGACATTACCGTTTGTCAACAATTGCTTGGAGATTTGTTTACAAACACGGTAGTGAAGTGTCAACTCGAGCTGGGCCACGGCTGGGCTTACAATCAGCTCAAATTAAATTTAAAAAATGTAATTTCAATTTAATTAATATTTTTAATATATTTAGTAATTAAAATGTTATATTGTTACTAAATTCAGTTATTAAAGTGGTAAAAACAAAACAAATTATTTAATTTGTAGTTTTGACCGACTTATCAATTGTTGTGTTACTATAACTCCTAAAAGCATGTCCATAGGAAAGAGATGAATTTTTTTTGTGAAATTATCCTTTTTTTAATGGCCTATATGTTAACCCCGCCTGAGACGAATCCAAAGAACCAAATCTCATTGAAATCGGTGCAGCCGTTCTTGAGTTATAAGTGTTCTAACTAACACGATTTTCGACTTTCTTTTATATATATAGATTGTACGACCCAGGTTTTTGCATATCATGCTATCATCAGGTATGATATGCAGAAACCCGGGTCGTACTATTTGAAATAAAGTGTGGATTAGAACAGAGTACTTTTATTTTATGATGAAGCAGTTCCGCGTCTTATATTCACTAAGTAATCTAATACAAACTTATAATCGTTTCATTGTAGCCACAGAACTAAGCCGCAGGTATGTGATACTACTTATTCAGAGTATGGGGCCATTTCTTTCCCCTTATACAACTGGAACTTCGGAGATTTCTCCTTACATGTATCAGAAGGCTTCTCACGGTATTTGAATACATGAATTGAATGAACGTTTGATTTTGAATGAACCAGGTAATTGAACGCATAAAAGACGAACGTGGGACGAACCAATCTGTGACCCGACATTGTACACACTGGGCCACCACTCTCACCCGATATAAGTATGAATTAAAATAAATAACACATATTCAGCCATAGAGTACCATGTAATCATGGTCCAAGTGGTCGTGGATAAGACAATTGTACAGCAAAAAAGTTACGAAAGGCGAGTCTCTGACCAGACAAAGTCACACGCAAAATGGTGGTGAAGGAATTAAGCGCGCAGGTGAATGCAATGAATGGATCCCAAAATGGATTTGGAGACAACAAGTTAGCTATGGGTCGATCGCCTCCAATGCAGGTCAGAGGTGGGCACGTAAAAGGCAGGCGTGTAATGCCCAGCGAGAGAAGGGTAAACCAATGCGCGCCGGGAATAGGATCAGGGGTGAGAAAACGGGTCAGGCCGCCGGTTAATTGCCTGCTGCCCTCGTACGCACCAAAACAGATGAAAAACTAAAATAGAATCAAACTTTAGCTCGATGCACCACCACCCCTAATGCTCATGGATACGAACTTAAGAATAGCCTGATGTAAGTCCAGATGGGAAAGACATGCGATTAAAACTATTATTTTTATTTTACGACACAAATTAGTGATGCTACCATCTTTAAACTACATGCGAGATTGACTTCAAATATGTTCTTAAATAGTTAAAGCACATCCGCCGCGAACGTATCGAATAAGTTCAATTAATTTTAAAAGGGTGAGGAGTACGAAAGAGCAGTGAAAGGGTGGGTTCAAAGTAAGAGAATAAAAATAGAATCAGGGATAAATAACTAAAATGAACATTTAAAGATGAAAAGAATATGATTTATCGCTCTCTATATAATATTTTGGTTTATAGATAGAAAATAAATAAACATAACAACGGGCGATAGGAACCTACGTAGTTAGGTCTTATAGACTTTATAAGGCCATGAAAAAAATCTCCATAACGTGCATACTTATGAATTGAGCAAATTTTGTGCTGTTAGGAAAATTTTCAAAATGAAATTGTGACCCCAAAATAGATTTAAATAATTAGATTCAAAAGCATCAAATTAATATAGCTCAACAAATATCCTCAATACCATATGATGTAAATAAAGGAAAAGCAATCATAGAAGCTTACATAAGCGTTACGAAAATACATAACGTATTTAACTATATTCATATATCATTTACATCCTTCACGAGAAAGGAAGGGGAAAGGAATCAGTCCGACAGATTCAAAGAGTTACGAATCTCTAAAGAATGAGATCAACTGGAGATTTAAAAAAAAAACCTGACAACTAATAATCATTCGTAAATATTACAGTCATCAAAAAAATTATTAATCTCTCCTCAAAAATCAGCAGAATTATTTATACGTGATAATTTTCATTGAAAAATCTTTTTTTTTGGGCAAAATCTTGTCTATTTTATGTCGAAGCTTTTCGTCAAGGAACAACTTTATCCGGATAGCTGTGCACGCATTAAAAAATTAACTAAATATAGATATTTCTCCAAAAATGCACTCACATGCTGTAATTTTGAGAGAAATTCTCCGGGGACCCATAAAGAGGTATCATCAACTTGACCCATTTCATCAAAATAAAATAGAAGCACGATATTGATCTTATCCTCCTGCGTTCTCGGAATCCGTCGCGAATATTTTTTTTACAACTGGAGCCACAAAAGGAACTACATAACCATTCAACCATAAATTCTCAATTATTATTCATTAGTAGAGCCACGGTATTCATTTAATCGTCACCTTTTTAGTACTCGCAAATAATTAATCGTTTACTCACCGGACATGCCCGTCCTTCTCACGCCCTCTATTTCGGCCTTGTCTGTTGTCGTGACTCGCTGACCACGGAAGCAAAAGTTATGACTGTCAAGCAGGAAAAGGCCTAAGTGCTGAAAAAGTCAGAGCAGGAGAAGATCATATGAGATGACAGAGCCGAAAAAAGGAGTTTTACGCACAGATAAAGGCAAAATAACAAGCTCCATTAATGGGATTTGGCGCAGTTCCTGTAGTTATGGATAAAACATAGCATAGGAATTAGATGCACTTATATTATTTAAGGAGAAAGAAGGTTTATTCATGGAGTATACGATGAATTTCTATAAAAATTTGTAATTAAACATTTTCACCGACACTATTTACACTTATGTTCCGAAAAGAAAAACCTTTTTTATCAAAATAATCAATATTTTTCTTTATATTAAACATTTACTTCCTTGTATCTAACCTTAGAGAAAAAATTTCATATTCATAAATAATTTCATCTCATTAATATTTCATGCAACATCAGTATTAGAAATTATCATTATTTGAATGGAATTGAAAAAACTTTTTCAGCCATTTTTCAAACGAAAATGCAGCCAACCGGTGAAAAAGAGGTGAAACACATGTTCATATTTTATTTTCCTGCGATGCGTTTGACCTTTTCGGATGAAATGTAATGGCTTTCATATTGGCCCTATACGTGGAACGAGTGAAAGGAAAAGAGATTTTAATCCCTTTAAAACAGAGCTTTAAATGCATCTGCTGTGTGCAGAATATCAATTCCTCTTGCGTAAATAGCGTATTACATTTTTTCAGCTTCTTCTACGATGAAACAGAAAGCTAACTCTTTAATGAAATAAGTTTGTTTCGCGGGACGTCAGAGGGAGAATTCTTGGCGACTTCTTTTATAAAAGATATGCCTATGCTGTACCCGACGTACTATCACGCTACTCTATTGTCAATAATTGCAGCGTTATCAGAGGTGTGATTCTTTCCTTCGTAGTATTACTTTTCTATCTTATCTATTACCAAGATTTTGCTATGTTTGCTCAAACTTTTTCTTAAATCAAAAAACATTGACTTAGAGAGGACGTTAAACTTAAATCGAAGGGCATTGATAATGTGCCTTTCATAAGAATTATTATTCGACGATAGAAGGTGCTATTTCTATTAGCTTTTCTAAATATATCTCTGTTTTCTGATTATTCCTCATTATTAAAACAAATATGATAAATGTATGCAAATTTTTTGATGATTATTTATGGCATTTTAAAGGAGATATAAATATCTAAATTAATATTTCACGATAGGTGCTATGATTTTGTCTCGTGTTGATTTAGCCTAACCGAGCCACCTAAAACAGTCAAATCTTATGGGTTTTTAAAAAATGATTATATAAAACGTATTTAGGCCGGAGTAATTATCTAGCGCACATCCTTGACCTCTTCTGTAAGTTAATGCTCACCCAAACTGTTCTCCTGGGTCGGTCTATAATACGAAAACAAGGAATTTGCGGAGGAGACAATCATCGATTAATGTCGACCAGGTGTCTTTGTTTTCTCGACCAGCTAAATGATAACTATAGCATGAAGGAGACCGTTATGTCTCAACTCTGGTCAATGACTAATGTTGATCGGAGTCGGGATTTTTTTTCAATCTGCGAAATAATAACTAAAATGCGAAGGAAAGCGTTGCCCATGCGAATCTGATCTCAACCGCGATGCACGTATTTCGCAATCTCACCAAAATCAATGTCTAGCCTAACCGGAAGAGGAAAGCAATCTCACGCACGCACACTGCGCATTGTACATCTCGCACGCCGCTAAGTCCCAGCCGTGAACTCGATTCCAAAAGCCAGAAAAGAGGGATAACACCGCTCTCTCCCTGTAGTACCCACCACTGCTCTTAGAAAAAAAAATGACAAAAATTGCAAGGGTTTAAACCCTGTCTCGCACCCCATCCCCAACCCCTCCTAAGCCATGAATAGCTTCTCGCTCACGTCTGGTTTACCAGGATCTCCAAGCTCAATCGATCCCGGCACTCCGGATACCCGCGCTCCATCTCCTTCTTTCCTGCGTCCGACCTTCCCTCCTGGCGTGCCTGCGTCTCCCCCAAACCCCTCACCCTCCACATCAAACCCTACCTTCACCCTAACCCCTTGATCCGAGTCCTACTGCCAATTTCTCCAGGGGGATGAGTTGAAGGAAGTGGAAAGAGTTTTCCATGATTCCACCGACCCAGAATATGGATTGGATCTTCGTATCGCATTGCGATCTACGTCTTTGGCAAAAAGAAGTGAAGAAATATTTGGGTGTGAGAAGCCATGGGGTAAAAGTGATTTTTTTCATAAACTGAGTTATATATAGAAACTAATAGCAGAAATAAACAAAATCTTGGTGGCCGGGAGACACGAGTGAGTCTCTGTACTGTGCTTACATCCAGTAGAAAATCAAATGCACTATTAAATATCTGGTTGATCTCGTTTGTTTTCTTTACCTAATTTCAATACCTAACTGTGTTTAGAGAAAAACTGACTTGCACCCCTTGGTTTCTCATCCCCTCAAACTATACAGCATATTTTATTTATCATCAGGAACAGTTTTCCCTTAACATTGGTAAAACAACAGCTTCCGCTTTTGCAATTTTCCTTCTTGAGCTACTGATGAATAATTCGCAATTTTCCACTTTATATATTTATTTTCTACGGCCCCAAAAGACACTGGAATACCCCACACCCAACAATTATTACAAAAACCTTCCCTCTCTCATCCCAGAAGTCTCCACTCCACTCCTACCACCTTAAGATCTGCCTCACCCCACTCCCCACCAATTCACGAGGCTGAGCAAGCCAACCCGAAGGCAGCACAACCTAATAGAAAACGGTCGTCCCTATAAAAATTGCATCTAAATCACCACAAGATGGTAAAAAAGTTCCAACATATACACCTCACCTCTTTAGCACATTTTACCTTCTTAAGTACTGTTGAATTGCTGCTATCCACCAGGTTAATTTCTGCATGATTGTTATTTTTATCGCAAATCCCTCCTTTCCCTCTTCATTCTGATGTCTAGCGGATTTTTCTAATGTAACATCAGCCATCAATCAGATATTAACCTGGAGGAAACCCGAAAATAATTCATCGAAAACATCCCCCGGTTATGTCATGCATCTTTTCTTATGAGCCTAACCCTTAATTTTGGTACACGCGATGGTCGACGAAAGTTATTTGGCTCTCGCTAATTTGACTATTCCTCCCTGTAGTTTCACCGCAATACCCTATTAAGCACTTAGTTTTATTCATAAATACCAAAGAGATTTTCCCTGTTAACTTCATAAAGAGTCGCATTACCACTGATTATTCTTACCTGCTTTCTCAGCACAAATTCAAAGCGGAACATCAATGTTTATCTTTTCTACCTTTTCTTTCCTCAAGCTGTTAAATTCTGCTTTAAGTAATATATTTTATCATGTGTATAATTCAGTTTTTCGTGGGGAAAGATTTAATTTTGCCTTCTAATTCTCAAATTTGATTCCGTCGATTCTTATTGTATCCATCTTCCAACTAAGGCTACCTGGCTCATCCTAAGATTAAGCTATAATTATAAAATAATGCAGATGGTCTAAAATGACTCGTAGGACACCCAATAAAGTAAAAACCAGACTTTAAAATTCAAAATGAATTTGAAGCGCTTACAGATATATACTTGTCATAAATAAAAGCCTTAATTACATAATTAAATTTGGAAATTGGCTGAATGAGAAGTGCCCTCAACCCTAACCTAGGAAGTCAAACAATTTTTTTCCATTATCTTTGCTAATCTCCACGATGAGTTAGTTTACGTGTACATTATTTGAAGAACTATTAGCCTATCGAACCAATAAACAACGAGGTAAAAACTCCGAAACTGTTATTTATAACACCTATCTTTATCGTCCGTAGGGGATACAATTGTGAAAAATTATACAGCAAAGTGACATAATAAGAATTCTATTTTTCTAAATACTAATTTAATTTTATCTTCTTTAATAATTAATACCCGATATTCATAAAACCACTCTCGAATGGGATGGTAATAAAATTCTAAAAGAGAAACATCGCGTGGGCAAAAGTAAACTCACAACCAATTTGCTGCAGACCATCAGAAAAATAGACAGGACTCGGCAAGCTTTACTCGAACAAATCAACAACATGATCAAAAGTAAATACCGGCTCAATTTGTACTGCAGATGCCTTTACTACCCCTAGTTCTCTTCCCGAATCTCCTTCGGCAAAAAAGCTCCTTCATTTCAGGCTCGCGTCTCTAGGTTAGGCTTCCCTCACTACGAGGTCACCCTTTCCCACTAGCCCTCACATCCACGCGTCTCTCCCGCAGGAGTGTGAGGAGAGGTCGTCCCTACCGATATCTTCCATCTCATCTACCTCCCATCGATAACTCCCCCTTTTTTTGCTGCTCCCGAACCAAGAGAGAACCCGCACCTTCGTCCCCCCTTCGCCCCTTATACCCAGCCGTCACCATCCTGCTTTTCAATACAAGTGAGGTCGCCTCGGAAACAAGAGTGCAAGGAGAAACCCGGAGAGGGAAGGGGGGAATTGAAGGCGATGGCTGGAATGGGGTGAGCTAGACGAGGCCGGAACGAGACGTGAGGAAAATTAGAGAAAATGAAGCAGAGCGGTGGTACGGAATGTCGATGGAGAAGCGATGCTTAAGCTTGGAAAGCAAAGATAGGATTTAATTGGCCCTTTTTTCAGTTGGCACCAAGGTATCAATTGTTTTTGTGTCCCTAAGAAGAAGATACCTAACATTCTCGACTATTTCTGCGATCCAAAAATAACCGTAAATAAAATTAAGGTGGTTATGGCTCTTGAAAGCATGGGAAGTGAACTTCAATTTGAGAAAAAAAATTAAATACATGATTGGGTTCTTCCATGAACTGTTGACCGAAAGAGGTGCATTAGGAGTAGCATTCTAAAAAGTTCAATTATATTTTAAGATAACCAAATTCCTTAATATTACGAAAGGACGATTATGAAGTTTCAAATATTTCAACTGCTGCTTTTTTATTAATACACCCCCAGAGGACCCCAAATGATAGGTTAGAAAGAAAAAGCTAGTTTAAAGTATACACAGAGATAGATCGGTCAATAAAAAACTATAATGCTTCAGTTATATGAGAGGTTAAGAAAGCAAATACATGCAACTTATCGCCAAATATTGCATCAATCTTGGAGGGAATGAAGGGTCGACATTAAAATTGAAATAGAATAGACAAAACTAGATATAACGTACAAAAATATCCTATGGGGAAAAAGCGGGAGTGAAACCTATTTGCAACATCACTAAACTTATAGAAACATGCTTGGCCTATTTCTCTTAAGCCTGTAAGGAGAGACCGTCGAGTTTCTCCCGGTATGCCCGCACCTCAAATCCACCAGTCAGTCCTTTCAATCGCTTGGACCAACACACAAAAAATGACAATGTCGCAGACAAAAAAATACGAGTAAAATAGGAATAAGATCGAGGAAAGATTTGATACGAGAGTGATGCGGCGTCGAAAAAGATATAGTCACTAAAGGATTCACGCGCATCACAAGGCGGAGGGAGGCTGGAGAAGGAGGAAAATCGCGAGCGACGGCGGCGGGGCCATTAAATAAAAGTGTCGCGTATAAAGGAAACAGGTATAGAGGGCGCAAAGGGGGAGAGAAATATATATAGTATACATGGATTCCCCACCGCGGGATCGAGAAAGGATAGCATGAGTCGGGGGAGGATTGCGTTGGAAGGCGGAAGACGGCGACGCAGAAACGAAAGAAATAAAAACGATTCTCCAGAGAGTAAGGGAGAGAGGGGGGAAGAGATGGAGAAAAATGCTGAGCTATCGGCGGTGATTCCAGATTCCGGTGGCAGCACCGAGAGACGAAGTTCATCAAAAAGGTAATCAAAATCTCGTAACGGGAAAAGAACGTCATGAATTTCTTGTAGGCTACTCTCTCTCTCTATCTATCTCTCTCCCTAAACATATTTTTTTCATCGCAGGACCGATAAGGAGGGCGTCTCCGTAGAGGTCGATGGGGAAAGTTTTTGGATATTTTATCTCTCCCACGGGCCACTTCTTCACTGTTCCTTATCGACACAAAGTTTTCGCAGTTCTGATGATATGTCAACACACCGTAGAACGTTTTCCAGTGGTGAATCTGAACAGCGGAGAATACACAGACTTCACGAAACGGCATTTTTACCATACGACTCCGATATCTATGGTATTTATAGGAGTTATTATTTGTTTTTTTAATTCTATTTTTTGTGGCTCTTCTTTCAGATAAACTATTGTCTCTACACTATAGTTATGATACTCATTAACTTCTTCCTTCAGAGGTAGGGGGCTCATGAAATAAAAATTACAAAAGAAACTGTTATAGCATCTTATTTTTACAATGAATCTAATTCATTCAACGTATTCAAAATACACTCACGTGGAATAAAATAATATATACTATACGCTATCCGTATTGTCCTAAGTTAAGAGGTAAGTGCTTTTAATAATCTCCGTCATCCCCGGTGTTACTTCACAAAAATATTCATCCTAGGACAACATCGATTTCAAGAAGTATACTGTTCTTACATCAGATAAATATTTCACTGTCACAATAGTATTTTCCTTATTTATAGATTAAGTATAAAAACACACTAATAACAAAAGTTAGAAAAATCAATTCTATCAATGAGAGACGTTTTTAAAATTAAAACAGAAAGTTAAAATACTCAGGTCTTACCTAAAGTAATTAAGAGTTCAAGATCAGTAAATAAGAAAAAATCATAAAATGGCTTTCAGCAAACACCATAACACGAAACTACTCAAAAATGTAGTACATAAAATTGAATGACGGCCATCAGTATCTTATCCTAAACATTTTGATTATCTACCCAACCGCCACGCTCATACTTTTAATTGAAAGCTGAATAAATCCGCAGTATGATACATATTATTCTATTTAAAAACTTATAATATTCCTGACTTTAATATGCTTTAAATGCATATTTTGTAATAAGTAGAAACAACAGAGAGAGAGCGTCCAAATATGAATTGAGCTGCTCTATTTCCAGCCCATATTTCTTTATTAAATTTACGTTCGCGTTGGTGAGGTCATGAAAAGTCAATACTTTGCCTCTGATCGGTTTTATTCAGTCCATTTTTTTACCTTTAAACCAGAAAATATCTAACCATATCATTACATTTTCCGTGTTTTTTTAAATTAAATTTGCAAGATATTTTAGGGCGCAAACGATGATTTAATTAGTTTCCATTCATTGGAAAGCAAACATCACGTGATTCAAGAAGGTGACGCTATGTATATTTATAATGTTATATTATATCAAGTGGTGTTCAGTGACAAAATAAATAACAATATGGGCAAAAACAATTAATTTAATGAAAAAAAACTCGAACATGTTTAAATTCTATGCGTGGCATTATTTTTTTAGAATATTCACAAATATTTGCGCTCTTCAAAATACGATGCAAAACCGTTGAAAACAAAAAAATGCCTACTATTTGGTGTAGATGACATTTACAAATTTTACATATCCTACTTAAAATCTGTACCACAATTTAGCAGAAAAACTTTGATAATTCATTTTCTCGGCGCATCGAACCCATTTCGTGGAGCATTTTAACTAAACAAGAATAGATTTTGTACGTAAGAACATACTATAGTTTGCTCAAGGATAGATTTAATGTATTTGTGCATACATACATGAAAACTTAATACCAATTACTTTTATAAACTTCATTTTTTCTGCATTGAAAATAATCTGAGTCTTGAGGGCTTAATAACTACGAAAAACCCTAATTATTCAAAAATACAGGGGCTTTAGCTCTATTGCTAAGTATTACTATGCTATGCCCAGCAAGCATATGCGCGAACTTGATTCCTGCTGTACTTGATAAATCAGATAAAGATAAAGACTGGGAAGTTATAAGTTACGATTTGAGCGGGACCACGGATTTAGGGGAAAGGAAGTCCAGCCCACAGTATTAGTTACTCATGACGGAGGTAAAAACCAGGGATTTGTTTTTTGTTCAAAGGAATAACCACTGAGACTAAACGAATAACGTGCAAGCTAAACGTGATGAATATTACACATTAGCCCATGTGCATGAATGAACGAGGTTCATTTATTCTCATTCATCATTTATTCACTAGCATCTTTTTATATTTTAATACACAGCACACAGGCTTACGGGAAAAATTTACTGAACAACAGAGTCCTTTCTTAATATCATACAATAGGAAGATACCCGAAATAAAACACTTCATGCCTTTATATCTGGTTTTTTATACTTACTGAGGACTAGAACTCGTGACATTAGGATTAACAATGAGCAACTCCACAGCCTCCAAGGCTAGCATTTTTTATGAGGAAGCGATCTCGTGAGAAAATATGATAAATGATGAACAGTTTCTTATCCTCTTTAAGTATCATGGCCTTCAATCCCTGCGTATATATTTGAATTTTATATCATGTGTATCTGTACAGTCTAAAAAAAATGCGATGAATCGATTGAAGCAAGTAATCAAGATTTATTTTAGCGTCCATACAGGAGTTCTTGAAGGATGGGTTGCACCAGACCTTTTTCCAAAATTATAATCAGATTTTCAATGGTGTTCGGCGCATTCTCTTAATGAAAACATCACCACCAGATTTACGTATAAATGGGCACAAAGTATCGCATTATCGCTCCTAACATTAAAAATTTAATGTAGCAAGCATCGCAATAAAGTGGTATCAAAATTCAAACTCATAATACTATTCAGATTCAATTATGTAGCTGCAAATCAGCCATCTGAAGTTTTATGAAACAAGGATATTGGCAGAAAAATTTATGACTGAAAAAATAAATGTTATGATACGTGTAAGTCTCACCCATATCGATTCTACACTTGATATGGAGTGGAGACTTATACTTACGGAGTGGAACAGTCGTTTATTTTTCCTGTAGAACCGTGATTAACTGCTCTCCATTCCGTTCCATGAATTTATAAAATAAAATGACAGAAAAAAACCAAAAATGATACGCTCACACATCAACAGATTTGGGTAAGAGCCAAGCGCTGATGTTCTTGGCAGGTGGGTGGACTATAAACGACAAGAGGGAGAGAACAAAGCGAGTTAAATTACCGCTCCATGCTCCCCCAGGGGATAACGACATTCTCCCTCTCCAATGGGAGCAACAGGAATAAAATCCATGCATGCATGCAACAGTTTGCACCCGCATTCGATGCGATAAAGCCTCGTATTTTCTCTAATGCTCTGAGGCCGCGATCTCTGGCCAAAAGGTACAAAACAGCGAGGGAAATATTTCTATTTTCCCAGATGGGGTATAATTTATGAGCGTTTCTATGTCATTTGATGATTTTTTCCCGCAAATCGCAAAGGATAAATGTAAATTTGGGTCCTTTAGCCTTCATTTTTTAACTCTTTTTATGTTCAATATATTTTAGAAAATGACGTTATTCACGAACACAAGCCATAAACTCCAAACGATTGCAGTAACAGCATTTCCTGGAGAAATGCTTCCTCCATTGCGATCAATGATATATTATTTACAACGTGTATTATTGGATGTATTATCAAAATTTTAAAATACTTCTTCCTGTACAGATAACATAGGAAATGTCATAAAAATAAATATTAAGATATTCCACCCGTTTTGCGGCATAATAGTCACGAAACTACGAAGTGGTATCCTCTTTTTTTTAACTAAAAACGATTACGAATATCTCTCCGTACATCCCCAGTTCAATATTTGTCACCTGAATTGCCCAGTGCTTACATGCGGAAAAATTCCTGGGCTTTGTTATATTTAAAATCGGCAGCTATTTTTTTATTGTTAATTAATTTCATCATGTAAAATCAATTATTCCCAGAACTTGGGCATGCAAAAACTCCTAAAAACTCTGTAACCAGAATGAAAAGATCAAAAGTTACCGCTAAATGATTCACTAACTGCAAAAGGGCATCTTGTCCAAATTGGAGGATTTTTCTTTTTTTCTTTAAGTTGTTGCTTGGTGCAAGACCCAACGATTCCTACTAAAAGGAAATATGTAATGGCAATAACATTTAGCGAACATGTTCCTTTGAGTAGAAAACGCTGAGTCTTGCACTTAGCAACAATTAAAAAAAAATATCCTCCAAATTGGACATGATGCCTATCTGCAGTTAGCCATTCATATAGGATTTTGTGAGAAGAGCCTGTAATGCCTCGTTTCGCAAGATCAAATGGAAAAAGATGTATTATAAATTCTGCCAAAGCATCAACAAGATTCATCATAGCAAGTTATTCAACATTTAGTCTCACCCCTTGCAGCAATCACTAGATTCTCTTCCCTTGAAAAACCTTCAGGAAGGTAAAAAGACTGAAACCTCATCCAAGGCAAGAGGCTACTTTTAATAAAAATTTGAGGGACAGTTCATTTCCCTAGAGCTCAAAAACTTTCAACGACCTCTAACCCATTAGTTAAGTCTAACACCAAGCTCAGATCTTTCTGAACCTATCAGGTATAAAAGCAACCCCAGATAAATGTGTTTTACGTCCAAGTACGAAGAAATACCTCGATATTCTTGATATTGATCCCAAGAAAGAGAAACAGATTATTGGATTAAATTAACGCTTTAGTGTAGCGATTACGACTAAAAAAAAGTGTAAAGCTGAAGCGAATTCCATATTTGAAAATTAAGGAAGTTACAGTTTCACTATACAAGCAAAATTGCATTCTTTCAATGAGTTATGGCAATCATTTCCACGATCTAAGTTATACCACGTATTTAAAGTGATAATTTTTCCACACAATGGTCGCAATAAAATTTACTTTAAACCAACACCGTGAATTTACTTAACATGCCAAAAGCAGAACCATTATTATTTATTCATTTTATTAAAAGCAAAATTTGTCTATTTTACTGTAATTTAAGTTATTTGGAAATCATTTTGGGTGCTGTTAGTCTGTTACCTACTAACTTTGCTGTAAAAGAAATAAAAGATTGCCATTCTTAAAATCGTATATGAGAATGAAAATAAAACATTTTCACTTTATTTTGCTAATAATTAATCTTGGCAAAATATTTATTGATTATGCAAAAGATAAATTTAGAGATATATACTATTACGTCTTTTTTACCATTTTCAAAATGTATTTACATATTATTTCGAGAGATAATTTGATCGTGGAATTTGAAAAACCTTATGTTACATAAAAAGTTTTATCCCCCACCCAGAAGTCTAATGTTGAGAAATCACGTGAGATACAAAATTTAGGCGGATATTAAAAGTAAGTTATAAACACTGATAAAGAACCGCGCACACCTACTCTAATTGACCCTTTTTAGATAGCTACAATTCAAAATGTAAAAGCTCATTGCTAAAAAACTTATGCATTATTAAGTCTCTGCGGCAATAGATATTTCGCTAATAGATACTTGTTTTCTACCTTCTAACTCCTACTTCTAAATAGATACCTAAACTACTTGTTTTCTGCATTTTACAACTAAAATGCAAATATCTGTTCCAACCTAAATTAGCAATTACACATAAGTAATTTTCTCATGGATTTAAACATGTATTTTGCATTATTTCACGATAAACCAATAAGCATAGTACTGGTGCGGGCAATGCTCACGAGAGCAGCTTCACTCGAAACGCGAAATAATAGAAATTTCGAGGAAAAGTATTTTTTTACCAAAAAGACTTCCGCTCTTCTATTTAAGTTTCTTCTCTGTGCCGATTTACATTTCCGCAACACTGTTTGTACCAGTTTATCTCTTTAAAGGATTGAAAAGAATGGAGTAGCGACAAATTCCTGACGCTCGGCATCCCACAAAATCCGCGGTGCAAAAAGATTTTTCCACTTACTCCTGCATTCTCTTCCTCACGGGACGCGAAAAACTGAGCCCAGAAATGCACAGGAAAGCGAAATAATCGCAAAATATATTAATCTCGCATTGAGCTTCCTTCCTGCACGAGTAAAGAGATATTTTTTTCAAAATACGGAGCGGCATTCTTTTTCTCCCGTTTCCCTCGCACGAAGCTGAAACGCGGCTTGGCTTTCAATTTTTTTCCGCCTCTCGCTTCCATCATTCCGCGTCCTTTCTTTTTCCTTGCGAGTCACGCCAACATTGGCAGCGGCGTTCCTTCTGTGTCACATGAGCGTATTAAAAAATGTTCTTTTCATCCGATAGTCATAAAGGGTAAAAATATTGAGGCAGTGAAACTTTCTCGTTCTCTCACGCCACACTTGAGAACTTAAAATAAGAAGGACTATTATTTGGCGACGTCAACAACTCCTGCTCAGCCATATTCTTTGTACAAATTTAGGCTTTGGTGCAGTTCTTCTAAAGCAACCTAAAATCTATCCCGCACGAGTTTCAAAAAATATCCATGAAAGATGAATACTCCATAAAAATATTCTAATTTCTACGTGATTTCTTTTGGGCTTTAGATTCCTTTCCGTATGCTCCCAATTCCAAATATAGATCATGACAAGATATTACGGTAATTTCAACATGTGTTCCCACCAAGTACGAGCATGACAAATTAATGGCTTACAAACCACCAAGGATGAAGTTCGCCATGAAAACAAATTTGGCTAAGACAGAATTCGAACCCAGATATCCCGATTGCCGGGCAGGCATGCTAGCCAATTCGGGATCGAATCCTGGCTAAGTCAAATATTTTTTCATTACGAACTTCTTCCTTGGTGCATGTAAATTTGCACCCGTGCGCGTAAATGCGTACAAATTCATTTGTTTGATGGAGTGCTTTGATAACTAACAATTATTTTTTGTCGGAATATTTCAAAGCCGTCCGAAGTTAATACCAAGCATGAAATGTCTTAAAGGAGCTTGATTAATTCAAAGAATTCAATAAACGCTGAATTTCACTCCTCAGCCTTGATTGATATGAAAACATTTCACGAAAGGAATGCAGTCTGGATCTTAAATTAGCATTGTAAAGGAACCACTTGAAGCCTGAGCGTCTTGACACATGCTTCCAAGAAGATTCCATTTTTGATGCATTTTTTGAATCACGAACATATGAATACGAGCGATTGAGACATGACAAATATCAAATTAATTCATTAACGTGGGAGTGATGCGTCCTCTTAACTGATTAATGATTTCATTGAGAATCGAGCTTCCTTGAACCCTTTAATAAAACCTAATTGCGAGGATTAACTTCCTCATCAAAATTAAGTAATTTCCTGTGCCAAATAATTTCACCGTTCTCTGGGAGAAAAACGATGCCAGGGCCGCGAGGTGGTCTTTTGATGCGGGATGGTTAAGCTTCCCCCGGGATCTTGGGGAAAGTGAGAGGATAGACTGGAAGCGCATTCAGGAAAGCGGCCGAGGCGTTGTCGTCGTGACCTTTTCAAAGACACGAAAATGGAGAGAGAGAGAGAGAGAGGGGCCACTCAGCGGGGCAGTCACCTGACGGCGCGGCAGGGTGCTCGCTTATGGCTCCGCGCCTCGCACCGAAACCACCCCCGCACCCGTCATCAAAAGCCCGCGGTAAGAGAGAGAGTGAGAGGGCGCGCGTTCATACACGCCCACGCCAAGTACCAACATTTAAATCGCAAATTCAATATGAATAAGATTTATCACGGATGAGGAACCATGAATTACGAGTGGGTTCACAGCTTAGCACTCCTGCCGGGTAAGAACCGCGCCTAAGGCGTTTAAGTAGGTTCACACCAGGAAACGAGGGATATTTTAGTCTCATAAATATTCCATAACATGCTCCCCTAATTATGATTCGAAGAGGGTCGGAGCCGCATGGGTGGAACGTTGGGCTACTGACTAAAGGTTCCTGGGTTCA
The DNA here is from genome assembly GCF_921293095.1 of Ischnura elegans. Lineage (NCBI taxonomy): Eukaryota > Metazoa > Arthropoda > Insecta > Odonata > Coenagrionidae > Ischnura > Ischnura elegans. The sequence goes on along the minus strand of NC_060249.1, from coordinate 81,286,397 downwards.
AATACCAGTCTTAGCGTCCCAGTATAAAAATCCTCGCTTTCCGAGGTGGCTCGGCCTTGGGAAGGAAAGTGACCCCTCACTCTGAATGTATGAAATTTACACGTCCGAGGGTCAGTATAGGGTGAACTATATCCACACCTAGCCATACTCCCTAAAAGTTGAGTCATTAGGTGAGAAAAGTGTATACCATAGGCCGGTAATTAGAATTAGCCTTTCCGTTCTATTAAAACAGAACTTACAACTAATCATCAGAATTTTTACATAGGCTCTAATGTTCCAAAATTAGGAACAATATTGAATACAACTAAACTATAAATATCATAATTACAAAAAAAAGACATGAAAACATACGTCGACTTTAGGATTCTCATATTCGGTGATCAGGTTAAAGAGAAAAATTAATGAGAAGAATAGGGGGGGATTTCATCTCAAATCAGGCAGAGGGGTGTCAGGTGACCATCACCGATTTCTCTGAAATTTATATATGTGAAAGCAGTATCCTTGTGATGAATAACGATGACTTTATCTCTGCTCAGAACTGAACCGTCATAAAGTTACCGCCCCTTGAACATTGCAGTGTCAGGCCTCAGAGTAAAAAATGAAAAATAACATAAATGCTGATTACTAAGGAACCATGGCCCATAAAGCAGTGATTATTGTTTTATTTTGAAGAGAATTCATTTATCCACATTATGGCATAACCTGCAAGTCATTTGAAGCAATAATAAACAAATAGGACTTGTTTAAACAATAAAAATTAGTCATTATTTAACAATTTATTACTAAAAAAGGCCACCTTTTAATTTCTTTAAAATTTCTCAGCAAGTAGTTTAAATGTTCTGCTTTCAATAAAAAAAATAAAAAAAGGTAGTATTTTTATACTTTTTGTTTTAAGGCATGTCAAAGTTAGGCATGTTTACGACTATTTTACACCAAGATTGCATACCTTCAAGGGGGGAAAAATGCAGTTTCGTTCTACTTAGCATTCATAACAGTGAAAATTTCATATCTGAATGATTGGTTACATCTATTGGCTGAAAGCAAGTCCAATCTTGTTTACTTCCATGGCATCCAATGTGTGCAAACACCCACTGCTACTGGCTGGAAACGATGAATGAGTCGCAATTTGCAGAGTATTTTTCAATGGCAGTTCACATAAGTCTTTCTTCTACTTTGGGCCATGTGGAACATTTCGATGGACCATGTGGATGCATAAATGAGACACTAATGTCATTCTCTTCTTAAGACACTGCAGTGATTTTTGAAATTGACCAGGTTTTTCGGAAACACACAATGAAGTCATTCATGGTGAGATTTTGAGTACTGTACGTCATTACATATATCTGAATTTGTTAGTGTTACAGCCTGTTTGATTGTGTGGATTACAGAGCGAGCTTTAGTTGTCCCGTGTCTGTTAACTACCAAGCATGAAACTGCTGACGCCATGTACAGGTGCTACCTTCACCTAATTATTTTTTTATTTAAATTGAGCTTGTTAACATGTGTAAAATGCAAGTTTCATATTAGGTAAGAATTTACTAACTTAATGAAAGTGATAAATGTCAAATATGTACTTCATGGGAAAATAATGTCTCAGCAGTTTTTGAAGAAGCGAGAGTGAAATGTCTATGAGTGACCTATGTTCAAATTTTATCATTCTTTTCCACTAGTTAATCTAAACAACATGAATTGGCTGCTTTTCCAGTTTCAACCAAACATACGATTGACATATCATGCAGAGCTAAAAAAAAACTCGGAATTTGGGGCAATGCTGATGTATACTGCTGACATCCTCTTCCTCATAGTGCTCAATTTTACATTGTGCTTTCATTTTACTTGGATGATGATAAAGATTGTTCTTGTGTAACTCCTAATCAGCAATATGTGTTCACTGCCATTGAGAATCATTCAGAAAAAACATTCATTCAGAGAAATTCATTGCCGAAGTTTAGGATTGAACCAAGAAAAGTGTTTATCATCACCATATTTGGGAAAAAGAAAGGGAAGCTATTCAAAAAGAGAAGTTGGTAACACTAATTGGTGTGGAGTTGGTGCTTCATTTCAACTTTTCCGAGAATTGGAGTGTGATTCTTCCAGATTAAGTACAACCGTATGACTGGCAAAGAGTACAGATATCAATATTAACCTGTGTGGAGTATAATAACTAAGGTATGCAGGCACTTCAGATGATTTCTCACAGGACACTGCACATGCTTTTCTTAGGATGAATCAATAGAAGAACAATAGAGTAAAAAGATATCATATGGAGAAATAAATCATATATTTTAGAAAAGTCAGCCGCTAATTAAAAAAAAACATTTCAGATATTTGACTTGGAGAAAAGTCTTAAACAGGAAGAAAGTCATTGGTGGTTGTTCAATGCAACAGGACATGAATAGGGTCCTTCTGATAGAGTTGCAAGAATTGGTCAAAAATTATGACACAAACTGAAACCTGAGATATTTCAATTGTGGCAAGTAAATTCATACAAGTCCTTTGTACAACATGTGAGTATATCCTTGCCTAATATCAAACTTTTGCATTTTACACATGTTAAACTAGCCAAATAGGGTTCATTCCTTTCATTTTCCTTCATCAAAGAAAACGAAAGGCATCGATTGCGATTCGTTACCCACCTTCATTGTATTCATTATATACAAATTATTTGATTTATAGAAATCCCTGTTTAGACGAATGTTAATGGTCAATATTATCCTCATTTGAAAGAGGATAGATTGGCACTGATGCGATACCACTCCACGTGACGTCACAGGGACCTAGTTTCTATACGAGTAGATAGGAGTTTTACATCATCTGAGATTACCAATGTATACATGAGGCACAGAGCTGCGGGAAACATCCCTTAACAATCCCCTCTTAAAAATGCCTTTGGTCAGAGAATTTTCTTTGTTTGATAGGGTATTAATAATCCTTTTTTAAACCAAGCACTACCTGCTAGCAAGGAACTCTACGCTACCGCCATGCTCGGCAGCAAGCAGCCAGAGGTCACACGAGCTTTTCGCAGCATTCATACTTAGCCGTCGCGTTTTCGTACGCTTGAAATTTTTCACTTATCACTTAATCACAAAAAACACATATCATCATTTAAAAATCAAAAAGCGAAATATATGTACTCCAGGAGTAATAATATTTCGATTTAGGCAATGAACAATAATAGGAAACCACCCTATGTAGACAAAAAAATTATTGGGTGAAAGGTGCACCTATACATGGCATCAACAGTTTCATGTCTTGGTAGTTAACAGACACGGGACAACTAAAGCTGGCTCTGTAATCCACATAATCAAACAGGCTGTGGCACTTACAAATTCAGATATATGTAATGACGTACAGTACTCAAAATCTCACCATGAATGACTTCATTGTATGTTTCCGAAAAACCTGGTCAAACCTGATTTCAAAAATCACTGCAGTGTCTTAAGAAGAGAATGACATTAGTGTCTCATTTATGCATCCACATGGTCCATCGAAATGTTCCACATGGCCCAAAGTAGAAGAAAGACTTATGTGAACTGCCATTGAAAAATACTCTGTGCAAATTGCGACTCATTCATCGTTTCCAGCCAGTAGCAGTGGGTGTTTGCACACATTGGATGCCATGGAAGTAAACAAGATTGGACTTGCTTTCAGCCAATAGATGTAACCAATCATTCAGATATGAAATTTTCACTGTTATGAATGCTAAGTAGAACGAAACTGCATTTTTCCCCCCTTGAAGGTATGCAATCTTGGTGTAAAATAGTCGTAAACATGCCTAACTTTGACATGCCTTAAAACAAAAAGTATTTTTTAGCTCTGCATGATATGTCAATCGTATGTTTGGTTGAAACTGGAAAAGCAGCCAATTCATGTTGTTTAGATTAACTAGTGGAAAAGAATGATAAAATTTGAACATAGGTCACTCATAGACATTTCACTCTCGCTTCTTCAAAAACTGCTGAGACATTATTTTCCCATGAAGTACATATTTGACATTTATCACTTTCATTAAGTTAGTAAATTCTTACCTAATATGAAACTTGCATTTTACACATGTTAACAAGCTCAATTTAAATAAAAAAATAATTAGGTGAAGGTAGCACCTGTACATGGCGTCAGCAGTTTCATGCTTGGTAGTTAACAGACACGGGACAACTAAAGCTCGCTCTGTAATCCACACAATCAAACAGGCTGTAACACTAACAAATTCAGATATATTTAATGACGTACAGTACTCAAAATCTCACCATGAATGACTTCATTGTGTGTTTCCGAAAAACCTGGTCAATTTCAAAAATCACTGCAGTGTCTTAAGAAGAGAATGACATTAGTGTCTCATTTATGCATCCACATGGTCCATCGAAATGTTCCACATGGCCCAAAGTAGAAGAAAGACTTATGTGAACTGCCATTGAAAAATACTCTGCAAATTGCGACTCATTCATCGTTTCCAGCCAGTAGCAGTGGGTGTTTGCACACATTGGATGCCATGGAAGTAAACAAGATTGGACTTGCTTTCAGCCAATAGATGTAACCAATCATTCAGATATGAAATTTTCACTGTTATGAATGCTAAGTAGAACGAAACTGCATTTTTTCCCCCCTTGAAGGTATGCAATCTTGGTGTAAAATAGTCGTAAACATGCCTAACTTTGACATGCCTTAAAACAAAAAGTATAAAAATACTACCTTTTTTTATTTTTTTTATTGAAAGCAGAACATTTAAACTACTTGCTGAGAAATTTTAAAGAAATTAAAAGGTGGCCTTTTTTAGTAATAAATTGTTAAATAATGACTAATTTTTATTGTTTAAACAAGTCCTATTTGTTTATTATTGCTTCAAATGACTTGCAGGTTATGCCATAATGTGGATAAATGAATTCTCTTCAAAATAAAACAATAATCACTGCTTTATGGGCCATGGTTCCTTAGTAATCAGCATTTATGTGATTTTTCATTTTTTACTCTGAGGCCTGACACTGCAATGTTCAAGGGGCGGTAACTTTATGACGGTTCAGTTCTGAGCAGAGATAAAGTCATCGTTATTCATCACAAGGATACTGCTTTCACATATATAAATTTCAGAGAAATCGGTGACGGTCACCTGACATGATTTTGCACTATCTGCCTGATTTGAGATGAAATGGCCCTAGGGTGGTTTCCTATTTTTTATATTGCCTAAATCGAAAGATTATAACTCCTGGAGTACGTATTTCACGCTTTTATATTTTTAAATGACGATATCTATTTTTCGCGATAAAATGAAAAGTGAAAATTTTTAAGCGCGCGAAAACGTGACAGCTAATTATGAATGCTGGGGAAAGCCCGTTTGGCGTCATTCTGGTTCCAGCTGCCGCCGTGTGAGGCCACCTTGATGCGAGGCTATGAGCTCCCATACGATGCAGGCTGCTAACAGGTAGCGTTTGGCTTAAATAAGGATTATTAATACCCTATCAGGCGTAGGAAATTTTCCATATTAACCACATAAGTACGGACTATTTTTTTTTAACAAGGGTATCTGCCGAGAAAAATGACAAAATTCGGATAAATTGTTTAAACTAGCTGCTTCCTGCAGACAAACAATTAGAGTTTTACCACACAAATTAATGCTATATTTAGATAATTTGAAATGGAGAACTACAACCAAAATATTATTATGCAACGGTCACGCTACTGAAGCAAGCAACCAGGCAAAAACTGATTTAAAAACTAACTTAAACCATTTTAATTGTCGCATAAATTTATTTCACTTTATACTTTGAAACCCACACAATCAATATTTAGATATAATTTTCATTCCAATGAGAAGACGCTTAGGAATATCTGAAAATGCACAAATTATAAAACTGACTATGTGTACTATTTTTCACCCGCTGATGCGCCTGGAGAATTGAAATGCCCACATTGCGAAATCAGGATGAGGGATGGGGATACAAAACTAGTGATTATCCCGTAATTCACAATAAAATCTAAAATTTTCCAGATAAAAATTGCGATAAACCAGATTATTTGTGTGGAATAAACTAAGATATCTTTGTTTACGACGCGTCAGAAAAAATAATGTCATACAGTTTTTAATATAATCGATACATCCTTGGTAACAACCAATTCTTCCCTTAAATTTTTAACGAGAGGTCTCCGCGTGATTTTTCATAGATTTTCCTTCATCAATGAATTCGAAACTTGTTGATAGTTAGCTCGTGGGTGTAAGAGAGATCTGTTTCAGGTTTTTGAAAGGGATTTCTGACGGATGTATCGGATATTCGTCCCTTCTTGAATAATGGTGAGTCCAGATTCACGCAGGCATGAGTACCTTACTCTCGGCTGGAATTACATCCTGCTCGTTAATAAAAAAATAATAATTTCAGAACCAAAAAAAATTGATCTCAGTATGATCAACAAAAGGAATAAGTTTTCAAAGAGGAAGTTTGCCTTCGTTGATTTCTGCGTCAATGCCAACCCCATTCCTTTTTTGGCAAGGCCAACGTCCCAATCAATAATAAGTTAAGAAAGGGTCGGGAACAGATTGCATAGCTTGGCCGAGATGGAAGGAGCTATCGTGAGAGAGGCCGAAGAAAAGTACAGATACAGAGAAGGGTTTTTGTTAATTAGGTTAATTAGCTCAATAAAAAATTATCGGGGGCAAAAAAGTAGCAAGTTGCTTCAACGCTACCGAGATTGCGGATCAGGGAGCAGTTTGTGGATTCTCCTATGCGTTTTATTTGGAAAAGAAATATTGGATGCCCAGCTCAAAAACACTTATCCTCCTCGATTCTACTATTATTTTCGCACTAGTAATTTTTTAACTAAATCATCTCATTTACGCTAAAATATTGGTCACAGTAATTTGCAAAAATAAATACCCAAAAAACAACTATTACTTCAAATGCATTTCCGGCTTGGTCCCACTTAAGTAATCAATTACTTGCGTGTCACCATAAAATCAAATTAATGTGTGTTAATATAGGTTTCTTTGAAATTCGCACGGAAGAAAAATTATAACTTCTATAAGAATATTTAGAAATATATCGCCTATTATTCCTGGACTTAGTAAAGGTGAAATTTGATCTCAATGCTTTTGGTTCCCAATTTTTTTTTTACCTTTTTACAATTTTACCTTCCTGAGAGCCTGTTCATGGTGAAAGGCTTAATTGAGTGCAGCCATTTTCATGAGGCTCTCAACTATTCAAATCAGCCACTGAATTTAGAACTTATTTCATTCAGATGATTCAAACTAAAATCCAGAATAAAATAAGTTGAAGGGTTAGGCTTCGATGAAAATGGATTAAAGAAAAATAATCAGCATTGGGAATCAGCATCAAAAATTGGAATTTATTTTTCCATTTGATTCATTTCAGAATGCACACTTGCATTCCGGGATTAAATAATTCTTAATTAGTTGATATGATATTTCAATGTTTGGATAAAACATATATCCCGCATAAAATTTTTGGCACGCGTGTTAGTAGTGACACAACTCAAGAGTAAAAACCTAGCCGTAAAAACAATGAAAAACATTAAAGTAGGAGGAACTGTTGGTAGAGCTAAATTTCAGAAACAAATAGCTGCTTTACGGTTCTCAATCCCAACAGCTCCAGGTTTTATTACCATCAGCTTTCAACTGGCCTCGTAATAGTCTTCTTCGGCCCGTTTTCACGAGACTCATTGAATGCAACAATGAATTCAGTGGCCATAAAAGAGCATACGCGATGGACACCTGCCTATATCCTATCTTCGATAGCCGGAGGGATGGCCGTAAAACCGGAGCGGCGGTAGACAATTGGGCCTATTAAGTAAAAAATATAGCTCTCATTGATCGAAATATGAGTCTTTGGAAGGAACTTTCATGCGCTTCTCCTATAGTGAGCATTTTACTGGTAACTATACGGAAATCGCATGTACATGCCCAATAGCAAACTTCCGGGCAAGTTTATCCATCGTTAGTGAGCGCTAAGTGCTTTTGAAAAAGGATACATTTTTTCCCAATTTCAGACAGCGCAAGGCATTTGTACCTGCTTTTTAGTATTCAGGCTTTTCAAGTTCAGAGGAATAAAACGCGACCATTAAGGAACAAATTTTACCTGCTAAAAGCATGAAAGCAGACAGCGAATTCTCGAGGTTTAAAGTTTTGTTTCATACCCAATAAATACCTAGTTTTTTTCAATAGGCAGGCTTACAAGTGATGTAAATAATATTTCCAAAAAGCAAGACCTAAAATATGAAACATTTCCCAATTAAACGCCATGAACAAAATCGCTTTTCAGCTATATCATTTGCCATTTAAAAATTGTATTCTTTGCCATGTATTTCATCTTTCTCACAAAAATCTAAGATTCAACTTTCATCGAACATTACCAAAAGACGCACTTATTAAAAATAAGCATCATCAGATCATCAGTTAAATATGCCATTCCTCGACAGCTTTATTTACTATCACTCTGTTTCAGACTTCATCCCTAAATTTTATTTTTCAGAATATTTACCAGCATAAGAAAAATATCCATAAGGACTTCAACACCATTGAGATCCCCTTGACTTTATGATTATAAATACTGTAATTCCAATTAATTCCAAAATTTAATAACAATATTCAGAATTTCCATCTTTTCGACTGTGGGCTAATATGGTTTGTAAATTCATTACAGTTAGCATTTATTTTGGCGCACTCCCACTAATGGCTCGAAATGGTGATGTTCTGAATAATTCATTTCCACTTACAAAAGGCTCCCTCTGGACTCCTAGTTGGCTGAGCACACTCCTCAAACTTCTGTTTAGCAGCAGATTCTACATGTTATCCAGCATCAAGAATACCATGGATGAGGATTTATTTATATACACTAGTAAACGGCATCAGAAGTATTACCAAAACATAGAGCTTGAAAATTCACTGAAAATATGAAGCTTATGAAATTTTCTCACTCCATTCTCTTCATTTTGATCTGATAACACTCTTTTCAGCGTCATTAAAATGCTCTCTCAAATCCAAGTATCAAAAGATGACGCCCCAAATCTCCCTTTGTTAGGTAAGTTTAAGCTTTCCTTCAGAGTCGTCAGTTGTAAAATTTAAAGATAAAATTCAACAATAGCATTTTATAAAGCCATGTGTAGGTGAGAACAACCACATATGCTTGACATGTCCGACGGAAAACAAAAATATTCGGCTACACAACAGCATTAATTTTCTTCGAGCCCTTCGAGTCATTTCCTGATGATATTATATCATGATTATACTACTATAAACATGCACATTTATCAGAGCTTAGTTTCAACAAGCACGGTCTACATTGAGAAAAACAGCATACCTTCAAAATCAGGTTGTATGGTTACGCATTATTTATTTTTTTCGAGCTTCACCGAACCTTTTACCAACTTCGTCATTTCCTGACGCAACTATATAAAAAATCTATGGCAAAAAGCATGCTCATTTTTAGAGCTCATTCTCGACAAGCACGATCTTTATTTAGGAAAAAATATTTTTTGCTCAAAATCAGGCAATTTTAAAAGATCTACGGAAAACTAAAATCGCACTGCTTTAACGGACAAAATTTCAGTTTAAAAACAACGCTTCAGTGAATAAACTATTTCAGTTTCTTTCTGCGCCGAGATACATATCAGGATTTCATGCACAGCCCAGCCCTAACACCACTTCTCTATACCCTTTCTGGGCCTTTCTCTAATCTTGCTCTTCATCCTCATACTCCCCCCTCAATACAACTACCACACAGTTTCCCTTTTTCCCGTCCCTTCTCAAGCTAAACCCCTTCTCTCTTTCCTCACCTCTCAAGGGGTTTCCTCCCTTAAGCCCCTGCGAGAGACCCTCTCTGCTGGGAGGCGAACAGGTATAAAGTGATTCTCAATGTCCTCCCGATGCCCGCTGGTTATCCATCGGTTCCGTATCAGGGCCCGTAAGAGAGAAAAACAGGTTGAAAGGGTAGCGAATACCAAATTGTAAATCAATGCGTCCTCTGTTTCATTCGGAAGTTATTGAGCCGGATATCGGGGAGACTTGTTTAAAGGGGATATTTTCGAGGCGCCAGAGTAGAATTTCGATATTTCACCTGCAGCCAACTAGGAAGTTGCCCCCAAACAATTGGCTACAAGTGTTTCACAAAGGTTTAGATTCACACCTCGGGTGCCGTAACTCGCGTTACGGGCTGATTCACAATGCAACGAGTGAGTCACTAAAAAAACTTGCTTAAAAGTTTGAGTTTGTTCTACGGAAGTCCACAGACTTCTATTTTATGTAACATTCTAACCAGAAGCGTAAATTTCATAAATACTTAATGGACATCACCCTGGCTTAGGATTTTTATGACCACCTTAAACTCGATTTTTGGAGTTTTGATCAATTTGCGAAGAACCTATACTTAAATATCATGTTCCCTTTGTTCTCGATATTCACATATCCTACAAATGCACTGCTAACCGCGGGCCCGATCAGTTTTCTTATTAAAAGTTTAACGATAGAAAGATAATCGAGATACGTTGACAGAAAATGAAGGCAATGGCTAACAAGTCAGTGAAAAGCAGAGTTGGAGTTAATCTCAAGAATGAAAGTAGAGAATCTACTTCGATAGTCACTAGGTTTATATTCCCTTTAAGAAAACGCTTTTATTTTCTTATTACTTCGTTCATCAGTTAGCCAGGGAAATTGAGCAGTGGAGATACGTGATAGAGGATATGGTGAAAAGATTTAATGAAAATCAGTAGTTGGTCCTTTTCCTAAAACGAAGAGGTATTGATGTCAAATATAGCATTGAACGAGGGCATTTAGCTAGTCCATTGCAGCGAAGCGTTTCTCGCGCAATCATTTACGGAATAATGATCATTTAATAATTTTAAAGGGATATGTTGGAAAAAGAGTATTTTTCTTTTAAATCCCGAGATCAAGGAAGGTAATTCACAGATAAGGTGGATGGGAGATAATTGGAGTTGAGCTAAAATTAGAAAGCAAATACATAAAATATAAAATTAAGAAAATAAGAAAGACGTTTGTTTTTCCCCGTCTTTAAACCTGTAATTGGATTCCTCAAATGATACTTTAACAGATAATGAACCTGCAGTGGAATTCGTGGAAATCAATTATCGCCGTATATTCACGTGTAAGTGCCGCGTAGTAACTTTCATCCAAATCCTAATATTTACTTTTAGTTTTACTGATTTGCGTATCGCTGTCGCTGATTAGGTTTAATTCCTCAACTGCCGAATAAGAAGTACCGTCCAAAATCAAGCGGATAAACAAGGGAGATTTTCCAACAAAGCCTTCAAGTAAAATCGTTTCAGGCTTGATTTTGTGGATAATAGGGTAGTTTCCTTCATCAAAGAAAACGAAAGGCATTGATTGCGATTCGTTACCCACCATTAGTGTATTCATAATACACAAATTATTTGGTTTTTGAAATACCGGTTTAGACGAATGGCAAGGGTCAAATTTTATCCTCATTTGAAAAAGGCCAGATTGGCGCCCATGCGATTCCACTCCGCATGACGTCACAGGGACCTAGTTTCTACACGAGAGGATAGGAGTTATACATCGTCTGAGGTTACCAATGCATGCATGAGGCACAGAGCTCAGGGAAACATGTCTTAATAATCACCTATTAAAACTGGCTAAGGTCGGAAAGTTTTCTTCGTTTGATAAGGTATTAATAAACCTTTTTTAAGCCAAGCGCTACCATTCAGCAAGGTACTCAGCTATCCGCTAGCATCCTGCGACGTATCAGCGCTAAGCCTCGCCTCAAGGTCACCTCACCGGGCGGGAAGGGGAACCAGAAATACGACGTACGGAGATATTTCCCGGCATTCATACTTAAGCGTCGCGTTTTCGCGCGCTTGAAAATTTTCACTTTTCATTTAATCGCGAAAAATAGATGTTGTCATTTAAAAATCTAAAAGCGCGGAATGCGTACTCCAGGAGTAATAATCTTTCGATTAAGGCAATAAAAAAATAATAGGAAACCACCCTATTGATATATCCATGATAAAAACACAAATGGTAATTTTCGCACTATTAAATTTAACACTTAATGATCGACCATGGTTTCAACACTTTGTGTCATTTTCAAGATGGATATCATTTCATTTCATCATGGGTGCCTTCAAGTAAACATCAAATTTATGCATATCTCTATTGATGATTGAAAAGTTCAATTTTAAAATTCCCTTGAATTAAATGCAATGCATGCCAATGAAAGGTCAAATAAAAATACACATTTTTATCAACCACAATATCACTTGAACGAAACGAATGTAAGCAGAACATGAATGGTATGTAAATGAAATACTTCATGATTTGGGCGCATTCGCATTATTTATCGAAGCAAAAGCACCTACACAAGGTTTTTGTAATACAGAAATCGCACACATGCCCACTGCACTTCTATTTTTGTTATTTGACAAATCAAACCTTAATATAAGGAATGGATGGAGCTATTAATGAAATGGGTATTCAAACACTTACGAGATGACTTCTCACAGAATAATCGTGGATTACAAATAAACTCAGTAGTAAACGGAATAAATTCTTGGAAACACAAGAAATACAAGAAGAAAAAAAGGGCAAACGTGCTGGGCAGGAAGAAAAATAATCAAGCCGTAGGAGAAAAATAGCTTGCCCAACGAAAGAAAATAGTGATAAAAAAAGAGGAGGAGGGAATGAAAAGGGATTGGAAGTATGAAATTAGAGAAATATTAGGCAAACTAGAAATATTTAGGATTATCGGAAGTAATACTATTGGTAGACAAACAAGGTAAAGTAGATATACTTAGAGATGTGCGGGGTGGAAAGAGGCAAGAGGGAAGACTAGGGATAAAAGGGTTTGGAGAAATGAGCGCGCGAAGGGATTTGCGAAGGCCGAGGGTAAAGTGAGCATGTGGAATGGAAGGCGGAGGACAAGAGAGGTGGATTGGGAGACAGAAGGGTATATTAGGACGAGGATCCAAGAGGCAGAAGGATAGGGGGGATTGAGGAAAATAGAGGATGAAAGACGTACTACGGGCCATTCACATTCAACAAGTAAGAGACGAAAGGAAGGAGCAGGCATTCAGCCATAATCAAATGCCTAACATCCGCTATACTTTAGTTCTGCACTGACCGATACATTTTTTTCGAACTTTGACTTTTTTGAGCTTTGACATTAATGCTGGTCTGAAATGCTGAAGTCACATTTTTATATTTTATGAAATAAGTGACAGGTGGAAAATAGAGTTAAATCCTTGCACACCTTATATAATTAACACCCTCTCTTTCGTGGAATTATGTCTAGAACAGAATGATGGTTTAAACAAGGAACAATAGAAATTATGTCCTTAATGATATCTAAGTTTTGAAATATTTTCAAACATGGAGTTCGTATCACCATCAATACCTGCGTCTGTTATAAGGTCAACTGCATAAGTTGGAGAAAATTGATTCCAACCTCAAACGAATAAGCGTCTCCGACGTCAAAAGTGGCCTGTATTTGTTTTTATTAAGTTGGTACCTATATAATTAGGTATACTTTCGAGTAATTATGTTCAACTGTGATTTTCACAAAATTCCGTGATAGTTTCAATCCCTTATGGAGGAATAAAAAAAATTATTTGTTTTTAATCCAACCAGTAGCCATATTAGCATGTAAAATAATAACAAGATGACCAAAATATACTTCACCATATTTGGGAATGCGTAGGTAGCATACGTTAGTGGTGTTCAAATTTGGCAAGAAAATCTTCTAGTAACTCATCTAACGCCTTCGATTTAACTTTATAATTAACAGATAATGAGGCCAAGAACAAAGTAACCCGAAAAATAATCGTATTTTGACGGTGAAGAGGTCTCAATACTTAGATACTAACAGAATTTTCCGACACTTCCAATTTAATTGCCAATTACCATGACCAGCATTATATTCAATACAAAACAATGAAATCTGAATACATTATGGAAGCGACGTAAAAGAAAGAGGCAATCGCAAACGAAGACGATGAAAATTAAACAGTTACGCAAGGGTAGTTCCAGTGATGGAGGGATAGAAAATGGGATGCAAGGCAGAGGCAAGTGGAGAGAGGATCAAGGGCCAGAAGCCTACGATATTATGGCTTGAGGGGAAGACGGGAGGAGGTGGGGGAAGAGGGGATTCCAGCCATGGAGGGGGATGGGTTGGGAAGACGGTAAAAATAACGGTAATGGGAGGTTGAGAGAGAGAGAGGATAGGATGGGGAATGATTCAGGATATGAGGAATAAACAGGAGGGGAGGGGCAAATAAGGAGGTTAAAGAGGGAAAACGAAGGTAATGGGAAGATTATCAGGGTGGAAGGAGATTGAAATAAGAAAAAGAAACAGGAAGGATGGAGACGATCGGGATGCCGGGGGAGATGGTCCGTCGTTGGGGCAGACTGATGAGGATAGGATGGGTGCAAAAAGGGAAATGAGCTTCCGAGGAAGAAATCAGGCCTTTAAGGAGGAAACAGAGGTGGAAAATGCGAGGGAAAAAACAAAAAGTAGCTCATTAAAGCAATAAACGAGATTGAGGATGACCAAGCAAACAAATGAAGGGATTAACAATGAAAAAAATATCCTTACTTACACAATTTATTTTAAAAGTACTACCGGTTTCGGCTGTTAAGCCATTATCAAGTACACGAATGTACTTGATAATAGCTTAACTGATAATGGCGGTAACAGCCGAAACCATTAGTGATTTCTAAATAAATTGTAGAAGTAACGAAATGTTTTTCATAGCTAAATCGGAGCCCTTCCATTACGTACTAGCTTCAAATTTCGATTTAAAGGAAGGGAGTTTTTGGCGACTAATTAATTTGTAAAATGAAAAACACGTTCGATTTCAGGGTAAAAGCATGACATCTAAGAGCCATTTATATTTTAAAACCTTTTTTGAATCAATATCACAGTTAAAGACAACTACTTCCTCACTTCTTCGTACCAATAATTTTCGATATGCTAAGCCATCACCGACGCCGGAATCAGCAGTGATTTTAGGGGAGTGCGGAACTAAGGGGCAATTGAAGCCATGCCGAGACAAAAATCAAAATACCTTGCGAATTACCTCATTTCGTCTACTACCCTAATAAGATATATGATCAGATATTGCTCCCGTCCCATTGATGTGACTCTGGAACTGACATCCGATATCCACTAAGCCAGCGCGCTACTTCGACAAAGCCACAAATGGGATTACATTGAGGAGGGAACTACACTCCGTCCCGATGAAGATTGATTTATGTCACCACTTCGCGCGCATTTTCATCTGTTACCAAAAATGTCCGCAGGTCGGCGATGAGTGTAGAGCGATCCATTTATTTTCAGGATTTGCGATTTAGCATTTGTAATCGCGAGGAGCAACTCTGATAAGTTTTGAGTTTAATAAATCGCACTATAACCAACATAAATTTCTTTTTAACAGCCCTCTAGCCTTTATACCGTAGAGTGGCGCACGGGGTACCTGAGTCGGTCCCATTGAGTTTTTATAGTCGGTCCTTTCCTCACCCGGCGCTCGCGACTTGCGGACCATGTCTCAGATAGGTGGCGGGTCCGTGCGCCACCCTACGGTATACAGACTATAATCATGGCCTACTTTCCCATGAAATTCGGATCGCTCTGCCTGTCAGCGATACGATTGGAGACCCGTGTAAATTTAAATGCGCGAGGGTGAAAACATATTTAGTGGCCGACTTGAGAATCCTCTACTGTAATATTCGTGGATCTAACCTACCCAAAAAGTTTGAAGAAGGAAGCCAGTAGCGCCAATGATGATTTCGCGGGAGATGTGAGTAGCATCACCAAAATCCCATACCTCTATTATTTTCAAAGAATCCTCAAGCTTCCACACGGAATGAATGAAGAGCTGAAATTTTTACTTTATAATCAATTTTTTAATATAAATTAAATAATTATGATATTACCGATATACAGTTAAAAATTAAACATTACTTCTCTGACATTAATACACCCATATATTTCAGAAACATTCAACTTGCCATTAAAATTCTATCAACCACAGGGTTTTGAAGCAGCAACCTCATATTGAGAAACCACGCAACATTCTTACAGAAAAACTATATGTTTCATGCACACCCCATTAAAAGTAAAACTTATTTTCAGTGTTCACAAAAGTTTTAACAATCCCTTCTAAATTCTGGAATTCCACAAAAGCTTCATTTTTTTCACCAAGTGAAATTCAAGCTTGGAAATTCCTAATTATACACTCCTCTTTCCCCATTAGTCTCTTACCTAACTGTTTCCCCTCCAGAATATTTTAACGACATGTTTAGAGAAAAATTCACTTGACGATAACACGAAATGCATGGAAACTGCTAGGTGAATAAAAGTGATTTAGGATAATTACAATTGAATTTCTAATTTACAATACGTTTAATTCCACCAGATTACGTCAACTCTCTATAGCCTTAATTTTTTAGATAGGTTATATTTCCGCAAGGACACGAAGAACGCCAATGACGAATTTTAAATTCACAGGTTTCATGAGATTTGCGGTTAAATTCTTTGATGTCGTGTTGGGTTTGGCTACGTAGTATCCTCCAAAATTTACCTCATTATTAATATAAACCACGACAATGACCTAAAATTCCTCCACAATTCCCATATTAACCATGCACCACACTGTCTTCCATTAATATTTCAGCGATAAAATGACCGGGCTATTTTCTCGCACCCTTCCCAAAATAACCGACCAATAAATTACTGATAGGCCTAAAGAAGGAAGCAGGGAGATGAGTTTAATCAATAGATAACGTAGGGAACCATTTATTCCGAACCGTAAGGTCATGAACCAGGTTAAAGAAGGGAAAAGAAAGAAGGCGCAGAGGATTAAGGAACTAGGGAAAAAGACTAGGTGAAACTTGAAGGGTGGACAAAATGGTAAATGGTTGGGTGCCCTGTTAGGGTCACAAGGGGTAGACATGTGAGGCGAGGAAGTACGGAGGTTTAAGGACCCAGCCATGGCTAAGGATTGGTCATCGGAAAGGTAAAAGGTGAGTGGTCTAAGCGAAAGGTTTTCGGGACCAAAATGAAGGGAACCTGACCCTCATGAAGAAGTTCAGTTGGGTCATGACTCCATGTTCTCACGGGCTAAGTTTGAGAAGCCAAAGAGAGGGAGACGGCAAAGAAAAGAGAAGAGAGGTCTGTGATCCCCATTCGCCTTTACTTTTGACTTCCATCACTTTCCTTTTCCGCACCTAGAGTCGCTTAAAATACTCCTCTATCTTCACTGACTGCCTAAAGGGACTTTCTCTTCAGAATCGGCCCCAGCCGTTTAGACTCCTGCATGGAAACACCCGCTCATTATTAACCTATCAACATAAAAGTAATTACTATTGGTCGTTCCATTAATTTGGGTAATTAACGGCATTGCTAAGAGGAGAAAACCTTTATTTTAGAAATTTCATTCCGGCTTCATTAGAAAATATTATTCACAGATTAAAATTTAATCCGTATTTAAATTCGTTGCTATAATCAAAATAACTATTTCATGTTGATTCAAAAATCATTTTCATATAGGAAATGGGGGCTGTTTGAGATTTTTAGCAAAATTGAGCGGAAATTTCATATGCTTCAATAATGAGCAGTTTTCCACAAAACTGTGAGGGCATGTAACCTCATCATTTCGGTTCGTTAAACAATTTGTACATGAATAAATATTTTGAATCAATTCTCTTTTCCAAAACTATGAGACAGATATAGAGAGTCGTCAACAAAACCTTATAACAAAACGATCAATTCCTTTAGAGTCTAAAAATCTTGTTATCTAGATAAGATATAAGAGTCATCAAAAATAACAAGAATAAAGAGCAAGCACATTCAAGAAAAATAATCTTTTTAAATCTATTTTCAACCTCAATAAGTCACAGCTGCATTTTATCCATAGCCCTTACACTCATATGATATCTCCACAAAGATGTGGGCTTTCATGTTGCAGTGATTTTCACCAAAACAGAAATTTTCAACATTCTCTTCGTGCAGTCATGAGTTTTACGCAAATACGTGCCTGGCTCCATTCCGGATTTTTCTACATCTTTTTAACTGATACAGGCAGTAAAAGGTTTTCCGATCATAAAAAGGCTGAGTATTGGATGAGAGCGACGGTCAGAAAATCTTAGTTTACGGTAACTGTTCTGTAGACCTTAAATTTTCAACACGAACTACAGGCCATTTAGAATATCTGTCTCCCACCAATGGTCTCATTTCCTACTTTTTGTGTGATGCTATTTGACATTATATCATGTTATTATTTTCTATTATCATTAAACTATTTACCATCTGTCTATCGACTCCGTTGGCACACATTACTCATTGTAGAACTTTCACAAGAAGTGTCTATAGCGTAATTAAAATTACACATACCTCGCCTAGCTACACGTAGACACTTTTTAAGAGGCGTAAATTTATACACGACGCGATTCCACTACATTCATTTTTCCATAAAGTTCCTAGGTAAAAGAATCACACCTTCTATCGTGAGCTCCTATCACACCTTCTATGGTAAGCTTTTATCCCTCTGCATGCCAATATTATCGTAACCAATCTCAGAAAAAAAATAAATAACAAAAGCCGCGAGAGAGCAGGAATCAGAGGCCAAAATTGCGACATCCATCTTCATTGTCACTATGGAAAATGGTAAAAAAATAACGATATAATAATAATAAATAAATATTTATGAAAGCTAAATCCCATCTTGAAAGTTAAATTTAATGCAAAATTTTTCACTGGTATAAGCAACTCATAAACAAACGCTATCCTCGGAATCAACCAGTTGGACATATCGTGATCTTGGATTTTACCCTTCCAATGGATTTTACCCTTCCAAAAAAAGAGGGGGCGTGGGGGGCGCGCGCCCACCCTCCCCCCTTGCGGGACTGACCGCATTGCCGAAAATTGCAGAACCACAATTTTACCTTTTTTTATATCATAAGAGAGCATTGCCTCAAGGCCACAAGTGTATATGCATAAAATCAGTTTAAATAAAACTATACTAAGCTTTGCAGGTAATTTTATTATTTTTCATAACAATAGAAGCAAAGGTGGCTCAAAATATCTTTTGCATCCCACACCCTTGAGTTTTTTCTCTATCCGTTACTGCCAAGAGCTGCAAGTGTTGGAGTCATCAATCGCTTCTTACTACTCCGTTGTGGCCAAGGTATTCTAATCACGAAATGGTTAGAAATAGTACTTAGGTCATCGTGAATACTCACCACTCCCATCATGATTTTTGTATCATTTATGACTCCAGGAAGATGAAATAATATTCCGCGATGAGCGGAATGAAACACTAATGCTTCCATTTCAATTTCCTTTAAACATCAGCAAAATATGTATCCCAGATCCATGTTATGCTCGTCAATGTTCATTCAGCTCTTCTACAGCGATTCGTTTTCAAAAATAATAAAACGAGCGACGGATAACTATCAACGCAAAGATAATACTGACAAATTAATCGAAGGAGGAGTATTTTCTTTCCTACATCGAAATACATGCCACTCCCCTTTTCTATAACTCTCATTGGCTCCCTTTCAGAGGAATTTGGCAATCCCTTCCTGTTTGTTCCCTCCTCCTTGCGCGCTTGCAGGAATTCTTTTCCCTTTGAAACCCCTTTAGTTCCACCAACCAACCTTTCCCAGGAACGGAAACCCCTTCGTGCCTATGCCCCTCTCTTCTCATTCGTTTCTTTTCCAACTTTGTCTAATCCCGACCGCTCCTGCCCTGCCCACTTGTAATCGGGGATTCCAGAACCCCATAGGTTTAACTGTACACAACAGTGCTTAGGTCGGAATGGCTCGCAAAGACTTTCCCCACAAAATGGAGCATGAATGCCCACTCAAATGTTTCCCCTTTCACTTTAAAAGGGAGCTGAACGTCGGTTCTCGAGATTAAAAGCCACGGTTTTACTTAGCTTAAACGCTCTCATAAATTACTTGTTTCTTTTTCTCGAGTCAAAAACTAGCAAGTGATTTCCTTCCAGGTAATAAATAAATTTATTCCCAACTGAACTTTAATATTCATATTTAAAAATCTGACTCGAAAATTGATAATTCTTAAGAAACGATAATTTTATCTATTCACATTCACAGAAAACAGAAAAGTAGCGAAATGAACAACGAAAAAATTGCATAATTTAAAAAATCAGATAACCACAGAGAAAGCTCAAATTACACTAGGAAAAAGCATAGACGTGAAAAGGTATCTCAAAAATCTATTTGGTTTATAGGGATCAGAACTCCTGCAATGGTAGAGTCGTATCTACCTGTTAACAAAGGTAACATTAGTTTAGCCAAAAATAATTCTTAAGGAATGACCGAGATTTTGGCTACAATTTATCATTGAAAAATCGTTGGTACTTTTTATAAACGAATTCAGTCGATGTTCCAATAATAAAAACACTAATTAAAACCGGTTAAGGAAAATATATACGACATGTTTCATTGGAGTGCAAAGCTCCATTGAGTGGAAAAAATATAATTAAAATAGTAGAAAAATTTGGACGATTAGTGACGTGACTATCGTCAAGAATGGTAAAGATCACATAAAACTATTCCGTTAGGATTAAGGAAGTGCTGACATGAGAATTGAAGTATTATTTACTCGCGTAATACGAATATTGAGTAAACACACGCAGACATTTTGCTGAACTCCACACTAGAGAACGGTTTGCTGCATGAATGACTACCATGATTAGTAAATATTTACAGATAGAATTAAAAATCCAAGAAAATAATATGCGTAATTCAATAAATACTATTTTTTGTCATTAAAAAATAAAAGGATATAAAAAGGGATATAAAAGCCTGAAATTATCCATACGTACCATTGAGAGAGGAAGGAGAGAGGATGACTTCAATTTTAAAATATATAATAATGAAACACTAACGCAGCTGGGCACGATGAGGGCACACGAGAGAAAGAATAAGGATGTTGAGAAGACTTTACCACCTTCAAGATGGCAGGCAGGAGAGTGGCGTTCTAGGTTCTGAAGCAGCGACGTCGGGCAATTATCAGCGTCAAGTTACAGATCCATCATTTTGACTGAGCAACTTATGCCTTTTATAACGAGGCATCACTTGATTTCAAGTTTTTTGAGATAAATCATCTTCTGGATTATTGCGAATTAAATTTTTCGTGGCCCCATATTTTTTCATGTTATAGTACTATAGCCGTGGCGTCCTTTTACGGGTTTCAGGTCACCCTAAGGTGAATGCCTGGCGGATACGACAACCAGAACTGTTAAGTACCCAGTACTACCGAAAAAGGCGCAAGCCTAACCGGGCTCTATTGGCACTGTTTTCTCTCGTCCCCGAAGACGATTGGCGTGTCGCTTGTCGAAACGTTGGAATAAGACTTGGAGAACCCAATGTGGTGTGAAAACCGAGGGGGCTTCGAGCTAGTTTGACTACCACCTGAATTCCACCCTCCCAATACTTATTTCTTTTTTCTCAAATCAAAGTTGACATTTATAAGGCTACCGAGAGATTTCTTTCCAGGCAGTAAATTAATTTTTTTAATCACTCGTTAGGCCGTCGGTCGATGCAAGAATCAGTGAAATACGTTGAGGATTTCAGTTACGTGTTCATTAATCGGGTTCGAGGTAGGGAAGAGGGCTCTACAGTTGCGCACATTCGTTGACGCCACGGACAATTATGCACGAATCGAATGGTTTTACGGCGTTGCGTGACCCGGAATGGTGGCGGAAAATCAAAAGTTTTTCTTCTCTCCACCGCGGACCGAACTTCGCCAACATCCCACCTCACCACCAACTCCGCTCCCAGCACGCCCATCAAGTCGAGGGTTAAAACCCTTGAACTGACGGAAAGTGTTGATGCCGCTTTAATAGCAAGTCCTGTTCGGTAGGAGGCAATAATTAAAAGCTGTGGGAAGGCTCACACCGAACTCGGGCACCAGATACCACGATTCCTCACGGAGGGCACCTGTAATTCGGTGAAGTAACAGCAATGACCCTCGGAGAGGGGACTCTCGATGAAAGCAACTACGAAGAGATTAGCTCACCCGCTCAGTAATTCAATCCGAAGGGTGTTTTTGATAAGAGAGAGCCAGGACCGTACTATCAGTGACCAAGCAACTTTCAAACTAGACCAACGCGAGAGAAAGTTACACTAACACACAACCTACAATATTTTTTTTCAGTTTAGTGTCCAATGCGCTCGATTAAAAGGGGAGGTAATGGGACGCCAATGGGAGCAGCAAGTAACATTGCAAACTTCAGTCGTCCAGTAATCAGAACTCCAACGCTCAAACCGCTAGACCACCCAACTCCAATAGAGATTAGATAATGTGAGAGAGAAGCTGAAAAAAACCTTTTAAAAAATATCATTTTAGGCCACGAATCTACTCTGATACGGCCATCACTACGATTGTGATTGGTGGCTATGTTCCGAGCGGGTTAATGCCAAATTCGGGAGTCTCCCCGCCCATCCTACTCACGATGCAAATGTCCCACGCAGTCAGTCCATGAGATAATTAGTGAAATAAGAAAATAATTTCATTTATATAGGTATGCCACAGGACCGGTCCGAAATCAGAGAAGCCACAAGAATTAGAGCATTTAATTCAGGCAGATAAAGACATGTTGACGTTACAGTATTACCCCGGATTATAATTAATTCATTGTTGAAACAGCCGAACTTGGTGAGAGACATCAATATTAACTACAAATGAATACCGCAAGTTTTATTCACTGACAGATTATCTCGGCATTTTTTTATCCATCGGCTAGAAGACTCCGATCAACATCAACACCCTTTGTTAGGTAAAGATTATAATACCACTTTACCTTTACCTTATCAGTTTTTAAAATTCAAAATCATGGAATAGAGCATTTACTTTTTGTCTGATCGTAAAAACGGTTTCTCTGCCACTTAACAAGCTCTTTCAGGACGTAACGAAAAACGCTGAAAACGCCAGAATAGCCACCAGAAAGCGCATATTAAGATGAAAATCCTAATGATCTTGGCATTAAACTACTATATGCATAGATGATCACTTATGCATGAAAAACAAATTTCAATATGAGAGGATTTTAACGCGTAATTTAAAAATACCGACGGAAAACAATATCTGCATCAGATGAGCATCAAATGAGTTTAAATACGTTCAAAAAGACTCGACTTAATGTTTTTTAAAGAACAAATAAATAATTCATTTTTATCTAAGACCTCAAATATGAGTGACTTTGGTGAGCTCATTGATTCGGGATGTTACTAATTTTGCTTTAGTTAGCTACAATGTTTTTTCAAATTTTGTAATTTTTCACGTAATAAGTATTTTAAAAATTTTGAAGTATAGATTTTCTCTCTGCCGATTGACGTAAACCTACTAATTATGAATTCCTGGAGCGCATTCAAACATCTTGCATAGTTAAAGTAGATATTGAAATTGGAGCCGTGGAATAGAGTTCGTGCTTCAATGCCCTTAAACAATGCACGTTCGAATCAAAGACTTCCATGATTGAATATCAAAATTTCCAAAGGCAAATTCGGAAATGATCCGACACGACTGGTTTTTATCATCTTATTTCCATATATTTCTCCCACCCCAAAGAGAAACATCACGTAATAAATGCATATAAAGGGCCTTCATTGATGTATTAAAACAGTATGCAAACCTAAATTTATCTTCATATATATTTTGCATTTACATGGCTATAATATAAAATTTATGGATGCGTGCATCAAGAGTATTTCACAAGAGAAAACAACTCGAAGAATGAATCTGTATATTTACATTGCACCTTAATATTCATGCTGGCAGTATTTCATAGTTTTCTTACAAGATCAAAGGACCAACGACTGCTAATACTTTTCCATTTTTACGCTTTCCCTAAGCAGTGAGTCCCAATGACAGCACAAGTGACCACAGGATCAGAACTTCCAAAAAAAATACTTTTTCATTTCCAGCTAAATAATTATTCAGCTCGGCTGGAAGTAAATAAGATACGAGGCCACAGAAAAACCCTTATCCAGGAAACAGTCGCTATCCTCTCGAGGTCACTCACCTCGCGAAAGGACCAATTTTTCTCCCGATCATTCCGATGCACCCTCTGGGGAACGCTCGTTACCAAGAAAACAACCCTTATCAACGACATTGTCTCTGAGGGGTTCATCTCCGGTTCCACCCACTTTCCCTCGCACGAATAGACCCTCCCATAGCTGCACGTAGACTCAAGAAGTTAAAGAGATAACCGACCTTAACCAGTGGCCATTAATCAAAGAGGCAGCACACTCGGGAGAGGGAGGGTAATGCTACGAGGGAGGAGCGAAAGGTTTGGTTGAAAAGAGAAACGGAAGAGGAGACAAAGTGAGAGGCATTCCAGACTGAGAAGAGTGTGTCTGGAGGAAAAACCAGGCAGAGAAGTGAGGGAGGACGAATTCATTTCTCAGCCTCAAATCCACACTCATTTACGCCAACCCCCTTGAGACTGAGTGAAGTGAAGACAGAGAGATGCGGGGAACGGCTCCATTTGAAACTCGTCGGACAGGTGCAGTAAATATATCCAGCAAGGGACGTCCGGGGCATATACATTCTCATGAGTAAAGGCGGTGGGAGTGAATAACAAATTGCTCAAGGAGTAATTTGATGAACTCCTACCTACCGATGATTTAAGGTGGAAGCGAAATATTTCGTAAATTCGAATTATCACAAAACCGAAGCAAAACTTGTACTAAAATAATGAAGTAGTAGCTTTCCCCACCGTTTCTAAAGTGTGGAATCTGCGACATGGCGATAATTCATTATTTAAATCCAATTTCAACTCAGATCCATCTCTCTACCGAGATGAAATTAATTTTAGATGAGAAAACATCATAGCCAACTACACCTCTGTTTCATATTTTTCACCCGATCATCTGTAAATTGGTAAATAGTTTTAATTCCCATCCTTATATCTACAGTAAAAAAATACCTAAATAAATCGCATTTAGTTTAAGCAAGTTAAAAGTGATTTATTATGGCATTACCCCCAGAAATTAGGTGCAAATGTTGAAGGAGGATTATTTTTTCATCCAAATTTTCCGATTGATTACTGACCGTAGCCACGGAGTCTCAATACAACAGTTTCATTTGGAATTATAATAAAATTCGTAAAAAAACTTATCTATCCAGTTACACATTACCATGTTACAACAATTTGCTAGTTTCAGACGCAAAAAAGTCAGTACCTATCATCTTATACTTTATACTTAAGTTTTTAATTACTAACGTGGTTTTTGATCAAATATACAAAAATGTAAAATTTCCAGATTAATTAATTATTCCATTGCAGTACCTACACAGAACAGATGAATCCCAATCTCCCATGTTTTTGTCGCAACAAAATATTAAACCCTTTACCGTTAGGTGTGCCGAATTTGGCACATCCCTTCAGAAACATTTTATCTCAGTAGTCAAGTAATTTATTCCACTATTACCCATTTTTCGGCAAGATCGTATCTGCCGATAGTATGAAGCGTTTACACCCAGCGAGGAAAGGTAAAACTCGGACTTTAAAAAAAATGTCGAGCAAACAACATAGAAGATCGTCTACTCGCAGTGTTTTTCTTTTATTTCTGGCTTTCATAAGTAAGTTTATGTGTTTCTAAAATTTACTTTGTATTCCTTTTGGTTTTCTAGTATGTAATCGTGACATGTTAATGTTTCTTATCATTTGAAATTTAAGGAAGAATAGGTGTGTGACGAATTCCTCCCTCTGGGCTCCTACGGCAATATAGTAATGTAACGCAATTAATCACCATCAAAACTTTATGCCTAATATTTTATAAATATACTTCATGATATCATCGTATTTATGTCATTGAGAGTAAAGAGTAGTTATATGGCTAAGTTCTAACATTTATACGTTGCATCATTAGATATTTTTAACTCTGTTGGCATTTCAAAAAATGAATCCCGTAACTTTTTATGGGAAAAGGAGAAGGGATATTGTTCAAAGTATGATTGTACCACCAGAGGATACAAATGATACTCATGCTGGTGAAAGGAATGAAGATTTGGAATCAGTCACCTGATGACTCCAAGAGTGCTTTAGAAAGTTTTTCAAAAGTGTACAAAATTCAATGTACACTTGCGTTTGAATTCCAGTTGTTTCATTATATTTCATGAAAAATAACTCGATTTACTGTTATTTATACCAACCATCTCAGCAATTCTCCAAATTCTTCCCCATTCGTTTTTATGTTGTGTTGAAATGATGACTCCACATAGTGCATCCATTTTATAACGAGTGTTTTATTATGATATGTAACTCTCTCCAAATTTATTTCACTAAACAACCTAATTCCATTAGATACGTCATAATGGATACATTTTTGTTTGCTTTTTGGAAAAAATAACTTTTGTTCCAAGCATTTTCATTTTATGCTGCCAGCTGATGTTTGATTTAGAGTCATTGATGATTTCCACATCGCGCATTGAAATATATTATGGAAGGTAAAATTTGAACAGGGATGTTCCAATGTTTTGCTAATAAGACTGAATATTGAAAATAGGCAGTTAATAAGCATTTATAATCTTTTTATCTACCTACCTACCTTTATCCGCCTTGTGGTAGAGCCTGCTGTGACGGGAATGCCCAATGTACCGAATTTGGCACATACCTATTTTTTTAATCAATTTTTTAAAATATAATAATTGCCTTTATTTGCATATACAAACTTGGAGAAAAAATTAAAAAAAGTTTTTGTGCTTCCTATGAACTCCCTTAATGGAGATTTGGAAGGAAAAAATGTTTTCTATAGGTGAAACAGTTGCTGTCTAGAAAGGGTTAAAATGCTGAAAATAAGCTAAACTAAATGAAGCGAAAAAAGGACCCATATTACTTTTCAGTGTCCAGTCCTTCAGACATTTACCATAACTGTTAAAAATGATGTAAGAGATGAATTCGATCCACATAATTGGGCTGTTTAACTCTACATGAAATGAAAGATATATAAACAATCACATTCTATTTAACGAAGTCTATTCTTTCTATACGTTAATAGCCTGATTTATTAATTGGCCACCTAGATACGTTTAACAAATCGGCCCATAAATATAATTAAAGTTGAAATTTTTTCCGGGGAAAAATTTAATTAAGGAAATTCTGATGCAAAAATGTTATGAAAACAGTTTTCGCGAATTGCTCGTAACGCAAATGAACGGGCATTTGCGTCGAGACTGGGAAGATTAAATTTGGAAGAGAGAGAGAGAGAGGAAAGGTACGGTGAAAGTATTCGGACATAGGGAGAGTGAAAGAATAGGACGTGAGGAGGACGGATTGAAACGAAATTGAATTCGAAATAAAAATAAAGAGAAAATGGGAAAACCTGAGACGTTTTATAGAAGGAAAAAAGAGAACGTGCCGACCTCAAAAGAGAATTTTGAATCTAAATTTCCGGAAATGAATGCTTCAGCTCTATAATGTTAAGATACGCGCCAAAGTATTAATCAAATCTTTTGGGATACCAGAAACAAACTTGGTAGATGCTAAACGATATGTAATATTGAAATACAACAGCCAAAAAAACTTCCAACGAAGGTTTCAGGTATAATAACGATTTGATTTCGTAGGCAATCAAAAAAATTAACGAAACCCTTTCTAACCCTAGGTTCTCAATGCTGGTAAATACTGAAATTTTAAGCAATTATGTAAGGAGGAAATAAATACCAGGTCGAAAATCAATTTTATGAAGGAAATTGTGAAATATTATAGTCAGTATAAACAGCTCTCTATTTCTCTCTCGTAGGAAAAAGGAGTAAAAACTAAGAGTTGGACGACACGTGACAAAGGATATCCATGAATTAGATAAAATTATGGCATGCCTATTCCATACAGAGTACAACAAGCGGTTTCATTCAAGGAAAGATTTTTAATTCAACGTTAAAAATTACCATTTCCTTGAAGTGCCCCTCATTATTAACCCATATAGCCTCGGTCTCCGATAGGTCTTTGTTTGTTATTTTTTAAATTTTCATTTTTTATTCCACGATTAACTTAAATCACGGTAGCCGGAACCTGAAGCTCTTGTATGGTAAACTGATTGTGAGTCACGATATTTTCTGCCCGCATCCAAATACATAACTTAAATTGTTGTGCATACAAGTTATTTTCGTTCAAGAATAAACAACCGTTATGAAAATACGTTTCTGTTGTTCAGAAAAAAAATCGTCTATTGTCAGGAACATGAGAGAGAAACATTTAGCAATCTGAGATAAATTAAATTTAGTCTCCAAATCATTTTCATCCCTCCAAAATGATTTCTGTAGTTTACTCCAAGATTAAAGAGTCACTAATCTTGCATTTGCATGGTTTACTAACGCCTGACAGCCAAATAATTTTCGAGACGAAATTATAGCCTTGAGTAATTTTCTCACACATTTAAAGTACTATGTCAACCCCTCGTTTCAACAAATTTTATAGGTAGTTTCAGAAAAACTAAATAAATGAATGCCATCAGGAAATCCCTCGAAAAGATTTCAAGCATGGAATTCACAAGGGAATGTGTTGATGCACACGCAAGAATAGCGACAACCTCGCTGCAGGGAGGATGGAAGGAGGGACTGAAGCCCTACCCCTAGACCCACGCGCCCCAATAAAAATCCATTTCACGACGAAATTTCGCCCGGAGAGAGGGAGAGAGATGGGAGAGTGGGTGCAACGCGTCAAGGAGGGAGCAGAATTTAAACCTCGCGAAAGGAGAGGGAGAGCAATTTTGAAGAAGGAAATTGAGGGCCGCAGAGAGACGCCACCATGCCTGAGGGGTGCGGAGTAGAGGAAGGGAGGGATGAGGTGGGTAGGGGAAATAGGAAAGGTGGACAACGTTTTGGTGGGATAAGCGAAGGAACGGTGAGATAAGGATGTGGGAAGGGGAGCTTCCTGGCCGACGTTTATTACGGGTTCTCTCTTTTTCTCCCAAGAGAGAGGGCGCAAAGAGGGGCGTGTCGCTGGTTGGCCAAGGTGCGGCCTTGGTTTTGGACCGAAGAGGGAAGTTATGGGGAGAAAGAGGGAATGGGGGAGAGATAAGAGGAGCGCACTATGAAGAAGATGGGAACATTTTTGGGGAGTATTCAGCGTGGCAGTTTTGAAAATATCATTTGGATATGGGTATATTGTCGCCATCGCCCAAAAGTGAAAATGCGAGTTCATCTCAGCATCTGAGAGTAATAGCCCATACGATTGCAAGCGATTCCTTCTTTCAATGAGCGGTTTTTCCTGGACGAAACAATGAACCGAACCTTTGATGACGTTGACAACTGAAAAGTGAAAATGTGAGTTCATCTCAGCATCTGAACGCAATAATCTGCACACTTGTGAGCGATTTCTTCTTTCAATGAACGGTTCTCCCTAAACGAAACAATGAACCGAACCTTTGATGACGTCGACAACTGAAAAAGTGAAAATTGAGTTCATCTCATCATCTGAGCGCAATAATCCGTACACTCGTGAGCGATTACTTTTTTCAGTAAGTGGTTCTGAAAGAAGCAATGAACCGAATCCTTGATGAAGTCAACAACTCCTGGGTAGAGGGTGACAACTTTAACGCTATTATATTATTTGAAATTTGTAAGGGAATGGCTGAGCGAGGAGTATTTCCTACGTCGTAACTTATTCTTTCCTTCCTTTGAGGGAATTTATTTCATAAATTTCAGTTTCAAGAGTGAAAGACCCCATCTACCTCAAACAGCACGATTAGGAAATAGATCACTTGCGTCCAGGTGGGCTCAGAGGTGGAATATGAACACACCAGCGGGATATGTGGGTGATTATCCACAAAAAATGCTTGGTATAAAACGATAAGAGAAAATCCAATATCAATGTTGCTCTACATGAACGAGACAAAGGTTTTCATATCCTGCAATCCCATACTATAGTAAAAGGAAGCAATCAAAGGTACCTCCAGACATTACCAAACGCATATTATTCATTTCCTATATAATCAATATTAATGTCGCCAAGATATATGTTTAAGGTTTGAAATATAAAAATTATTTCGAAAATAGGTACGAACTCAACCACATACTATTAACATATTCAGCCGTTCCCGGTTTAACGTATTTAGCTTATTGTGAAATATGTCTATCACACAAAAACACCCATTTTCTTAGGGGAGCTTAAGTTCACTCCTATTTATCTACTCTCACTATTCTTACACATAGAGGAAATAATCGAAGCTATGAATTCCAAATCAGCGTAAGTTCACAGATTGTGCGAAAAATCCACAGAGAAAAAAATCATTCGCCTCGACCAGGATTCGAACCCGGGAACTCACAGGGAAGGAATTTGAGAAGACCATTCATGTCCTCTATGGAAAATTTCAGCTTTTGCATCGATTTTTTCCATGAATGAATATTAACTTAATTATTTATATTTGATATCCATTCATGGAAAATTTTTGAATTCATGGCTTTCGTAGCTTTGAAGACGTGCTTATAAAGAGGTAGGATAGGTATTAAAACCCTGCTCACTGGACTTCAACCACTCTGAGAATTCCGGATTCAAATGCTCCCGTCCAAATGATTAGAAGTAAATTAATTTTAATGGTGAATATCTATCTCTTTACCAATCTCCAAAAATAACAAAATGTAAAATATTATATCGTTCAGCCAAAAATTACATTAACAATCTATAATTATATCATGCTAACCAAAATTTATGACAACCTTCTGAACGACATGGAACAAAAATTAAGAATTTTCAATAAAAGAATGGGCAAATAGGAATAAGGATGATAAAAAAAATAGTAAAAATACCCATTAGACAAATTTGGTCTTAATTTTCTCAATTTCAATCATGTTATTACAACATTGTGTCCGAGATACTGGATGTATTTTCGAATTTTCATCAAATAAAAGAAAAAATAATGCATTTTTCCTGTAATTTATCCGCACCATCTTAAACACCACCCTCTGCTTCGATATTCCACGTTACGAAGAAGTTTTAGCCAACCGCACAAAATAGAAATACGTTTTGACAATCGCAGCCAAAACTCCTGATTTAAAAAATATTAGCGTGGCATTTGAAAAAGATCATCCTTTCTAATACAGATTATTGAAAGAAACAACGAATTTATGTGCAGATGACCCCGGTAAGTGTAAACCAGCGTTAAAATGCGTTAAGATTCTAAAATTTTACCGTGCTTCACCATCCGAATAAGCTCAGAGTCGAGAACAAACTTCCCAGCTATCCAGCTGGCATATAAAGGTCAGAGGCCAGAAACTGAGCTTCTCTTATTAATATCCAACCTAGCTACATATCTCAAGTATGTGAAAATAAGGTCAAAGAATTAAAAGTCTAGCGGTCTAGTATACTTGTCGCAACAGGCCGGTTTTTTATTTTTATTTTTTTTCAACTAAGCGATAATGTTTGAAACTACTCGGGATAACCGTATTATCGCGGTTAATCTCCCTCATTATCGAAAACCACCTCATTTATGTGAGAAGCCACAGCAAGCATCGATTATCGGGTTTCAATTTTGGTGGTCCCATTGCAACACTGATATCCCAATTCCGTTCGCTCAGTGAGCTTCCCCGCTCTGTGAGCAAATGAGATGGTGTTGCGGAACATACTGTTGCCCATCACTGATATCCTTCCATCAAGGTCAGACCGATGTCAATATAGGGTTTCTATCAATCTAGTTCCATGCCAGGAAATCCGAATCCATCGTTGATTTACCCATTAATAACACACGAACGAGCATTCTAGGTAACTATACGAGAAACATGCTTTTACCCTCAATTCCACGTGTTTTCTTCATATTTGTCGCATAAAAATAAACAAAATTAAATTGCCGTAAATAGCTTTAATATCGTAACTTTATGCCGAGAAAATATGAACTTCTTTCACGTAGAATATCCAAATTAATGGATTTACAACGGATTGAAACCCTAAAATAACTATTAATAGTTAATTCAATATTTCGCACTAATAGCTTAAACTAGCCCCACATATAGAAACACTTCGGTGTTCATTCAAATATGCAAACGAAGTATCACATCCTATTTATATCTTGTCACGTGTGCAAACTTTTGAAAATAACTATAATAACTCCGTATAGAAAATTTTTATATTTCTTGATTACCTAGCACCAAATATCAACATGCATAAGAACAATTGATGATCACCGTGAAAGCCTGAGGGAAAATCTTAGGATTGAGTAAGAAGTTGGGTCATACTGCCTCAAAACACGAACACAGCACAAGTTATAAGCTTCAGCCTGCGTGTGCAATCGACCGCTCAAAAACAACGTAGTCATTCCTGGAGGAAGTAAAATACTTGTAAGTATGATAATAACAGACCATTCTGTAGAAGACATCAAGTAATAAAATAACTCTTGCAAATGGCTAAATAAATTCTGAGAAGTGAGCTTGGTAAAATTTTAGCAAAAATGGCACTTAGTTTGAGAGTGAAGATCAGTCGTGGAAAAGACTGTAAGGTTCAAGCTTCTTGAAAAATTAAGCATCAACATGACAGAATTAAGAACACAGAAGGAGTATTGCAAGGCATTAATTTGTTTTTTTACATTGATAATCAATTTGTATAGTGAATTATTTCAGGAAATCCCGACGTTAGGAATTTGACTGACTATATATTACAGGTAACTTGCTTTCGGGCATTAACAAATTGAATTATTTCCTTTTAGCAAAATTAGAGCAGTGAAATACATATTCAACCTTCAAAAACTTTTGAACCAACACACCTTGGCGTCTGAAAAACGGCAAGAAAAAAATAAGAGGTTCGATTTTCAAGGCAAGTGATATTTCCACAAAGAAATATTTAAAGTCATTGAGTATGTCCAACGGGTTGCAGATAGTAGGTCCACCTCTGGATATGGATGTTAGCTGCGAGACAAGCGAGTTCACTCGTCAAAAGTGGTCTTAGAAAAAAGGTGAAGGTGTTCTGAGGAGGTATTGGCCTATCCTTGGGTAAGGTAGGCCATTTAATTGATGCCAAGCTCTATGAAGATACCATGACTTGGCGACTGTAGACCGCCTACAATTATGCGTATCATGATCAGGAGTAAAGGGGAGCAGCCCTTCTTATTGTGTGTGAAGGCTATAACGGTCGGTACAGCGACGCACATTTTACTACGGGCGTGGTAACATTTACTTTAACATCTGTTATACTACGATATGGAAGGTAAGGGAAACCAATACATTACTATCCCGAGGAGTCGCAATTACTCCACTCATTTTTATGCCACTTAAAAAGTAGCTGTGTAATAGTAGACTCGAATTATTTCATTTCATCGGGTTCACTTCGTTGAGCTCAGCCACGTGACTTTTTGACTACACGTGTGAAATGTAATAGGCTATCAATAAGATGAATAAGAAGGATTCGACCTACCTTAAATCTGGCGATACTACACGAGCAATGAGACAACTCAACTCCTCGCAAAGCGCGAACTTTTACAGAACGCTCCAATAAATTTCGTTATTGTGTTTCCATAATCTTCTTAGAGGATCGGGAATTATGAAACACAATTTGCGAGATTATTTAAACCCAACTTCAGGTTGCAAGCTATAAGTTTTCGTTTTTGAAGTCTCCGAAAAGTGTTCGAAGTTCCGACAAAATATTGGAAAACACGATATGACACGCTGAACAAAAAATGACGGACAGCTAAATTTGACCCCAAGCCTAAGTAAAACTTATTTCATTCATGAAACCTCTTAAACAAAACTTCCAAGAAAGCTCCTGAGGCATGGTATGTTAATTTATAAATTTATTTCTCATAAAACTCATGATTCTCATATTACAAAAGTTTCCGTGCGATGCGCAAAATTTAATATATAAAATTATAAAACGCATCATATCAATAAGGCTAATTGCAAGGCTTCCACGGCTAAAAGTTTTGAGTTCTTAAGAGTTTGGCTATTAAAACTTACATTCATTACTTACAATAGGCCCACCTTCCTATTCCCCCGTACTTAGCGGTTACCCTTCACTATATAAAGGTTATATTGAAAGCTGATGCTTCAACTCCAAGAAACAACTTCTTTCTTAGATAATTCTCGGTTTATCAATTAAGGTGCACTGGGCAATGTCATGCAGGTTCAGTTAAATGCATGAAAGGCACTGTCTAGACGCGTCCTAAATCGGGAAGAACTCCAGGCAAACATTTTTGGCGTACTGGATCAACAGTTTCCTAAATTCCAGGATATGTTTTTAATTCCAGTGCAAACGTCCTCTTAAAAATCTACAACACTTATTTGAAGGTAGGAAAGAAAACCTGGAATAGCAACCCTTTCAAATGAACTATAAAACGATTCTATTTAGTGTAAATTACAAACACACTACTTTCCCGACCGAAAATTCACCTCAGTGTCAGTCTAAATTATTTTTCACTTCCTCCTTCGTCCATTTCTTTCGGAATAGTTGATAAATGAGAACTCTCTAATTATTTATGTGTACAACATTTTATATTTATGAATTTCCCATGTAGCTATATATATGATATATATTTTCCCTTTTCACGAAATATCGAAATGTTGAAGTTTTCCAACCTTCCTCTCAGCAACTTAGACCTCATAAACACAGGATCGAAGACGGTAACAAATTAAACCAATGACAACGGAGTGATAATGAATGTCCGCATGACCATCAGGGCCAAGTGATGGAAAGGAGTGTCTATAATCACCTGATGATTTGATGAATGGGGGAGATGCAATGTTTCCCCATACAAGCGTACCTACCCTGTTGGCTTGGAATTCCATCAACGAAATATTTACGGGCAAGAATAGCGGCGTCGAATCAACGACTTCCAGCACTGACTCGTCCCTCACCACCTGACATGCACCCTACCTCAGTCATCCGTTTCCTCCCTGCAATCCCGAAGTTAATTGGGGTTTCCTTTCCTTTCCCGTCCCACCATTCCCCCCGCGTACTACTTTGAACTTGGCGTCCGCCACCCCCCCCCCCCCCCCCGCGGCCCCATTCGATACGAATCCAGTCGCCGATAATGTTGCCGGTCACGGAAGGCACATCCACTCTTCATCTCCTCGCGCAGGTCCTTCCGACTTGAAGGGCGCTACAATACTTTTCCCCACCCCGTCCCACTTTTTGACCCCACCAGGAAGCAAAAGCCCAAAAAAGAAGGATAGAATCTACGTCCCATTTTTCACTCGACGAACGCCCATATCACCAGAGGATGAAATGAAGCAACGTTCACTAATACCTGCGAATATTTATTATACTCGATCCGAGTTATATGCAGGAAAATAAAACTTAAGCAATTGCAACGGCAAAAGTAGTCCTTTTTCAAGCCGAGGAAGAAATAAAGCAACAGTCACTAATTAATACCGGAGAATTTTTTTTTACTTGACTCGGGTAAAGATACAGGAAAATAAAATTTTTAGCAATGGCAACGGCAAAAGTAGTCCTTTTTTATCCTCGGAAGATGGAATACCACCAATTTAACTTCGATTAAGCGATTCCTCGAGAGCAACAGCGCAAACTATGGCTGGCCTGGTGGACCGCAGTGATAATGCTAGTGGTCCGCAACGACATTCACACTCAAAAATAATTAAAATCAATTAAAATTAATTGAAAACGATTCATTTTTCGTTGAAGTAAGTATTTTTTCGGCAGTTATATTAAAAATTTGAAATACTGATGGCGAATCTCATTGACACACGAAAAAAGTTAGGATGTTCCCGCTCAAGTGCTAATTAGAACATGAACAAAATGAACGAGTCATTGCTGCATCAATGTTACATACGATGCAGTTACTCTGAAAGATTAAACGCCCATTCCCTGTATTCAAAGAATGTCAGTTTATAGACATGCACTATAAACAGAAACTCTTACTCCGTTCCGCCTTCAGTAATAGCTCCCTTTAAAACTCTGAAAAGTGGATGCTGACGCAATTTATTACTACCTACTTATTACTCTTTTGTGATGGCCGTAGTGTGAGGTTTGCGGGTCTTTTCCCATAGGTTTTGCACGCTAAGAACCAAATTTGAGCTCATAAATTCTTAAGCCTAGCTCAAAGCGTTCAAGTTCACAAGTGCCTCGACAAGGGAGCATTGGCAAATGAAAAATTCACGAACTAAGTTCAAGGAAGTACAAGGTAGCGCACAGAAGTGCAATGCATGTGAGGCTATTTAGACGCGGGTGGAGCGATATAGGTTCCCGATACGTTTAAAGCACAGTCCACAAAAAAATGAGACGAAGGCAAAAGACTTTTTCAATTCCGCTTACTTGCCGCAATTTTTCTAAATATCAATTTAAAAATTAAGTGTTTTGTTTATTCCAGGCTAGAAAAATGAAAACTTGTTGGTCTGGTAAAAACTCTTCAAATTTAAACGGAAAGATGATTTCTCTTCGTATTGAAATTTCTTTTTCGATTTTCTCAATAAAACTTGTCACAACTAAATTTTTCGCGTTCATGATATGCTTGGGTGGACAAAGTAGTAATGAGAAGAAATTTAATGGACTATTAGTTTTTGCGAAAAAAACTATAGAGATCTCACTGTTAAAACTATAAGGAATAACGATATTTTCCTGAAGCAAATATGCAACGCAAGAGGCTTTTTTTCGTAAGTGACCATAAGAAAATTTTGTGAAACGCATATGAACTATACAAAAATTTCATAAATTACATCGTACGGATTCTAGATTGGAAGAAACTTGAAAATTAAATGCGATGCTTCCCTGAATTACTTCTTAAAATAATTGTAAACGGAATTCAATGTTTTCCTTCTCCCATAATAGAATGGTTTCTTCGCTCCAAACTACAAACAAATCTGAACATAATACTAAGTTAAAATGTATTTATCTGCCTTCCAGGATTTTTAAACACAGTGGCCTCAGAGTGATTGTTAGGACAAGAGATAAATTAGAATCTCGACTTGAGGGTCAAGCGCACATACCTTTCGCACCCGAGGTCAAACATACGTACGGGCAAGAGAGTACGGGTGGCCCTTTAAATTAACGAAGCGGCAGCGACTCCAGTTCCCAACAATGGAATCGATAATAAATCACATTGACTTGGGACGTACTGGGTGATCTCCAGAACGCCACGTCGATTTTCGCTAATGGCAAGACGCAGATGTATTGAATTCCTACTACACGCGCGAAATATACGTATCGGAGAAAGACCATTCGACGCTGAACTGCCGTCAACGGGCATTAGACTACTCACGCTAACCTGGCAGCAAAATTTGATTCGTGAAGACAGCAATTGAGTGGAAAAAATATATTCGAAAATAGATTTATAAAGTGCCACAATGGAAAAGAAAAATTCACTCAGAACGAATTAATTCCTACAAGAAGGAGAGTAAGAGGTAACGAAAACTGTGATAAAAATCGTCTGTTTTTACCCAATCGAAAAGTTCTGAAAAGTACTTCAGTTGATGGTGGTGGGAAAAAACTGCTTAAAAACCATGGTAACTGGGCTAGTGCTGCTAGTGTCGTCAGCAACTTTCCATGTCCTTATTCGTGAAAGGGGTTGAGAGCTTCGATCTTTCGGCGGTACCGGTGTCTTGCGAAATCGGCAATAAAAAATAACACTAATATCCGAGTCTTTTTCAATTCAATCACTATCGCAAATAGAAAACTTTGTGAACTAGTCCACTAGTTCCCGGTGAAGTAGTGTTCTGTAGCCGTAAACTCAATTTTCAAGCGCTCAGGTTTCTTTCCGACAAGTAAAGATACCTTTGCAACATACATACGTCAAGCAATTGTAACCGGCATTTCAGATTTTAAACTGCATGGACCATAACCAAGGAACCATGAAGGCCCCAGACCGTTAATAAAAACTGGTGAAAGTAATTTTCCAATGGTGAAATAGGTTAAAGAGCTTCACCGAATCGTCGTATTTTTTAATGGACAGTGAATGGACACCCCCGATAACCTACGACTATGAAACATCAACTAAGAAATTTATTTATCACCAAAAACGGATTCATTCCCTAAAGCTAAAGACTTGGTAGGATAGTAGAATATTTAGCTAAAACGATGACCAACGACTTATAGTTTGGAGTCTGAGAAACACGCGTCTTCAATGACAAAGCTGAAGAGAGCCGTTTTCTGTATTTATCATAGCCCAGTGACAGAAATTGAATACAATAAACTCAATAGAAAGAGATGTCACTTGCAGCGATAAAACCAATTAAAATTCTAAGATTAGACTCAACGAAACTTGTTGAAACAGCGAGGGGGGGTTTTATCCCCCAAAACCCCCCCTCGCTGCGCCACTGACTCATGTAATAGATGAATCAGAAATTTCCGTCGAGGGAACTATGCCATACAGGTAGGAGAAAAATTGTGTCAGTACATCGTGACCTCCGGCAGGCAAAGCATTCGAAGCCATGAGTTGTCCAGAGCATCCGGAAACAGAGCTAACCAGCGGCAAATTGGGGCACTTGGCTCAAAGTGCCTGAAGTGTAAAAATGGTGCGTTTCCGACCTTAACATCATTTTGGATCCTACTGCCATCAGCTATTCAGAGTGAAAGTTCGTGACACAATTTTACTCCACGCTGTATATCTAATATGCATCGACATAACTACCGCATTGCAAAGTGATAGTAATAGTCTTACTTGTTCTCGTAACAGGTGAGCGAGCAGTACGTCCGAGTGTACCACTCGCACCACAAGACGCACCTGTCCCATCGTCACCACAGCCACCACCACAGACTGCAGACGGCCGACGAGATGGACGATGTCAATGAGGACCTGATGGACCACGAGTTCCCGCCAGAGCCGGTCGCGTACCCGTCCATCGCCCGGGTACCCTCCTCCGCCACCGTGGGACTCGCAATGCCGGTGAGCAGCCCGACCGACTGTACTGTGCTTGAGAGCGCTATAACCAAGTGCTCTTCAACTCCTAACATGAGCCATGTGGCCAGAATTTTGTGTGTGTGTGAGAAATGGGGGCTTAACCGGTTTTCGGGCATGGGTATATTTTCGCGGTTCCCATTACTACCTGTTCTCAGTGGATGACTTCACGGCTAACCTTGATATGACTCACTGCCAGGCCTGATCGATAGGGAGATAGGGTCATGGGGCTCAATCGACCCATTAGAGCGTATAATACGCACAGCTTTGCTATAACTAGTACTGCAAGTATAATATTTGGACCGAAAGAGGAACTGAGGCATGTTAAAAAAATTAGGCAGTCACAAATGTTGAAGACATTGTTTTCCTTCAGCGGTTATGCTAGGTATAATTTTTGACCTATCACTATGTTGTGGCTTAACAATTTTTTCGTACCAATAGGGTAGTTTCCTTCATCAAAGAAAACGAAAGGCATTGATTGCGATTCGTTACCCACCATTAGTGTATTCATAATACACAAATTATTTGGTTTTTGAAATACCGGTTTAGACGAATGGCAAGGGTCAAATTTTATCCTCATTTGAAAAAGGCCAGATTGGCGCCCATGCGATGTCACTCCATGTGACGTCACAGGGACCTAGTTTCTAAGAGCAGATAGGAGTTTTACATCGTCTGAGATTACCAATGCATGCATGAGGCACAGAGCTCACGGAAACATGTCTTAATAATTACTTATTAAAACTGGCTAAGGTTGGAAAGTTTTCTTCGTTTGATAAGTTATTAATAATCCTTATTTAAGCCAAGCGCTACCAGCTAGCAGGGTAATCTGCTACCTGCTAGCATCCTGCGTCCTATCAGCGCTCAAAGCCTTGCCCCAAGGTCACCTCACTTGCGGCAGCGGGAACCAGAACGACGTCACACGGGAGTTTTCCCGGCATTCATACTTTGCCGTCGCGTTTTCGCGCGCTTGAAAATTTTCCCTTTTCATTTAATCGCGAAAAATAGATATCGTCATTTAAAAATCTAAATGCGTGAAATACGTACTCCAGGAGCAATAATCTTTCGATTTAGGCAATAAAAAAATAATAGAAACCACCCTATTGAACTGGGTAGCCAGAGGGACTTTATCCTCCCCTCCCTAAATTTTCCTTCCTGCAGCAACTGCCTCAAGTTCATTCTCTTACATACGTTTTATGATTAAAATGGGTGTGATTGGAGTGCGAATTGACTTGAAAAGTGATTAATTGTTTTTCTGCATGTGTCTGGTTGATTTTTCTTTTTACTATGATCAATGTTTGCATTAAAATTCTAGCTGGGCACTCGGAAAATTAATAACTCGATAAATTATTATAATGAATGTGCTGGTGTAATTGGGTCTTTTAACAGATGTCTTATCACGAACAATAAAATCTCTCGATCCATCGCGCAACCCTCATGCTTAACTAGCTTAACACATGCAGATAGAGAACGCAAGTTAGTCCGGCTTCTCTAATCCTACGGGGACTGGTGCAGTGTGTCAAGGCCATAATAAAAGTTCATCTGGAAAGGGAGTACATTTCGACTGGGGTTCATCTATACTGTTTAGGTTCTTACCATATCTTTCTACAAATGTGAAGGGTTAATAATACGTGGCGCAGCTTGTTGTTCACGCACGCGAACTTTCGCGATTTTAAGCGCTATTTCTGTGTCTACATAAGTTAAGGTTTTGGCTTTTATAACGACTTTTTCCGCGATTTGGAAACTTTTTTCGATCATTGCTACTGTTTAAATTTCAAACCACAAATAAACGTCTTCTTCACCAATGCCGCGATTCAAGTTCAGACCACGGATTAGAACACTGAATTCTTGACGCCTCCGCATTGGGTCATCCAAAAATTCCATCAAATTGGGCGAAAATCGTTATTGGGGGGCCACCAATATTGGATCATACTATCTCTATAGACTAAAAGTTGTGACCTTTTTTCTACAAACACTCAATTTTAAATTCGGTATTTTAGGGAGCCGGTTTTTATTCAAAATTGACTTTTCAAGATGTTTTTTATTTGCATAGCCTATGTTATATGTTTGTGATATATTATCTACCACAATCAGATCTACCTTTCAGAGTACAACCCCGCACGGCCAAGGTAAGATCTACGCATATTACTTCCACTTCTACAGACTTCTCTGCCATTGGATGTGTATTTGGATCACTACCGGACAAAGTTCCATTTGACGATTTTATCAGAAACTGCATCTATATACCAACTTTTCAGAGTGATTTTTGGCAATTTTTATACCACTGTGAGAAGTTCTCATTTACCACAATCTAGAAGCCCTGATAATAAGAAAAACAAACATTTGCTCCACATAGTTCACTATTCAGATAACATGTTAGGAAACTAACTCAAAATACCTCATTCAAACAATGAATGTGAGATAATTTTTTGCAACATGCAGTTTGCTTTCTACTTGCATATTGCTTTCACCCAACTTCTTTGTTTACTAATATTGCCTTTTTTTCTCATAGATTGCCATGCACCACGCACGCCTTGGATTGGGGGCTGGTGGACGTCTTCGAGTAACCTGTGTTACTACCCTACCATCTTTCAGGCATCCGCATCCGAACGGTGTCGAGTTCAATGACAAGCGCACAACATCAATATCTGGTGAGATGTCAACAAAAGGCATCAGTGCACCAGTTTTCAACCAGAACAAATTAATAGAGAGATGAATGCACAATATTTTACAAAGAATCCTCAGTACTTGCAGAGTAATCCATAAAACTTCAGTAAATAAAAGATGATCAAACACTGCTGACCATCCAATGCCACAGCTGATATTTTTCTGGCCCTCTTAAACAATTCACAATGAATGATAAACATACCTACAACAGTCGCCCAATAAAACTCAGTCTACCATTTTTTATCTCCTTCCACACTAATCACTTTACTATAATAATTCTCTTTATATCCAGTTCTATAAGGCATTTTTGTCGAACACCTTCCCTACAAGCCTTTCCCAAATGATATGTCATCTAGTTTGCTACAATAAAATGTGTAGTAGCACCCCGAAGTTGAGGCCAACCAGGGAGTATAAGATTATATCAGGTAGACTGAACCTACATGTTCTCCATTGTTATGCATCACCCGTTCTTCTCATGCTAGAGATCATTTTTTATGTCCAGTCATTAATTCTTTAAAGACAAAAAATATTTTAGCCAAAGTTAGTTTATAAAGTTAGCCAAATGAAGATTAGTCACATTAGTTACTCCATCCCGACCGATAATGAAAAATAAAACTTATCCGAAGAGTACCCCTTTCGCTGGTGTTCAATCTCTGAAAATCTTCTCCTAACATGCGGTGAAAAGGTTGAAATGAGTTTCGTGGGCCCATGGAGCAGGTACTTCAATAATGGTCGTAGTACACCCTCCAAAGGGTCGCTAATCCCGGACCCTATCCTCGATGAGCTCATCCACGCAGGACCATCTCATCGACCCTCCCAGCCTCCCTCCTGAAAAGTGACCGCTCTGACTTTAATTTGAAAAGCAACCAATCAATCCGATCATCAAAAAATGATTGTTTGCATCGCACTCCTGCCAATCAAGCAATCAAGTACGTCTTTGAACCGTGGTTCTGCGATGAAAAATAACGATTTTGTTACCCTTGCTAAAAACGTGGCTGCGGACCACCAGAAAATGGCCATTTTAGCAAAGTCAGAGCGGTCACTTTTCGGGAGGTAGGCTGGTAAAGTCAATGAGACGGTCCTGCGTGGGTGAGCTCGACGAGGAAAGGGTCCCGGATTAGGGACCCTTCGAAGTGCTTCGGCAAAAGTGCATGGCAGGGAGGAAGGAGAAGTACGTTCACAGCAGTGAAAGGGTTAAGTCACGATTATTTCACTGAGGATTAGGAAGCTCTAAATTATTTCCCTCAAAACAATCATTTTGGAAGAGAGAATTTTCTCATATAGTGCTTGTATATCACCGATGCAGGTGGTTTTAATAGTCAAACTTCAAATGCACAGCTAGATATTGTCAAAACATCTTTGATTCTTTTGGAAAATTTACACATATGTATGTAGTTTCCTATCTCTTACAGGAACACACTAATAATGGAGTCACAATAAGTTTTTGTAAATGCACTAGAATGTACCATATAAATAAATGTAAATATTGCCACTGCACCAATACATATTAAGGGCCTTTTACATCCATTATGAAGAACACAAATGGTAATTTCCACACTTTTTTT
This sequence comes from Ischnura elegans, assembly GCF_921293095.1. Classification (NCBI taxonomy): domain Eukaryota; kingdom Metazoa; phylum Arthropoda; class Insecta; order Odonata; family Coenagrionidae; genus Ischnura; species Ischnura elegans. The sequence goes on along the minus strand of NC_060249.1, from coordinate 81,243,395 downwards.
TAATTCAACACTCAGCACCGACCTTTTTGTTAATTCAACACTCATGTGTGTAAATGACATTGTGTGTTGAAACCTTGGTCGGTGTTGAGTGTTGAATTTAAAAAAAAGTGTCAAATTACCATTTGTGTCCATTATGGATATAGCCAACTTCCACAAAATCAAGCCCGAAACAATTTTATACGGCCTTGTACATATTTATTTTGCTTCTTTGCAGTGGACATCCTGATGCCAATGCAAGAGGAAGAGGATGAAGAGGAATACCCAGAGCCATCTTCCAGCTTCCACTCTAAACCAAGCAGATTGATAGCCCTTGTATCAGTTGTTGTGTGTCTTCTAACATTATTGGACTGGAGTGCAAACCCAGCTCTTAGCTCAATCAGGCAAAACGTCAACCAATGCCACACACAACCACGTCGATGATGAGAACTACTGTGTGATAATTGTTGTGAACACAAAAATTCGTCGTGGGTCAATATGTAAAAACCCTGCCCTTTCTTTCCAAAGTGAGCCTAAAAGCTTTCCCGCTTCGTAAAGATCCACTAAGAAAAAATTAAGACACGCTGTCTCAGAAAATGTGTCCTGAAAAAAAGTAATGCAAGGTGTCCTCCCATCTCCAGCAAATTATGTGTGTTGAATGTGTGTCTGTGTCCCGCTCTCTATGTCTCTAATTCCATTGGCCTCTAAGAAACATGGGAATATAAGAAACTTGAGTGAAAGAAAGCTTCGTTAAGAGGACTTGGGGAAGAGAAATGGATGATGTTAATGTTATTAATGGCTTCCTACGATGTTAAAGACAGATAGTTGATGTCAATTCCAAAAACCAATATGGTGCTTAAACTGATGGAAGATGATCTCCACCAGTATACTTGACGAGAGAAAGCACATGTGTGAACCTCTCACTTTAGTTAATTGATGGACGCTAAATTTTTATGAAGTACAAAGAGTATATTGGAAAGTGAGGAAAAAAACACTTTTCTAAAGAAAAAGAATGCCAACCACAGTTGATTGTGCGAAATCTTTGCATCAGTATTCTGAAGGAAATACCAGTGTAAAGTCTTATTTCCTCTTCAATGTGAATAGGGAAACGACTCCTTTGTACCCAACGCATCCCTGATTTGTATACGTTTCAGTTTCAGGATGAAATAAGAAACCAAATGTTATGAAAAAAAAGAAGTTAACTGTTTCAAAATGCAGCTATTACTACAATAGTGCAATAAAACAAGAGTTATAATCGTTTAGACAAGAATTGTACTTTATTACCTAACTATACCTATCCCTATCTGTCGACTGTGTGCCATCACTTGAGAAAAGCTTTAATTTTCTCCCCAATACATAGCATACTTCTTTTGCTGAGAACCTTTTCCAGCTGGCTGCATTCAGTGATAAATCAAGAATAACACTGCATTTCATGCAATATCATCCACACTGATTCCTCGTGCCTACAAAGTGAAGATGAAATATTCTGCTATATGCGACACAAACTGTTTAGTATACATTCAGCGACTAACTGGAAAGATTTTTTTGCAAGGTCAATGGCAAGATTTGACCAAACACTTCACTTCACCAGCCGATCAAAAAAACTCTATAGCACCTCTTCATTGAACAGGGAGCAATGTAAATTCAGCCAGAAAATAGAGAAATTGTTGCAGTGCAAAGTAAATCTCTTCAATGATAGGTAAAGATAATGCCTTCCTAATTCTTTATTTGCAATATTTTTCCTGGTAACTACGTCTTTTGAACTTAAAACAACAGAAAATCTATATCAGATAATAGATGTGATTAATTGGTACGTAAGTTAACATAACTGAGCTACATAATCGCATTTCTGACATGAAATTTCCTCAAAATATTTTGAGTATTAAAAATCAGGGACAAAATAAACAGTAGAAAATTCCAACAGCAAAATATAATTAACACTTTTAAATAATGTTAATTTCTTGATAATACTGGAATATTTAAAATGTTATTAATGATAAATGAATAATGTACATTTTGTCAAAAGTTTAAGCTCAAGCCAAAAATTTTGCTCACTCAATCATTTTTCAAAAAGGGGGAAGAAGCATAAGCCATGATGCATCACGCATACAGTTAATATCTCATAGTCCTGAAGCAGTGCTGGAGGACGTGGAAAAGGTAGTCAAAATTCACTCCACAGTCAACTACCTAAATGGCTACGCAAAGCAGAAGTTAAATATGTTGGCTGCATTCACATATCTCGCGATGAGAGTAAACTCCATTCTATATGAGACATGGGTGAAGCATACTTCGGAAAATATGAGGAAGAATTCAAAGTTGGGTCTCATATGCATTGTTATACTGCCATGGATATGATTAATACCCCATTACAACGGCTATTTAAGTTTTAAATTTCCCCATAGTATGAGAACAATATAAGGACAAAATTTTGGAAGACTGATGTCTTCAAATAGTTCCTGAGCTGGTCACATTCAGACGCCAATAAGCTTTGCATTAACTTTTTTCCACCACTGTGCAGAGAGCAGGAGCTATGCGAGTAGTCAAAATCATACTAAAGTAAATGAAACACTGATTGCTGAATACACATTGAGAATTGAGATGCTGGGTAGAGTCACTATCCTTAGCACCATAGCAGCCGGTGGTGAAGTAAGGTATCCATGTCTTCAAGGAATAAATTAAGTTTTCCATCAAAGAGGAGTCCGAAGTGTTTACCCAAGTATTTGAGTAGGTAGGTGTGGAAACTTCCACTAAACTTATATCTCCAATAATGTGGGCAATAAAAACTAGGGAATTGCAGGCTAAAAACACACAAGCAGTTGAGAAAATTTTAATGCATACCTCATGAATTCTCTTTTCCAAGCAATACTGTCTTAAGTTAACTACTGTTTAAATGACAACACATTACAATACAAATCATGAACAAGATTTCACATAAAATAAAAGCTAATATGCCTCACTCCAATTAAACTGTTACTGTATGTAATCATTGCAAAATCACTCACAAATAAAATAAAAATTGTCTCAGCCTTTGATGAGGAAAATACGCTTTCGTCAAATAAGTCTTGCAAGTATAACTTTCCTCAATTTAAATTGTGACGTCATACTTCATTTGTACACAATTTGTAGTCACACTAACTACAAATGAAGGCTCCTTAAATACACCACACACACTTTTCAAACAAGTCACTAACATAACCACAATTTAAAATTCCGTCCAACTTGTGCAGCGGCTATATCACTTCATTCACCATCAATGACCCACAAAAGGTTGATACCTGCCTTCCCAAGACTGACTCGCCCAAGCATTCCATGTTCCCTTGTTTTTATCAGGTGAAGGAAAAGCAGAATGGTGTGGAAAAAGTTGTTTCTTCCCTGCAATGAAATTATTCATACATTCTTTCATAAAGAAACAAAAGGCTCAGCAATTCAACAGTAGTTTTTATAAATGGATCAGAATAACTTAGGGCATTCTTATGCCAATTATTAGAACGTTCTAAAGGCTGGAGCACAATGAACGCTAACATGAGGCACGAGCCGTTAATGGGAATTGGTAAAAAGATGGCGGAAGGGAAAGCTTATGGAAGGGACGCAACCACTGTGTACAGAAGGTAAAACACGAGAGATGGGCAACTTTCATCTCTTCCCGTGTCCCGTACACAGAAAGCCAATCAGAAGAGCCCAAAATGGGAGCCACCTGTTGGCAGAGAAAGGTATCTATGGCATCATACAGCAGTACCGCATTTTTGGTGCCCCTTACTGAATATAGCAGCTATTGTTGCCATGCAACTTGAGCTGAAGAGAAGTTATTTAAGGTAAGTCATTACTTACAACTCTTCCAACACACAAACAAAAAACTGAAGAACACAAACAAAACACTGTGCGGGCATCAGTCAATTTTCTTGCCAGCCACGGTAACATCAATTGTGACCACACAGTGGCGTTCCCTGTCTCATGTTCTCCCAGATCCCGTATACACCCATGTCTCGTATAGCGCAATTTCGATTAGCGCAATTTCGATATAGCGCAAATTCGTTCCTCGGGGAAACATTGCAACGCAGTGTAGCCTAATCAAAAATCTTAAACGCTCTCGTGATAAAACGTGAACTTGCGCTAAGTACACACGAAATTTCCATCAATTTACGCATACTAATATTATTTCTTGCCTCAAATCTTCTTTTTTGTTTATATATTAATCGAAATTCATTGCTGCGCAATTGCCAAAAGTATTACTCGTCATTGGGTCTAGATAGCCGGCCTACCGAAGATTTATCTCGTCTCCTTAACAGAATGATAATAAATAATTTAGATCGTTAATTAAGCGTGGGGCTAGTGGAAATGAGTTTTTTTTCAGCAATACGGTTTGAGACGTATTTTTGCCGTCGTAGGTTACCGGGCGATTGACTTCCAGGTAGAGAGTCTACGCTAAAGCCTTCAAGGTCATCGGTATTCACGGGGGAGAAATGGAGCGGTGACCGAGTTGCGCATGAATAGCATCAACACATAAAAGGGTCCGCTATAGAGTCTTAAACACAATGGCTTCGTTCCCTCTCCGCAGTCATAGCCCTTCTGCGTCTCAGGAATACAGTTCAGCAGAAGAAGGTGATTTAGATAAGAGCCATACAGAGTAAAAACCAAGAGAATATGGCAAAAAATAGGAATGCGTGTAGAAAAATCAAGAATTTATCAAGAAAAACCATTAACCTAGAAGAGGACTTGAGAGAGGTCAATTGCTTTGAAAATGGAGAGCGTCAAAGCGATATTGCGCGGAAGTTTAAACTCACGATGCCTTATTCTGAATAAAGACGAAGCTAAAACATTAGTGACCTCAGCCGCACCAACTTCAACCAAGTGGTCTACACATACGGAAAGTTCATCGTAGTTAAAGAAGTTTCATGGTGAATCAGTACAAAAAGACGAGAGTGGTAATCGCTCCGAGACATTAAGTGAAAGCTCCGGTTGGTTCCAGAATTTAAACGGCAAGCAGGTATTTTCAGTGCGGCGATATCAGGTGAATCTGCAAGTGTTGATAGCGCAGCCACCACAACATTTTCTGATGAACTCCAAGCTGTTATTGAAAGTGGCTCCTTTCCCCCTCAACTAGTTTTTAGTGTTGATGAGACGATATTCTTTTGGAAAAGAATGCATTCTCGTTCATTCATTTTCAGGGAAGGAAAACCTGGGTCAGGTTTCAAGGCATTTAAAGACTGTTTCACGTAGCTGCTAATGACTCGGAGGACTTCAAATTAAAATGATTTATCATTCATAAACTCCGCTAGCTATGGAATGGCATTTAAAGTAGCATTTTCCTGTCATTTCGATGAGCGACAAAAGGGCCTGGGTGACACAATAGTTGGTTTTAGACTAGTTTGAAAAATCATCAACTGCCGGCAACGCATTACGATCCCCTGAGATAGCAGATGTTAGCCCACCCGCACGACAGGATGGAATTTCGAAAGCACGTAAAATTTTTTTTAACGTGAATAAAAGTCTTTGAATGCGTGAATACTATCTTTAAAGATGTTTTAAACTATAAATATTTATAGAAATAATGTTTTCTAAGGCTTTTTATGGGAATATTGATGTTTTAGAGGAAATTCAATACCCAAGACCTATGCTACCAGGAACGCATCCCTATCTACCCTATGTTAAAACGCTCTCGTATAACGCAAATTCGTATAGCGCAAAGACCCCAAGGAACGCATCCCTTGCGCTATACGAGACATGGGTGTACCATCTCACGTTAGCGTTGATTGTGTCCCAGCCTCAATATCTAATTCCCTGGGCCCTATAAACCACAGATATACACTGGTTGAATTCACTGATCCCATATGTAAGCGCTTAGCATACCTATATGGGCATGACAACATTGACTGGCTAAATATATAATGAATTTGAAAAAAGCAAATTTTTCAGGGACAGTACTCTGCCTTATTGATGCAATAAATATGGGTCATTCCACCAATATGGACCAATTGATTGCCCCTTGGGTCACTAATTTCAACTGAATTAGGAAAAGCATCTTAAGAAAACAAAAACCGCAATGTATTTTTGCAATACATGTAACAGTTTACAAGATACATATTTCAAACAGGTCTGTAAAACTGAAATTTTATGAAAGCGTCTTCACATTAATCATCATTTCTCTGAAAGAAAGTTAGAAAAGCACATGGATAGCTAATTTTGAAGGCCTTGAATTGATAAGAAAAATCAGTTGATTGTTTCAAGAAATTTAAACAATTTAATAAAGTTTATTGCAAAGCAAAAATTTCAAATCGATTTTTGGCAATGCAGCTAACCCTTTGATTTTTCTCATTTTTTATGCTGTAGATACAAACCTCCTCCACAAGTTAAAAAAATTTTTAGGGATTAATATTTCATCAAAGAAATGAAAAAAATTTTGAGTGGCTCCTCTGAGGGTTACAACGCACTGCGGCCGGGACCCAGTAACTTAACTGATATGCCTGTGCACCCAGGATGGGAGTGAAATGGGAGGGAAAAAGGATGGAGGCGCCGCCGCAATAGGAGCCCAACGATGCCTCCTGGGTAGGGATACAGATGGAAGGGCGGGATGGGAAAAACCCTCGCCGCTAAGGAAGCGACCAGGGCCCACTACTAGCAATTCCACGATTTAATGTTTCTACAGAGAGGAAAAAATTTCCTATGGGGAAGGAAATTTCTATAATTTTCCATGCACTGAGAGGACAGGCTGGAAGCAGGAACAGTAAGGGGATTTAGGACAAAACCGTTACAAGTGGACAAGGTTTAAAAAGGGTTTCCAGCCATTTATAATGGTGCCGGTACTTTTTAGTATCCTCAGACCAAGTTACAAAAATTACATCAGTTCACAATTTGCTTTGCAAGCCCTTAACTAAGAACTTAATTAAGAACCTTGACTCTCAATGGTTCAAACAAATTTTCCTGCCTATTTTTTCAGTATCGGTTCTTTTCGGTAACCATTCTGGTCCTGTTTCCAGCCTCAAGAACCATTGGAGCAAAGAACCAAGGAACTGAACTCACCCTTCCCCATCTGAAATTAAACCTGGCTTAGAGAGGTCAAACATCTGACACAATTGACAAAGGTCCATAAATTTAAATGCTTACCTTCCCAATATCAAGAATTTCTTCAGGTGTGACCAGCTGGAAATGAGGAGGACTTTGTTTGGCCTGGTAAATGATTATGTGCCCCCCTCCTTCTTCTGCACCCTTCCTCTTCCTTGCCAGCTCCTCGGGAATGCGAGCAAAGTGACGAATGGAAAATGGCCGTGACTCTGGGCTTTCAAGAGGCAGTGGGATGTAGCCAGCTTGAGTGCCAGAGGTGATAGTTCCTGGAGAGGTTGACTGGGCAGGTATCGAAGATAGCACAGATACGGGAGTTTTCAAAGTTTCCTGGGAGAGGAAAACAGCTGATGGGGGAAGTGAAGGCATCTGTGTGTCCAGGTAAGTGGCGAACAAATGCGCCAATATGAAGGCATCACTCGGGCACTGGGACACATCTGAGGCCGGGCGACTACCAGCCATTCCTTCAACTGCAATCTCTCCACTCCAATTGAATGAGCTCATGCAGCCGCCTTCGGCCAATTCTGGGGACAATGATATGATTCAGTGATTACTTTTCTGGTTAACAGCAAACATGCTGTAAAAAGCCTCATCCAGGGAAAAATAAGTTAAATCAATTGAATGACAATTTTGTGCAAATTTGAAAAAAGAATATTCCATTTTTTTTCAATAGCACACAAAAGTTTTTTTTTTCAGTTTTAAGAATAAAATTATTACACAGAAGCTAGGATATGTGACAGTCATGCCAATCTTTCATAGGTTTGCCACAGGTAACACATCATGAAAGAAAATACAGCAAATAAATAAGAAATGACATCAGAAATTATACACATACATTACTTTAAGCAGCCATTTACAATCAAACTACTTCCATACCTTAGGCTAGAGATATTGGAATAGGTTCTGATTCTCTGGCCTGTGGAACCGGTATCAAGAACCGATCACATAAAGTCAGTACCTTGGAACCGGCTTGGAACGGTCATGAGGATTTGAATTTAGCGCCCAAAACCAAAATGGTCTACTATGTTCAAGGCCAAAAAGTTAAAAAAAAAAAGATTTAAAAACACATATTTTACTTTCCGCTTGCATGGCATCCACATTTTTTCCTGATTCTGTTTGCTGTTTTGACATTTGCTGGCTAACACACTCATTTAAAGATTCGTCAGTTTGTCGCTCTCGCCAACTTTGTAGCATTTCCGTAGTCGCGGCTGCTTCCAAATGAGCCAACTTTTTGCCTGCTGCCGTCCACAGCACGGCACCATTCTTTCAGCTTACCATTGATCTCTATGGATCTCTTCAAACGAGTCGAATTGTGCCGTTGATGGCACAGCGTCCATTTCAATCAGGCCCGGCAATGAGCCGTCTACGGGGTGAAATACATTAAATGCTATATTAAGACCACTTTCAGTCAGAACGACTTTTCGCCAGCCACCGTTCACATGAAATTCAGGCGGCTTTCAGACGAGATGACACTCTGCAACACCGTGTTTCATGTGAAAGTGGTCTTACGATTGAATCATGTACATGTACAGTAATTCTTCGACATACGAGCAAGATACGTTCCGAGAACTTATTCGTAAGTTGATAAACCTATGCAAGGCATTGAAAAGTGTTGTTTTCCTGCAGAATGCAACACTGCATAACAATTTTGCGTTAGCTCACAGCCAATCAGTTTATCCATGGTGTCGCTGTGCCAGCTTGTTGAGCAGGTGATCGTTGAGGTTATAAGACCTGTGACAGTGAAGCATGCGAATAAGTTGTCAATTAAAGTAACAATTCAAGCTATCGCAGAATACACAATATATTTGAACTGACTCACAAGTTTCAACAATTTAACAGATGATGCCGTCAGATATTGGAGGAGTTTCACTATCGATCCATTAGTGCGGCCATTCAAAATCAACATCAATCCCAACTGTTTCCAGTGAACGCCTGTTTAGGACTGCAGGCAATATTTCTGCCAAAAACAGAATACAACATACTCCCGAATACCAGGGCTAATGATGGGGAGAGGCAGCACGAATAATCGAAAAACACGAATGAATCAAACTTTCACTTGAATATCATTTAATTCTCATAATTCATACAAATCAAATGATTAAATATTATTTATGCACATCGTCTGTTATTTAAGATTGCTTTCCTGAATCACTACAAGCTTCCTTCTCACGACCGCAATCTTTTCAGCGGCAAAAATGTGATTTTACTCGCATTCCTACTCATCCGTGTGATACCTGGTTACCGAAAACCACGCATCCGCAGCTGCAACGTCACAGATTCAGAAAAGTGCTCTCCACGAATGCTTCAAAACCACTGTGCAACCTCAGAAACTACACTGTCAGGCACCACACCTCATAGTCGCATCTGGCACAAGTTGTCCAGGATGTAACTGCTGCAGGATGCGGATCCGTGATCACTGAGCGCGATCGCACACCGCAATGCTAGAAAAACAGGAACACAGAACTCCCGTGAAGGTAACAGGCGCACAATCACGCCATAGCGCAGCAGCGGTTACAGGAAACGAGGACTTGTGGAAAATTGTCTACACCGGCGAGTGTCCAACTATGACTCATGCTATCTCAACTTCCACTTCCCTCGGTGCCTTCAATTCTACTATTCCCTTTCTCTCATGTTTGACCTTGACTCATTGAGGCGTAAATATGCCCAAGTGCAATGAAATCTCTGGTTCCCTTGGGCCGTATTCAACCGCATGCTAGGCCATGGCGATATTTGCAAATTTTCAGTATGAAATATGCAATTAAAGATCTTTAATAACATTATTCCTACTTTACGATTGGTTAAACATTAAAGAATCTTTCAGAATAAATCAGGAGTTTTTTCCTGCTGCTGATCATCGTCAGCACTGCTAGAGCAGATGCCCAAGTAGACTTGAAACATCCCTTGTCAGCAAGTAAATAAAAGTAATTCAATTTTACGAAGGGTATTCTACTATAAATACAGTGGAACTTGGTTAGTACGTTCCTCCTTAGTACGTTCCTCCTTAGTACGTTTTCCTCCTTAGTACGACGATTTCTCTCGGTCCCGGTACCATCGGAACAAAATACAGGTAAAAGTATTTGGTTAGTACGTTTGAAAAAATTGCGCTTTCCTGGTTAGTACGCTCAACTGCTAGCCGTGACGCAACCCGCAATTTGTTCTCCAGTATCTAAAGCTCCGAATTCATGATTTAATTAATATTACTAGCCATTAAAATTCTTGCATTCATTCCACATATCTTACTTCGACCGTGATTTATCCAAATGCATTTCTCAATTCTTACGACGCGATGAATTATAAAATATGGCTATTCATCAGGAATGTCTGACTTTGCAAAACTGCAGCCAATGAGAAGCCCCGATTTTCCCCACCCCGAGCTCCTCACCTTCTGTTGCCTCTGGAGTGCCCACTGCGCACAAATTTCACGAGTGGGCAATTGTTGCTATTGCACGAGTTATCATGATGAAGAAATGAGCCTTATCCAATTTCCACTTTATCTAAAGCAGTACTGCACGACGTCAATGCTACGTAATTCGTGCGTATTTGACTACTGCTGCGAGAGCAGACAATGCTCTGGATCTCCACGCGAAGCTTAGCTTAAAAATACTTGATCTCGGCACGAAAGCAGACGACATTAAACAAGTTTTAAAAGTAAATTTCAACTGCATAATATAAAATCTTCTTGTAATTACCTCGTAATCTAATAATCTTGCGTGTTATTATTCGATATATCGATCGCTATAACAATCGATATGGCTTTATTCCTGAAGCGCGAATGTGTACGGCTGTTGCCGTAATTTAAGGTTAATATAATTTTGTCCAATTTTTATGTTTAAAAACAACCCGTTGACATACTCAGGGTTGTTGTTATATTCTCCGAGTATGCTGTGACAAAAAAAGAAATGACTTAGCTATACTTGTTCTCTTTCTATAAATATATATATAGGATAAATCACGGGAGAAAGAAGCCGTTTTCATGTAATTGTCTTCGGGAAATCTATGAAACATTGTGATTTTTTATTCACATGGTATTGTTTTTCAATGTAGCGCCCAATTTCTTTTTTTTAAAGGTGAAAAGAGTTCAGGAAGGCGATCCTACTAGAACTACCGATAGTAATTGTAATTATGACGACTTTTCCACAGATTGCAATTACCCCGACTGCTATTTTTTACTTTCCTCGTTAGCACGTTTTCCTGGTTAGTACGTTCATTTTTTGTGGTCCCTTCAGAAACGTACTAAACAGGTTCCACTGTAATAAGTCCAGTGTAGCCTAGCATACAAATGCAAATATCGTGGTGCTTTTGTGTCATTTTTAAAAGATTGCGGAAAACATCAAAAAAGGGTAAAACTCGCGACGGATAAGCCACAACACATATAAACCACAGCCGGATAATCGGGAGTCTGTTGATTAAACCCAGATAGGGTAAAAATGTTGAATTTTTAAAATCAAAACCTGGAGAAAGAACCAGTGGCTGACTGATGTAACGTGACATATTGTTCGATCATGCATTATTTAACAACGTGATATTTAAAATATTTTGCTCGGCAAATAAAATTATGAAGACGATCGTAATATCTTTTTACAGAGTTTTCCTGCTAATTTACATCTTCAGTGAAATTATTTTCATTCATTTCTTGTAGTTGCTCATTTAATTTTGCCATTAATTCAGATAATAAGAGTTCATCCTAGGAATCGCGTATAGAGAACTGAGAACTGATTGGGGAGAACCGGACCGGTACCGAGAACCGAAAAAATTTAAGAACTGACTCATCCTTACTTTAGACCAAAAACTATAAAGAAAGTCAAAAGTACTCCCGTTTAGTTGAGGCATACATAAATATCGATTGAAATGGCCACTTTCAACTTCAATGCAAAGTTAATCTTTGCTTCAATGCTTCATGCACAAATAAGCACATAAAGTAAGATCCTTTTATGGAAATTAAAGAATCTTATTTTTAATTAACAATTCAAAAAGTTTGCCTACCTTTGAAATATGTACAAGGAAAAGTTTACAAATAGCATTTTTCATAACAGTACATTATCACTAATTCAAAATTACCATCTTCAATGATTTCTATTGACTCCTCACCTTACTTATTATCAGAGTGATGTAATATTAACCCTTTCACTACAAACAACATGTTAAGATGGCATGCAAATATGTAGTAGTTTTCAGTATTTTTCCAAACACATTCACCCATACCATACAAAGCCACTTACACATTACTTCTACTGAACAAAATTGTACAAAATGCACAAAGGCAACTGACTAACACACAAAAATGAAATTATTGATGTTTACAGCAGTCTACAATAACTTATAATTATTGATCTCTTTAAAGCGGTCTAGTCCAAGACGGAATAGTATTGGAGTTAATTAGGTAATATTATAATTCTCCAAAAATATCATCTACAAATTGCTTATTATGTTTAATTTTACTTCCCACTTATATGCATCTGTTTTCTCAGAATGGTTTTCCAACCTTCTTTGGGATGAACTCTTAAATTTAAGCTATTTTTTTTGCCGCATTTCACACCATTTATGACCTAATTTACAATTTTTAATCATAAAACACTGCTCCAATCATTACAGACTCTTAAACCTTAAAAGTGGCAGGTCCTTATTTAGTGTTCAATTTTTTCCCTCAGAAAAACCTTAAATTACGATTCTAATGTACAGAGATACATATACCGTACATGTCTGAATATAGTCCCCCCTTTTTTTCCAAAAATGCCCATGGTAAAAGTAAAGGGGGTGAATATATTCATACTCATTCTTAAAATTTCCCCGAAACTGAAGCCTCAAAATTAGGGGGACTATATTTCGAGGGGGACTATATAAGAAAAATACGGCAATGAAAATTTAAATCTAATTTATCTATTGATTTAAACTAATAGAACTAAAGTAGAAAGTAGAGTCAGAATTTAAAACTTTAACTGATTGAAACTTTGATTTTTATCACTTAACATATTGCGTGCCATGGACGTAATATTACGTCCTGCTAATCTTTCTGAAGATTGCCATGGACGTAATATTTCATCTTTCTACTTAATTGGCTTTGTATGCGTGAAGGCGTAATATTTCGCCCAAGGTACTTTTCCAGTTTACTACTTAGTGGTTCTGCTTTTTTAAAAAATCTACTGCTTGATGGAAAAAGAGTTTACTTTATGTTTACTTGAGGACGAAAAGTCCTCTGTAGCTACCGGCATCCTAATCTTAGGCCACTTTGTGTGAAAATTCTTTTGCGGAAAGAACCGTTCGTTGAGGGTGCAGTGACCCTTTTTGCCATCCAGGATTTATAATGCTTTGCTTGGAACAATGTATTTTTTTATGATTTCCAAGCTTTATATAGTTTACATTGAGCGTAATAAAAAATTATTATGCATGTTATGGGGGTACTGTTAAGATTTCCATGAAATGTATATTTTGTATATTCGCGGACAATGCCATTTTTTTTATCAACAGAAAAAAGTATCTATGTACTTTTTTGTAGCCAAGGGTTTGTTTTGTGGTTACTTTGTTGTGACTCTTTAAAAAAAAGGTTGAAGAATAAAACTTGAAGTAGATAGTTGATCCTGTTTTTTCTCCGGACTAACTGTCGAAGCTTTCATAGTGGCACGAAGATTTCGTCCACTGGTTATCGAAAATAATATTCATTGTCAGGTTATGGGCCCAGCAGGCATAAGTGCGGAGAATTAAACGTGTTGGTGAAGAAGACTATCGTTTGAGCAAACGGTGATAAACTTCGAGTACAAATCAACCAGAGTCTGGCTTGGAATAACTCGTCGAACTCGTAAAAAGAAAAAAAGAGGAACGATGTCCGGACGGCGGCAAAATCAAATGATGGATAGCGAGTCAGCCCAGGGGCAGTTACCTGTGGCTGATAAACTTGAAGGGCCGAACTATTACGAGTGGACACTAGGAATGAAGGGGTTATTCTTAAAAGCTCAATGCATTGAAGCTATCAAAGGTTTTGAAGAGTGGACGATAGAAGAGAACGGTGTGTTAGTCGCGGCAGATCCGCCGGATTATGAGGTGAAACGGAGGAAAAGGCTGGACAACACATGTCTGGGACTCATCTATTGTAACGTTCAGAAGACTTTTCTGGAGCATGTGGACGCCTGCGATAATGCTAAGGCAGCGTGGGAAGCGTTGGAGACCATGTGCACGAGTTACGGCCGCTCTGAGCTATGCAGCTTCAATCGAGCTATGTGGAACACACAAAAGACTAAGGAGATGAGTATTCATCAATATGTTGCCATAATAAACGATTATCGCAGGAAAATCAAGAAATGTGGTATGGAAATTGATGATGATATGCTAGCTAATGTATATCTAAACGGCCTTCCATCTGATTGGAAGTTTTTTGTCCAGAGTTATCGGAAAGGGAAATTAGTCTCAAGAGAAGTATTGGGTGACATGCTTGTGGAAGAGCAGAAGATGCTATGCATGTCAAGAGAAAAGAAAGAGCTCAAATCTGAAGATAATAGCGATGCACATCAAGTTTACAAGGTCACAAAGGAATCAGAGTTTTCTGAGCATGGAGTGAATAGATTTAAAGGGAAAGGAAAGAACAAAGGTAAAGGTGGAAGAAAAAGCCATCCTCCCATCTGTTATGTATGTGGAACAGAGGGACATCTATCTTTCCAGTGCCCCGATAAGAAACAAAATGCTATTGAGAAGAATCAGAATTTTGAATCTGTGAAGAAGGGGCGAGCTTCTGTCATCAAAAGAGGATATAAAGCATTGTGTACTCACCAAGAGAAAAGTATAGGAGGTGGGGGATTATGGATACTGGACGGTGGAGCATCAGACCACATGACCAATAGAAAAGATTTATTCATAAATCTTTGTCCCATAACTGGTCAAGTTGTTGTGGGTGATGGATATGCTTTGGAAGTCAAAGGAATTGGCACCATAAAATTGGAGTCTCTTTAAAAATGGTTGAAGAATAAAACTTGAAGTAGATAGTTGATCCTGTTTTTTCTCCGGACTAACTGTCGAAGCTTTCATAGTGGCACGAAGATTTCGTCCACTGGTTACCGAAACAAATATTTTTTGTCAGTCCATTTACACCCAAGACTTTCAATGGAGCTAAGTACTTTGTCACATTTATTGATGATTTTACAAGGTATTCTATGGTCTACTTATTGAAAAAGAAGTTAGAAGTATTTGAAAATTTCAAGAAATTTCAACGTAGAGTGGAGTGCCTGCACGATAGGAAAATTAAGGAATTCCAGAGTGACAATGGTGGAGAATACACAGATAAAAAATTCTCAGTACACCTGGAAGAATGTGGAATCTTACATCGTTTCTCAGTGGCATATACTCCACAGCAAAATGGGCTATCTGAGAGGTACAACGAAACTATTCTGAATACAACGAGATGTTTACTGATAAAATCTGGTCTTCATAAAAGATTTTGGGGAGAAGCTCTCATGACTGCTGTACATCTCAGAAATTTGTCTCCTACTTCTGCACGAAATAGCAATATTCCAATGAGTTTGTGGAAAGGACGGGAACTAAAAGAGATAGATTATAACTATCTAAGAGTTTTTGGATGCCAGGCATGGGCATGGCAGCCAAGAGAGACAAGAGATGGAAAATTGAGTCCCAGAGGAGAAGAAAGCATCATGTTAGGATATGAAGAGGGCATCAAAGGATATCGACTTTGGAGTCTGAAAAAGAAGAAAGTAATAATCAGCAGAGATGTCAGGTTCAACGAATCAAAATTTCCTTTTAAGACGAGCCGAGATGATATCAAGATTCCCGATCTAGACAGCGATGGCGAACCTGATCCAGGAGAAGACATTGTGGAACAAGGCTATGTTTTCACAGGCGATGGAAAAGCTGAGGAGACTAAATCAAACCAAATTTCATCACACCCGGTGGTGATCCCAGGTCTGACTCCAGTGGTCCCAGATTCAGTTTCAGGGGGAGCAGTGCCTGAGATACCAGAGGAGGCAGCGCCTCGTGTTGCAGTTTTGGAGGATGACGTCGAACAGCCTGTCTTGGTGGTCTACCCCACAGTTACTAATTTAGAGGTACCAGTGACAAACCTTGACCCTGGTGAGGTCGCAGGTGAGGTACCAAGCCAGTCCATTCCAAGGAGGTCAAAGCGTGTTAGGAAGCCAACATCTTGTCAAAGCTGCAACTATGCTCATGCAAGTATTGAGTGTACTTCCATTCCAGGGACAGTAACAGAGGCTTTAAATAGTAAAGATTCTGAGTTTTGGAAACAGGCAATGCAAGAAGAAGTAAAAGTTTTGTCAGACCAAGGAACATGGGAAATAGTGCCAAGACCAGAGGGATTAAATATTGTAGGTTCAAAATGGGTGTTTGCTTTGAAACGTAATGATAAAGGGGAAATTATAAAGTTCAAGGCAAGGTTAGTTGCTCAGGGATATGGTCAAATTCATGGAGTTGATTACCATGACACATTTAGTCCTGTTATTCAAAAAGAAAAGTCTGAGGCTTCTTATAGCTATTGCTGTTGAGACAGATTTAGAAATGGATCAGTTGGATATTGTAGGGGCATATTTAAACAGTAAATTAGAAGAGGATGTGTACATGGAGATACCAAAATATCTCGGAGAGAATATAACAGTTGATAGAAAGTTTTATGTATGTAAGTTAAACAAGAGTATTTAGAGAGAGGTTTAAAGCAATCAGGTAGAAATTGGTATTTGCATCTAAGCTCAATTTTGTCTGTGTATGGATTAAAACAGTGTTTAAGTGATCCATGTATTTTTAGCATGTCTGACCTTAAAGTAGGGGTTTATGTTGATGATATGTTGCTTGTCGGAACGAAGGACAAGATATCACAGTTTAAGAGTTATCTAGGTAAGCATGTAGGAGTCAAGGATCTTGGTTCAGCCCATAATATTTTGTCCATCAGAATACAGAGACCTGAAAGAAGTGTGGTATATATTGATCAGGAGAATTATATAAAATATATGTTGGAAGAATTCGAGATGCAAGATTGTCATGGGGTGAATACTCCTTTACCAGTAGATTTTCAAGAGAGAGATGTCGAAAACCAAATAAGCAATTATTTGTATCGAAAAGCAATAGGCTGTTTGTTGCATTTGTCTGGAAATACAAGACCAGACATTTCCTATGCTGTGTGTATTTTAAGTCAGTATATGGAGGAGCCATGTCAAACTGATTGGAAAAATGTCAAGCATATGTTTAGATTTTTGTCTAAGACTAGAGGTTATGCTTTATGTTATCAAAAATGTCAAAGTAAAATTAATGCATACTCTGATGCAGACTGGGCAGGCAGTAAAGGTTATTGTAAGTCCATTACAGGATATCATATTTCTTTAGCAGGGGCTCCATTTATCTGGCGAGCAAGGAAGCAAAAATGCATGGCAACCTCATCAACTCATGCAGAGTTTATTGCATTGTATGAGTGTGTAACTGAAATAGTATGGTTATCAGAGTTGTTAATAGAAATTAATCAAGGATGTTTAATGCCTAAACCTTGTGTTATATATTGTGATAATGAGAGTTCCATTGCCATTGCCAAAAATGATGTTATAACTGAAGGAAACAAACATTTCTTTGTTAAATACCATTTCATCATGGAACAAGTCAAAGAAAAAATGGTGTATTTTATATATGTACCATCAGACAAGAATACTGCGGATATATTTACTAAAAGACTGCCAGGGACAAGAATCAAAGTGCTATCAAAGATGATAGGACTTAAGGATCTGTACAATAGAATTTAAGATGTTTGAATATTTTATAATTATAATGTCTTGTGTTGTTTGGTACTCATTCAGAGATTGAAGGTGAAATGATTATTGCATTTTCAAAAACAGGTATTGTCCGAGGGGGAGTGTTAAGATTTCCATGAAATGTATATTTTGTATATTCGCGGACAATGCCATTTTTTTTATCAACAGAAAAAAGTATCTATGTACTTTTTTGTAGCCAAGGGTTTGTTTTGTGGTTACTTTGTTGTGACTCTTTAAAAAAAAGGTTGAAGAATAAAACTTGAAGTAGATAGTTGATCCTGTTTTTTCTCCGGACTAACTGTCGAAGCTTTCATAGTGGCACGAAGATTTCGTCCACTGGTTATCGAAAATAATATTCATTGTCAGGTACATCATATGTTGCAACTTTTTTATTTTTCAAAATCAGTAGGTTTTCATTGTTAAATTATATTTTTTTAAATTAGCAATAAATGTTATTCAACTCATTCATAAAGAAGAGAAAAGCCCATTTTTACTGAAATACACATCGATATAAACATATTTTTGATGCTATTGTTTTTGAAAATGTACCTACGAATTTTGTAAAAAAGGCTGGATTTTTCAGTAGGGTTTAAAATTAGCAGCCGGCACTCAAAGTTTTAATTTCCTTAATTTTAAAACATGCATGATAAACTATAAAAACTTACTTCTGATACGAGCCACAAGGTACTTTTGATTAGGAGTAGCCTCCAGAAATGGAATAAGAAGAGATAAATTTGGAGCAGCAGTGATGACATGTGGTACCAAAGCAGCACTTCGAAGCCTATCCAATCCCACATTGCCAATTCCTTGCTCTTCTGTTCCTCCCTCTTTGCTTCCTGTTACACCTCCAGCACAAACGTTCCATCCAAGAGCCTCATTGATAGAATCGATTTCCAGCACCAAACGTTCAACAACTGTTTGTGATAGCCACTGCAACAAATTAGGTTGCACAAGGTTATTAAGTACATAGTTTTGATGGCAAATAAATATACTCAGTGTTTCATAACATATACATATGTATGCTAGGAAGACCATCATTTTATGCATTGGAGAAAAATTATTTTTTCAGCCTCTCCAAATGGTTGAAATGTAGAGTATTCTCACACAATCACTGAGGTTCAACATACATCTATCATGTGCTTGGCAAGTTTATGTGATCAAGCTCAAAACAAATTTTTAGACTGCATCGAATGCAATCCAGACACAAAATGAGGCACGACTAGACGTAGGGGCTGTGCGAGTTTCAACTCTTCAAGAGCGAGAAAAATTTACAACTCCACTACCGCTTAATTTCAACATGAATGGATTTCAACAATTCCAATAGACAGTTGGAGACTGCTTTGAGTTTGGCAGGGTGCTGGATTGGGCAACCTGCAGCTCACCTTTTTTAAATGATGATATTTTTTTTTCTCAAATTTTCCATATTTTGAGGTGTTCTTATAGTCACCAATATTTGTAAATCCTACATCGATATATTATGCAGAATATTGCGCAGAATAAACGTAAAATTATAAACTTTATCATGCCCTTTTGAACATTTTCCAGAAACAATAGGATCGAATCTATAATTTAAAGTTAATGCATGTGCTGTTCTACCAGAAAAATTATACAAAAATAAAATCAATCCTGAAAAGGATTTTTATCCATTTCATGTGCTTAAAGCCTGTTTATCAAGCACTGTTTTGCAAAAGATAGTCTAGCTAAATTGTACATTTTTGGCATCACATAGTTTTAGGGACTACAGTAGACTCTTGTTAATACGAACAACGTTATTACGAAGTTCTCGTTTTTACGTAGCAAATCGTTAGTCCCGACGAAAAGGCCTATCCAACCTATAGGAAAAGAAAGCTTATTACGAAAATTTCCTTTTTACGAAGTTACAAACCTCAGTCCCGGTCCTGGTGGTTACAAAATGAACTTTATTACGAAGTTCCACGCATAAGCTATGGCATTAGATGGATATTCACTACGCTAAGTTTTAATAATCACGCCACATTTAAGTTCTCCTCGTGTACTGCGACCAAGAGCGTCATTTATGGTTCTTTTTTCACCATACACGCAACGTCATATAATAAGCTTTACTCCTGGGGAATCATGGTGACAGACCCATTACAGCTCGTAAATTTGATGTACAGTTAGTTCTCTTCCTACGCACATTCGATTTACAAACTTTCAGAGATGCCAGCATTCAAAAATTTCAAATTTCAAATTTGGCGCCTTTTGATTTGGAGGAAATCTTACTCTGGCCATAATCTATACAAAGTACCGTATATCTCCGAATATAGTCCCCCCTTTTTTTCCAAAAATGGCCGCGGAAAAGTAAGGGGGGGGACTATAATCGAGTGTAATCCAATTTAGCATACTAAAGGTGACCATAAAGTAATAAATAATGGCTAATGTTCTCGTAGTCTTTCTATTTGAGTATATTTATGAGGATTATAATCGGAGATATTAGTAAATACTGCCACGTTTTACCGGAAATTAAGACAATTTTTACCACAAATGTTGTACAGATACGATTATTCCGATTCAAATAGCATATCGAATATGCGTTTTCACGGAATCCATCGGGTAGCCGCTAATTTTTCTTGGAAAAGTATTGTTAGAATAATTCAATCGACACTGATCACTTAATGACGCAAAACAGTAAATAATTAAAATGAAAACTAAACACACACTATCATTACATTAATCGAACACTAGAATTGAATCAATAGTATATGTACCCGTCGCTCATTTAATAACTACATGATTTAAATAATTGCGAAAAATAAACAGATAAAGTGAACCTTTCGTGACGATTTAGCATTTCATTGCGTCCGTAGCTACTATACGTCCGTGCGGTTCGTGTTTACAACCACTGCCTTTACCGCCTTCACAGAACAAGAATGCGCAATAGGTGATGCATTTGTTTCTGAAAAGGCGCAATAATCGACGACTTTAAACCAGAAGCGCCGGCATTACTGCATTTGATCGAAATACAGCGACTCAGCATCGAAAGTGTAATTAATTTATTGAGGAATATCTTCAATTCGTCAGGGTAAATAGGATCGATAAATTACGTCGCATAACGTTTCGCAATTATTTCCGCGATATTTTCTTTATTAAAAATAATTTTACGTTCAACAGTGAGGTGATGGATCAAGTAGAAAGATGAGGATCAATCCTGCCGCAGATTAGAGGCCTTCAAAGACGGAGTTTCGATGCCAATTTAAAAATAGCCGTTGCAGAATACGCCGTAAATCATAGTATTTACAGCGCTAGCAAAGCGCTAATACATCGCGGAAGTCATTTCGGGGGTCTCGATGCGGCAGATTCAAAGAATTAGACGAAAATATCGTCGAATTTGTGCGCAAATGCAGAGCAGAAGCTCTTTGTGTAACTTATGCAATGATTCGCGAAGAGGCATTGAAAATTGATATATTTTTTTTTTTCAGTTTTAATGTTTGTTGGAAAAAGTTTATTTCTTAATTTTATTACTTTGATAATTGTAAGTCCTGTAGTTTAATTGTTTTGCTTAGCAGGCATTTGATAGCAATATTTTTATAATATTTATAATTTATTTAACACAATTTTATTTAGATTTCCTAAATTCTTCAAGTCACTTGGATTTGTGATGACTTGATGTGTGTGTTACACTGGATCTAAGGAAGTTTCAGGGCCAAATGCAATACTGTTTATGGGCTTTAAGTTAAAGCTTATATATTGACATTGTCTGTAGTCATTTGGAAATCAAAAATATTAATAATTTGTGAAGGTTTAAAAAATACAATAGCCTTGGATACTTAAAAAAATTTCTCATTTCTTCATTACATCTGGTTAAGGAACTATAAATTACTGATACATGCAATGGATCACAACATGTTTTAGGTATAGTTATTTTGTTGTGATGGAAAATATGTGAACAGATTTGTTCTTAATCTTCACAGAAAATAATAGTTTTTATCGAATCTAGAATCTTAACTTGCTAACCACAGAAAAATTGCCTTCCTTTACATTTTAAAATTTTTCCCAAAACTGAGGTCTCAAAATTGGGGGGGGGGGGACTATATTCGGGGGGGGACTATATTCGGAGATATACGGTATCATTGAATCCGGCGTGAAGTTAGGAACTGTTCAGCGTTTCGCCCGTTGTTCCTTGCTGCGGAGAGCAATTTTTTCGGTTCCAGCTGCGTTGCACGCCCATCTAGATCAGTTCGCCACAATCGCAAGTTAGCGCACAATTGTTATGAAGTGTTGCATTCCGCAGGATAACCGTACTCCTCTATGCCTTGCATACATTCCGGCCAGCGAGAGTTGTCCGATGACGGCACAATAGGTGGTGCGGATAATCCTGTGCCAGCACGGTTTGCAGCCAATCGCTGTCTCCCAAAGGCACCTCACACCATCGCCCAGTCATTCAACGTTGTCAAATGCATGAAGAGCAGCGAAATAAGCCTGATCCACTAAAACATACCCTTTCTTCAAATTCCCAAAACAAGTGACTCTTCCACTGGGTCCTTCACGCTCGACGTCCTTTCCGTCTCCTTTCTTCACGGAGCCCTTTGTAGGCATTTCACTTTCTTACCTGGCAACGCTGACCTAGACGATTCTGCCTGTCATCGGACAACTCTCGGCGGCCGGACCGTAGGTTTATCAACTTAGGAACAAGATCTTGGAACGCATCTAGTTCGTAAATCGGATTTACTGTTCTCGAGAAGATATCAACGCTCGATTACGTCATGCCTCATGCCAAAACTGAAACGAATTTTCCTGTTTATCCATGGTATATATATATTTGCGCGTAATTTAAACACGTTAATCACATACGGTTTTTTCCGACGATTCTTAAAAGAAACGTTCATACGAACTTCTTTATTATGAACCTCCGATTTTTCGGTCCCGTGAACTTCGTAATAACGAGAGTCTACTATAATGAACAGCAATTTCCAATTAGACCATTTTTCCATCTGCTCATCTATTTATCATTATTCACATGAAAATAAGTTTTATTGAATCATACGATACATTTCTAATCCATTGTATTCTTAGAATTTCCTAAAACCATGGAAATTGTATTGTTATTTATCACTATCTATCAATTAATCCAGGTAACATCATCAAGTTTTTATTCTTGAATGCATTTGATACACTGGAATATATTTCACACTCTCATACTTTTCTAACATCACATTCTAAACATTGAACTGTCTACACCCTGGTGATACCACTAAAAAGTGGCAAAATGCTGCCACGAATAGGAGATATTTTACTGAGAAATAGAAGTGACCGGAACACCGGAGAGAGAAAACCTTGCCGAATAGTTTTTTTTTCTAATTTAACTGAGTCTAGCTAATTTTGAATCTTAAACTTGAATCTAACTCAAGATTCAAGATATTTCCCAAATTCTCGCTCGATCAAAATAATCCCCACTCACACAGCCTTACTAAGCATTTGAAATGCAGCAAAACATTAACATTTGTCCCTAAAAACCATTGACCTCCAGTAATCGACTGACTTGTGAACTTCATTAACATTAACATTTCGGTAAATTAAGTACTTAATTTCCGTAATATCTGTAATTTCATATGCATAATGCATATTCCATAAAAATACCAATAGAGATCATAAATATTAAGGCCATACCAATCTATCATCCGGCATATTTTCTTTCAATTAAGATAAAAAATATTGTCCACATTGGCAAATAGAAATGGATTATAATAAAGGTTAGTCAGATTGCATAATTTGGATACCAATATCCACTAATACTAACTTTCGCCGGATTAAGAAATCAGATCAAAATTAGCTGATTAAAAAATTGGACCTGGATACAGCATTTTACATAAATATTTGAGTGCCCTATGAAAGGGAGTAAAATATCAAATTCTGACTTCACGTGGATGATGAATAAGGTAGCTTGTATTGTGTGATGAATTGTTGTATACTTGTGTGATGATTTGTTTCTATTGAGATGATTTTATATAGAAATGTTGGAAAAAGTTTATCAAAGTATTAAGGAGCACTCGGATTTTTATTTCTTTGATAATATTTAAAATTTATGGCAATTACGTATGAATTAAACTTTAATTTGTATTTCATTGACATTCCTAGATTGCATGTTCCAACAACTGAAGTTGATCACTGATTACCAAGCATTGTATACAATTGAGTGCTCTGTTAGTTTAGCATTGTTCAAGGTTAATGTACAGCAGATGGAGTGCCTACGATAAATGCAATCATCAGCCTCATTAAATGTATCACCAGTGATCGCCAGTATTTTAAAAATAGCTATGTATTGCTTCACACACTGCTTTTGTAAACCTGTAAGTTACGGTATTAACAAAACTGTAAGCAGAAAAAGGAAGGAAGTTATTGATTTAAATATGTAAATACTAATTTTATTTGCTACTCTGGAATAAAACCATAAGTAAAATCACCAAATCAAACTATATAAATTGTATTGAATGCACTAACAGCTTTCTAATGGCACCACATAGGTTGTGCATTGCATGTGTCTGTATTGTTTTGTCAGCATGTGTGGAGATCCCACGGCATCGACTTGTTCAAAATATTTATTTTTTTAGGCCAATTTCATGCGAGATGATCGTTTTGAATTGCAAAATAGCTTCCAATACCTAATAATGCCTACACACTGTTTACTATAAAATTACAATCAAGTACGAATAAGGAATGTTTTAAAAAAATCCCACACACAAAGAAATTAAATTATACAGTACCACTCTAAGATTCATAGTCCAACGCTCAAGATTGGAAACTTTGACTCCAACACGCTGCCATATATCAATCCCATGAGAAAAAGATGACCCGCTTCCAGGTGAAGATGCTGCAGGTGATGAAGCAGACCCAGAGGAAAGTGGAGATGAGTGAGCCATCCCTGCCCTTGTATCACCCTCCCTTTTCTTGGCATCACCTCTACCCCTTCCTGGTACTAAAGCTAGAGTAGAAAACAGCATAAAAGAATTAACCAATTAACAAAGTTATAGAAACTAAGAAAGTAATTCAAAGGATGCATCACCCCCGCTAGACCAGTTGTATTTTGCCTCTTTTTTGGTGAAATGTGACCCATTAATAATAACTCGCAAAAAAATTGCAAAGTGTCTAGAATAATCAGCTGTCAGCATTTACCTGTTTTGCAAACATAAAAATTTGCCAGACTGATAGAGATTAATACATCATAGACCGAGATTTGAAACATCCTCAGTTAATATACATCTCTTTAAATTTAATCCCAGTTTCTTTGGATTTTTTAATATTCTATTTCACTTATATGTTCTATATATTTCAGCGTATATGTTGTTAAAAAAAATTTAGAACCACCTATGGACACACACATAAAAGCAACAGCCATACCAACTGCATTTTTGGAGACTCGAAAATTTCAGGAATTTAGACTGATTGTTTCAAGAAAATTAGATGACATTTGCAGTTTAAATCATTTCAAACTCAAAAACTGTACAAAATAGAACGATTTATAATAATAAATTCTTTAAATCTCAATTGGTAGAAAAATCTCTATTACTCGTCCACCCCCTGGTAATTTTATTAATATCGCGAAGTAGGTTCTAAAAATACTTCCTTTCAATGCAGACCAAGCTGATAACTTCCATGGTACCTTCTACAGAGCTTCCATGTTACCTTTTAGATGACTAACCAATGAATTCAAGACCTTTAGTTAACCCATTGGCATCACAACCATACTGGTATGGGGCCTGAAGCTGGCCACAAACACCAAAAGTATACCGGTACGCAGATTGCATAGTGATATCTATCAGTTGATCCCGCTATCTTGCTACTGTTTTTGGATGTTTATGGCCATATAGTGTACCTGATAGCAGCTGCCATCTGGTGGCCATTTAGAAAACTTTTTCCATTGTAAATTGCCTTAGAAATACTTCTCTTACTTGTAGATTTTATTCACCTGAAAATGGATCTATTTACATCGGATGGCCAATTTAAATCACAGGGGATGGATGCAAATGGGTTAATGACCTAATGCAAAGTTAATATGTACTCCAGCTAAAATTTTAAGGGATAACCACAGATTTTGGAAAATTAAGTTCAAAATAAGGAAAAACAAACCAGAAACAAGGGGAGCCAGCTGATATGTGCACCGGTAGAGCAAGGAGGGCTGATTTTGGGAGCCATTTGGGGAGAAAGTGATAGGTGAGGAGGAAGATACAACCGGACTAAACTGTGTTCCACTGCCTGGAATGACAGGCATGGTCGATCCAGTAGGCGATGACTGCACATCACCCATGAAACCTTAAAAACAAATCAAAGTTCAATACTTCAACACTAAATTTAACAAAAATTACCAAAATAATTACTAATCCATTTAGGTTTAAATATTTTTAAGTATAAACTGCCTGTATACAAAGATAATAAGGCAGATTCTTAACCAACCTAAGAAAAAAACAGAATGTAGTCTGAATTCAGGGAGAAGGGTTACCAGCAAGTCTTCTTGTGTATTAGATAACTTTGATACATTCCCTAAGAATAAACTCCAATGACATCCAATAATAGAAATATGACAAGACAAATTTAAACAAAAAAATACTATAAGTAATTACACCAAGGAGAAAGCACTTACTTGATTCAAAGGTAGTTTTAGGATTTGCAGTCATTCGCCCAAGCTCACTAGAACCCAATGATCCAGGAGAGAAAGGATTTCCTGGGCTGTGACTAGCCAGAGGACTTGTGACAAAAGATGGTGTGAGGGGGTAAGGGGACAAGGTAGGCAGGGTACTATTAGGAGAGTATGGAGATGATCCTACAGTTGGAGTAAGGTTCGGCATAGCTGGACTGGACTGATGATACACCCAAGAGGGACTGGACATGGAATAATTTGGACTAGACAGGATGCTGGCACTACCTGGAATCATGAAAACAAATGAAAATTATGGTACATATATACTTACATCTATTACAGACAATGACATAACAAAACTCAGGACACAACATGAATACACACAAGCAACAAGGTCTTTTATTAATTAAACCTTAGAGTGCGGGAACATTTTTATACATTTTGCACTCTGACTGCGGCATTTACCCAAAATTTTTATTGCTACCTGAATATCTTGCTCTTGGGCACTTTCCCTCACTGTAAGGATTGCTAAGGGGCTTAACTATACCATTTCAGCCCTTGCAGCAGAGAGTGCCTCCTGCACAGGGGGTCTTTTACGTACTAGCTGGCAGCTAAAATTGTGAACTCTAGCAGCCTAAAGATCAAGAATTAAATTTGACAGAAAAAACACAGAAAAAAATCCTTACTATTGCCAATTGCTGAAGAGTTCAGTGAGGATGAACTGTATGGTGATGTAAAAGAAGGCACATTTGGAGATGGAGATGAGATCAGCGGCTTTGGTGTATGCCTGACTGGTGATGGAGATCTTTGTTTCTCTGGTGAACACACTATTTTTGAGGCCACAGAATCATTTGATGCTTTAAAATGGGGATCTGTAAAGCATAAAAACAACTGTTAACAAATTACAGATTTAACCAGAGAATAATCAAAAGAGATATTGGCAAACATCATTAACAGCTGATAATCCATGCCAGAATATGTCGCTCTAGCATAAAAGATAAAGGGCGTAGTCCAGTACACGCTCCCAATGCTCCCAAGTGCTCCCGCTTCAGACACTACAGATTCGTGGTCCACTTTCGCTCCTATCGGTCCCCGTCCTCCCGGTGCTACCCTACTGGATCACGGCTGGAGCGATAGTAGCATTTGTTAGTCATTTATTTTACTGGTATCGTCTGCTCGGATATTAGATCGTGTGAATAAGGGATTTATATAGCCCCTTGCACTTTACTTAGCTAGTTAGATAGGTCAGTAATATAAATGACAAAAAAAATATGACCATGGGGTACACCACAAGAAACCTTATTAATTTTATATCAGCATTGGATACCATGCTCGGACACCACAACAGATCGATGCTTGTCCTGAAGATTTTACCCACTGGTTTGCAAATCCTCTAACACCGAGGTGATAAACTTTAACTGAGAGCAAATCATGATACATATAAAAGAAGACAAGCCTGATCAATAACACTGATTGAACACCTTATTAGAGAAATTTCAATGGAACCAAAAATAAGCCTAATCCACAACACTTAACTCACCCAAAAGCCTGTTTAAACTACACACGTACAAGTTAATGCCTGTTTGCGTGAATGATTTTTGTGGACCGAAATGGAACATGAACGAATGTATGAACCAAGCTGAAATAGGTTCAATTTTTCGTTCATGCATTCGCACAAGTAAACATGTGACCACTCAACGTGCAACAACTCAACCGTACGGTACATTTCATGTTCATTCTTGCATTCATACATTTAGACTCATACGGGTTCATGTACCGTGTAAAAAGGCCTTAAGTTGAGTGTACTTGCTACGATTCATCAATTGCACTCATGAAATTGTATGATAGTCTTAAAAGCAGCCCTAGACTAGAACCCATCTCGTCAACAGCAAGCCTTAAACATAAATGCAACGCACGTCAACCTACCCTTAAGAAAATTACACAAGTAAAATACAACCGAACATCAATAATTGATTAAACTTAAACTCAACTTGAAGATTAGAGAGAGATATCATCATTTAACAGAGGATACAATCTTCATGGAGAAAGGTTGGCCGCCACACAATGCAACAAACGGAATACTTTGACCAGGAAGATCACCCACCACGTACCCTAACCTTAGAAGTCATATTCTATCTCAATTTCACGCAATCTCAAGTTTAAATAACTAATAATTGATCTAAATAACGAATAAATCAAAATAACTTATAAAAATACAATGTAAACAACGAACGGAATGCTTCGACTGGAAAGTCCACTCACCACATGCCTTATTAACTTCAAATAGTCATTTTCTATCTCCACTTCTTGCTAGCTCAAGCTTAAACCACTAATAATTATTTATCACAACAACAAAATTTATAAGATACCTTGGACTTGCCGCTCAATTTCTTCCTCGATCAGGCCCGTGGCGAACATCGACTCTAAATTGTATAACCATTAGGTTACAGCTATTTGCCTCACCATAATATCCCCTGAATAATAATCAATTTTTTTAGCACCTACAATCCTGGCTCTCTTAGCAACTTCTTCCGTCAACTCCAAATGGTCATATTATTGCTGGCCTGGTCCACAATTGCTATGAACACCATTTTCTTTTGTATTCCTTCCCATTCAAATTCACGCTGAAAACCAGTTTGCTCCAGCTCACCCACCTATTTTGCAGGAGCATTTGTAGCGAGACAGAAGCGAATATAGTGACGTCATGCGTGACACACAAGAAAGCTACAGGAGCTTTTGTAGCTTCTACTGGAACACGAAAAGACTCGCTCCCAACACTTCGGAGCACTGGGAGCTTGTACAGGACTACGCCCAAAGACATCAGAGTACAACATTTTTTAAACTTAAACTTTTAAACAGTTTCAAAATATTTCCATAAGGAGGATTTCAAGAGTTCCCATTATTTGAGTAAATGAACATCGTTATTTACATAGTTTTAAATTTAATTGAAAATTTAAAACTATGTAAATAAGTAGTGGAAAAATAGTAATTATAAACCATTCAAACAGAGTACATATTTAATTTTTCATAATGGTATCGCTAATTAACAAGTAAAAACATCCTCATTAAACTACTGCTACAATACGGAACACTTTATCCCATTATTAATATCAATACAAGCTTACAGAGATGCAAGTACTGCATAGCTCATCTTGCTCTGAGAATGTTAGACTAGGACACTAAATCATCCAATGAATTTCCCAGAATAGCAACAGTGAGATAATATATAACCCCAACGAATAATTCATTAGATACATTAAAAAATATTTTTTCATTAGCAGAGACATAATAGAAAAGCAATTAATATTTTCAGCTTCTTAAATTTCTTATGAGACCAACCAGTCTTAAAGACATCGCATGGAATTGGAATATATGTACTGTTTAGCAATTTCAACACTAGTTAAGAACTTAGATATCAGGGAAATTGAGTAGTGCATAGAAAATCACTTTAGGATTTTGATGAAATTTCAGCAGTTTGGTGTTTATAATTCAAGATTCCTATCCTTTTTTTTTTTAATTCAACATCAGAGCCAAAAATATTCTTCTTAAATCTGATATTTTATTTTATGCAAAAAAATTATTTAGTAAATATAAACTATCCTTGAAAGGAATGTGTTTGATTTCTGAAGGCCTTAGGTGATGCTATAAAAACATTGTTTGACTTGTTACACAGGTAAGTGGCTTTAAACCAGGGACCTGGAGCAGCAGGGGAGCAGTCATTGTTGCTCCAGCCGTAGCGGAGCAGGTCGGAGCGGAGCTCTCAGGTGGAGCTGCATGTTGGAGCTCCCCGGAGCGGAGCGAATTGCTATAATTCTGCTCTGCTCCGGTATTACGGAGTTTCTAAGAGGTTGACTTTGTTCCAGAAATTCTATAGCCAATTGAAATAGCATATTTTCCAATAGGCATTTCCCATTATTAATCGCAAAAAAATATAATGGAGGATTACTTGCATGTAATTGTAATGTGAGATTAAATTGCAATTCACCTCGTGTTTATAGGCTTATTGTGTTTTTATGTTTATATTTGGAATGTGTCACTTTTTAAAGAAATATTGGATCCTTAGCCCTCTAAAAGTGTACCGATTTTCGTCAATATGTCCATAACCATCTCACGATAATGGCAAAGATTTAATTTTTAGATTCAAAAATAAATGATGCTTTACTGTCCGTTGTTTCAAATTTAAAATATATGTTTAAACAAGGTTTCATATCTTTCAACATATAAAATTTCTTTACAGCAATTCGCCAAATACGACTTACACCTTTCAAAGATGTGAATAATGTGAATTTTTTCCTGCCCGTAACAATTATTCTTTATCTAAGGAAATATGGGAAGTCAAACAAGGAGGTTTCACTTAAAGACTGAGTGCTCAGAAAAATGACAGAAATATCAAATTAGTGATGCTCAGTAGGACCTCTGATTACAAAGCATGTCATTCGGAAAAAAGTAATGGGCTTAGGGTAGAATATATTTTTTTATTGAAGTATTTATAGTAAAATTCCATGAAAATTATTCCTTGCACCCAATGAATGGGCCAGGCCTGTATCCTTAGCATTTTAAATTTACACTAAGGCATCATTTGAAAACACGCAACTCCAACCAATTATCGTGATTAGTACAGACTTTTGGCGCAAAAAAGGTAGAACTGAAAGGTATGCTGAACTTTCATGGACAATGGGCAATTTCCCGGCAATGCAGACTACCAAAATGGTGATTTTCATCTTTGTGGTTAAAGTAAGAGGAACATTATCAACATTTCCATGAAATGAAAAGTTCGAAAATATTTTTTCTATGCAGCAAAGGTAACTTCATTATTCATGAACTATTCTACACCTCGAAAATTGAAATCTACCTTTCAGCTCTTTAAAAAAAATCAAAGAATGGGTAAAATTTAACTTAAAAAAGGTATATGAGCGTTTCTACATGACTGTCATACTAGGGTTCAAGAATTCCATTTGAGATAAATGGACCGTTCAAAGACCGAACATGGAGTAAATATTATAAATTTTAGTATTCCATACTTGTTTCTCCCTATACTCCAACAATTTTTTACGAAATGCCGCGGTAGTGAGCTCTCGTTTCATCATCATCATTATAATCATCACTGGTCAACAATCCTAGGATTGGTTTGACGCAGCTCTCCACTCAGTTCTCCTATCAGCTAATCTTTTCACTCCTACGTATTTCTTCTCTTTCACATCTCTCTTTACTTGTTCCATATATTTTGTTCGGGGTCTTCCTTTTCCATTCTTGCCTTCCACCTGTCCTTCGACGATTGTCTTCATCAGGCCATCATGTCTCAAGATGTGGCCTATAAGGTTGTTCCGTCTTCTTATTAAGGTTTTCATGAGGCTTCTCTTCTCTCCTACCCTTCTTAGGACTTCCTCGTTACTAACTCGGTCGATCCATTTGATTTTCATCATTCTTCTGTAGCACCACATTTCAAAGGCCTCTATCCTTGCTATCTCCGCTGCGGTCATTGTCCATGCCTCACTTCCGTATAGGAGCATACTCCAGATGTAGGTTCTTATAAATTGTTTCTTTACTTCCATATTTAAGTTTCCCGCTATAAGCAGGTCTCTCTTTTGGTGGAATGCTCTCTTCGCCTGGGCTATTCTGCTGATAATTTCTTTCTTGCTTCTCCCGTCACTAGTTATCTTGCTTCCCAAATAACAGAATTCATCCACCTCTATCAGTTTATGCCTCCCTATTTTAATGTTGGTCTTGACTTCTTCTCTTCTGCTGCATACTAAGATCTTGGTTTTCTTCGTGCTTATTTTCAGTTGATATCTACTCATTACCCTACCCATATTAACCAGAATATTTTTCAAATCCTTCTCTGTTTCTGCTATAACGGCTATGTCATCAGCAAATCTTAGCATGCTAATTTTTTCTCCATGGATATTCACTCCTAATTCCTTTTCTTTGATTTCATTAATGGCTTTTTCAATGTAAACGTTGAAAATTACGGGTGACTATGTACAGCCTTGTCGCACTCCTTATTAATTCTTGCTTCTTCACAGCTGGGCCCTGATTTTATCACGGCTACTTGGTTTTTGTATAAACTGTGGATGATTCTTCTGTCATTATAAAGAACCCCAATTCCCTTTAGGATTCCAAGCATTGTGCTCCAATCCACGTTGTCAAATGCTTTCTCTAAGTCCACAAACGCAACGAATGTTGGCTTGTTCTTTTCCATTCTCTTTCCTATGAGCAGTATTAGGGCCAATATTGCTTCCCTTGTGCCTTTGTTTTTTCTGAATCCAAATTGGTCCTCATCCAAGTACTCTTCTGCTTTTCGTTCTATTCTTCTATAGATGATCTTTGTCAGCATCTTTGACGCATGTGTAGTGAGGCTTATGGTCCTAAAATCTTCGCACTTCTCCGCTCTTTTCTTCTTAGGAATAGGGATTATAATGTTCCTCTCGAAATCCTTTGGTATCTCACCTGTCGTATACATTTCACTAATGATTTTGTATAGCTGGTTCAACGTCTTCTCTCCTGAATTTTTAATTAGTTCTGCAGGAATGTCATCAATGCCAGACGCTTTATTTATCCTGAGGTCTCTTACAGCCGCATCAATTTCCGATCTTAAAATTGGGGCTCCCATGTCATCGGCATCCACTTCCCTCTCGTTTTCGATAGCATTCGTTCTGAGGCGACTTCCTTTGTACAAATCTTCCAGATATTCCTTCCATCTCTTCCCTTTTTCTTCGTTCTCATTTCATATGTGCAAATTATTTCGTTTAGAGAGTCATTCTATAACTGCAGATTTTGCAACTAAGATACTTTTTTTCTACGAAATTTTCCAGTTAACGATCTTCCTCAATCATGACTGTGCCTTACCTATCCATTTAATCCATCCTTACAATTAGATGTCGCACGTTCACGCAAAGAAATGCAATGCAAAAGTGCATTGTTTTGGTGTTAGTCACTGACGATTGACGTACATTTTGTTCCGCTCGCAGAAATCGAGGGATGCAGGAGATGAATCGTTTCATATCCAAATCAAGTCCATCCAAATGATGAAGGATCGGAAATAAAACATTCCCCGATATTCAAAGCTTTTGTTCCTAAGCGCTGTCACTGACTGGCACTTTAATTTTTCATAACGCTCAAATTCCCTAAAGTTTGAAATTTCTGAGCATGCGCTTCACTGGTCTTGACTGGCACACTAAATGCCTAGAATTATCTTATGTCAGTATTATTATCCTTGATAATTTTTTTGTTTTCACAGTGGAGCATTGTATTTTGTTTGATAATTGTTGACTTCGACTTCATTGTCGTTGGAAGCCACATAGGGTTAGAACGTCGCGTCATTACGTTTGTTGTGAAAACAGGAGATATGACTGGAATGATAGTTTATATCTGCGATCGTTACACGTGGCATACGACAGGATTGGTCAAGATGGCAAAGACGGGAGCAGAGATGAGTTTCAGCACCAGAATGAGATTCACAGAGCTCACTGGAGTCATAAAAAGGTTTTAATAATCACAGACGTATTATGGTACAAAACGGATCCCTCGAAAAATATCTTACGCCCTGGCATGTCATAAAATCGATCAAGATAAGTACGATATTGACTCTGCATTAAAACATCTATTTGGAGAGGTGATGGTGGCAAAACACAGCATGGATGAGTTAATAATTTACACAGATGGCTCTTCAAGCCTATTTAAAATTAAATATACCCAAAATTTCTGATAAAACTTAATGAAAGAAATGGTTCAAGTTGTATTGGTTGAAGGTATATAAATGATTCAAGAATGTAGGCTTGGTGAATACGATCGGCAAACGGCAAATCCCCACTACCTTATATGTGAATATTTCGAGAGCCATTCCAGAATTTTTGGATTGTCAAGTTTCTCTACTTTATATAAAGCCTTTATAAATGCTTCAGTAGTAGCAACAACAAGCTCCTCCTTCGCTTTCTTTGACTGAGTGACTGTGTGTTCAAATGATAGCTGTCGTTCTGTGGGTCCCCTTTCTTTCGCACGTATATGTGTATCGCTACTGATGTGCTTGAACAAAGTGTCACATCTTTCAAATTCAAATCTTTTATCGCAAACTTCACACAGTCTTTCACATAAAATCCTGAGCTGAATTCACTTGCCCTGGTATGAATGGTATCACTAGCTTTTGGCATTTTAAAATTCCTTTCCTTTGTTCGATACTTAAAAATGAAACCACGATAAAAAAACAGTACAACTGCAAAACACCACCAGTCACGATGGTGTTTTCAAACTGAGTGATGGGTAGCTACAGTATAACCATAGTACTGTATAACTTACAGATTGGGCTAAATATTTCATGTCATGGGTTCCCTTTTGATACCCTTCACCCAGGTGTTGAGGGAAGGTAGGACAGCAGCTAGATACAACAAAATCGCTTAGTTTTGATTGCAGCTGTTGCCAATCGGTCAGTAAAGGCAGTGAAAGAAGCACACACAACTAAACATAATACGATTCAAAGAAACTTGAAAAATTATTTCCCATTTATCGATCCTGAAACATCTAGAATGAGAAAATTTCTCACCTGAAGAATTAGATTTGGCCAATATCAAAATGATTTTTTTGCATTGAACCTCAGTGGAGAGCCGAATATCCGACGATCCGTCCGCTAATAAGGAGAACCCCTCTCCTCTTATCCTTTCTGTTCCTTCCTTCTCTTCCCCCAACTGCTATCGCTTCTTGCTTTCAAATAACCATATGCGTCTATGGATGTCTTTTAACGAATCGAATCGCTCAGTTGACGGCACCGTTTTGTGGCCGCCGTGGTCACGATGAAAGTCTGTAGTGTTAAACAATGAAGGCTTAGGCTTTAATAGATTATGACTCATTAGATGTGATTATTTTGCTAATTCACCTAAAATTGCAAAAACACGAAATTTCGTTTTTATGTACTGATTTCGCATTATTTAGAGATATCGCATCTCGCGAATTTCACAGACCTCTAATCATATCATGGCAACGGTGCTGTTGACGCAGTTGGGAAGCATAGCCAAAACTAAAGCCTGGGTAGCTTCTAAGTCGGGTAATGCTGTATTGTGTGCCACTAGCCTTGTGCAAGTAAGAATTAATAACAGCAAGAGAATAAAATTTTCAGAGATTCCTGTCGACAAAATTTCTGGCTTCTAAAGGCCGTTTCACACGGTACACGGAATTGCGCAGGTTAGAGCTGCATTAATGTCTAAAATGGCGTGGAATTGCGTGAATGCATGAACGAAATTAGAACGGGCTATTTTGCCGTCTCGCATCCACGCATTCTCGCATGTGTTCTAGCAATTCACGGCTTTACACGACACAATTTTGATTGCGCCTTCACACGTACGTCAGACTGCGCAATTCCGTGTACCGTGTAAAACGGCCTTAACTATATGCTGGACCAACATTGGCACAGCATTAAACCCATATGGAGCACTCTCTCTGTTCGCCATGAGGACGTAGTAGGTAGAAATATAATTAAAGTGCCTCCTTTGCCTGTAGATCACAGTGGTATGCGTACTCACCACTTTAAGTGAGCCTTTCTTCTTGAAATAGAGGTAAAATTACTGCTAATGGATACGAGGTGTTTATATTTCATAATTATGAATTTTGTGAGTAATACATTTATATTTTTTAATGTTGATCGCATGGAAAATAAAAGTTTGCAAGCATAAAATCACACATGTGCCAGTCAGTGACAATTTCCATCAGTCAATAATACATACTCTGTTTTCATGACCATGGAGAGGAAACCATTGCTCTCGCAAAGTCACAGTTACGTTTAGGAAATACCTAAAACTTTTTTACGTAATACGTGGTTTTTCTAAATCTTGCATAATTTCAGAGCAATCCTAAGAAATGTGACAATTTCACAAAACGGACTTTCATTTATGCCAGACAGAAACGATGACTTTGAAGTATAAAATCTTTAGTTCTTGAATCCCTAAATTCTTAAATTTCAGCATTCTACCTTTTTTGGGCTGATAGCAGTCGTATATTTCATGATGCACAATCAAAATCCGTAAACTCCAAGCATACTTTAACGAAAATTTCGTATTTTAGAGTAAAAAAATAAAAATCAAGAAGTTTGCTAATGGTAGTCTGCATGGTAAACTACAGCATTTTTATTTTATTAATATCGCTTGCAATCGAAATTTCTACTGTGATAATGAAATTGGTAAAAGTTGTTACTATGTCTGTGATACTGTATAACAACTTAAGTAACTAATCTCGATTATCATACGGTGATAAGCTTTCAGATTATCGTTAACATTATTTATCACACAAAAAAATTTAACTTAACGTAGTTAAATAGAACACACATTGTAATGCGGCATACGAAAAGTATTTTTTGCATGCTACCATTTATATATTGGAATGTATTGGCATGAGCTAATACCACAAATAGCATTGATTAAGGGTTAAAATCACAACAAAAATAGGGACGGGGAGCATTCAATGCCCACAGCCATAGAAGCGAGCCCACTTTGACTGCCCGCAAAGGAGCAAAGCATTGGCGTCAGAGTACTGATCCGGAGTGTAGTTCTCACAAGAAATGCTCCGCTCCAGAGTGGAGCAGCAGGAATTGAACTGATCTACTCCAAAAATGGAGCCGAAGCATAGCGGAGGAGCGCTCCAGGTCCCTGCTTTTAACATACAATGAGCAAATCCAAAGTTATTTGATGGCCTTAAAAAATTGTTACAGAAAAATAGGTAATTTACACTGAAAATCAAATATAAAATGAAATACTCACCTAGTTTGCTTATTCCCATCAAGCGCCTTTGATGTGGTGTGAGAGGTATGGGTTTCAGATACCAATTAACGTACACATACCGTGATACATGGAAAAAACTGCTTATCATCAAAATAACTGCAAGAGCAATTTCTCCATAATACAAACCTAGGCTGTAGGCAGGGCATTTATACACACTGCAAAATAACAAGTTAAATAAGAAGCAATAAATATTTGCTAACAAAACAAATAATAAAATTTGGCAGCATGCTTTGAAATGTACGACGTAACAAAGAAGAATCCCATATGGGTCAATCCATTTGAAGTGATCCAAGGTAGGTTGCTTTACCATATTTAATTTTTTTTTTATTTTTTTATATGTTTTTACTACAGAAATGGGAAGTTCAAAACTGATTTTTTTTTTATTTATTTTACACCGTTTACATGTGGTGGCCATTTTTGTTTTGAATCACGGAGCGTTTTTTCCCTTTGAAGACGTTTGCGTTAAATTGATTATCTCTGGACTGCATCATTTGCAGCATTACAAAAATTTTAAAAATCCAAATTTTAAAAATTCATAAACAATTAACGAGTGAGTTGTCAATGCTGATACTCCATAAAATGTGTGTACCCAATGATATCTTACTATTAAAAAAATATTAACTCTGATAAATTTCTCCTTCATGGTTTTTTAATTTCTAAAAAGTGGAATTCTTCAATTTTCGACCCCCTACTTAGAAGACCATTTAGACAGGTAAGATTTGCATGGGTAATTATGGCTATGAAACACTATTGTAAGGAAGAGAGTACCGAAAAAAACGATGCCAGTTTCAATCTTGTAGCACGATGCAGTCCAGAGATAATCAATTTAACGCAAACGTCTTCAAAGGGAAAAAACGCTCCGTGATTCAAAACAAAAATGGCCACCACATGTAAACTGTGTAAAATAAATTTTTTTTAAAATCAGTTTTGAACTTCCCATTTCTGTAGTAAAAACATATAAAAAAATTAAAATTATTAAAAATGGTCAAGCAACCAACTTATTTATCTTTGGATCACTTCATATG
Source organism: Ischnura elegans (assembly GCF_921293095.1). Taxonomy (NCBI): domain Eukaryota; kingdom Metazoa; phylum Arthropoda; class Insecta; order Odonata; family Coenagrionidae; genus Ischnura; species Ischnura elegans. The sequence goes on along the minus strand of NC_060249.1, from coordinate 81,205,243 downwards.
GATTGACCCATATTCAAAGCAGGATTTTCAACTTGCTTGAAGAAAAATTCCCGCAAAAAAACCCTCATGTCAATATTACTTATGATCCTCATCATTTCTGTTCAATAAACATAACAGGTCCCCAATGGTGCACAGGTTAAACACATGCGCACATTAAATGCATGGTAAAAGGGACCTTCCATATTAAATTCAATGCATACAAATTAAATTCTTAGGCATGAGATCCTATGGTTTGCAGCCAAATACAATTCCATATTTCGATTATACACTAATACACACAACAGTTGAGGAAAGTTATGAATATAAGTATGGTGCACAATGAAACCATAATCATTTGATTATAATGCCGTCCATTCCACGTGTACTATCATTACCCTGTGAGACAACTCAATGGAGTTTGGTAGGGGGTGACCAATCACCCGCATGTAACATCCACGAGGATCCCCATTTAAAAAACTCCATTTTATAAAGAAAATTAAAGCAAAAATCTGCATCTATTTATAAGTGCAAACAGCTTCTCAGACTCCTCTAATTAATTCTTGCTCTTACTCTGGAGATTTCCTGACTTACCTGGCAAGATTTTAAAGAATATTGTAATAAAAATAAACACTCAAAACAATATGAACCGAGGATAAAATAGAACATCATTACAATTAACCAAAATTAACCCAGCAGGCCTAATTCAGTCGTTACTAAAGGCAGCAATTCACCATTTTTAAATGTTCATAAGAACTTACACCTCATTTCCAAAACTATTAGTAACATGCACATTTTTAGATGCCTTTCGATCTGCTAAGATTAGCATCAATTCCGATTATATACAACAAGAAGAGTGCAAAAAGCGAAAGAACTATATGCTAAACGAAATGCTCCAAAAAATTTATTTCAGGAGAAAATTACAGACGTCGACATGTGTCGTATCTATAATTGAGTTTTTATGAGGAACTAGGAAAGTATCTTTCATTCTCGAAATTATATACGCTCAAACCCATACTTCAGGCCACTGCAAAAGATATCTTAGCGATAGCTGCAAGTTGTTACCTCTATCACACGAGATAAAACGAAATTAACTGTGGAATTTCTCCGGGTGCCATTAAAAATCAATTTCAACGAATACATACATGTCGTACAAAACAACTGCCAAAATGCAAATATTAATCGCTCCCCAAAGAAGACTTTGATTGGCTTTCTTCACAGCTGCGATCATATCCAGGGTTTCCTCCACAACTGCAGACCTCGATAGGCAACGCGGAGATCGACTGTAAGTAAACACCCACTTCTTAGAAAACAAGCCTTTATATTTGAGCATAATAAGAACTCCACGCAGGTCAAGAATATTAGCCTATCGTGTTACTTGTCAAAACACATAATTATGCCCCATTTATGCACAAAACTGCAACGTCTTCAATAAGGCGAAGTCTTTTTTAGCCTCAGACCACATATAATAAATTTTACTTCAAAACAAAACGAATAACTTGAAAAACCCGGCATTGCAAAAGCTTCATCACTACATGACTTACCTCATGGTGGGTGGTGATTAATACCAAATATATCTTCAAATATTTCGCTGCCCAGCCTTTATATGCATGAAACCGTAAACTTAAATAAGTTTTACATTAGTAGATAACGGCTACATGTTTAAGGGAAACCTCTTACAGGTGCTGAGATGGGAAAATTTCAACGATACGTTTCCGCGCTTTTCGGAAAACAAATGAACGCATTTTGCATGAAAAAAAAACAAGAGAAAAAGTGAGCGTCTAAATTCGAAATAGTTCGATGAATTTTTCAAAACCATAGAGCATCTATGTTCAAAACAGTTATTGCAGTAAACTTCATCATAGTCAAGATTATTGTCCATAGTCATGATGATCGCAGTTTTTCATCTGAACTCCTGGAAATGTTGATGATTACTGGTGTGAATACTGATATGACCATGGAATTCATGTCCACTTTATTTCATCTAATCATCGTAAACGGGAAATTGAAGGCAATGCATGACGGTAAAAGAGTGAATCGGATCACTACCGGTCAAGGATAAGTAAGTTGGTTTGAGATATTTCCAGGGAATTAATACCGTTAGTCGTTTACATTATTTTGGCGTGTTCATAAACTTTGTTTTCCGCACAATGATGAATGTTACACGCGTAAGGGTATATGATCGTTGGTTACACGGTTACTCTTCTCTCGAGGGCTGGTAAATAAAGCATTACCATAGTTACGGTAGCTTGAGGCGCATGGAAGCGACATCACGGCCTTCAGGAATTCGGCAACGCCCTTGCGTCACTTGTGCCTTTTGTTGAGGCTATACTGGAGAGCATCAGACTGTACTGATCCGGTGAAATCTTAGTTTATTAGTTCCATTTTCAAAGAGGATTCCTTGCAGAAGATATGGAGGGGTTATTTTTTAATTAATTCTTATATCATCATTCAATTTTATCCTTAGTTTTATGCATTGTTTACTCGTTTGTAGTTACTAGTTATAGTTTTCCTCGCCTTTTTGTAATTTTATGGTTTATTTTTTTCATATTTTTAGTTCGGAGTCACATAAGCCAGATAAAACTTTAATTGTTACGCTCAAGATTCAAGATAAAAAATACAAGAAATGGAGGAAATACCGTGCTCTGGGGCTTTACCTTAGGAAGTCAAAGAAGCTGACTTTTGAAGCAGGTATCTTTGCACCTGCGGACAAAGAATTGGGAGTGTCCGAGGATTCAGAAGGAAATATTGCCAAAGGTTACCAAATTTCGCAACACACGCCTTTGGAAGCGCGAAGGGTAGTAAGTAGCAATATTATGTACAGGGCTGGAACTAGGAGTTGTGTCAGGGCATAGACCAGTTTTCTGTTCCCTCCTTTATCCTCCGTTCTGTCCCTCCTCCTCCTACCATTAATTAAATATTATATATGCACGAGCCATTTTTTTTTAGATGCAGTAGTTGAAAATGCACTCGCTATGTTTGCTAGCAACAAGTGTTAATATTATTATTGTTTAAAAATTTACAATTATAGTTGAATAATTCAGTTAGATAAATTAAATAATTTTTAAGGGAACTTTTCAAGTTTTGCCACCCCCTGTAACCTGCAGCCTGGGGCACATGCCCCCTCTGCTCCGCCCTAGTTCTGGCCCTGATTATAAATGCACATTGCTTAATTCATTTCCTCGGTTTAAATGTGCTTCTTTAATGTTTCTCATGTAAGGCGAGAGTTAAAGATCGACAGTATCCCTTGCATAAAAGGCTCACCCATCGCACTTCAATAAGCTATGGATCCTCTGAAAGAATCAAGGTTAATGTTGAAGACATTATTGTTCCTGCCAAAACTGATATTGACCCAGGATTTTTTACCACCATTGAAGGTCGGCCAATTGCTAGACAGTATAAACGTAGGGAGTACTTGCAAAGACAAGCAGAACTTCTGTTAACTAAAGTAAGATATACATACCTCCTTTTTATAGTTTGATCATTTTTAAATTCCAGTACCTAAACAGTTTGCATGTAAATTTTTAGGCCAGTATAATCAACATATCTGAAAATATACATGACATGAAAGAGAAATTGGATGATAAACTAAATACTCTCAGTCATGCAGAAAAATGTTTACCATTTCACAAGAAGCAATCATGGAACTCTGTGTACAAAGATTTTGAGAAAACCGCCAAGGTGCATGAGAGGTGAGTTTTCATTTCATATAATTATTTGGTATCAGTATTGAGTGTATTCTCGTAAACTTCCTGTGGGAATGCAGCTGGTGACAGACCATTAACAACCTTCAATGAAAAGCATATTATCTGGGCCATTTTTGTTAACATTCCAAAACAATGTTAAGGATAGTCTATATTTCACCTCCTGGCATCATGTTAAATGGCCGGTATGTTTACCTGCCTCATGATTCTTCACACTACTCTCTTTAGCTTCATCGTTCCTTCTTGTATCCCCTATTTGCGAGTACATATTGTGGCATCCCACCCCCGACTCGCCCGGATACCACAATAGAACCGGGGGGAGACGTCGCACAAAATAAAAAGAAATATACAAATCCGCGAAGATCCCTCCCGCATGGGACCTACGGGACAAAACTATGCCACTCACTTCTCGTAATTCACATAAATAAATAAAAATATTCCCCTTCTGTGAAGATGATTGCGGGTGGGGGGTTCCCGATTCAAACTGATGGGTGACGTTCGGGCGCTGATGCACTCGTCCAACACGCATTTACGGAAGGAAAACGGACGGGGTGAAAGGAAGGGCTAGGGATATTTTCCTTGAGGTGACCCGTGAAGGAAATCAGAACAAAACACTCACTCAAACACTTTCAATTAAACAAAATATAATTCACACAAATAATGTTGCATATGACAAAAACAAAAGGAACCCTCTTATACGCTAATGAAATATGAATTGGTGAAAGCCACTTATGAAACATCAATGATAAATAAATATTAAAAAAAACAACAACAATATAACTTGGTTTCTAGATGAAAATCAATATAGAAAATGATGATAACAAAGTAAAGTTCGGTGGTGAACACGTAAATATGATACAAATTCAATGATTTCTTGACTGGGGAGGTAAATGATAGTCCATCCCGACGAATGTAAATTTGGGTGCGAACGTTAATTGTACTTGGTGATTAATTTCACTTTCACTAATGTAACGGGTGCGTTCCGTGACTGTTTGTCTTAACTTGGCTTGGCAGGAGACACGAGGGGGCTTTGGGGGGGGGGGGGAATAGCTGCAATCTTACTTTATCGTAGTCCGAGTCTGGACCAGGTTGGATCCAACAAACTCTCGTTCCATTTACTGCACTCCTTTCTCCCTTGTTGGAGGAAGCTGCATCCGGAACGGAGGTAATGCGTCCTCTTCAGCTGGTCCTTTGCTCCTTCGGACAGGGGGGGATTCTTCTTCCAGATCAATCTTTCTGAAATAATGTTTGGGCCCCTTGTCTCCTCCTGCCGTGCGTCGCACTGATTTCAGGCATAGGCTCCGCCCGACAGTCACTTAGGAATTCCCTAGGTTCTCTTACGCGCACCACCTTTTATTATACCTCAACTTGGGGTGGGGGTAATGCACAATGAAGACAGGGAGGAGTAACACGCCACTCACTCAGGGAAAACCAGAGCTCCCCTCCTCCCACACACACACACACACACTCACACACAACCATACAAAAATCGGCGAAAACACATTCATCCCCTCTTACTCATCCACGCCTTCCTCCACGGGCCATGGTCTGGGGGTGGGGTTTTGGGAAAGGTCGTGGAAAGAGCGGGTAAACTGGTAGGGAAGAAAATGCGCCGAGTAGAAATGCACTGTAATGGGGCTTGAACCATTACAATATATATAGAATGGGATAATTAGAGAGGAGTTTTTTTTAGCTGGGTATCCTTTTTTCTGTGATACTTTGGACCTAAGTTTCCTTGGAATGAAAAAAGTATGCTTTTTATTGAATTGCATATGTATCATGTTAAACTGTCAATTGGTGAACTTCTTGCATTTACTTTTGAGATGCATGAATGCTCCTCCTTAATATTGATTTTAATGATTGTGATGAAATTAGCAAACAATTAAAATTAAGCTTTTGAGAGGGTAGATTTATAGTTGTTAGAAGAGTAATCAAATACTCCAAGGAAACAATTTCAAACATTTTTTCTGAGTGTATCAACTGAAGGCTATGGTTGCAAGCTTTTATATGTATAATTTTATAATGGCAAAATAAACTTTGGTTCAAGTACTCTTGAGTCTTTTTATTACACTTTACATATATGCTTAGCGATGAATACGAGTGTTGTGGGGGCCCTCGGCAATCGCCAACCATCCGACCTGCCCAGACCATCCCAGTCTCTATGGTCCAAATGATTTCTTTTATGAATGGGATAATGGGCAATCCTCCCCTCTTACCAAACTAGCCCCTTGCTTGTTAGTGGTTGAACACCATACCCTTGAGGTACTATAACTGTCCTTCCAATCCTCTCAACACACCTTGATGACTGGATGGGAGATGTTCCATGCTTAAGATTTATAGTTAATATAAATGAATATAAACTGATAAACCGGTAAATATCAACCGATTCCCTTCCTTTTTGGTAACAAATGAAACAAAAATAAGATCAAACTTTGTAATATATTTTTGTGGATTTCGGCCAATAAAATGATTTCACTGAATTATCCAAAATGATCCTTTGGTGGGTGGGGTCTTCCATGTGAGCCCTCAGGAAAAGGGTTGGGATGGGATGATAAGGGCCTTTTACCTGCTCTGCCTATCCCGGAAGAAAAAAAGGCTCTGGCTTTCTTGAAAATTTTCCTGCACAGAGGGGAAGTCATGCAATCGAGCTAACTGCAGGTGAAAAATTCAGTCAGCTATTGCATTTTGCTCCATTGGATGAGTAAAATTCAATTTGAATGAAGACCTCTATTTCTTACACAGACAAAGGGAAGCGAGGAAAAAACTACTGGATGCTCGTCAAAAAAAGAAAAAGTTGCAGGCCTTGGTTCACATTGCTCGTTGCAACCTGTATAATTTAGAGGAACATTGGAGATTATTGAAAAGCTATCAAGAATTTCTGTACCGTGTAAGTCCCCTACAATGGAGGAAAAAGCATGATAGAATCCATGTTGAAGAAAACAAATTAACTTTGGCTCAGATGCCTGCAGGTTGTGATCGATATCATATCAACTCCATTGACCCAACTCTGCCGCTGGAGGAGCTGGTGCAATTTTTTTACTCTGTCAATGCAGAAGATAAGCCCCCAGGTACTTGTATAATCTTGCTCTGATAATTACCTATTTCTATTATAGTTGCCAAGTTTCATGCAATACTGGACAATTTATAATAATCAGTTTAATGAAGCATATATGTAGATAACTCCTGAGGAAATGATCATTTTCATGGTAGAGGATGCCACACTTGTTACAGAATGGGTTGGGAGATGCATTTGCACTCGTAGCATGTTAGCTTTGATGGTTATATGAAAACTTGGTGCTCTTGAATAATTTAGGATCACAAAAAATACCAGGTTAAATATGTATGCCTTTTTTTGATAACACTTTCAAAAACTGATGTCTCCATGTTCCTGGGCTTCACCGCGTGGATTTTTCTTTATGACGACAGTTTCTCCGGTATTCCAACCGGCGTCTTCAGGTCGACCTGAAGACGCCGGTTGGAATACCGGAGAAACTGTCGTCATAAAGAAAAATCCACGCGGTGAAGCCCAGGAACATGGAGACATCATCTAGACAACGCCGCGGAAAACTACGCATCAACTTTCAAAAACTCTTTTTAATCATCACTATACCATTTTCCCGAACTGAAGGCGGCTGGGTGGAAAATAGAAAGTAGCCAATGGGAAGCGCTGCCCCTTCCACCTATCCGTTCCCCTCCATCCCTTTCCCTTTTCCCCTCCGCTCCCGTCCATCCGGTCAACCGGTGTTGCCAGCCTTGGGAGTAACGGTACTTTCGGGGGCAGCAGAACGAGCGCTCGGCGATCTCCAAAGATTCGGCTTGGCAACACTGCCAGCTGGAGAGCGATGTGCACTCAACGGAGTTCGGAGAGAGACTGCGGGCTCTTGCACACTTTCTCCTGTCACTCTTCTGTGATTGGCTAGAAGAGTGGGTGGGTTGCGAGCACGCTCAAGGTCAGCCACCTTCAGTTCGGGAAAATGGTATAGTTATATAGCTGCATTATTAGCTAGCCTTGGTAGTAAGTTGCTGTTGGTTTCTATTTATGTATATCCTAGAGGCTGCTCTCCATTCCTTTTTCTCCTTATTTTAAACACCCTTACCTTGCTTGCTAAAAGTATTTATGTTCTAAGGTAGCACTGGTGGGGGATATTAGAAGTCTCCATTTAGCAGTGGTTTATTTATTCTGTTCAGTGTGCAATCATCACACCAATGAAGCTGTAGCTCTACACTTGTCTGAGTACAACCATTGGGCTCTGTAGACTCATCCCACAAAAAATCATGCTGCCAACCTCTCTTCTTTCGGGCGGCACTAACAACTAACTTATTTTAACAGAGAAGGCAACTACTTGCATTTTAAATGTTCACTGAGCAATTACGGTAAAACCGTTGAGTAGATTTGGATTGGAGTGTAATCAAGTACATATATGAATTGATTCATGCAAGTTAGCTCTATAAGGTTGTTTGCTCTCATTTGAAATCGCATTGGATTAATGAAATACAGAACAATCATAATTGACATCGTCCCTCATTTCCTCAGTATAACTTGTGAAATTAGCAATATAAATTAATATAAATTGGCATTTTGAAATTTCTACAGAACAGCTGCTCAGTAAATTTTGTGATTCATGATGATGGAATTGGCTTCATAATCTTATCTTCATATGCACTTACACTGCATACTAATGTAATTTTTCATTATGATGGATACAAATGATACTATTAGTATATGCTAATGTCATTATAATGAGGAATATTTGGCTTAAAGGCAAGTGTGAGTCCTCAATTAGTCTGGTTAGTAAACCCAGGGGTGAACCTTGACTCTAGAACTTCTCTATGATTCTTCTATGGCATTATATTTTTGCTCTTGTGCAAAATATATGCAGTACATGCTTATTTAATTTGTATCAATTATTTATGGCTCTCAATTTTATATGCCTCCCTTTTCCAGAATTGTATTTTACTGACCCAAAGGAATTGAAGGACTATTTTCATTATATGGAAGAATTAAATGCCAATATTATGTCAAATGCAATGAAGTTACAAAAGGAGAATAAACATCTGAATAAATTCTTCAAAGATTTGAAGGTAAGCAGTATTATATTGAATCAAAATGTCTTTTTCCAGCTTTTTGTTTGAGCTTCCGATGAATTCAGGGTCATTCATGGTTATAAACTTCAGAATGGATTTTGTTTCCTCCAAATTTGTTCGATTTAAATTAGGAAGTTTGAATAGCTACGTTGCTAAAAGCTTTCCTGATTCAACCTTAATCTTTGTCTTCATCAAAAATCAACAATCTGAAGATTAGTTTGATGCACCTCTCCACTCCGCTTTCCTGTGAGCTAACCTTTTTCATATTTGTGTATTCTTTTGTGATGTAATGTGACATTCTTCTCCTTTACATCCTAAATATGTAACCTGTTCTATTTAACTTATCCTGGGCCTTCCTTTTACCTCACCTCAAGGTTTTCCTGTCTCACCCCATTCCTCTTCATTACACAGACACCAATGCACTATACTGAGCTCACCAGTCTTGAAAATTGACATGTTGCATCCAAACCCGATGTCTCAATAAATAATAATAAAGTGGAAATTTGTTATTTTATTTACCAATAGATATTAGTTTAACAGCTAATCCAACAGAATGATTCCTTCCTCAAAGCAGCCAAGACTTAGTTATGTTTGCTCATAAAATTTTCATAACTTAGGCCCTCGAACATCCCCCATATGTTTACAAGATATGGTACTAATTGCATTCTTCTACAGCACCAAATGTATCCCTGCCTTTAGTTTTTCATCGCAGGTAGTTTGGAAATTTTTTAGGTATCTGGCATATGATTAGAGTAAGTAAAAGTAAATGATTTACGTACGTATTACCTTTCAATTTTATCTCAACAAAGGGGCTTGCATTACACATACAAGATTATTCAAAGAAGGAATCAAAATATTAACAAGCCTTTGCTCAGCCTGTAGTTACATTTGACTCCAGTTGGGAAAACTGAAAAAAAATGTCTTATTTTTTCAGCATATTTGTCAACTAGAAGTACAGAAATTTCGAAGAGACTATGACAATCTTGTGGAGGAATTTACTGTCCTAGAAAATAAGAAAAGAGAGCTGCAAGAATTAGCAATGTAGGTATCTATTTTAACCTTCTTTGTCATTTTGGTACACATTTGAAGAATTTTATGTGGGCCTTTTGAGACAAATCTTTTGCAGAAGAAAAGAGAAAAATCTTTAGCAGAAGGTCAGAAATTATAATTTCTTTCCTTTTGATGCAGGAGGGAAAAATTGGAGGTGACAACTATTATTTTGAATGATTCCCATGTTGATGCCCAAGCTCTAATTACAAGTGCATACAATATGTTGCTAAATCCAACCAAACTAAATATTGGATTGTCATCCATTCTCAACAACTTATCAAATGAAGTATCCACGGTGCTGTGGGAGATTAGCAACCTGCCACCTACACTGCTAAAGGTTTGGCAAAAATATTATATGTATGTTGTTCCAATTAATGAATTTTAAATATCATCAGTTATTTAGTTTGTTTGCTGTTACACCATTTAAGCATTTTGCTGAATACATGATGTCAACTAAAACATTCCTTATTTTTTCATGTTCCACGCATATCTATTTTTCCTTTTTTGTGGGGTCAGAAAAGGGGGTGCGCTTAGAAGAGCATAGCAAAATATGGCGTGAAGAAGACAAAATTATTTGAGATCAACTCAATAATGAAACATATGATGATCAACATTTCATTTCAACAGCATAATTAATGACAACACAATTGGATATATAGTGCACAAAATATTTATTTTATGTTATTTTAAAATATTCATTTTATTTTAAAATATTTATTTTTTACTTAATTTTCAAAGGGAAACTGTAGAATTTTGGACCCAGGTAATGATACATATGCTGTTTTTTTCCATTTAATGATATATAGGCAGACTTTTTTCAAAATTATTACTTCCTAAATTCATTGTCCAAAAAACAAGGTATATATCGTGCATGAAGGCGTGTGGTACATGAAAATATACAGAATATGTAAAACCTGCTGTGTGAACGGAGATGGAATTGACATAAAGTGCCATGGAAATAAATTCCAATACCTAGTATCCTGAACCTTGGTACATAATAATGTGATTGTAATTTAGGAACTTGAATAGCATAGTATCCTGCGCAGTGGCTTGGAAAGCCAAAGGTCTGTTGTTCATTTCCTTGTTCAGGGAAATTTTTTCCCACAGAAATCAATGTGAAATAAGACACGTGCCAACAGTTGGCTATGAGTTTACTCTTGTTTGTCTCATTTATTTTAGAGATTAATCATTAAGGAAGAAGAGGGGTTACATAAAGCAGAGCTTGCTGATCAGCATTTTAGGAAAGTTAAAAGATATGAAAAGCAAGTGAAGGATATTTTCTTCCGCAGAATAATCGCAAAGGTAGGTGTGTTTCAGTTGCTTGTTATTATACCTGATGATAGAGAATCTGTGTTGAAACTATTTTAAGCCTGTCTTGAAGCTGTTATGAGATATTATAAACGATTTCAAAACAGCTTGAACTGTGGTCAACTCCCATGTTCCTGAAATTGAGCTATTGACTTGATTGAAATTGCTTTGGTCTCCCTTGAAATTCACGTATTCAACATCCAGTTTATTCACCATTGTTGTTTTCCTCTTTCTTTAACTGTTGTAGTTCAACAATGAATAAAGTGGAATATCCAATATCATACCGAATACTGCAATTGGCTTCCTTATTTCCTTTGAATGAATGTGATAGGCCCTTGTAAACCAAATGGCGATACCTCTCTGAGATAAATATATTCCATTATTTCTTTTTCCCTTTCTATGCTATAATTACTATGTTTTAGTGCATGTAGGACATTACTTATCCAGAATATTGGCCATTAGAATCAAGTCGACAATGAGTCGACTCAGGGAGATCCTAGTGCATCTGCTCTACCATCCAGCAAACCTGCTAATGTTCATCCAATCTTTTTTTCCTAAGCTACCCAATCAGGGGGGTTGGCACAGTGAATACTGGACTTTATTGATCAAAGCCTAGCCTGCAGATGTTTGTACACAACTCTATTCATTGGTTTCAAATAACCAGTGCACTCTCATAACGTTAGTTTAAAAGGTTTTCGATTGTCTTCCACATCCTGTTAAAATTTCCATTTCCTGTTAAAATCTTTCATCCTGTAGTCTGCCATTTTCTCCTATTACTCACACCACTAAAAAACTGCATGTTTTCCTCATAAAATGCATTCACACGTTTTTGAATGGTCATTTCAAAATCCTATTTGTGTCCTATGCCCCAATTTATGCATCATTTTTAAACTTAATGGTTAACCTTTTATCTTTTAGCATCGCAAGGGGTTAAAACTGCGCTCTGAGCCACTTCCTGAAAGTGAAAAGGAAGTAGAGACGCCAATGATAAAATTTGAACAAGATATATACACAGAAGATATATTTACACAACCTATAGCACTAGAAGAAGTGCCTGAATATCTTACGGATGAGTATGAAATTAAGCCATGGGAATCAGAAACTAGTCTGAAAGAAACTGTTCATGAATCAGAAGAGAGCAATGAGCCCTCAAAAGTGTCAGAGCCTAGTTTTCTGAAGCAATCGAGTTCACCCAAGTCACAGGATAGTGTACTGTCTTCCATGGGTTTGGAAGATGGAATCAAGTACTCGAAAGAGAGCTTGGTTGCATTAATTCCCAATAAGACTTTAGAACTACCTCAGATAGAGCCCAAATTACAGCCATTCAAAGTTCGTTCATGGCCAGTAAAGAAACCCAGTTTAGTAGTAACAGACACTACCAAACGCAAAATATCTCTTCTGACCAATTATGATAAATCTTTTAGTGTTGCTGAGACTGAGCGTGATACCAGAGAAATGTCTTTCGTGGATGTTGTCAAAACAACCAAAATCAGGGATAATTTGATGAGGTGGAAAAGCATCTTTCCAGCAGAAAAGGAAAAGATATCAAAATCAAACTTGTTTCATGTAGGAAAAACTTCCATACCTGATCCATTCTTAAGTTTGATTCAAGAGAAAATGAAGCGCACATCTAGGAAATGGTTTGCCTTGAAATCAGATGTCATAAGAGTATCACCTCTGATTCACTCATCGTACTTTCCTTCTCTCCCAACAATAGCTGAATCTGAGCCATCTGATAAATCTACAATGCACCAGATTGATTCCATCTTGCCCATGCTTGATAATAAACTTAGGGAATGTAAAATTAGATACTATTTTCATAAAGCATCATGTGAAGATAAATACGTGTACAGAACATCCTAAATTTTCAAGGAAAATATTTATTAAATTATCCAGCTCTTTGCATTCACTTGAGGCACAGAATGAACAAGAAGTCCTTACAAGAATCTACCAGCTCATTCCTGTAAGTATTGTATGAAATGACTTTTCACATTGTGTATTCTTGGTGAGAATTTTATTCATGTTAGGTTAGTTAGGTTATCTTCACATCTTGACAGAACAATGTTATGAGATAGCAGTATGTGAGGGTGAAATTGAAATGCATTCAAATACAGTATGGTGGCAATTTTCCCATGTCTGGTCAACCAGCCATTCATCTAATAGTCACTATTCACACACTATTCTTTCCATTGTTATTGTGAGAGGCATTCTGAACATGCACAGAATATCAGAATTGCTTGCTTGAAAACCTTGACTGTTAGGTCATCGGAAGGAATGGGGAATGGAAAGGAAAAAGGAATGAGTAAATAGCGACTTATAGATTATCCATTTATCATCCTCACATGTCCATTTCTAGTCCCAGCTGTTCTTTTCCTATTCTCCTCTGTTTACAATTCTTCCCGTTTTACAATTACTACAACTGAAGTTCATTCTTGCAGACAGTTTCCATGTTGAAGACTGCAAAATTACTACATTTTCTCAAATGGGTTGGCTACAATTTGACTGGATGATTATGTTTCATACTGCTTGTTATTACATATGTACCTGTATGACAATGTGTAATGGTGAGTTGCCTGAGTCTGTGCTTCATCTGTATATGGTATATTGTGTTAGCATTTTACACCGTCAGCATTGGGGGGTATGGGCACTTTTGACTGCTCACACTTCTTGGACAGGATTACATATTTGGTTACTGGTGGAAGATCTGGGTTAGATATTATCCTGGGAATTGAGACCGTGCTATCTTCAATTTGTCATTCTACAATTGAAAAGTGCCAGCAGTGAAGCTGAAGGATAATCTGAGAGATGGAAATGATTTCATCGTAACATTTATTATGCACATAATAAATGGGAGGGTACTCGAAAATTCAGAAAAGAAAGGAGTTCAGGACAAAATGTGATTGAGTTGAGGATAATGTAGATAAATTTAAGGTTACATTTAAGTTGTAGAAAAGGAAGATTGTGAATGGAGAGAGAAGTTACAATGGTGTTAGTGGGCATATTACGCATGTGAGGGACTCTATATTCGACTATACTTGAGAAGAAGTTAGTAAGAGATTTAAAGGCAGAGAGATTTGACGGAGCTGACATCGCCCAAATAGGAGAGCAATGGGTTATCACAGGAAGGGCAATTGTTGAAAAATAGCAGCAAAGAGGTTGTGGATCTTTAATTTCGAAATATCTGTATAGTAGGCCTAAAAGGGGCATGGCTTTAGATTTGTCTGTTTGTATATGGTCGGAGAAATCTAGTTTAGTATCAATTAGTACCCCAAGTTCCTTTACTGACAACCTGCGATTCACGGGTATTGAGTTAAAAGTGTAATTGAAGTTAAGAGGGACTTTTTTTAGGTTGATGGACAAGGTATTGCACTTACTCTCATTGAACTTAAGTTCTCAGATAAGACACCAACGTGAAATGGTATTTTAAGTGTTTTGCAGTTCTTGGCAGTCAGAGCTTATGATTTTTAAAATTTTTCATTTTAGGGAGTAGTTCATAAGCTGAATCATGCTGTCACAGCAAAATGGTTAAAATATTTGATATTTTGAACTTAAAATTAAATGAAGTGCTGTAGAACTTCATAACCAATGCATCTGCAATATGTATACCAAAAATTTGGCATCACAATATGAGTTGTGACTCTATCATAGTCTTTTCTTACAATTAGAGTGAGGACCTATTCACTCAGTTCATTAGCATGCACAAGTTGGTGTTGAAATGAATGAACATGAAAATGCACCATGTAACTTGTGCAGTTGCGTAAATAGGAAATAACATATTGTAATTTGGTCCATGCATCCATTCATGTTCTGTTTTGGTCCATCAAAATCGTTCATACACATCCATGTTAACTTGTATTTATTGATGTATCATGTCACAAGGTTTTTAGTAATTTTTGCAGGTTTTGTCAAATACATAATTATCATTTTTTCATGAACAGTGCTTAAGGGTGAATGAATGAATTGAGGCCTAATATAATTAAAGAAAAGTTTACATATTCTGTTCGCCGGGAAAGTGTAAAATCTTACATAAAGAAAATTTTATTAAAAATAAGTTTTGATATCTGTTATTTGAGATGTTATTGTATTCTATAATCTGAAATGTGAAAATGATTTGTTTGTGTACCCTAATGAGCAATAAATACATATTATTCTTTAAGCAAGGTATTTTTTTCAAAAAGTGGCAACAAGAAATTCAAATGCTTGAAATCTTTTCCTGTCAAAATCCTAAATCCAATAGCTGCTTCCCTATTCTAGAGCTATATGCACTTCTGCCATTTGATATCCAATCTGGACTACAAGTTCAAAAAGACCTCAAAATTTTGCTAGACCTGGGGTCTGTAACAAGGCCCAAAACCTGGGTGCACATTACCTGGTACATTTTAGAGAAGCTAACCCATAGGCACTTAAATGAATTTACTTCTCACCAACCCCTGGGGCACAGCAATGGATAACAAATGGACCCCCACCACCATGTGTCACATACTAGTGTACTAAGGCCCTGAGTTCTTGGGAAGAAGGTGGGTGCGTGCTAAACAATCACAGTCAGGGCCATATTCTCATAAGTCTCTGTTGGGATTACCTTTCTGATATGACGTAAGAAGCAAATACAACTGATCCAACTATTGTTTCTGAGACATGCCTTTATGGTTGTCAGGTCAATGCTCCCTATAGGCTGGTACTTTCCCTATGATGTAAAGGGTGGTCGAAAGCACACTAGCCAGAAAGGGATGGTTGATCAGAAGTTTGTATTCCAATGTAGGACTCAGGACAATTTAAGGTAATGAAATTACATTGCACTGTGATAATGCACACTGCAATGTACTATTCATTTTTCAATACTTCGCTAAAAAAGAATCTTTAAAAAATTCCAGAAAAAAGTCTTTAAATGTTTTTATCAAAATCTATTTCTAATGTGCAATGTGTAACTGATCTACTAGTTAAAATCGAAAGTTTTGAACTGATTTTCCATAGAATACCATATTTAAAAAATAGTACTGCTACAATGGTTACATGCTAACTAGCTAATGTAACAAAGTAATTCCTACCATAGAAAACATGATTAGCCATGTTAATTAATCTTAAGATGTGTAGTTCTAACTTCATATAAGAGATCTCATAAAGTTACTCGAGCACTATGAGCTGGAGGAGTAGTTGCCCCAATTTAAAAACAGACATTTAAATACAATTCACTCTAAATCTGTGATTCTTTCATTTGTGAATGCTGTTGTTGATTCAGGATTATTTTAATGCATAAAGTTCTACAATTGGCTTTGTGATGCCAAGTACTTCCACCACCTACTAAGTAGGAGTGCTACATCTGACTTCCATTACCTTAATGCCACTGAACAAATTTGCATCGGCAGAATAGCCTATGTCTGGTGATGCATTACATAAGCGAGGAGGAAGTGAAAAACCATTGACAATTCATTATTGGACCTGCAATGATTCCTTCATGGAAAAAGAATTCAAGTAAAAAGAATGCCAACGTGGGATGATTGCAATCATACAGTACCAGGGATACCATCCCTCAGCCTGTTATATGTATTCTCTTGCGTTGAATACTTACTTAGCCCTTTCGAGACGGGAGTTCTCGCCTTAGCATGACTGCTGTACTGAGCACCAAGAGACTCTACCATCCCCTCCATACGTAGCATTTTTGCAGGACATTCGTTAAGAAGGGTCTCGCTGAAAATCATGCCCACTAACCACCAACCTTTTTCAACCCGTCCTAGCTGGGAGTCCACGTTATCTCTGACTCCAAGGGCTCCCTCCTATCTAGGTTTATATCCCTACCAGCGGCATTTGTTTGTGGACAATCATGCTTTGTTTACATGAATTACCTACATGGATAATTCTTGCTTTAATGTAAATTGCGGACTTCAAATTGAATTCGTAGTTTTACACTAAGAATTGTCAAATTTTCAACAAAACTACCGTCAATATTAACACATTTAATGCAGCAGCAATATCCATTTTGATGTTAATACTGAAATCCAGATGTAATACTTATTGTACAATTTCATTTAAAAATTGTAAACGCTGCTCAAAAGACGAAGCATTAAATTCTTAGTTTATATTTTTTGAGAAAGGAACAAATATTTTCAAAACTGATTGAATGACTGCAGTCCCTTACCACAAAGAGGGATTATGTAAGACGAGGGGTCCGGGTACCTGCTCCCGGATTTCGAGGGTATGGATTAACCCTTTCAGTGCTGGAGAGCACTATCGCACTACTCTCACGCGAAAAGTGCCAGGAGCGTGTTAGCGCTCCTATTATATCTCTTAATTGATGATAGTTCACTAATAATTCAATAGTCACTATTCATTTTATTTTAACATTAGCTTTTTTCTTTTAATTACAAAAAATTAATGCATATTACCAAAAATTGTCAAATAATACATTAAAAAAGTGAAACAGCATATAATAAAGACTTCTTTAAGTTTTTAAATATATATCTTTAGTTGTTTAAGAGACCAAATTTTTTTCCTTACCAACAGCAAAAATGCCTCGGCACTTAAATCCTAGTACATACCTGGAAAACCGGTTTGCACTAAAGGGTTAAGTCCCGCTTTGTTGGGTCCTAGACTTCGCGAACCAGTGACCAACATAAAAGGGGGAGAGCAAGGAAACATTTTTGGCATTCAATACCTTACATAGAAAAATCTCAGATGAACATTTGCTGATTTTGTCTCCTGGGTCAAGAAATGCCCTGCCACAAATTTTCGTCATTATTAGGGAAAGGTTAAGTCTATACCAGGGGTCTCAGAAATACGGCACACTCATTTCAAGTATTGAATATTGTATACTCCTGTCATCAGCAAATTTGCTATCCGGCCTGCAGGACGATTCTGAACTTGGAATGTAGCCCTTGTGGCCTAGTAAATTGGAGACCCCTGGTTTACACTATCTGGAAAATTTCAGGTTATATACATTGAAACCTTGTCAAAATTTGAATTTGATATGATTAATTATAAAATTGCTAAGATATAAATGTTCAAAGCGGTCTCCTTCACAGGTCAAAGATCAAAGTTACGTTACCTAAGAAATATCACAACAGAAAGAAGTGTCAAAAATCTCAAATCCAGGAGGAATGAGGACAAGGCAGCATAAAATAAGAAGGAAGGGCTCACACCTAAGTACAGCATGCATTAGTCTTAAGAAACTTGGGACATTTAGGACATTCTGCTTGGTGGAAGTAATAGTGTACATTGGGGCAATACTGATTTTCATCGCACAAGGATTGTGATGGAAAAATAAGCTGAGCGACTATAAGCTCAAGTGAAAGCATCCATAGAAGGGATATCAAAGTTCCAAGTTAGAAATAAAATATCTGAAACCAATACCAGATTCATTCCTTCACTGGGCAGTTCTTCCACATTTTACAAGCTGTAACTCATGAAAATAATAGGGTAACTGTTGTGACTTTTTATCCAAACAATGAAAAATAATAGCTCAATGAGGAAAATATTTTGTATCCACCTATCTTTCCCTATTGGATACCAAATTCTTTAGAAAATTCAGGTTTCACACCTAAAAGATCAACCTCATTCATACTCATAGCATTGGAAATGTAAAAATTGTTGACTTGAAAATTTAGAGTAACCATTGAATTCCAAACACCATCTTAAACCAAGGACATTATTCAAATTGAATAGTGCCCATTATTTAAGGATTTTTTACACCAGCAAATTGGAGATCTAAGGTGATCACTTTAGTAAAGAGATTTGAATCCTGGAATAGCCACACTACAAGACATGAGGGAAGAAACCATTACAACGACGTGCAAAAATTGCCTTGATAAGGAACATTCCCAACAAACGAGATTATGGAAGGCTGCAATTCCTACTTGCGAGCACAGTTTGGGAGTTGGAAGCTGGCTTCAGACAATCCAGAATCCTAACTGCTGCACACCAACCTACAGATTGATGACCAGAAGTAGCCACCAAATAGGTAGATCATTTCCAAAAACCCTATGAACCCAACTGTTGGGGTATACTCGTCCACCACTGTTGGCAACCAAATCAGCCTCAACATGAGAGGAAGAGAAAAGAACAATAATGGAGAAGCCTCAAATGAGGTAAATAGTCTGTGATTAAAACCGAAGACGTGAAAATAAAAGAAGGGAAACACTTGAACATGGAAACATTAGCAGATAAAGAAATTCTAATAACAAAAACTTAATATGACTAATGCAAATTTGAAAGCAATATTACAGCAGAGAGCAGTATATTGAAATTTTTGCTGAATAACACACGCTGCTAGCATAAATAATGTAGTCACCCACTTTACAAACTTTTTTGAAAAATCCTGTGATACCAAAACATACATTTTGTGCTGCATTATCACAGCTCCTTATACAATAAAAGAGCATCATTCAAAATTCTCCAAAAATATATTTATTAAAACTAATACTTTTAAATTCTAAAATCACTGTACAAAAGTCAATGCAACAAAATTTATAAAATCACAATAGAGTACACTCATAAAACACTTCATTTGGTGCACTAAGGAACAGAGTTGGTGGCAATGGCTATTGGCCACGAGATTGGACCTTTAACGATGACAGAGTCAAGAGATTCCTTGAGTTTAACAAAAAGTTTCTTGAATTCTATACCACAGCCTTTAGAAAGCCGAAAATCAAGGAGAATATGTTCTCCCATTTCCAGCAAATTAGCTTTAAACACCAATTTCATTTTCCGCTTGTCAACAGTACCAATGGTTAACTGGAAGAAAAAAGAATAATGAGTAATACTTTGAGGACTAAATAATATGCAATGGTATATGTCAAGTGCAGACTTACCACTCCAGCAACATTCATTTTCCAAGAATACCCAAACTTTTCCAAGACACCACAAAGTTCTTTCAGAGTTTCTTCATGATTAGTTTTCACAAAGAATCTGGTCATCCGTCTCACAAGCTTCTGATATGTATTCTGAAATGAAATAATACAAATCATATAATTTTCAATACCCAAATACACAAGAGAGATTTACATATTTTTTCCATTACCTATTCAAAAGAAGACAATAACTTAAAACCTATGTTATTAACTGGCAACAATCACCACGCAGGAAATAGGGCAATAATCAGCAAAGGCCCCTTGAAAGCCTAACCTCCACTGAGTGACCCCTTAATTTCCCTTCTTACACAGGACTGCTATACCCACTGCATATTGCCAAGGGAAATTTTAAAACTGAATCAACTTAGGAATTTAATACCTTCACCGATAAGAGAGGGTCTTGAAGTACACTGACAAGGAAGAAACTTCAATACATTTTGACTGGAATAGTAGAGCAAACATAACCCTCTCAAGTGAGGCTAACAGCTATACTATGTTGCCCAAATCTGATTAAATCTTTAACCCTTTAGTACAGAAACTTACTCAAAATTTAAGGCCTATTCCAAGTGCATAGGTAGATAACTAAAGTAAAACATAACGAACCTGAGAACTTGATGGCTGTTGCTGAGTACAATGAAATTGTGAGCTCAAAAGTAAATCCTCCAAATGAGCTGGTTGGGAAAAAGAAAATGAAGGTACTTGATCCTGCTTTTCCAATACGATGGCAGTTGGTGGACATGGCTCTGGTTGAGATGAACACAATCTAGCAGCCACTGATATGTCTTCATGGTTACTTGTTCCTTCAAGAGGAGACAAATCAAGACCTGAGCACTGCCTTTTTTTCACTGGGGTTAGCTCAGATGGTTTGGCTATAAGAAAAGAAAATATGCCAAGAGTTATCATCATTGCAGAAAAAACTGAATCCTCTTCCTTCAGTAATTCGAAAATGAATGTTAGATCCCATTATACACACAGTTCTACTATGATGCAACATAACGGTACAGCTTAGCCCCATATTTAAATTCAATTGAAAGAAAACCGTAATATGGCTTCTGTATCCTCGAGTCATGTTTGTCAGAACACAATACATTGCTTTCACAGTTACCAAGGAAGAAAAAATTTAAACTTGAGTTGCAGATTGTTGTTATGCAACCTGAAATGGACTTGATGCTTCTCAGCCATTAATACTAGGATGGATCGTTAAGTAACGCACAACATATTTCCGCCTTGTCATTATGACTGGGGAGTTGAAATTTTGCATACATTTAGTTTGGAGGTTTACACTAGAGCAGCCATATTTAGATAAGGTATAGCTCTAGCAGCAGGAGCGTGAACTACAGAGCTAAGATGGCATGCACGTTAGCATCGTCCACCCACAAAGAGCAACGAAGTGTGGTTTGTTTTTTGTGGGCTTAAGGACTAAACGCGAGTGACATATGCTGCTTAAAAATATGGAAGACATTGTCAAAGTTGCATCGTGCCATTTGCGACAAACGCAACAGGCCAAATGTGATACAGCTCCATGACAATGCTCATCCCCATATTGCTGCTTCAGTTCGTGAAAAAATTGACAACTTTGGCTGGGAGATACTCCAACACCCACCCTACAGTCCACACCTTGCACCTTCTGACTTTCATTTGTTTGGTCATTTGAAGAAATTCCTGGGGGGCAACGTTTTGATGCTGATGAAGAAGTCAAATTGACCATGCGCAGATGGTTGTATTCTCAAAAAACTGACTTCAACGAACAGGATATTTCCAAACTAGTGTCACGATGGGAGAAATGTGTCGAGGGACTTGGACCTCATGTTGAAAAATAGGTAAAATATGTATCTTCAATGCTGTAAAATTTATATTGCTTAACTGATGAAACTTTGTTTAAAAAAAATTGTGCATTACTTATCGATCCACCCTCGTAGCTGCGCTAACCCAACATTAGGGATACATCAAACATTACAACCTAAGTTATTACCAGCCATTTTGCAAATGGAAATTACAACATTCCATAGTCCAGTCATTAGCTATCTAACAAACTTGTTGGACTCCATTAATAAAAAACTTAAGTTTTTCTCTCCATCTTTACTCTTAATTTATAGTTTTTCATATTCCTAATTGAATATATTTATCTCGAACGAGATATGAAGCTAAAACAAAAGAACATTATAAATCAGAGGATTTCGCAAATTCAAGATTGAGTACCATTCCATTACCAGTTTTCTCTCACAATCCAAGTCCACATTTTCCTAACTAACACCACTAGCTTCATAATAATTGTATATTTAGAATGTTTCCTGGTAATTAACTGATTTCACACAATCAAAGCAATGATAAAATAACAAAAAGCACAATACATTTAAAAGAGACAAAAACTGTAAATATTGCCAGGGTTTACACTTTATACACGGTTCAAGCAGAATGCTCTTTCACGCCATGAGAAAAATGCAATTAGAAATTGGAAATAATATGAGAAATGTCAAAAGTAACATTGGCAGAGCCAGACTCGCTCCTAAAAAAAAAGGCAGGTTATAATATCCTAAACACTCCTATGCTTAAAATGATAGAAGTGCATGAACCTGCGTAAATATGTGATCACGATCACATTTATTACTGTATTTCGATGGCAAACTCAATGAAAAAAAAGATAAAATACGAATGCAGGCTCAAACATTTTCCAAGATTCAATAGTTTAAATAAAAATAACATTTTGGAGAAATATTGAGTGAAACATATATGAATTACTATAAATAAATATATTTACACAATAACTACCAGTAAAAACTCCTGAAAATTTCCTTCCCCACGAAGATGGATCACTGTCAATCTCCCACCTTCGGTAATATAGCTTTATGAAATCCACTACACTCATACAGCTAGATCACCAAAGATGAGAGAACAACACAGTTCTCTTCTCTCAGCAATGATGAACGATGTTCAAGCCAATGTTCTTTGCTTTGGTAATCAAGCTTTATAATCCTTCAACAGCAATCATACAGCTACATCACCAAAGAAAAGACAAAGGCACTACTATTTCCCAGATGGATCCATAGGTGACTGCATGCTTATCTTCATGGGGCTGAGCCTTCCAACACAGATGCAAGGACTATAACTTATGCCATTATAAGCAAGGAATATAGCGTGTGATTATAACAACCAATATGCCATTCTAGAAACTATTTATTTAATTAAATAGATAATTTTTCCGAACTATATAACATAACATCACTTGAGCATCAATTAACACAAAATAGAAGAACAAAAAGAAATAAAGGAATGGAGGAATTTCATGTCTCGTAAGTGAGAGAACAATGTACACCACTAGCAAACCTGGAAGAGAAAAAAGAACTCAGAAAAAGGAAATCAAACCCATTCCCTTGCATCACTTTAACAGAGGTATCACGATAAGAAGCCTAACTAGGTAAATTGGTATCTCCTGCAACTTTAAAGGTATGTTGTAGTAGTAGGATGGAAAGATGTACTTAACTTGCCAAAGCTCATAATTCAAGGAACACCCAACCCTTACAGCAAACCCATACATTTCCTTGAATTAAGAAATAATTGCCCTGTCTAAAGACTTCACACCACATGATCAATATGAAATGACAATGTATCTTAAATCCCTAAGTCTGAACAGAAGGCCCTGTACAAGTACATAGTACCCTTTACAGGGAAAATCAATTTTCTAATTAAAACTTGGGTTGATTTATTAAAAAGGAAGAAACTTAAGAATGACACTAATGCTGATACCATAATGCATACGGCTGCCTAAAATGACTCCATTATGTATATACGAGATCATTAAAACCTTTAGTGGGCCTTCAATCCACAGCACACACCATAGCATTTGGAGAACCCTTAACAAAAGCAACTATCCATGGTATCCTTAAAACCTAGTTACAACACAGCATAAATGCAATCACATTACAGTGGACCATAGTATTCATGGACCAAGATTTATCCCAGGGGACACAGTACTATTTCCAAACCACTTGAAAGAAGATTTGTCTCATTAAGGCCATTTACCAAGATTCATGAACTTTCACTAGGTTGTTTGAATAAAATTCATTTCAATGACAGCTTGAAACCCTGCATAACAGTGAATGAATTCAGTAATTTTCAGCACAGACAATGAGCTCAACAGTATAACTATCCATAGTATGCACTAATTTTGTTAATTTTATTTGGACCACATAACTGCTTTCATGAAAGTTGCACCCGAAGGGGCAGAGAAAGGTAAACATGCGAGCTTGAATTTGATTCTTTTATTGTGTCCACCAAATAGGAAAGGCATGACATGCATACTAATTCATGTGAGGGATTCAAACAGTTGGCAATGGGTAGCATGAAACCAATTATTCCAACCACTTATATCATGACTAAATGAAAGCGTACATGACCTTTCATAAATGAATTTTAAGTACCCATTTATTCTCAAAGATAAAGACCCGTGGTGAAAAAAGAGGCAACAACTTAACACACTCAAGTACATTGAAGCATCTTTGGGTTGAACTCCATTTTCATTCAATCTCCCTCACAGACACCTGTTATTGGTACCACAGCGATTACATCTGCAGAATTCACCAATACGAAAAGTAAAAATTATACAAAGCCCATACCTCTTAATTATCCTTTTCATCCATTACATAATATAGCCCAAAAACAGCACTGCAACTCGAGCACTACTTCTACCGAAGTAAATGAAAATTCTTCTGATGGGAAAACCGTAAAGGTTGATGCCATCTAAGTCTCATGCACTTACATTTGGGAACATCAGCCACAGATAATACTTAAGCCTAGACTAGATGATTTGGGAGAAAACCGGGAAATCACTACATATGCTTAGAGGAATTTCATTATAATACCATAAGAGTGAAGAATAAAAATTTGACTTCTAGGAATGACGATCATTGAGGACTTTCAAATTTAATATTAAGATGCACACTAAATAACATAATGCAGTAAACCATTCCCACTCAAAAAAGATTCGATCAAGTACAGCATAGCAACATATTTCATACATAGAAACTGCAACACATAATAATTCAGCAAAAGAACAGTTACTATTGAACTGTAAGATTGACACGGTTTAATACAAACCAACTTGGATGACTAACTTACCACACCACCGGTCCAGATACCAAGCACATCTGAGAATAAATAGTAACTCAGAGTCACTCAGTACCTGAACAAGTAATGTACGTTTCCAGAGGAGAGCCAGAATTTGCATTCTGGCAGTTATAAACAACTTAGCTACAAACAAGTACAACGACCTAAAATTAATAATGAGCAATGTTTCCTAGCCGCACTTACCCAAAGATTTGACGAATCTCTTCTGATACCAACGATGGTTCTTAAGTTGCTGTAAGGTGGCGCGACTAGAAGGAAGTGGCACAAGCATTTTCCTGATCAGTGAAAGGGCCATATTATCCAACTTACTCCACGGAGTTTGAGTGTATTTACCTGCTTTCCAATCTCTAAACTCCGGGCAGTCAGGGGTAGGCTTATCCCATGGCAATTCTACGACACAAAAGGAAATTGATTAAGGAAATTAATTGACTCATAAAGAAACAATTGCCCGACTTGATTGTAACTTACCACCAGCCAACATTGCAACTAATATCACTCCACAGGACCAAATATCAGCTGGCTCAGCATTGTAAGGTCTTAAAAGAACTTCTGGGGCGACGTAGGGTAATGTTCCACACCGCTTCTCCAAAGGTCTTTCCTGAGTATAAACGAAGTGAGTAGCAATACAAAATTCAGCAAAAAATACAGAAAAATGTAACCAAATCCCAAATTATGTAGTAAAATAACCATCCTTGAATGTAATATGGTTTCACGACGTTACCTTCAAATTCTAAATTACCTTTCCCTTCATTCGGTAGAGTGTAGCCATTCCAAAGTCTGTTATTTTCAAATTATCCTGCTCGTCTAGAAGCAAATTTTCAGGTTTCAAATCTCTATGGGCGATTCCTCTTCCGTGTAGGTATTCCTATAGAGAAATTTTTCGATAAACACTATTCAGTTCAAAATTATTTAGGAAAATAATGCAACAGATTTTCGTTTCCTGGGATTAAATAACACGCATGATAGTAAAGCACATTAATGGAAAATGCCTTGAAGTCGTGCATTCGGCGTTCATGACCGCTATGATAACCCGAAGCCTACACACAAGCAGGCCAACTTGTGCACGCCATATCAAAATTCACTGCAGCACAATGGCTTGGAAGCATGGCCACTGAACAATGAAGTAAAATCCACTTCCTTAATCCTTCAGGATATAACACGCCCTTACTCGCTGAACTAGATTTGATATGAGCGTAGTTAACACTTACCACTCCAGCCACAAGCTGTTTGAAGTATTTCTGAGCCTCCCATGCAGACATTCCAACGTCAGGCTCTGCAATAAAATTGAAAATTTAGCCCACCACAACAATGATGAACTTACTTGTGAAAAAAAACTAACGGGAGTTACTACTCACCAATTCTGTCGAATAATTCTCCACCGGCGGCATACTCCAGGAATATGTACTCGAGATTCCCCTCTCGCCTTTGACCGTAAAATTTTATAATGTGCGGGTCCGTTAACATTCGAAGGATGCATGTTTCTTTGCGAATACTGTTTGCCGCGTCTGGATGCTTCTCTAGATCGACTATTTTCATTGCCACTGCTTCACCCGTATGGCGGTTGATGAGAAGCTTAACTCTGCAATAATTTACATTAAAATGATGACAATTTTATTGACACAATATTACGAGCACAAAAGACTGAAGTAAAATGAAGAACTAATACATACTCTCCAAACGCTCCTTCGCCCAGTGTTTGAGCGATAGTCCATCCTTCAACGAACTCTGAAACCATATTGAGTACACTACTTCATTTGGTGGATACATAATTTTTAAGAAACTGCCCGGCACCTGTAATGGAAACCTATTGAATATTAATTATGCTTAAAAACACACCAATTAAGTTCTTATTAAAAATATTATCCAACCATGAAACACAAATAATTTCCCACATCATTCAATACGAGAGAAACTTCAACACTGCGTGCCCATTAACAGACCTATTCGTTAAGAGATGCCGCAGATTTAAATGCTATATCCAAGGGTCAATGGTTCCGCAATACCAAATGCCGCCGTAAAACTGAGTCATACCGCCGATCAATACCCGCCCCGGCGACATATAATACGAATTGCTATTAACCAAGATCGGTAATGGTCGAAAAGATAATGGCATCCAACACGTGGTTGACAAGCATAACCTTAATACATAATACCTTCTACAACACAGAAACAGAGCCACAACTAATTTTAACTACCACACTAATCCATGCGTCGCTATAACTTTTTCGACATTATCGGAACATAATTTAAACATGAGCGAAAAACTGAATATTCCTCTCACCTTCAAGCCATCGAATTTCAACGAATGTGTGGCACCTCCTCATGGCCGTCCTCGGCTTGCCACCGTTTTCGCGCCGATGTGTGGTAAATGGCGCCACCTATTGTATGAAATTTTCGGTTGAGGTTGATCCGCATATACAAAATATTGCGTTTTTAAATAAAACAAAAATAATTTCTTCCAGTAATTTCATTTTAGCAAGGCTAAATAAGAATCTTTTTCCTATGTTAA
Organism: Ischnura elegans; assembly: GCF_921293095.1. NCBI lineage: Eukaryota > Metazoa > Arthropoda > Insecta > Odonata > Coenagrionidae > Ischnura > Ischnura elegans. The sequence goes on along the minus strand of NC_060249.1, from coordinate 81,177,647 downwards.
TCATCTGAAGAAAAAGTTCATTCCGCGCATTCCAAATTCCATTGTGGCCTATGAATTCCTCTGTTGTCTGCTTTAGAAATGTGAATCACAATTTACTATGTGGTATCTCTGCTATTGAAAATTAGCTCTTGGTGGCGAGACACGGAAGCAGCGAGCAATCATCTCCGTTTAATCTTTGTACGATATTCGTGATACATTTTTTTCAAGTCTAGTTTCTCTACATTCGCTAAATTTTAATTTTACTTGCAGGTGAAACGTTCGGTTTCTTTCGGTAAACTCATCTATGATTCAATGGTTGCAAGTTCTAGGTAGTACAGTAGCTTGGACAGCTCTGTATTTTACTATAAAGCACATATGGAAATTTGAGCCGGAACCTACCAGCAGAATTGTTGCTGCTGTTCATGGACTTGTCGCCACTCTTCTTTCCGGAGTTGCCCTCGCTACAGGACCATGGCCATTTACCGACCCAGGTTAGAAATAAAACAAATATGTATTATACACATGGCCATGTGAAGATGCTGCAGCTTATTAGCGACTGCATGTGAAGCCTGATCATGCATTTTGTTTTTTTTCTCAATCTCATAGTTGGAGACAATCTTGTAAGTTTTGTAGGCAATATATAGCATATATTTACTGTATCACTTAATTTAATCATTCTCCATAATTCAAAGTTTATCTGTAGTATAGGAGATTGCTACTCCGTTGTAGGTTAATCTTGATTTCCTGATGCTGCATTCATAAATCGGAATTGGTACGTCGTAAGCCAAGTAGAAGAATAGCATGATAGTGGCTCTCGATTGCCAAGGTTTTATATTTTCTCGTATAAAATTCATTTCCAATAATTAGGTCAATATTTTGAGGGAGTAAGATGTTTGGCATGCTGAAGCTTCCTCGGTAATTCCCATCTTTTTTTGTGATACCTTGAGATAAGTTTGTTGGACGTCTCCAAATAAATTCGTTTAAATATCTCTTAATTGACTTTTTGCCGTGATTCATCCAAAATAGTTCGTAAAGAAATCGTTTTCACATTAATGGATTTGAAGGGTTATCCCCAATGAAACAGCCCTTTATCAGCCATAATCAATTTTATTCTCAATAGAAGTTAGTTCTAGCCAGTTTAATCAAGGATATTCCGCTCCTGCCATACCGGATTGTGGTACTGTCGCCTCTGTGAATATGGTCCAAGGAGGATTGCGTTGAATCTTCTAGTCATGATGGTTTCCGATGGGTAATGTTGTTTTCTGCCAAGAGTTTAAAACAGCATGGAGGTAAAATGATAACGGGGATATTCTTCTACATCCAGTGTCAATTGCAAATTATATAAAGTAAGTAAGGGATACTAATCAGTGATCAAAATTAGATCTCAGTTGATAGAGACCTACAGTATTTATTCGTGGTCGCCCTATTCCTTACTAGCCATGAGAAGTATTTTGTGATCGTTTGTGATGGATTGCCTTCATATTTCTTGGATTGAATATCTGTAATTTATTTATTTATCTGTTTTACAATGACAGCAGCCAATTTACAATAATATACAGTAATAATACACAGTAAATATATAAAGTGGTATATGAAAACATAAGATGGTAAAAAGTTAGTACAATAACAAAGGGGAGTGTGACAACGAAGAAGGTTTGACAAAGTATAGTGAACAAGAGAAAGACAACATATCAAGGAACCAGGAGAAAGGAGGCCTGTGGATTTTATGAAGGCTGTCAAAAAAGAGATTGCATTCGTATGCAACTTGATTTCCAAGACGGGTAAATCTTGCAAGAGGACTGTTGAAGTCAAAATTGGTTGCATGGTATCTGCGGCTCAAAATGTCACAGGATCTTGTTGTAGTTGGGATTCTGAAGTCTATTTCAGCTAAGGGATCCGAACAGTTTACGTAACCATTAATAACTTTAACTAGCAGGACTACATCAGCTACATCACGCCGCAGGGCAAGAGGTGGAAGATTGAAATCCCTGGATAGGTCTTCCACAGGAACATCCATATAGCCGAAGCCCATTCGTACACCAACCAGACGAATAAAACGCCTCTGCAGGACCTCCAGTCTTATCTTGTTACCAAGTGTGTGTGGGCACCACACGGGACTTGCGTATTCCACCAGTTGTCTTACAAGGGAGCAGTAAATAGTACTAGAGCAGAAGGGTAGTCAATACCTCTAGAAACCCTTGATATAAAGCCGAGCATCTTGTTTGACTTGTTGCAGATACAGTAAATATGTTCATGAAATCTCATATCACGAGAAAATATGACACCAAGATCTTTTATGCTCTGGGAACGTGGGATTTCACTCCCAGAAATAGAGTATCGATGTATGATTGTAGATTTGATTCTATGAAAAGTGATGCAAGAACATTTACTGGGATGCGGACAACTACAAACGTTCCTATCTTTTTTGAATTCTTTGAACCGCAATTTGAATTTCACTTACGAAATAGAAGATAATAACTCTCTCAACTTCCTAGATCTTAAAGTCACTAAGGTCAACGATCACCTCGAGTTTTCAGTCTTTTGGAAAAACTCCTATACGGACCAAGTGATCCACTCCAGTTCAAGACATTGTTATTCTCAGAAGCTATCAGCCTTTCACAGCATGTTACACAGGTTGCTGCATATTCCGATGTCCCCTGCCAATTTCAATGAGGAATTAAACACAATTAAACTAATTGCTAAAAATAACGGATACAACGAACAGTTAATTGATAGCTTATATGGGAAACAATTAAAAAAACAAGCAGTGGGAGAAATTTATGGATCCCGAACGCGACAAGAATCAATGGCCAAGTGGCGTAGAATCCTTTTTTTAAAGGACATCGTGCCGAAGATTTACAAAAAGGTGCCCAAGGATAAAATAAAAGTTGCGTTTTACAATAAATCCAACCTCAGGAACATTCTTTCCCTCACAAAAGATCCCATCCCAAGAGAAGAAAGGAGTGGGGTGTATGGACTATAATGTGAATGCAACGCGGTGTATGTTGGGCAAACGGGGCGACAATTTCAAGAACGGGTGAAAGAACACCAAGCCTGACTGAGAAATAAAAAGACTACTTCACAATTTGCCATACATTTGTTAGATAACAATCATCAAAGTGATTTTGTTTTTGAAGTGCTTCATAATCAACCTAAAGGACCTATATTAGACGCTTTGGAACAGATGGAAATTTTGCGGCACGTACGTTCCAATGACAACATTGTAAACCAATTTTTGTATGACTCCAACTCCCCTCTTTTAAGCCTCCCACTCCTAAATTCCTGGGCTAATAACATGACGAACTCTTCGACCTCTCTCTCACCTGAACCATCCACCCTCCACCTGCCATGCCCTCCCTAAGGGAGCCTCCTCCCCCTAACTTCTTTCATACCATATGACCAAGTTTTTCCCCCTCCCTCTTCTCTGTTGACCAATCCGTTCAAACTAATTACCTTCCTCCCTACCCCTCCTAGCCTGGTATAAAAGGATGTGATGGACCTCTGTAGAGTTCACCTGATGATGACGTCTAACGTAGAAACCATGGTCGTGAATAAATATTAATGTGAAAGCACAAAGTTCTTCTTTTTAATTTAATTATGAATCGCTTTCACCAAGTTACACCTCAAACAATCAATTTTTAGAGGATGATGATAAAATATTGCTGCCATCTCCAGAAAAATCAGCTCCACCCATTAGCAATATTTATAATTGAATTTATTGGGTGCTTATAAGACTGAATCAAAATATAACTAATAACTTCAGGCTTTACTTTGTGAAACCTCTCCATATTGGAATTAAGGAAATAAAACTTTGTAAGGTTCACTGTTATTTAATTATGGGCACGACCCGGGTTTTGTAACTTGGTTACGTCGTCAGGTGACTGATCTTGCATGCATCATACATTTATACACAAAGTACACAAGTGAAGGTGAGGACATCTATCGGAAAGGAAAAGGGCGGGGGTGAGGGTTAAACACGGAATGGAATAGTGAGAGGGGGGGAAAGGGGCAGCCTTGATTTGGGACGAGGGTTTTTCCTGTGAGGATAGGTATCTGACCAGCCAGGGGAGGGCGGGGTTAAAGTGGGTGAGGAGACGAGAGCTAAAGAGGGTGGCGGTGTTGGGGAAGAAAGAGAGGATACCCTCGTCCCAAATCAAGGCTGCCCCTTTCCCCCTTTCACTATTCCATTCCGTGTTTAACCCTCACCCCCGCCCTTTCAACCAGTCCTTTTCCTTTCCGATAGATGTCCTCACTGTCACTTGTGTACTTTGTGCATAAATGTATGATGCATGCAAGATCAGTCACCTGACGATGTAACCAAGTTACGAAACCCGGGTCGAGCCCATAATTAAATAACAGTGAACCTTACAAAGTTTTATTTCCTTACTTCCTGAATCAAAATTTGAAAATATCAACATTTCATGGGATTTACTGATAAATAGTTATTGTTGTGATATCACAATATTTATAGGTGGTGAGGTGCTTACAAATATTTGATATTTTATGATATTCACAAGCTGTATGAAATCATTTCAGGCTTGACATGATGGAAATGTGATACATCCCTGATAAATTACAGCCGCTGGGGGCTGCTATACATAATTAATAATTATGCGAATGAAATCATTCGCTCTGCATAATTAAAAAAAAAATCACGAATGAACCGTCACGCCCTTAATCATTCAATGAAAATAAACACGTTATATTTTTGCTCATACAATCATGTGAATGATAGCAGTGTGAATGATTTCATTGGCATGATCATTTACCGTGTATTACCGTCATACTCATGATCATTCAATGAAAATTAACATGTTGTATTTTTGCTCGCATGATCCCGTGAATGATGGTAATGCGAATGATTTCATTTGCATGATCATTTACAATGTATAATGGCCTTTATGGTAATTTCCACACTTTAATATAAAACTCCAATCTACCTTGAGAATGGCATATGATTGTCAAAACCATGGTCAGTAGTGTAGTTACTTATTTTGTGGAAATTATAATTGGTGTTCTTATATATTTATCATGGATTTATTTAAACCATCCATGTTTTAGAAAAGGGCTTTTGGTAACCAAGGTACCACCTCAATAGGCGGTAAAGCCCTGCAAAGCACCTCCTAAACTCACCAACTTTCACTTGACTGATGATGGAATTTAATGTATATACTCAAGCCTCATTGGCTGTGAGTGGCTGTGCTCTGCCAGTAACTAGTAAGAGCATTCTGAGGAGCTGTGAAAAGTGAGGCACAATTTCTGGGGCAGCCAGGCGAGAATGAATGTTCTCGATTATTCCTTATGAAGTGCAGACGTACTCAGCCATAGGTTTGTGATCGGTCTGCTGGAGTGGGCTCATAGCTCATTTTTCCTTGAAAACGGTGAATGAAAATGACTCACTTGTAGTCTTTCAATTTTTATGCTGAGTGCAGAAGCTATTTTACCGGGCTATAGTGGGTGGTCACCTTATCTACAGTGGAACCTCGTTAAAGCGAGTACGGGCTATAGCGAGGCCCCCGCTATTACGAGATATAGCCGATTCACCGTCAATTGATCCTATAATAAGAATGTAAAAAAATTCGTTTTTACGAGGCCCTTTTGGTGTTGGCTCTCGCCATAGCGCAGGTTTCACCGCCGGAAAAACTTACACCAAGACTCCATAATCTCTGTAATTGCTAGCGATCTGTTAGAAATGAAGTTAATGGAGTGCTCAGGCTCAAATTTATGTGGTAAACTGTCGTTCGATAAATAAGTAGTTAATTTTGGTGAAAATATTGTGGCATTAGCATTCGCGAATGCTTGATCTTCTTTTGTTCCTCGGGCGGCAGAAAGCAGGCGTCAGCATACCGGCTCATCCCTGAGTTGCATGAATAGAAAGCATTTGATGGAACACACCATGGCCAAAAAAACACCAAACACGTCTAAGCGAGAAAATAAAAATAAAGGAGTAATATGAGGTATATTGGCTATTATTTGCACCACCTCCGGTAAAGTGACAATTTGCTATAACGAGTGTTTATTGGTGCACCGTGGGGTGTTGTTTTATCGAGGTTGCACTGCATTTACTCTACGCGGCTAGTGATCACAGGGAACCCATGGGACTTCAGGGAGTTAATTTTGAATGCTTCTCTCACTGGCACAGAGCCAATGCTACTCAGTTTAGTGAATGTATGTGTGTCTATATTGGTGGATCCCTATTTTCAAACATTTTTTGTTTAAAGTAGATTTTTTTTCTTAATGTTAATAGGCAATTATCATTATGTACTCATTATCAGTAGACTTTATTTTACAGTTATAACTATTTGATGTGCGATTATTTTTTACTTGTTTAAAACAGTTTCTAATATTTAAGCATTGTCAAAACGTATTAAATCCAAGGAAAAGCACATCTTTGATTAGCCAGTCTCTATTGAGTGGAAAAGTTGGTGCAGCAAAACTAATTCTTGGAAAAACTTTGGTGAACCTGTATTCCCTTCTATTTTAAAATTGGATGCATATCTAAATTGAAAGATTTTTGCTTTTAGATTGGAAGACAGCCAGCTTTTAATCTGTTAATCATCTTTGTTTAAACAATAGATCCTTAGCATGTAACTGTCATTCACTGCGACCACCTGTGAATTTTCTTTACCATATAGTAGCAGGGAATTTTCTGAAGGATTTCAGCTAGCGATTATGGAGTTGCCTGGGAGGTTTTCATGTGCCAATGGCTTCATCATACGGTCATGGTCATGATGCTGGTGCTCCTCTTTCTTCTCTTTTTATGAAATATGCATCATAGCCATTTCCTATCAGAGCCCACATAAGTGGTTTCATTTCTCCTTGTGGGTTATTGGCATCACATGCAATTTTTAAAACTTGAATTAAATTTTTTATGGTGCTGAACATTTGTAATTAATTTTGATGGGACTCCGAATTTAAATATTTTTTAATGTGGGTCTTCTTTCTGCTCTCTGAATAGCCCAAGCAAGCATCCATTTAAACAGGACAACTTGTAATATGCAAACTACCTCTTTCATTTAAGCGAGTCATCCTTAGTGCGTGTCATCCACAAGGACCACCAGTGAGATTACTTTGCTATATTATAGTGAGGGTCAAAAGAAGGAATTTTCTGAAGGATTTCAACAATTTGTGAGTAACTGTGAAGATGCAAGGGAGGTTCATTTATGCAAATGGTAAATTATGGCAATATCCAGTCATTTACAATGCCAACACATTATGTACAGCCTATTTGTAATTTCACTATATCCGAATCAGTGCCACATGCCAGCTACATACTTCTTCTAAGGTTTACTACCTATGCAGGAAAGCTCTTCAACATACTTTCCTGAGTGACATGAATTTGATGCCTGGATGGATGTTGTTGAGATATTCATGGAAAGCCTCTAGTTTTTGAGAAGTCAGATCGCATAAGTATCAACCTCATGCACATTATAACTAGCATGGTGTTTCATGTTTTCAAGCATCCAATGCATCCTTCTCAATAAACTCTATGTATAAATTGGCTTTGACAAGAGAGAGGGGAAATCATAGCTACCTGAATCTATTTGTGTATAATCCCATATTTTAGAGGATGTATGTAGTCATTCAATAGGTAGAATTGAGCTATAGAGTAAGTTATTTCAAATTAATTTTCACTTTTGACATTGAAAGCTAATTAATTCCGTTGTCACAAGGATCATGTAGAAGTAGCAGATACAGAAAGCACTCGAGGGGGGAGGGGCACAAAAGACATTTTGAACTACCTATACTTTTATTGTGAAAAATAATCAAGTTACATGCAAAGTTTAAGAAAGTTTTATTTAAACTGATTATACAAATATATCGTCAAGAAGACGAAACAACCTTATCGGCCGCATCTTGAGACATGATGGCCTGATGAAGACAATCGTCGAGGGACAAGTTGAAGGCAAGAATGGAAAAGGTAGACCTCATACAAAATATATGAAACAAGTAAAGAAGAATGTGAAAGAGAAGAAATACGTAGGTTTGAAAAGATTAGCTGATAGGAGAACTGAGTGGAGAGCTGCGTCAAACCAATCCTAGGATTGTTGACCAATGATGATGATGATAATACAAATATATAAGACAATGCCATCTTATGACATAAAAAAGTTCCAATTGTGGTTCGGCAATGAAGGCAACCCCGCCAGGGGGCCCCCCTGCGGAAAGTAAAATTCGAATGCAAATAAGTGAACCTTTGCATCAAATGCTGTGCTTTATCATTGGTATCCATCGACCTATGTGTATGATTTTCTTTCATTGAGGTTCACAAGTTTTTAATGTGTTGGCAATTTGAGGGTCAGTCATACTCATATAAGTGATCATGTGGTCGTGATGGGTTAAGCTCCATGTTATTCTTTGGGATCTAAGTCTTGTTGTGTGAGGTTGAGACTATCTTGTCTTGGACAGTATTACCATGGTGCTGATGGTCAACTCAAGTCAACGTGAAAGTAACAAAATGGCATGGTGCAATGCCAGTTGGGAACTATTTTGCTATTTTGGAACATCTTTTCCATATGGCGAAGTCTTAAGCTTATGATATGATGCACTGTGTATTTTGGAATATTACATCATTCCTAGTATGAAACTTGGGCATTGATCAAGGTTAACCCATCTCTCACATTTTGTGCAATAGGGTAGTTCCTTCATCAAAGAAAACAAAAGGCATTTATTGCGATTAGTTACCCACCATTAGTGTATTCATAATAAGTATACAAATTATTTAGTTTTAGAAATCCTAGTTTAGCCAAATGTTAATGGTCAATTTTAACCTCATTTGAAAATGGCCAAATTGGCGGCCATGCAATGCCACTCCACGTGACGTCACAGGGGCTCAGATGCTATACGAGTCGTCAGGAGTTTTACATCGTCTGAGATTACCAATGCATGCATGTGGCACAGGGGAACATCCCTTAATAATCACTTATTAAAATTGCCTATCGTCGGAAAGTTTCCTTCATTTGATAAGGTATTAATAATCCTTATTTAAGCCAAGCTCTACCTGCTAGAAGGGTACTCTGCCACCTGCTAACAGCCTGCATCACAGCGGCGCACATATCCTCGCCTCAAGGTCTCCTCACATGGTGGCAGAGGGAACCAGAATGACGTCACATGGGCTTTTCCCAGCATTCATACTTAGCTGTCGCATTTTTACATGCTTGAAATTTTTCACTTTTCATTTAATCCCGAAAAATAGATATCGTCCTTTAAAAGCCTTAAAGTATGAAATGCGTACTCCAGGTGTAATAATCTTTCAATTTAGGCATTAAAAAAGTAAAAGGAAACCACCCTATTCATTGACATTTGATGTTAATGAGCAAAATGCATTTTTTCAGGAAATAACACTACATTCCTGTTTGTTTGACATTCAGAGGTTGATCAGAATTCAATGTTTTCCCTACTTTTTCACATTTTCAATAACATAGATAATAACTTGGTGGCAGCGGGAACCAGAATGACGTCACATGGGCTTTTCCCAGCATTCATACTTAGATTCAGATGCAAATTGATAGATCTCTGGTGTAATCTCTGTTGCCAGCATCCTCATCTTACTGAATATTCTTATCTCTGCAGTATATTTTATTCATGGGCTAGTTTAGTCATAGCATCAGTATCAGAACCAGGTCACATGTCCCTGGTCCATCAGAACCACCATCTTGACATTATGGTGAGTTAATTGATAAGCAGTTTACCCTGGTACCTTACCATATTAGATAGCAGCATGTTGGCAATGAATGAGGGTATCACGGTTTCTCAAGGCTTTGCAGTATCTTTCATGCCATCTCTTCAGTTATTTGCAATACAAACGAGATACGGCCTGTTCATGACTTCACTGCATCCAAATCAATGCTGTATGCCAGTTTTGTACTTCTGATTCTTGGTCTACCACCTACGTGCACACACTAATTTCTTCAACACACTTCTCTTTCCTGAAAGATACATCTATCTAGTATGTTTGAAAATGGGTAAGAAATACTTACCTCTTAATTTTTAAGATGCTAGGAGAATACAGGTTATTTTTTTAAATAAGTGAGTGAAAACTCCACCACTCTCCATCAGCTAAGTATTTTATTTACAAATAGGGGTTTAAACATAACACATCTGGTGATGACACAAGTGAGGTATGTATCTCGAATTTATCGCCGTGCCTATTCTCAGCTTGACCTGAAGACCTGGCCTTGGAATACCATACCATCTACGCCCATCCAATGAACTGTGAGTATATTTTTGGATAGTTTGGGTAATGCAGGGATATGGGGTTTTTGCTTTATCTTTATTAATGTCCTTCTGTCTATAATTTACTTTTAATTTTTGTGTTGCATTCGTTACGTACAGGATACATTTGTAGCTGATCATGCTGTTGTGTGTCAATTGAATCTTACGTTGGTGCCTTGCTCTTGGGGATGTTAATGCTATTGCTTGCTGATAGTGATCTAAATGTTTAAAGCTTGCTTTGCAAACTTAGCATGAGGATTGGGTAGATATTATCCAAATCCTGCTTTAAAAATAATGTCTTACTTGGTGGTATAATATATTTTCCCAATGGAATTATTTAATTTAAAGGTGCAGCACTATTGTATGGGGTGCATATATATATTGTTAATTTTTTATACTAATATAGGGAGTGTGGAAGTGTAGCATTTTTAAAACTGACCAGCAGTTTTCCATAATGACTTGAATCCATCTTACCATATGTACCCTTTCCCTACCTTACCATCTTCCTCCTTTCATCTACTTACCTGCTCTCACTGATTCTTTCCTACCACCTCTTTCCGTACTTGCTATAGGGTATTTAAACAAGATGTTTTCAGATATGGTCTTTTGAGGACATTACTAAATGCATTAGTCAATGTATTTTACTTCTTGTGGAAATTTACTGTCAGTTTTATTGATGTACCTGTATCAATTTGAATATTTTTTGCTTATTTTAGTATGTACATAACAATGCCTTATTTTAAATTTGTGCTGGGATAGTGTAGTTGTTTGTTTCATTTAATTTGAAAATGTACATTGCAATCTGCTCTTTGAGTACTCTCAGTATGTATTCATGATACAGTATTGATCTCAATGGAAAAAATTTGAATTTCATTATGTTATTCTGTATGATAATTTAGTCTCATCATTTGGAGTTGATTGAGTCCTCTTGGTTAGGTATTATTCTGATAGAAGTGGTGACTCAAACTCTTGAGAGTGACAGCCATTATTTATCTGAACATATATCTACAGTATTTCTCCGAGCACCCTAATTTTGAGGCTTCAGTTTCGGGAAATAATTTTAAAAATGTGTTTCAATATAGTCCCCCCTTTACTTTAACCATGGGCAGTTTAGGAATAAAAGATGGACTATATTCAGATAAATACGGTACTTCTGTAATGATAAAACATTTTTTTTCAATGCATTGATTAATGAATTATATATGTACTGATTGTTTGTAAGCTCTAGGTTTGATGGCAAGTTCGTTTGCCAGTCCACGATTTTCTATGATAATTCCATCAGTATTATCTCATGCTGGTTCACTTTCTAATTAATTAGCCATGAATGAAATGAAATGTCTGTAACTGCTTTGTGAAAATTCTCTTATCTCTAGTGGTGAAGACAATTGTTATTGCTTATTTCCAGAAAATCTAAAGTCTCTCTCAAGGTTTGTTTCATTTGCAAATGTATTTCTCATTCTTTCCCGTATGCTTCATGAAGCTGTGCCATGATACATTGCCTAATGTAAAATTTGTAAGTGCTATTTTTAGTCATTGAATCTGTATCCATGCTCATCTTCCTGCCATAGATGCTCGATTATGACTTCAATCATTAAGTCACTTTTTCCTCCATAGGGAAGATCATGATACATATTTGTCCCTAGTTGAGAAGTGTTATTTTAGGTAAATACCGTCTGCCTAAATGTTAGTTTACTCTTGGGTGCTTCAGTTTGCACTTTTTTCTTCAATTTAGAATTGTAATTCACTGCTTAGTGGCTTAACTGCATCAATATTAGAGGTGCAATTCATTTCCAAATGGGTAGCTATCTTGTGTCAAAAATTTCATCTCAAAGTTCCACAATTTTAATAAAATACTAAAATACCATTGTAGTGATTTTTTTGCGAACACTTCTTGGTGAGTTGGTTGGGTATGGTTTTTATGACTAAGGACCAGTTCTGTAAGTCTGGTTAGCTTTTACCAAGTTACCTTTGATATGATGGTATGGCCATAGCATTAACTAGAGAATATTTGAAAGATAAAGGAAAGCAAAGTAGTTAAGAAAAAATATTAGTAAACCTGGTGACCTTGGATGTAAAACTTATTTAATTCTGGTGTCACGCTTTTGTAAGTATTTAACTGGATACAAAACCAATCCTAACTGTGCCACCATCCTCAAGAGTGGTGGGTCAAGTTTGTGGTGGTTTGTATACTCCTGGCCACCATCATGGAAAAACTCTGAGGCTGAGGTTGTCATTGGTTGACAATTGTCGATTATTCTCTGGTTTCTAAGAGACATCTTGATTTTTTAAATATCAATTTACACATTTAGCTGATAATCTATCCTGGGTAATAGTTTGTAGACTTTTCTCACCATCTTAATCTCAATAACCTATTTTATTTTAACCTTGCATTTCTTGCATTCCTCACTTCCAATCAACCCCTCTTCCCCACCCGACGTTTTGCACCACTAGTCTTGAAAATTATACAGTATATCAAAACTAGTCGATGATTAAAGGTTAAGTTGTAGAAAGCAAAGCTAACTGGAAAGGAGCTTTCAATCAAGATAACTTGGAGAAAGCTGGGAATGACCATCATCAGCCAATGACCTGAGTACCACTAAATTGGTGTGCCTACAGTGGGGGGCGTACAATCCACCACCAAATTGTCCCAGCACTTCAAACCGTGATGACAATGGTATATTTTATCATTGAAACCTCGGCCATGCCTGACCAACTAACCTGGTGGTGTACCCAAGAAAACTTAACCTATTGCGTAAGTCATGAAAGCTTGAAAGTCTGTTATAAAAGTACCATTTTCCTTTTTTTCAGTCAGCATGACTATATTTGAGATCAAGTGATGTCAGTTTCAATTAATACATACATTAAAACCTCAAAATCCCTATTTTATTCTCATTTTTATTGATTGGATGGCTTTCTGTTGTCTCCTTGTGCTCATCTGTTGTATTCATAGGCAACCTGGCACTGCACTGTGCCTTGGTCTTTGACCTGTCTAAAACATTTTCTTCTAGTTGATACTATACAAGTCCTGTTCACAAATCGAGGTGCATTGCCCTGGGATATCATGCATTACATATTTGGGCAGGAATAAACAAGTCCATAAAATGTATAAAAATATTGCTTTTTGGCCTCCTCAAGGGGTTTTGCATTTCTTAGGAGTTGAAAATTTATTATATCAATACTTGTAGCTCCAGTGTAGCAGAACTTTGAAACTACTGGTATAATATACCCCCAGGAATTTGAGTGTCCACTGGCAAAGGGAAGAATAGGTGAATAATCCTATTTATTTTTTAGAACATCCCGTCTACTTCTTTGCATAAATGATTTTACCAAGCTTTGGGTATATTAATATATATTTTTAGATGACATAACATGTAATTTAATTAGCATGCAGTGGTCAAAAATCTTAACATAATATTTAAAATATCTTCAAAATTAATTAAAGTGCTATAGCCTTGTTGGCAGGGTGAAGGTATATTGGAATAAGAGGATCATAACAAGTCCTAGACATAACTCTATGAACATTTTAACAGGTTTTTCTTGATTGAAAGTGATTTTTGGCAACATTAACTACTTAGGGTGAGAATGACAATATGATGCAAGAAAATCCCAATTAGAATATTTGGCTCAATTTCTGTATTTTAGTCTGGTCTCTTTGGTGCATTCTATTTCTACCTTGGCTTTTAATTATTCTTGGCTTGCTGACCTCAAGGGTGATTGCCATGCTAAAAATTTTAGCGAAAGCTTTATTAAAAGCGGATCAATTTTTATTGCTAAATGAATATAATTCGATGTACACTAACCCATTTCATTTTGCAGGTGGGCCCAATACGCCACAACAAGTTACCACCCTGAGTGTGTGCCTAGGATACTTCTTATATGATTTGGCATGGTGCTTATGTCATCAAACTGAAGGAGTCACAATGATAGCCCACCATATTACTAGTATAATTGCCATAGGTCGAATAATTATGAAAGGTTGTTCTGGTGCTGAGGCATCTGCTGGTGCTGGTGGCTTAGAATGTACTAACCCTTTGCTGCAATTAAGGTGGTTCATTCGTAATGCTGGTTATAAAGATCATCTCATTTACAAGGTTGTGGAATTAACTTTTATGTCTTCATTTGTTTTTATGCGAATAATCGCTGGGAGCTATCTTTTATTCTCAGTTTTAACTAGTAACAACACAGATGTGGAAGCTAGATGCTTAGCTATTGCCTTGTATGCTATATCCTGGGTTTTCATGGTTTCTATTGCCAATCATTTTTATAAACATTACATCAAAGGATCAAAAGTAAGCACTGATTAGCGTTTTATTTGCTTAATTGGCATTTTTGAACTCAAATTTGTCATTAGCTTCAAAGCTCAAACTTTTTGTTGTTACAAGTAGTTATTGGAACCATAGAGGGTTTAATTTGATAAATATTTATGAACTGTTGTAGAAGTTACTACAAAAGCACATTGTAGTTGCTCGTGTAATTGAATTTTTGGTATTTTTTGTGGTTATTAATCTGAAAGCAAATATTTATCATTTTGGATGATAGATTAGCAGTTGAAATCCTTCCATTGTGTATTTTTTTTATATTAACTGCTTACTGCAGCATAAAAGTGATAATGATGGGATGTACTTATCGAAGCGTGTGAAAAGAAAGTATATATTTTTATGGTATGAATACCAATATCTTGAATAGTCAAAATGCAGGTCAAACCTTGAAGGCAAAAATTGGCTCAGGTGTGAACCTAGTGTGTAACCCATGCATGTTACATCTGTATAAAATATTGCTTAAGTGAAAGGTGAAGGAAAGTTTGTATAATATTTTAATTATGAGCATTTTGTATCGCTATTGTACAGAAGATTTTTCAAGTGGTGAATCAAAATGGCCCAAATTGTGATTGACACTCGAGGAATGTGCCTCTCTCAGCAGCACAGTAGCTGGTATGCTGGAAGGAATTTGTACCCCACTATCGGTTATTTTATATCAGTGCTTAAATTAGTCGCAATGGTACACACATAGAGGTAAAGCCATGTTCTATTGCATGTGCGTCAATTTAATAAAAAAAAAATGAAATGATCGGAAATAATTAATTATACTACCAAAATTTGCCAATAAAGATGATGACTACTATTATCGTACATATTTTGGATTTAGGGGCATGAATACCTAGATAGATTTGTTTAATTTTATCCAGATCTTGACCTCCTCTTGCTTCTCATTTCCTGTAAAACTTGACAATAAAGAAAGTGATCTAAAAATAATGATAAGTACCATATGTGATAACATTCCAAGTTATGATTTAATACTACTACATATTTATCAATATGCTTCACATAAAAGGTAGCTGTCATAAATGGGCATTCAACTAATCTATTGGACTAATCCACCATGTGTGATTTGAATGCTAACTACGTAATTGGGTAGGTGAAGTGAATTTTCCTTCAGATGAATGCTAAAATTTAATAGTCATTACAACTTTCAGTGGTTAACTGCGGATAATATTCACTAATTTTGCATGCATGGAATTGAAGTCCATGAATTTCAGTGCCCACATTACTGAGAAACATTGGTTAAGGTAATGACATTTGGAAAGTGATGGCATGCTTAAAGCTCTTTGCATGCATTCTAGGCTTCTTGTGTAAATTTATTGACACATGACTACTAACTAGACCTTATCCAAGTTATAAATGAGTTCAAAAAATCATTAATGAACTCCCCATAGTCTCGCTATCCAAATACTTTTTTAAGAAGGGTATCGACAAGAGCTAAGTAGTAGAAGTTTTGTTTTGGTCTCATGGTTATACATAATATTCCATGCCTCACTTAGATATTAAAATGAACAAATGTATACCGTGTAAAAGAGATATAATTTTTCCCCACAATTCATGGTACTTTTTCTTGACTTAATTTGTGTTTCTTGATTTGTGAAACGTGGATTGTTTTAAACCACAATTCATGCAAATTTTTTGTTTGTTTTTTTTAGTTAAGAGGCGTTTGTTGACTTTTTCTGCGGATCCCGTAGAAAGGCTTTCAAAAAGTTTATTTCAGATAGCATCATCAGGTTGAAAAAATCATAGAAAATAAAAAAAAGGTATCCAAAATGCTAGTGAACGATATAAATTTATACAATAAATTAATGGAATTTTACTTTTCAATTGGATAGGTATTTCTTGGCATCTATATCAATTTCTTGGTTTATGTTTTTCATTCATTGTAAGAAATTTTCACTATATGTATGTAATGTAAAATGCAAAATGTACTCTCCATCATAATTGGGATAGATAGGTACTTGGAGAAATTGTTTGCTTAATCTATCATTTTTCATGCAGAAAATAAATGTTGGGAGACAATAATCATACAGCACTCAGATCATTGAGTGACTGGCTGTTGTCAAAATTTGGAAGTAATGAAAAAATGGGAAAATAATGATTGGTTATCGCACCCACATTTTAGGATGCCCTTAAGTTTTAATTAAAGTAATAATTAGTAGACTTCTCAATGTGTTCATACTTACCCAACTTGGGTTGTGGGGATGGCTTCGGATGGTTGAGTGCTAACCAACAGTTGTTACACTTGAAAAAAGTTTCCAAAGCGAATTGAAGGGCCTAATCTAATTGGCAAAATGCATTTTTCTTACCAAACTGAAAACAAAACTTGAGGCTGTGGAAATTGAAATTCTAACTTATTGCATCTTGATAATTGGCCAATATATTTTATTTTCCATTATTGCATCATTACCACATCAATATACTGAATGACATAGGAAAATTAAGGAATGGATAAAAAATTAGAATGGCACCATTAAAATTTATAGATATATTATATTGTGTGTGAATTAGGAAGAGATATGGGCATATTTCTTAGAAAATATGTAATTCAAAATACTGAAAAATATTTAAATATGCTCCCAGCACTTTAAAATAGCCTTTCCTTATGAATGTGGGGTTTAAACTGGAATCACAAAATTTTGGCATTCTATCAGAATTTAATGTTTATTGTAAATTTTAGCAATAAGTTAGAAAATTTTCATTAGCCCTTCCTCATTACTTACTAGGTAGATCCATTTTATCTTAATCATCTTAGGTAGCACCTCAATTTGAATGCTTCTACTCTTGACTTCTCTGTTGCTTTCAGCGTTCATACCTCGTCCTCATAAAGAATCATGTTCCATGTGTAGCATCTGATGAATTGTGTCCTTACTTTATTCTTACATTCTCATCTATGAGAGGATTACTTTGTTGGTAAAAAGTCCTCCTTGCTTGTGCTTTTCTACTATTTCTTTCTTGCTCCATTCATCACTTCCTAATTCAGCTTTGTAGGAAACAAAACTTTCACCTCCTCAAGCTTTGTTTTCCTAGTTTGATTTTTGTCTCGGTCTCCTCTCTATTGCTGCATACTAATAACTTAGTTTTCTTTTTGTTGGTTTTCAGCTGGTATCAGGCCAGTTTCCTATCCATATTTATCAATATCTTCAAGCCCTCTGTCTCAACTGTGACTGCTATCTCATCAGAAAATTGTGGCGTAATAATTTTTTTCCGTGGATATTGACTCCTTAAACTACACCTTTGATTTCGTTGGTGGCTTTCTTGTTAAAGCATAAAAATTACAGGGGACAGTTTAAACCCCTATCTCACTCCTTGGGTGCAGATTTTATCATAGCTACTTGTTTTTTTAAAGTCTGTGTTCAATTCTTTAGTTATTGTAGGACACACTTAATTTCTTTAAAATTCATAGCATTGAATACCATGCTATGTTGTCAAAGGCTTTCTCTGAGCGTGTGAATGCTCTGTTTGCTCTCTTTCTCTTCTATATAATCAGCCCGAGAGCCAATATTGCTCCTTTTTGTGCCCTTCTTTTCCTGTTGATACTGTTATTTTGCAAATGTATGATTATAAATCGTGTATTAATTTGTTTGTATGAATATTTAGTGTCACAAATAGCTTGCTAAAGATCACAGGATATGCACACAGAATGAGGAGTCCTCATTGTACATTTTTAAAAGGCTGAGCGTTTGTGTATTGTTCAAATTTGCGTAGCAATTTCTCAGAGAAGAATGAAATATAAGCCTTCAACATACCTATGATTAAGTAATTTCTCTAGAGCAGTTGGCTAACCAGAATGATGCCTGGATTCTAATTAATTATTTTGTTATACCGTTAATTAGTCTTCATTGTAATTTAAATGAAATGGATAATTAAATCTTAACCCAAAAATGAAAGAAACAAAATGAATGCAATAATCTTTCAGGAATTATTTGTATAGGTAATGTTTTGGAGAATAACCTTTAAGAATTGGTAAGTATTCATCTACATCAAATTTCATCAGCTCCACAAAGCACCAGTTTCAAAACACTCAACCAGTCAGCATCCGGTTATGTGTAATAATAATAATATCTTTATTTGCCCAACGATTTGCAAAATGCAAATATCGGGCACGTCAAAATGATACACAATATTTTATCAGACATAAAGCACATGGGATACATCAGAAAAAAGAGCAAATGGATATAAGCACAAAGATGATAGATACATCAAAATGAAACACACAATTTTTGCAAAGATAAGGAAATCAGGCGATACAAGCATGGAGATTTAAACAAGATTAATAGCAGATAGACAAAAGAAGGATGCCAATATGCATTTTGCACTGAATTCGTCCAAGCTATAGAAAGCATTTAATAACGGATAGTTCTTGAGATTACTTTTGAATACATTCAGTTCTTTTACTAACTTGAGGGTGACAGGTAAATTATTATACAATTTAATTCCAATAGCTAAGGGACTGTGTAATTAGTGATGAGAGATGATGGGTCTGATGAATATATTTACTAGTGCGGGTGAAATGAGTATGGATATTTGCATTTGATTCAACTAGGTGGAGGTTTTGTTTGATGAAGAGTAACATATTTAGGATATAGGCACAGGGTAATGTGAGTAATTTATGAGCTAGGAAGTGGGATCTACATGTCTCTCTATAGGGCGGGTTCAGAATGATATGTAAGGCACGTTTCTGAAGGAGAAAGACTATTCAATTGGGTGGGTGAGCCACCCCAGAGTAGGATACAATAGGTAGCTCTGCTATAGAAATTGCCAAAATAAATAGTAAGTGAAATATTTCTGGACACAGAGGATTTTAGATGTATCGTAAACAAAATATTGAGGAGTGCAGTAGTGAAATAAGTTTGGAGACATGGACATCCCATTTTCCATTGTACTGGACATGTACACCTAAAAATTTAATGCATGTTGTTGTTTTTATTATGCTGCCATCCAGCATTATATCTAGAATTTTTGTCATGTCATGTGATTCTTGCAAATAGTCTCAGATATTTTCTTGTTGAAAATGTTCCAGTATGCAAAAAAAAAGTCCAAATGTCTTTTAGGTAGTCATTCAAATAAGTTTAAAAAATGAACTTCAAGTGAATTAGTAGTTAAAGTACCAAAGCATCCTTTAAAAAATTTTTGAGCATTCATGCACACAAGGAACTTACATTCTTTGGAAAAGAGAAACCTTTTTTTCCAGGAAAGAATGATGGCGGGAATCCATTAGGATAGATTACAATATATGTGCTATTCACAAACGTCAGATTATTAGCCAGTAAGTAAGGATTATTATGTATGATGAAACATGCTTTCTATTGATTGGAACTAAATATGTGATTTTTCGACTGTGCTAAAAATTTAGGCCATGATAGTGAACATCATTTGCATACCACGCATTTTTATGCAGAATTGCTTATTCTTATAAAACTCTTATCATCTCTCTTTTGAATGTCTTGATTTTATCAATATTAATGCTGTGTAGGTGCCTTTACATTTTACATTTGATCATGAATGATTCTAGAACCTCATCCTACGTACATTTAGGACTTCCAAAATTTATCGCACTATGCAGTAATTTTTTTAATGCTTCCTCAGAAAACTGGCACCTAGAAATACTGAAGTAAAAACTCTAAATACCCATGCCTGGAAGCAATAATTAAATAGTTAAATGAATAAGGCTCAGCTTTTTGCAATATAGATAGAAAGATAGATAAAATCTTTTGAATTAAATTATTCTACTGCCTAGCATAGGTTGGCTTGTAGTATTTACTAATTATTATTACAGTATTCCCTTACATCACATCATTTTTGTTTTGTCTCCATATTTCATTCTTCTTCTCCCCTCCATCTCCTATCAAACATTCTTCCCTCTAAGGCCGTTATTAACATCCCCTTACCACTCAATACTCGCTCCATGTCTAATCTAGAAGCTTCCTCCCCTGTGCTCATCATGTCCTACACTATGTGATTCCCCTTCCTTTCTGTCCACTTCACAATCTCCATTCCTTCACTCCCTACATTTTGAAAGCTTCCAGTCCCTTCTCATCCGCTTCCTCAACATCCATGTTTACACACCATAAAGTGGAACACTAGATCAGACTCTTCACAAGTCTTTTCTTCAAATTCTTATGTGACATCTTATCAGCTCTTTCCTCACCTCATTTGCTTAACATTTCTCCTCCTTATGTCGTTACTACTGCACCGATTTTCCTTCAATATGCAGCCTGAATAGAAATTGATCTCCCAGCTAATGTTTATGACCACCTACTTTTATCTGAAGTCTCACATTCGCAGCTTGCGATTCTTTGCAAAAACACCAACTTTGTTCCTCTCATGATTGTCATGCCATATTCTACACACCATTTTTATTTCATATCAATCAGTACCAGCAACTCTTTTGCCTGAACATACGCAAACCTCAGTGGTTTAAACATCAGTCCTTCAACATTAACTCCTGCCTATTACTTATCCAATGCCTTCTGCAACATTTCCTCTGTATTCATATTAAATATAAAAGGTGATAGTAGACCGCCTTGTCTCACACCTTGACCAATGCTCACTTCGTGTCTGTTCACCTGAGCCCTCTTGAGAAATATACAGATATTACTAATGAATCACTTTCCAATCTGCACCTATTTTCTTATGAATGCTCGTTAGCTTCACCCAGTCCTCTATCAAAAAAATTGCTCAAAATGTACAAAGCAAGCATACACATCCAAATTATGTTCCAAGTTCATCTCCCCTAAAGCTATAATCATAACTGCTATAGATCAGGGGCTGGTATTCCTCTATTGAAAAGAAACATCCTTGCCCAAATAATCATTTTACCTTGATTCCATTCATCTACATGGTTAAAATCCTCAGTACCACTTTTAACGTAAGTGATATTAGGCTAATAGTTCTTTTGACTCACCATTCTACAGCCTTCATTTTTGGTTGTGGAATTAGGACTCGGAATGAAATCCTTTGGCCAGTACCCCTCCTCACAGATCATATGAACTAGATCAAAAAACCTTATCTTCCCTGCCTTCCTAAAATTCTTTAGAAGCTCTCACTGGATATTGTCAATGCCTCCCTTTTTTCTGGCCTCAGTATCCCTAAGGGCTCTTTCAATTTCCACATCTAAGATCCCTGGTCACTGTTCATCCACCTCACTTTCCACAACTATGTTCAGTCTTTCTGGTCTGCTTCTGCTGTCGTGTAGATCTTCTACATTTTCCCTTCCATCTGCTCTAAATTTCATCTTGCTCCCAACCTTAGCTCCAATATTTGACATTGCTTGCCCTCTTTTGCTGCCCAGTGGCAACTTTATCTTGGTTTATAGTGCTCATATTTCTCCTGAAAATTTTCATTTCTTCACATGGCCTTTTCCAACAGGCCTCCCATTCCCTGTTGGTTTCCCACCAAAATCGATTATTCATTTCACTGTATGCCCTTTTGCCTTGCTCTCTGTGCCCATATTTTTCTTCTTGCTTCTCTCCTCCATTTCTTCTGTGATCCATGGTTTCTTTATCCTACCAAACTCTATGTATCCAATTCTAAATTCTCTGCTGTCTTAATTATTCTCATTTGTATCCTATACCACTCTTCCTCTATTGCCCTCATGTCACCCTTCTACTAGATACTTTCCTCCACTAGTTCCTGGTATTCCCTTCTTTTAGTTCCTTTCAGAGCTTCCACATTCCATTTTCTTTAGTCTTTTTAATTTTACGTTGCATTTCATAAGCAATAGGTTGAGGTCTAAATCCACATTTATTTTACCAAACAATTCTGTCCCTGGCTCGTATTGCCCATGAAATCCTATAAGGTGTAGCTTTTGTTTAGCTTTCCCATGGGCCAGACCAGCAGAATTTTTCATGCACCCATATCCTGAGTGGTGAAAAACACACATGAGCGGGACTCACACCCACACCCCCAAGGTCAGCAGGTGAGAACTTGATGTTAATAACTTATTCCTTGTGAAAAATTATAGTGCCTTCTTTTCACCGTCGTTTCACATTCATAATCAAAATTCTCCTATTTCGTTTCCATCCCTGCCTTCATTAACAGGAAGTACTCCAGTCCACCATTACTATCAGAATTTTCTTCCTTGTGACCTCCCTAATTATTTCTTATTGAAGCTGTTCATACACCCCTTCTGCTTCCTCCCCATGGTTGCTAGTGGGCATATACAGTTGAACTACCACAAGGGTGTATTGACTTTCCTCCCCACCACCATAACCTAGTTACACACAACATATGCATATAACCCAGTACCCATCACTCATACTGATCTCCACCAAGGGCGTACCCAGGATCAAAACAAGGGGGGAGGGGTGGCAAACCATGGTTGTTCAAGTTATAGGTAAGATTTAAGAATGGAAAAGGTGAAAGAAATCCAACATTTCAAGGAAACTGTAACAGCTCTATATTTGTTTTTTTTTATTATACACTTGAAAAAATATTTCTTTCCTTAAAGACATATGCGATTTTTGCTTCTGGGGGGGCTGCCCCAAGCTGGGTACGCCCATGATCTCCATTATCCTTCCATCTCACCTTACACAGTCGCTACATATCCATTCTCGATTCATTCATCTCGCCTTTCAAATTTTCTTGCTTACCAGTCTCATCATTGTCCTAAAATCCCATGTCCTTACATTCATTGCCAACTTCTTTCTTGGAAGTTGCTGCTGATGATAAGTCTCCACAATGATTTTGTATGTTGAGGATCTTGCCAAGGTTGCTGCTGAAACTTAACAAGTTGTAATAATGTTTTATAACTTATATTAATACTAGTGTAATGCTTTATCATATTTTTGAAAATAGTGTTAACTCAACCAAATAGCTGGATTTCATTGGAGTGGAAATTGGGCAAAATTAAGAGTTTAATTCATTAACACCAATTCTTTTTCACATTTCATCGAAGGTGGTGAGCTAAGGTTGGCAGGTGTCACGTGTCTGCAGCCTGGAGAGCTTCTTTAATGGTGTCTATTACCTACTTATTTTCATTCACCAATATATAGAATGTTTCCTGCATGGTGTGCAATAAGTGGTCAATCTTCAATGAAATAATTATAAATTGATGGTAAATTATTTTATTTCCAGAGCAAAATTTATAGCATACATATGTTTTCTTGAGTAGGCACTGAACATGCTATGAAAATAAAATAAATTTAGATTGAAACTGTTTACCTTTTTGGTAAATATCTTGAATATTTATTTAATTTGGATTACATGATTACTTCTATTTGAAGCATTCCCATGGGACAATTTCAATGAAGGAGAATATATTGACAAATAGATATCCTATATGTTCCTTAAACACTGAAAACAAATATGTAGGCATCCATTAAATATACTAAGGTCAATACAAAAGTTTTTATCACAAATTAACGAATAAATTTTATTCAGATTAATAGGTATGTACTGGTGAAAATTACTCACTTTTCCAAAAATGAATTCACTTTTATGAGAGTTGTTAACCCGCCTCCTGTACCAACTTGGGTATTTAAAAGAAATTTTTTACTATTTACAATTGCCAAAGAAATGAGTAAAAAAATATGCAGGGATACATGTTTTTGTTTGAAGAGCATCTTCAACATACAGATTATGCATCTGTTTTCAGCAAAATGACTCAGGTTTTCGGGAAACCATTTCACCAAACTTTATAAATTCTTCGCTTTCCTGGGGAATTTTAAGAAAGTCACATTGATTTATTTTACTCATTGAGTTTTCGACATTTTTCAGTTACTTCGTAATAGCTTATATGAAAAACATAGGTGATCAGTTTTCTGTCACAAAATTTAAGCACGGCACAAGTACTTAGCTTTAAAATGAAAAACAATATTGGTCATTTTTAAAATTCAAAGTGGAGAAAATCCAAGGTTAGCACATCCATCTCAAATGATAAAAATAAACATTCAGCAATTGCTTCCAGATGTATGTGCATTGTGTACCTAACCAATGACAAAAAACATGTCTACCAAGAATTGACCACTACGGCTGTCTCAGATGAATTTGTTTAACCTCAGGGAGTCATTCAAAGTTAAGGCAGGGAAGAAGAGTAAAACTGAGAGGCTTATCAATAAGGTTTACATTAAGATCCTGGTGGGATTATTTTACTTATGACAAAAAATAGTTATCAAGACTCCACAAGTAGCAAGAGAGAGGAAAAGGTAGCCATTAACGGTCAGCTCAAGAGAGAATAATAACAAGCTTTGTATATGTGAAAACCCCAAAGATTGAGGATTAATAGGGGAAAACATTTGGAACATCTAGATAAAAGAGTTCCACTGTGTGGAAGACGGGAAACTTAAAAACTATAATTTCATTGTTTCCTGAAAATATTGTCCCTTTAAGTTCTTAAACCTGCAGCTGATGAGAACATTCATACACATTTGCGTGGGGAACAGTAGGGGAAACATCTGTACAAAAGACCCTATCCTCTTAACTGCACCCTCTGCCACTACGTATCTTAATGATACATTCTTTCTTTCTTGAGGGAAAAAATTTGCTTGACCCAAACTAGTCTCCCCCCTCACACTATAAGAACTGCACATCACTGCCACAAATTACAATCGTATTTATATCTAATTATACACCTATTCTCTATGGCAGTCCCACTAAAAGTGGGTAAACATCAACAGATGTCCTTGGTGATTAGTATCAAATCGAACAGGAGTATAAAGAAACTTAATGAAATTCTCATTTTACCTATCATCATCAGAACAATTCAAAAAATTTCTTTTCCAAACATTTTTTTTTTTCAAATAAAAAAGAAGAAAATGAACGAAAGTCCCACATTTTAATTCTACAGATATAGAGAAGACTAAACATTAAAAACCAAAAGGTAGTCGGCATTCAATTTACAACATATACTGGAGTGAAATAGATTCATCATACATTTTAGTTGCAGTATTTCCACAAATGCTTACAGAGAAAGAATTTGATTTGTGATGTTGAAATTGATGTGCACAATGATCTGAGCATGTAGGAAGTCTTTTCTCAGCAAAATCGAAACACTGGACCAAGAATTATTTACTTCTCTTTAGTTAGAGTAAAAAGTGTGGGTTTTAAAATGAATTATTACATAAATTATTTATTTTTTATGTCTACTATAGGACTTGCTTTTCTAGATTATTTTCCCAAGTATTATAATATTATTTTCTAGACTTTATTTAAAAATGCTACTATGTTACTAAGAACTTCTACAAAAAAAGTGAAACATAGCAAACCCTTTAACGATGGAAGACACACACAGAAAACTCACAAGAAACAATAAATATCCACAAAAAGTAACACTCCCAGGATTCAAATCCCTACTCGGTTATCCATTGTGCCACAAGACCTCTTGTTTAAATGCAAGGAATGAAATCATTTAAATTTATGCTGCAGTTGAGCAAACAATGCTAACATCAATTGTCAAAGATAGCTACTCATAGAGCCTCGAAAGAACTAGAAATAGCATAAGAATTCAGTCATCTTGT
The DNA here is from genome assembly GCF_921293095.1 of Ischnura elegans. NCBI lineage: Eukaryota > Metazoa > Arthropoda > Insecta > Odonata > Coenagrionidae > Ischnura > Ischnura elegans. Next base: position 81,151,675 of record NC_060249.1, on the reverse strand, counting down.
TATGACCTGAACTGAAAATTTTATGTCAATAGCCAATTAGGAAGTGGGTTAAATTTGAATTGCAAGATTTTTCCCATTAGGACAAACACACATACGGAAGTGGCTATGAAAACACGTTAAAATTTGACCCTTGAGCAGTATCACTAATCTGTTAAGTAATGTCCAGAAAACTAGACTCAGGGATTGAAAGGGGATGGTAAGGGTTCACCTGCACCTGGCTTCCTTCACATATTTTTGGTGTAATGGAGAAAATTAGAGAGCTAGCAATAAGGTAGTTTCCTTCATCAAAGAAAACAAAAGGCATTTATTGCGATTAGTTACCCACCATTAGTGTATTCATAATAAGTACATATACAAATTACTTAGTTTTAGAAATCCAAGTTTAGATGAATGTTAATGGTCAGTTTTAATCTCATTTGAAAAAGGTCAGATTGGCGGCCATGCGATGCTACTCCACATAACGTCACAGGGGCCCAGATGCTATACGAGTCATCAGGAGTTTTACATCGTCTGAGATTACCAATGCATGCATGTGGCACAGGGAAACGTCCCTTAAAATCGCTTATCAAAATTGCCCATGGTCGGAAAGTTTCCTTCGTTTGATAGGGTATTAATAATCCTTATTTAAGCCAAGCGCTACCTGTTAGCAGGGTACTATGCTACCTACTAACAGCCTGTATCGTCGCGGCGCTTACAGCCTCGCACCAAGGTGGCCTCCACAGCGGCATCCAGAATGATGTCACACAGGCTTTTCCCAGCACTCATACTTAGCCGTCATGTTTTTGTTTCTTTTTTCACTTAATCATGAAAAATAGATATTGTCATTTAAAAATCTAAACGCATGAAATATTTCTCCAGGAGTGATAATATTTTGATTTAGGCAATAAAAAAAATAGGAAACCACCCTATTGATGATTAATCATACAAGGAAATGAATACTTCTCACTTGGTTTTCAAGTCCTAAATTTCATAATTGTCACGCTTTCTTAGATGGATCTCCCTCATCTCTGTGACTTTCAGTTGATTCCCTTCCAGCATTATGAGCAGACAATTTTAGATCATTTGCAGACAAGAAAAAGGTAGAACTCAATACGTGGGAGATCTTTGAAAGCTATACCCTGTAATCAATGTGCTGAATAATTTGTCATATACCCCTTTGGTTCCTATGTAAAAAATAAATTCATCTACCATTGCTACTATCAAGCCACTTAATTTCATTTCTGTCGATTTTCAAAAGCCAATTTCTGTAGCTCATTGACCACTACAGATAATTTCACTGTCATTGTCATAAAGTGATGTAAGACTGTCAGCTGGGAAATAGTGCAACCAAGTATTTGTTTCTAATATCATTTTAGGGAATGTGGAAGCCTTGTATGTGGGGCGCCTTGCTATAGATCAAAGGGTCCGGAGTTCACATTCCAATCCTTCAGACACTGCTCCAAAGGCTTCACCAAATCCAAACAGACCTTCATCTTAGATAAATACATAAATGAATGATATGAATTACTCTCAGAAAGCATTCTTTCTTGGCCAATGGCAATTAATCCTTGCAATTGCCACCTTTATCCACTCCCAATTGATTGTGACGATGGAGAAAGCAATGCCCTACGCATACACAGCTATGGCACACTCCCAAGTTTACATTAGAGGATTGCCAGAGGAAAAAACTCACTTCCACTGGTATAAATATCAGTCGACAAAAGTTGAATACCTTTGCTGATGCTGTAGTGGATATTGATAATGGTGCAAATTAGAGTATTACAAGGCTAACAATAACTCTATGAAGCTAGAGTTCCATCATGCCTGAATTTTTCAAAATAGACAACAGCTCCCTCTCAGTACAAGTAACATGTTTGAAACTTAAGAGCCTTTATTGCTAAGATTTGTATCATACAAATACTCAAATATAGTCAGTAAATAACACAGGCCACCACACCTATGAATCCCCCTCTACACCATGAACAGGTTAGAGAAAAACATTTTTTTAAATTATGTTTGAGTAAAGTCTTACCTAAATCATAACCATGTTTCTTTGGTGAAGTCAATCGGATACATTTGTACACCACACAGTAAATAGCTATCAGCTTTACTCAAGTCAAAATATGAAACTTTAGACCACTATCACCAAAATTTATCTTTGATTCAGTTTGGAAAAGAATCTAGTTGTACTCTTATTTCATTACACATTGACGGCAAGAATATCAATTTCATTTGAGAGCCCAAGAGAAAGTTACCAAAAATCACTGCATAAAAGCGCCATCAAAGGGAAAACACTATACAGTGGATACTTTATACATTTCTACTGGCCTACTTCAATTGCTCTAAGATATTGGTGTACACAATAAACACAAACCATCTACGACTTCCGCTGCTTCAAATATACCAAAAATAATATGTCATAAAAATATTGAGGGCTTTTAACACATTACAAAAAATATATTGAGAGCTTCCAACACAACAAATCATTTTCACAATCAATGAATTTTTAATTTCATTGTGCATATGAGTACAACTGGAAAGGAAAATGGATTATCACATGGTTATGATAACTTGATTATGTATAACATAGCGAAGCAATGCATTGCGAAGACAATTATCTCTGTCGCTCTTATGCACACTTCTTCACACACTATTTCACCACAAATAACCTCATTCATTTCAAAGCCAATTTGGTGAGTAATTACTTACAAAAAGAGTGAATGTCAACCATACATTGTACCAATGATATTGAAAGAACTACAACTGCTCCTCAATGGACAAAGAGAAAACAACATTAATTCTTTAGGAGGTTGTGATTTGAGAATAGACAGTGTAAAGGATGAATCCCCCTAGATAATGCCCTCTGAAACATTAATTAGCCAGAGCCATTCCAATACTAGTATCCACCAGAGAAAAAATGGACTAAAAAGAATTTAGTGGGGCTTCAGGACTAAAGGTGGATTGATGATGGGCCGTTCTACTCGGTCTATCCCTCATGAGCACAAAAATAAAAGGGTCCTAACTCTAGCCCTCTAGGGTGCAGCCACACCTAATTCCTCATGACTGTGAATTGGGTATAACCATTGACGATCATGGGCACCAAAATATCATGGCAATGGTGACCAACCATGGCAACTAACTATTACCATAAGAGTCAATTATTCCACTTAACTAATATGACATGACCAATAAGAGGTCCATTCAAGAATTCAGAGGCCATTAAAGGCTATTATTACCAGGGCCTTGCAAACTGAGATAAGCAGATTTGATTTCACTCCATATCTCACTCAACAAAGTCCTCCATTTGATGGCCAATACCACAAAATAAGATGGAATGCATAAAATTCCATCACTTAAATTAAATACACCTAAATAAGAGGCATAGATTTAATTGCAAGTATTGTGAATAAACAAATACAGCAGCAAGCTCCACTATTAAATGTATCTCAACAAAGTCTAAAGAGAAATTGAACATTGAAAAAGTATTGATTTCATTTAAGTGGAATGCAAATGCTAAGACTAACTGGCTAAAACTAATGGTAACGCAGCTCACTCAATTTAGACCAATTATCTAGAATTTCAGGAAACAATAACTTCAGGCTGCCCAATAAAATAGATACTTAAGCAAAGGTCACCGAGCTTTACCTTAGAATGTACAAAGATTTGCATATTGGCTACTTGTGCCATAGACAGTTTCCATTTGGAACCCATGGAAAGCAGCAGGGCCTCCCACACACTCGTACAATCAAGGCTGACTCAACTAATTTAGTATTCTACAGTAAATTACATAAACATTTCTATCAAATGAGTTTGTAGATGTGGAAGCAACTCAATAGAATAATATTAATTCATATTCAAGGAAACTAAAAAAAGTTTAGTGATTTCATAGTAAATAGATGCATTCTGTACATTCAAATTAATCATGATGAGTATTGATTTGGCATAGGCATAAAAAATTGGACAATCCTTATTGGCTGTCTAATTCATAAACTTCCACGAGAACAAACGATAGGATACAGTCATCACTACACTAAGAGAAGTGATTTTCAATAACTTAATACACCATATTCTGAAGATATTATTGGTGGTTGAAACGAAACGTTCACCCAAAATATGTACTTGGCACAATCAGCGAGTCGCTCGCATGCATTCCACAGTAGGATTGTCAAAACTGAAGTGATCACACACGAAACTGGAGAAAGAACAAATTCAATGAATATAAAACATTTGACTACTTCCTTCTGTGATGATACTTCCTACCACTCTGATCACTTCTTTTATGAGAATCGTGTTCCCCACGGTGATACCTTCGCTGGGAATTAGGCTCCATTCTATCGTAGCCACTTCTATGCCTATCCTGATATCTATCCATTCTTGGAGAGCTACTGTACGGGTGATTCCTGTTCCAAGTGCCCATCAGACTACTTTTGGAGAGAGAATCAATATTTTCCCCAGGAGCCAAATGATTTGGAATGTTTAACTGATTCTGATATGCACTTAACATGCTTGGATTACCGTTTATATCAGGAGACAATCCCATGAGTCCCGCTCGATAATTCAAAGGTGACATATTAAGAGGACCACTTAAATTGACTGGACAAGACAATGCACGTTGATGGATTGCTACTCTAGAACTCTGGGCAGAGTCCTCATCACCTGGTTGATTATATTGAAGATTTAATCGTCGTCGATACAATGCCGTCCCTTGAAACAACGCAGCTGCGTACGGTGCCGAACAAGCATGCTTGTACACAATAAAGGCGTATCTCCTAGGTTTACCATCTTTATCCTTCGGTATTTGAACTTTTTCCAACGGACCACCCTAAAAGACAATGTTAAAGGAAGAAATAAATCAAATTCAGAGATGATAAAACCTAAAATTAACACCAGAGCCACATAACCAAGCCTTAATCCCACCATTTCCATAGGGATACATTCAAGATTTATACAAAGCAAGTTACTCGACTCAAATGATGGAAGTGTGACTCGAATAGATGCTGACAAATGATCAACAACAACAGAAGAAAAGTCCAGAGATTGAAAAAAAATAAATTCACAAACTCCTTAATAAGATAGACAATGGCGTATTATTTCGTCAAAAAGTAAACTTCCGGATACCTGGAAAACTAACGAATTCTAATGAAATATTCACAAATTATTTATTAACACTGCTACTAAACGTTGGTTTCGGATGGTATGCTACAAGAATATAGGATTCAATGATTAAGTTATCACCTGCAAAAAGAGCTCATAAAGAATAGCTTCTGTGACATTTTCTGAAATATTACCGCACCATAAGGTCCTCTCCTTTATATCCGATTCCCTTGCCATTTCTACAAAATGAAAGTACATCAAATTATTAGTAATGAATCCAGGACATCGACTGACACAAACTTTTTCAAAACTCGGATATCATCAATTTTAAATACACACTTTCACCTAATACCGAATGCCTCGGAGTGTTTTAAATTTAGTATAAATCTAACCTAAAGAATAATAAAACTGTTTTACAAGAAATACTCACGTAAGAACAGATTAATTACTCTGCATCAACTCGATGTTCAACAACAAAAACATGTATTTTCGCGATTTACGCCAACCATAGAATGCCAACTACAACCTACAACAAAAACACCTGAGCAACGCCAACGTTGACTAACAACCAATCAGACTCGATGAAGATCATTCTCTTACTCGATTGGCCAATAAATGTTTTCATCATGGCCGCTTACTTTAAAGTTGTGGGAAGTGGGAAGATGTAATGGGAAATTTAAGGTATGGGCATTTAGATTTGTTGTTTTTAGTTTAATACGGTAGAGAGACAGATGTTGGTACTTTCACGTTTTGAGCTCACATTTAACCACTGTATTTAACTGTTTTTAACATATTATTTCAATCTTTGAAATGAGTCTATTAGTGCTATGAGTCACAATAAATTTTATTTGGCACTGTGACTAAATTGACTAAGTTTTTTATTTGATTACATATTTCTCATTTACATAAATATTACATTATTGTAATTATTGAAGATTCTATTTCATGATTTGTGGGTAGAGAAGTATTGTTTCTCTGCATTCAATTGTTCGCAAGTTAACGTTGTATAGCCTCAAATTCATGGTTGGATAAATCAACTTAGAAAATTCCACTTACCATTCCGTTTTAAAGTACATTTCCCTCGATAATGACATGTGAGTGTCGAAACCGGTCATCGTGCATCAATAATAAGTGTGTGGAGTTCACAAAATCTATTAAGCCAACCATGAAGTATTTTTCGGTCATTTTTCGGAATTATACGAAGATCTAGAAGTAGTTGTGGCGTTCTTATTAGTTTGTGACGAGTATGGTCTTTCATCATCATCACAAGTTCCAGAATTAATTTGGCGTATCTCTCTCCTCAATTTTTCTATCAGCTATTTTTTTAATTTTCATTATTATTCTTCTTTACATCTCCTTTCTCATCGACGTACGTTATTCGTAGAAATAATAATTTTTGCCTTTCGATGATTTTCGTTGGAGCATCATGTCTATAGGTAATTAATAAAAAATGGCAATTATCCTCAGTCCCATCTTCATAGCATATGTTGGCCTTGACTCTTATGGATAACTTCAGACGATTAAGGGAAATATGTGCACGCATTTGTGAACCCATTAAAAAAAATCCTTAATTTAGTCGTTAATTTCACAACTCAATGAGATTTTTGGAGCGTGGAATGAGAGTTATAAGATAAATATACATATTTAATGAACCAAAGGGTCCCATAATCAAAACAGGTGACGCCTTAGTACATTCCAAGTAAAACTTCTAACCGTCGTGGATTTTCACAGGGAAAGGAGCTATAGCTCTCCTAACGTGAATTTATAAGAGTGACTCACCTTAGAAGAAGTCCGGGGAGAGCTCCACCCTCGCCTATCCAGACCAACCATCGTTTTGAAATTGAAACAATGGGTGAGTAAATGAGGCTATTTTTAAATTTATGTGCGGTGCTATCGGAAAATGAATCGGTGGCTGTGAATCATAAGTGATGACGTCTTCCGAATATATTGATTGATTGATGCTTATCGGGTTAATAGGGTTGTTCACCATATTTTTTTTATTTAAGAAATCGAAAGATCGTGCTTCAGAAGGAGCAATGACAATAATATTATGCTATTTTCTTCATTGTACATGTTTAGAGAAGGCTTTAAACAGTGACAAATTTTACGTTACGCCAAAAAGCCCTACTTCCATCTTGAATTGATGTGTGACGTCACAAGCCTGTAGATGCCCTACTGCAGTGTTGTTTAAGTGGCTCAGCAGGGTTATTCCACTTTTTTTCAAGATCTCCAGCGTCTGCCGCCAGATCAGTGTTTAAAGAAAATCCAAATTTATCCTTTAGTAAATGTAATAATAAGCAAAATTACCCTTACTTGTACATTTTTATTGCTCATCATATCATAAATAGCACTACAACGTACACATTTCACGAGTTGTCTTTTTGATACATATAATCAGTATATTCCGAATCAACTGATTCAATGAAAAACTTGACTCACAATAAATATAAAACACTAATAAAACATGATAATCGGTTTTCCAATCACTGCACACGCTAAAAGAATTTGCACTCCTTGAAGTTCGAAAGATTCTCCACACCTCACTCATCACTAACGACTTAGAATCAGTTTACGTAATTTCACATTGACATTTCGAGGACAATGAAATGAATAGGCTGAAACAAATTGCTAAACCGGTTATTGTAACATCAAAAAACTTCGAATTTCACTATTACTCTTACCCGTACTCACCGTAACCAAAATATGACAAAAACAAACAACAGCGCAACGAAATTCGTGAAATGTAAACACTCGTGAATGCTCAAAATGAATAGGTAATAACATCAAACGGAACTTAGAAGCGAACAAACGATTGAATATTAATATGCGTTCGTTGTATCCCTAAAGCACAACTAGCTCAAATATGAAACATATCCCCTAGGCAATAGTTAGATACCTTAGATCGAAATGTATAGGGTTGATTGAACTAGCATGGGAGAAATAAATAATTTCGTCAAAGCAGTTACATTCACAACTCACTTCACTCTTTACTTCATCGTCTATATGCAATCATTCACTTAGGGGTACATCAAGGGCACAAATTGTGTTCACTTGCACTAGAGGCACAATGAAAGTTCACTGCACGTAGTTTCCTAGCAAATGCAGCTATACAAAACTTTCAATTCCTGTCAACGCTACATACGTTGCCTGCCTAACTTGAAGAATGGATTTCATGTAGCCTTGATCCATCCGGAAGCTTCATGCACAACATAGGCCATTTCAAAATAAGGAATAACCTTGGCAAATGTCCAGTCGGCATGCAGAGTACTCAGCTTGGCATCGAGCGATCAAGGCTACAGGCCAGCCGTACAGGCTTGTGTCGTCATCACCTCTATTTCAAGATGGCCGACCGTTTTTGGCGGCGTTTAAAATTGTTCGTATTTTGATTGCTAATAATTCCATCATTACTTTTTCAACGCATCTGTCATTCATCCCAATCGAAATGAAATTACATCAGAAGTGATATACATTCGTTTTTTTAGACCGTTCTGATAGGCTTGAACAACCCTATTGTCAGCAATGATTTGTGAATGGGATACTCTGGAATTATGAATTATTAGTTCAAGGAAAGTTTATCGTTGTCCCCTGTGTATGTATCTCATCTCATTTGAAACGCTACAGGCGCGTTTCAGCCGTCCAAGTTCAGCATTACCGGTCAGTTTAAAATAACAATAATTTTACGCGTATGCTTGTGTTGTGAGTGTAGTGTGTTGTTCGTGCTAGAAGAAACTTAAACACTTAACAGATGATATTAGCAAACATTGACATTCTGAATAAAATATTCTCTTTTTTACAGTTTTTATAATGTCCCTTTTTAATTTTCTTAAATAATTTTACTATATTTTTTCGTTGCAAGTAGCAACTTTTTCATTTTGATTTTTTTATTATTCTTTTGATTATTGTCTCTTTTTTTTCAATACACATTATTTTTTAAGGTTGGACATATTCAATAGCAATTAATTAAATTTCAATGTGAAAACCTTAAAACTAAAAGAAGGAAAGGCATAGGATAGACTCATAGTAGAGTTGCATGAAGAGGCAATGTGAAAGTGGTTGAACACGAAGGATTGTAATTCCAAATGTCTGTAAGTAATAAGATTTTAGTTGCCCCAAGCCTGGACTTAAAAACTATTATCTATCTGTGTGATGAATGGATTATCCCTAGGCAGGCCATATACATATAGGGGGAATACATGGGGGCTCGTGCTCCCCCCCAGACACTTAAAAAATAGACGATATTTTTAATACAAGAATTATTAAAGTTTATATTTTAATATAAATATTATAAATATTTCATATTAATAAATTTTATATTAAAATGAGTGCATTTCTTAGAGTAATTGTTGCATATAGTTTTTAATCCCAAATATGAGAAGACCTGTGTTTGACTGTCAGACTCTGGTCTAGACCCCCCCCCGGAAAAAAATCCTGGATCCGCCCTTGAGGGAGACTATGAGCGGAAAGGACATATTGTATGGTGATTAGTTCGGGAAGGTTTAGAAGGCACGGAGGGATTTGTTTAGGAATAATTCCAATTTTTTTACGGATGATCTATTGCTACCAAAAATTTCGTAGCCATAAAGGAGGTTGGGTCTGACTATTGAAGCACATAATTTGACTCTGATTCTATGGGAGAGTAGAGAAGCTCGGGAAGACATAGAGAAAACTACATGTCTTGCAATCATTGATTTAGTGGTGCAATATTTTAGGTGTTGCTGGATAATTAATTTATTGTCTAAAATGTCCCAAGAAATTTACGAGAGGGAGCTCTGGGTAATCCCTCGCGTGTCCTTATTAGATACATTTACATTGTTCGAGAGTTTGGAACCGATGCACACAATGGGACCCGGGACCAGCTGCCTCCAATTGGAACGCCTATAGTTACCAGCATTTTAGATATATAAACAGACTGAATTGGATTGCATTTATTGAATACTAGTTTTTTTAGTAATTTAATTAGTTCCATGGTTCTATTGTGACTCCCACAGTTTAGTTTATTTAATTCGGGACCCGAACGACTTTTTTTGCACAACGAGTTGTGCGTGGTGCAGGCTCTGTTTCTCAAATTACCGAAGTTTTTACTGACGGAAGTATATTTGAACAAAGTAATGTTTTTACCGTGCCATTAATTTGACATTGTTTTACCAAGGCATTCAAAACGATCTAAAAGCAATTGTTCCCGTGTTCACTGAATATATCGCCCTTGGTAGCGACCTGCATTTTAAGTGAAAAGGATTACATTAGAAATTTTTACGTATGACATGCAAGTTGATTGTTATACTTCAAAAATTTGCCTTCAAAAGTAAAAAAAAAATTACAACAAGGCATTCAAAACTTTCTTAAATAATACTCATTAAAATACAAACGTTACTCTGCTTTTAAAGACACCTATCCTTATATTCATCTTAATGTCAACTCTCGAGCAACAATCTGCGCAGGTATAGAGCGGAACTGAAGTAGAAGATTGCTTTCCTTGGGAATAGGTAATGATATGCGATTTTCTACGATAATAAATTAGAAGGCCGGGGTTTCAGATAACGTATTAAAATTAGAACCCGGGTCTTAGACCTCATTATTACCGTATGGAAAAAATTCGTCCATCTCGCTAATAACCTCGGAATTGGTACTTTTCCTTGCGCTCTATCCTTTCTTATTTTTTTTTAAATGCATTATATTCCGGCGTATGAAAAGATCCAAAACAATTCCAGTTGAAATATACATTTTTGGCTATGCTCAACTATACCGCTTAAGAATTATTATTACTTGAACAGCTGGAAAACCCGAGAAAATTTTATCACAATAGGGTAGTTTCCTTCATCAAAGAAAACGAAAGGCATTGATTGCGATTCGTTAACCACCATTACTGTATTCATAATATACAAATTATTTCGTTTTAGAAATACCGGTTTAGACGAATGGCTATGGTCCACTTTTATCCTCATTTGAAAAGGGCGAGATTGGCGCCCATGCGATGCCACTCCACGTGACGTCACAGGGACCTAGTTTCTATACGAGAAGATAGGAGTTAAACATCGTCTGAGGTTACCAATGCATGCATGAGGCGCAGAGCTCAGGGAAACATGTCTTAATAATCACTTATTAATTTAAGCCAAGCGCTACCAGCCAGCAGGGTACTCAGCTACCCGCTAGCAGCCTGCGTCGTATCAGCGCTCTACTCGCCTCAAGGTCACCTCACAGGGCGGCAGCGGGAACAAGAAATACGTCACACGGAGAGATTTCCCGGCATTCATACTTACGCGTCGCGTTTTCGCGCGCTTGAAAATTTTCATTTTTCATTTAATCGCGAAAAATAGATATCGTCATTTAAAAATCTAAAAGCGTGAAATTCGCACTCCAGGAGTAATAATCTTTCGATTTAGGCAATAAAAAAATAAAAGGAAACCACCCTATTATGGTGTAGGTATTTTTTTCGTGTCCTTTTTCGGCAATTATTATCCAAACTAGAGATCACGTAATTTCTGCGCCGACTCTAAACCCTTTCCTCCGATTGCTATGATGACGTCCGTCGCACTCACCACCCAATAGCGTTCCAATAATCCCATTCATCCCATCGCTTTAGACATAACAGCTTCACTTCAGGCGTGTGCGTCACCGCTCATTCCGATTTGAGCCCCTTCCTCAATGACATTGAGTCGATACCACTTCTTCGGTGCGCTGCGGCATCTTCACTCGCCCGCTTACAATCGCTCATTGATTTGAGTCATTTAAATCCAACAACAGCAGTTTTATAATTCTAGTTTTGGCTTCGTTCTTCCGATCAGCAGATTCTTAGATTGGTTTTTCATCTGTCATTATAGTATAAGGGAAAAGGAAATTACTACCCCCATTATTTTTACGGACAAAATAACTTCCATGATAAACTGCTGTAAATTAGGTTTTCTATGAACATATTCTTAGCAACCAAATATAATTAAGTGATTAAAATGATTCTTCAAGATCGCTAACACATAATTAGCGATGGCTAGAAAAAATATGAAATTAGGCCAAGTTTAAGAATTTTATCACACTAACGATATGTTCAGGAAATACCAATATGATTAAAGTCTTCCAAAACTAACTGAAATGGAATCAACTTGAGAAATTTTGTCCTAATATTTAATTGTGCGGTGTAATTAAATGTTTGTACGATTCCAGAAAAATCTGGCCTCAAAATTTCTTATTTACGAAGCCCAGAGTCATCTTGTTAAATATGATTAGGTCAAGCAGCGGATAGTTACTCTTTCATGTTAAGTTCAGTTACTTACTAACATTTTTTGCGTTGATTTTTGGTTTTCCGCTTCCTTTATCTTTTTTGTATCTTAAATTTCTTCGTTTTTTGTATATAAAGGCTAATAAGTGTACTTCATCAACACATAAATATTGAAGCTTACGAAGCTCGTTATATTTATTTAGATGTTCTTTAACCGTGGATGTCTTGGATAACAAAAATAATTTCTCATAATGAAAAATGGAAATGTCCCGAGATAAATTGATAAATTTAACTTTTGGTTGTGGTAAACTTAGAACGGCGAAATGAAGTTTAGTGGCACCGTCAATCAGTGACGTGACTAGGAATATGCTTTAGGGGGGATGGGATGGCCTGAGGTGGCAAAAGGCGACGGGGGTCCGGAAAAAAATGACATGCCTGGAAATACATTTTACATGATTTTGGCACTAAAAATTTAACTTTAATCTGATGCAGTTATTATAACAACAATGTAATGTTTATGCTCTTGGAGTATAGGTCATGATAAATTAAACTCAGTTATTATAGTCGAAAGTAGACAATAGTTTTTAATATTTTTTTTATTTCTCTGAGGCTTTTGGGGGATCTATCCCATCATTGTTACGCCACTGACGTCAATAATTTTGCTCTAGCAATGGTACCGTTTATTTTACAATTTATGCGGCGCTCTAAAATCATTCTGGGGTGCATATGAGTTATTTTTTAAATCACTGTGTGTATTGACTTTATAGTGAAGTGTGCTTTATATGTTGTCGAAGACACCGCCGAAGCACTCCGCGTTTTTATACATTGCTTCGTCTGTGGGTAGATGATACTCCTACGACAATGGTACCTGTTATTTTTCTCTTAAAAATATTTAATTCGCTGTGCTAATTTTCTTCTCACATCATATGAAGCTGTGATGGGAATCAACGCAAAATATTTTCAAGGCTCACTACGTGGAACAAAATTAATACATACGTGAATCTCTTTTTCTTCCCTTACCACATGGTACAAAGGACCATAGTTCCTCAGTCGCTCCCTCCCTACACCATTATCCTAGTTTCCACTCAATATTATATCCTAGGAGCTATTTACTAATAGTCACACGGTCTTAACGAGGCCGTAAGCAGCGGCGGAGGCCGGGGGTTGATGACCCCCCAGAAATGCTTGTGAGATTAGTTTAAAACTGCCTTCCCTCCAACTGAATCCCCCAAAATGTACATCTCCTCAGGTCAGGTCAACAAAGGCCCTGCTCGAAACGAGTAATGGATACAGAAAAAACTCAAGGGGGGGCAAAAGACATTTGAGCTACCTATACTTTTATCGTAATGAAAAATATGTAATCAAGTTACATGCAAAATTAAGATAGTTTTATTTAAACTGATTATACGCATACACAAGACAATGCTATCTTATTATATAAAAAAGTTACAATTGTGGTTCTGCAATGTTCGGCTATGTGGGCAGCCCCCTAAGGGGGGGCCGCGCGCTCGCTGCGCCCCCACATGTATCCGCCACTGACTCGAAACATTTTGTCGATAAGGCCTTTGTTTTATGCCTCCAATCTTCCATTGGACTCCAAATGACATTAGTTAGTCGGTCGTTTTCTGCAAATACCAGCACCTGTATCCTAGTTTGTACTTAATCCTTGGAAGTATGTACTAAGAAGCACACGAGTTTATCACTGGTGTCGCTCCCCGTGTTCCATCCTATACATTACACGGTGTAACTGTAAGGTGTTTACATATGGTTTTTTCCATAATTTTATTAAATTTCTCGGTAGATCGAGAGTAAACTCGTTAATCTGAAGGGAGAGACATGCAGTCGATAGGAGCAAGCATGCACTAGCTTAGCCCGATGCGTCATTCAACTTAAGCCGTGTCCCAATTCGCCGTTTGGCTACCCCAATCCCAGGATTTGAGCATGGAAGGATGTCCCAATTCATTAGCCAGCATAAGGGAGGGAATTTGGGCAGCCAACTTGGCCGACAGATTTGGGCATCGACGAGTGCACCCTTCTCCCACATTCTCCCATGATTCAAAGCCTGGAATGCGTCTTGAGGAAGAAATCAGAGGAAAGGCAACATGGCTGTCAACAAGGGGAAGTATTTTTTTGGAAGTAGTGTTGATATTTTGAGACTTTCTCGAGTACTTAGTAATTTTTGTTCTGTTTTTAATAATGAAATATCGTTAAAGGAAGTATTGAAACTGCGGAGAAATTAGTTAAAACTAGAACAGAGAGGGCGGCTACATTGGACGGAAGCCGAAATTCGAATCAGAAAAATTAATGAAAATTAAAATCTACATTGATAACGAGAATGGAACTTCAAAATGCCGAAACCTAATTTATGTACGTAAAATTTAACGTGCTGAAATAAATTGGGTAACAGTCTAAATGGAAAACTTTATTTCGATTTAGAAAATAATTACGAAATTGGACGCTAATCGTATGACTAGACTAAACAAACCATAACTTAAAAATAAAAAAACTAGAAAGTAAGTTGTTAAAAGACAACGAAATTGAAAAAGTACTTGGTTGAGAGAACTGTTGAAATACTATAAACTACAGAAAAGGAATGTACGCAAAACTTTCGAAACAAACTGAGCTACTTCCTACTTTAGAATCAATGTTGAACTAAATCCACGAATTAAAAAATCATGCCCATGCTTAATCCAGTGCTATAACAAAAAGGTTGCCCAAGATACGAAAAGCATGATAAAATCTCACAATCAGAGGATAAAATGCTCTTCACCGAAATCTCAAACTCGAAATTATTTGCACATGTTAACTATGTGGGTTTTGTTTATATTTTTTTCAAATCATTCCGAATTTCTCTTGTTTTTCATTGGCCTAGTGCCCATCAGATGGTAACACCTAGGTAAGGATGTCCCAATTCATGCTCCCTTTTGATTGGCTGCTCAAAATCTTGCTTCCCAAACATATGCTCCCCCAGGGGCGGATCCAGGATATCTTTCGGGGGGGGGGGGGCACAAGCAAGGCCGTATCCAGGATTTTGTTCTGGGGGGGCACAAGGATACCTCGTAGTACAAAACGAAGGCAATGATAATGGGACTGTATTAAAAATCTTGCATATTTTTTAAGGGTCTGGGGGGGGGGCTCGTGCCCCCTTCCCCCCCTAGATCCGCCTATGTGCTCCCCAATGGCTAACGAGTTGGGACTCGGCGTGGAAGCATGCTCCAGGATTGCAGCTGCTTGCACCAGAGGTAGTCCCGCTGCTCCACTTACCCACAGCCTTTAAAGCGCCTCGATAGAAAGATGAAAGACTAGTCTGCTACAGGCAGCTGTAAGAACAGAGGAACGTTATGCTCCAGCGAAACAATGTGATAAATCAATGGCAATATCGGGTTTCACGTTGGCGTGAGCATTGATTTCAGCGATTGAAGGCATAAGGAACTTGAGAGTTTGCGATGAGTTAAATGTAAATACCGTGAGTTAGTGTTGTACCTTAATTTCAGTGGTAAAATGCTTCAATGCGAATTTTTATTATTGAATATCCTTAGCCACATTTAACCGAATTGACTGCAATATAGCTAAAGATATATTACTTTTTTAAAGGCCAATATTATCGCTAGAAATTCTTTATATTTTCCATTTGTTACACTGTAATCCGAAAAATGAAAGTAAAAAATAAAAAAAATTAACTGAAATTATTTAAAATAAAATTTATTTATCCAAGCAATCAATAATTTACAATCACGAAAATGCTAAAAGTGAATGTCAGAGTTACTTTTCACTGGTATTACTCCACCTATGGTAACATCACTCATTCGGGGTAATTCCACCTGGGGGCTTATTGGGATAACGTGAGGGATTTGGGGAAATAATTTCTTTGGGGGTTTGAATTGCTATAAAAACATGAACTATTCACTGATGCACTAAATTGACTCCTTTATCGGCAATAAATCACGGAGCAGTGAAGCAAGGCATCTTTTTGCGTCTAAGGAGTGCGTAGGATAATCTCAATCATGATACATTACTTACAAAGTGGGTAGATTATTTTTTGAATGATACATTACTTACAAAGTTGGTAGTATTTATTATTAACTTGTAATTATGGGCAGCTGTTCCTTGTTCCTTAATTGATGATCCTAAGACATTTTTTTCATATTACTTTATCGCGTATAATGTGCAGCCGTTCCAATGGAAAGTTGATGTCATTTGTTACTATTTTCGAAATAAATCTCGCGTGTTATGGAATTTTCAATATTACTTTCAAAATCTCCTGAAAAATATCTAAATATTTGATCCATACTAATATGGTATTCAAATTTTTATCTTGCATAATTTACATAATCATTCGAAATGATTCGTTGAAAATAAAATCAACAGATTTTGGCGTTACTTGGTGGAACGATGAGATATTCATGGTTAAATAAAAAACACGGTACTATTCCACAACTTTATATTTTGCAGTCTACTAGTTTCAACGTTACAACGTCATTATCAAGACTAACTCATGTTAGTCTTGATAATGACGTTGTAACGTTGAAACTAGTAGACTGCAAAATATAAAGTTGTGGAATAGTACCGTGTTTTTTATTTAACCATGATTCGTTGAAAGTCTGCCACCTATAGCTTTGAAAGGGTAGGTATGTAACTTTCCTCATTCATGCATCATGCATGTTTTCCCTCCATCGTATCGTGGGCAAGAATGAAAATAGGGACGGAGCGTAAGTAAGCTACCTCTCCGACTCTTCTTTCTGGACTTCATTTCGCACCAATCTTATTTTGACCACGACCAATGCCATCTTCTGTAAATCATGACGAGATTAGTGATAATTTATTCCGCTATTAACGGGGTGGCATCAACTGTAACCTCACGCGAAGTCTCTTCGCCACGATGTTAATAAGTCTATATTAATTTATTTTTCGCTTTAACCGCTATAGCTGTTGACATGATCATCTCTGAAGTCTTCTCGCCTGGATGTTAATTTGACGTTATTAATTTATTTTTTTAACTCCTCCATCATGAATTCAGGGTATCCAGCGACCGAGAAAACAGGGGAATGGTCATGAATTTTTGCTCCAACCTGGAATTTCAAGATCTTTTATTTCAAATTCATTTAACATAGGTAAATTTTGCCAGTTCAGCACCAATTTTTTGCCTAAAATGTCTTTGTCGTTGTTTTTAAGTGCATTAGCTGAGTAGAATTTTTACAGCAGTATCGAAACTTGAAATTTCAGACAAGGCAATAGAATCGAAATGACTTGCACTCTTCATTTAAGTAAGATTCAAAAACACGAAGAATAGAATGCCGTCAGGTGACGTCAACATCTGCATAGGAGGTCAAAGCAACTTCTTGGCTTGCATGGAATGTATTTAAATTTAAAATACAATGTGTGTTAACTAACCGATTCATTGTCCGTGTGAATACGTAAATATAGTATTATTTGAAGGTACTGAATTAATTTTGGGTGTTTTAAAATTCTTATCTATCGCTGTAATCACGTAAGGTTAACCTGGAATTTTGTCAAATTTTCCTGGAAAACTGGGAATGATGCATGAAATTTTCTGCTTTGATTAGCTGGACACCCTGCAAAAGGCCTGTTTAAGGTGTCTGTTGAGTTCAACGCCTACGACGAATCCAGCGGTTTGATCCCCTCTAGGCTGCCTTCCGTAGATTTAGCAGTGAGGGACGGGAGAGATGTGTGTGGGCGGAGGTGGTTGAGGAAAAGGGAGCTGCGTTGTGTGCTCGCTGGGAGAGAAAATGGGAGATGGGTAGGGGGGAGGCGACGTGCCGTCTGGCAGATCCCTTTTGCCTATTCTCGTGGAGTTGACTTTATGAGTACCAGCCCCGGGGTTTGTTGGGGTAGGAGTTACGGAGATGGCGACGTGTAGCGGCGGATGGGAAGCGAGGCAAGGGAGAAGGGGGTGTTTGCCGATTGACATGCTCAGTCTGTGTCGGCGAGAGAAGGGAAGCTGATGGAGCGGGAATCAAAACAGTGGAGCTTTCTAGGAAACACCTTACGAGAGGGGAAAGATTAACGCCGGATACAGTTTTACTTGCTCCCGTTTCATCGTTACTAAATGTCAAAATAGCATTCACGTCTGCTCAACAATGTTAATGCTTAGCGAGGCAAAGTGTCACTGTATTTCGTATTGCAGATGTGAGAGTTGCCTTCCAATACTTCTCAGTTATTAGGTATTACTTCGTGATAATGGGATCAATTTTATTTAAGTATTCTTCCGATTAAGATAGCTTTACAGTGAGTATTTACAAAGTATTTTGGCCGTCTACCGTTCCTTCATAAACATCCCTCTTTAATTCACAACAAGGCCTTTGATCATATCTTAAAAAAACCTATACCCTTCCTTCTTCTCCCTCGTTTACCCAACGTTTTAACTTCTGACACTGTTTTCAGCATCCCCTCCCCGCTCAGTACTTGATCCATCCAACTCTTTTGTCTCATCCGTATCTCCTATAGAACCTGCCTCACACACCATTTGCAGCACTTCGTCGTTCTTTTCGTCTACTTCATCTTCTTCAAACACACGTGTCGAACGCTTCCAGTCTTTTCCTCCTTCCTAAGTGTCCATGTTTCCGCTCTTTAAATCTCTTGCATAAAGTTTCTCTCATTAGCTCCTAATTGTTCAGGGGCAATTCCAATGATCTCACAATTATATTCCTGATGTCATTCCTTGAATAGTTGCAGGAATATCTTCACCTGAAGGTAATTAAAAATGTAGTAAAAGCTGTCGTGAAGTGAAATAAAAGTATTTGTGGAAAATTTCGAGTTACTTTTGATTTATTGATATCTCCAATACGTTACTGAAAAGTTAAGAAATGCAGTTATTAAATGAGAAGGCGATATCAGCTATTAAATGTGCTATGTAGGAATGTAGTAAGATCAAAGCACCTATGAAATTTGGTTTATTCGCAATAAATGAATAACGTAGCACTAAAAGAATGATAGGACATTAAGATAGGTCATTTGGCGTTTGTAAGAAAGCGAAATTTATCAAGTGGGTGGACATTAGAATACAATGTGAACATGTATTACATTAATAATTTGTAGAGTTTTATATATGTCCTTGTCGAGATGTTGAATGTGATGGTGGGGAGGGCTCATCAATTTAACGCACTGGGAAATTAATATTGCGTCCGTGCTCGACCCGGACACTCTCTCTTTGGCCCGTTTACTGTTTTATTTTTCATCATTCTCCCTCTGGACGCTTGGTCATAGTAATATTTATTCAGTATGAAGTTGAAGACAAGGGAGGAAATAGTCATTTACATGCATTAAGGCCGCTATACACGGTGAATTATCATGCGAATGATCGTGCTGAATGATCACGTGATCATTCACAGGATCATGCGAGCAAAATAGAGCATGTTCTATTTTTCACTGAATGATCATGCGCATGAAAGTTCATTCGCAAATTCTTCCGTTATACACGGTGAATGATCGCCGTGTATAGCGTCCTTTATACACACCAGAATGAGATTGCTTCCAAATGGGAGTATGGAATTCTCGCTCCACTGAAGGGATCTGGGGACCATTTACCCCCGTGGATTCGCCAATGTTATCATGACTTTTGTACTTAAGGTGTTAGCGTTTCGTGATTACTGTTTTTATTGCCATACCCTTAAACCAATAAAGCGAAATCCTTTGATAGGCGAAGTGACATCTCCTCTGGCTAACTGAATGACCTCCCAACTAGACTTCTGATTCGATATTCAATGTTAATTTAGATTCTTCTCTTCATCAAGATTTGTATTTTCTTCTGAACCGCATTCATATACCGGCGCGGCACGTGGTTGCTTTCCTGTTGAGTAATTTCAGGGAACTATAAATTATGAGATCAGACTACTATCGTCCAATTTCATTAACAGCGATTAAAGTCAGGATACTTGAGGATATCGTCGTTAGCAATATCATGACTTTCTTGAATCGTCGTAACTTCCTCCATGGCTGTCAGCACGGATTCCGAAAAGGTAGACCACGTGAAACACAACTCGCGCTCTTTCCTCACGACGTTCTCAAATCTGATGAATCGAAAAGACAAGTTTATGCATTATTTATAGATTTTAAGAAAGCTTTCGACAAGGTTCCTCACAACAAACTTTGCAAATTACAGGCATGCGGATTAAAGGAGTGGTAAACTGGATATGCCACTTTCTGAATGATTGTAAACAAAAAGTTGTTCTTGACGGAATTAGCTCTGATGTAGTAAAAGTGGTATCAGGTGTTCCATAAGGAAGCGTGATCACGCGCCTTTTGTTCATCATATACATTAATGACCTCTGCTCCCGAATTACCAGTAAAATACGTTTATTTGCTGACGACTCTATCACCTACCGTGAATTAAGCGATCACTTTGGCTATGAAATTCTGTCATCGGATTTAAACAATGTTCGATGGTATTAACGTAAAGGCAACAGACGAAGTGAAGTACCTGGGAGTTACGATAACCTCGAACCTATCGTGAGGAACACATACAAGAAATATTTGCGACATAGCCCTGAAGAAATTAGGATTCGTCAAGCGTATTGTGAGAAGATTTTCGGATGAGAAAGTAAAAGAAAGGTGCTATTTCACACTCGTCCGAACGCACCTTGAATATGGAGCGAGCGTATGGTATCCGGTGCAGAAAGACTTAATTCGCGAACTGAACACAATACAAAGGAAGGCTGCGCGGTTCGTTAAAAACCGCTACGGGCATACAGACAGCGTTACCCAGATGTTAAGCGAATTAGGCTGGGAGCCGCTGAATACTTGGAGGCTGCGTGCTAGACTGAGATTGCTAGAACAATTGAGAATGGATATCTTTAAGAGTGACACAGAGAACATAATATTAGAGCCAAACTATATTTCCAGGTCCGATAGAAGCGATAAATTAAGAGAGATGTTTTGCCGAACAGATAGATATGGGAATTTGTTTTCCCCCGAACCATAAAGGACTTTAATAAATGCTAGTCCCACCTTCTTAGAGCACTTCATTTTTTTATGCGTAGACGGCTGGTGTCCTAACACCCCCTGCCACACGTCTTTCAGGCGGCTTGCGGGGTATTATGTAGATGAATTAGTTCCGTATTTCAGGCTTGCAGGTTTATACGGCTTACGTGAGCCATATTAGAAGAAGAATTTATAATTGGCCTTAAGTGTTCTGTTTTTATAGGTTTCTGTTGACTTTCCACTAGCACACTTGGGATACTCGAACACAAAGTGTTTCTTTGTACTCATCAACATTTTTCGTGCACGTCCGTATTCTCATTGTCAAGTGCTGGTGAATCAGCTCTCTGCTAAGGATTGGAGTTGTGTAATACTGAATGATTTGTAAACAAAAAGTTGTGTAATACTAAAAATGTATCGTGATCTCTCGATACTTCTTAAGAATCACCGATAGTATGAGTAAGCCATCCATTAATCATGTGAAGAAAACGAGACACGAAAAGAATGTTTGAATTAGGCCGATATTTCAAAGTTGGTAGGGTATCTAATTTTAGCTGACCTTTTCTCTAGTTGAGCCAGAAAAAATGATTTGAAGTCCTCATCATTCGGAGTTAATTTCAGTCTCTCTATTGGGCGGTTGAATCCCTGACAGAACTTCTTCAGCTACATATCTTGTTGATTCCAAGCGTATACTTTCCTTGTATTTATTTGGAATAACTTTGGTCAGCAATAACCACACACTTCCAGACGTTATAACCTCCTTTTAAAGAAGTGTAGTTAGTTGTCCTATATAATTCGAAATATATATAATTATTGACTAAAGTCTCAATTTTAGGGGATTGGACGTTATGCTTACTCGTTACCTTTTGGAAATTCTATTTTAGCCAAAAAGAGTTTTCTAATGAATGCATCTATATGTTAATTACAGAATTTATTTTTTATTTATAATTAAAGTTTAGTTTCCCTTAGTAAGTACAACAATCTTTTTTTCCTTTTCACTTCATTCTAACTACTGTAATACTAACCCTTCTAAATTCGATTAGTAGATATCGAGTGATGTATTTATCAAATTAAAAGATTGGTAAAACCTATAGTGCCCATATTTAGTTTTTTTCCGGCTTACCTATTTTGTTTTACCTAAAGTATGCAATGGTTCGCTGGTAATTGATTTTTTTGTTCCGTTGCTGCATGATATGAACACACTTTTTAAAAACAACTTTGAAAGCTATTTGGATTGAGAGAATTTGCTATAATGATCTTATTAAAATATTTGTTCTGAAATACTCGTAAAAATAACCTCATCAATGCAATATTCAATCCTTTCGTTAAAATTTTATATCAAGCTGTGAGTGGGCAAAGTGCTGATTTTGTGGATGGAGATTAAATGGCAAATTTATACGTTTTCGACATTAAATTTTACCGAAGACTCTCATATTCTCCACGATCTTTAATAACTAGATATTTATGCAAAATAACAAAATAAAATTGTGAAAAATTTTTCTGCACTTAAGCATCTTGAGTATATATCTACATCATATTGGAGTGGCAACAGCCTTTTATTTAACAGACAAATTTTTTGTGACTGTTCCCTCCTGCTGGGTATCGTTTTCCCGGAAAACGGATCCTTTCGATTTGAAACCCTCTCCCTTCCAACTCTTTAAAGAGCTAACCTCTTTAGATTACCAACTTCTCACCGCTCTTTTCCGAGTCACATCATCGTGCTCTCTTCTCTCTCATTCCTATCCGCTTATCCTCTCGGCCGTCGACCCTCTTTTTTCTTTATCCCTCTCCTCCCTCCTGTCAAATGTAAAAATGTCAACTATCGGTAAATATGTTGTTATTCATCTGATGAAGGCGTATGAAGCCAAAAAGTGATATATTTACTTCTAAAGCTTTGTTATTATAATTTGCAAGAACTTACTTAAACTTTGCATAATGCATCTCTGTTGATGTCCTAGGCGCAAATAATTTACAGTTTTTTTAAAGAATAAGTATTGCATAATTTATCCATTATATTTTAATTTCTAATTCCTTTAAAACATTGCACTGATTTTCCTCTATAATACTCCTGTGAATCATTCAACTCGCTGATTTCAATTGCCAGCAAGATGTAAATTTAGGAAAAAAATGTTTATAGCGGAGAATTTGTGGTGAACATATAAATTATCGTCATTTTTCTTTTCGGTGCTATGAAGTAGCTGAGAATATGAAAGTTAGATCATCAGTGTTCATGAAAATCCAAGATTGGCTACCTTCACGTTGGCTTTATTGTATTTTTTCTAGGCTAGCTAAGGAATAGGGCTAGATTGGGAGCCAGCGGAGTAGTTTTCAGCGCGCAAAAGAGGGATGGAGGCGAGCCCGCGTGTACGTGTGTGTGTGTGTGTGCTCTATTGCCGCGACATTGGATAGGCGCGAAGAGGTCGTACAAGTGATCCGAGAGGATGAGCATGTGTGAGTGACGGTGGATGGGGAAGGGGACAGGGTACCGTCGCGTTGGAAGAGTGAGGGGGGATGTAGTCGAAAGGCCCTGGGGTGCTTTAGGGTTAAGAGGGAGGAAGAGAAGAAGGTGGTGGTCGCAGAAGAGAGTGCTGATTAACTCGGAGGAAGCCCTCTTCCCGCTTTTCTCGGGCTAATCGGAAGAGCTGTAACCCTTACCTCTTCCCACCCTCCCTGGGTACCGGCATTCATTTCCCTCGTATGCCCTCGACATCCTCCTTCGTCCCAGACCCCCATGCTCACCCCTTGTTTCCACCCCCTTTCCGATCCTAGCCAAGGAAACGATATTCGTTGAAGTCCCTGGAACTGTCTCGGGAGAAACGTAGGTAGCCGACCGAATTGCTTGCGTTCAAGCCGATTAAATTATGGGATCAGCCATTTTAGTGTGGTATTCTGTGAAACTTGACTGTCCCCGGGGATATTCTCAGGTGACATTTTTTGCGAAAGTCTCCCTTAGCCGAGTGGCTTTACCTTCTCTTCAACTCGAGTCCATGTTATTTTTCAAATTCACCAACCACCCTGTGGAACGAATATTATATGTCCTACTGTCCTCTCTCGGATGAAAGTTTTTTCTAGTGAAATTTTATTGATTAATTGCTGTTCTTTATGTTCATCTTTGCCTTATAATTGATTAAATAAGAGGTGTATGCTGATTTTTCAGGGTTTAAATTCGGAAACTGTGTTACATTCCTTATCTTTAGCCTGCAATGAGTCCCTATGTCGGTTTCAAAACTGACGGGTCCTTAACTGACAAAATAGATAACTAGAGCCTAAACATCTCAAAAGTTCATTTTGACATTCAAAAAGCACGGTTAATCTTGTATATTCTGGTGTCAGATTTAGAAGCTTCCATGAAACTAGTGTTTTTTTATTTCAAAATAGAAATTCTACATTTGTTGCTAGTACCATATAAACTTAAATCCTTCCTACTATTTACCATCGCTTTCAATAACAATATAAACATGTCGAAGTGATTTTAGGCCAATGATTTTCGACACAAATCCTACCTCTATCCTCCGCGTCCATGAAGCTAATTCTTTTTTCTTATACTCTCAAAGTTCCACTTTTTGCCGAAGCATCATAGTAAGTGTATCAACCGTAGCGAGAATATCTGCAAATTTGACGTGATCGTAGCGTCAAAATTTTTCTATTTTCATTTTTCAACTCATTGCTTCTTTAAAAATGCGCCTAAGTAATTGGAAGATATCTCCATTCTGTAAACCTGATCATCATTCTTTTGCCTTAACCGTAAACCATTCAATATTGTTATTAATTCATCGTAGGTATTATTACTGCCCATAGTCATTCACTTAGCCAAATTCCTTTTTACGAGTGCAGTCTTTGGTCATCTATCTTTTTAACAAACTGTAGTATAGTTGGCGATATTTTGTGGAACCACAAGTAACTTAATGGATTAAAAACGCATGCATTGTTCACAGAATTTTCTTATGAAAGGGCCTAGGTTTTGATAATTTATTCAAGTTCAAAATGACTTCATTTGTCGAAACCTTGGTCGGTTAGTAATAAAATTCTGTGGGTCGCACAAACGTTTTTCAGTCATAATGTTACATATCTTTTTCAAGTATCCCCATTGCGTAATGTAATAGGTTGTGAGAAGGACACTTTCGAGTGAAGAGGAAATTTTTTCATTTATCTGTTAGTTAGATGTTTAAATCTGTAATACACCGAATTCATATCCTTGCAGTCATCTTCAAATGAACCCAAGCCAAGTATACGCATAGATGCATTGCTTTTTGGTACCTCGGCGAACAAGACTTCAAATAATAACCTTATATGTTATTTCATATTGTCAATTGAAATTTATTTATAATTAAATCCATTTCTCAGATAGATAGCCCATGCAATTTATCCACGTATTGTTTCAATTTTTTAACATCTCCTGTTACACATTGCTCTTCGAAAATAATCTATTTCTCAACAATTATTCTTCTCCCGTTCGATACGCATGTTTCCCTCCTATTTGTTCCCCCCGATTTATTTTTCATGCTTGATTCGTTCGTGTTTCTTTATCCATGCTTCCAAAATATTGCACCTTGAATGGCATTTTTCGGAAATTCAGAATAGAAGACCTTTTGATGCTTTTGATTGGGAGTGACCGCATTGTATTCAAACGTTTTCAAATAAACCTCCAAATTAAAATAGCGCATCATAATTATGTTGGCAATCGTTGAAATCTGGAAGTGCTGTTTAGTGTTGTAATTCTCTGAAAGTTTTCAGTAAATCAGCTAAAATTATTTACTCTTCTGTGCTCACTAATTTTTACTGTTCCGTCAAACTCATTGCAGTTTTAATCCTCAATTATTGTCGTCTCATCTTTTTCCAGTTATTCATTCCTATTTTCTGACATTCCGCCCCATATTTCTCCAAAACCCATTACATTTGCTCTTCAGGAATTTTCCTACTCCACTATTTCTGTAATTGTAATTAATTTTATCAATAATTAAAAAATTTGGCGGTTTTTTGAGAAATTAATGGAATCGATGTCAAGTACATCAAGAACATAGTTGGCAACGCTCATAAGCGTATCAAGGGTAACTTTGTGAAATTTTGTTATATCCATGTCTAAACTAAAAACCCGTCATACCTTGATGGTGACACAAGATGCCCGTCCCGATGACGTTAAATTGATAAAATTTGTGGAAATTTACTATAGCCTTTGAAGTTTGACGAGGACGGAATTGGCAATTTTGATTGCGTTTGCAAATTATTTACTAATTTATATTTTTTCAGATTGTATACTTTTGCGGATAGTGTCAGTCTCTCTTTCATGTCTATCTCTCAGATAATATCTCAGTCAATATCAGAGAATACAGCAAATTTTGGAATTTTTATTCATCAGGAGAATTACTTGTATCAGCTACGCCCCAAACGACATAAGTCCTATATGCTTAGGAGTTCAAGTGCCTTAACTCCCATTGTAAAAAGGTAATTGATTTCGAGAAGATCATATCGGCCTTACCCTGCTGGGGTGAAAAGAAAGAATGATTTTATAATGAACTGCCTTCGATAACACAAAATTAAGTTCTTTCATTCATTAGAAAGTAGTTATCCATATCCATTAAAAATAATTAGCTGTTTCAAATGCATCGCTACTGAGCAACTTCCAGATTCAAACCATTTTTTGTAACAGTCACAATTGCAAATCATCTCTTACCTTCAGTTATCGCATCTTGCCGTGGAAACGTAAAGGGATTGCAGCACTCATGATCTTCGCCGCGATGGTCCCTCCTTCACTACGGAACTTTTCAACGCCGACGCATCGCGACGTATGCACCCGTTTTTGCATAGGCTATTACATCCGTTTCTTTCCGTTTTTTCAAATCCACTAAAATTAGAATAGAAGATTTTCCAATCGGCCACTAAACGTGTTGTCACCCACCGCGTATTTAAATGAGTTTACTGAGGTCATCAATAGCGTTGCTGATGGGCAGAGCGATTCGAATTTCACGGATATCCTAGAAATACGCTCTAATTTGGACTGTCAACCTAATTGTACGTTGGTGATGGTGTGATTCATAACTTTTTAATGCTATTCCATACGATTGCGAATGCCACAAGGGAAATGCTGAGAATAATTAGATAGTTCCGCACTCATCGCCGCGCGGCGGAAATTTTGAAAACTGATAAAAATGCGTCCAAGGTGACATCATGAATCAAGCTTCTATATCACGGACTCCTCTCTGTATTCTCCTTGCTCAAGGACCTCGGAACTGTCCCATTCCTGTTCATCATCCTTTCCGGGTATGGCTGTCGGGAAGTTCGTTGGGGTCGTCCAAAACTGCTGCTCCTTCGAGGGTGCATGAGGTGTGCAAGGTGGGAAGCCAACCGCCTCCGCTTCGGAAGTGGGGCTCCCTCTGGGGTGACGGGGGGCAGGCGGCTGAGGGTGTGGGATTGTTGTGGATGGAAAAGGTGCGTGCGACAGGAAGGAGGAAGTGCGGCGCCAAGGAGCGTTTGGCCTTGAGTAGGTGAGGCAAAAAATTTTGCGATCATCGAAAAAAATTTTAAGCGCTGGTCTTCAAAACAATGAAATTATGTAAACACCGTTGGAGTGGTGTCGCGAAAAAAGCGCAAAGCGAAAAATGCGCGCAGTTAACCCTTTTGGAGTTACAAAAGGAATGCAGCTCCTATCTTCTTAGAATTTAGAATGTTACGCACACGGAAAATGAAAGTTGCATGTTGTTTGCGGTTACGCCTCTGGGCACTTCAACTTAATTGATTGTTATAATTAGTTCCTGATTCCCATCACTCTTTATCCACGCTTTGGACTGGCTAAATGATTAGTTACTAAATAGTGTTTAATCATTTATGGGTGTTTAAAATCCGCATGAGCATAGCTTTGTCAGTGTTAACTTATTATATATTTACAGTCTTATCAGTATTATTAGGCTTATTCATAATTAGTAGAGGTGCAGCTTTGTCAATGCATCATCTCCAAGCATTTAACTATTCATTTTCTGGTGACGCAACCCTTACCCTAAACTGTCTCATTGGCCCTTGTGCGCTTTCTTAGCACATGTGTATATTTTCGCTGTATTCACGGTGCACTTTTTTCGCATAAGCGTTGGTTTCCCTGCGTATAATTCGAAAATATCATATGGAATTCCATTCACATCATATTATCTCCCGTGATAAACGTTTGTTGCATAGGGAAAGTGTGTGTCGAGCAGAAATCGGACACTATATTTGTGTTTGGATGTATGCAAACTTATTTACCATTTTCCCCAATTATTTCGATCCCACTTCTTAAAATTTAATAATGATAGGCTAAATGTTCGATCTCACTTAACGTGAAAATTTTACTCACAGTCAGAATAAGTTATTAACTGAGACGTATTAGTAATTCATGTCTATTGGAAAATAGTTTTCTATTTATCGCCACTTTTTTGCCCAATGCATTAGTCGTTTCCTTTCTTCCCGATTAAGATATTTAGTCTTGGACAAATCTTGGTAATTAATTGCAGTATTTGTATGTATTTTATGGAAATAAATTGCGTTTTATTTTACGAATTAGTTCGTTGGCGTATCGGACATCTATACACTTCTCTTCAGTAAAAGTAGCCGTCATTGAATCAAACGCACCACGCAAATAGGCTGAGCTGCGTCTAAAGGTCTGAAATAATTTTTTTACGAATTCTCTGAAAACTCTCCTTCCGAATATTCCGTTGGAAATTATTGATTAGTATTTCAAGTTACCGATTATAAAATCCAACAACCTATTCTGGTACCTATTCTTCTAATATACTTAACAAGTAGAAAAATATTTTATAAGTAAACCACCTCGAAAAATCATAATTTGAAATATCATTTCAAGTATAAAATAAAAATGAAAGGAGATAAAAATGCCGTTTATTTCTAGAGGTACAAAAATTGCGAAAAAACACGTTACCCTTTTCATAATAAATTAGTTAAAATTAAGGATTTGGATTAATATATAGTGAAATTCAGGGGACCAACTGCGGGCTTTCATGAAGTACAAAATATAGTCCCGTAGATCTCAGAAAATACATCAGGAATGAAATATATGTTGACATGAAGGCAATTTGAATGACATTGCCGTGAGGGTTCTCTTTTGAGAGAGAAGAGGGTGAGCGTAGTAAGAAAGATCACCTGGGGAGTGACCTGGTTTCCTCTGGTTTGTAGCTATTGTCATGAAATTATTATGTCACATATTATTTTTATTCTTTTCCTTCTTGTCAAAGGTTTTACTCTTTCCCAAATTATATTTTTGTGAATTTTAGTAAAAAAATGAATTTTTACTGACCCCCTTCATTTTGTGTGTGCCTGGAATACGTGAGGGTGTGAGTGTTTTTCAGAGGTTACGAAATAAATCCCTTTAACTCCATAGGATTGAGCTTAATTTGATTCCTGAATCCCTGACGACGATGGGCGAGTTGCACATCGAAGCGTCGGAAGCAGATACGTAGGACCTTCCCCGTGGTGAGACCCGAGAAATCTTCAGTGCCATCGTCCGCCGGAATAAAACAGACATTACATTAATCCCTCTAATTTATTAGAACTAAATTTTACTATCTCTTGTTTCCGATGAACAAATTGAGATAACTTAATATATACCCGCGTTGTCGCTCTTCAGGACAAGACCTTTCGGTCTTGATCACGACAGCTACCCATCTACGGAACGGACCCAATCCCAAGTAATCCTCATTACGGGGCCATTTAGATGGGATCGAGCGACTGCCCGTCATTGCCGCGGTAACGTCTTGTTTCCGCGGCGGGGGAATGCTCGTGGTGGTCGACTTTTTTGGCGGCGGTGGCGGCCAGACCACCCAGGCGGGGGATGCTCCTTTGTCCCGGGAGCGCGACAGGGACCTGGGAGGTGGGGGGAAAGGAACAACTTCCCCGCGGGTAACTCTATACTTCCGTCGCATATAAAGCGATATGTGTGTGGCTCGTGTGCTTGTGTGGGTTAGTGCGTGCGAGTATTGTGTATGAATGGGGAAGCGGCGGACGGCTAGGTGGGAGGTTTGGGAGTGGGTGTGCCGCGGCGGGAAAGGGAAGATGCTGCGCTTCCGCCATGCGGGATCCACCCCTTTATTCTGTTTACCTGTCCTCCCTCACATCCCGTCGCAACAGATCCCTTCCCCCTGGCTTTTTTAAAGGGTGCTTGCTCTTCGATCAACATGTGCACGGCAGACCCGCAGCGGGCGAGGAGTCTCCGCATCGAACCGCTCTTTCATACCAATCGCCGTCGCTTTGGTCGTCCCGAGCACGCACCGCTTCCCATCAATCGGCCCCTTGAATATTCCTCCCCGGTGGCGGCTCCTACGTCACAGCGCACGAGGGAGATGGATTAGTGGTTGAGAGGATCCCGACGTGGAGGGTATCAGGGAGGGATATATTTAGGATTCCGTCCGTATCTCGCCTTTTGTTTGTAAATGCATTACCATTCCCCTGCAGGGGGGGAAGGGGATGAAGCGAGTCGACGATTAAAATATGGAGCGGCCATTGTGCCAGTGGAGTTCGAGCGGAGGCCAGATCATTGGACCTACCCGAATCGTTTGTCACTCAAAAATCTATTCCTTTCTTCATAACGTGACCGTGACGTGAATCAGAAAGTACAGGTTATGTTTGGTCTTCATTTGGCATGGCTGGATGCCCTTTGCAAATGTGTAATTTTTAAAAACTATATCCTCACTTTTAGTTTAGCTGTTTTAATCAATCATCTATTAGTCATCATAGATATGGTGTTATTATCTTGTTGCAATTTTTTAAGCCTGTCATCTTTATCTTACGCTGAAGCAAGGCAGTACGTCGATGTCGAGCGTACGTATGAACAAGGTAGTCCTAAGGCCGACGCGGGTTACACTGGACCCCTTTACCTTAAGTCGACCCTAGTAATAAACCGAGCAATAAACCTGGCAGTTGGTAACAAAATAGGATTTTATCAATATCGTCTGATAGTTCGGACTTATTATGTCTTCTATAATGGGACATAATTACCTCAGGCAACACTGATGATAACCGTGATGCCGTGTATGCTTGCATAACCTTTTTCAAATTTTTTGTACCAAGAGCTTCCTTGTGAGGCTGTACAAGTTAAACTGTGGAAAATTATGTTACCGATTTCTCATTACAAGAGCTATTGGAGAAATTTTAATTGTTGCTGTTTGCCATTGCACACTAGGGAGAGTAAAGTGTAATGGAAATAAATATTCTATGCCAATACCCGTGCCCACTTAGGTTTTTTAAAAGACAGGCACGAACGAATGCTAATATTAATTTCTTGATAGTACTCATCTTGCTTGATGTTACCTGAAGTTACGAATCAAAAGTAATTTACGCATGAAAGACTAGCTTTTATTGATGAATTTCGATCTTTCCTCACCAAATTTGATTTAATTTGAATATTCGTCTTGAATAGCTGTGGAAATTTCATTTTGAGTGCTAGCGTTTGAAATCCGTTCAAGGATATGCATTTCCATTGCTCCTAAGAATTCAGAGAAATTAGCCGTTACTTTGTCCGAAAGAGAGGGACAAAGTAGGGAGAAGAAAATTTTTTTAAATTGTGCTTAATCTTTGAGTTTTATGCTTATTTCTGCAAATCAATGTATGAAATGCTCTTGCTTGGATTGATGGAGTTGCCTGTGTAGCGAACGAGGCAATACATTGTTACTCAACGTTATTTCGGCGTTCGTCATAATTTCGAGGCAAACGAAGAGGGATGTGAAAGTATGAACAAGGTAGTTCCAAGGCCGACGCGGGTTACACTGGGCCCCTTTACCTTAAGTCGACCCTAGTAATAAACCGAGTGACCCAGTGACCCCTCCACATTCCATTGGTGGTTTTAGTGGTGACTGCATCTTCGTGAAATAACTTAGGCATCATCTTGTGACTATGCATACACACTTTTCCCATATTGCCGTTCCAAGAAAGTAGTTGTGCCGGATCTGTTAGCAATATTTTCCTGCTGCGAAATCCACCCGCGAAAAAACTCTATAGAAATCATAATGCAAAGGAATAATCTATTTATTTCTTTCGATTTCCTAGCAGTTCATCATTTTTAGAAGTATAGAATTTTGCTGTGAATTACTGTTTCATGCAACGCTTCAAGTTGAAGAATAAATTAAAATCCAAACAGTAGGTATTTATTTCACTACTTCTTCATTCCTCTATTGCATAAATTTAAAGTATCTCATACTTGTAGTATACATTACCGGTATTTTAGTAAATATGGTTCACAATTCGGCGTGATAATAAGCAAAACAGTTCTGTAATAACTCAACAGTCTAATAAAACTACAAAAGTTAAAACAGAAATATCATTATTTCAAATTCTATTTCTAAGTCTGTAATTGGATCATGGAATTATCCATTTTTTCAATCAACATGGATTTGATTTATGGAGTTTGTGCTTATTTAAATGCTATTATTCATTTATCTACTTATGGGAAGGTTAGCCTGCATTTATCCAGGAATCGTATTTTTAATCTAATTCAGTTGAGTTGATATAGAGTGATGCTTTAGAGTTACGAAATACTTCGCCAGCCGCCTCCTTTTGCGTGTACCGGCAGTTGTTAGGACTCATGCGTTTACAAAAAGGATGAAAATAATGTGCGCATTGGAGTGTTTAGCCAATTTTTTTCACACCTCTTATTCAATCTAACATTTATTAAAGTTCATTATTGTCCCGGGAAAAAAGGAATTCCTACATCTATCCGTTTGTCAAAATATCTCTTATTTTTTTCGTATCTGTTGGATCTAGAGACAATGAGGTTCTTAGATGACATTCTGCTTGTGTCACGGAAAGATATTTATTCTTAATTTCTCAACTTACATAAGCTTAGCACGTAGCCTCCGACTCTAGTGGCTCCTAACCTTACATCTACATCTATATAATACCCTGCGAGCCACCTCTAGGGTGTTTGGCAGGGGGTGATCAATCACCAGCATGCAGCTTGCAATTGGACTCCAACATGCACACCACACAGTACAAAAAACGTCGCGCATACTAACAAATTATACTACTATATGCTGTTAGAAATAATAATAAAATTAAGAAGCATGCATTAAGTTTTACATAGGTTAGTTGGCTACACCACATTATGCATAGTAGCGTTGGCTCAATTGATAGGATTAATGGAGTCACTCGCTAGGACGCCTCATTGCATGTTTCTTTCCATAGTTCCAACCTTGCATGCATTTGCCATTGGAATAAACCTTGCCTTAGTTGCTCTCTGTGCGCTTGCGGCAGTTTTTGACGAATATCGTAGCTTTCCTATGCATTTTACCGCTGTTTGTGAGGGCATTGACTGGCATTGGCAGCCATTCCAGTACCGTGAATATAAGTTGTGTTGTGTCCGATTCACGCCTAAATTTTGAACGTCTCTCTCGTGTGAGGGTTAGAAGTGTAGCATAAAATTCTCCCACGATGTCTTTGCTGCGCGAGATGAAGACTTCTTTTTCCGAACTGGCCGCATTAACCCCGCATCTCTCCATATCCGGCTAGAGCAACAGGGAGGTCAATGATATCCGTTTCCCTGGATGCGGGAAGAGCCATTGAAATGATTACGTCGGAGTTTGGTTTCGCATACCAGTACGCCACCCACGGTGGGCGTAAACGCTCCTTAGCGACGGTCAGTTCATACAGATAGCCCATATGTGGGTATACTTGGCATGATATAAATCCGCTATCAGTGTACATGCTTCCGCTTACTCCTGCTATGGGAGCTTTTCGGGATGTATTTCGAAGCCACTTCAGCCAGTTTTTCTTTCTCAAGTGTCCCTAAACCATCCGTTGCCATCACATTCAGCCATTTGGCATACCTATAATAATCCTACCATTGCGTATAGGTATCACATTTATTTAATGCATTCCTAGTGCTTCCTATTTATGGAGTTTGTGGCCATTCATGAGACATCATTTACGTTATTTTATGATTTGTAGTTGAGAATTTGAAAGTGTCGTAAGGAGCTCTGCAAATGGGTGAAATGACATTCTTGAGTATCACTTCAAGAAGCTAAACTGTTGCGTGATGGAATTAAATTCAATTTATGTGGCTCGCGGATTAGAAATTGTTACCAAACCTTGAAATAACCTTCATTAGCGCCAGGTGTCTTATTAGAATCAATTAGTTATGGTCAATCATCTGGAAGTATATATGGAAACGCATTTGAATCTAGAGGTCTCTAAAACTAACAACTCAGTATCGTTGATTTTTTGTTTCACTTTGCATTACACAATTGACGAGGAGTTTCTTTACAACTTATCTTTTATGGATGATCAGCAATTAGCTCTATGGGATTTTTAGGAGCCTTATTAATTTCTTTTGAATTTTGAGAGATAATCTTCTTCACCGAGAGATGAGTGGGTTGCAGATCAGGATAAGGCACTTATGTTTTTCGGGCAAATCTTATTTTCTTAGTAATTATCGTTGGCGAAAAGCGAATTCTTCGAATTCCTGCGCCAACTTGAAATATGGGGTCCCAGCTGAGCGCGCGTCGGGTCAGTTAGTTGACGGACAGGCACTTGACCAGCAGAAAGACCCTCTTGTTCGCTCAATACCATCGACCGATAAGTAATACCCACCAGACCTCGTATGAGCACGTCTGTTCGGATAATTCTGTTGGAATTCCCTTGCTATTCATAAGAATTCAAATGTCTGTGATCACGTTCGACTTCAATCGCCACCTTGTGAGCAAGTCCAACGAAAGGTCTTCCTTTTCTGTTATCGATAAGGTACACCGCGGTGATTTGAATGACGCGCAATGCATAACTCATCTTTCGCTCCATGCTAATCATTACTGGTGTTGTTACACAAATCACGTGTAAATTCAGTCACCTATGCCTGAAGTTGGGAAGATATTGTAATGTTAGTAACCAGTAGTCATTCATTTCACCGCGTTACACCGTATCGATACCAGAAAAGGAAGACCTTTCGTTGGACTTGCTCACAAGGTGGCGATTGAAGTCGAATGTGATCACAAACATTTGAATTCTTATGAATAGCAAGGGAATGAGTATGTGTGCGGCTTTATAAAACCTTGTCAAAGCCTATAATCAAAGCTGATTAGCCAGCCGAGAGAACTAGAAAACTTGTGCCGAAACCTTCTTCAAATTTCTAAGCTTTAGGTACTACGTAATTGATAAATAGACGAAAATCATGCCCATATTAGATATGATTTTAGGCCAGGGCATGATGATATGTTGGCATAAAAAGGAGTTAATAAGCAGTATTTTAATATGAGGGTGAATAAGAGTCGTTAGCACTGTAATACCAACTCTGGTAAGGAGAATACAATGTCCCCTAAGTCTCCCAGATAATTTGACATAATGACATATACGTAAAATGCATTAAGTAAATAATGCGATGAAGACATGTTGAAACAATCTTTAGTAATGT
Source organism: Ischnura elegans (assembly GCF_921293095.1). Lineage (NCBI taxonomy): Eukaryota > Metazoa > Arthropoda > Insecta > Odonata > Coenagrionidae > Ischnura > Ischnura elegans. Next base: position 81,116,084 of record NC_060249.1, on the reverse strand, counting down.
ATTCCTCAATTGTATACCAAAAACATCAGAAAAGGTTATAAATTAAGAACTATCTGAAGAATCCAAGAGACCTGATGATTTTCAATGGTAGCGGCAAATGAGGGTGTATTCTGTGGGATGATCTTGGCATGATTACTCCTCAATTCCATCATTGCAGGCGTCCGGAGTAATATACTTTCGTAGGCATTTGCAGAGGAAATGTGCTCTTTTTACTCGCTAGAAAATAAAATGTGATAATTTTTTTGCTTAAAATATATTAGGCAATTTGCTTCATTCGTAGTAATTAAAAAAGAGCTAATATTTCCGAGAATTCTTTGAAAATACCTCTTCTTTCGTGCTCTTTAATTAACTACTTATCTTCCTTTAGCCAAGTGCTGCGAATTTTAGGTGAATTGTCAACACTTGACAGTTGAGGGTATTGATTATTTAAAGCTGATACAGCAGCATGAAAAATACCGAGGATGGGGGACTAGTTTTAACTCAATCGTCACATATGAATCCTACTATCCGGCGGGGAAACCAAATAAACATTTTAATATGATATGTTTTGCTTTCATGACGCATGTAATGTGTTGAGGCGTTAAGGATTTTCCGTTTACTCTAACGTCGGTGGTACAATAATACCTAGTAATACGGATTTAAACCCGTTTAGCCTTCTCGAAATTAAGTTAAAATCTATTTCAGCAATTTCAGCATGGCATTGATGTTATTAATCGACTTTTACTGCAGTACATGCTCAGTGTTAGTCATTAACAGCTTGGATTTGAAGTATTTCTTTCCCTGTGTGTATGTACCGATATCAATTCCGTGACATAGCAGGACTAATAGCCTTCCATACACTGAGAAACTACTAATTTGACAATTGTGTAAAAATTTTCATAGACTCTCACATTTTCCTATAGCATAAAAAAAGTTATTCAATGGATTTTCCGGGAATAACTTTGGTGAGGTTGTTTGCTAGCTCCTCTCAAAAAATGGTCACGAAAACAAGCGATGCACGAGTGTTGAGGGTATTTTTTTTCCGCCGTATAGTGGTCTCCGTCGTACTATTGGCCCCCGCATGAGAAAAGGTGAAGTCTTTTAAGTTACCATAATCCTTATTATTCTTCTAAACTAAGGGCCTCCTTGTATTACATGTGCATTTGAATGTTACCCTTAAAACCATCGTAAGGCCGTGTTGGTAAACGAGACTCTGAAAGGGGGTTTGGGATGTTTAGGGAAAGAAGTATGGGAACGCGAGTTGTGTGTGTTTCATGTTACTAACCTCTCAGGTGTTTCTTAGTATTTTCTTGTCTTGCTGTAAAATATGAGGCTGATATATTTGAAAAAGTTGAATTCATTAGGTTAATTGTATGAAAATTTGAAAATCTATCTATTAAGTATCTCTAAAAATATTATCCATATGGAATTCAAGGTATAAATATTCTGCTTTCCAATTCTAAATGAAAAGTGAATTTAAATCAGCCGTATCTCCAAGCATATATTCATTCAAGAAGATTAAAGAAATAATAACCAATGAACTTGTGATTTTTCGTTGGAACGGATGAGTTTTTGGCGGAAGGGAAAGGTTTTTTATGAAACACGTCACTTCCGGAAGAGCTCCGTGGAAAACTTTCCTTACTCTCACCGCTGATGACTTGCAATCATCGAAAATTGAGGACAAGGACGATTCAGGAATTTTCTCATCGGTCCATAGGCTTCTAGAAACCGATTCTTTCGCAGCCTCGCGGATACTGTGATGTAATTGACATTTAAGGTTACTGTGAGCAATATTCTTGCAGTATCTATAGGAAAGAATTTCGCTTTCTCTTTCACTTTTCGTCGTATATGGGTAAATGAATCTGCAAAAATATTTAGGTCCAATTGATTTTTTTAGTCTCTAAATAAGCTTTTATCTTCTATGGCTACTCTTCTTGAGACTTATGCAATTTTCACAATGCTATAAAAGTTTTGCTTTTGGTTGATGTTATCATGTGTACTTTAAAATTTTCTTTGCTGATTCTAATTGAACTGCTAATGCATCTAATTACTGCAGTTATTTTACGAAGTGGTAAAATGATCAAAATTTTAAACCCGCTATTGTTAAAAAATATCGCGAAAAAACATCGGAGTTGAAGCACAATACTTAGATTATCTGACGAGAAAGCTGGATATATGGTCTGTAGTTTTTCATATCCGTAAGATAGTGGACAGTTTGTGTGAATTTGGTTCAGATTTCATCATGAGCCAATTTTTAACAATGGCATTTCATAAATAATTATTGGAGTGATCCCACCTCACTTCAAAAAATATTTTCACTATTTGCCGCGCTAATCTTTGTGTGCACGTCTTCAAGCACTCATTTAGAAAATTTGAAGCACTGTTGATTCCTTTCCAATGAGTTTCCAGGATTCGGTGTTCCAGGACGAAGGTTCCACCGATGGACGAAATAAACGTATTTTCACAAACATTTTGTGGCATATTTTCTTAATTAAACCAAATGACTATTAATTTAAAAACTTACTCATTTCATTGTTTTTTTATTTTAATAAATTGGAAATATTTATGCAATTTTTGGTTACTGTTGTGTTTTATCTATGAGCGTCCAAGTAGGACCAATAAGTTGGTTTATATTTATTAGTATATATGCTAAAATTATGTTGAAACATGCCTGTTGAATGATAGAGCCACTTTGGTGAACTCAGAGACGGGGAAAAAGTGTAATTAGATTCATCTACTTCTTCACATAGTATGCATGTACCCTAATTCTGTCGTCGTTGAAAGATGCCATCCGAGGAAGCAATATTTTTCTTTACGCAAAAATCTCATACCAAGTGGCAAAAATTTGGAATCAAGAATTTGTTGCAGCGGTCAGTACGAACTCATCCGAACACCAAACAAGGATATTATGGCGACCTATTACGTGGATGGAACTCGCAAATGGCCTCCAGCGCTGGAGGCGCAGTTCAAAGGCATTCCGCACGTCTTAGGGATTTGGCCGTGTTAAACGCGAGTAGCGTGCATTTTTCTTCTCTCTCCCCGTCTCTCCCTTAGCCGGAAGTATTACATATCTTTGGGTGACCGAGCCAGTGCGTGCTCTCGTGAGGTGACGAGGATGGGGTGGGGGAGAGGAATGGTGTGCTGCTACATAGCTGGGCATCGGGAGGGAGAGAGTGAGGAGGGGTGGGGAGCGGGCGGGCGGCACCCGATCTGCCTTGGGTGCCGGCGCGGCTCCTTCTCCTCCTCATGCTTCCCTTCACCCTCTCCTAGCTTTCTCCTTTTCACACACACTCACACCGCACCCGAGAGGCTGGAGGAGGAGGAGCGCGCGAGGGAGGGAGACCTGACCTCCTTATGCCATACGCTCTAACCAGTCCTCCGTGCCGCCTCACGGGTATAATCCACTCCCCAAGTGTAGCCAGAGGCGAGCACCTGATCCTTCGTTCGGCAGCACAGCCGAAAAAACCAGTCGGCTATTTATATTCCGTATGGAATGCCTTCGTTCTTATTTCCCTCCCCCCACTCCTCTCCATCCACGTCCTCTCTCTCTCTCTTCCTCTCCTTCCCTCTCTCTCTCTCTCTCACACACACACGCAAACTCTTGAGACCTCTCCTGCCATTTGATTTACATTAAACTCTTTTTGCGTCTGTCATGGAATTATAGTAGGTATTAGGGAGGGCTCGGTTTTTTTCACTCGGTGCAAACACTGGATGTGCCCCACGGGATATTCAGTGATACCTATTGAGTTGAAATAATCTTTGCCCCGTGTACTTGTACGGATGCACAATCGTTGGTAAATATTCGATCTTTAAACCTATAAAACATGGTCGATATTTAGTTTTTACACATAATTCATCTTATATCTATCGTAACATATTTTATCGAGCCCATTTATTTACACCCGGATTCACTGAAGCATTTACCGGAAAAATCGTGTGTAGTTAAAAAAAAGGTACGTCGCAAGAGCATTTTTCCGATTTCTGAATTGCGTTAATCCATATTCTTTTATTTGAGGGAGGTTCTTGCGTTCGGCTCTAGAATGGCTTAGCGTGGTGGTACTGAGGGGAGATTAGAATACGATTTTTCACCAGTTCGTTCGTCGCGGATAAGTCTCTGAATATCCCCTCACCATTATGTTCTGCACCCCCGAAGCGAAACCAAAGAAAGTGGAAAAACGGCAGCTCCGGGGGAGAAAATGGGCGGAAAAAGATACGGAGTGGGAAGGTGGTATAAGAGCATTAAGGAGGGTCGGTGATGCGTTTTTGAGCGCCCCCCGTAGGCTTCGGAGCCACATCTCTTAGAACGCGTGCCGCACGCCAAAGGAAGGTGCCGATGTGATGTGCAGGAATGGAGAAGGGGTCGCTCGAAGACCTGGGAGATGTGGAGGGCTCGAGGGGTCGTCTCCAGTGCAGCCACAGTGGGTTCCAAACGCGCGCGCCGCAAACATGCGTGTACACCTACTACTCTCTCACGTGAAGGACCTACACCAATAACGGGACACTGAAGTGTGTCCGTTTCACGTTACAGGATCTCGAGTGCCACGCGGGGCGATTTAGTTTTTTTTAATGGCTTAAGTCGGTGTGGAAAGATATATTACATATTCCGTTTCGGAGGAGGCACAGGTGTCTTATTCCGTCTGGCGGTGTTGGAGAGGCCTGTGCAGAATTTCAACTGCGGGAATCCATCGTTATCCAGGGGATATAATCACTTAATCACCATAATCCTACTTACACGTCTTGAAGAAGGGGTTAGAGTTGCATCTAAAGGGACACAGGTCTAACTTATAATGCGAATTTTAATATACATAGATATTATTACGCTGCAACTTCTTGACTATGTCTCATTTTAACTCTCTTTTAATTTTTGCTGAAAATTTAACTCTTGTTCCCGTTTTTATGGGTTAATGTTTGGATTCAATTGATATTATTTCGCTCATTTGAATATTTTATTTTTGAAAATTAGATGGAATTTTGGTCTCTTAACATAGACAAGGGGCCTTTTCTGCCTTAAATACATACATACAAATTCAGATGAAATTTTACGTCGATATAGGTGATTACAAAGAAACTGGTAATGCCACCATATTGGTTTGTAAACGAACAACCATGATTTATTAATCCTCCCTAACATTTTAAGGTCAGGAATGTTTGTGCTCCTGATGTTAGTGTTCTGCTAAGAATCCACAGTCTAAACTAGTTAAAGCTACCTAATGAGGAAATTGATATGATTTTTATCTACCACTTGGTGAAGTAACCGAAGATAAATTCCGATTTCTAACCAAATAAAGAATTTTCCGGCTTTAATTCCAAAAAAAGTAGGAATGGCCCTTACAGAATGAAAATTTTTTTAAATCAAGGCCTCGCAAGTATTTGCCGGACAAGGAGTCATGTGGCTACTTTACTATCTATACGGGTATTATAAAAGCCGTGGGTGAAGTCGCGTGTCGACTTTCTGTCCTTGCCGCAATGGCAGCTATACATTACGTGGATTCTTTGCTGGAAGCTGTCTCGGTACACAGATGGTGCATACATTCCAAGGTGCTGCAAAACATTTCTCCGCGTTACTGCAGGTGTTCATGGAGATTGAAACGCAGAAATATTTTTAGGGGCATAGCGTTTAATGGTAAATTTTATTTTTTTAACATAGAGCGATATTTAATTATTAAAATAATTGCAGCTTACATAATTTCATTCAAAACTTTCCTCGATAATAGCTGCTTGAAAATTCTTTCGTCGACTAATACTGTAGTACTCTAATTCTGTTTCTTGGTAGGGGAAAGTAAATCAACTGGATTTTGAAAATCTAGGAATTTGGCGTCAAATTGGAGGTATAGCCCGCGAGTAGACCTTGCGGAGTTTCTTTAATTCCCCTTTATTGGATGATGAGCCTATGCGGATGTGAAAAATAATCTCCTAAGGGGAAGGGGGAGCTGCACCTAAAAAACTTTAGTTAGACTATCAAATTCAGATGAAATTTATCAAAATTTTAGTTTAAAATGGAACATTGAATATTTTGGTAACAATTGCCAAACCAGTTTGTTAAACTCTATCAAACTGACCAAAGCGGTTCGATAAAAACTACTAAAATCAAAAGGATAACAAAACCAACGTAGCGTGCACTTATGAATCATTTTCCACCCAGAAAAATATTTTTGTGATTTAAAATCATAAAATTAGGAGTTTAACGTAAGTTTCCGCAAAATAAATAAAAAAGTGGAGAAAAAATACGACACCAAGAAGCATTGAACATGGGCCCCCGCGTGGTAGCAACGGATTCTAACATCTGGTTTAATCCGTTGCCATATTAATTGTTAACTCAAACGCCGTAATATATTATTCTAATTACTCAACCTTTGTTTTGAAACAGGAATAAGGTGTGACTACAGTTTCCCTTCGCAAGCTAAAAAGGAATACTTAATGCACACAGTAGAAATACGTAGGTAATCAATATCTAGTGCAGATGCGCGAGAAAACTTTTTTTGCAGGCTTTTTACATAGATGTAGGTTGACTATAACGTGCTAGGTGAGATACTTGGCATGATTTGAAGATAGTATGACGAATTTTATTACATGCTTATCAGCATGATTGCAAATTAAAATACTATTGGAATACCCTTAATTAAAGTTTTATTATGTCGGAATACACAAACATCTCATTAAAGCTTTCATATCTATGAAAATACGCTATTAAATCACCTTGTGAGTAGCAGATAAACAAGATGTAACAAAACAATAAATTTGATAAACAAGATATTACAAAAGTTATGGTTCTGAAGATGTTTAAAGCAAAAAAACGTAGTAATTAAATGAAAGGTGATCTTTGCAGTACATACGGTTGAAAATCAAATACCTATCATTGCACATATCCTATGTATTTTAGTATTCAGTGTCTTTTATGCGCCAGCTTACTCGCTCGCCACTACAAATAATGAAAATAAAATCATATCCACCAACCTATATTTTAAGTAAGGTCTGTTTAGGAATCTTTCAACTGTAATTGTGTATTGGTATAAACAAAACAGGAACGAAAGTCCATTCGATAGATGATTTTTACCAAATAAGCAAGCCCTTTCGTAAAATTAATCATAACTTTGATGAAAGTTACCAGACTCTGAAGCGTATCGAATTTATTTTTAACTCTTTCGTACAATTGATCAAATTATGAAATATCAAAACGTTCGATAAAATTTATGATGAGAACTTGATAAAATAAAATCAAATGCTTAGTAATATGGATCAAATTTGAAGTATATTTAACAACAAAAATTCTCTATCACATCTGTTTGATAGTTTTTATCAAATCTTTTTTTCGGTGTGCAATCGAGGATAATGTGGATACCGGAGGATAGGAAATTGTTGGAAAAATTAAATGTTTACATCCAAGCTCGCATTTAATTTAATTAAAACATCGTCAAAGTTGATCCGTCGAAAAGTTCGTGTTGTCAGCAGGGTTCTTTTTCGTGGGAGAATGGCGCGCACCACCCGTGGTCATTGGACGATAGTAGTGGGTGACACCTCAAACTTTCTTCGCCCCTTCTTGTGAAGAAATTTATTTCAATACCCGATAGCTCTGGTATCGAAAGGAACGGATTCTTTACCACAAGAATTTGAGTTTTTTTTTGGCTCGTAATGCGTTCAATCTGCAATTAAAAATAAATATTTTGAGGCTATTCCATTTTCACAGGAATATTTGACAAATTCTGAATCGATATTCCCGACGAGATTCCACATATAGTGAATAATTTTGAAATTTCTTTCCGGGAAAGGCAGTCATTCTTATGGAATGCAGACTTTGATATCTGCTGAAAACCGGATTAGTCAGCTACATTAGATAAAGGCAAGAGTCCAGCTTTCCTCGCGGTGGTATTTAACATTCGTTGAAAAAATAGCTCAAATGAATATTCTTGGAGATTGATGTGTTTTTCAGTCGCCTACTGCCCGAAAGAGGTCATTGAGCTTATATCTCCGGGGATGTATTTCACAGAACAAAGGACTCTTTTTTTGTCTTTTTAAAGATTCGAAGAGTATCACCCGTGTCTCATGCAAGACTAACTGGGCTTATTTATCCTAAAAATATCTCGGAAGATATTTGCCTGGTCATGAATGAACTCTTACAATATCTTTTTAATATTACATAGATTTATAAAAATTTATTTCATCAAAGTTCGAAGAAGCATGTGTCTTACTCTGGGCTCGATACAAGATCCTCCTATTTCCAGCAGACTCTGGCGGCATCCGGTAAAGGTTAACCTCTTGTTAGCCCGTTTCTGTTCTCAAATCAGCCTACTTCACTAAATGATTTGAATGCGCACATAGTTTGAAATATTTTTTTCATAATTTTCTTCTTACTTTTTCAAATGTAAGTTTAAATAGAGAACCTTCATCAACTACTACATACATGAGTTTCAACCTTATATACACTTAAACATGAGAAGGGACTCGAAGGTGTTATACCAACGAGGCAATAAGAGGTTAACAAAAATTGATGCCCAATCCTGCTCCCAAATTGTCGTTATTAGTATGAAGTATGGAATTACATTGACAAATGAATTCGACATAGACAACTCGTTCATCGAAACGTCGGCCGAGATGGAGTTGAAGAACATGACCCGGTGGAAATCCCGACAAGACAAATATATTATTTTCATTGGCGTTATCATTTTTTGTTTTAATTTCACACAATATAAATCGCCGTTTACAATTAAATTCAATTACTTGTTTATACTACAATGTTTTTCTCACAGGTTATTTGCTGAACTTATTTATTGGATGTTTGATAATTCTTTTCTCAGAGGCTTCAGCGTATAACTTCTCCTCCTATAATAGATTGCTAATGGTAAAAATTGTGATTGAGGTAATATTAACTACACAACTTCGACGCATGGTGGTAGACCTTGTGAACGTAATCTATCATCTGATTAAGTAAAATGACATTTATTTTAACTTTTTCTGTTATTCTCCTTTAACTGTGGTTGCCATGAATTATAACCTTGGTTTTACGCTACTAATGTTATATTAATTTCACACAGTTTTAATAGATTCATTGTATTATTTTACCTGGTGAAAACCGGTTATTGAAAAATTCTCGGAAATAGATTCTCTGCTGTTGAAAGGATGAGTTCTTAACTCTTTTGACTCCTTAATGCATTATTCATGAAATCACATATCGAATCAATGGCCTAACTATAACGCATGAGGATAATAGCCTAATTCTACAATTTTTTATGGTGAAATAATAGCTCTAAGGTTACCCTTTCCGTCACAGGAATAATCGACTTTCGAGAAACATTTTTCTTTTTTTCGTTTTAAAAGATCTTTTTCGACGGTTTCGATCGATTGAGTCACCCCTATTAATGTAATGTTGCTAATGAATTCAAAAATCACCGCGCTGTGGCATGTTGTAATTTTTTAGAGGCCGTGTACTTGTATATACTATTTCAATGCGCTATTAATACCTGTTTGTTGGCACTATGTAGCATATATTATGCCTGGCTTAATTTTGAAAATTTTACAGTAGCTAAGAAAAAGCACATTTTCACCAGAGGCACTTAAATTTAATGAATAGGAAGATATATACCAACCATTGTAATATCACTGAATTTTGCTCTGAAAACAACAATCAACCTACCATGAAATCTAATTTTTGGAGTAATTTGGGTTCACTATTCCATCAGTGTCTCCAATTAAATTCGGATGGGGTTAATCTGGATTTTATCTGAGAAAGTTGTACTGATATTGTCAATATTGCCTCACAACTTGCGGTTGCCTGAAAGAAGCTTTAGTTTGGAGAAAAGAACCTGTTTATCTCGTATCTTGATTATGAATTCTGCAATTGCAAAAATGCAAGAAAAACTTAACTTCTCACGTGGTAATGCATTTTTCTGCAGGATCTAAGAAACCTAAGTGAACAAGCGAATATTGATTGTTAACCTACAAGCTTAGACGTAAAAGACTACTAATATAAATTTCTCTTTAAGATTACAGGTTTTCACCGAGGGCTAGAACTATTTATTCTCATGCACAGTGCAAGCACATGTACTATTTACTGCAGTAACCTCTTATAACTCATATAATTGTTTCGCAATCAATAAGGAAATTCCAATTTTCTTTAACGTTTAATATTGATCTACAGCACGGTTGTGCATAGGGTAGATGTTCAGTGTGTTCGTATTACCCGTTAAATTTATTCGGTTCGATTTGTCGTGAAGTTATGTTGATGATGACGTTACTGATGGTATGAAGGGCGCCAAAATGTCGTTCGACAACGCTTAGTGCTAGCGGAAAATCGTTCGTCCCAGTACCACTGAGCGAGAAGAAGAGACTTTTGTGGTTTAAAACAGTCAGAATGCATTCATTATATAGCCCGTAATAAAAATATGGAAAACCTTAGTATACCTACAGTGAAGATTACTTTTCAAAACAACATTGGTTGAAGGTACTCATTTGAAACACAAGTAACAGCGAGAGTGCAACACAAGCAGCCTCTTAAGAATCAAAACGATCCAGTGCGAGAGAATCTGTAACGGTAAATATGCTATCATATAAACGGTACACCCGTAATAAAAATTTCGTTATTCATTTTTATGCGCAATGCTTGCGATGCTTGCATGCGAAGAAATTCCGAAGTCGAAGAAAAGCCGAGCATGGCCGTAGCGCAGAGTACCCTGCTAGCAGGTAGCGCATGGCTTAAATAAGGATTATTAATACCCTATCTAACAAAGGAAACTTTCCGACCTTAGGCAATTTTAATAGGTGATTATTAAGAGATGTTTTCCTGAGCTCTGTGTCTCATGCATGCATTGGTAATCTCATACGATGTAAAACTCCTGACTACTCGCTTACGAAGGTTTTCGGGTTGACCTCCGCGTCGATTCATATCCATGACGACAGTTTCGCCGGCGTTTCGAGAGCTTCGAACCTGAAGACGCCTGCTGCAACGCCGGCGAAACTGTCGTCATAAATATGAATCGACGCGGAGGTCAACCCGAAAACCTTGCTACGCATGCTGCACCACTCCGCGCAAGTCTCCATTAACACTTCTGACTACTCGTATAGCATCTGGGCCCCTGTGACGTTACGTGGAGTGGCATCGCATGGCCGCCAGTCTGGCCTTTTTCAAATGAGATTAAAATTGACCATTAACATTCGTCTAAACTGGGATTTCTAAAACCTAATGATTGTATAATTATTATGAATTCACTAATGGTGGGCAACTAATCGCAATCAATGCCTTTCGTTTTCTTTTATGAAGGAAACTACGAAGGAAGGAAGGAACGAAACTATGAAGGAATTGTGAGATAGCAAAAAACGGCGACTACGTATATTATACCTGGTTACTCGTAGAAACTGCTTTCATTGATCCTCGATAGATATATCTTGTGTCCATTAATCGTGACTCTGAAGAAGTTCAACCGATTTAGGCTTGATATAGTGGAAGTTCGACGTACCTATTGAAATAAAAGGTAGTTGCACTTTTCCACAATTATTGAATGCGTTCGACGCGTTCCTCTTCATCAAAGAAATAAATGTGATTCTCTCATGTGCTCTAATGTCTTGTATCAGATGATGGCTGCGTGAACCGAAACTCATCGTACGCATTAAATAATTATGGAAAAGTACAACTGCCTTCTATTTCAAAATGTGACTTTGAAGGAAGGGTAGGTATCAATAGTCTTTCTGGTAAATAGATTAAGGCATGAAAGCATAGAAAAATGTAGGAGATAGAGGCCTATGAAATTTCAGCAATTAGCTCCCGTGTGAGGTGTGAGAGGAGTCAATGATTAGCTGAAGCCCGGTTTCCAGGTGCGAAATTCCCCCTCTCGCAGCCGAACACGAGAGCGAGCGATTGTGTGCCACCGTATTTCCACTCCTGTCATGCAAATCCCTCCGGCTGTAATAATGCCCCTTGATGGAGCCCTTTGCGAGATCTTAAATAAGTGGCTAGTGGGTCCTAAATGCGGAGCCACGAACCCCCCGAGGGGGCCACGGGAGATGCGCGACGTTCTCTCGCTATTTTTTTAAATCTCTCTCCCCTCGGTTCATTCTTATTTAATTTTTCCCTCTCCCCCTCTTTTCTTGAAATCATGCATCTTCTTTTCCCCTTCCACAAGAGCCATCTCCCCCATCCATCGGTGGAGCCCATCAATCGAGAATGTGTGGAAGGATGGAGAGCGGTGGAGAGGAGAATGAGGAAAAAGAAAGAGCCGTGTTTCCTCGAAAAACTAGCCCGCTCTCTTTAAGAGTCCACCACGGCATTTTCTGGATGCTGTTTACAAATTGATTCCAATACCTTCTCCCTTTCCTGGCCTGGAAAATTCAGGGAAGGCGTGATGCGGGCAACGATCGAGCTCCCGCGTCGCTTCAATCTCGGCTTACTTATGTTCCCTCAGCTGTTTTACTGACGGCTTCGTGGTAAGGCTTTGCCTAGCGGCAGTGACGGAGGGTAATTATTGTACCGTAAAGATCTCTCCACTCAATTGTATGGTATTTGAGCCTTAATAAGGAAGTAATATCCTTCGCCTTTCGTTTTATGACGTTTCGACGTGAAAATAATTGTTCCCACAGTTGATTCTCCTGGAGATGAGACAAATACGGATGGAATGCCCTACTTTTTTTGTGATGACAGCAAAATTTTGACTTCTCCGAAACTCGATGTCTCTTCTTCCCCTAAATAAAATAAATTGATACCACGTATGAGTTTTGACTATTTTTCTAATTTGTAATGGGTGATTCACTCTTAACACAAAGAATTTGGGCTATTCTAATTACTACTTAAATGGTTTATTGCAGTTCACGTTTGTAGTAGCTAGCCCAACTTTTTGAAGACATCCTAAGTAATTTAAGAGAATGCTTAAAATCGCATAAATTCTTAGCAAAAAATATGTAAAACAACACGTTCGAATACTCGGGTATATATGGAAAAAATATTTTTTCCTATCAATCAACTTTTGGGTGGATGGCAATATATGGTTGAACTGTGTAATAGGTAGCAAAATCACAGATCCAATAAAATTTTATGTTCCACAATTTATTTAATGGTCTAGCTCAGTTTTCGAGTCAATACACTATGTCATTCTCAAAGGTATAGGACAGTATAGTGTCGAAAAGTACTAAAGGAGAATTGCATAGTGTATGCTGCCGAAACCTGCTTCAGATCATTTAAAAAAACTGGAAAATACAATATCAGTGTGTCTGTGATTATGTTTTCTTTTTCTCATCTATTTTAATTGAACAATTAGGAAAATCTGAATCAGAAAATTATGTTGAGCTATATGTTTACTATTCTGTAACAAGAATCGATGAAAGGATCGTGAGATTCAAGGCTCTATTTGAACTGGAGTGATATGTCTGCTATTAATTTTTTTTACTGAGCGATTATTTTCTCGAAAAAGCGCTAATTATGACAATCCTGCATTTAATGTAAATATATAAAAATTTTCGGACTTGCATTCCTAATCTCCTAATCTGTTTAGAACTTGTAAGAGAAAGGAATGAAAATGAATTAACTGTGTGACTTGAATTTCCCTTAAATTTTTAGTCACAATAAACATGAAAATATCGCGTACATTGGGTGAAATTGTAAGCGAAAATGTGAATTATTCCTTCATGTATACAACACTAATGTCACTTTTTTGGGTGGTTGACCTTCTTTTTTTCATTTCACCAAGACACGAAAGCATCTCATTGTTCTCTGAAAATCATCTGGCATTAGTCCTCATTATCGCCGTAAGGTTAGTTTTTATGTAATTTCCATTTTATTAATACCTTAAAATCGACTTCTATGGAAAATTCTGCCTCTTAATTGCATCTCTTGATTTTCATATTTATTTATGGGAGCATATCATAACACCTGCTAAACTTAATGGCATTCATTTATAAATTATATGAAAGTAGGTGTATCTATATGCGATAAGGGTGCTTTATTCATTGTTTTTTTTCCGAAAGCCTTTGTGGGTTTACCCTCGCACCAGTCGCGACTTTGACATAGTTCTCACAAAAAAGTCCTGTAGCCCGTTGTTCCACAGCGGTGTCTCATGATGCCAAAATCATTTTCACCCAAATGGAGTTAGAACCCGCTGAGGAGAGCCCTTGGCCGCCCAATCATCTTTTTGCCAGATTTCATCTCGATAAGCCGCAAATACTACTCTCTAGTTCGGCCAAGAAGGTTTTTTGAGCATTTAAGATTTATTGGATGTTGCGCATAAAAAAGAAATGTTAGTTCGTAATTTTTACAATAGTATCATGCAAATTATTAATCAAGCTATTACTACATGAGATATGAAGTAAAACACTTTGCACTTTCCAAATAAATTTTTTTAAAACTATACAGTCGACATGTTTCGCTGCACTGTAGCATTATCAAGACTCATATCAGACACATATGATAATGCTGCAGTGCAGCGAAACATTTCGACTGTAGTTTAATAAATTTTTATCTGGAAAGTGCAAAGTGTTTTACTTCATATCTAATAATGGATCTCCACAAAGTATCTGCCTCATCCATCCAATTCACTATTACTACATATTTAAGTTCTTATTCTAGTGTATATTTTTTCCTATCTATCTTGATAAAATCTTTTCGATTTTCATGAATTTAAGGATAACGTTTTATATAAGATTTAAACTCATCTTTTCCGCGTCGTTTTCGTGAAAGAATGGTTAGGAGAAGTCGAAAAAAGGTGAATCACTTCATAATACACGCTAAATCCTTTGAGACTTCATATCTGAAATCGTGAAAGCCTCAATGAAGAATAATGTTAAAAATGTCTATTTTGTAGCGAGCAGGAATTTTTATTTCTTCCTGGCAGCTGCAGTGTTCAAGAAGTTCATTCGTGTGAAAAGAGTTCGTTTCATGCGTTTCAAGGTTCGGTGAACGCTCAAGGAAGTCAAGTTGTTAGGATGCTGAAATGCAAGCCAAGTTATCCTCTCTGCTATCAGTAAATTAATGAGGGGCTCACATCGCCACTCGCTTACTCAACTACCATCGTTTTCAATTTTCATAATCGTCAGAACTCATTTGTTCCTTTCCTTCCTCAGAGGTTGCATTTCCAACCAAAAAATTGTTTCTGTTCTTTTACTGTTATAATAACCGTCCATTGACTCCTTCGGTTCGGTCGTTGTCCTGTGACTTAGATGAAATTCATTGATGAAAGATCGATCAGGTGTTCTCGTAATGGTCTCCTTCCAGTCAAAATTCCATGCACCGCTGTTCTTTTCACATAAAATTAAGGCAGTACTTATGTATGCACGGTTAAAATGTCTATTATTGCTATAATGTAGACATAGGTATGTATTTTTGGCAAAAATATGATATTTTCAGTATCTTCTAATATAATTTTCTTTTCTTCTAATATAATTTTTGCTATCTTCTATAAAAAGTTATAATGATTCTAAAGATAAAATTCGGGCACCACATCGTCTCCTTACTTTTTGGATAATTAGCAAATTAATTCTGTAATTTTAGTGAAATTATTATAGTTGCATTAAAATGGCGGTATAGTCCGTGTAAAATTAATTTAGATGGAACAAGTATTTACATGTAAATGCAAGGGTTGAGCTATCCTCATTCTTTGTACCCTCATATTGCTTTTTAACTTTGATGGGCATCGACCGTGTGATTGAAACTCTTTTGAATAGTATAAACTAAAAGTATTCCTTTTGTATGACGCAGTCGCGAACCTACCACCCAGTGTATTGAAACAATCGCCGCACAACCGATGTGTCACGGCGCACTTTTGTTCCCTCCGGCGGACCTGTATAAATATAACGCCGTTATCGTTCCGGATGAAGCGTGGCTCTTGCGTTTATGATGTGAATTTTATGAACATTCGAGGGGGTGAGACGAAGGATGAGGAAAGAAGAAAAGTGAAAAGTAGGGGAGAATTGTTAGCATGGCAGCTGTAGGGCTGGAGAAGAGTAGGTACCTCACATCCTCCTCACAGGAAGCATTTTAAACTCTCTGAAAACTGGAATGTTTTTTCTTCTTCTTCTTCGTATCAGTCTCTCTCTGTCTCTCTCTCTCTCCCATCCCCACCTCTCCCCCAATGGTCCACCTCCCCCTTCCCTTCTCTCTCCCCTCACCCCTTCCCATCCGAACATTTATGACCGTCCACATTATATTATTGACCTTGACGGAGCTCACGCACATCCAATGCTATTCGACTCTCTCTCACTCTACTGTTTCGTCTCCTTTTTCCCTTTCCTGCGGGAGGCTGGAATAGAGACGGTGGAGTTGAAGCGAAGGTGGTGGTGGGACGTTGAATTGGGAGGGGTTTAAGGAGAGGAAGGGAAGACGAAGGAATAGGGGCAAAAAAATCGGGGGGGGGGGGGGGCCGGAATGTGGAGATTGAAAATTGAATAACGAAGAGGCTGGGTGTTGTAGAAAGACGGAAAAGAGGTGTAGTGGGGATTGAGGAGGCGCATGAGAGACAAAAGGACGGAAGAGAGAAATAGGGAAGAATTACGAAAGATGGAGTAGCGGAGGCCACGATGGTGAATTTCTCATCGAGAGAGAGAGAGAAAGAGATGGGGTGGGGGAGGTCGTGGGTAAAAAGTATTTGTGGGAACGGAATACCAATCGCTCAATGTCATGTCCCTCCCCTCTACCCCCAACGACAACATCGTGGCGGGGCATCAAAGTTGCATAATTTTGTTTTTTTCTCCCCGCTGCAAAAATGCTCGTGTTACAAGTTTTAGCCCGAAGTCGGTTGGATGTATTGGTGAGGAGGCAAATGGCTAACATTTTGGGGAAGGAAGTGCCGTAAATAAGTTAGGTGGCGATGGTTTTTTTTGTGAGTATGGGGACGAAATACTGTGAAATGTTTTGTAGACTGAGCGCTCCGTCCATTTGGTGGTGAAAATAAATCATGAATAATTAATGGCGGTAGAATATTCGTCGGGCGGGATTTTACTGATTACATTATCTGATTTTTTGGTAATGGATGCATCACAGCGATTATAAAGACACTGGCTGTGAAACTATAGCTGAGATTTTTCAATTAATCCAAATTTTCGAGAGAATTTGCTCCAGCGGTTATTGACCGTATGGGATGAGGAATATATGAGTATGTCTTAATGAAGGGCACCAAGACCTCAGCTAATTATTAACCTAATCCTAATTGTTGTCCCTAAGCGCAGATTGTGTGTACTTCATTCCTTGAGGAATTCACTTTCGGTTGCATTTGGAGAAAATTGATAGAAAGGACAGGACCAACCGGGATGCTGAAAATAATTTAGAAGCATTATCATTTGAGTGTTTTTCATGATTTCTGTCAACGCTAGGATACTTAACTTCAGCATATGTTAATGAAAATGAATGCATTAAAGAATCTGTCGCATTTGCTTTGTAGATATGTTCAGTCAATGGCCGAAAGTTGATTATTACCCAATATACAATCAGCTTGTTGACTTTCTTTTGTACTTTCTCCTTACATGACGTAAATATTCCTTGCGTGAGAGTGAAATCAATTTAGCTAAACTGAATATGTCCATGGTTTCAACTATTCATAACGCTATTAGCATTAAATTCTGTTATTTCTTTGACGTAATGCTCCTTACGCTCGTAACGTCAAGTTGAAAAAAAATTAAAAACGCTTAATTAGGTCAGCATCTCAAATGAGTATTGAATTCACGACAATGTGAGAATGACAAAAATCAGTGGTTGAAAACACCCAAATGCCTTAATTGTGGCCAGAATTCATTGAATAAAGCGCAAGGCATGGAAATGAATTTGTATTTCGTCTCGAAATTTTTAGTTAATAAATTTATACTGTCACGGTAAGGGGATCTGGAACTTCTACTCGGCTTGAGTTCTTTAATGTAGATTTCCGCCCGTCGTACTAAGGCTGTTTGGAGGCTATCTCGTCAATAAAATGCTTAAGAATTCTATAATTATTGATTGGATGAATTTTGCTGCATAATCAGGATTTTTCATAGCATTGAGTGTTCCTTTTGAAGTCAATTACTTACAACAAATGTTGAATTCCTTTTTCAGCTTAATTTTAGCGACAGTGTGGAACGTACAAAAATTCTATTCTATAAATAAATGGCTACCGCTGTGGCCAGCATCAAAGGCCATCAAAGTTTATGGCGGTCATCGCCTGCCATAATTGGTGAATTACGCACTCTATGTGAATCATATGCAATTAGAAGGGATTAGAAAATGTTGTCTTTCTCTGTCCATCATTTCATATGGAGTATTCCACTTTAGAGCCAAAAAAAGGTTTTTACAAGGTGGGAGATACCATTTACGGCGTTATAATTTATGATTAATTGTTATTTTAAAACCAACTTCATGATAATTTCCTGGTGTCTACGTACATAAGTTTCACCCGATTTGTTGGTTGCGGTTCTTACGATTATTTCCATTAAATTATTTATTGAAATACCCCCTTTCCGAAAGTGCAACACTATGTGAGAACCATTTGGGACTTCGTTTTTTTTTAACCATAAGGAGGTATCCTAGTGCTGGTGGCTCATATACCCCAATTCGGAAAATGGCTCCATTTTGACCGTTAGCCATGGCAAAGGTATCTGAAGCAGATAATTTGAATGAATTAAAAAAGAAAATGCCCTCTGGGAGGAGAGGAAAGCCAGAGGTGAATGCCAACAAAGCATCTTAATGAAGGAGCTCTTATATATAGAGGCAAGGAAGGGAGTTTCTGGTGAACAGTTGTCGGGGTGGAAGAGTCTTGAAGAGGTGAACACGGGCCGAGATTGAGATAGGGAACGATAAAAACTGTGGATATAGGGATGGGACGCGGAGAATGAGAAAGGAAGAAAATGAGAAACGGGACAAGGCGGAGAAATAAAAAGAATTGAGGTGCGGCAGCGCGCGTCTGGGGACGAGATTCTTCAACTGTGAGAATATTGCCGTGGGGCTGGACCATCGGGAGTTGGGGAGGGAGGGAGTTACGGAGACCCCCCCACCCTCTCCCATCATCCTTTCCTGAGGGGCTTCCCCCCCCCCCCCCCTCGGTCCGATCCCCCGCATCCCCCCCCACTCGCTGTCCAAGCTCGCGGAAAGTATACAGGTGTTCTCTCCTCGGTTCTCCTCTCCCTCCTTCCCCCCTCCCAGCATCCAGCTCTCCATCCTCCCCGGTCTCCATCTCTCTCTCTCCGCCAGCGCCCTCCATCCGAAGTGAGAGAGGCGACGGGCCGGCTCATATGAGAGCGTTCGTCATGCATCTATCTCGCGAAGGCAGTGCTCGCTCACTAGGATGGGTGGGTGGAGGATATTTGGCCATGGCCCTGCAAAGAATCTGGTAACAGAGGTGACGGATGGGATGAGTCTCGTTAACGTCGCCGTTGAAGGGGGTATTCCGCAAAAACTATCATATTATCCATCTGTATGGATACCTGCCGCTAGCTAAAATGTATATCCGGCTTTCTACTTGTTATACGACTTAGGGGAGAGTTGCCTATGTTGTACCACTTTTTACATTTTATTTTATGTAGCTCAAATAATAAGTTACAAAGTGATTGATACTATTTTATCTCGTTCTTTGTGATGTTATGCATAGAATTCGATACCAAAATGTTCAAATTACATCGTTAAAAGCAAAATATTTCTGAATTTATAAATATCTGTAGGTGGTACAAATTAGGAAACTGGTCTCCTAATCTGTACCATTGGTTTCCTAATTTGACCACATATTTACTCTTATTTATTATGTGGCTGAAGCTAAATAAATCCATTGCAGTTCAGATCAATAAAAATACAAGTATTTTACTGAACATTGATAGCCAATTCACACAGGGGCGCAGCTAAGAATTAAGGCTAGGGGGGTTTTAGGCGCAGCTAATAATTACGGGTGTGGGGGTATTACATACTCACCAGGGTAAGCAGGAGTTGCGGGGCCCTCCTCCAGAAAATTTTTAAGAATAATGGTTCAAAATGGCGAGTTTTACGGCTTTCTGAGGGATATTCGATTAATGCTAACACTAGTCTTTAAGTAATACTGATACACATAATAAGTGAAATGGATTAAACAAAAAAATTTCTGAGCTCTGGGGGGGGGGGGGGTTATCCCCCAAACCTCCCCCCTCGCTGCGCCACTGTATTCACAGGCATTGCAGAAAAACATTTTCACTCCTATTCCCACCCACGCGCTTTTAGCGTGAATCCATATTAAATATGCGGACTAAAAGAACACCTTCCTGCTTTAAGTTTAAAAGAATCTTACCGCCCTTGACTACCCACTCCCGTACCCTCGCCTGGAGTTCCTCCTATGATATTGGAATTAAAGCTCGCGAGATCCCCGAGATTCTGAGTTATTAATTGAAGTTTTTCTCTTATCTTAAAAAAAATTCTTAGATTAAGTAGTCTTGCCTACTATTTTATGATTCTGCCGAAAATCCTTGGTCTAAAGCAACCCTTCTTTCCAACGTTTTGGATTGAATGATAAATTACACTTTAAAGTTCGCCGCTTATTGATAGATTTGCTTTTTAGCAGGAAAAAAGTCTTTGAGGTTTCATTTTATGTTATTCCTATGCTATAACGCACATTTTTTCTGCGTAGCTGCAAGAGATTATAGATATATATGGATATTTTTGAATTCGTTTTTTTTTAATATATGTAATACCGATCGCTATTTTCTTTTCAAATAGACAGTCAACGAAGTAAACTTTGAAAAGCAGAAAATTACATCCTGAGTCTTCGTGGAACCTCTGGAAATCTGCTAATGCTAGGACCACCTCAAAATACCCTTTAAATCTTCGCATTCCTTTTGTTTGAGCAACAGCGTGAACTCAACACTACTCCGACTACTGCCTCCTGTTTTCCGGTTCCTGGAAAAGTGCTGCGAGACTCGGGTTAAATAGGTTAATTCCGAGGTCGAGGGCCGGCTAAGAATGGTAGTGGCACTTGTATCATTTGAGGCGAGGAGTGTTAATTTTCGTATTCTGCTTCTCGGAGGAAATCATGCGGACTTTCATTCCACCCTCAAATGCGCTGCTGAGCTACGATACAGAGACTAATAATTGGTGAGTAGGATGCATCGATGAATTTCTCCGATATTTTAGTCCTAAAATTCGTCGCGTGACGTGACGTATCTCGCACCTCTTAAATGATTGAAAATACACATAAGAATCATTCGTGTCGGTGGACTAACGCAACGAAATTTTAATTTCAGATCAGTATCAGTTGCTTAAGTTTTAAAAGCGTCGTTTAGTCAGTCATTAAATAAAAATTATAATTTGTTTTTATTAAGCCAAAGATGCTAATCAGTGGGTGCATCAGAATTTATGCTATTGCGTAATGGTTTGTAATTCTTTGATCTTCTGTGATCCTTAAGTCTACGTCGATAAAGCATAATGTCAAATATTAAGGAAGGTATGAGCAATGCCATCATTTTGTAAGTGCAAGAAATTCTGCTTATCGATGGGAAAGATGTGATATGGCTTGAATAAATTTTCTTCAATGCCTTGATTTCTTTGTCCCCTCCTTGGCCAACTCCATTATCGCAGAGTAATGTTAACGTTATTTCCTCCTCTGAGACAATTTAACAGCAGTGGAGATTGTATTATTTATTGATTAATGATGTCGCCTAATTTCCTATCAAGTAAAAGTTATCGTAACTGTTATAATCATGAATATGTTAGAATAAAATATATATGTTAGAATAAAATAAATTTACTAATTAATTTAGAAGTTTTGATTTTATTTGGCAATTTTTTCAAGTTCTGAATGAGGATAATTTTTTTTTTCAAATTTTGCGGATCGTTTTACGCCTCAGCTAGGGATAATAAATTTTGAATGAATGTATGTTTTACGTGGGTTTTTTGTATAGGAAGTAGCGTAAGTACCTCACCCTCCTAGGCAACAGATGAAATGAAAACCGATCGGTCAGTATTCATTGCCTCATACCCTCGGAAAATATGGCGATAACACGTAAAATAAATGTTGCGCCACCCTCCAATGACCTTGTCTCTGCGTCCATTTTCAAATTGATATAGAAATTTAGTTGGTGTGGTGGTTAGTACATGGAGTTCCTGTCATGAGGATCCGGGTTCATATCCCGGTGGTGGAAATTCTTCAGAAAAAGCCCGATCCATCTTCGGATGTCAAAGGAACAGTGCTTAGAGAACTGAACCATGTCTTTTGGGTAGTATTTGACACGTGATTCACTTGTATCTTTTCGACAAGCTTAATACTATATCCGGGTTTCTCCAAATTCTTCGTTATACTTTCCTCACCTCGCGACGATATCCGTCGGTGCCACAAGGCGCGTCTCAAAATTCCAATATCACCAACTTGTCGAACTGATAGCTTGATGTAATGCGTTATGGTATACGTCGTTATCGTCAACATAAGTCTTTTGCTTTATAGGAAAATGTCCCCTTTGTCAATAAAATATCGCATCATCCTCAAAATACACTATGACTATATAAATTCCAAATAAATAAACAATGCACACAGGTGCGGATCCAGGATTGTTTTCTTGGCCGGGGGCACAAGGGTCTGACAGGTCTTCTCATATTTGAGATTTAAAAAAAATACAACAATTACTTCAGAAAATATTCTCTTTATTTTTATATGAAATTTATCAATATTAAATTAAATGATTGAGGCTCCTTAATACACAAAATAAAACGAGAGTAATGATAACCATATGAAAAATCTTCTCTACTTTTTAAGCGTCTAGGTGGGGACGTGCCCCCGCGCCCTCCCCCAAAATCCGCCTATAAATGCATTGCATATTTTCAGGACCTTTGAAAATAAAAAAAATATTTTTATGTTGATATTTGTGAATGTAACTTTTAAGCCAGTCGTATGGTTAGTGTAGGATAAGGGAGAACTTAGACAGTGAAAAACATTGAAAGATATTTTCGAATAAAATTTATTTAGATATTATTGTGTCAAAAACGATTTTATACACTATATATACAAACATTTACAAGTATTTCATATTCACAAATAAAAGTTTTAAAAAATCTGAAGTTTTACTTACAAACGGAGAAAATTCCTATGATACATATGCACATTATAATAAATAGTACTCCATCGCCAGGTACAGGTATTTGATGTTTGAAATTGGCATGTGTTTTTCAAACATGAGTATTTTTAAGGCACGCTTTTCCGAAACGAGAGAGACGCAAGTCATTCAGCAAGTCAAGCACTCACGGTAGCTCCAAATATCAATCATAAATTCAATTCTGGAAGAGGAGCTGATGACTTAAAACTTAGCGAAATCACGTACTAGAAGTATTTAACCATCTAGAAACGTATGGGAAAAAAGCGTGGTATACTAAAGATATTAATCTGCTATGTCCATTTGCGGTTCTCTCCTTTCACTTTTAAAAAGGTCCAGGAATTTAATCGAATGGAGCAGCATTTAACGGTAATTTTACATTTACAAATAAGTTCGCGGCAAAAACGCCCTATGACTCTCAGGCGTTTCTTCATATCACTTTCGCGGTTACTCCACAAAAAATAAAAAACGCACACTCGTCGTTTTTTCAAACGTCCAGCAGCACCGATCATGGGGCCGATATTTTCATCCTTCCGTGCTACAGAGAGATCACCTTTGCGTTCTGACTACCATTCATATAAAACTGGAAGTGGAATTTTGTAAACTATACATTTGGCTTCGACACTGACAAGGAAGTCCCCCACGAGAAGGGTTCTCCTCGGAGCGTAGGACACAGGATGCATAAGGGGAAAGGAGCAGGCACGAAAGAGTGACCAAAGTGTGTGAGCCGTCGTTCCCGACCCCCACCCAACCTTGTCTTTTACCGGCACCCGCACCCGAGCACCGCCATATCCTGGTAGTTCTTTAGCACCACCTTATTGTCCTCGTCGAGGTAGAGCATGGATATTGACGTGAGGGCAGTAGGGACACAGCACGCTTTGGGGACAGCACTGGGGTTCACGGAATTGATCAGATTCTGCACAATTGCGTGGTTCGTGGAGTTGAGGTGATCGGCCAGGGGGAAGGGACAGTCCCCGTGGCAGTAGTAAGCGTCGTAGCCCGGCGGGGCCACGATCCAGTCGTTCCAGCCCACGTCCGCGAAGTCGACATATAGCTGATGCCTGCGGCAATTCTCCCGTCCGTCCCTCCGCTTGTGCTTCCTCGCCTGGTGTTGCGCGGCCCTCCGCGTCCGCTCCGACCGGCCCTTGCCGTCGTCCGTGTACGCCAGGAGCAGGGGTTGCTCCCGCGCCCACGTCGACCTCGCGTCTTCTTCCCTCTCCTCGTCAAGGCTCCTCCTCAGTCGGACGTGAAGCTCCGTGGGTCGTACGGGAGACGACGAAAACGTATCGCTGCCATACGGCACTACTTCGACGAGCACGCCGTGGTTGGTTTTGGGTGACTCACGCCACCTCTCCACGGCGGGTAGTACGTCCAGGACGATGTCTTCGGACTCGGACGTGTCCACCACCTTACTGTCGATGAGGCGGAGGATCGGCTCCCGGGGCTCAGGAGAGCCGTCCCGGCTCCGCCTGAGCCCCGGTTGGACAATATCGTGTACCAGGACGTGCAGCAGTCGCCTTCGCCGTCTTCTCCTCTTGGTCGTCTTGGGCGAAGACGTTTGGGTCGATGTGGAGGAGGGCGTTTCGTGGGAGGGGGAGGAGGATGTGATGGCCGGCGATGGCCCACTACTGGGTTCTCTTCTGCTGGAGCGGATCCTCGAAAGCCGGAGGTCGGCGGCCTTGAGTTTCTCCGAGGCTGGGATGCTGCTAATATTGAAGTGCAGCCGAAAGCGATCGTGGCTACGGAAGGTATCGTCTACCTGGCTCTCTGCAAAGAAAGAAAGAAGAAAAGTCGTCAGTATAGCCCACCAGGTCGAGAATACTTGTATCGGAACTGTGTGTGAGACTATGATTGGGTGTAGAACTGATAATTTTAAGGCCGAATCAATGGTAGGGTCCGCCAATGCGAGGTTAATCGTTGTATGTTTCAACTGAAGCCTTAACTTGAGATGAGCGTATTAAAGGTATTACTTAAAGAAAAAAGTATTTCAAACTAGCTGTCAGTTAAATAGCCCTAAATGGAAGAATTCCACAACTTCGGCTTTCTACTTTGCAAAATTTCAAATCGACCGTATAAAACCGATACTAACTCTCAGTTCTTGTGTACGAGTGATAGTTACGGATGAAATGGCCCGAGAAGTCGGAGCAACTACTACTATAAACCCTATCTTGTACAACGAAAGCTTTACATAGGGTTGGCTGTAATGGGTTGTAGCCGTATTCGCATAAACAGCGTCTTCAACACTCACGTTAGTCAACCGAGGCTGAAATTCTAAACGTTTGATGCTCACTGCTATTTCCTCCACGAAATATAGCCGTGGTCGGGCTAATTAACGAAGATGAGCGGTAAACTAGTTAAGATGACCGTAGTGGTTCGTAATAATGACTGGAACTCTCGCCTTAAACGTTTAATATCTCATTCAGAACCATTCTCCATTTATCTTAGAGCGGAAATTCATGCAAACATCACTCTTCCCTAAAATTCGTTTTCCTGTGAACTTCGTAAATATCCTGAGGCACACTTGCATACTCTTTTGCTCAGTTAACCGGTAATAGAGAATTTAATTACGTTCCATGCCCAATCAACAGATCAATCCGATCCTAACAGTACTTCTCGATGAAATGCGATATTCAGATCTTTTTATATTCAGAAGCAATTGCTTCGTTTTCATCCTTTTTCTTAAATAGCTTTTTCATTTTCAAGAAATCTGCGATTAGGAATTAGAAGGTTCGCCTGATTCGACCTGGAAGACTTATTCATAACAGTAAAATTTTTAATATTTTGCTCTTAATGTCTTTTTGTAATCATGATAGTTGTTATTGCACTTTTGATGTATATTTATTTATTAGATAATTATTGCACTTTCAGTTCTACTAGTCCATTGATTCGAAAAAGGAGGAAATAGGTCATATAAAACCATGTATCACCATTCAATAGCATCAACACTAAGCTAACCTGTCTCTTCCTTTTCATGAAAACATTCACTGACCACCCAATGTGCACAGACACGATACACATGTTCTCTTCTGAAAATATCTTGCGAGAAGATTTGTAAACTCATTGCAGTATGCGTAATGAGGACATGGGTTATAGTTTCGCGGAGTAAAAATATATTTTCATTATCTCTATAACCTGGTTAATTGAACGGTTTCATACTATGGAATGATAAAAAAAATCTCGAAAATGATATCGTCAAAGAGTTCTATTAGCACTTATTGAAAATTATGATTAATGGTTAATGAGCCTAGCGATTTTCTCTCGCAAAAATACAAGGAAATATTATTAACTCTTTGTTATCTCTTATTGATGAAGAACGCCCTTGGAGTACGTTATAATACCTGCATAAGTGAAATTGTAATTTAGATCGTCACTAATTGAGAGGTTGACTAATAATTATACACACATGGTTTTCCTTTTCGGTCGTTTTAATGCTTCAAACCTCACTCGATTCACCAGAAAAATTGCCATGATGTGTGGCGTAAACGAAAGCTCTCAACATCCGTTTTCCTTCGCATGATAACACTCAAATCAGTTTTCCAGACCGTCGACTCTTTATGATTACAGTAGTGTTGTGTTCACTCCGTCCCATTTAATTCATACGCAAGTTTTCCGTCAAACTCATCAGGGTTTTGTGATTCATTTGTTGCGTGGTTTGGCTTTTTATGATTATTTCCACTTAATTAAGTACCCAGCAGTCTCTGCAGTCGATTGAAAATTAAAAACAAAGGTTTAAAGTGTTGTAATTCATAGATCTCTTGATCTCTTTTTAACTGAAAGTCTTGAAGGAAGAATATGAAACGGAGTTGATGTCCTATTGGGGAGGCAGGTCATAAAGCGCTGGGTCACGACAAAGTGTTCTGTCGTGAAATATGCCTTAATTGTGCCTTTAATTAATGAACAAATTTATTTACTATTATGGATATCACATGGTGATGAGAGGATAGTTTCACAAGTGTATTGTCAAAAGTGATATTTAAATTATCCGCATTTTCATTTTTACCACAGTATGTTCCAAATGTTGAGCAATGGGCTCACTCGCAGTCATGCCACCCTGCAAAACTAATTATCACTCTTTAATGGCACTATGGCCTCATATCATCTGCTGACTATTATGCAATTATGAATTGACAGATTTCATTCTGTCGAAATAACCTCTCAATTTCGCGAGACCCTGCCATGTGCGCAAAATAGATGACATCACTGCAACGGAAATTAAAAATCTACATTTGACAATTCATAAATCTGAAAATATTCATAGGCAAAACAGAATCGACTGAAATACCCCAATGTAATGTGGTCTCCAAAGTTGCAGAAAAGAAACAAAATTCAACAACAGGTCGAGGCCTTGTGTTTTGAGTTGGAGGCTAGCAAACCGTTTTGCCGTTCCCTATTCCTTTACCTCGGAGCTAAACAATGGTCCTTGTTAGTTATTGGAAGGGACAGTGAGAGAAAGGCCAGAAAAAAAGGAATTTGGAGTGGGTAAAGGCCAGGGGGAGGACTGTCTGGGTGGTTGAGGAAGGCGGGTGGTTTAGGTGGGGGAAAAAGAGGCACTTTTCGGCCAGTTGTCTTCCTCTTTTTCTCAACCTGAGGCAGCGGAGAAGAGTAGTAGGTGCGTACAGCCTTTGGAAGGCAAGGCAGGCGAGAAGTGGTTCAAAGGTGAACAGGTAACGAACGATGAGGAGGATCCCCGGGAAAACGCACGGAAGGGAGACTGAGGAAGACACACGAGATCACTGCGGAGAGATAACGTCTGTGCAGGCAATAGGCGCTGTGATGGGAGAGAAAAGGTCGCTGGCTGAGGAGGGACGAGGAACTATAGGAGACCGTGCTCGAAGCGTCAGTTAATTTCTTTTTTCATTGCTTTGTAAAGAGTACAAGTAGCCATCAATGCGAATGAAGAAAAGGGCTAGTCACTATGCAATTGAGTTAAATATTGGCATACCGTGTACGAAGAAGAAGTTATCAAACGAAAGCCTTGTTTCCAAACTTTTAAGACACTTGAAACTACAGTTTCAAAATATTTTTGATTGTTGTAAAATTCTGTCGACTACTTTCGGCATAATTTATTATCGAAATCAAATAACCACTTATTGTGAGCTGGATTTCTTTTGTCTAGCTAAAAATTCTGCGAAAAATTGAGTTTATGTCATGGTTGGTCGAGGTTCGGTAAGAGAGATAAATATTTAAAAAATAATAAAATGTGATAAGCATATTAAAACTTCAGAGCATTGAGCCGTTAATCGCCAAACACCCTAGAGGTGGCGTGCAGGGTATTATGTAGATGGAGCATGCTTAACTCGAGTAGAGGGCTATTCTTTGATTCTTAATTGCTAATCTTTTGTTTTCAAGAGCAGTGCTTCAATTAATAGCTGAGAACACAAGAAATGATTAGGAGTAAACACAAAATTGTAAGTAATTTGAAGTCTCGTTCGACGCTTTCTGCAACTGAATTCTGTATATTCTCAGCAAGAAATCCTCGGATCCCAATCATTCGGGTCTCCGCTCTCACCACAGCAAGCGAGGCACTTTTGGATGCCTTGTTTCTGGGGGTTCCAACTAGCCGGTAAAAATGAGGGAGGTGGGTTAAAAATTTTCCGTCGAGAGGAAAAAGGTGGTAGGCCGTAGGGGCGACGCGAAGTTTAGCCGTGGGTGAGTGGGGTGGGAAGGGAGAGAAGCGGTGGATCACGCGAATGGAAGGAAATGTAGGGAGTAGTGTGAATGGTGCCTGAATGACGACTGTGCGAGAGCCCCGGACTGCCGCTAGATTTGCCTCGTTCATGAATGAATCACATTTTTCGATTCATATCGTTCATAATGTGGAATGACTGGATTTCAAACCATCTTAATTAAAATCGCTCCAAATTAAATAAACGCGGATATATGAGTAGAAGATTTCATTTTAATTTGGGGATTAATAACATGTATGAATTCATTGAACTGATGAATGTTACAATCAAGAGGCGGTGCATTGGTTGCTGAAAACACAAGTTTGTAAGTCAAATAAATATTTAGCCTTTACCCTCGTGTTTAAGTTGTGTCGAATTGCAGGTGCAATGTAGATTTGACTGAAGGGAAGAAAATAAACACGCCTTTTTTTTTGCAAAAATGGCGCGTTAACAGTAAATATGAGGAAGGGGCGAAATATAATTCTGTGGTTACCAGAAGGATTGAAATAGCAAAATCCGAGATACATGATTTTTATGACATGTCGATTCCGAGGGTAGCGTATGTTAACTTGTTAATATAGAGTGGAAATTTTATTACCATTCAATGTATTCCTC
Organism: Ischnura elegans; assembly: GCF_921293095.1. Classification (NCBI taxonomy): domain Eukaryota; kingdom Metazoa; phylum Arthropoda; class Insecta; order Odonata; family Coenagrionidae; genus Ischnura; species Ischnura elegans. The sequence continues at coordinate 81,086,853 of NC_060249.1, read as the reverse complement.
ATATGAATGAAATGTCATGTTCTTAATGGAATTCGCCTTAAATTATTTCACTAACTTTGTCCCATTTCCTATAATCATACCGATGTTGGGGGTTTCAAATTTTGCCTTTGCTTAGTCGCAACTTAGTGTTCTTGTATCTATTTACTTGTAGGCATAAACCAGTGGATTCCGTGAATGAAATCTAAATTCCCGTCTTCCATCAGCCACTGCTGCGGGGTGTTGGCGTGAGTCCCCTTTGCCCTCATACAGGAACCATGGGGCACATATCCGCCCTCCCCTCGAATACCTCACCCCATCGTCCGGCAAACACTAGTTTTTCTCCCCATATCTCTCCCCCTTCCTTCCTCTTTTTTCGCCCTCCTCCTCCACACGCTTGACCCCCACCCTCCGCAGTTCCCACCCTTTCCACCATATGGCGAGATTACTACCGCAATTTGCCGCGGCCGCTGGGCGCGAGGTATGTGGCCAAAGGGGTTGGAGAACTGAAGGCAGATAGCCTTCTCATTGTCTCGCGGACGAAAACCCCTTTCCCCTCGCCTCGAACCCTTGAGCAACGTGGAGGGGAACGGCGGGTGGTTGATGCATCTCCGGTACGGAAAGATTTTGTGTGACTCAAGGACTACCTTTGCACGCAATAGGAATGGAACGGACATCCTGGTGAATATTTGTGAATGTTTTTCGGGCCAAAATAAGGATTACAGGGAAGAGGAAGCGTTCGCAATATCTAAGTTTTCGAACGACGCCTTTCAAACAGACCCAAGTTGTGAAACTCATGAGGCTGGGGAAGAAGTAGGCTTTGCTTCGGAGTCAGCAAAACTCGTTTTTGAACGTGTGGTCTCAGGGAAGAGTTCGTATTCAAGCAGTTGACATTTTTTGCAGGGATGGAGTATATGAACTTTATCTAGTCATGCGCCTATTCATCTTCTCTCACCTACATCTTTATTATTGTGGTAATTTATGTCTTCCTTCATGTTAAACGCCCAATTTTGTATCCAATTTTTATACTTTTCCATTTTTTCTTCCGTACGTGGGTGGCTCGATGGTGGTTTTTTTTTCAGGTTTCTGCCGCACTTGTGCGAATTCTAGCCCAATACTTGTCCTATGTTCGTGCATAAAGAACTTTATTACGTGGGGATAAAACGGCCTTCAACAAATAAAACTGCGTGATCATCACAATTGTGAGTCATCTGTATTCAATAATCTTATGCTAAATTTTATAAGTAATTTCTACGGCGCTTTTAGCATAAAACTGCGTAGCAATATACATCTACATAAAACCCTGCAAACCACCCAATGGATATAAAAAATATCTGTATTGTTATGGCACAATCGTGAAGGTGGTGACAATTCCCGCCAAGCATACAGCACAATAATTGGTTAGTAATTAAAATAAATCCATCCATGCCTCATTAGAATGTAACAAGGGCTATGAGGGTTCATTGTGGCTATCCGACGTAGACTTTACACTGTTTACGGCCGAATTTATTTTTAGCTCCCGCGGAAATTCCGGTCCAAAACTGAACTCGATAAGTTCGTAAATGTGTTCTCTATATTTTATCGATATGGTGTGATATTTGGTAGACGCAATCGATAAAAAAGGTCAGAAAAGAAATCTAGAGGAAATACAGCTTTGTCATTACGGCGTCAAAATGACATTGGATTAACATGACATCTGACGGACGGATTGCTCTTTTTACTTGTGAACGCCATACACTTGCCAAATACATTGTTTTTCGCAGCTGATCTCCCAAGACAGGTCTACGTTATGCTCATCATGTTATTGGATACCCCATTCAAATAAAAATTCTCATCAAATAAGTTCATTCTCAATATTAAAGTCTACTAGGCAGTTATTTAGTTACTTTCATTTGCTGAGAAACCTGCAATATCTATCTACACAATACCCTGCGAGTCACCTCTAGGGTCTTTGGCAGGTTTCTTCCCATCGATATAATGAAGGATTTTTTTTTTACTTTTAATTTATAACCTTGAGTGTTATTCTTTAGTGCAAAGTTACTAGAATCCGGCAGCAGTTGTTTATTAGGCTTCATACTTAAAGGTATTTGTAGTTAAAGCTATCAGTAATGTCATTATTAAGCTGATCAAGGAGTGACCCTTCCTATTTTAATTCTCAATACTTCGCTGTATTAATTCCTAGTAAATCAAAATTTACCAGTATGATCGATATGATTTCCTTGGGAATTGTATCTACAAACTTGTGTGTTGCTAAAGCGGACGATAGCTGTGTTTGCCCAAAACGGAAAATATCGCTAGTAACGATGACTACGAAACAAAATTTGCTTGATGGTACTACATCTAGCTAGAAGCTCTTCCAACGTTACCGTTCGAAACCTCCTCTGAGGTTTCTTTGAGAATATTTAAATTGGTTCATCTTAGGCTTTTGTACCCAGTAAACAGCCACTAGTTTGTTTGCGACGAAGTACATGCACAACAACGGGACAAATGGCGTTGAAATTCAGCTTCGCGCCCGCTCGAAGGGAAACATTCTTAAAGAAATTTCCCGCATAAAAAGCCAGCAAGTGATAAAATTTGCAAATCTATGCAATAATGGCCTGACGGCGGAGTGAAATTGGCAGTAGTGAGGGCCATCTTTAGCGTACAAACTGTGGTATAGTTCGTTATCATGATTTTATATCTTTAGGCTAGAAAAACGGGGCCTGTGACAACTCTAACTCAATAAGTCTCTGTCACGCTGAAGGTTTCGCAGATCTTTGATTGTGAAAAGAGGATTGAGAGATTTTGCATTGAAAAATCCATTATTTCACATCCAGAGCACGTCCATATCTTGAAGAAAAGACTCACTCCCTGTCAAATGCACTGTAGGTGGCCTGTAGAGTACATTGTGTTTGTCTCCTTCCAGCACGCGTAACTTGGTAAATACAAATGACGCGTTTACTATGATATGTTTTACTTATTTAACTGATGTCTTAAAGAAAGAGCGTTTTCACGGTTGCAGTGTCCAGAAAAAATTTAAAGGATAATCTGCAATTCACTTTTAGTAGTTACAAATAATCGTTTATCGCTGTAAGCTTTCCGAGCAAACTTACTAAAGAAATGCTTTTTATTTTCTCAATCAAAATTGAAAGACGATTCATATCTACTCATGTACATGTTGTAGGTACATCAATTCATATCCAACCACCTTTCATTGTTAAACAGCTGTATAGAGCATCTTAGAATTTTTATTGACACTTTTGCCGAAATTTCTGGAGCCCATTTTGCTATCTTTCATATGTAAAAAGACTAAATGTCACTATAACTTTGTAATGCTTATTTATTTAAAAGAAAAGTAATGTAAAAGCATAAAATTTTGAGATATCTTTAGACAGCGTAAGGTGATGCGTAATGCCTTACCAAGGCCGAGAGATGTGCTGACTAATTCGGAATTCGATTCAATGTGGATTTTGAATTTTACTCATTACTAAATTATGCATTTATAAAATTTGTGAACCATTAGGAACCCCTGCCAAACACCCTAGATATGGCTCGCATGGTATTATGTACATGTAGATGAACATAGAGTAGTCCCGATCTAGCATAAGCAGCTATTTGTAAATTGCTAGTATTAAATTGTATGGCATGTACCATGCTCGCTTTTTTGGACCTGACTGCAATATTTTGTCAGTATCGACTTTAGTAATTTTAATTGACTAGAGTAATATGCGGAGCCTTTTACGTTAGAAGTAAAGTAAGTGGAAGGTGCCAATTTTACGAATTTTAATACCTTTCAGAGCCAATGCTCGACCTATAGCTGGTGTGTAGATGACCGATTTCTTTGCTTGCATAGTGGTTATGCAATGCGTAAATAGTAGTAAAAATATGCCATTTTAATTTTTCTTCATGAATTTTATTATTATTACAGATAATACGGTGGTTTTTAACTACACTGCAGGCTAAAACGTTTAAATTACAGTTTCCGCATACCGCATTCTTTACGGATGTTTTCACCTACATGAAGCTGAGTGAATATTCAGGAGAAATACTCTGTCCGCGCTCGCCTCATGGGGGCTCGCTGGAAATCATGTAAATGTAAACCATCATAGTTTACTGCTCACCAAACCAATTCTCGTAATTAATAAGTGCGCTTTATGACGAGTAGAACAAATCGTGCAAGTTATAAACCCCTAAGGACATTTAAATGCTTACGAATTCGACGCTTTCTGATGTATGCAATGAATTATGATGTTCATTATCATGGGAAAGTACTATCTATGCTTCGATCTTTGTGCCAGAGGTGAACGACAGGATACCGCGGACACGTATTTACCCAAGAAAGACCCGATTCGGGGGAAGAAGAAAATTTCCCATGCTCGCAAAATCTACCACTTGAACTTTTCATCCCCTCTCAGCCTGCTTCATTGAGCATACACAGAGATTAGCCACCGTATTAGCCCTTAGTCGGTCGTGCAAACTGAGGATTATTTATTTTCGTATTTGAAAGTCAACGACATGCTGCCGAGAAATTACGGAATCTCCCACAAAGTGACGGAGGCTAGCCTACTAGAATTATTCGACACTATTCTGAGGCTTGTCAACTGTCTAAATACCTAACCACTAATCAATCATTAAACCTAGGCTTCAAACGCAAGAATTATATCTTAAGGCACCGGAGCACCCCAAAATACTCCGTGTTCCTGAGCGTGTGGACGAATACTAGATGATTGTGAGGCCCGCAATTAGTTGAGAAAGTCGTGTGGCATAGCAAGGTAGGGGGTCTGGGAATAGTCTTCCGGGAAAAGAATGGCTAATCTCCGACAGGTAACCGTATGACGCAACATCACGGCCCTAAAATGCGTCCACTACCGGGAGCAGGTACGTGATTGGGACTTCTTCTTGAGACTCATAGCACTAACTCGACGCGTGCTCCGAGAGGTCAGATTTGCCGATATTTTGAGGTCCGTAAACTTCCTTTAGTTGGTGAGAATCCATTCCGAGTGGGTAATTTATTGGGCGCAATGAAAGCTGCGATGAAGCTCTAATTCCTTTGGTTGTGATTCACAGCATCATTAGTTTGCAATGACCATGGCATTTGCCACACCGTGCTCTCCTTTCTCCCAGCTCTCACGGCTTTAAAGGTCTATCGTGTCTGACTTGCGGTAATATTTTCGCCCATCAGCTCTTCGTCTGTAATAGCGCTGACAGTACTTCCTCTGGCAGTTGCGAAAGGTTTTATTGTGGCGCGTCTGCCATAGGTAATCCGTAAAAAAGTCGATTCAGACATCAAAAGAGGGATGCTTTGGTTGGTATTAATTATAATTATATTTATTGTTCACTAATCTGATATGAGCTATGAATCACATCACATCAGTAAGAGATAAATTTCAGTCTTTTATTGCGAGATTGCCGATCACTTTCCGAATAACAAACAGGGTAGCTTCTTTTAAAATCTATATATTCCTATCCTGCGGTCCCGTTCGCATCTTTTCCCAAGCATAATGTCCTGCGATTACGGAAAAAATCATCCCAGACTAAAATCATTATCATCATTAGTCATACATCCTAAGATTGGTTTGACGCAGCTCTCCATTCCTCTCTCGTATCCGCTAACCTTTTTATAGCGACGTATTTCTTCTCTTTTACATCCTTTATAACCTGTCCTATGTAACTCATTCGGGGCCGTCCCTTGCCCTTCTTCCCTTCCACCTGTCCTTCAACGATTGTCTTCATCAGGCCATCATGCCACAAAATATGGCATGCCAACTAAGTTGTCCCGTTTTCTGCTTAAGGTTTTTAGGAGGCTTCTCTTTTCTCCCACTCTTCTTGGCACTTCCTCATTACTTACTCGGTCAATCCATTTTATCTTCATCCTTCGGTAGCATCATATTTCGAAAACTTCCACCCTTGACTTCTCCGCTGCTGTCAATGTCCAAGCCTCGCTTCCATAGAGAAACATACTCCATACGTAGCATCTGATGACTTGTTTCCTTACTTCTATGCTTGTATTCTCAGGTGTAAGAAAATTCTTCTTATTGTGGAAAGCTCTCTTCGTCTGCGCTATTCTACTGACTATTTCTTTCTTGCTTCGTCCATCGTTGGTAATTCGGCTTCCCAGGTAAGAAAACTCTTTCACCTATTCAATATTATGCTTTCCTAGGTTAACGTTTGTCTTATCCTCCCCTCTTTTACTGCATACTAATATCTTAGTCTTCTTTGTGTTGGTTTTCAGCTGATATCTGGCCATAGTCCTTTCCATATTTGTCAAAGTCTTCTTCAAATCCTTCTCTGTCTCGGCTATGAGTGCTATGTCGTCAGCAAATCGCAGCATACTAATTTTTTCTCCATGGATATTGACACCCGAAGCTTTCTTCTTGATTTCATTGATGGCTTTCTCGATGTAAATATTAAAAATTATGGGGGAGAGTGCACCCACTTGTCTCTCCCCTTTTCCTATTCTTGCTTCTGCACCGTTGGGTGCACATTTGATCACAGCTACTTGGTTTTTGTACGAACTATGAACAATTCGACGATCATTGTAGAGCACTCCGATTCTTTCCGGATTCTTATCGTTGACTTCCATTACACGTTATCAAATGCCTTCTCTAGATCGACAAATGCTATGAAAGTCGGTTTGTTTTTCTCCATTCTCTTCTCTATGAGCAGCCTAAGAGCCATAATTGCTTCTCTTGTGACCTTGCTTTTCCTAAATCGGAATTGGTCGTCATCCAGGGACTCTTCTGCTCTTCGTTCTATTCTCCTGTAAATGATTCTTGTCAGAATCTTCGACGCATGTATCAGCAGACTAAAATATGAGAATGAGAGACACCATTCACATATTAGCGATTGAAAATACAAATGAAAAAATCTTTGTGATCTTATGAATCCATTTTGGTACGTGTTCCAAATAGCCCAACTTCGTGTAAGCGTCATAGAATTTTTTTAAATTAATGTCGATAAAAAATTCACAGAATAGTATGAAAATCGCTGAGGGTGTAGGGATATATCTCAAAATAGGTCTCAGAAAAATACCCAGAATTCCTAAGTTTTCGCGTAACTGTCATAGTGTGATTTAGCTATTATGTCTCATAACTAGTTGGTTAATAGCCTAAGAAAACGGGCTTTTTCATTTTATTTTTGAATCATCAATGGAATTTTCATAGTAACTATTCTTTAGCTTATTTAGCTACTTTTAATAATGATAATTTGTTCTCTTTGTGCTCTTTAAATCTTCAAATTCGACGTTTTGAACAGTACGGAATGAAAACCCTTTGCGTCGTTGGCTCTCTGCTCGTAAAGATTCAACAAATAATTGTTATCTCACTTTCAGGGACAATACTTTTGGTTTTATGTACTAAACAGTTTTTTTAATATGCACAAATAGTTTTCAAGTAGTTTTGAAATTAATTCGGCATCTACCCTGCATAGAATGTGCACAATCCTAATTACTACTCGCCACAATCCTCTACGCCCCAGTATTCCTAATTCGTGTGCATCTGTTCTCAGTGCAGAGAAGCTACTTAAACTCTTATTGGAGGATTTCTAATAATTTGAAATATCAATTGAACTGTCCATTAAATCTGAGTGAATCAAAGTCATCAGTCATAACGTTTGCATAATTAATTAGTTCTTTAATACATACATGCGCTGGTTTTGTCAAATCATAAGAACTTCTTAGGAATTATTCATTCCTTACGCAGAAGTTATCATGGATGCCTTTGCGGTGGCTGAGCTGGAGATGACTACGGGAACGGATGTTATGCTTGTAACTCGAGCTTCCGCACAATGACTAATATGAAGGGAGTCAAAGGATATCGAAAAGCACACTCACCCACGTGAGTAAAACTCCTAATGGTGTTGGCAGTCCCGGTGTGTCGTCCCGGGAGATGAAAACCGGACGAGTGGTGTCTCTCCGTGTCCTCATCGTCCTCTTCGCTCGTGTCTCGCCCGCCTTGCAGGCTATTGTACAGCTCCACCATGGCGTCCGGTATGACGATCTTCCGCCGGTCCGGCCGGGGTCTCCTCGTGAAGCCGAACAGTTTCATCAGGTTCGACTCTACCGCCTGGACCACTTGATCCGAGGTCTTGGAAGCAGGGCTAGCTGGGGCCGAGGTTGAGTCTTTGGCGTTGGTCGGCGTTGAGGCGAATAAGGCGAGCAGAACCATCAGCAGGAGAGACAGGTGAAGGTGGTCGAACCCGCGCATGGTCGCTCACGCTCCTAAGGGTGGAAAGGAAACAGGCGTTAGTCCAAGGCGTCTAACGAATTCCATAACTAGATTTGTTTGATCAGAATCGTAAACAATAAGTACCGCTAATTAGTTTTGAACTATCCACAGTATTATTAATCGGGGAAAGAAATTATCTATGTCAGCACTAACGTTTCAACTAGCCGCTTTCGATTGTAGACGTATGAATATTCCGTTAGAGTCAAAAACAAATAGTTTATTTCCATTTAATAAGCCTGTGGGCAGTAAAAAGCGTCTAAATTCTGGAGTAGATAGTCTCTAGTGCAGGTGTAAAATTCAATTGTGAATTTTTTGTTAAGGTTAATTAATCTCATAAGCAAATAATAATTAGATATCACAGCTGTGGAAATTGTATTAGTGTCGATATAGAATGTGACCCCTTGCTTTCAGGGCATGCCATTTGAATAAAGTCATATCGAAATTTCCATCTGTTTAGGTCCTCCATTGATCCCAAAGTTTCAATTCCCGCAATATATACTTTAAAGACAGTTTAAACCTTTATTATGGGTTTCATCCACTTTTTTTTTAATTTTCATGTTAGGTGGGTTTTTTGTGCGGTATTTTCCAAGAATGAGAGGGCAATACACATTACTGCATGGGATTCAAGTAGGCTAATTTCATGCACTTGATTGCCCAAGGGCATTTATTTTTAAAAGCTGATAATGCGTATCACCTTACCGCGAGTTATTTCAAATGAAGGTGAATTCTGTGGACACGTCCCGGGGACGCTGGGTGGAGAAAAATGTTGCTTGCGAAAAAACTGATGGTGCCGTGTACTGCGGAGCTTGGACGATTTTTTAAGTACATTAAATTATCCATAGTATCTAGTCCAAAGCCCAGTAAGGAAAGCGCCCTCTCTTTCCTTGCGAAAGTGGTCGATAGTTAGGTGAGCAATAATTCCCTACTCCTTTGTCAAGATAGCCTTTCTTAAGACTCGCGATCGGTACATATAGCCAAACTTAGGGAACAAGGTCTAAGGTCATAAAACTTATTTGAAGTTCGGAAATTTTTCTATAATCATAATTTCGCATTGCAAAATGTAAGTAACGAGTAGGTTACGAGTGCGATTCATAGCTTACATATTGTCTAGAAAAATTCAGAAAGAACTTATGACCTCAAGCTCATGTCAACGATTTTCCTTTTCAATAAATAGTTCAGCGGGATTGAGGACAGGAATCACAGGCTTCTAGATTTCCCTCGAACTAGCGGGAAACACTCGAAGGCCGCTCTAAGAAACCATCTGACATTCTCAATAGCACCGTCAATATTTGCAAAGAAATCAGTATATCCTAGATAGGTTTTCAAATATGCGTGTGGTATTGAATCGCTGCGAGAAAGTTCCAGGTTATAAAATGTGTTGTAATTAACCATTGGGTTACTCAATCGACTGAAAAGACTTTGAAAATTCGTTTCTCATTTAAAATCATAGTTATCAAGACTAAAAAGAATTCACTCGCTCAATGTATTTATTTTTGTGGACGATATTCAGGAAAATAGTTATTCAGATTTAATATTTAATAGATGAGAAAAATTTTATAAACCTCTATCGAATATCCATAGATCGACTGATAATTAAATCACAAATGGCATGAGTAGTGGAAAAAGCACATGAAATCGATGTAAGTGCACCTAATGCCGACGAAGCGTTGACAATCCCTGCCTATCTACCCTATCTACCGCTCATCAAGCCTATCTACCGAATTCCCATTATCTCATTCATTTTTAGTCGAGGCCTTAAGACTTCCAGTGATCAATCCGTATTTGAATAAATGCGTAATCAGCGTGCAGTCACCCCTAAAATAGCATATCAGTAAAAGCGTTTCCGCATAGCTCTTTGAAATAGTACTAAAGTTGTCAATGAAGCGGATGCTGTCGTTACACTCTTTAAATTACCTGTCCTGCTGAAATTCCTGGGCAGAGGTTACTCCCAGAATGCAATAAAAGAAGTCTTTTATATTATTTTACGTAAATACTTTAATAACACAACGCAGGAAGCTTGACGCAGAAGTTACCATGCACGAGGATTGAAAATATTTATTAGTTACTTTAATTCCATTGTCCTTCATTGTAAAAAAAATGGTAATAATAAATAATATAGGACACGCGGAAGAATAGAACAATAGTTTTGTGAGAAAGAATATTTGGAGCTATACATTATTAGTACAAATTTCAATGCTACAGGCGCTTTAGTGGATGTAGATCCCTGTAGGAGAAAGATCCATTTTTAATCTTGGAATCTCATTAAAATGGAATGCCAACGCTAAAATCAATACATAATAATTAAGTTCAGATTCACTCACAGACGAAATCATCAGCACAAGTGTTAGGGGTAACCAAATTAACCTTTGATACCGAGACATTTCATAATACGACAACATGATGCTGATGAAAATAGAAAATACATATAAAGCGGCGATGGCACGGACAGGTATTGACTCCCGCTTCCTTACTACTCAATCCCTTGGACCCGCACTCAGTCTTAAGTTACATTGAACCGGTTTTTTCCTGCCCTCTTCATTTACGATAGTTAATGTTTTCAAATATCCTGATTTCTCTACAAAGAGAATGAAAACTCGAGAAGCATCCTATGATAGCAATGGTCTAACTTTAATTGACAGCAGTATTTTTTTATCGAAGGTATAAAGCAATTATAATGTCAATGCCGAAAAAGTTGCCATTTCGGAATTTTTCGAAAACTTTCAAGGAGTAATTTATACTTATTATTAAGATGCCTCCAATATAAAGCTCTTGGTAGATTGAAAAAAATCGGATTTTATTTACCTACGATGTTACGCCAGTGTTTCTTTTTTCTCATGCTTATGTAATTCGGGGTTTCCTCAGTGCCGTAAGATTATGTCGGAATATATTTATATCTTTTTTGGGCAAGTGATTTCTTTCTTTACTACATAATTAGAAATTTCTTGTCCATGTTTTAATTAACCTTTGGTCATTAATATACTTAGATATTTTAGGAAGAATCAATTAATAGCAACGTTTTGACCACGATTTACGTCATCATCTCTTGGTTCGCGTTTAAATTGCATCTGCCGTCACTTGACCGTACAATTATGCCTGCACAATTTTTCACTTTCATCGCTATTGCTGTCTAGTCATGCAATCTAATCTACATCTACATAATACCCTGCGAGCCACCTCTAGGGTGTTTGGCAGGGGGTGATCAATCACCAGAATGCAGCATGCAATTGGACTCCAACATGCACACCACACGGTCCACAAAACGTCACGCATACTAACAAAGTATACTACTTTATGCTGTTAAAAATAATAATAAAATTAAGAAACATGCATTAAGTTTTACATAGGTTAGTTAGCTACACCACAAGTCATGTAATCTATTTATGAGTTCTGTTAAAATCTCTTATTGATCGAGGAAAAAATGACATTCTGAATCTGTCTGTTCTACAATCTATCTTTCTTATTTTATTTATATGATCTGATCTTCCGTAGTATGTTGGCGTCCGCAAGATATGGTCAACTTCTTCAGAAAAGACACTACTTTTGAATTTGCTCAAGGAATTACTAACCATTAGCAAGTTATCTTTATGAATAAGCATGTATATTTTTCTAGTGTGCGTAATATTTCTATGACCGTGTGGTGTGCATGTGGCGGTCCTCTTGCATGCTGCATATTGGTGATTTTTCATGACGATGAAAATATTTAATTTGTCTAATATGCGGCACTACGTTTAAAAAAATTATTTTCTCTACTTTTTTCGTCAGATGAGCAATTTAATATCCTGAAATGTAAATATGAAATCAACCACAGATAAACTAATATGCGCATTACTCTTCAAATATAATACATTCGTCGTCATTTTTATTTGTAATATATATCCTGGAAAAAACACCATGGCAACATTGAATCCTTGAATTTTATTTATGAGAATAGAAATTCAGTATAGAATTGAGTTTAGCGTATGGCATGTAAAGCATATAATAATCAGAGATACAACGTAGCAATTTTCCTGTCGATGTTTTTTTAAACGACCAGTATCGCCTTTTCTCTCGTTATTCTCAAGGGTTTGTCTCCTCCTGCTGATTTCTCTTGATTGAGACGTAAGACACGTCGAAACTGCTAGTTTTAGTAAAAATGGAATGGAAAATTGCCACGATGTCTCCCTTATTATTATAAGATATATTTTCCTCCGAATTGCCTCGCCGACCAAGCGGAGAACGAGGAATGGAAATCACTTCATCTAAAACTAAAACGGCCGTCGCAATCAATCTAACATTTTAGAAAATCCAGGAAATGTTCGAATGTCATCATCTTCCCCATAGCTACAGAGATCACTGGTTGCGTACTTCAGACATCTCATTTTAGTTCTATCACGTGCAAGAAATCCGCTGAACTGTAACCGCGGACAACAAAACTGAAAGTTTAATGAGCACAAGGACAGCAGCTATCAATGGGTGAGAGCGCGGGGCGCATGGTTCAAAAACAGAGAATGAGTATCCGCTCGAAAAAAAAAACATAAAAAGTGGGGAGTCATTGATAAAAAGCCATCCTCTCCCCTTTTATCAAACCCGCACAGTAGATAGACGCTCAAAAGCGGAGCGGAAACGGAAGAAGCGAAAAGTTAACGGCTGCTTGTTTGGCACAAACGGCATCAACCGCTACACCACCCCTTTCTCCTAACCAGAGGACGCGCAGAATAAGGACGATTGGAAAGACGCGTTAATGGGCGTCGCTTTAAATTAATGCCGCGGTTTCGGGTCGGGAGAAAGAACGGGTCGCGCTGTGGGGTTTTAACCCCGGAGAACGAGGTTCCGTCGCCCACGAGAATGACGGGTAGTCATGGGTCTTCACTGCCCCGGCGGGCCAGCGTGATCCTCCCGGTGAAGCCGGCCGAAGTCCTCCGGAGGGGGCCGGACGTGTTTGGATTGGTTCGCCGGCGGGCAAGCCCCGTCGATGGGCGAAGGATCACCGCTACTCGCCCTCGGCGTCTCGCGCGCACTCTCGGAAAACGAGCTATCGCCTAGGAAACATCTCACAACACACCTGCGCAGAATTAATCCTCTCCCCTACACTCGGGCACCAAAACATATCCCGTCGCCCCCCCTAAACTCACCCCCGGCCCTCACTCACTCACGTATTTACCAACAAACTCGCGTTTTATGGAGTCGATCACGTCTTTTTCCCGGAGAACTTGTCTTACCTATAGATAATCCAAAGCACGTTTTATCCCGTCAGTTCACCAAGCGTCGACGATGCACAATCCCAAGACGGTGGAAGGGTAAATCCAAAGTGGGAACGTTCTCATGTGCAAATCCTTTGAGCACGGACACTGGGGTGTATTCCTCTTGAGTCCCCTTTCGGAGTAGCGTCAAAGGACACATTCTGACCTCTGACCTTAATTCGAGACAATCTCCCTCAACAGGGGACGGTCGTGTTCGGGGGATATGAGGACATTCGGGAGAGGAAGAAACAAAAATAATTATCACTGCCACAAGATGGGACGCCGCCCTCGACGCCCGGAAGGTCTCGTAACGCCCATTCTAGCCCATCCAGCAGCGGAGAACAAACAACAACCGGAGGTTCGGGAGGATGGATCGTGTGGGAAAGAAACAGTAACACGCTCTCCTTTTGTGATCCGCGTGAAATTTCGGTCGAAAGTAATCCTTATACTCCTAAATAACAAAATGTGTATCCTTTTCTTGCGCCCCGAAAGGCAGTTCTCACCAAAGCACCAAACACGGCACAACGATCGGTAATGCGATCGCAAAGCACACTGAAACGTTCACGCACTATTATCACGTCGCGATGGCGCACGTGCACTGGTTCCGTGCAGTCTGGTCGGTCCTCTCTATCCCCTTCGACCCACAGGGTTATCTCCTTCCCCCCTCCCGCTTCATTCCCCTCCACAGCCACCCCCCCTCCTCTCTCTTTCCCACCCCTGCGCCCCCTACTCCTCCTCCCCTCCCTTCGGCTACTCCCTCAATGCACACCCCGTAACGCCATTCGGCTCAGCAGAGAAAGCTCACAACAGATCCTCTCCTTAACCCTCCCCCCCCCCCCATCCTCCTTCCCGAACAACTCCCCTCCCACCTTCCTCCCCCTCACTACTCACACCCTTTCTCTCTCTTTGTACCTCTCTCTTGTCTCCACCAAGCAGCAACCAGTTTCTTGCCAACCTCTCTCTCCGTTGTGTTTGTGGTTCGGTTGGTAGCTTCCTCCCTGCGTTCACCTCCACCACCGGACTCCACATCTTCCGTTCTCCCTTTTACTACTTCATATCCCTCAACTCCTCCTCCTCTCTTGCACTCTTCGCTGTGGGCCACCCCCATCGGGCCGTCCCGGGCCCTCATATAGCCCCCCTCCTCGTTTTTCATCCATCTCATCATCCCTCGGCGGCAGTGTTTGTCTTTCCACTCCTCCCTTCGACTGTTTCTCTCATTTCGCACCTAAATTCCTTACATTGTTGCTCACAGCCTCTTCGCGTGTAGAGGTGAGAGATAGGGAGAAGATCCCGGGTGGAAAGATCAGAGACATCACCCGGAGATGAACCAGGTACTTTTCTTCTGACTATGGTAAAGCTACTCCGAGATAAATTACCTTCGGGGAATCGCTATTTATTCTGCAGTACTGCACTCAGTATATCACATGGTTTTCATCAAAAGATTAAGTGGTTAGGTAAAGGAAGAGGTGTTTGGACAGTGGAAGAAAAGCCAAAGAGAAGGTATTGCTAGAAAGCGTCAACAAAATTGGACTCATAATTGGCCTTAATGCACCAGTAATAATGTTATAGGTATCAAATTAATACGGTTGAGAAATGTGGTACAAGGTAAATACAGAATCAGACGATGAAAGAATCGAGCGTTGCAATAGGCTCATGAGTGGATGGTATAAGCGTGTAGTGATGTATTTCTTGGTGGTTTAATTCCGCGTTTGTCCTTCTTCTTGGACGACAGTCCGTAAGCGTTGTTATTGACTTCTGCATGCTAAGGAATAGGATATGCAGTTGCATGCACGTCTTGTATATATTCAGGGACCTGAAGAAGTCAACTGCAAACGGCTGTCAATTCTGACGTCCAGGAAAATTAAATGAAAGAGATCAGAGCCTGTAAGAAATAAATCGTCACACTTATCAGTCCACAGAAGCCTACACGAGGATATCTGGTGATGACGTCTCGCATCTCTCCGTAGTCGATTTCCCAGGCCTGGTCCTTCGTATGCGAGAATCTCTGTGCGCTCGCTCCGACCGTATGTCAGCACCTCAATCTCCTTTCGGCTCACGATCGGCGACTGATCCCCCGGCCCATTTATTTACGCCGGAGACACGCCTCTTGTTGGAACGGCTGGCAGTCGATGGCTTGTAGTGACGATCGTGGGGCCGATCACGCATGTTGCGTGGACCGCGTATGTACGCGCCTCAGCTGAGCGGTCGTAGGCGCGGGTACGGCCAAAGGCCACATCGCCGTGTCTCGTCACAGGCCGCCTTCTTCCCACGCGGAAGCTGGCTTCAGAATGACGCCGGCACCCGGGTGATGCTCCACTTGGCGCTATCTCATTCACTACACCCCCTTTCCAATATTTTTGTCCCAAAACTTCCCTTCCTCAAACTTCTAATGCAGAAATGCCCGTGCCACCTTGCCACACTCCTCCAGAATCCCATCAGTTCTGTAGCCAAGCATACGAATTATATGCATTGATAATTTTCCACAAAATTGTGTTTTTCTTACCTGATTCAATGTTATTAACGCATCCTCATCAGACGGTGACTTTGACGGTGGTATTTCGAATAAAATATTTTCTTGTTCTATTGTCGTGATTAAGTTTCAAACTCGCAGTAGGAGTAACTTCGACAAATTAGGCCACATCTAAAAAGTGCGTTCTATTGATAGTAAATAATGTCAAAACGAGTAAGCAAAATGAAATTGTGCGGAAAGATTAAAAAATAAAGTATTGTGGATTATTGCCATGTTTAATCATTCAAGATCCTACTACTTCCGCGCCTACCAACATGGCTAAATGAAAGGATCGAAACTCTCTCTTACGGGTTGGAGGCAATGTGTAAAGCGATAAGTTCAAGCGCTGATTTCCATGCATGTTAAGTCTCGAGGGTTGTCACATTTGTCCTGGGTGAAATGTATAAGCTGAGCAGATGGCATCGTAAAATAACGAATCTATCCTTGGAATCGAATCGGCTGACTTTTTCTTTACATTTTTTACTCCTTTACCTACATTTAATCGTAAAGTTCTAGGTCTCAGTACGCACATAAACTTTTATTGACTGGGTTACTTTGCATGAACTATTTCCTGATTCTATTTAAATATATGATATTGTTGAAAACACGCAGTAGGAGGAAATGCTGCTTCACCTTATACTAAGAAAGACATTTGGACTCATCTAATGCTTGTGAATTATATTTATCTTCTGTGTCAATAAATATCTATGGAGTTGTTAATGTTTTTACTTCGCTGCGTGTCATTATGTGGCCATTTACGGACGTAACCACTCCTTCTAGTGGCAAACAGTGAGTATCTTGGGTTTGAATGTCCTCAACATTCATTAGGGAAGATAGAAAGAGAGAGATTTACATTTCATTTCGTTGCTGAACTCATTGAGAATTTACGAATCGCTAGAGTCCATAGATGGAGTGGATCGAAATCAATGCATAAAGCTTGAGGGCATTTCAAACTTTACTTGGGGTTTCAAAGAAATGCTATTGGAAATTTAAGAATACCTTCAAAGTTCTTACTACAATTTATCCTGAGGATCTACAGATTATCTTCACTGATAATAATAGGTTAAATACGGCCATTATCAAATATATCTTGTAATTGCTTGTCATTATCTCATTCGCATAAAGTTATCACTACGATGAAAAATGCAATAACTCACTCCTTAATATTTACCCTCACTTCAGATTTGATGCGAGCACTTTCAAGGTATTGTGGTGCTTGCCGATGGCTAAGGGTCGGAAATCTCGTATTGGGATCAATAATATACTGAAACTTCATACCTAAGCAATCGAAAGACTTAGGGAGACGTAATTCGTTACAGTACATATCTGTAAGTGCATCCTTTGAAACTTAAAATCAATTCACCAACAAATCAGAAATAATAGGGGCTATAGCGAAAATATTTGTTCCCCCTTCATTCAATTCTGAATAATGGATGCAATTACTGCAGGACAAGTTGGTTAAGACTAGAGAATTTCTTGAAGGAAATAACATGTTCCACAGCGACAATGTCCCCTATGAAAAAATCCCTTATACGTCCGTCCCCCATTGAAATTCAGCTTTAAGGTTCACTCTGGACAGCCCTCGACCTTCACTAAGGGCCGACCAATGTCACCTGAGCTCCAGCTTCTCGCTCTCCTCCCCTTCTCGACCAGAGGAGAGAAATTAATGGACGTCCGGTGAAACAAGCGGATTTTTACAGGAGTGGCCGTGCGGTTGGCCTATGGAAGGAATGACACTCCTTCGTAAGAGCTTGTATTTGGAATGGAAGACTCAGAGTGCTTCTCGGACGTTATCGGGACCTCAGCAAGTTGACGCTTTCCCTGTAAGAGGCCCACCTGAAGAACTTAATTATTTATTACTGCTCTTCCAGCATCCAAGACATTTTTCTAGGCTCTCTCCATATTCATGGAATAGAATGATTCATCCAATATAAATCGAATATGCTCGTATGAAATTAGTTTTATATTATGAAAATAATTCTCCCAAGTCAAATGGTGTTCATGCTGCATACGATTTCTTTTAGCAACCAATGATGTCTAGTTTTCAAATGAAGGGTTCCATTGCTACTGAAATTAAAAGCATTCGGGCATTCCAGCGATTCTTTTCCAAATATTTAAGTCAAATTCTCCCGTAGACTTTGCATTTTTTCGTGCTGTGTCATATCATTTTTTCACTAAGTGTTGCGTTGGTCTCTATTTCTAATGGAAAAATAAATCAAAAAGTGTTTGAATTTCTAGGCCAACAGCAATTATATTTAAAATTTCATTAACTGAAACGGCGTAATCTGCGTCTCGGCAGTATTAATCTGTGAATTTTACTATTTATCTGCTCTAAGGGAACCTTCATTCTCAGATACGACGCAATGAAAGTCTTTTTAAACCTTTATACGAAGGTATTGTTCAAGAAATACGTCGTTCTGTCTTCATTGAAGGTAGACTTGAAAATGGCTATACATGATCAAAGCAGTACTCTTTCTTCGGCTGGAAAGAAAACGAAAATGTTTGTTACCGCGTCACTATAAATTGGCAGAAAGGCTGTATGTGAGCAACTCCTTAGATAAATAAATAAAACCAACGCGATAGAGATAGGAATGACGTTAGGAATTAAATATTTGGAAGTATCAAATACTGATAGGCATTATAAATTTTGTCTGAATCCCGGAAAACTCATCTACACTGTTTTGAGCGTGGGTTATCAGTAGATGGTAAATTTACAAGCTGGCCAACTCAGAATAGCGCCATGTATTTAGCAATTAATACAAATCATATTAAATACCATCTTAATAAAAATGCACCAACTTATTATATTCTGCTGTAAGAAGTGATTGAAGAATATTTGAAGAAGACAGAACAATATCAATTCGTTCGTTCGGTAAAGATACGGTCAAACAGCAGGTGATAACGCTTCCAAAACAGAATTTGGTCAATATTATCGGTGAATGAAGAGAAATTTGGTGATAATTAAATGGCTACTTTCGTCAATTTGAATGTGTAAGAGCCCAAATTCTCGATTTTACGATGCTCGATACAACCTTAGCTGACCCCAGTCGAGTTATCAGTGGACACAGTAGGACGCTGCAGATCCCTTGGCGCGTGGTACTTTTGCAGCACTTACGCGCTATTGGATGGATTCTTGTGTGTTATTCCGTCGCCACTACGGGTTAAGTTGCGACAGCTCTTGGCAGGTGCGAAATAGGATGCGCGCCTGTGGGAGACGGCGGAGCGGGCGAATTGAGTAAGTGGTCCTAAGAAGTGAAAAGGCGATAGGCAGGCTGTGCGTGTACGCCTTTTTCCCTACTCCCTACTACTGCTTCCCCTCCCGCGCTCACTATCCCATCCCTCCGGCCACGGCTCCTCGACCTTTGACCAAGTTGCTCATTGCCCTTCGCGTAGATTCCACTGCGCAGGTGTGGAATTTTGGTCACGTGATACGTAGGACGGGCTGAGGAACCGGCGAAGGAAATGGAGGAGGAGGAGATTGGAGGAGAAGTTGGGTGGGGGAGTGTGATGAGAGAGGGAGGGAAGAAGATGGGGAAGATTCGATGCAGAATCAAATGATGTGGTATTGAATTAGGTTCCTTTTAAAAAATCGCCAGGATTTGAGCAAAATGCCCGTGGGCTCCCTATACACACTTCTCTGTCGCATTTACTAATGCTAGGATGTTTGCATAAGTTATTCGTTTACTTTCATGGGGATACCCTTAACTTCACCGTATGGTTGATGATCTTCATTTAAGTTCCCCTTAAAGAAGGGATCTGTCTGTCTTGCAGTGGTTTAGGAGAGTGGCATCCGGAGCCATTGCTTCCAGGACAAGATTTTTTTAGCCCATTTGAGAAAAAACATAGACCATACAATGGTACACTGGGTAAATTTGACATACTTTTTTCCATTCTCGAGTTTTGGTCCTGTGTCATATAAAACAGATTTAAAGAGGTTTTACTGAAAATTTCAAAGAATTCGAGTGCCAATAAAAGCATTATTACAAAAATAAACTCGTTTGCATACATTAATAAACATTATAAGTGAGATGAAAACCGATGAAAATTTAGCTATAAGGAGCAACTTTTTTGTTTATGTGCTACTAAGCATATTCTATATTAGCTATCTTTTTCTGACATTTAATTTTTTAACCCGAGTCTGGGCTTTCCTTTCATGACATTAACTTTGAGGGATGAGTAAAGAAAATGTAAGATTTCCAGGAACAGTTAATAGGTCCAGGGTCAGGAGAAAATTTCCCTTTGCTTCGAAGAAAGTGGTAATCATGTGTGGTTCCAGCGAAAGACGTCCTCAGTAATCCAGAGCGAAAGTATATTTCCATGAATTTCTAATGACTCTCTAGACTTCCCTGTCATCACGCGAAATTAATTGTTATGAAGTTGACGGTTCCTCACTGTGCATTATTTAGCGCATTTCCTTTTAAAGGGTTGATTTGCGGGGACTTTCTCATTTTTCGTTGGAAACCACAGGCTATGGTGTAACCATAATGTAACCATGACCGATGTGACTAATTTCCATGCATGGAATATCGGTAATAAGAAAGGTTATGATTTAAAATTTAACGTTTGAACTACTTTGCGTACAATATTCTCTTATGAACATTTCATATTCAGGAGTAGGGATAAGGAAGTACGCGAACAGTGAAACAAGCAAATATATTTACTGATAGCTAAATTAATATGCCGAAGTTTTTAATTCGCACTTAACCGTGAAAATCAGCGCTATGCTAGTGTTCGCACTGGAGATTTCTAACTGTATAATTGTCTGTCATTTATATTAAAAAGTATTTACCTTTGATTGCGAAAGCAAATTCTCTCTTCAAATCTAATGAAAAGGGACAATTGGGTAAATATTTTTTTATAATCCGTTATCTTTTTCATCAATTTATACCAGTATTTATTATTTTATTGGGAAGGAGATTAATGCCTAAATCTATTCCATTTACGCTGCTGCTTCTATTACTTGAGTTTCAAACTTCTCTTTCTAGAAATATAAATACAAAATAGAGTCGGTGAGGTAAAATCATCTGTCCTTATCCAGTTGAATAATTATTATTATTTCGTAGAGAATTTCTTATTTTGGTATTCATATATTTGCTCGCATGCGCATAAAGTGCACATAGACGATCGACTTCATTAACTGCGATGGTATTTACCTTAGTGCGTGATCGGGCGTACGAGTGGAAAGGTATACGCACCAGAAAAATAAATTTGCTAGGGAATAATATTGGGTTCCCCGATCATTTCAAATGATTTTTTCTCATCGTCGTTTTCTCCTTGAATGAAGTGCCAGAAATATCAAAGTAAGAGTTATTAAGTGCCAATGAACAGCAGATTTTACTTATTTAAAACACTCATTAAACATCAGTCAGAGAAATATTTCAACGAGCGTAATTTCTTTCTCAAAATCGAATTTATTCATCGGGAATTGATTGTACGCCTCCTGAGAGTTTCCATTAATCTCTTTACTGGTTGTTAATTACCTTACGTTTTCTGGAAAATTTCAAGATAATTAATCCGGCGATAGACCCTATTTTAACTTGATTTTCAGCTTCTTTATTCGGAATAATTTTTATATGAATGTTGACGTCTTTTTTTCGTGATTAAAAAAATACGTCAACATTCACAACGAAAGCTATCTTTAATCGGATGTACAGATGCACTGGGATACTATTTTTATGCTTAGTAGGAGCAAAACGCCAATAAATTCAGCAGGAAATGAGATTTGCCAATTTTCTTTACTCTTGTTTAGCCAATTACCTATCAAATTTACTATTTTAGGCATGCCATTCCTCGGATCATAAAGCCTGATTGCTTTTCCATGTCAGTGGTAAACTGCAGGAAAGAGTTATAGCCGATTGTATTTACATCATACGATTTTACGGATGCTGAGAAAGAAGATTTGTTCCGTTTCAAAAGTAATTTCAACGGCTTTAAACAGGAAATTAATAAATTACTCCATGATAGAAAACGAAATGGATATTCGAGTTGGTATAACGAAGTTGCGCAAGCACGCGTAACAAAAGACGTGACCCAAATAAGATCTTGCTAATCTAGCTCCTCGTCGATGGCCTTCGAACAAAAGGCTTAATAAAAAATTCACGGTTTTATGAAGTGAGAAGTCAGGAGAACTGCATCCTAGGGGAAGGTTTATGCCTGTGTATACCAGTTTGGTCCCTATAAAAGAATCACAACTGACCACATTTTACTTCACGCTACCTTTTTAGTATGAAGGAGATCAGCACTCAGATAATAATTTATGCCTGGGTAGTATCTACTTGTTCTTTGTGAAATTTTTATTAATAAATGAAGCTTGAGAACGAGCAGTGGAAGAGTGGAAAGAATATTGAATCAAACGATAAACAAAATGGAGAACAAGCTAGCGAAATATATATATATATATGATTCTTAGAGAGCAATAATTGGTAATGAGGTCTACAGATTTCACTGCGGATATTTTCATTACAACCCCTATCTGCTTGGGTTATTTCAGCGTGGATCATAGTTATAATCAGTTTTGATGACTGCGCAATGACCGTTTGTTGATTTTCTCTCTCACAAAATCATATTGATCTCCGATGACACCTGAATAAAGGCTGTTTCTTGTTGGCCGAATGGTAATATATTCCTATCTTTGTAGACCTTCCCCGCAGGTTGATTAATATCGACCCCCCTCGGTTGATTAATATTCGATTCAAGGGAGGCTCAATGAATAAAGAAATAAATATAAATTTTAGCTGCATTTGTGTTCCAATATTTTAAGAATAATGTTACCTAATACTAGGACTGTGATGAGAGCTTGAAGATGCATTTTGGATTGATTCCAAAACAGGTAATAATTTTACAGAACAGTAAATCATACCATTTCTGGCCATCGATTAGTGATGACTTACGTACATGCACAGAAATATTTCTATCCGATTTTTCATGTGACATTTTCATGGCACATAAATGTATATTTCCCAATTCATGGTCGCTGCTCAACATTGGGTTAAAACAAAAAGCGCTCAATAATCACAGACATGTCTGGATAAATATTAATGAATATAGTTTCGTCGACCACTAAAAAGCTTGTAGCGACAGTAAATTGACAAAGTAGGTCTACGAACGTGGTGAAAGGGTCTCCTATCATATGCCACATGATGAGGAAATACGATTTTAGATTTATGTACGTGGTAACACCTGTCAAAATTCTCGCGCAGAGGTTTCACTTATGCAGGTGGTCAAACAGATGCTTAGTTCCAGGAAATTCTGAATGTGAGGTCAACCCAGTGTTGGAAATTTTAACATGTTGAACATGAAAACCCTAAGCATAGTATATGGTTTCATGAAATTTTATCCAAATATCATAGAAGAAGCAATACGATTTTCACGCAATTCATAAATGATGCAATATTCTTTCTCAAAAGAATATTTTCTTCTAAAAAATGAAAAAAATATGTGAATTTCTTATTTGAGTATATATAAAAAACTGATATAAAATAAATATCCAACATCTCCGCATATGGGAAAATAATCTCTTACAAAATTCGTTTATTTTTCTCCTGCTATCGAGGTTAACTATTACGCCATGCATACAGGAGTGTGGGTACCACATCTGGAATATTTCATGAGCGGATAGCTAAAGCTAAATGGGTATATTATGAATAGTATCCCAGACCGATGAAACATTTTCCGTATTGAAATCTACGAGTATGTCTCATGCCTTTCCTATTCTTTATGATATAAACACAGCTATGACGTGATCTTAGGAATAAATTTTCCTCCCGTGTCCCGCGGCATCATAAAAGTGAGTGATTCATGGTGGAATAGTCACACGGTCTGCTTACACATCTTTGAATTATGGAGCTGATGCACTATTCTTGATACTCAGCCAGAAAATCAGGCCGGCCCGTTAACCAAAACTATCCCTCGGCGTGGTATCTCATGCGCACTATGCGATCTTCATCGCACTTAATCGCGAGATCAATATTCCTGCCTCACTTTACCGCAAAAATCCTATACCACGGAAAATGCGTATTGCAAATCATCGAATCGTGGCAGAAACTCCACATCATTCCGTTCGCATATCGCTCGGACGGTGATGCGCCGTGGAAAACTATGGAATCCTTTCGCAATCGCTCGCTGGTTGGATGCTCATTTAACTTTGTGATCGTCAATGCTTTTGATGACGGGTACGTGGACGATTTAAATCGAACGAAAGGAGGAGAAGGAGGCGAGTTGTTGGTAGTAGAGGCAGTGAGCAGAAAGAGGCAAGAATTGGAGGAGTCGAGTGTGCAGGTGCGTGACGGGAGATTGAGGTGGAATCTGATGAGGCGCGGGTGGGGGAGGAGGGTCAAGGGAGTGGGGGTCGCCTTAGGGAAGCCTATAAGGAGGTGGAGGTGGGGGTGGGTGGGAGGCCGTCCTCAGTAGCGTCTCTGTCTCGAGGGCCACATGGAAGATAAAGTCTCCCGAGGACACGTGAGGTAGGAGGTGAGGATGGTAGGTGGTGATGGTACGCTACATGCTCCGGGAGAGAAGTCTGCCTTTGGTGACCACAGACTGCGTGGCTTTAAGGGGCTCTCTCCCCCACCTCCTCCCCACGCCGCCAGTCAACGTCTCTCTTCATCCTCATTTTCCTGCCCCTTTCTTCCCAGCCTCCTCGCACTCACCGCCTCACTCCACGCTCACGCATCATCCCCTTTTCTTTTTCATTTGCTCCTTTGCCTCAACTCGCTCATCTCCCTTCCTCTCCAACAACTTTGCTCTCTCTCAGAAGGACCAGTCCTTCGCCAACCCAAAGAAAGATCTTGGGACGTCAGAAGAGTTTTAAAAACTGGAAGAGGTTGGCGAGCGTGCATTATGTAACGATTTGAGCGTCCTTTCACCTCAGGATGCCTGGTCTACGGGATCGACGTCTTCCACTTGCGTACGCTGTTAGTATTCAGCGCAAAGCCCTGATTATGCTTTTATTGATCTTGATAACACTTTTTCCAAAGATTACTAGTGAGTATTAGAGGAAATCAGCGAAGTATCTGGAAGGATTTCTAGAATTATTTTCGAAGTAAATATTTTAATTATACAGCGCGCCAATAACGCGCAACGCGCCAGCGCGCAAGGAATGTTATTTTTATGTAAGGCAGAAATATTAGTTCTTTAGTTTTTCCTTCGTATGTCACAAATTCAGGGTTTTCATTATTATCTATACCACTGATGTTACCATGCATTCCACTAGAAAACGCTAGTGCTAGTATTTATAGTTAGGTAATTGGGCCAGAAAGACAGAAGTAAAATTTCTTGAGACTTTTGAAATATGGGTGTGGATGGAGATGACAGTGAGAGTGATCGAAATAATAGGAGTGAATATGTTTTGGGACGGATTGAAAAGAAGTCAATCAATTATTAAATAAATAAAGGAAAGTGAACTGGGTAGATTACTTCATGTTGTGTAACTGACTACTGCGTATAATCATGGAAGGAAATGCTAGAGAAAACAATGTGTGTCAAAAAATGAATTGGAACCAAAGAATGTAAATGTGGAGATGTCATGCTCAGACCTCTCTAGGGACTGCTCCACTTTGATGACGATGATGAACGCAGTTGGTAAACTCCCTTACAGGGTTAGCTGTTTGTCGCCTGCTATCCGAGTAAATAATTATTAATAACGGAAATAGCTTGAAATAAATAATAAGCTGATGAAAATTCCAAATAGATGCTGTTTTAAATAATACAGATTGATTATTATAAACGCTATTTACTCTAAGATTTTTAAAGCTAATTTTTTTATGTAAATTTTGGAATGAATTGAAAATAATGTCATGCCAATCAAAAGACAATTTTCGAGAATAAAAGTGCATATTCATGAATGGGAGACGAAAAAAAGCCGTAATCGAATTTCTCCTCTAGAACGTTGAAATTCGCGAGTGGCTGAGAAATTGGTGTGCGTATATAAGCCTTTCGTTTAAAAACGGCCTTATGAGTAGAAAGCTATCCAGTTTCGTAATCTACTGCCTCAAAATGAAATAAAATGTGTCGTAATACACTCTTAATATAGGCTAAAACAGTATCGCGTGTATATATATTTATGTTATTTGTAGTCCATGTTTGAAGAAGTGCTGAATTTCGCGCCACCTATTCATGCTGCTTAAAAAACATCCACTTGAAACAGGTTTCCACTTTCCACAGGATCTGAAGCTCTATGGTTTCGCCGTAAATGGTTTCCGTCAACACCCTTAGCACACTTCATTCATCGCCATCGCCAGATGATCTTCGGTCTCCACCGCAAAAAATGAGCTTCCTCAATGTGAAGATAGGATGTGAATGGAAGGTTAATTCTTGCAAATATGAGCGTTAAGCAAATCTTTGTACGGCGTCAGGGAGTTTTTATTTCAACTAGCAATGACTGAGATGTCCTTAAGATGCGATGAAACAACACTTTGAGTTGTATGGCTTCCAGGAACAATTCAACAAGCATCCATATTCGTTGATATATCACACTAAGTTTCGTAAATCGGGGAATATTTTTTGTCTCTGGGCAGAAAAGAACCGTGGATCATATCAAATGGAATTGACAACGATTAAGCTGCAATGAGTTCCTTTTTCGTCGAGTGGTTGAATTACGGGGCTCCACTCGAAGCGGGAAATTAGAATATAACTGAATTCAATTCATCACCGCTTCCTCGCATTACTAATTAGCACTAGCGTCATTCATCAAGCTCATTTTATTTAAAACGTCAAACGAAATCCATCGGAGCTTCCTCGTTTACAGTCACCCAATTGTGGTTTGTTTTTATTTCCGATACACGATAACAATAATTGCGTGGTAAATCAATGTGCGTAACACAGGAAAGAGGGCGAGGCAAAAACAGGGAATACCCTCTCTTTGGCGGTGCTGCGGCGAGTTCCCCGAAACGCAGTTTCCTTCCCGACCGCCAGTCTTCTGCCGTTGGAACCGATCCGAATTTCCGAATAGCCATCGCACATGTTTAATGTAAATTATACTTTTTTCCGGAAGTCTGTGAAGGGCTCTACTTCTGCGAGAGAGGGAGGTTAGGGACCGAGCGGCGGGGGTAAGAGGCGGGCGGGAGTACGGCCTCTCCCGAAGTGAGGAAGTCGTCTTACACTTGTGGGTCATCTCGCCTCCGAGGCTGCTCCTGGAGGCACCTACTTACCTTCCCCTTTGGGGATAAAGTAAGCTAAATACACCTTGAAACACTCCCACGGAAAAAAACGCTTAGCTATGGAAAAGTACGCATTGTATTCATCAGGAATAATGAGTCAAGTAAATCCTCCGTTTATACCAAACAGAAATATTCGGACTCTTGTCGTGTGTGAAGTAAGTTGCTGGATGTGCCATATGCTACGAGTATGGTTATACGGTTATGGCTCTGGTGTTGTTTACCAGTTTTTGTTAGGATCACATTACGTTCGAGGAGTATGTTTACCCCCACGATGAACGCCGTGAGTCGTGAATGATGAATGTACTATTGAAGTGAATTACTCAATTTTATTACCGATATGCAGTGTTATGATGCTATTGAGATTGTTTGTTTTTACCGAAAAGTTCAATGAGATTGCATTAATTTTCCGTGCATGAAATGTTCCTCTAAAACTTATTTTACTTTCTAACCAATCATGTTTCAAAATTTAAGCAATTTAAGAAGCCGTAGGCCGTTATTGCATTTTTTTTTAAACACGGCTTTTATAAAAGTATTATTTTCATACTTTAATATCATTTATTCATTTTACGGTAGAGATCTCTATAATCATACCTGATTGTGAGATTTCTATCTCACAATGGTTTCGAATTACAATGATTAGCTCATGCGATATAACTGAGCGGGAAATTCTTTTTTAAAGTAGCAATGCCTATCAACAGATCCAGCCTTGATGTATGCCCGCGTTCCATTTATTCATATCACTTTCCTGAATTTATGGAAGATAGTAAGCTTCATGTCATTTATCTCAGATTACATCATTTCAGTTTCTCCTTATATTTCATTATCGGCTCTAAAATAAATTTAAAATGTATAAATTACACTCTTTAGGGATCTTATTCCACCTCGTCCGCTGAAAAATATTAATAAGACAGAATGTATCATTTTCTATTGAAATGGAGTGATATTACTGCCTGAACAAATGTCATTCATTGTGAGGGAAAACGAAAGGACTCCTGAAGACTCCAGCCATTCGGAGTGAGCCAGGCGATGGAGTTCTTACTATCATCATCATTCAGTAGTCAATGGCTTCCCCCAGCGCCGGTCCCATCTCTAAATAACGAACGTCGACATATGTGGGGGCATTCATCTTACTGACAAATTCCCGAGGCTAATAGAATAAAGGGAGGCCGGCGAAAAAACGTGGGCGGACTCGTAATCCCTCCGCGCCCAAAAACTAACGTTAACCGCAGGAAGGCGCAGCATCCATCACTTCTGGATCTCTTGACACCCGGGATTGGTAGAACGCAAACGAATGTGGACACTACGGACGACGTATCCATCCTGTGCGGGACCCGCTTCCTTTAAGGGAGCGCCGATGGAGAAGGACCGGCAGGCGGCGCGGTGCGCTCAAGGGAAGTGCGGTGTAGGTCGGTGTTCCGGTATATCCATCCATCCCCAGCCGCTTGATTGGGCTTTCCGGACCGGAATTCGCAGCTTACTGCTACAGTACGATTTAGTCCACCTCTCGGCGTTCGCAACAACCTCAGCGGCTTCAATAAATTGTATTTTAGTAGTAAGGTACCAGTATTACCTTTCCATATTAGTGAAGGTGCAAACAGTATACCTACTCATGAGCGTGTGCTGTGCACGCTAATGTAGAAGAGTTACGACCAAAACTCTGTAAATAGTGATGCCCGGTTTATTTTTTCCAGATAAACAGATATATAGCGGTGTATTGAAGAAGTCAAAACGTCGATACATTCGGTGTGTATTTTAATATCGACAAGCGATGAATTGTTAGAAGAAATGGCTACAAACCTCCTATAGTTGCCGTATTGTACAGTTTCACTTTGACAGTTTGCATTTCAGCTCAGAAAACACCCTAAATTTTATGTGGCAAAGCAGTGGGGGAACTACCTACATCTTAATTTTCCTCCACACAATTTCAATCGTAATACATTGTTTTTTTTCGATTCTATCAAAATTGGGGCAACTTTCTTTCTAGTTTTGCTTCAACTTCAGGTGAAGACTTCTACATAATGTCCACTTATTGTAGGAGTTCTTAATCTGCTGCAACTAGAACAGAAGTATTGAAAATTCGAGCGATGTCAGCTGCATCCCAACCGCTTTTAAGAGTCTTTTCTTTGACTGATTTCCTGGTTTCTATCAGGCTGATACATCGCAATATCTTTTTCTTGATTATTACAATCATTCCTTCATTTGAATAACATTTTTATATTCTGCATGAATGGGACTGATTTCCCGCTAACCTGGTATACTGTATACCTACCGATCCTCGAAATGGCGTCACGGTTGATTAAAAAATATTGGATTCCGACCTATACTTTAAAGTCGATATGCCGTTACATAAATTCAGTTTTGATTTCTAAATAGCGGTACCCGACTTGATATGAGGATAAAAGATACTATTTTTCTTCTTTCTTCTATAGGTTAGCTTTGACAATTCGGATGTATGTTTTGACGCAACGTACAACCCTAGTGCGCTCGGTTATCCTCCCCGCATCGTATATCCATGGCAGTTCGCCGTCCCATTCATCACGGAGAACACCACGGCATGCCGGAGGTCCCTCCGCGGTGATATGGGGTGCAACTTCATTTACGGGATTAGCTCAATCGGAGGCACTTCGCAACACGCTCCGTCCTACTGGGAAACACTCATGCGGCTCCCCCTTCCCCTCCTCCGTTCCCGCCTGCTTTGGGACCCACCGAACTCGCGACGATGAAATGTATAAATGAGAGGGAAT
This sequence comes from Ischnura elegans, assembly GCF_921293095.1. Taxonomy (NCBI): domain Eukaryota; kingdom Metazoa; phylum Arthropoda; class Insecta; order Odonata; family Coenagrionidae; genus Ischnura; species Ischnura elegans. The sequence continues at coordinate 81,057,045 of NC_060249.1, read as the reverse complement.
GGCTGATGGAGGGATGGATGGTTTGTGGGGGTAGGGAGGCATCAAATGGCAGAGAGGGGTTAAACTAGCGTGGGGAGGAAGGAAACCTACTCTTCCTCGCCCATCTGTCGTCAACGCATTTTGGAAGCCTCGGTATCACTAGACTAGCAATCACCCATTTTTAAATTAGAGCTTGCCTGATAGACAGTGAAGATTTCTCAGGTTTCACACCTCGTACGATTTTCCATATTTTCTTCCAAATTCTCAGCTGGCCAGCCTCTCACTGGTCATTTAGAGCATATTTCGGCATCGGAAAATATTATGCAGAGTTCTGTCATTTAAGCTTTTATCTTCGCGTGACTATTTATCCTCACGGAGTCTCTTTGAGTGGAAGAGAACCTGTGAAAGTAACCGAAAGTGAAGCGATAATTCCAAAAATCTGAAATACTGAGTGACGACGTATCATAGATTTTTTTCGAAGCTATATTTTATAATTCCGGCCTTAAAGTAATCGATTTTCTCCTTCAGGTGAGCTACTTGTATGGAAATACGCCATTAAATTATGTAATTCCGTAAGCAAACAGTATAGATATACATTCTACTGATTTAAAATCGACCACTAGGGTACTTTTTATCAGTATTTATTCAAAATGTTAACTCAGCATTTCTCAATCGCAAAGGGAGCTTTACTTTTAAAGGTCATAAATGTTGCGACCAGTAATGGAAAACCAGCGCAGTGAAAACACCAATACCTCTTCATAGCATACGCTTTAAAAATTACGTGCTTAGGTTTTGATGGATAATTAATTTAGCTGACGATCGACGTGAGCAGGTCCACTGGAAACAATAGTTTTTAAAGACTTGAAAGGCTCGATTGGGATTACAAGAATTAATCATTCCTATGCAGCAGTCTTGTGACAAGTGTCTATGAGGAACATCCGAAGATCTCGCATAATTGGTGTGAATTAGTCGAGGCGGTGTTTCAGATTCTTTAAAATTCGACGCGATGGTATTTGCGGAGTGAATCATCCGGATGGGAAAAAGATAATGTGGGATTCGTTGGGGACGGAATACTTGAGTGGAATGGTCGTGTGTGTCTGTGTTTTGCTCATTCATCCGATGCTCTTCAAGGCAGGCCAGCGGCGAGGCAGAATTCAACAATCGCCGACCGACGGCTCTCTCCCACCCTTTGAGGAATCGATGTGATTTTAGTAGTTCACTCGTGGGCTTACCCCATTGCGTGAGTCGAATAAATGTAATAGACCGTTGTTTTTCTCTTTCCAACCCCAACCAAAACCTCCTCCTCCACCCACCTCCGCTTCTCGTTGATAAATTATCGCTGTCACAAAGCGCGAGAAGGTCATATGCAAATCGCACTTTCCAATTCCTTCCCATTCTCATGACTCTCGAGTGAAAAAAAGGGTGAAAAGAGGTAGAGGGGGGGGGGTGCGGGGAAGAGGATAGAGATTTCTTCGCATCAAGCGGCAAGTGGCGATCGTATGCCGCGGTGGAGATGTCTCCGGAATACGGAGTGGACGTTTTGATCGCGGCAATTTGCAACTCTCAGGAGGAAGCTGCGGTGGGTGCGATGCCGGGTGGGGAAGCAACCCTCGCTACGGTGACCGGGAAAAAAGAAGCAGTTGACGTCGGGCAAGAGAGGTGGAGGCAAAGGATCTACATAATACCCTGGGATCCACTTCTAGCGTTTTGGCAGGGGGTGATCGATCACCAAATTTGAAACATGCAAGAGGATCGCCACGTGCACACCGCACGGTTACAGAAATATTACGCATAATAGTAAAATATAAGTGCATATTCATGTTAAAACAAAACTTGCCAACGGTTAATAATTCCTACGGCAAATCCATGCAGGGATAGAACAATGGATTTAAAAAAAATACATTCAATGGACCGTCCTAGCGAGTGACGCCATTAATTCTATTAATTGAGACTCTGTTACTATCTTTAATAGTACAAGGAAAGGATGGCATTTTAAATCTCTCTGTTTTGCAGTCTATTTCTTTTATTTTCTTCTCGTAATCACGTCTACCATAGTACGACGGTAAACGTAGGATAAGTTTCACCTCATCTGAGAAAACGTCTTCGAATTTACAAAGTAAATTTAGCCTGTACTTCGATCTACGCTCCTGTAAAGATTCCCATCATAGGATGAGGGAAATGAAGTGATCGCAAAAAACGAGAGAAGGAGATGGAGAAGAAGGGTTGGAAAAGTGAGGAGAGCGGGAGGTGGGGTGGGGTGGGGTGGTAGGATAAGGGGGGAGGTAATATGTGATGGAGGGGAGTGGTTAGATGGAAGGGGGGGGGACATTTAGAGAGAACTGGAATGCCGGCTCTTCCAGCTTTTTCCCTCTTCTTCTCTCTTCCAAGGACACATTAGGAATCTGTTTTTTTTCTTTTTTTAAGTTTTCTACATCTTGAGTCAATTGACGGTATCTGAGGGACCGTTAAAAATTCGAAAGAGGCTCGTTCTGTACGGGATCTCTCGCATTTTTGTCGGTTTGAAATGTCTGCCCGAGGCACGATAAAAATCTTTCATATTTCGTGATTGGTTCAGGCTTCTGTGGAGATGAAGATTTCCGATGATGTCCTGACAATTAAAGACCATCGTGAGAAGAATAATGTACCCTTAATGTTATCTTGATCACTCAGATGAAAATTAAATTCGATTCGAATGGCATCATATTGCATATTGTATAGACTGTCTCATCATCCCCTTCGTTTTCGCTGGTTACATTTATGCATAAATAGTGTCAATGTTGACAAGATTTTCAATAATTCCACGTTACAAGATCATTGAGGTTGATCATGTTAATCATAAACAAAGCCAGTAGTTGATTCTGTATAATGCGATATAAGTGAAATAGCCTCTCAAATGGAACATTTTCCATTAGATCGCCACCTTTTAAGCTGCAACAAAGGTTTTTGAATTTTAGTAAAATCATTATACCTACCAATCGACATTCATTATTTTACCCTTCCGAGAGTTTTATGGAAATCTTGTAATCTGTTTTTCATGAAAAAGATATTTCTTTTATTGAATATTATGCTTACCACGTTATGGTGACCATAGAATGATCGTTATCTTCATGGTTAAGTAGACCGATGGAATATTTTCCTTTGAGAATTTTTTAAGCAGAATCAGGCGAAAAAGTAAGCTATTCCGTTTGATGCATTCAATTTTGCTATTTAACTTGGTTTTTATAATTCGTATAAACATGTAATATGTACCGCGGCATGCATCTTTATTTTACCAGCATTACCTGTACTGAGCACGATACACTTGCGGGTGATGGACACTTCGCAGTCTGCCCTGCCTCCAAGAAGAAACAGACAATGAATGATGTTCGTACACAAGAGAACTGAGCAATTTAGAGGAGAAACAATAGTTCTGCTGATTTCTAGAGTTGCCTCCAGTCTTACCTCCTACTATAGTTGATACTTTTACATATTTATTTAACGCGGAATATCAAACTGAAGCCATACAAATCTGTAGATTAGAGTATCATCGAATGGCATATTGCACTAGGCGTTGTCTTGCAGATATCTTTTTTGTTTAGTAATCTCAAAAAAATATTTTTTGTGGAGCGTGTTAATAATTTAATGCTCATGGCAATTTTTTTCTTAATCTCTTTGTTAACTTTTAGACTATTAAGGCTAATTTGAGTATGGACTAAGAATTTGACTTCTTTTTTGTCGAAATATTGAGCAAGATTACTACCTCTGAATGTGGAACTCGATATCTTTTTCATTCATTAGCTGTGAAAGGAATTTAACTCACCCTCGATTCAGAGATTTTCTGTTTCTTTCCCTCGTCACCCTAATGGTCTTTAGGAATAGTGAAAGACCAATAAATGAAATGCCCCCCTCCCTCTTTACTCCTTGGACACTATCACCATTTTCATATTTCTATGTGATCGGCAACTCTGTATTATTATCTCTTGTCTACGCAAGGATTCCCCCTCGGTAATTCACAAGCAGTTGAAACTATAAGTCAAGAGCGATTTAGCCTGATTAATTCCGAGATCTGCGAACTCTAGTGGAAAAAAGGTCGGAAGTTTAGAAGAACGGATTGAGGTAGCGGAGTAGGGAGCGTGAGGTTTTGCTTTACCTGCGGGTGGGTCATGGAAATGTAATAAAAGCAGGGACCCTCGATAACACTCGTTTTTCCGAGAAGGTTTCCTGTCGGCTGTCTTTCATCACTCATCCACTGTTCTGTCGCATTTCAAAACGGGTTTGTGAGGTCTTTTGTGCCCAAGCCTCTTCGGTTTAACTCCAAAGGCCTACCAACAAAGGAATTGAACACGTGTGGGGCAGAGAAAAAAAACAAATCTTTGAGTTATGGATTATTATTTTTATAGTGCGTAATAAGGGTGCTTAAAGGGTTTTTTCTTTTGTTGTTTGCTATGCATAATTTTATCGCTTTGGTTTTTAAACGACACCTATTCTGAAAATCTGAAGAGGCCGGAAAGGCGTAGAGCATTTCTTTTTCATCATTAAGTCAGCTTTGATGAAACCACTCCCCTGTAGATTCTTAAGAACTTATAGTTGATAATCCTTTCATCGCCTTACTCGAGGAAAAGTTGATGCGGGAATCCCAAGTCTCTCCCTCTCTCGTTTCGGCTCTACCGCTAAACCACGCCGCGCCGGCCACCCACTCCCAGGAACTTCTTTCTAGCCCTTCGTGGGCACTTTTGAGGGGACCCAATAATGAAAGTTCCTAATTACGGGGTCAAAACGGGACTGCAGAAAGGGGCCGCTTCGCCGCAAAGGAGGTGGCCGTGGAGGGCGGAGGAGTTGTGAGGGCCCGGGTGACGTCTCAAGCGTCGGTTTTGAGAGAATCGGCGGTCGGCAAACCTTTTTCGCGAGCGGCGGGTGAAACAAAAGCAAGGAGTTGGGGGTCGGAAAGAGTGGTCTTTATGTGGGAAGTGATGTGGGAGGGAGGTGGACTACGCGGCTGCTTTTGTTCTTTTTTTTTTTAGATCAACCGACCTCTATAGGCCGCCAAACATCGCCACCTCAAAGGCACCTCCATCACTCCGGACTTCCACTTCCAATTTCGTATGAGCTGGTTCTCCTCCCGCTCAATCGTACTCTTCACCAGAGCTAAGGCGCACCTTAGCTCTGGCTAACCGAACCTCCCCTACCTAAGTTAAAGCAATTCTGAGCAAGGCGGAAGATTGAGGAGGTCGAGAAGAATATTTTTCCTGGCTATGGTCCCGATCCTGAGAGGAAAAAACTTTCCTAAAAGAGGCAGTGGAGCATTGACATTTTCTGGACCATTCATCATTTTTTTGCATTTTACTATGCACAATGGATCCATTGTCTTTGTTATGGATATATTTAGTCTAATTGGTCCCATCACTATTTAATTTCATCTTGGCTTGATGTCACTTTGGGAAAATAATTGCCTTTTTAATCGATAGTTACGAAATTCTTACCATTTATCCAGCAATTCTGAAACGCAAACTAGGCTAAAATGACAGGCTAAAAAAACTCAGACAATTCTTATGCACATTTTACTCCTTGGATGGTAAAACTGCTTTCTGCTTCTTTCGTTTGCTACTAATCGCGCATGAAATCATTTTTCCAACCAGCTGATCATCCCGTAGCTGATGAGTATTCGCCCCTCCACCCCCCTGCGATAGCCAAGAAAAGGGTCTTTACCTCCTCCCGTTTCCTGTATTCGGTCCTTTCAAGCTATTTTCGGAAATTCTTCTTCCGGACAGCAATTCACTTGTGCACTTTTGTTTTAAACGCACTGCGAATGAGGTTAGTTGTACTACGGTGATTTTTAATGTTCTCGTATACTAGCACCTACGAGCTAACTCAATGACTTTTTTTATAATTCTGCATAAAGAAAAGAATTCTACAAAAAACGGGGTTCGCCATTTTGTATGGTATTGGTCAGAAATACAATAAATAAGTAGTGAAATTCGATGACAATTAACATTCAAAAATCGTTCAATAGCATTGTGAATGTTTGGTTGTATTGCATTTCTACCAAAGGTGTATCATTAGTTTTAATATGCTGAATTTGGAAAAAAATCAACACGTGCAATAGGTGAGAAATTTGTTCAACTTTGAGACTATGTATTTTGTTTAAAGATGCAACATATGAAAAATGGTACTTGGCAAAACATAAACTACTTAACCGACAAAAATTGTGCTAAGTTTCGACCTCCATACTGAAAATAAGCATTTTTGAGGTTTCGGCCAGCCTTTTATCGATTTTAGCACACTGTGGCGTCGGGCCAATGGTTTGTTCCACATCTGCTAACAAAATCTCCTCGTTTGGAGTCTGCATTTCGTGTGAAGAGCGAGTTTTTTTTTGGAGCATTACGAGTAACAATCGAAATATTCACTCTTATGTCATCTGATAAGAGTTTCTGTTCTCCATTTATTGATAGATTTCGATTAAATGGAAATGGAAAATTCATTTAAAATAAAAAAAATTGGGTTTCACTACTCAAAGATCAATTAAATCGAGATCGAGGCAAGATCTTCGAGTTTCGATCCAAACTCGATTTTCAACCTCGATCTCGAACAATTTGTTTGATCACAGCAGCGTCAATACTGGTCTATGATAACGTCAACCGTCCCATAAGGTGACGTACGTCTAAGGCCGGTAATATTGAAAAGTCAAGCCCTTAAGCATCAAGAAAGCATCTCATTCAGTTAATCTTACTTAAAAACATGTTATGTGCCTGCATTGGTCAATTTTTACTATGAATAATTCAAGCACTTATGCTGAATAGATTTTTCTACTGCTCAAATTTGTATTTTGAGTGTTTCTCGAATGAGTAATAAGCATGCTTTTACAAAAATTATTCTTTGAAAGAACCGTCGATTATTCTACTATTAGATCTTTTGGTTCAAATTTCGATTTTTATTGAAAAGTAGAGCTTTGAATTACGATAAAAATCGATTTCTTGAAAAGTCGATATTTTTCCATTACCATCTCCACTCTGCCTCCAGCGCTAATATACTTTTTTTCCCTGTCCGCTTACGCGCTCACGCACATTCCCCCAAGCACGCAACAAACATCTATTCCATCATCCGTCCTCGCGCCGAGGCAGCAGCAGCTCTCTATACACTGTTCCCTCTCCTCATGATCCTTCACGTGACCTCGCAGCAAGGACGGGGAAGGCAATCTCATACAACACTCGAGGGTCGTTCGGTAGTAACGCTAGCCAGGCAGTCTCTCCCGCCCGTCTCCCGGCCGGGATGCTGTGGCGGCATCCACCACGTTCTTCCTCCCTCAATCTCCTCCTCTCCCACTATGCTGCGACCCCTCCTCTCACCCATCCCACCTCTTTCACACCTTTCCTTCCCACCGCAAATCCCCTCCTCCCAGCCCTACCTCTCGTAGGAAATCTCCTACGACCCCCCCCCCCCTACATACTGACGTTCATTAACTCCCCCCACCTTTCCTAGTCCCTTTCTTCGCATCATTGCCTAGTTTTGCGGTAGTAATTGGCGCCCGTAAACCCCGTGGTATATGTACCTATACGTACATACGCACTTGCGTCTCTTTCCACCTGGCTCGTTTCTCTCTCTTAAAAGGGGGTCAGATTGATACGTGGGCGTCGTCGCCCGCATGAGATGTGGATTTTTTTTACGCGCGCACACGTCCTAGTATTGCAATAAATACATCATGCTGGGGTCTCGCGTTTTTATTAGAAAGTTGAACGTGGTCGCGGTACACGTATCCGCCCGAATACATAAGTCCTCTGAAATGGGAGAGGCGCTGGACTCTTGGCCTAATGAACCTCTTGGAATGGCTTTTAGTCGATCTCTTCTGTCTAGAATTTGGGCGAATATTGTAGCTAGGTTCAATTTATTGTTTTTATCATCCGTTTCTTGGAATTATATGGAAAAAAGGTGCTGGCAGGGAAACTGCGATTCCTCCTTGATACTCGAGAAAAATATAAATTGAATGCTTTCAAGTGAATAGCTTAAACATAAAATTGCATGAGTTAAATTAGTTCTGATTTATATCTAATGGGTAAACTGTACTTTCAAGTTAAATAATCACGGTGAGGGTTCGGGAAAATTTCGGTATCATATTTAAAATCTAATCTCCTGCGAACTAATGTGGATGACAATGCGTTTATTGATGATATATCCATAAATATTTTTTAAAATGTTTTAATAGGGCTAATACAAATACAACTATGATATATGTACCAAAGAATTGTATCCGCTCTTCGAATAAAAAGCTGATTACTCGAAAGAGGGGAAGAACTATTATCACGAAGGAATTGTGAAATTAATTTCAGTAATTTCATAAATTCATCATTCGTTTCCGCGTCTAGCAATTAATCTACTCTGGTTCCATCTTCTGTGTTGAGAAAAGACGGTGGGGAAGTACAAATGACGCCGAAATATACGGAATATCTCGTGCTCCAGCGCCTTCGATACATTCAAGGAAGCGTCCTAATTCCCGTTACGAAGGGCTGATGAAATTCACAAAATCGAGCTGTAGTCTGGTTTTAACAGTGAATCCTTTTTCCTGTCAATCATGGGCACCATGTCCTTGGTCCCTTACGTTCCTCTGATATTCTCCTCGTCTTATCTAGTCACCGGAGGAAATCTTGTTTGCATCTTTGAGTTTAGAATGAAGAAAGTAGCCTAGCAGCCTCATACCTGATCGGGTCTCTTATCTTGAACATGTAGCTGTTTTCATTTGTTTCATCGATATGTTGGTCGTACAACATAATAGTATGATGAGACGTAAAAATAAAGTTAAAGAGTGCATTGGTCATTAGAAAATTGCTGAAACCTGGGAAATAAAATTTTAAATTTTCGATGTGGAAATTTTTGAAATTCCTCACGAGAGGTTTTTCAACATGTGATATAGACGAGCCAACAAGCGTAAAATTTGAATTAAAACTGTTTGCATGTGAATAAATTCCATTTCGGCAAGTATTTTCAGAAAATATATTTAATGTGCTAGGATAATTCAATTTGTTTTTACAGGAATCAAATCAGGTCAGAAATATAAGTACCAATCGATAGCCTCCTTTTTCTACCCTCCTTCGTGAGGAAAAATCGTTGCCGCTGCGCTGTTTGCATTCATACCAGTGTCTTCACGGTGTAAATCCGTGACAATGTTACTGTGCCTACGATATATCTATTCAGGATTTCGAGATCTAATGCCAGATTTGAGCGCTTAAATAAGAGCAAGTGGAAAACTTGGCTCTCTGTTTTCGAGATTTGCTCACTCCTCCAGGGATTAAACCCGAAGGTTGGGTAGTATAGGTTCCTTTCATTGTCCAACTATTTTTTTAGGAATTAATTTGGGAGTTTGCGAAATATTCACCCGGGATATGAACCAGGGACTCTTCGTACAGGAGCCAAGTGGTCTGCCCACTCTGCTACTACTCTCCTCCTCCAACCCACGTTAATTTATGCTATCTCCTCAGTGGGTATAGATTACGCTACGCATGGTGAAATAGCTCACCGCCACTTTACTGTATTGCCCGCACTTGTTCACCAAGTTGACGGAAACAGTCGGAGGGAATAGATGTCCTAGGTTGTGCACTCTACCCTCTATCATCTAGGTCTGTCTCCCTACTCCCGTTGAGGAGGTTAGAGGCAAAAATGAAGCGGAGGCAACGTGGCCGTCTGTGCAAAAGCAGTCCTTCCCACCAGCGACATCCACACTCAGTCAGTGAGAGCGGTTAGAATGGGTGCTTTGATTTTGGAATGCGCTCATCGAACAGGTTTCTCGACAACCAGTTTCTTTTTATGCTGCTTTTTTCCACAGAAGCAATCGACATAAACAAGCCATGCATTCCGGATTGGTAGCGAGGGGAAATATGATCGAAGTCAAGACTCAAAGAGCAGGGCCGTGGATGGGGATGAGGCCAGTGTAGCGGGTGGAGACGGGATGGAACATCAAGAGTTATCCGAGGTAGAGAATGGCCTCGGTTTCTAGAACGGGGTCCTACACGTCCCATTAGTGAATTCGTTTTTCTATTTAGCAAGTATGAGCAAAGTATGAGTGTGTGAAATCTAGCCATCATCGTTTAAAGGTTGCGGTGGTCATGGAAAAAATTGTACCATTTTCAATTACTAGAAAAAAAGGCATTGGGATGGTTCTGATTCCTGTGATACTATTATGATAAAACTGCGGGATAATATCGATGTAGAACATAAGAGATTCAGGCTCTATATTGAATAGGAAATCCAGTGCGTTTCCCTGATGTCCGCTGCTTCAGTCGTCTACGAGTATTTGAATGTACTGTAATTTCAAAGGTGAAACATGAAGCTGCCTAAATAATCATGAGTTGAAAATCTTCACATTTTTAACATGAGAAGTCTTGAAATTTAATTTCTCCCAGAAGCAACTCTGGATTAGAAAGTGTTGATAAGTACTCTTGACAATAAAATTGCATCAGTCTCCAATTCGTTGATCTGATTTGCCTCTAAGAGGTGCGATAAAAGGTCAAAATGTCACGATAGGTAGTCGAGTAATTATTGAAGAGCGTGGGAGCGTTAATAAGATTTCGTCACATTGAATTCTTGAAAGGCCACATCGATTATTCCTATAGGCATCCGATGTTGCTGCATCTATGCACATTGTACTCATTATTTGCGTTTCCTTACTGTGTAGAAATAAAAGATATACGTCGTGCCAGTGAAGAAATTGCCTCAGTAAAGCGATGCCTTGGAGGGACAGCTTTCCTGAGGGATTTAAGCGGTCCCTTGCACACATTATTTCAACACCTCTAGCCGCAAGACATTTCTCGTTAACTGCGCAAACCAGTTCCATTTGAAATTATAATCAATCTTTTTGATGCATTTTCAAAATAGATCGTTTAAAGTGGAAAAATTACAGGCTGTTCGAGGCGTGGAGGAATTAGAGGTGTTTGCCGGGAATATCTTATGTTGGCATTGAAATGTTATTTTAAGCGCTTCATTTAGCTCAGTCGAATTGAAATTACATGATGCCCTAGAGGGCAGCAACAGTATCCGAGAATAGACCCTCGGCGTGTGCATGAAAGGCGGAAGTAGAATACAGTTTCGCCTTGAATACATTAAGAAGGCGTAACACGCGCGTGAGATTCCTGCGTGGGCTTCAGTCCAAGGTGTCTCCTCTCGCCGTGAGAGCGTTTTTGTGATGAAGTGTATTGTAAATGTCACATGCGGTGATTATGTCTCGGGGGCATCATCGAGCGCCATAAGTGCATCGCAAATCGCGGTCGATGCGCACACAATAGTTTTAATAAGAATTTTTTTTTTTAATGCAAGAAGTCACCACGTAGCTACGAAGATTTTAACACCCGTGTTTTTTTTAATTGGTGTACGAGCCTTTATTTATGAGCGTTAGCAATCTTGTGAACAAGAAAAGAAGAATTTATGAGCATGTTAGATAATTTTATTGTGATTGACTATTAGGAAATGCGAATATATTGTGAAGGAGGTCGCTGATTTTTTTCAGAGATAATGTTTACAGCCGTGTGAGAAAATGAAGGATCAAATTTATTTTCCGCATAGTTATTTCATACCCATAAACATATATTGAATTCTTTCAATTTTTATCTCACATATAATGGAATAATTGTTGATTGTAGAATATTTAAATATCATAAGTTATGATGCTTCTCCTTCATTGCGGCAAGGTATTATTTTCTCGAGCAATATGTCGTTTCTTTCCCCTTGAATCTCAAGCTGATACTTTGTGTGGTGCGATATTTTCCCTTAACAAGAGTAAGGAATTAAAGCCTACATAATTATTACGGCTTCGCCTGTTTCAGGTATGACTTAGTACTCATTAAAATTAAGTTAGCAATTTTTATTTAAATAAATAAAATTATACCCAAATATGAATAATAATTTAGTAAAAGAATAATAATGAACCAATGTTCTTAAGTGGCTCCTTAAAAGGTAATTGCCCACTTATTCTGGACAAAGTAGTCTATTTCCTTAGCTTTAAGCGGTCTCAATAACAGAAGCCTTAGAAGAAGGTTGTGTACTTTTATTACCGAAAAATACCTCAAGGCCATAGCCAGATTTTTTAAAAACAATTTTCCCTTAGCACACGTGAGAGGGGAAAATGAAGAATGAAGATATAATATGAAAGTAAAATAATAATCATTTAGAGGTAAAGATTTTGGTTTTTAAGTAATTATGCACCTCCGCCATATACCTCTCCTCGGATCTTATTCCGAAACCTGGGTGTGTTCCAGTTATCGTTGAGATGAATAACCACATTTTAAGTAAAAAACAACTGTTAAGTCCCTTGGAATTTAAATAATATTTTTACTACAAACATTTTACAAGTTACTTCTACAAACTCTGTGTGAAAACTATTAGCAGGTTGCGAAATTTTCCATGGAACAGCTAAATTTTTTAACCAACATGTTCTTGAGGCCACGGACAACTTAGCTTACATTAGTTAAGAGTCTCGTATAAAACACTGGAAATTTGTAAAATTCTTTGCATTCTTCATCTCGTTAGCATTGTCTTACGTAATAGGTATTCTGATTTATATTGCGAAGGCAGACATGTTACGTTTTGCTGGAAATTGCTAAGTATGCTTTCTTCTGTAACTTGGGAGACAGAAAATAACATCAAAATCACGCAATCAGTAAAAATCTCAGTTATGAATGCGTCGCTGTTGGCTTTATTTGCCACGATGTTGACTATAATTACATTTTGAGTATCTTTCGGGATTTTGGAAGCTGCATTTTTTACAACTTGCCAAGGAAAACGAGAAGTGATCTTAAGGGTGGAGATAGCAGTGGTTCTGCTTCCATCAGTGTTTACTGGCATTCCGGAACTGGATCTAGGTTTTTGATTCTTCTTTTAATGAGTCAATCCATCATACATCTACTTTCTCAGCTTTCCAAGGACTATATTTCATAGTGCTGATTCAAGAAAGTGTAAACATTATGTCATGAATGATGACTTCCACTTGCTAAGAGCAAGGTGTCTTCCAAGTGTTCCGCTTCTTCAAAATTCTAATGTAAAGTTATTTTATTTTTCATCGTAGTTATGGCCTGAGCCATTGTGTTAGTCAAAGCGGTGAATAATTCTATTTCATTATTTTTATCTTCATTGGAAGAACTATAAAATTAGATAATTCATCATTTAAGAAAAGCCAACGAGCTGTGAAGTGGCAATTTTCCTTGCTACCAATTTTTGGCAAGATATTTAATTTTTATGATGAATTTATAATTTGAGTGCATATAAATTTGGTTGAAACTTTGGCACCTTTTTTGTTCTCCTAGATTTGTCACACTGTGGACTTAAGTGGCGCAGGAGCTCTGACTAGGTATTCTACGCTCAATAAGTGGCCTAAGTGGTGACGTTGGTTGATCGGTTTTAATAATACCAATGCATTCGATTATCGAGCAAATAAAAGATCGAGTGGAAGATTTGCTGGTTGGCAGGAAGAATGCGGGTCTTTTAAATCTCTACGAGGACGGAGCGAGTTTGAGAACTTTCTCGAATACAGTTCAATTCCCTTCGCTAAACCGTTCCTCAGCTGTCGGCCGAGCCATCAACTTACCTTAATGACTAGAGCCCCTAATGCGTAAGCACCTGTGGCACCTGAGATCGTTTATCAGATCAAATGGATACCACGCTAGAAATTTGCTAGCTCTCGATTTTGCAGTGAGAGGGAAGGAAAATCATCAACCGAAATACAGCAGAGTCGATAACTATGCGCGTACGATTGGTCATCTTAAATGCCTTCCCCTGGGGCTCCAATATCCATTACGCACTTCCGATTTTGAAAGGGCTGGAGAGATAATACTCCGAGGGCTATGGAGCGGTCTAAATAATTTAATTAAACTCAACCACTTTTCACTTTCGCTTTTCAAACAAAACTGCGAATTAGGGAATGAAATAGCCTATATAAGCAAAGAACATAACTTAACGGTTGAATTTTATATTAGCGAAGCTCATTTTTCTCCATTTTAGGTGATCCTGCAAATCAGTGTTTCCATTTGTTTGCCCGCGGGTTAGCCTGACACTTTCCATTTATGTTTTCTTTTTTTGTGACTCTCTCACTTCTCCTCACCATTCGTCCGTCAAATACTGCATATTAACAAATCTATTTTTTTGTCGTGATTCGACTTGCAATTCCATTTTTTATAAAAAAAATAAAACTGATTTTTGTATGTTATCATAAAAGTAGAAATGTAGTATGAATGAACTGAGGGTTTCCTGGTGGATGTTATGGAGATAGATTTCTTGGGTTTCCATCCGGGTTAAAGAAGTAATATCCTAGGTGTTTCGGCGGCGGCTCTTCTGGTACCTGCAAATGAAAATCTTCTGAAGACGATAACGAAGGAGTCTACCGAAGCATGTCAGAGGTAGCTCCTTTGACCTGAATGTAAACCCAATAAATTTATCCGCATGGAGAATTATTCACGCTTACTTTCGCGAAATTCTTGCATATTAGTACATTGAAATTGACTGGCAATTTTCCATAAGTAATTGTATTATTACTATCCGTAGGAAATTTCCAGTAAATTTTAATTGATTTATCAGCAAGGTAAAGCATTTCCGTTATTGAGGGTATATCATTTCAACAAGGATTGTTTGGTCCAATAAAATTCACGGGAATCATGGGAAAAATTATGCAATGTAAGAAAATGCCTCTGCCCGTGGACTGGCCCTATCGCTAGTACCTATTTTTACCCACTAACAGAAAGAAATTCACAGCAGCCCTGAGCGGGTGAAAAATGGTGTAGGAGAAAAGGGGAGAGCGTAAATGAGGGGGCTGACAATGCTTACCACCCTTGTCCTCCGGAATTCTTCCCATTGTCATTCCCTCGCACTTCACAACGGACACGTGGACTTTTGATGACGGTGACAACTTAAGGCCTGCTCAACGTGATGTCGGAAATCGGCAGGGAGAACTTATCGAGCAAGCCTCGCGACATTTTCTGAGTGGGGCACTTTCAGACGAGTCACGGGCAGTGGAACAAAGAACGAATTCAAGTAGTAAAAATAGTGGAGGAAGGGCGAATAAGTAGTCATGATTTTTTTGCTCCCTCAATATTTCAGATTAATCGTTTTTTTTCTCGTTCAATGAAAGCAAACATTAAATGAATCGGCTAACTTCCGATATGAGTTTGAAGTTTGTTTTCCCTTATTTAAAAGATAAATTCGTGAAGCCTATTCGCCACCCTTCTGATTTTTTTTCCGGAATTTAACTTTTTAATTTATGACTACTTATTCGCCCTTCCTCCAAGGATTAAGTTTTCATTACCTAAAAAGGTTGAGGAATTCTTCATAATTTCTCTTTTTTGTAAATTAAACCCTGATATTGTGACCATTATTTTTATTTTTATTTGTCGAAACTTCGTTTTGACACTTCTGTGATATTGATATCGTTTATGTATTGTGGGCACGGCGATAGTTTTTCGTTGTTATCTAATAAAAAGTTAGGTCAGTTAAAAAGTTAGCTTTTACTCATTCATCCCGTTTCCGTATAGTATTTTCTCCAATCCGACATACGGGCTCATCTTCGAGCCAAATGATGAGGGAAGATGAAAAAGTTTTACCAGTTAGCTTCATTGAAAAAGGAGGTACGCTCACGGAAGATATGTCGACCTACCGATAGATTTTGGTAGATTTTTTTCGCTTAAATTCTTTACAATTAATGTGCTTTGAATCGACTCCCATGCTTACCCGACCGCTAAGAAGCCCAATTATGCTCTCTCACCATTAATGAGCCAGATTTAAACCTAACTTCGTTACGTTCTATGAAGATTTCCCGAAGGACTTGAGAGACCTATTCAATGTTTTAAATACCATTCGTATCCATCTATCAGCACTATCCATCCGTGCGTCGAGAATGGATTTCATTCATTCAAAATACTGCAAACTTAAGATTGATATCCTGCACTTTCCTAAGGCAGTTCCTTAAGTTCAGTGATGTTCTTCTGGTGTACTTTTCTATCTGCTCAAAGTGTATAGGCCTTGCTAATTTTTTTCCTCCATTATTTTTTCACGCAATTTCCGTGGTAGTGACGAGTGTCCTCCGTTTGAGCGACATTTAACTAGATTGATTGTTATTGGACCCAATCTGAGGTATTAAAAAACCTGGTTATTTAAGTCGTGTCAAAAGACTGCTTTGTGTCTTAAACATGAAGAAACTATGCTGAAACCGTAAAAAAGGTAAAACTATTACATACTGCTATTAAATATTTAGAGCTGGTACAAAAAATCGTTAATTAATGTGAATTTATTACGTGAAGGAGTACAAGAATGGACTTGAGGTGTTCGATACTTGGGTCTGGAGGAGAATGGAGAAGATGAATCAGAAGGAGAGTAATAGAAACAACGAAGTTCTAGACATGGTCATGGGCGAGAAGAGGCAACTTCTATATGCGATACGGAGGACACAAACCGTCTATATGATCGCGCACTAAATGCGAATATGATGCTAAAAACCTCTTTGGAAGGTAAAATGCGGTAGTAAGCGGAGGAGGAGGAGGAAATGAATCTGATTTGAAGATAGAATAAAAGGGTGTAGACTTTTTTGTAAACCGGAAAGGGAAGTCCAATTTGGAAGGGTCAGCTAGACCGGGTAATTCGTAAAATGTTTCATGCAAACTTTCTTTAAACGATGGAATACATTAATGATAACATTTAGTTCTAGCTGCCGACCTCGATGGTAAAGTCCTTGCTTGCCACACAAGAGATAGAGTTTTCGAATCCCGCCTGAGTAGGTATCCCCAGTCCAGGGTATGGATTTTTGTGTACATTTTATTGTTAAGTTGATAAAACCCCGATATAAAGGGGCAATGGTGCTGTTTTCGGCGGTACAAAAATAAATAAATGATGTAACATAATTATATGAGTTCTTTTCGTTGGATATGAATCTGGAATATCGACGGTGCGGATTATTTACGTCCCGATAATTGACCTTTTACTGTAGATATCTTATTCTCAACTTCTTCCCCAGGCGAGCTGAGGTGAGGAGTTAGAGCCGCAAGAGGAGCTGCTACTCGAGCACCTCACACGGTCTCATCTCCTCTCCTTCTCTCCTCTTAACCTCCTCGAACCCACCTCGCCGGCCGGCCCAGAGAGGAGGACGCATTCCGAGTCCCTAAATTCCAGCTTATCACTCGGTTCAAGGTGGAACAGGCGGAGGAGAGCCATGGGTGGGAGGAGGAGTGGTGGTTTTTGGACGGGGTGGGGGGAAGTCTGTGTTGGTGGATGGGTGTCCCAGTTAGCTCTCTTGTGCCGCCTGCGGGGTCCTTCCCGCCAGCAACCAGTGCCTACTTCGGCGGCTCTCGGAGGTGTGTTTCGGAACGAGTAGGGGGTGGGTGAGCGGATGTATGGTTTTGAAACAGTCAGTGTTCATGCGAGTTTCGTACCAGCAAAGCCAGGAAATCGCAGATTCTCCGACATGACTTTGGAGAAAATGTGATGGATGTATCTTAAGACGGTGTCGGGAAGAGGTGTTTGTATGGAAAGCGTACTAAATTTGCAGAAATTCTGTATGTTGTATGAATGAAATTGGTTTATATGTGTACAATGTGCAGTCGTTCCCTCTGACCCATAATCGCAGGTCATTAAAATTATCCGGTTTATAGAAGGGGAGGAAAAATAAAGGCGAAAAGAAAATCTTTCCCAGTGAGTCAGCCGCTTGTGTGTTTAGAATAAGAAAACGCGAATGTTTCCGCCCATTTTTCAAGAGTTGGTGGCTTACTCAGAGTTCTGGTTCATTTATTTATTCGTTCGAAATTTTCGTTGAGGTAAGGAAGCGCTTACAAAAGTATCAAAATCAAAAAAAACCACGTGAGGTCGAGGAAAAAACCGAGGGGTCCCAGAGAAGCGGTAACTTAATCGGGATGACTTCGTGGCGTCATCAACTTATCTGCAAAACGTGCAAATTTGACGCATTCATAATCGATGGAGCAGTTCCTTCCCCTGGTCACCTCGAGTTAGTTTTCGAGTATGTTTAAAGGATAGTTATATCTTCGAGTATCTGGAAACAGAGGAAGTGAGGGAGAGCTGTTGACATGACGGAAGGATTTTCCGCAAACGTGTTTCTCCCGAGTATTTTTTGCTGTATGTATTCCAGCGTTTTCTGTCGTTGGGAAATACGTAGAGGCTTATAAATCTGGAGTATGTTAAGGTCTAAAATTAGCTGTGAAAATATTCAGACAGAGATTATATAATATCGGAAACAGGTGTGAGCCCGGGATAGTTTACAGGAAAATGAGGGCAAGGAAAAGGAATGCCGTCTCTTTAACTAAACTAGGTTAAAAATTAAAGAGAAACTGATGGAATTGTGGATAAGTAGATACTATAGGATTATAATCTTATAGTACCTACTGATCAATAATCATTAGATAGGTGGTGAGGTGCGTGGCAGATAAGTGGGTAGATCGCTTGTCTGCTTATCGAGGGGTCCCTGGTTGATATCCCGGGTGAAGCCTTCGGACTCACCCAAACAAAATTCTTGAAGTACGATGAGGTCCAGGGAATGACCCCGTCCCTGCCCTAAATGTGTGAAATTATTACCCGTGTGACTTACTTAGTTCGGGATGAGATCTATCCTCACCTATCCAAACTGACCTTTATATTGGATCATTGAGTGAGTACGTTAGGTAGGTAGTTCGGTAATATCCCCATATTAAATAATGGGTTCTCTGTGGAAGGCTGAAGGGGAACATGCTATAGAAGGAGTGAAAGCACGGAACAATGAAATTAAGGAATAAGTATTTAATACTTGTGGCTTGAAAGCTCGATCTAATTTTAATGCTATGAACATTCGTTCAGTTTCTCACTCAATGGACCGTTTGTAAGACTGTTATAATGCACTGAAAAACATTATATGAGTATATGAGATTATTTGAAATTAGTGTAAATGATACCTTGATCTTTCGTTGCACGAAATAGGAAGAGAATTCCTTTTCCAGGGAAAGAAAATAATTATTTATTTACAAACAGGCTTGTAATACACGGATATGTGCGATTTCATCTTCCAGAATGTAATAGAGATATGCCTACATTACTGCGGGGCTAAGATAATGGTTTTCAAAAAACTATATTGGAAACTTGTCTACAAATGTTTTTCTCCGAGTTCAATTTTACAATTTATGCATTAATCTTGTTGGATGGTCCTTATTTAAGGGAGGTTGGTGTTTTTTGGAGTGAGTCATTCCAAAACTCATGGCGGTAGAGTTTAGTTTCGAGAATGCTTTTACCTGGTGTGGAAGAGCCTCGAATTAATCCTTTCATGGTGAACTTGTATTGAGTATAGCGCTTTCAAACGGTCTGTACTGCAATGTGCGAAAGTTCTGAGCGGGAGTCTGTCGGAATGTCTTTGATATTTCGTTTACGAGCTCTAAGTGCCTCCGGTAATACGTCGTCGGTAATTTTTCTTATGCATAACGTGAGTAATGCTTTCAGTGATAAGAGTAATTACCGCGATAATTAACACAGAGTTTAATTTTTGCGGAGTGTACAAATTTTCAGTTTAAGGTACCGAATTTTTTTCTTATTAATTTCTCCTAAAAGGTTGCTCGTGGGGTAAACTTTCGTAATTAACTTCAATTACTCAATAAAAAGTAATTTTAAATGTTAAACGCAGCTCTTATCTCAAAGCTCGAATGAATTGAAAGTATTTATCCAAAGTGGATAATCATAGGGTCTCAAAAGGAAGGCGGTGTCCTCAAACATTCTCTTCCTGACAGATGGGCCGTGTTCCTTTTTCTCATCTGGTCATTCTAATTATTTTTGTTAATACAAAAAATGCAAGTTCTTCATCGAAAAAACATGCCATAATTGCTTAAAATTTTTGGATAACAATGTTCGATCATGTTTCAAGGTCAGTCACTCGCAGGCACTCTTCACGCATTTATCCGCACACGTATATTAGAAGCGCAATTATTGGTCCGTGTGGCATGACGACACATCCACAGAGAAAAAATCATTCGCCTTGACCGGGATTCGAACCCGGATCCCTCGATTTCCGGCCGAGTGCTTTAGCCAGTTAAGCTACCGAGGCGTCATTCTTCCCTGTGGATATTTGTGGACTATACCGGACAAGGTAGTATGGACTGCTGAGCATATTATGCGACGAGCAGTCCAAATCGTGCGCACGGCGCCACAGCCGGAGAGTAAAGTCCGAACTTTGAACACATATAGGTGTTCTCTCTTTGACGAATTTAAGTATACCGGGACTAGCCACGGTGATAACTTTTACGGGAGTCACCCGCAATGCACATATAATCAAGGCGAATGATTTTTTCTCTGTGAATTTTTCGCACAATTGTGCATTGCGGGTGACTCCCGTAAAAGTTATCACCGTGGCTAGTCCCGGTATACTTAAATTCGACATAGCCTTAAGCCTGTGATTGGAACACCGGAAGCCAAAGTGTTCATTAACCCTGTTAAAAAATCAGACACTTCTTCACCTCCCCGCCAGCCTCGATTTTCCCACTCACAACCTTTAGCTAGCCCTGAATTTTACTAACGATAGAAGACGTCATAAGAGCACTTTTTTTTTGCTTCGTTTGCATTCCTGGCGTCTTTCGCGTTTCTTAAAATTTTAGTTAACGCGCAGCCGGTGATTATTAGGTGATCAATATTTCTGCCTAAAATTGCTTATCAACAGACCGTGAATTTGACGAAATTTAGAGCGTGAAAACCTGGAACAAACCGTGAATTTTATAATTTAGTTAGAGTGGGAACCCTGGTGTGAAGATGAATATTTTCTACTCCCTCCATTGCGCTATTATGCTGTAAAAGTAGGCAAACATATGTCTTATACCTGCCATATTATCGCCTGTTTGTAATCGTGGAAAATGTTTTAATTTATTCTGATTTTATTATCGCGACATTCCTCACCCAACTCCACCCGTAATGATCCTACTCTGAAGACGAATCATCATTGTACTACATACAAATTTTTCTCTAAATGCTAAATTCCTTTTACATGATGTTAGCCCATGTTTACGCATGTTTGCTTGCACATTTGGGAGAGGCGATAATTTTACTCTCAAACAAGTGCTTCATATTTTTTACAAAAGACAAATAAGTGCTTCATATTTTTTTGGCTACTCAGTATTTCCTCGGTGATTTTTCTGTAGCTTACGGAGGATCTTTCGCGCCTACAGGATTCACAATAAATATATTTTGCCATCGCAGACGATATGCATCAAGGTATCCATCAACAATAAATAATAGAGTGCAAGAAATTTGGATAATGCAGTCCTTATATAATTAAGTTTACCCATTTTCAAAGCGTTTTTTCTTTCAAAGTACAATTAGACGATTATATTCAGAGATTTCCGTGAAAGTTGCCTGTACTACGTTTCTCTACCCCACCTCCTTAGTCTTTGCTGGATTTCCCAAGTTCGAGGAGTAGGGTGCAGTGATTTTTGACGTTGAAAACCCCAAAATCCAGAGGCTTTACCAGTGACGCTCCGTGAAAGGCATGAATGGCTTTTAGCGTGGCAAGTTTACGGCCGGCCAGAATGGACTAATGGAAGTCGACCAACTTGAAGGTCGCAGGACTTAACCTACACTCAGACGTAGGTGTCTTGTTGTTTCCTTCTTTCTGGTGAGAATGTATTTCATTTCTATTGCTTCGGGGAGAGAGAGCGCAAGGTGCTAATGACTCGTTTCCACTATCTGTTAGCAAGAATATCGGTCGAAGCATGGAGCTCAATGTAATCATATTACCTATATCGCATGATACCTACCTTGTGAGCCATCTCAAGTGTCTATGACTTGTTTTTTCTCTGCCTGCCAAGTTTCATATTACATTTTTTGGTGTGTTATACATACTGTATGATTATTAGTCCAGCTTAATCAGACTTGAAACGCTACAATCCCAGGGACATGACTGCCTATGAACTCAATAGCGGTGGGATGCCAATATTGATCATCATTGAGAAGGGGCGTAGCCGCTTTGTGGGAGTGAGGAAATATTAAAAACGTTAATTGTATGCCGTCAAAGACTAATATGCAGTGATAATGTTTGCCGGGTATTTTATAAACCGATTCTGCCCAGCGATTCCGGTGTGGCTGTCACTGAGTCTGTGAAACGTAGGTAAGTCTCGGCGTATGAAAAATGGAAAGTTCTTAATCGACTACCTATGAGTGTTAAGAGGATGTTTCAAGTTTACAAATCGAGTAAAAACGTCAATAATGTGTTCTGTCCACTTAAAAACTAGTACAATTCATTGCCGTGGTGGGCAGAGGCGGAAAAAGTGGTTGCTTTTTCCCCCACGCGCGTCTCAATGGAAGAAAATCGTAAATAGCTTCACTCGGCTAAAAACGCCAACCACCTTGTTCAATTTACGTCTCACAAATCGAAAAAAAGATTTGCACTCGTTCGTTGCAAATTACATAGGATGTGGAAGCGAACCAGTCGGGGGAGAGAAGAGGGTTGGAGTAGAGAGACGGCGCCTGCTCATTTCTCCGACTCGCTATACCGTTTGCTTTTACTGTTTTTTCTTTCACCCCACCCTAGTACAGGTACGTGAGTCTGTCGCTCCATAAAAGGGCGTTTACTGCACCCTATATCGGTGTCAAACTCCGCATACCTCCGTCCATCTACACCGGACGCCCCTTTTATAAATGGCAAATTTTCTCACCTCCCTCCGACACGCTGTTCCTTCACTCAGGGAACTGGCGCCAGGGAATGACACCCCTAAAAACCCCAGTGCTCCTCTCCCACGTATACCTATATATGCGTTCGTGCTCCCGGTGAGAGACTGTTCGGTGGGGTGAGGGCCGCGCCTCCCGAGGAACTCAATGGCGAAGGCAGCGAAGGTGTGTAGGCCGGTCAGAAAATAGTGCGGTGGGCGACCCCGAAGTCCCTTCTTTTGGGACGGGCGTGCAGACTGGAAGGGGGCTGAGTGGACAGAGGCGCCAGCCGCGGCAGGAAATAAGAGGCGGGGGTGGGGTGAGAAAGGGCTCCATATAACAGAAATGTGCACGGCTCAGGAATCCCGGAGAGGGAGAAAGAGAGAAGACAAAAGTTCTTAAACCTTCCGCCCCGGATGTTCCCATCCCACTCTCTCCCCCCCCCCCTCCACCCACAATTCCACAGCACGGCCACCTACGTCATGACAGATGCCACAGGCCGAGCACGGCACTCGCCCGCAGTCTGATGTTTGCGAGGCGGAAGGGAGCTATGGGCTCGGGCAGGTGGAAATTTCGGCGGTGGGGAGGCGGCATGAACGGACAAGTCTTAGACAGAGATAGACTGAAATGAGCGAGGAGTTTAACTTGCCGATGCGGGATGCAGATGAAGGTTTATCGCTCATGAAATAATTAGGAAAAAGAGAAACCGATCGACAACAATGTGTTCCATCATGCAAAAACTCCAAAGAGAAAAAACTCGAAAATTCTACGGCAAAATTTTCATAATCGAAATTGATTTAATTCGTTTGTTCTTGACCTCTTCTTTTACATGCATAAGAATATCTTGGGGTATAAATCCTTTGTAAAAAATAGTATAATCTTCTCAGCTTATAAGCCTTACGAATTGACAATGAAGTTCCGAAAAGTTAGCAAATGTGTTTTTTTGTTATAAAAGACCTTTACCACAAAATTTTCATATTTATATTTAAACTGCATCACATTATCAGGTTTAACTTGTTAGAACTACAATTCCATAACTTGGAAATGAAATCAATTGCTAAGAAATAAGATGAGTTCCCAAGCTATTTTATTCACCTTGTATTTATACCAAAACAACTATAATCCTCAGTATAAGATGCCCGTACCAATAATGGGTAATACGCGGGAGCATTAGCACTACTTTGGCTGCTCTCTGCAGTCATCCTCCTTGATCATTTTGCTTTGAAGCATGGATTCGTGTGATAATACGCTGTGAATTCGCTTAAAAATAGTTTTCTACTGTTGGTCAACTTTTGGTAACAGCATTCAAATCAGCTAACATCATTAGCTTGGTGCCACCTCTAGTTTTTCTCGGTAAAGAGTCGTTTTCTTCAATATATAGTTTTATTTAGTAATTTTTGGCGGTAATAATTAATTGAAACATCGCTTTACATTCATTTAAATGCTTATTTCTTGAGTAATTACCACATCATGTAAATTCCGTAAAATTTGCAGAGCATACGCAATTTCAAGAGAAGAGAATTTTGTAGAAATAAAATGATTCAGTAAACCATTCATATGCATTAAGATATCGCTATGTTGGTAATTAAATGCTTGCGTATATTAGCTACTTATTGCTAGATGCATAATCCGTTTTGTTGTCCTTACAGGCCAACAGCAAATGCTAAGCTACCGTATTTGATTTATGGCCATGATGCGATTAAACGTTTGAATTCAGGTTATTTTCGTAATAGTGCACACCCTGAGCTTGCATCGTTGCATTTTTTCATTTTCTAGCTTATCACAGAAAATAGCTACTTTGTTCCTTCTACATTGGATATTTGAAAGAATGATTTATAATATTCTGAATTCTTGGCTAAATGCCGTCGCACGGCGACGAAGTATTTCTCTTTTACTAGTTGAACTATGCATGGTAGAAATCGCTCAGCTAATGGTATTGCGATAAATAGTTTGATCTATTGGTAGCGATTTAATATTATGGGGTTGCATAATTCCTCAGTATTTATTTGGTAATATCCAGTGGACCTCGGGAATTAATTGCAAGTATCTAACGCAAAAATTAAAATACTTAAGTTGTAATTGAAATAGCTAGGGCAGAAAGTGGAATTATATTTTTTTATAAATTTTTGCTCCCGATCGGGGCTAATTAAATTGTAGCAATATTTAATGAAAATCAAACCCGAGGCTGGAGGTTGAATGTTTTATGAGGTTCCATTTTTTGGTTTTTCCATTGAAACAATAATTCAGATATCTGCCTCACACTTGTCACATAGAGCCCTCAATAATGCTCCTGAGAATACTAGCGAATGAGGAGGCGGCCATGTCTAAAGCAGACTGAGTAAGCCTACTATTCAAATAAGTTCCAGATTCAGTAAGTGATTTTTTATTTCAAGCTGTCCCTAAAAGGTATGTGAGATTGAATAAAGATCTTAACCTTAAGTTTGTTGTTGGCGAAGGCCTAAAGGGTTCTCCGCAGGATTAAACTGCATAACCTACGACTCATTGTCAAGCTGTTCAAGTCTTTCTTCGTCCCACGTAGCTGAATAATTGAGTACCTACTGAACGTAGATGACCTCGTTGAGGGCGCCAGAAAAAAGACTGATATGAACGAAACAGCTTCACAAAAAATAAACAACCGTTTTTATTTTGGGCTCCTGAAGAGGTGACCACACGGCCTCGAAGTTCTTGACAAACTACTCTTAATTTCAGCATATCGTCCATACTTTCTGTTTAAAAAGTAATGGAATCATCATATCTTGATGGTAAATAGCACGTGAGCATAAATAAATTCAAGGCACAAATGAATAAATATTAAAATATTACTTTCTAGAAATAACTCAAATGAAATTTTATTTTTATCTCGAATCCTATCTAGTGTCAATCCTGATATTGGCTCAAGGATAAACTTGCATCCTCCCCTTCAAGCCCCTCATCTGTTTCTGCACCCTAAGGACTCTACAAGGGTGTAAGTCTAATCAGTTAACATTGGCGTTTGTAAGGCCATACTTTTCCCTCTTCAATAGTTTCTTCTTCCCGAAATTAATTAACACCAGTAACCTTGGTCTTTGTCGTAAAGAGATCTGTATTTTAGTGAATTCTGAATTACATTTTGCTACTGATTGGCAAGCAGTGGAAAAGATCTTAGTAGGGTGTTTACATTTTTTAGGGCTCAATTAAAAAGTGACCGCTAATAATGATAAATATGGTGATTGCGATGGGCAGGGAACATCATGAAATGAGAGCAAGAGACCTTATTAAAAAGCCTGGACAGGAAACCGTGATGGAAGACGACCTCTGGGACTACCAAAGGAATGATTGAAGAATGAGATGATCACTGATACGAAGAGAATGAGAGTCAGCGAAGAGGATGCAATAGATCGGAAGTTATGGGGTCAGGCAGTTGACGAGACCAATTGCCTTCTAGGGTATAAATGGCCATGGGAGTAAGAGTAAGTAATGACATACGTGTATAATTTGAATTGTTTTCGAAAATAACGTTTACTTCCGTTTTTGGCGAAGATGTCATGTATGAGAAAATAAGAATAGTTAGAGGAGGGTTTTGATGATATCGAGTGAGCTTAGGTCTACCGCTTGGGTTCATGGTGTCAGGTCCAGGTGAGAGAGATCTTTCACTGCATCCCGAGGAGGGATCCGCAAAGGATAGATGGGCATGGTGAGATAAATACGGGGAGTGGTCAGACTCTAACGACAAATACCTACTCGGATAGAGAAGATGGGCGTAGATGAGGAGGGCATGTTTTCCTCCCTACTAGTTTTCTCTCTTTGGACTTCCTCTGTGTGCGGGGGAGGGCGAGAGACGTAGTGTCGGACGGTGGGATTGGTGCGTAGCGTCCAGGGGACATGCGACGTTGGGGCGGCGAAAGTGACGCACAGGCAGGGGGTGGGTGGTCGAGAGAGAGAAGAAGGAAGGAAGAGGGGCGTGGAGGGGGCAGGAAGGGGGCGGGGCGAGTGACATCCTGCCCCCTTGCGTCCGAGAGGAGGGGGGCAGCACCACCACGCGAGGGGAGTAGGGGGATGAATTCACCCTCGTGCGTTTGTGCTGACACCCCCTGCCAAACGCCAAACCAGACCCCCTCTATACCTGTGCAGCCCCCTCAAGCACGCACGCACACCCTCTTCTCGCGTGACAGCACCTCCTCCACCCCTACTGCCCATACCTTTCTTGCCACCCTGTTTAAACTCCCCTTTTTCTCTCTTTATCCTCCTCTTTTTTTTTAAACTCCCCTTGAGGACTCAACAAAAGTGGAAGTCCATTCGGATACAATGGACGAAAGGGAAGGGACTAGCTAGAGTCCTCTGTGCCACTTTATGGAGAGACTTGCGTGGGAGGAAGGGAGGAGAGTAGGAAGAGGTTGAGGGAAAGGCGCCCTCACAATGTTTACGCTCGATCCTTTTCTGGAGAGACCATGTGTGAATGCGAGGGAGCTCATATTAGGGCTGATTACAAAGGACAAAGTGGTCAACAGCCGGGGCGAGGGGTGAGGTGACGCTGCGCTGTTCATTCGGCATCCCATTTGTGTGTGCGCATACTCCTGCACCCGATGAGGGAAACTTTTTTAAGCTTCCATTTCGCCCTTCCGCGTGTTTGTGTATTTTATCATGTCACAAGCGGATGACTTTGGTCCGTTTAAGCGCTACAGTATTTGCCCGACGCCAACAGGAATGGATTTGTTTGGCGCGGGCGCTTAGTTAAACTCACTAGCCGTTGGAAAAAAATGTCCGAGGAATTAAAAGAAATAGGGGAGGAGGTGGAAGCAAATGTCTGGAAGGTTAAACGATCTCTTGGACTCGAACGTTAATTCGATGAAATGTATCTCTGTTGTAAAAAAGCTTTCAATTTATGAAATCAGGTTATTTATGTTGCCGCTTTGACTGAACAGGAATAGATTCTAGCGTGTAATACTTCCTGGTTGCTCATACCAAAGGTTACCCACAACATCCGGAGTACCACAGGGAAGTGTTCTCGGGCCATATTTATTGAACCTTTTTGTTGACGGTCTGGCCGCACTTGTACATTCCTCTAAAGCCCATACCCTTTTTTACGCTGATGACTGCAACATTTTTAAGCAAATTAACAACGTCGTAGACTGCCATAACCTACAGGATGCATTGAGCAAGGAATCAGAGCGGTGCAACACCTGGAAACTCCGCCTAAACGCTAATAAATGCAACATAATTTCCATTTCGCTAAAAAAGTCCCCTTATGATTTCAGGTACAGTGTAAACTCCCTTTCCCTCAGACGAGTCTCCACCATCAAAGACTTATTAAGACAAGCGTATTAATGGATCAAAAATTAAATTACAGTGAGAATATTACAAAAATTAAAAACAAACCTGTCTCTCCTTGGCTTCCTCTACCGCTTCTCAGAAATTGCAGACCCGATATCATTACGCGCATATTTTTCAACTATTGTCATTCCCGTTATAATGTATTGCTTATCATTGGACCATCTCAGCCCTATCCAGTCTTTTGGCTCTGAAAGTGTGAGAAATTTTTTCACTAATATGGATAAGTACAGAGTCCCTCATCTTCGTAATATGCCCGCTGATACTGTTTTGCACACTCTCTATATCTTATATTCCAAATTTAATCCTCAAATCCGATTTAAAACTAGTACATAGCATTCTAAACTCTGCCATAGACTGTACCGATCTCGTCTCCAATCTAACTTTTAAAGTTCCATGCAGACCCACTTGAATGCATTCGCTCCTCCATATGCCCATTCCCAGATTGTCACTAACCAAACTTTCCATCCTCTCCCGCTTCTCTTCCCTCATAAATTCTCTTCCAGATCACATTGACCCGTTTTCTTTTCCAAACCACTCCTTTACAAACCGCGCTCTTTCCTACCTTAATAGAAACTGAGATAAAGTGATATAGTCCATAAGATTACTTTCAATGCATTGTTATTTACTAAAATTTACTATGTTTCATTATGTTTGTACTTTTTAACTTTGTTGTACTGTGACAATATAAAATGACAATTATGCTGTATGTGGACAACTTGATAAATAAATAACATGTAGTTGCAGCAAAAATCATAATCCTCGAAAAAATGCGAATGAAAACGCGGAGCATTTTACTTAGCAGTACTTAGGCTATGATTGCCTAGTCGGCATTATATGGCTACGCCAGCATATCCGGAAGGTTCCATTAAAGACATTTTTTGACAAGGCTGGTGAAACTACTCCGTAAGGATTTTCTTCGCTCAAAATGTAGTTTACCTTAAATCGCCTCCATTACATGAGCTTCATGGGTGTCATTTATTTTTGTGCTCCATTATATTTATCTGATTATTCGCATTAAGCTGCTTCGAATATTACTATTTCCCCTCAACTTTAAGAGCATGAAAACTTATCCGCTAAATATATTGTTTTATTGCGATGCTCGAAATATTTCGCAGCCGTGGCCTGGGTGGAAGCCCGGATAAGTATCAATGAGGCCCTTACTAATAGTTCATGGGAGGCTATCACTAGTAAAATATGTTACGTAAATATACATAAATATCGCTGTCAAATGCAAAAACGGGAGATGAATGCTGCTGGATTATGGAATTTTTGTCTCCCAGATTCCTGTGCATCAGATCAATACGCAGTCGGTGATGCGGTTTATATTTCAGTCAGTACTTTTCGGGTTCCCGAGCGCAGAATTCTCCCACCAAATGTATTCGTGTGAGTGAACTGCACTTTGCCGATCATATAAATCAATGACACTCGTATTGTATTCGTTTTCTATTCTACATTGTGAATTGCAAACATTTATAGAATCTCGCAGCTCTCATTCCAATGTCATGAAGTACCGGACCAAGGAATTCTTTTCGCCAGTATAAAAAAACTAAACCCAGCTCCTAAATCTATTCTTCGAAGCAATTTACTTTTAATTTTTTTCTGTTTTTCTCATATTTTTATTAAAGAAAGAGCTTATGGCGATTGTTTTGAAGAAGCGATCTTGAAATCCTATTCAAAAGTTTTCAAATATGAGCTGTTTTCTGCTGGAGAAAGGTTCCTGCAAATGTCTTCTTCAATATCTACCCTGCATGTGGTTTAATTCAATCCTGCCGCGTGAACGGCGGTGAAATTGTCAATTACTGCCTTAAGAGACAAATTCCCATTGGCCGGGAATCGAACGACGGACATGCGCGGGCCACGATATCCAGGCTGTTTGTTTTTTTAAGGCAATTTACCGGGTTTCAACGGAACTAGGTCCACGAAAGCCAAAATGTAAGGTATGTTGTTCGATTCCTGGTCCGGAGGAATTTTTTTCATGGAAATTAATATGTCTTGTACTCAGCCAATTTATACATTTCTTTCCGGAAGTAGATCAAGTTTATCCCAAAAATGTGATTTTGCTATTCAACCGGTTAATTGTAGCAACATCGGAATTGTTTGATAAGTTTTAACTATGAATACATACTGGTGTTTAAAGTGCTATGGAAATGGAAACTGAATTATAGCGACATTTCTTCATCTTAATCTACATACCAAGTCGCCTCAATGGACACCTTTGTGAGTGAAGAAAAATCAATATTGAGCTTTACTTTGTTTAGTCAAATCAGCCCTATGAGTATGCGCATTCCTTTAAACCTTTGAAGCTGCTGTAGACATGTAACTGAAACTACAAGTTTCACAGGAACGGAGCTTAATCTTTAGGCCTCAAACGATGGCCGTGATGCTCGTTGAGTTCTGTTTATTGGAGCCAAGTTTTTATGTGGAAGAAAAATGGTTTTCAGAAATTCGATACGGATCGAGTGTTTGATACGGGATTTTCCAGTTCTAACTGAAGCAGGAGCGGCCGGACAAGGAACGCTTTAGCGGAGACTGATCTGGGGTGGTGGGGGGGGGGAGGGGGGAAGAGGCCGCTGGGTCCGGCCACATTTGATGAACATCGTGCCAACGTGACAGCGTGCTGACTAAAATATGCAATTCCGAACGTTTAATTTCTCCTTAATATTTTCCCTCCCCATCCCTTTCCTACCACATTCCACCTATCCCGTCCTCCACTCAAAACTCCCTGCTCTCCCCCCCTCCAACCCCTCCCTCCACTACCCATACCTGCACCGCCCCTTCAACCTCACCCCTCCCTCTGGAGGCCACTCACCTTTCCTCAGCGGATGTCGTCGCTGCTGCCTCTTCTCCGGCTCCTACTGCTCGGATGCTGCGTCCTCTCCTCTGTCCGGAGGCTCCCCAGAGGTCCCCTCAACATCGGCGCCCCCTCGTCTCTCGGCGTCGCTTTCGTTCCCCGACCTCGAGATGTACCGTCGTCGTCGTCACAGATTGGTCGTGCCACACCAACACTACTCGCACCACGCGGGACAACACCAACACCACAACAAAGGACTCCGGCGACCTCTGCCGCCTCTACGCACTGCCGCTCGGCCGACGCGTCACGCGTCCTCTTGCGTCGCGGCGACGCGTCTCCCGCGACCACTAGCCACTCCTCAGCGCTCTTCACTTTTTCCTGTATCGTCGACGAGTCGTGTTCGAGAGATGGCATCACCGCTGCGGCTGGAGACCGACGCTGCCGCACAACACGCACCGCGAGAACCGGGAGAACCGGGGTCGCGGCCGAGGTTTCTGCTTACAAGGGCGGCCCTCGCGCTGCCCCTCGTCGATGCTCGAAAATTCCTCTTTAGCCCCGCTTTTCGTCCCTAATTAGTAATTCCTCCAAGTGGTCTTTCACTTCAATCTATCGGTCAACCGCCTCCAGGAGCTTCACCCGAAGTCCACGAACTTATGCCTCCGCAGAACGTCCCGCGCCTTTTCGCGGGGGCAGTCATTACCACAAACTAACCCGATCTGTGTTTCGGACGGGCGTCTCAGGCGCTTGATCCCTCCAGCTCCTTCCCGTGCGGACACCGAGCTTCCGAATTTTGGTAAATATTTTGGTGGCAAAGGGGTCGTACAGGCTCGGGGAAAAAGCGGTTCGTGGCAGAGGTTATGTTTGTTATTAGCTGATGGCCGCGTAGGCACGCGAGCTAGGAAATCACCAGCGAGGCGAAGGCTCAGTTGTATCCAGAGCAGTCCGAGCTCATCACTGAAAGAGGGGCGATGGTTGGGAGGGCAGCTCTCCCCTCTCACCCTCCCCCTCCCCCTAACTACCCCCTCCCGTCACTCCTCCACCCCACAAACCTCCCTCTCCTCATTCCTGTCACCTCGTGACGTCACGCCCGCTACACGCACACTTAAGTCGCCTTCCAGCTAGACCCCTCACCTCCTTTTTCCCAGTTTCTAGTTTGAAGCATTTATAAATTACGTATGATAGAGAAAAGGGGTGGGGCGAGAGTGAAGAGAGAAACTAAAGCCTTGTATCTTGTGGTCGACGCCTTTGGTCTCCTCTAACTCAATCATTCCTAGTGTTCGTTCTCGCTTTCTTTTTTCCTGAGAAGCTCTGGAATTCATAATTGCTTATCCGTACAGAGGTCTTTACAGGGCGGAGAAATAATGCGTCACGAAATTTTAATCCTGGAAAGCTGATGCAAGTAGGAGCCAAAATTGTTAATGACGTTTAGGTTGAAAACGCACTATTTTAACTACATAAGTTTTGAGCCAAGCTCACCGATTGGCCCGACTTTGCCCTGTTGCCGGATGCCTTGGATACATTGCAATCTCCGGCTGGCACAGCATTTTAAGTCCTGATTTGTCCCGAGCATCCGGCAACAGGGCAAACTCTTGGCCAATCAGAGCGCTTGACTCAAAGTTTCTGTAGTTTTAAAATGATGCGTTTTCCACCTAAATATCAATAGCAATTTTCGTTTCTACTGGCATCAGTTATCCATCAGCTGTCAGTTTTCATTTCGTGTCACAATTTTTCTCTTCCATTAATCTTTTTTCCCAGCTCATGACTTTAAAAATAAATTCTCTGAATAATTTCCTCATAGGTGACTTAATGCCATAAGTAGGGGAAACCCATTTTTCGATTTCCGGATGGATGACATTGTTTAATTTTTATACAGAAATACGACAGTCCCCTCTTAGGTCGTTCTATATTGAAAATTCCTAATCGTATTACATTACAGCCATGTGCTTCCACTTTTTCATACATTATATATTGAAACTGAAGTAATTGAAGAGTATGACTTGAATAGGAAGTTTTAAATTTACTGTCACAATATGTTCTACCAAGAGCAGGTAATGTTGGGTAAAGACTGTACTAAAAAGGAATATGCGTTTACTATTTTAATTGAGGAGAGAGTTTAATTTCAGGCTGATGCACAAAATCAACGTAATATCATAGCAACTAATTAGTCATCAAAGACTTGGTAAAAAAATGTGGTGAATTTAATCGTGGCTTCCATTCATTGGTATTCTCGAAACATACAAGATAAATTAGATCGTGGTTCTTCTCATAAGAAGAGTCATCCTACTTTGATGAGGTCATTTGCTAACTTTCTTTCAACTTCTTAGAAACTCTAATGTGCAGGGATAATTCAATTCTCTCGCTGGCCGGGTGTATCTAATGAATTATCTTAATCAATTTAACGTGCAAGAGCTTGCCTATCACATTTAATTGAACTTCAAGATGTTTAAGAAATTCTTAATGATTCCTTCACCTGAGCCGTCCGTGGAAACATTTTGCTCTCGTAAAAAATAGTTTTTAGATTTAATTTGCGTGAACTAATAGAGAAGAGAGCGAGAGATATCTCATCCAATTTCCAGTCGTACTATTTTTTACTACGTGGCGTCCCACGGCAGCCGGAGCTAACCTTTCAATACTCATCTCGTAGACGCAAACGGGAATTTCTTTCCAGACCGTCATCCTCTGCGTTCTTTTTATGAAAGAATCTCCCTCCAGCTCATTTCCCCATACCTCAATTCGTGAAAACTTGATACTGTAGCTTGAGGTGTGCTACAAAAAACAAGTTCCTTGAAAAGTCAACCATAAGAAGCTAAAAAGAGTCGAGTAAGACACTCGCAGCGAGAGGTTTAGTTAAGCAACACTTCGCATCCGCCGAGGCGCGATGTAAGAGGCTTTCCTCCCTCCGCCTCCCTCCCCCACCCACTTCTCCTTTGTCCACCCCCATAGCTCCCACCCCCTCACGGATTGTCGCCCCTCTCACACCTATAATCCTTCGCACCTCCCCTCCCACCTACTCACTTCCACTAAAGAAATTCTCCTAGAACAAAAAAAACCTACTCACAGTAATACAATCTCATAACTATTTTATGTTCACGCAAAGGTCAGCTGGACTCGAAACTCGGTATTGGCTGGCTGTATGACACTATTAGCGAGCAGTCTCCAGCTCACGTATGCATTCAAATATCCATTGATTCTTAAGAAAGAACGAGTCGCGTAATGCACGTGTAAAAGAAATAAAATGCGTACCATCCGATGCATAATCTGAGGCGGAGGTAATGGGCTAACGGAGTGAAAAGTTTAACTTAATATTTGTAGGGTCATAGGTACATTTTTTAAATCTTACCTGATAGGTTCATTCACGACTTAAAAAACAAGTGCTGATGAAAGCTTAGAGTAAGTAGTTTTTTCACAGTTAATTGTCCAAAATTAATGTAAAATGCAAATGAAAAAATATGACCATGTTCTGTCAATTTAAAAAATAGCAATTTCATTCGGATGTAGCACATGGCGTTTTCACTTTTCAGATACTAATGACTGTGAAATAGAGGTGCTAATGTGGATTTTTATCGACTAAAAATCAGCTGATGGAATATAAATATTTCTCGTGAAGTTAATTCTGATCTGCCGGCTGATATATTGCAAAATTTGTTGGTTAACACAGCATTCCTTAATAATGATCAAATTCGCAATTGCAAAGTTTTTTTAAGCCTTTGTGGACTATGGTATTTAGTAATTTTCTCTGTCAGATATTCTAGTCCTGTGCTTGCCATCATTACTTCGAGCCTTGAAGTAAAGTGCCCACATTAGCACGACCAAAATCCGGTTATTCTATGAATAGAGAAATTGATCTATTGCATTATATCTATAAAGTCATTTGTATTTTTTTAAAAATATTTTCGCTGGAGTAGCAGGCGAATTCAGTGATTACTTGATATGAGAAATATTTTATACATTAATTTAAGACAAAAATGTTGCTAGTGGAATATGTCTAGTCTAGTTCATTTGAGATGGAATTTTTTGATCTGATAAAGCCTGGAAGTTCTGCTATTCAATCAAGAGAACCAGAATTCTCGCTTTCTCGCTGGCATAATTGTGCTCTATCAATTAGCGGAGTGGTAATTAGCGGAGCGAATTATGATGGTTGATAACAATCTCATTTTGAAAAATAAACCCAATGATTTCCTCTAAAAGGAGGATAAGAGAACGCAAATTCCAAGGGGGCGCTTACTTAAATTACTCTATGATATTATAACATGAGCACCTTGGTGCAAATTATCGCGTTTTTATTGTCCTTAAAATGTGGGAAAACAATCTATATGGATTGCAGATATTTGTTACGCATGCTATTCATAATGTTTTTTTTCTCTCTGTTGTGGATATACTAGAATATTATTTTTATACATTTTACAACTCTTTAAGATATACTTTATGAATAAACGATATGTCTAAAATCGGCCTTTTTTGAAAATTATATGAGCATTGTGCTGGTGTCGTACCGGGTACTGATTCTCAGGGGCTTTCTGGTATATATTCAACCAAATGCAGAGTCATATCGCAGAAATATCTGCTCTTTACGACAACAACATACAAGTTATTACATACTCAAACATTGTGAGTTTCAATTCTTTAAAGTTTATTATATTCAATCTTATAAGTTTCATATTTTTCAAACAACTGAAACATTATATTACACCTTAGGATGCCGCTATGCGGTGAATATGGGCCATTGTATCGATAGTTCTGACTGTGAGCTGTGCATCAACCGTCCCTGCAGATATGGAAGAGTACGGGAGGCATCGTAACCGCTGCCGAGCAGTGAGCAAAGTCGTTGGGTAGGGAGGTCGAGGCCGTGATTATACGCACTACAGCGATTCGAGTGCGCGAGGACGAGTCTGCTGACCGGAGTCATGGCGGTGACGCCAGCGGCGAGCCTCTTGTTTTTGTTTTGAACCGCCCCGAGAGATGTTGCCGGATAGGAGGAAAAGTGCATCCTCTAACAAATCGAGAAGGGATATGAAAGAGCGGGTCGTGGGAGGGAGTGACGAATGTTGGATTGTGGTCGTAATTTTTTGAAATTGCAAATGTTTTGACGCATCGGAATCGTGACGCGGACGTATGACACCGCGTATCTCAGCATTTTCTCATTCCTTAGTAGCTCAGCGCATTATACATACAAGAACCACGACTTGAAAACGCCCTCTGCTATGATGAAATGCATAATATTACTCACATAAACCTATCACCTTCATCTTAAAGGGGAAAAAGATGGGGGCCCCATTATTCATAACCATAATTCACTCCTTGATTACAACCAGATATGAGAAAGACATGAAAACTATTGAAATTTAATGAGGTCATAAATAGAGTCGTGCGCATCGAAGTTAAATCGTAGCAAAACCCATGCCAACTATATTTCCTTTATAAATCAGCAGTCATCTCCATTTTATGTCTCTGGTGCTTAGTCCAACTCCACCTAGATGGAAATTGCAATTATTTATTTTTTTATTCATCACATCTGGAAACTACGCCCCGGACATAATGCTTTCATATTTCTTTTCGAAACTACTTGTCAGTAGAAATGAAACTGAAAATATTTATTGTGTATTCACACCCTGCCAGTTTTTCGAAAATATTATAATCGCTTTTTGCAATATCTTTTCTATCATTTAACCTTGCTGCTTTAAAAAAATGAATGCACCAAACAAGTAAGGTGATATCAACGTAGTCAGAATGAAACCTTCGAATTCGAAACAAAAAACTATTCGAATTTTTTCTTACGAATGAGTTCGAAAAATTGGAGGCAGATGGAGAAAAACCGCTCGTTTTACCATTTGACCGGCGAATTTTTTCCGTTCAAAAATATTTTTTGATTTCTCAGATTTATTTTAACTCTAATAATTGCGATAAAAGTCAATCTTGACGCTGCATATCACAGTGCGTGTGAACACAAGAGTGGAGTCCGTAGCCGCAAGAGCGTTTGGAAACACTTCTAATAAGAATTTCCCAGTGCAAATATGTTTGAGTATTTGGTTTGAGTACTTGCGTACTTACGTTCCTTAGAACTATGGCTAGACAGATGTCACTAGAGAACAGCGGAATGCGAGCTATTCGAGTAGTTCTATTAACTCTACTATGCGAATAACTCCACCTCCTTTATTTCTTACCTAATTTATGGAGCCTAACTTAATGGCTTTTCTTTTGATTCTGAACAATTTGAGACCTTTGGGAGGAGAGGTCTGATGTTTTGCACGAAAGACTGTGTTTGTTGAACTTGTTAACATTGAGCATGGAAAGGTGTTTGCATTTATCAAATCTATCTTTAAGCATAGTCCTTGAATCTCGTGTGATTATTTTATTATTATATACCTTATTGAAATGGTTTTCTTTCATAAAATCCAAAGATTAGACTAAAATGAAGTAGTAAACACCGCTTGTATACTAAGCAAATTAATAATACTCTGACAATGCTGTATTTTACAATGAAGCTTAATTAACCTTGAGACATTGCATACTTGCAAGCAAATATGATGAAACGATGTTAAACTTGACTATTTAAAAAGTATTTTTTAATGTGCTACTGGTTTTTATGTTGTTTCAGCTCATTTAATAGGCGAAAACTAGGAAAACATCTAAATGTTAATTTACATTTTCGAACGCTGAAGATCATATTGAGTCTCAAGGAAAGGCTAGCTAGTGTCGAAAAAAATGTCAATTTGAATATTTAATTAAAATGCCGCACAAATTATGTGTATTTAAGAAATATTTCCAATGCGACAAAATACACTGCAATTTTGGAAACTATTGCTGAACATTTAAGTAAAAGCTTTTGGAGGGGCATTGTAAAACATTTTGGCAGATAAACATAAATCATTGACATGGGTCCTTTTTAAAAATTTAGATGACTTAGGCTTATTATTGGTGGAGAAGGTACTAAGCCTTTGGCTGTGATTGGTGGAGTTAAATCGCAGAAATTAAAATGATAGCAATGCAGCCGCGGTGTGTGTGCTTCACCAGTAGGTACCTATGGCGTTTTACGCTTGTGATGTAAAGCATAACTAATTATTTTCACCTGGCGATAAGACGAAATGTATTTAAATGCATTGTGAATATAAGCATTTGTGAAAAATTGCTAGGGTTACGTCAGAGGTTTGCTCTGTCTCAAATCCTCTAACTTATCTTTAAGACACAGTTTCTTTTTACCTCACTACTTCGAGCAACTTTCCCTTCTTTTCTGTCTCCTCAACAATCTTCCCATTTACAACTCCGTAACAACATCGACATCAATAAGTGTATATCAAACGTTACACTAGTAATTTTTAATTTACTATATGATAGAATTCTACCAGATCAACTCTTTATATGTGTTTTACACTGTTAATATAAAAATGTATTAGTAAAAAAGCACTCACCACGGAAGTAATTCCCCTTCACAGTTAACTTGGCGATGAATCCACTTGATCACGCACCTCTCGAAGCACAGTATAGGTACACCTTCCGACATGCTCCGGACGTCCTTTTTGAATGAAACGCTTAAAATAAATTGATTCTGCGGCCTATTTATAACCGTTAACGAATATTTTTCAAATTTGCGGCTCATTTCCCGCGCCCCCGCCCACTTCACTACCCAGGAAGCACGCATACCCCTTCCCCCTGGCCCGTGAATAAATGACAGGACCGCGCAACGAGCCCAAGGCATGGCCATTGGCGTATCTTCCACTTCATAAGGGGTGTGGACACCCGGCGTCTGCTAGTCGCGTCCCGGGAATCCGCCTCAGGAAAGCCACTGCTCACTCCTGGCTTCATACAAAGGGCGCCTTGCCATTATGAGGATAACAATGTATACCCCGTTGGCGACTTACAGGCGCTCCCGCGACAACCGTTTCCCCAGGCTCCTCGTCGCCAGAAAATCTGCACCGTTGAAGATTTATTTACGACTTTTGAAAGGGAAGGTTCCCGCAGTTCAACAAAAACTGGCTTAGGTCGGGATTAACTTCTTAAAGCGGGGAGCTACGCTACAAAATATTCGGAAAAAAATGGCTTTTGGGTGTCTTTTTTTGTTCAAGTGAAGGGTATGGTCTTCGAAAACGACTTAGGTTCTTGAGCTGCCGGAACCTTACTTTATCTTCTCAATCTTATTTCTCCTGGATACGTATTAATTTGTAATGACCTGACTTTATGTGTGGTAATATGTTGCAGGAAGTGGGTGTGCGCTTAATTAGCCGATTATCAAATCATCCACGCAAGTTGCAAAGTTATAAGTCCTTAAAATGTGGCTGTAATGGAGAGGTTAAGTAGCATGAAACGTGCGCATTTCCTTTTCATGGCCGTTAAATTACCTTTTGAATTCGTTTTCTTTGCATAAATGCAAACTTCGAATTTTCGTTCATCTTGAAGATGGCTTTAGCATTGCATAATTTCTACTAGAGTTTTATGTATAATTTATCTCCTGAAGCAACAACACTTTTATACCAGAGTTTTGTTAGCTCTTAGCGGTGTGATTTTCCTCCTGCAGGTATGATCTCCAATCAAAATTCACTATAACTTCTATGGATTAAACTTAGGAAATGATATAGTCCACTGATCCTTGACTTCTTCGCTGCAAACTTAAGGAAAATACAAACGGTAGAAATAATTCTGAAGGAAGTGGTTTTTATCGGCCCTGAATCTACGTATTACATTAACCCTTTTTATTGATTAAATATGTGCTTGGTGTAGTTGCTAGCTTGGTAAATAGAGGCATATGAACTAAGTACTGTAAAAAATTAAAATGTAAATGTATATCAATCATCAACCTAATATTTTAAAAAGTCAATTTCAATATAAAAAGAAATTACGAGAGTGCGCTTGTCATATTTTTTTGTACTTACCAAGGTGTAAATTTATAAATTTTTAGCTTTACACAAAATCCAACGTTACCTTTCTCTCCAACGAATTCAGAGCCGAACTTTGGGAATAATAAATCAATATAGCCGACCATCATTTATTATACTATTTAAGATGGAATTGAAAAAAAAATAGAAAAATGATCCTATCACGAGCACTTCCACACGACTTTTTTTATATTATTACTCATAATTTATAATGAATTAGTTTCGAGATAATATTCCTCAGTATTTTATTCAATACAACACGAAAAACATTACGGGAAAATGAAAACCAATAGGTAAAGGATCGGATGAACTCCTTCAAAAAGAATTATGGCTATTGGTGTAACCATGAAAGCTTTGTAGCTTAGCAAAATTAAAAATGTTTAATTATTTAGCGTAAGCCGTAAGTGACAAATTTCCCCTAATTCTTGTTCCTCAATAGAAATATATGGACTGATAAATTTAATAAATGAGTTAGCTGTTCTTGTACTGTTTTGCCCAACTCTTATGAAACCGGTTGACGATGAAGTCCGCCAGATAAATTTAAAGTTTTCCACATTATTATCTAGTTTTGAATTTAGCCATAAGTTCTTATCATACCTTTTTCTGTTATCAGTTATTTATTTCCAATCTCACTTATTTAAAAACGATACCAAGTACCTATCATAAGTGGCCACCTTTTCTTTAATCTAGCGGCTCTTACCAGCTCTCGGTTATCTTCTGACAACACCTTCAGAAAAATTTTACTGTCGTAAAGAAATGAAAATATTAGTGAAATTATATAAGTAGTTTTTTTGAAATCAAGGAGGGCTACGTGGGGAGGGAAAATAAAATATAAATGGATAAACTCAGCGACAATGCGGTGACGTTTGAAAACTGAGAAATCTTATAGTCCGTGTTTCCATCCTCGGTCAAGCTGAAATATTTTCGCTGATAGCAGCCATAATTCCATATCTTTATCATCCGCAGTTTTGATATTCCATCAAGGTGTATGATGCGTCCCTGTATTTCCCCAGCTTTTCGAACGTAAAATTTACGACTGAAAGTAAAGTGATTTTTCCGCGAAACAATAAGTACGTTCGAGTGTTTTCGAGTTTGCTGGACGCGTATTCATATAAAAGACTGAAGCGAAGATATTCAAAACGCGCTTACTCGTTCTGATGGCAGATAGGAAAACATTGCAAAAATTTTGCGCAATCCCCACCTTTCGCAACATTTTTGTGTGAAGCATCAGAAACAACGACCAAGGCGGTGGGAGAAGGTAGGCTAATTGCAAGGATTCCACGCGTACAGGGATGGAGGCGAAGGGGAGGGGAGGGTGGGTAAGAGAACAGAAGGGGAGTGGTAAAGGGGGGGTTGAGAAGAGGTGTACCTCCCCGAGATCTGCAATCCAGGAGCCTCCTCGCATTGAACAATTCAAGCGACCGCAAAATTGTTTGCCACGCTTTTGATTCCAGCTCCTTCGCTCGCCGCCACGGCTTCTTTTCGCAATCTCATCGGTGATGCTGGTGCATGGTCATTCCTTTCGCCCACCACTCCTCCCATTTTCATTCGCCGCAAACAAATGAAACCTAGCAAAGCGTATTTTCTTTAATTGTCTCGGTCTCGTTTTTTTTTATTTCTTTCAGCCACCTTTCGCAGTTGGCAAGTTTTATTGCCGTGAGAAAACGCGGTCCGAATTCATTTCCTGTGAGGTGTTTGCCGGATGGATGGAGCGGCGTGTGTTTTTTTATCCTCTTTGAATCGACAGATGCAATTATAATTTTTGCTCTCATTGCATGACACTCGCAATTACATTCATCGACAGCGTCGATGTTTTCTGTCCACACCACGATCTCAAAACCGGTCGCAGTCACTTAATGCATATGTTGCGAACGGACGGGTCCGTTACTTCTTATAAAATTAGACACGCGGGATCCGTACGGGTATAGGTAGCGTTTCATTTTCACTAGAGTATCTTTCTAAAAATGCTTCGGAAGCAACGGTGCGGCTTCCACGATCCCAATCATGCACCACCGTCTTTTGTCCTTCTAGCAAACACAAACCAGTAAAAAAGTTATTTATTTATGAATTTTCAGTCACATTTTTAATTAGCTCTTTAGATAATGGATGGACTTCTGGGGAAAATATGTTGCTAGAGTTTAACAGGTTACCTATTCATAAAAATAACTTATAAAATAGTTACATTTTTTGTCGCAAAGCCATACCAATTTGTTATCACGAACTCGCAACCTGCACGTCCAGAACATTTGCCGACCCCTGCCCTAAGTGATTGGTGAGTCTAATTAAATTTACTTCATGAGGTATATCAACTTGTCATTTCGTTGGTGGTGGCTTATTCGGTGCCTTGTATGTAGACAGTGATTTTTAAAAATATCGATTAATTCTTTTCTCCATGATAGCTTTCTATGACTTCGTGGAATATTTTTCCTACGTATTTAATGAATAACTTTTGATTCCATGAAGTTTCTGCGAAATTTATTTTAGCTTCCAACCGTAGTCGTTGAAGTTATTGCCTAAAAGATTTAAGCAGATTATAATTAGTGGTCAAAAATCAGTTTTTTGTGAAAAAATCGTTTTTGAGATATTTCTCTTGATTCCTTTGTCGAAATCCAACGCGCTTCTCTTCGTACACAGA
Source organism: Ischnura elegans (assembly GCF_921293095.1). Lineage (NCBI taxonomy): Eukaryota > Metazoa > Arthropoda > Insecta > Odonata > Coenagrionidae > Ischnura > Ischnura elegans. Next base: position 81,014,867 of record NC_060249.1, on the reverse strand, counting down.
AATGCCTGTTTGAGCGATATTTCGTTCGTGCCTGATGAAGACTTGCCAATATGCGTCAAACGACAGTGGCAGGTGGGTATAGGATGCACCTGGTGACTCTTGGATTCTCAAGTAATCCCCTTGGGTAGACGTGAGGGAGGTACAAATCCTCGGAAGAAGCCTCTTGGACGCACCTCGGTCGGGCAGTGTGCCGATATGGAAATGGCCTCGCAGGAATTTGGGAACTCGACCACTGTCGCTCCCACCTGTTGAGCCCCTCCTCGAACCCTCGCGTTAATGCTGCGGGATGTTTTCTCGCCCCTCGATCCATCGACGACGGACGAGAGCGATCAAACATCCCGGTGGGGTCCACATTCCCGAGGCGCAGTCACTTCGGTATGTGCGAGTGCATGTTCGCGGCGAGTGCTTGACGTTGCCACGACGAAGCGCAAGGAGGAGAATGTTATAGTGGGGGCATACTGGGAGGGGGTAGGATTCCTCGCTGCGGTGGGCGGGGGAGGATGGGAGGGAAACGCATCACGTGGACGATCCCATTACGATCTATTTCCAGAGCGAACCGTCGAAGCGAGAGGCCTTCGAATTCCGAAGAGGCAAAAGCGATACTCGTCTCTCGCCTCATCCTCACCTCAGCGGCAACCACTTGCGGTGGTGCGTGGATCTGTCGGAGGAGGAGGGGGTAGTAGAGAATGCGGAGTGGAAGAAGAAGTACCCGCACGGTGGTGGGAAGCAGCAATGAAAAGAGGGAGCACGTTGTTTCGGAAAGGGGAGGAGGAGGATTGGTGAATCACCTACGCTCGCTTGTTTACTCCAATTAATTTCCATCTCTCGCCGCATCATCGCGCATATGTTAGGCGACTCTTAGGTAGCGCGATGGAAATATTTTGATTTATCATGCGAATTGGTACGCAGTGGAAAATCGCAGTGACGTAGTTACACCTCAGAGCAGCTCCAGGTTCCTTATAGAATTTTACGCGGGGGAGAAACGCGTGCGGGAGCACTATAAAGTAGCATGCAGCTTTCACAAAATATGAAAAGTTAATTTTCTTCCAAAGCATTGAACCACTATTTATATAGATTTATTAAAATATTTACATTTAATTAATTATTTATTAATACATTAAATATTATTATTGGGATAGTTTTGTTTGCTTGACGCTAAGCCCACATCATCTGCATGTAATGTTTCATTAGTAGGTAAAGATGATTTCGCGTGAAACAACTTCAGCCTTGTCTTCTGGAAGTAAGACGTTATTTAATCTGGTGCTTGTTTTTAAAGTCTAATCCAGAGATTAATATTACCGGTTTCTCAATCTTCGGAGTATTGCCTACTGCTCCTTTTTCCCAATGTTTCAAATAGCGGTAGAGTCAGCGGAATTTTCAAAAAAGCAATTTCTAAACATTTTAATAGCCAATTTCACGACAACTGTGTGACTTGTTTGTCCGTTATCTAAAGATAACAATTAAATAAAATTATCCTCGCATTTTCAACGGCTTGAATGTAATATATATAATAAATTTGTTGGCACATTTACCGTATTAATTGACTGGACTCAGTCTCAGCGGTACAACCTGACGATTGGCGCGATAAATTGTGGTAGAACTCCTCCCAGACTGAGCTAGTGAAAATTTCACTTATTCTGGGTAGAGAGGCTAGTAGAATCCCTGCACCATATGAGATATCCCACTGTGAATCAATAATTTCCAATATGCAAATTTTTTAGGAGGATATGATCTAAGGTTTCATTAGATTTATACCTTTGACTTTGGCCAACAACACAGCACTCTGCCCAGCAGGCCACCTTGTCAGTCCACAATACAATGAAAACTATAAAGTAAACCAGAAAACCATCTCTAAAGATGCACGTAAGTGCTAGGGAAATGGTTTGTCTCACGGCTTAAGTATGGTAGAGTAGGTTCAGGTGCATTTTATAATACCTCCTTGGTCAGGTGTAGTTTTCTTCTCGAAAGTGGTCTCCCGTTGAGTAGCTTTCGGAATCTACGCCAGCTTTGGAGAGTATAAGACATATTATTATTCGTTTCTCGACCACTATAAAGACACGTGCTGGATGGGAAGAAAGTCAACGAAATGGAAGGACGGTTTCCTTGCATTTGCGGGCGAAGCTTTGGGGCGGAGGTAAATAATAGCCCTCGAGTGGCTTGCACTCGGCACGCGTGTAGAGTAAGTTGCGTGGACGGCACGTGCGCGGAGGGCTGAGTGTGTTTTGAGCGTCCGGAGCGAACCTTCCCGCTTTCCGCTGCGCTAGATCTGCCAATCTCTCCATTGAAATGCATTTGGTCTCTTCTGAATCTATTCTTGGATTTCTTACCGGCAAGAAATACACACACGATTGTTCACGTGATGTTCTTCTGCTCTTGGTCTTCTCTTTGGTTGGTAAATTCGAAGTTACCTATATCGTGAGTAATGTTTGCCCAAGGGCATTTGTAGCTTATCAATTCTTCTCACAGGGGAAGACCACGTACCTTGCAACTCCTTCTTCAATGCTATTTTTTTACGTCATTCGGAATGCCGAAAACTTCTCGGAATGGGTAGTGATTTCATTGAATGGGCATTAGTTTGGCTGTAATTAATTATTTTTCACGCGGTTTGTTAAACATTTCTTACATTACTTAAATATATCGTGTCTCTCTCCACGAGGTGTGTTCGTGCGGTGGTTAGCGTTGTTAACTCTCAATGCGGAGAGCAGGACTTGCAGTTCCGTCGCGGCGGTGTATTTTTTCGCCTTCTATTTGGTCTATTTAATAAATATGTCTAAGTTCCACCAATTGAAGCCTGATTCTTTTGAACTTATTCTATTTGATCATTTTTGCCCGGTTTCAATTTAGTTTCAATTGAAGCAAGCTTAAGCAGGGGGAGAAATTTTTTTCTCGCAATAGCTTTTAAATATTTAAGAATTATTATTCAGATCGCGGAGATAGGAAGACTACACTAGAAAGGGTTGGTCCCCCTCAGGCACAATTCCTCCTCGGAACTTCGTTGGGGAAACAGGCCCGACGCAAATTTTGGAAAAAAACTTTTGACCTATACAAGTTTGACGCATACCATGCGAATTTCGACTATGAGAGTTTGTCGTGCACCCGGGAATGAATTCCAATTTGCCTTCTCTCGAGCTTATTTTGCGGTTCTGTTTATGGAAATACGTGCAGTTTTGAATCCGAGAAATAAATAGCTTTACCTGGCGATAAAAATGCACGTCGCAGGGCCGCCAAATCGGCGTGAATTTTGGTCTGTTTCGTTTTTGGGACATTTAAATAGAGAATTAAATTCACATTAAAAACATATGAAACCAACGACCGTACGCTTTGAAGTGTAAATTATTATGACGTGTATAATTTTTAGGTTAATACAGCACTTCTATTGAATTTCGACTCTTGAAAAATTGCTACTAAATACTATAAGGGTTGAAAGCACTTTCTTTACTACGGTGGTTGACAGGACTACATAGATGCATTGGGCAGGCATTGTTTTGTTAGAACCGTAAGATGCATAGAAAATACATGAGTAAAAAGTACTCGAGTACGTTTTGCTGGGAAATAAAATATAACCACTCACGACTCACCTATGTTGTTACATACATCAGTGAAATTATACTAAATACTTAATTCATAATTATGATAAAATCACTCGGTATTACGAACTAGTACCTCATGGTGGATGAATTGGAGGTGACAAGAAAATTATAAAAATTAAATCCATGGTGCAAAAAGTCACACGCTTCAATTTCTTACAGATACGAACATCTTAGTAATATCATTACCAAGTAAAATACATGAAAAGAAGCGCCAGAGATGCGGCGGCAAATAGACACACTTGAAGTGTGCTAAGGAGCGAGAAATCAAACTACGAGAGCAGTAATATTGTGCATGAATGGAAAGCCAAGCAGGGAGAAGAGAAGGATGAATTGAGAGTCGTAGAAATCCAATTGAGGGAACAGCGGCAGGTGGACCGCAAGGGTATCCTCGCCCACCTGTTTCGCGCTCTGGATTCACAAGTTATCTCCGTCTCCCTTCCGCGGATACAAACCTCTTCCGCTAACCCTCCGGACACCAAAAGCGACGTCTCGTTCGCGGTGAAGCCTTTTGCCCGTCCCCGCGTGAAGCACGGAAACAAAACAGGCGCGCCGTGCGCACCACCATTCCCGCTCGCGCCCGGAATGGAGCGGGCTGAGGAGGAGGGTGTGAGGGCGAATCGGTCCTCGGCCAGACACGGTGGCGACGGGAATCCCGACCAACTCTTTGAGTCCGCTCTCCCCACTCCCGACAAACGCTCTATTCTCCGCGGATGGTGCACCGTTTATCCCCGTCACCTCCTCACCATCTTGGGAAGGTTTTGGTTCGGACCAGGAATTCCACGTAGAGTGTAAAGCTCGTATTTCGGGATTTCCTTTTAGGCGATCGCGGGGGGAGTCGTCATCCGCACGCGTTGACCGTTGTGCGTGAGTGAAGGGTTTTCTCTTTAAAGGCGTGCTTTCCTCAAAGAGTTTGCTTCATTCATGGAGTCGGAGCATCGCGATTCAGAGGTTCAACTCGCTGAGGTCTTCGTTTTTGTTTTCTCTTCCCCGTTCGAACGACTTTATTCATTCGCATGGCGTGTGCCTCTGCTCCTCCTGTTCCCTTGTAAATGCACAACAGGGAATTGAACTAAGAGACTCCTTAGCTAATACGCTTGAGGTATTTTTGCGGAGCCAATGAATTACAAATTATCTTAACTGTGTGTCTTACTTAATTAACCGTATGGCCCTTGGTAAGTATGAGCAAAAAGAAATCAATTTTTTTTCTCAAGAAGCCAATGTTATTTCAGTTGGAGCCTAATGCTGTTGTGATACGTGAAAGCGGTAATGATTTTCGCTCTTATTCATTTCATTAGGAACAATATATCACAAGAAGTTGTTGCTGCGTGCAAACTTTTTGTGTTAAAAAAGTGAGCAAAATTATTTTTTACGATGGAAAGATGTCTAAACGTTCGTGAAACTCAGTGTTTGTGAGTTAAAGTGTCTGAGAATCATGTTATTGGTACTAAAATCGATCCTATTCGTGCACTGCTTTTCACATTGGTGACTTTGTTTGTAAACCTTGGCGAAATTTGGGTGTTTGAAATCAGTTCAAGGCTAAACTTAAATTCTTCCAACTTGAATCAGTCTAAATAATTGTTGAATAGAGAAATTTTTCAAAAATTAAAATTCTGCATAGAGTGAAAAGATGATGGTGACCATTGAGGCATGAGCCAATTAATATTACCATAATGATCGCGCTGGTTCCCCTCTTTTATACCGTGTTAAAAAATACATGAAAGAAAAGTGCTCCACGTTTCATTTCTTAATGTCACAATCTTATCGAAAACGGCATTTATTTCGCTTCATTTTGTTTCCTGTTTTCAATTTCCTCTGATCGCATTTATATGTTTTGGCTCTTATATTTATTTTGGTGTTTGTGTTCGCCGCAATTATGATATGATGAATGACTTAGGGTGATCGATATTTATTAATGCAATTTATTTTTCGTCTGCCACCTTTAATTTCGTATTATTCATGAAATCTATCTGTAAGTCAGCAGATCCCTTCTAAAGCCCGAGGAAATTTCATTGACCAAATCTTTATGAGCTTAAGCAAGCACTCCTAAGTATTCCATGAAGCATTTTGCAGTTATTTCATGTTTATTTTCCTTTACTGCATATTTCACCTTTCTGTAGGACCTAAAAGTTTTGTACCACATTCTTTCCTCCTTACATGCGGGAGCAGCTTTTTCATTCGTTAAAACGAGCTACTTTTGTTTCATTCAACGCAGACTTTTCTTATGGTGTGGAATCCAACCAGTCATTGGCATCATTCGTCACGGGTCAACCCCGAACGACCGCAGAAACCCCCTCTGCTTTTCACCCCGCAATTTGTCCTGCCCACACTGTACTCATCTAATGCTACTCCAGTCTTCCCAATAGGGCAGGAACGAGAGAGTTGCTAGCGAACGGAATACAGAGGGAGAAGCTGGGGGGTGAGAAAGAAGATGAAGCTTGAGGAGGGATGAGGGACGGCGGAAAAAGGAGAAAGACTTAAAGAGAGAAATACGATTCCGCCACCTGAATGAGAATACCTCTCCCTTCCTCACACTCCTCGATCGATCCCATTGATTCCTTTTACATTGCCCATTGAGGCCGGGCCTACCAACCCATCGACTCTTCGACACCGCATTGTTTTCCTGCTGCAAGAAAAATTCTGCCAAGGTCTTGTTTTCCCGGCGGATGGATGGGTCGAAGAAAAAACTGCTGCATCGGTCTTCTTTTTCCATCCTCCCGAGTCCCCCTTCCACTACATCCCTCCCTCTGTGGGTGGTTGTGGGCGGGAGGAACATCGAGGAATTGCCCCCATTAGAGCCTCTCTCATGGACCAGCTGCGAGCGATCTCCTCCTATCTCTTTGTATTCCAGTCGTATGTATGAGATCGTCACGACGAGAATTTTTCGTCTTTCATTTCGGATTCTGCTCTTCACTCCGCGCTCCCCACCACTGCTTCCCCGCGTGCGCTAAAGGCACATCTCCTCCTCATCTCTTTCCATCTTCTCTCCCTCTTTTTTTACGATTCTTGACTTATTTACTCATTCCTCTCCTTTCCTCGGGGACTCTCTTCCACCCCTTACTTCTTATCTCCCCCGTCCCTCTTTCCCATTCTTCGGCGGCCCATCTCTCCCGGCCATCCTCTTTAGTAGGGAGGAGGAGTGACGTAACAATGTGACCGCCTTTGTTTTTTGTCGTTGTTGTCCTTCCCGATTCCCGTTCGTGGGAACCGATTTCCTCCATTGCTTTCGGGGGGGGAGTCGCGTTTCTAAGGCTTCTGTTTCTTTTTTATGTGGGGATTGGCGGGGGTGGGGGTATATTCGGGTTCTTAATTTGGCACAAGCTGCGTTGGAGAATTTGGTGAGCTTTTTAAATACTTTTCGGGAGGAGAAAAAGGTGATTCTTTGGGGAAAATTTATTCCCTATCCTTATCTACTACGGCTCACGGCTATCTTTATATGCAGGGGTTACAAGAATTATATAATGCCGATTTATTTATGTGAGAATGAGATTTGCGTCTCTTAAAGTAGTAAGTAATATCATACCCTGGTGAGTGTAGGATTGTGTTGACATCTCTGTTCAGTCCCAGATCTTAGAGATTATGTTACTTTTCAGTTTTTCTTAGAATTTTCATTTTAAAGAAATTACCCTGAAAGATGATAGGTATTTCAAGTCGTTCAAAATTGTTACTTATTCTTGTGAAGGTCATTTGCTTGCCCTCTACAAAAAACATTTTCATTTCGAGCTTCTCTCGGTCATAGATCCTCCAAAGTTAGGGTGAATAATACATCAGGAAATTTTCAATGTTAAAATACGCAAGTGTCGTGTGCTTTGTGCTTAGTTAGGGTAGTAGATTTTCCATACCCTGGGAAATGAAGACTCTTGAAATTGACGTGTCAGGTCCCGCCTCGCCCGCAATTCATCTGAAATATAACTTAAAATAATATTATGTTTATATTTACATATTTCCAAAAAAAAGCATTTAAATGGCCCTTTACATCGGGAAGAGTAACAATTTAACAGTAGGCGTTTACGAACATCCGTGCCCTAAATTGAGAAAACCTAACCCGTCGGGACGCGAACCCGCGACGCTCGGTATAACAGCATGGGCAACTGCCCCCCAGAGGTAAAAATAAATTCAGGTCAAAACAAAAGTATGAAAATTTTTTCCTTTTGAAGAAAAATGATATTAGTAAATGACATGGAGATAAAATAAAAATCATTATTTTTCAAGCAAATAATTTTAAAAAACTAATAAATTGCAGTCATAATTTCCTTAAAATTTTGGTTTCATTAACATTTTCTGTGCAAAATAGCTACAACTTGAACGACCAAAGCTTATTTTGCCCCTCCCCCCCATTTTTGATTCTGGGTACGCCCATGTATGGCAGAGGAGTAATTTATCCCGCCGCCACACAGTGGGGCCAAACCCCACTTTAGACGGACAAAAGTCAAAAACTTTTGCTAACAACCCTAAAATATTCATATATATGTTTTAGAGACCGCATTAATGAAATCCAATATTAAGTTTTCAATATTTTCGATTTTTTTATTTTTTTCAATTTTATTACTTTTAGAATTTGAAAAGTAACTTGATTAGTTGTAAAAATAGATTATGTATAAAAATTTGAAATAATAAAAATAAAAAAGTTCACGTTAATAATCCTAATGGTCATAAAAAATCTGATATAAAATTTTCAAAATCATTTTGGCAATATGTTTGAAAAAACTTTCATGCTTAATAGAAAAATAAAGATTTGCTCTTAACTTTGCATGTACCATTTTCCAATACACAAAGAAAGAAAATACTGAATTGAAGAGGTATTTTTAACTTTCAAAAATAAAATGCAATAAAATATGGCTTATTGCGCGTAGAGAGTGAAAAAGTACTAAATTGGCATTCCGGAATCGAATAAGTACACCAAAGTTGAACGGAAATAACCTTTTTGAGCACTTCGTTCACGATAGGGTGGGAGCCTCGGGAATGGCCTCCCTACATTTCAAAAATCTCAGCTCTTGTGTAGAAAACTTCACCGCTTGTATCTATGAGTAGACAAAATATATAATGCATGCAAATTTCATTTAATACAAAATAATAATATCTTAATGGACACAGTTTATATTATAGTTTACCCGTTGCTATGCGGCCATTACGGCCGGATGGATATTGGAATATTTCGGCTTGTCATGCATAGCTAATCTTTTATCATAAAACTCTTTTTGCAACTCGATGGCAGTTGATTTCTTTTACATTATTTAGCTCATTCTTCAATTGATAATATATCTAAAAATACGTTACGATTCCGTCCGATTATATAACTTTTCTCTAATTAAATAAAACTTTTCATCGTGAATAATCAACGACGTTCCATTCATGATAATTAATTTATCCAGGGTTATTTTCTCCTAAATATAAATAGTAAAAGCAAATTTATATTTTCAATACTTATTCCAATTGATTGAAAGTTAAAAAAATAAAATCAAAGGGACCAGTGTACTGTAATCATAGTTTAAAATCGACCGACCATTTAGGCGTCTGCGACTCCGGGACCAGTGCTTCGCTTTTATCTCACTTTGACACTTATTTCTACGCGAAGGTGCACACATACCAACCCGTGAAATACACTGTTATGCAGTTCATACATCCTATTACCCAACCTAATATTTAAAAAACCCCATTTCAAACTTTCATTTTTGGACTTTTGTCCACTTAAAGTGGGGTTTGGCCCCACTGTGCGCCAGCCGGAATCGGTGATTCTGTTTCTACCAATTCAGATTCAAGAAAAAGATTATCACTGAAATTTGATGTTTGCAATAAATTATAATTTTTTATTATCGACGCTATAATCTGCAAAGTTTTCATGCAAATTGTCTTCAGAATTTTGTGATAAGATTTTATTTTTTTAATTTAAGTTATTTGCTATGAGTCAAATTTACTATAACTCAACTTATATTCCATGTGGCTGTTCGCATTTTTTTTATAGTTAGTTTTGATTCGCCATCCCATATGCTGAGCTGATCATTCTCCTGCAATGTTAACTACCATTTCAAAATGCAACGGGAATCTTCTCGAGGTATTACCTGGTGTCATGAGTGGTTCCTGAGGAAGCCATTTCTTTATGCATCTTTACCCTTAGGAATTCAAAGCCTTGTCAAGCGCTTTTGTAAAATTTCACTTAAACTAGCATGGAACTAACTTCATTCCGATTCGAAGCGTAATTTACTCAAAGGATCAAAGCCTTATTGCTATCTCGGGCAGCATGTTCAAATTGGCATGGACACGTTTTAACGAGATATTTCTTCCATAAATTATAAATATACTGACTTACTCGGAAAATGCTTACTCTGCTACTGGTTTCATTATATTAATTGTGTGACCTTTTTTTTTTGAATAACCTGAACAGCCATGGAATTTCATCGTGTCTCGAAAACAAAATGGCAAAAAACTGGAAAACTTATCTTTTCAGTAGTACTCACCTGGTGATATTTCCTCATCCGCTTGCACCTTGACATTTCTCCGATATTTGATCATCGCATTTCTAACATGTTCAAATTGGCATGGACACGTTTTAACGAGATATTTCTTCCATAAATTATAAATATACTGACTTACTCGGAAAATGCTTACTCTGCTACTATCTATCAGCTATCATTCAGATGGCGTTTCGGTAGTATTGAATGCATTTTTATTGTGATTTTACTTTTGGTAAGTTTTAAGGTTTATAATTCACTCTACTGTGTCTCAGTTGCAATGAATATTTTTTGAGGCATGCATTGTGACACTGCCTGAAAATTCTCAAAATCGTCCGGAAATTCTTTAAATAACTGGGAATTCCTGATTAATATTTTAGTGGTTCCTTTGAAAGATTTCAATAATTAACAGCTGTTTGCTATGCCAACCCTCTCTCTCACCAAAAACGGAGGCGGAAATACCGATAGAAGCGCATAGGAGACTCGAAACAGCTTGGCTCTCGTTTTGACTGACTCATCATCCCTCAGGTTAATTTTTCCCCGCTGAATCGTTGCCAGGTTTGCCTACCGTGGGTTTTCCTAGTAAACTCTACAGGGTTTACATGGAAAAATTCCCAATCATTCACGATCCATCGGGGAACGCGTCAGTATCGTATTTTTGCCTCTCTTTCTTTCCCAGCTCTTTCTTCCGTCGTTTCCAGCTTTTTCGCCTCCAGATGCGGTTGTCTGGGGCAAGCGCAAACTCCCGGAAAGGTCACTTTATTTCAATTAACAATGATTCAAGCTACTCCTCCGCCGCTTCTTCTCCGAGATCTGCGCTCCCTCTACTGGACTCTCTCGCTCTTAGGAAATAATACCCCATTTTCACGGCGCATCTGGAAACGTCACTCGCGTATTTCTCACGCCTCTGTCAATGATACGGAAAAAAGACACGAGGGATAAAGGCAGATTAGATGCCCTCTCTCTGCCGCCTTAAACCTTTTCTTGCATCTTCTCGGAAGGCCAATGAAATTTTAATCGAAATATCCTTGAGGAGGAAGATGAAAAACATTTTGCTCAAACAATTACTGGTCATTAGTCATCTGGAATGAAAAACGAATTAATTCACGACTCTCTCTCTCTGTATAAGTCTCTAAAAAAACGAGTTCTCGAGGGCATCGTTTCGACGTATTTGTAATTAGTATCAAAGGAGCGTGATGCCCATTAGCGGTGATGTTCCGTGTGTGAAAATTTAATCAAAGACTTTAATTTTATGTCGAGTGAAAAAGGTTTTTGAAGGTGCAGGTGAGCGACGGAACTTTTCGATTTTCTTTATTAATATTCCCTACTGCGATAACAACGCAATGGTTGCCAGAGTCGTGGTCGTGTGAGCTTTTTTTTTTTCGAAAAGCAAACACTTTCTCTGTGACCTTTTCTCTGGAATTTGCCGTTGAAAATGGATTATCACGATAGAATTTAATTGTTCAATAGCCAAAAGTAGTTCATTAGATTACTCACTCATTGATGCAACCTTATGGCTGATTTGGATTTGGATTGTTGACAGTGGAGATTACAAAGAGCAAACAAAAATGAATGTTAAGTTCTCACGTTCAGGGTAGGTGTCCGGCTTCTTTCACTGGACTTCCTCGGAAAGCGAGGATTTTCTGGGGGTATCATCCGCATGATTGTGTTCGCATCAATTTCTTCGTATTTTATAAAAAATAAAGATTCAGGTACAAGGGTGGAACCTTCGACTCTCCCTTCGAGGCTACCAAATACTCGGGCTTTTGAAATCTTGTAAATCTCAAATCGTCGCGTTTTTACGGGGCTGCATCAATCCATGTACAAATATTCGCTTTTCCTCTTGCCCCTGTGTCGACTTCACCTTGGTTAAAAAAAAGAATGGCAGGTAGAATGTTGGGCTCGATTTTGCAACGCTCTACACGTTGGAATAGGGTCAACGTCCGATCCCGCGCTGTGCATATCAATGCCAAAGTGTATTTCAGTTGGACACACGCCCACCTTCACGAAAGAGGGCAGGGAAGAAAGCGAAAAGGCTAGTGTGGTGTGTATGTCACCACTGCTTGGCGAGGTTCCGTCGGCATCCGTGCTCACCTGGTTGAGTGGAGTTCTCAGGTGTCTACGGGGCTAAGTGAGGAAATGAGATGTTTCAAAGAAGAGAAACATATTAGGTAGAGGAACAAGGAAAAATAGTATTATGAGAGTAGGAGAACTCGAAGCACGTGTCCTTCCGAATGGACTGGGGCAAACGCGTTTCGCCTGCAGGGCAATTGTTTGGGGAGCAAGGTTAGTAGTGCGGCCTCTCGGCTTGATAGCAACACTTCCATGTCACCGAGAGCTCTTAAGCTCTGACCTCCTCATGTTTATGTAACCAATGCAGGGGAAGAATATCAATGACATTTCAATGAGTAGTAGGACGCATCTTTTAAAAGCAATTCATGCCTCAAAAAATTCGATATGTATTCTAAGGCTATCCCGGAAATTCTGTGTAGGTATATACTGTTTTTTGGGCGCTACATTGGTTATTACAGCTAAGTAACACACAAAACATGGTGATTTAAGCTCTCGTTTTTCTGAGGTCCTTCTTTACTAAATCGTTCCAGCGTATTCGTGGTCTTCACGGTGGACTTGGGACTTTTACATTTGTTTTTTGCTTGTATTTTCTTCATATCCGTCCTATCCATCTAAGTCGTTTGCTGCTGATATTACCGGCAACACCTGATACTTTATACATTTCTCTCACTCTTTGTTATTTATTTCTTTTTAATTTATTCATTTATTTACTGTTCTTTGTTATACTCGTTTTATTCTCCACGTATTTCCCTATATAATAGGGCCGTATATTCTCCGCAGCAGTTTGTTATGAAACGTATGAGTTGTTTCTGTGTTCTTTTTGTGAACGATCATACTTCATAATCATATATTATCACTGGTTTGACAATTGTTTCATAGATACTAATATTTATTATTTGTGCAATGAGTTTGATTTTAAAAAGTTTTATATGGCTCCAGTAGGTTCTTTCAGTAGTTGCAAGTTACTTTCGATGATATTAGTTTTATTTTCTAATATTTATAATATCCTTTTTGCATTTTTTCCTTTTTTCTCTTGATAAACTCAATAGCCTTTCATTTGAAGAGAAAATTTCGCTGTCGACTTAATTTCGCTCTTTTTTACCGTGAGACTTCAGCCTTGCTTATATATGATTGTTTATGGGAAAATTTGCTCGGCTGTCGGAGGAAATTGTGGCCTGGATGATGAAGGACGTGGTTCCCTTGAGGGAATTAACCCGATGAGAGGGGGTCAGTTTTCTCTCTTTCTCTCTCCATTTCACGCTTATACTGTATAATCAGCTGCAAAGACGCGGGTAAAGTGACAGCGAAGGGAGGAAAATAGTCGGCATTGTCTGAGATGTGGACGGTTGGGTTTCTGTGACACTTAGCCATATTGAACTTATCAAGAATCCCTCGAGGAATACGATATTGTTTCGAGAAAGCTGATGGAAAAAGGGCTTTCCCAGTATTCATGCTTTGATTTGTTATTAGTATCCACAGATTTATCGTAGCTTGTAGATATTATAAATTTGTACATAGAAAAATTATCGTTGAGTACGTATGCGAGTATCGTTGAGACGATGAAACAAGTGCTTAAAAGTATTGTAATAATTCTGTGGAATCACATTATCACTGAAAACTAGTTAAATTTAAAGTGTAAATTAATCCTGTGAGCCAATGGAACTTAGTGTAATTGATACCTTTTGATTTGCTTTACTTTTACCTTCCCGCGTCTTACATAGGAGTTTGGAAATTTTGTTCGTCTCCAATTCTCTTTCATTTGCGTCATGGCATGCGTCATCTTTTGCTTTCAACTGGAAACCTCTGGTGTTGGCGCCTTCGAGTCCCTCATCACCTCATGACAGATGCGGTTCAATTGGCATGATTTATAATTCTCAAGTCCGATATAAGTTGGACATTATTATTCAACTTAAGCATTTCTGCGACTTTAGACCATTTTTACAATATACGTGTGGAAGATGATTACCTTCTGTTTTTGTTGCATTTCTGAACTTTAAATTTGAAGTTTAACTGGTGTATTAATGTTGAACATTTTTCCTATGTTGTTTTCTAATCATATCATGTCTTTTTACGACTTTCAGTGTCTGTTAGGTTCGTATTTTAGTGTATTTCATAGTTAGGTACGCAGTGTGTTAATTTTCTATTTCTCTTAAGACATATGAGTACGTGTTGAGAATAATCGACCCTATCTAAATTTCTCTTCTGGCTACACCGCAGGGGTTCACATTATCTATTTCCATTGTGACGAGTTATCTTGAGACTTATCTGTTATTTTTTTGCTTTTGCTTGTGCAAGCAAAAATTAATATAGGTGGTGGTGCTGGATTCTCATCCTAATGGCCTGGGTTCAAATTGATAATGTATGTAATATTTTTTACTCACTTGCTGATTACTTTTAGTACAAAAAATTCGGAGCTTCAGGCAGCCTCAAAAGTACATGCACCTGTATGGAGACAGCTTTCCGTAATTAAATTTATTTATTTCAATACCACCGAAAACAGCTCTACATGCTCTTTTACATCGGGGTTATTGACATGTTAACAACTTATCGTACACAAACAACCATGCCCTGGATAGGGATAACTTACCCAGGCGGGACTCGAACCCGCGAGTTTCCGGTTTGGCAGGTGAGGACTTTACCACGCCGCCACCGAGGCCAGCAAAATATACGGATACAGGAATTTCCATAAAACACAGGAAATTTCTGAACATACCTATATAAAGTTACGTCATACGAGTTATTATAAGGTACTCCCCGACAGACCAGCACATACCTAGACCCTACTGGGGCTTCATATCACGTTATTCGGAAAGATACGGGACACTTGTTTCTATTGTAAAATAATGTGGACGAATGTATAGTATCGGAGATTCTTGGAAAGTCCAGTAATGTGATCATTCCATTTCAATTATTTGCCAATAATAATTCCCAAACGTTTTGTACAATCAACTTGATCAATCTTTATGAAACTAAAATTATGGCTGAGGTAGAGCTTTTTCAGACTGCTCGATCCGTATTCCAGAGCATTGTTAAGGGTACTTTACGTATACCACTCCGTCCCTCCGACAGGACTTTAAGAGGCCTTTCTTTTAGTGAAGATTAATTCCGACACCGGGTTTCTCTTCACCCTTCCTTCCCCACCCTTAGCTATGTCGCCAATGACCTTGGCTGTCGGTCGCCTACTCCTAATACCATTCTATTCCATAAAAATTTATTCTTGACATGAGATTTAAATTTGATAAATATTTAATAGATGAAGCAAAATTCTTCGATGCATTCCACCTACATTCTCCCTAATTTTCGAGTTCCATTGACTGAAAGCTGGCGCTCGAATTCGATGACCTGAAGTTGTTTAATCCCAAAAGAAGGAGGGATTTGACGTAAAGTAAATGCGAAATAAATCATTTTGTTTTCGAATGACAGTTATTGGTGCTGTAGAATTTCATCCTATTCTCGGCTTAAGTGACTGATACGCCGTACAATGGCGTTCCTTCATAGTACATTAGTACATGAGCGCTAAAGCTGGCTGTGCAGTAATCAAAATCTGAGGCCTACTTTACAAATTCTAACTTCGGGATTATTATGGGGAATGGATACAAGTTAGGAAATAAAATAATGTAAGATAAATTCAGAGGAGAGGTTTCAATCTGCTTCTGTCGGTCTACTTCAACGAAGAAGCCAGCTGCAATGCCGGCGAAACTGTCGCCTACGAAGTTTGGCGGTCGCAGTACATATCCCGTGAATTTCTCCGCGAAATCTTTACCCAACCGCGAAATCCAAAATAAGAACGTAAGATAGATTTTACTAGCACCGTAATACTTTTTTTTATTTTGGGTATTAAAATTAAAGGAGAGAACATTTTTGATCGAAATTAACAACAGGGAAACACCCGCTATCGTCGGAATCAGAGCCATCAGGCCTTCACCATATCTCGGATTTTGTCGTTTCAATCTCGGTCGTATATGCAGAAGTCGATTATCCCCCTTGTTCATATTTAATCGTGAGGCATTCCGAACAGCAGGTGGGCTTTCTGAAGCAACGGGAGAATGCGCGTATTCTGCCGTTCGGATGAACTTGAGATCAAGGTTGCCTTTGTGGAAAGCAGAAGAAGCGAGAGAGGAGCCGTGAACTACGTCATTGGGAGGGCAAACATCGGCCATGAAGGAGAAGGGAGGAGCAATAAGTAAGAGAGGTAGCACACTACTGAAGGCGGCCGGCCAGCTCTGCCATCTCTTACCAAGGAAACAAAACTCCATCCTTGCAACTCTTCCCATCGCTTCACTTTTCGCCTTCTTCATTTATATCTCTGATCTTTTATGCCATTATACTCCGAGGATAGACAACCGACGGTTGTAATGAGGAGCAAATTGAGATGCGCTCACTAATTGAAAGCTTATTAGAGCACTCGATAAAATGCATGAGAATTTTAGTACTGATGGCACAAATTTTTTAAGTTGTCTTAAAAAACAAAACATGTATGAAATTATTAAGTCTTGAACGTTATGAAATAAATTTTATGCTCCTTTTTAGTGGCTTAATTGAAAATTTCCTTTGATTTCAGTTTGTATAAAGAGAACCTTTTTCGACAAAGAGGAGAGGGGTTAAAAAAATGTAAATAACTAAATTTTTCTAGTTTTTGCTCTAGTTTAGCGTCATAAAATGCTGATAATTATTCTTTTCTGCCATTAGCATGTACACATGCCTTTCTTGGAAGCTAAAAGACTTCTCTTCTTCGTAAAGAAAATGAGCAACAAAAGGAAGTTAGCGTAAAATTTCACTCCCGCACTTGCGGTTTTCTTGCTCCAAAATAGCTCGGAATCCTTCGAGATAATAATACCCGCGGGACGAATTTAAGACGAATTTTTATTTCTCCAGCTCACCACTACCAAGAAAAAAATCCCTCTTTCTCAGCCCAGTTTTTTCTTTGAGTGACGTCACTAAATCCTTGGCAGAAAATTTTTTAAAAGTCGCTGACTAAGCGACTAAGTTAGGCATTGGAATTCCAGAAATGGGCCGGGTGAAGCAATTTTGCAGGAAAGGGAAGAGCCTAATTACTCGGGTGATTTTCACTTCCTCACGCTCTCAAACATATTTAACCCCACCTCATAGTCTCCTCAAACTCCGCGCTCTTGCATGGACTGTGGTTTTATTTCCTCAACGCTCGTAGAATTTTTTTGCCTTCGAACACCGTGCTCCATTTTCGTGTTCTGTAGATTGTCTAAATCTTATCGCAGACCGCCCAAATCCTATTCTGGATGAATAATTCCCGCTTGTTTCCTACCTATTACACTTTGTTGAGAGGTTACTTTTATTCATTCAATTTTTTTACAAATTCCCCGTAAACAGTATATAGTCCTTGACCACAGAGGATTAACAAAGCACGATATCCATATCCTTGATGGGGACCATCTATCCAGTCGGGATTCGAACCCGCGACCTACGGCTTGGCAGGCGAAAATTTAACCTCTCCGCCATCGAGGCCAGCAGGCCTGTTAACACGATGTATTGATACGAACGAGTTGATGTCTGATTACATGCACGATTTTGGTGGACCGGGATAGAACATGTACGAGTGCATGAATTAAATAATAAAATTAAAACAGGTTCTGTCGTTAATTCATGCATTCGCACCATTTGAGTTATTACACGATTCATTTTGGCATTCATTCTTGCATTTATAAATTTAGATATTAACTTGAACGAGCTAAGGTACCGTGTAAATAGGCCTTAACGGACAGAGAAGCCGAGGTTGCGAGTTCTCTTTTCCCGCTGGGCAAAAATATATTCAGCTTACAGCTTGTCCTGTGATTGATAGCTTTGTGAAACTGATCTTGACATAGTCTCTATATTTTGAAGGCTAGGTAGCATAGTATTCCCTAATAACCGTAGACTTTTTGAGCTCTAGGTAAAATAAAATCCGAAGCCTGAATTCCAGTTTTTGAAAAGCAGCTTTAACAAAATAATTATACGTACTGAATTATTCAAACGATCCAGCATTAAGCTTAGTCCAAGACTCAATAAATCCTAGGCTGCGAAATCAATTGTTCTTAATGGTACCTATTTGTCTATTGTGTCAATGGTATGTACAATACGTAAGTTATTTATGTCGTTACCGTCGTTTCAAAAATATTTATCGGCCAACTTATCTTCATACCTGTGAATCCGTTCCCATTTATCATTCTTCAATTGGTGTCCATTTAATTATGGCAGAATCTATTGTTTCTACGAGTGGAGAACAATTTTCTTTCGAAAACTGTATGTGGAACTGTGGGATTAGATTGAATGACATAAAAGCTGAATTAAAAAATCCTGGATTCCTTTTTTGCATTGGTTAAGGATTGAACCATGTTACTCCTGCGTAATTCCCTCTGTGATATTTTATTAGAGTGCAATTAGACTTATACACAGGAATGATGTAGCCTGCAATGAAATATATCTGTTTGATATTTTTTGCTGTCAATGAGGTCATACCCAGATTCGAAAAAAATAAAAAGTTTGAATTATGGCTGATAAACTAGTGTGATGAATGAAAATTTCTAAGGAGCAACGATCTTTAACTACATCTTCCTTGCGCTTCGTAAGTAAAATGAATCTCGGACTTATATTTTTCGTAAATCGATTTTTTTTTAATCTTTCAGTTCATTGACCATGTACAGCGAGTAAGTTCTGCAGCTGTGATTTAACTTCATGAAATTGAAGTATTAATTGAAAATTGGTTTAAATGAAATAGCAACTTTTGTTTTCCTTTTTGAACGCGTTTGATCACTGAATTTATGTCGTATGATTTGTTATATTTTATTCTAATTTTTGCGGTGTAAGTGATTTTTTCAAAAACATTTTTTTTTCAATATTCTAGGTGGTTAGGCCAGTCATATCAAAAGCCAAATCAATTCTTTGGCCTGCAATTTATGGATTTTACGGCTCGCGAGATGAAATGGTGAAAAAGTTCACAACTACTGATGAAAATATTAATCTCCTTCGATAACTGGCTTCTGATCTTGATGAATGCTGACATCTTCAGGAACTCCATATCACATTGGTGAGTGCTATTTTTTATTTTTCTATATTTTTAAGTCACACTAGACCGCCATTGATGATCTTTTCAAGATAATCCTCTACCTCTCGATCTCTCTGCTTAGGCCTCACTTCCTTGGATTGCTACACTTATGGTATTTTTTCTGTATTGATTTGCAGTTTTTCACTTGTTGCGACTTTGATATTAAATTTTGTTTTCCAATCGTTGCACCCCCTAAAAAGTAAGCAAATATAGACCATCGAAACAAGAGAATTATATGTTGGAGGTATCATATTCGCACAACATCTGTGCGACAATCTGATGCCAGTTTCCCTTTTAACTAGGTATATTTTGTGACAATTTGGATAGGACAGGTCTGCTAGGCATGGTTTCCTATTTATATTCCATTCGTGTTTCTCGCGTGAAAGTACGACCTGCATAACCTTTCATCCGGCTCCAACGCATTGATATATCTAGAATTGTCCACCCTTTAGCAATTCGCATAATTCTTTACGGTCCCTCTTTAGTTGTTCTTGGAATTTACATGCCTTTCCACTGCGACGAGTTCAGTGACCAAAGAAGACGGAAATTTTCTACCCGGGATTGAATCAAGGACCCTCCTCGCTCGAGATAATCGCTGCACTGCGACAACTAGCGGTAAACAAAGTATTCTAAAATAGATTTACTTAAATGATAAATTAAAAATGGCCACTTAAATTAAAAAAAGAAAAATATCTTAAAAAGGGCAAAACAAAACTTCCTGAAAACGGCAGTGGAATGTTCTTCATATTGTCTTTATATTGCATCGTTCTTCCATAATTTTGAATAAAAACTATTTTCGGCCGTATATAAATTGAAGTTAATTATTGAATTTTTTCAATTATTTAAATGTGTTTTTTCGAGATTTTGTTTTATTGCTTACCGTAATGATGCTAAGACCGGACTGATGATATCGCTGATTTTTTATGATCATTCAACCCCAGTACTTACTTAAATTGGGTACAGACCGTGCCTTATCAGAATCTTCGTCCTATCTCATATCAAAGGCAGGCGCTACGGGGCCTACACTGGGGTTAACGCGCGGTACTCGCACCCAGTCATTGTCGTCGCCCGCGTCGGTGGGCGTGGATGCGGGGGGTGTGAGGATTTTTGCCAGCCCGGCGGCGGTGGCGTAGGTGCGGGCGGGACCGCGATTGGTTACGGCCGTCTGCTAGCGTGCCCGCGGCCGGCGCGGGTGGGTGTCACCCCGGGGTGGCATGAATAGAGAAGGGAGGAGCCCAGAGGAAGAGCTCAATGAAAAGGGACGGCCGCGCTTATTTCCAAAGGGATCATCGGCGGCGTCCGCCCCCACGCATCGCACCCCCGTCTCTCTCGGGGAGGAGGGGTGGGATCGCCGTCATCTTGAAGTCGCCGCATTGGGAGTGGGTTGGAGTTGCGCAGTGGGCTCTGATTACGGAATGGTGGGGATGAATGGGGGTGGGGAAGCGTCTGTGGGGGTTGAGGAAGGCGTGGCATACCAAAGGGTAAAGGCGGTCAGTTCCGCGCCGTAGGACTAAGAGATGAATTCATTTACACCGCTACACGTTAAATTTGAATGCTTGATTTTTTAGTCTGCCGAAATACTGTTTAAATCGTCGGGCGACATTAGTAAAGGCATTGAAATCACAATATTTGTGTTGGAGACACACGCGGTGCTGAAATTGTTGAACTTTCGTTATATAAGTTCACATTTGTAGGCTGCATTTTCCGCGTTTCACCGCATCGAGGTTGTGTTGGAGACAACAGTTTCTCCTGAATTCCAGCAGGCGTCTTCAGGCCGAAGACGACCTGAAGACGCGTGCTGGAATGCAGGAGAAGCTGTTGTCTCTAACGCAACCACGACGCGGTGAAACCCGGAAAATGTAGCCCAAATTACCACCGCACCGCTGAAGCCTTAGCACCTAGTTCATATTTTTATATCACTCAGTGCTTCAACCCTAGGGTTTGAATTGGATAAGTGATGGTATAGAAAATTCTGCACTTAAGTTTGGGCGGGTGAATAGGTAGGGATGCAAATTCCTCTACCTGGCCCTTATTACGAGGGTTGTAATTCTGTATCTATCTCAAACATTACGGTAAATGATTTGTGTAAGGCGATTTTCCGAGTGAAATGTGTAATTCAAAGCTGACAATTAATTATGTAGTGGAGTCACGATTATTTCGAACGAATTTTTCAACCTTTAGTTTTAATTTTCAATTATTTATTTAATTCACTATTTAAAATTATTCTGTCCATACCTTGAGCAACGTGGCAATTCTCAGTTATAGAAAAGTGGCGGTTAATTTTCGTCAGCTATCATCTAAGTTTTAATTTGGATTATTTTGATCTCAAGACATCAACATTGTACGTTATATTTTATTGAAGCATCGATGTTGTGATTATTATTTGGTTTCATCGATGGTCGCCTCGATTCGTATATCATATGATGTGCGATTTATATCTGAGTGTAGTATTTTTGTACTGATTATAAAATCGAATACGATATTGTTCGTTGTGGAATCTGGTCGTATTGAGTTATAAATTTTCTCTTGACATTTTATAATTTCCGGTATTGAAGAAGATACGTTATGCTTGCTATGGTCCTTCCTCCCGCCGGTATTTTATTTCGTTACAGTTACAGTTTTCCAGCCTCTTGCTATGAAATAATATATGAATATGAAAATATGTCAACGAACATAGTCATTGTTCATAGTTTAGCGTAGACGTTTCCACATAGTTTTGCCGAATTTTCCCGTGTTAAGAGGAGGGAAATTTTGGATTAACCTTCGTAACAGTTTGATTCTTTGGAAGAGAAGATTGCACAAATTCTAAAGGAGAAAAATAAAACCTGGCGCTCGATTTTGGAGGCCCTTTGGGCAGAGAGAATTGGAGCGAGGCGGAGGAGATTCTTGGCATTCCTTGTTGTTCGGTTGTCTTTCTTTTGGAAATGGAATTCACCAGAGGATAGACAGATAGAAAGAGAGCGCGCGCACGTGGGTCGCAGGGGATTCCCGTGGCGATCGGTCCGTTAGGAGATGACCGAGTGGATTCGTGGCGAGGAATAAACCGCTCCTCCCGTCTTTTCTGGAGACGGCTAGGAGGGACGGGTGCACAGACTTCCTCCAGACCCGGCGGCGCCGCGCCGGCTGAGAGCTTGGACAACTCGCGACGATGGCTCACCGAGTGCTGCGAGGGCGTCGGTTGTTGGAGAGACGATGTTTAAAGAGGCACATTACCTCGGCGGAAAATATTCACGTGAGAAAAATAACCATTATTGGCCGATAGATTTTAATGGATGGCATGGATGGATTGGCCATTTTGAAATGAAACCGCCATAGAGAACTGCAAAATAATAGAAATTAATAGTATAGATTATCTGTATTAACGCGTTTAATGAGTTATTTCACAAACACCGTGGTAGAATCAGTGGAAAAACTCGAAACATTTGTTAAGATTTTCCATAACATAGCTTTTATTATTCCTAGAGTCGAAGCAATATTTGAATACGTGTAAAAATGAGGAAAATGTTTTAAACATTTATTTTCCCTGATTGTGAACCCTGAAATATGCAATGTCTCGTAGGTAAGCATAAAATCACCTTAATTGTAATATACTAACAAATTAAAGTGCCCTATAGCAATTTCAGGAAATGCAATTTTGATGGTCAGCAGAGACACGTTTTCGCGTGATAGTGATCTCCTTAGGGATGTTTTGCTGTGACTGAACGACTAAAAACAAATAATTTGATCATATTTTACTAAAATGTTTTGATTTCATAGGAAATTGCTGTCAAGGGGGAAAATAATGATTCCCTCGTAGTATGCTACAAATTAGATACTTAAAACATTTGGTCAAATATTTTCAATTAAAAAAATTGATCAATAATTTTGAATCGAAAGTTTTTCAAGCTTTGTGTGACCACCATAACGCAATTTATAAGATACTTATGTGATGTGACTTCAATGATCTGCACCATTTTTTCTTAATCGCTTAAAAAACTAACATGATGACGATCCTATGTTAGCGAAATCTGCCTGTACTGTAGCTGTTATCCAAGTATATCCTATTAGACTAGTATCGTCGGAAGAGCTTATGCGAAAAATCTGTTTTTTTAACAATCATTTCAGAAATGTAGCGTGGAAAGGAAAATTTATACTCAATCGTGGAAGTAGTAGTAGAAGAGAATAATTTGAAGTTTTCATGATAATTTCTTCTCCTTCGTTCCTCGGCGGAAACTCTTCGATGGGTTGCCTCGGTAGACCAGGAATTATGAAATCACTTCCGACTAGATCCGCAGTTCGTCCCACGCGCCAGGACTTCGAAAATGTTTGTGAAGTGTAGCGAGACGATAAAAGGGTATTTCGAGCCCAAAAAGAGGAAAACAAACCATGAAATAAACACTGTGACAAGGGACGTTGGTCGAGAAAACGATGGAAACGGTGGGGAAGGGACGGTAATCCGTAACGGGGAATTGATTTAGTTCCGTGAATTCGTTCCCGCTGTCGAGTGAATTCTCATCCCCCTCCCTCCCTTCCCCCCGCTGCTTTATTCCCCTCGATTTCTTTCTCCCAGCGGGGTTGCTGAAGGAAGGGGGTTGAAGTGTGGGCTCTCTTCGCTCTCCTTCCATGCTCCGAAATTCCCTCCTCTCCTCCAAGGACCCCTGTCAAAGTGGGAGCCACCCACGGCTGGAACGTCGGCCAAGCAAGCGGCGAGGGAGGAAGCGGGGTAGAAGTCAGCGCGGTGGGAGGGGGATATGATGTAGGAGCCCTTGGGACGGCCCGCACAGGTGTTATATTCGGCCTGGAGGGAGGGGAAATGTAGGGAGGGTGGAGTTGAGGAGGGGGGGGGTCAATGCCGAGAGAGAAGGCGTGGCATATACCCTAAGTCTTTCGGTTCGGAGGGTTTAATGTCGTGGATGGGGATTATAAGAGGGGGAGAGATTTTTGGGAAGCCGTGATTGAGGATTGGAAGGCATTGTAGGAAATAGGGATGGAATGGGGGGTGGTAAAAGTGTGCTCTAGTGTGTCCCTTTCTGTTAAGTGTGTTGGCATGCTAGTCCTTCCTTTCACCACGATAGGCTTTGTTGTTGTTATCGTAGTCATTCATGCCAGAAATCAAAATATTGGGGAAGATTGGAGGAAGATTTTCCGGCAGTTGGTTCTTCGGCTCTCTTTGAAATTCGATCTTGGTTGATATTTGATCTTCCGAACTACATGCTTTTTAAACCTAGAATGGAGTCTTTTTATTTTGATAACCTTAAATGAAATCTTTGTAGAGAAAATTTCCATTTGGAACTTAATAATATGACGAATAATTCGATCTGTATTTAAGCCTCCTTTGACAAAATGCTCCGTCCTATATTATGGTTATCTAAAGATGCGGAAAATTTTCAATTTATATACTTATTGTAATACGCTTAAGCTTCTTCTTCGATATACCCGTCTCTATTTATCTTCTTATTAGCCAAAGGTCGTATTTAATGGCAGTGGCATAAGAATAAACTGTTATATCAATTTGTTGATAAGCATCCAGTTCAAATTTGTTTTAGGTTTTATGTCTCATTAAGAATAGGAATAGAGCGCTAGAGCAACTTATTATTAAATACATGAAAATTAATTACCAGCATCACTTTGAACTGACATTGATGATGATGGCGGGAAGTAGGTGTTAATTTTTAAATCTGGAATTAATTGTAAGTATCCTACCAATCGCAGATCCTTCCACAAGGCTTGATGAAAGCGATAAATTTCTCAGATAAAAATAAAGCTTTGTCTTCGCCGAAAAAATTTCAATCAAGAATTTTGATTGTAATTGCTAAGGTATACATTAAAATATTCTGTGGGATGCTTGAAGTTTAAAATTTATCCGTATAAAGAAGGGATGAACAAAAAATATATATTTTGGTGCAACAGTCGAAGTTTTTACTCTGGAGCGGAAGAAAATAATGTATCTTCGTATGATGCGCCACCGATCATTAAGCGTCCTCGGGTTTCAGGTGGATTCATAAATTGCAGATGAAAAATTTCCTCTGGAATCTGGCGATGGGAGCCAGCTGAGGGGGTGGGGGTAGGCTCGAGAATATTGGGGTAGAGGTATAAAGAGAGGGAGAGGCTTGAGTGAGGTGGGGGAGTGGCCGCTCACAGTGTTTTATAGGCTGTGGAGGGCGGAAGATTGGTAGGGGGAAAAGATAGCATTCCAGCGGTGGTACGTGAGGAGACTTCCGAGACGCCGATTGATTTCCGAAAAGCTGGAGAGAGAGAGAGAGAGAGCAGTTTAAGAAATGCGTGAGCTGTAACGACAATTAGTCAACGGGTCGAAGTGAAGGGTTGTTCCCTCGAGAAGGATAGGGTTCGCTCCTCTTCTGAGACGGTGCGATAGGAACGCTGACCACTGAATCGATTCGGGATTCGGGCGGAGTTTGAAGGCTCAACGGGGGCGGAAAGTAGGAGGAGGACCAAATATGTAGGCGCATCTCTTCGTAGGCAAAGTGTGGCAGGTTGGTATATTGAAGGGAAGGGCCGCTGATGGAATAGTGAAGGAACGCTTCGGTATAGAGGATGGGAGCCGAAATGGATGGGAGGCGGGGACGAATTTTGATGGCGATGGGGATGAGAGTGGTTGAGTTTGGCTACCGAGGATGGGAATTATATTCAGGGGGTGTGGACACGTAAGTGAAATCGTGAATGTGCCCGCCGGTCACGATCCTCTGCCCCCGTCTCAAGCATTTCCCCTGCCTCGGGGTTTCCCACCAGTGTGCATCGGACGTAATGAACATGGTCACGTGAGAGGGCTCATAATTCTCGCTAAACTAGCCGTTCTTGTTTTACTTTTCCTTAAGTATTTATTGCTTAAACATACCCTAAAGTCCTGAAATGATCAGGAAAAGCAGATAAGGACCTCGTCAATAACCACCTTTATCTCAAATATGACAGTTTTACTCCAAAGAAAAAGTCGTGGTAAAATTTTCAAATATGAGAAGCTGTTGTAGTTGAAATGGAGATATGCCGTGAAGATAACAAGACTATTGCCTATGTTTAAAACAAATAATTTGTCAGGCAATCAGATCGGTCAATCGGGAGTGATGCGTCATCTCAATAGTAGACAGTTCAAATAATTTCTGTCAACCACTTATTTGTTTATGGGACGTACCTTAGTCATCATCACTGGTCCACCATCCTAAAATTGGTTGGATCCAGCTCTCCACTCAATCAGCTGACATCAGCTAATCTTTTCAAATTTTCTTATTTCTTTTCGTCCACATCTTTCTTTACTTGCTCCATATATTTTATTCCAGGTCTTCCTTTTTGTTCTTTTCGTGTGCTATGATAGGTCTTGATTGGCCATCACTCATTGGCCATTGGTCTCAAGATATGGGCGATTAGGTTTTTTGGCCTTCTTATCAAGGTATTCACGAGGCTTTTAAACTCTCCTACTCGTTTGAAGTCTTTGTAATCCAGTTTGAATTCCCGCCTATTCATCAAGTCGTTATTCCTTTATTTTCAGAGTAAGTCAAATTTGTGTTGGTTGAATTAGTCAAATTGTGTAACTGTCCCCACGTGTTCCGGTACCGTGGGCAAGCAGTCAGCTTTTGGTCGCCATGCAGAACGGTTGAATCTAAGAGTTCTCCTTTTTTGTCATAAATCATCAACCTGAATTATTATATTTTCAATGAACGTGATACGCCTGGTGCTGCGAAATATTGATCTTCGTACCCAACATGTATACTACTCATCTTAGGAATTCTTTCCCTTCCTACGTTTAATTTTTTGAAAACAGCAAGCCATATGAAGAGCGCAAAAGGGTTATAAAGAGTTATGTAAGCATTTACAATTACCACGCGCGGCTCTTTCGTTGTTACCTCACTGTTTTTTTAGTCGCCGCAAAGTCTAAAAGTCTAAAAGAGAAACCTATGGTGAAAAGACTTTGGTGTTATTGATTATGTGGGAAATGAGGATTTGGATTCGGGGTGCATATCATACGCCTCGTCATTATTATGGTCTTAGGGCGCTCGGCTGCTGATTCCAATGTCGATGTGTACCGATAGCCTTCCTCACTAAAACTCTCTTCCACCACAGTAAATTCACGCTATTCTTTGGGAAAACAACATTTTGCTGTGAAATGTTTCTCAAATGATCTCATTTTCGATGATATATTGAAAATACGGCGTTGGAGAACTTGCATGAAGTTTAATTCCTGTATTTTTTGTTTACTCTCGTGCTTCATTGAGAGCGAAAGCTTGACCAATGCATGAAAATTATATCTCTGTACGCGTGTGACGAAAGGGCACATGACATTCAAATTGGATTTTGAAAGTGTAAGGAATAATTCCAATTTTCCTTTATTGGAGCGAAATTAGTACAATAAATGCCCTCGGTTCCACCTGAAAGTAAAATTTTCTCTGATGGAGGAGAGTCGTTAAGCGTTGGCTCTTCGTTCAGCCTAGGTAGTTATACGCTGATACGCTAAACGCTTACATATACGCTTGGGTATGGTACACATACTTTTGGGAGCTTGAGATTTACGAGGCCATATAGTAGTAGACTTTCCAACTTAAGATTTTTGAAGGTTTCAATCGAATACATCGACTGACTCTGCAATGCCAATAGAACACCTGAATATTACACGTCTTGAATTTCCACAAAATAAGTTTTTTTGCGGATTTACAGTTATCTTTTTCTATGCAATTAAATACCACCTCTTCGCGTCCCATATCTCATTTCATTATTTCAAAACTTAATTATGAAAATTGAGAAGTATATGGTTTTTAAATCTTCCACGCTAATAAAATAATTTTCAAAGTGAAGGTTGATTAGTCTCAGACATTTTTTTCGGAAAAATTACCGTATTTTTAATGCTAATTTTTATCAGTACATTTGTATAGTAAAATTTTTCTTCTAAATCCAGGGCAATGTAGTGTGCCAGTGGTAGGTGAACTTCAAACAAAAATTTACATTCGTGTAATGAGATTTAAATCTTATTTTTTAGCTAGTTGGGGGAATGTAAAATCGTAATAACACGAGACACCCTGAAATCCTGGACGATTCTATCGCTCATTCCCTTTTCAAGGTCATGGTAATTTAACGACGCATTATCCCTCCTCCTATTCACGCACCACTCAAATGCCTGTGGCCACCATTGAGGTGAAAAGCCATTCATTTGTTGCCCTATCTGTTTCCTCGAAATCTTTAATTAGGTTGTCTTGAAAAAAAGCCTCACAAAGACCACGGTAAAAATAAAGAAGCAGGGCCGCATTCCTATAGTATGAGAAGAATACGCACGAGTCGGGACGGATTGTTTGGCACGGGAGGGGACTTGGAAAAGGGCGAAAAGGGTAGGGAAAGAGTTGAGGGCCAAAGAAAGGAAGGTCGGAAGGAGATGAGATGGTAATTTTCGGAGGAGAGTTGGTCAACACAATACAATGGTTGGGCACACATCGCTGGGGTGCCCTTTTCGACGCACGAGAGGTTTTCAGCTTCCTTTTTCTCTCTCCTTCTCCTTTTATTTTTTAGCTGTAAGCCAAAAGGTAGGTGGGGACGACGTCGCTAGAGAACCATGTGACGAAGGAGGTAAAGTCGATGGAGAGGAGAGTATTGCATCCTATTCCTGTTCTCTGGATCCAGGGCTATTTAGCCAAGAAAAGACGCAGGTAGTGATGTTTTTTCTGGAGGTGGATTTTGAGAAGGAATTTAGAGAAGCTTGGAAATTAGCGAAAAGAAGAAGGTGTGTCAAAATCCAGAGGAGGAGGTATAGTTCATTAAACAGGATGTACGTAGAAGGGGGAAGATAAGATTGAGGAAAGGATAAATATGTGGTTTCTACCAGTAAGAGCTGGCCTCTTTCCTCTATACACATGGCTTATAGCGAATAACTCAAGAAAAGAGGCAAATTGTAATGTAACAAGTTGGTGGGCTAAAATGAACAGTGAGATGAAGCGGAAAATAGAGCTTTAGGAATGCGATGGAGCGAGATATAAAAATCTAGGTATTTTGTAATTACGATAGGAGGGGTTGAGAAGGTTCCTGGTAAGGAGAAGGTTGATCTGGTCCCTTCGCTCTGTACTCTGGGGTCAGGGCGACGTAACCAAGAGAAGGGGCATTTCGTAATGCCACAATGATGGTGGAATGTAAGGAGGATAATTGAGCGATAGGAAGGAGGGGTAAAAATCTTAGAGGGGGAAAGGAATAGTTTGTTAAAGGGGGTTTGAAGGGATGGTCGTTTAAGAAGGTGGGGTGACTGGGTGCTTTTGTCGGGATGAAAGACAAAGCCATTATATCGCCGTTGGTGGTCGACCTGTAGTGGATTGATGGCGGGTGAGAGGGCGGGGAGGGGGTAGTTTTTGGGGGATTGCGGCGTTGCTAGTTGGGCAGGGCAACAACCGTATGGGTCTTGAGATGAAGGTCGGCCATCGCTGAGGTTTTCATGGGAGGGAGAGAGGAGTTTGTGAGACTTTGCTTCTTCATCTCTATCTCCTCCGCCGATCGACCACCCTCGGGAAAGCCCTCCACGACCACCTCGCCACGACAACTTAACGCAGCCTCCCACCCCTCATACCCTCCCCCACACCATTTTTCATCCCGGTCCGAAGGGTGGTGGGTGGTTCTCTCACACTCCTTCTCTCCTCCACCTCCTTCCTCCTCTCGACCCTGTTTAGTTAAGGGCCTAAGGTTTTAAGAGTGGTTCTCGTGGGACCAAGCAGTCTGCCTTCGGTTTGGCTCTTCTTTGGCGGCGTTGCCACATCAAGGGTCGTTTTTACGGAGTCCTCCACCCTTGACATCATCATCACGGTCTTCTACTTGTATCTCCTCCTTCCCTCCCACTCCCTACTCTTCTTTCTCTCTGTCTCCCAGGACAATTTTTCAATTACACCGCCATGATTAACGCCCCACTGGACCGGGCAGAGGGCCTGAGGCTGCCAGTTTGTTTTGAGCGGTCTTGTTATTGATTGGAGTACCATACGTGATGCTCCAGGCTCAGAATTGATGAATGGCGTTTCGTAAAAAATTTATTCAAACCTAAGGAAGCGCTGTGAAAATAAATCCCCGAATCTGGAACGTTGATCGTCTTCGCATACCAAACTGTATATCTGATGCACCAGTCATGGGATTTCTTCATCTGAGTGTTGTTAGTATCTTTATTTTCGACCACAAAAAACTTGCGTGGAGGTTCCTATACTATATTCTGGAGTTTAAGAGGACCTTTACCATGTGACAAACGTGAAGGCACACTGTATTTCAGGCTTTAAACAAGGTATTAAATAAAAGCATTATTGAAACACAATAAACAGAATAAAGATGTTCAAAATTGATTGTTTTTGATAAAATTTAGGACGAATTATAAATATAATTTCACCATAATTATCGATAAATATTTCACATATTCGCTCATTTAAATCAGCATTTATTTTTTACTGAGTACAATTATGTTTATTTCGCACAATTATGTTTCTTTTTCAGTTAAATGCCGCGTAAGTTACGAAAGTAATCTTTCGCGAAGGTTCAATTATTTTCGTCTTCACAAGGCGTGTCTAGCATGCAAAATTCTTAATAAAACTGCAAAAAACGGCAATTTGCCACTTATACGAAGGACAAGGTAGGATTTCATACAGGCGTAATTTCTTGATGCATAAATTAAAGAAATGATTTAGTAATTACGCAAATTAATGGTCTTTAGGTAGTTTTAGCCAACGAGAGCCTGAATGTTAAACCCATGAACGTAGAATTTAATATTTCCATTGTTTTTTCCTTCCATATGGTATAGATTCAATTTTTTTTGTTTATAAAAATGCGATTCTGAGAATTGTAGATATAATGTCTCTGAATTAATGGCCTCACTTCATCCCCATTAAAATGTACTGATGAATGACTAAATAAGTCATTAATCAAGTCCTTGATGGAACGGCTCAGGAATTTGGGACACACCCATTGCCAGACCGTCACGACCTGAAGCATACCGGTTCCAGTCAACCAATGCCAGCATGGTTTATGTGATGTTAAGAATTTATTTGCCAATTCTTTGTGCTAATTTAGTAACCAATCCTACATATTTTGACTTAGAGTAAGTATCCGCTAACAGTGCTTAGTGGTTTAATGGTACAGCCTTTGCAAAAGAAAAATTCAACGTTTATGAAGAGTAGCATACGACTATTGCGTACCAATTTAGAGTAACACTCCAGTCACTCACCTTTGGTATGCTAAATCTTGTACGCATGTGGTATATTTTGTTGCGTTTACGCGTTAGGAATGTGCGTGATAGAAATTTTCAACTCGCGAATGTATTGTAGAAAACATGACAGAATTATTTTTCGCGCAAGAACTTGCCATGAAAAGCCAGTAAAATAAATGGCAGTAAATTCTTTCTTTAATCTTGGGTTTATAGGATCGAAGTTTAGATTTTATAAGGTAATTTTGCGCCCTTTGACATCCGTGCGTGTGTGCCGCGGCACGCACTGTGGACACGCCCATGATTTCAAGAAAGTTATATCGAATAAAAATTGTGGCTCAGTTAAATGAATAACTGTAATCGATACATTTCAGCAGTGTAGCAAGAATAGAGTCTTGAGAATAATGACTCAAATTCAATTTTATAACACCTCGATCGAAATCCATATTGATTCCTAGGGGCTAACGGCTAAATAACACCAAAAAATCCTCATTGAATACAATACCGTAATAGGCATAATTACTGACCATCAAGTTAGAACAAGCTGATTTAGGGCTAATGAATGTTTATATACCTAATTGTAAACTTTAAAATGTCTACTTTTTTTATAATAGTAGTTATGGAGTGGATTTTTTCTAGTTGAATTTTTTATTATCATTCGCTGGTTCTGCAACCTTACACCATATGCTGTATAATAGCTACGTGCTGTATGCATGGTAGCTTGATATGAAAACTTTTATCTATCCTAATTGCAGTTGTACGCAGTAACAGTTTGTTAATTCATTAGATACTAATCCACCTCGGCGGAAATTTCAGTTTTATCCATAATCGCTTTAAATCAAATTACTAGTACTATACATATTGACAATAAAAGACATTGTCTAATAACGAAACAATTTCAATCAATAACCATGTAATCAAAGAAGCCGAATTTTCCTGCATTGTGAATGTTAAGTGGTAGTGAATGTTACAATGGGGAACTTGCATGATTTTTTTTTATTTCATAGGCGGACAGAAAATTATTTTCTGAATACAACAAAGAAAACCGCATGTAAATCTGAGTTTTCCTTCGCGAGATATTTAATGATAAATATAAAGAATTTTAAAGCGCGGGAAAAACTCCCTCACCCCCCAAGCCACTGCCGACGAAGCCTCGATGACGTCAAAGGTGCCTAAACATCACGCGAAGCTATTGTTGTGATTGTTTGTAATGGTTGCCAGCAGTTGTGAGAGCTTCGTTTGTTAGACGTGTTGATTATTTTATATTTAAAGATAAATATCCGACGATAGAGGCTTGGAAGCCCTCGTATTTTGCATTATTTATAATATTAATATCTGAGTAAGGGCATAAAATATAAAACTGGAGCAGTTAAACCAAAAATTTGATAATACCTAAATAACATCGTTGTAGGAGTCTGAGCCACGGCCATTGGAAGGGGGATACGTTAATTGTAAGTTGATGTTATCGACGGCATATCATTCATTTAAGTATGTAATTAGAACGATTTTGATGTTTACTAATGTCCGCTTAGCTTTTATATAAAATAACTTCATCCGTTTATTTGTAGGTACCGGAGAATTCGTCGTTCAGGACTGTCTGTGCTTGTATTATGGGGTGAATTCCAGTCAATGCAACTTTTGCTCGCTGATTTGAGACATCTAGGAACATTTTTGTGCCAAAATAGTGTTATTTTCAACGTGACATCTCCCGTTAAGCTACTGCTAATAATCACAGTGACAGTGGTTGTAATGCACAAAGTTTGACAAGGTTGAAAAATATCGGCCAAGAGTTATCAGTGTTCCATCGTGATTGAATTGTAAAAAGTGCTATTACGCTATCGATAAATGTCTAACAGTAGTGTAAAAATTGTCAGTGGCGTGCTAATCTCCGTTGTTCACCGTAGATATGACATTTCACGATCACGCTATTGAAATAAAAACTGTGGGTGAAGTTTGTTATTCCATTATTTCAACGAATAGTAGTGAGAAATGTCACCTGTGTCACTTGTGTGGGCTAATTTAAGGGTTTAAATCAGTGAATAAATAGTTGTATTCATCATAACGAGTTCTGTTATTGTAAGTTGTACGTGATGAATATAATAATGTGATAGTGACATCCAGTTTTTGATAAGAGTATTTGCTTGTTTCCCACTATATTTTTATGGTATATGCTAGTATATTGTTTATGGATTTACCTATATTATTGAAATAGGTTGTAGCTTGAGTGTGTGTTGGCAGCGGAACCGATTCGCGATCTCACATGTGGATTGTGTGCAGACTGTTTTGCTGTGAATTCGTACCGTAGGACGGATAGGACTACCTTCTCCGTTAATCCGGCGTTGCCAAATTCAACAGCACAGCTTACTCTAATGTCAACAGCACAGCTTACGATCGTTATTCTCCAGTATTACAAGTTTCTTTTACAACTCGATTTTCCGCCGACGTATAGCAATAATTTGTCTTAACAAATTCCATGAGGGTCGTGGCATCAATTTTTGGTGTCCTAAAAAAAGGCTGGTGTCCTAACACCCCATGCCACACGCCTTTTAGGCGGCTTGCGGGGTATTATGTAGACGTAGATGAATTTCAGGTGTACTATTCGAACGAGTGGCAACGTTATATAATAAATAAATCACCTGGTCCAGACGAAATCCCTTCTCGCGTATATAAAGAACTAGCCTCAGAACTTGCCCCCTACTTGCAGTTAATATTCAGTAAATCCATCAAGCAACACGAAGTACCTAATGACTGGAAAATCGCTAATGTAACGCCTATATTTAAAAGTGGAGACAAGGAACAGCCATCTAATTACAGGCCGATATCTTTAACGTCCATCTCTTGCAAAGTCCTTGAACACATCGTAGTCAGCTCGGTAATGAAACACCTAGACGCGCAAAACTTATTAATGGGAAATCAACATGGATTCAGGAAAAGCAGATCGTGCGAAACTCAGTTAGCGCTTTTCGCCCACGATATTTTAGTCTCCGGGGAAGACAACATTCCAGTAGACGCGATTTTTCTTGATTTCAAAAAGGCATTTGATAAAGTACCCCACGGAAAGTTAATATTAAAACTGAAATCTTATGGTCTAGACGAAGATGTCATTTCCTGGATTAGAGAATTTTTGAGCGACCGCGTCCAAAGAGTAGTATTAGACGGTGCAGTCTCCAATGAGGTTAGAGTGACTTCTGGCGTTCCTCAGGGTAGTGTCATTGGCCCACTCCTATTCCTTCTTTATATAAACGACATTGGCGAAGTAGTGCAGAGTAAGTTACGATTATTTGCAGACGACGCTGTAGTTTACAGAGAAATTCGTTCCAGCAAAGATATAGATGAACTAACGAATGACCTTGCTGCTATCCAAGCTTGGTGCGATGCTTGGCAGTTAGAATTAAATTTGGAAAAATGCGTCGTAATGAATTTCTGGAAGAAGAATAACTCCCTACAGCGTAACTATGTCATTCGGGGCGCGCAGTTAAAGGCAGTTGAATCTGTGAAATATCTAGGGGTTAGACTCAATAATGATCTATCGTGGAATAAACATATTCGAGAAATAACCGGTCAAGCTAATCGTAAAATGGGTTTTGCTAAAAGAATATTAGGAAAGTGCGACGACAAAGTGAGAGAAATTAGCTACTTTTCCCTCGTTAGACCACATTTGGAATACGCTGCCAGTGTTTGGGACCCTCATGAAAAAGGCTTAATAACAGAGTTAGAACGCGTGCAAAGAAGAGCTGCCAGGTATGTGAAAGGTCGTTACGATAGTCTTGTTAGTGTAACTGACCTCTTACATAAACTCGGATGGGAATCTCTGTCGGACCGTAGATTGAAAAATAGACAAAACCTTTTAGATAAATTCAAGAGCAGTGTCTTTTCTGACGAAGTTAACCATATCTTGCGGACGCCAACGTACTACGGAAGATCAGATCATATAAATAAAATAAGAGAGATAGATTGCAGAACAGACAGATTCCGAATGTCATTTTTTCCACGATCAATAAGAGATTATAACGGCAGCAATAGAACGCGTAAATAGATTGCATGACTTGTAGTGTAGCCTACTAACCTATGTAAAACTTACTGCATGTTTCTGAATTTCTATTCTATATTCTATTTTTAACAGCATATAGTAGTATAGTTTGTTATTATACGGGACGTTTCTTGGACGGTGTGGTGTGCATGTGGGAGTCCAAATGCATGCTGGTGATTGATCACCCCCTGCCAAACACCCTAGAGGTGGCTCGCAGGGTAATTTGTAGATGTAGATGTAGATGTTATCATCCATTTTTCTGATAACTAAAACATACGAAGTGAAACGCTTGTACTTCATCATCCCGATGCCGCATTATTAATATCCCAAGTAATAATCTAGGCACAATAGCAATAGGAAAACTTGCCCCAGAATAACAGAACAAAATAAAGTGACGATGAGCGGCTAAATACTCCCTCAAAACAAATTTTACACCATGCGCTCAGCGTATTTCCCTACTCCCTACGGTTGTTTAGGCACCTATGACGTCACGCCTGGCCTCGGCAACGCTCGGGTGTCTTCGCGCAGTGGTCGGCTCAGAGAAATTTTTCTCGATTTTAAATGCAATATTTTTATTTCTTTTGATGTTGAATGGAGAAACTGAAGGTATTTTTGCGAGCTAATGTATCCATTTGACTTATTCAAAATAGTTTTTAGAGCAATCTACGACCCATGCAAGTTCCTCATTGTTGAATTCAAGGTGTTTTCTATTTTGTAACAACCTTGTTGAATTTGTTCCACGGGCAGAACTAATGTCAAAGTACCATTGTGGTTTCCCTTTTGGGAAACGTATCTAGTAGTTATAACGCGGACTATTTCCTCGCGAACTGAATGCTTCGTAATTCAATGCCGTAAAACCGTCGTCCTGAAATTTTCTCCGTTCATCCCACATTCTTAAATTTGGCTTACTTCCCTCCTTAATCACGCCGATGAAATTTCTCATCGGGTGATACACGCGTACGCTTTCTTCTCCTTGTCTTTGTGTACGCGTTCTCTTGTCTTCACAAAAACTTCTCATCCATCAACCCGTGCACTTTATCAGAAGCATCCTTTCTTCGTCCTTCTGATCTCATCCCACTGACCCCGCCGATGTTGCCCTAACCCTTTATTTAACATTCCACCGCAAGGAATTTGGATCCGCCCACTTTGCGGGCTCATCTACCTTTGCCAACATTCCTGCACCCTCAACAAACTACTTTCCGTCTCCACCTCCATACCTGAAGATTCAAACTCACCCATTTCTCTAGCGTGAGGGCTCCGCATTATCACTCTACCTCCGTTTGCAACTGATCTACTTCACCCTATTCAAATATTTAAACACAATTTTCCTATATCCTATAATCATGGGGTTCAATCTTTGCATTATTATCATTCATCCAATGCTCTGTTACATGCTCTTTATATACTTTTTCCAGCAAATCAAATGACATTGCAATAGCATTAGTTGAAAATTTAGCTTCTTATCTCGTAAATTTCAACCGTTACGTATATGTTACACGGTAGGATCATGTACTATATTTAATTGCCTTAAGAAAACAATAAAATTAAGCAATTCTATTCCGCCAAAATTTTCTCTCCTGCATACCTATGACCTCTTCGGCGTGTTTTCTAGCTGTGTTTTTATTAGTTGTTACATATTTACTTTTCATTCGGAGAATAGAGCACGTAGCGCTTTTGCAGCAGCCGTATTTGATTTTAAAAGGTATTGTTCGCAAATATTATTTTTCCTTTCATTTTCCTTGAGCTGTGGACAAAGAGGATCTCAGATAAGAGCATACGAAATTGAGGTGCTACAATTTCTATCTTCATGACTGTGGACTTGGAATAACGAATAGCAATAGAGGCAATCAAATATTGTCCAAGGGCATAGGTAGCGCCACTCGAATGGCTGAGAAACGTTCTCGACGCATTGTAACCTGCTCACTTTTTCTAGCTCTCTCTTGACCCCCTGTTCAGCTCTGTTTTGTGTTTCACAGCGAAATATGAGAGCATCGAGGTATTTACCGATGGCTGAAGAAAGCATAATTTATGAGCTCGGTTGGACCCAATGCTTCACCTCTCCATAGGTAAAAATAAATATCCCCTACTTCCATCCCTACCTCAATTTAGATTTCTTCCTATCGTTAATAGGTGGTTCTTATGATTTACTGGGTGGTTTCCCGTGAAGCCACAGAGCGTGTGTATGGATGATTATGCTGCGGCGTTCGATATAATCTGAACTGATGGGTCTTCTTACTGTCGGATCCAGCGGATAGTAGTTAATTAACGACTTAAAGAAACCATCGTTGAAAGCTGAATGAGTCCTCAATTTGACTTCAGTTCAGTTAAGGGAACTTTCTAATTTGCTAGAGGCCGTTCTTAATACAATACTAGGGAAGTTTAAATGTTTAAATGCTGAACCGAGGTGGTACACGCGACGCCTTAAAGCGACGAAAAGTAATGCTCGCTAAAATGCAAAAGGCTCATGCGAATATTCTTGATAAAAAAGGAATAAGGGAAATTTTTTTGAAGTAACGAAAAAAGAGGAAAATATAACGCTGAGGACGCATTGAATGAATTCAAAACAAAAATATTGGGCGAATATTTAGGCGGCAGCCTTAAGGATTTCTGGACTTACGTAAGGGATAAAGGGAAATAGCGCTACAGTCTAAAATAAATGAAAGAGGGGGTAGAGTGGCCAACAATAAAGATTGAAATTGAAGCTTTGAATTCCTTTTTTCGTTGCGTCTTCACTAATTACACGACGAGCATATCAACGTCTTCACCTCGGCTCTACCAAGAAAAAATGTCTTCTACTTGTATCTTAAGCAGTGGTTTACTAAGTCCAAAGAAATCTCCAGGCACTCCATTCCAACACGAGTATAAGGAATCATCTTCAGAGGTAGCGCCTCACTTGAAGATAAAGTTTGAAAAATCCCTGGCAGAACACCTTTTCCCTAAAGATACGGAAGCAGCGAACGTCACGCCGTCGCGATCCACCGTTCAGCGAATTTGTTTTTGAATATTACAACGATTAACAACTATGACCGAGAAGTTTTCAGTAATACGCTGTTTTGCGATATTTTGTGAAAATTTTAGGTTCTTAGCGGTCACGGCCTTAATTCATAATTCTGCGTCAAAAATCTGAAATCTTAAATCGTAAAAAATCTTGAGACTGGGGCACCCATAATGTTACCGTTCATATAATGGCTTCACAATGTATTAACTACTACCTATCCCTTATCCCAGATTTAGCCTGTTTTTTTCGGATCCGTATAGCTCACGCTCTTAATACTTGGAAAAGCTCGAGCTCTTGTTTTGATGCTGTTTTTATTTCTTTTTGGGGCTATGCTTGATATTTCAATTACTATATAAAATATTTATACTAGTCCTGAAATTATACGCCGTTGATTGATTTTATTTTTTCTTCCGTTTATACTACCCTTAAGAACCCAAACTCTTTCGCTGCAAATAATTGAAGTATTTGAATCTTATAGGCAAAGTTTGACCATGAAATTGAGTTTATTTTAAAAATCGTAATTTTTTTACTGTTTCTTTACTTTTTAATCTACTATTATAAATGATTTAGCACTCTTTGGCTCTAAATATTTAGTATTAATGCATGATGGGTATGTTACATATTTCCGAGGAAATTCAGGAACGACTGAGATAAATCAATATTTGTCAATAACGCAAATTTTATGTGCTATTTGGATTCCAATGAGGGAAATTGCATTATGTATTACTTTGGCGTCTTTACTCACAAATTCCAGGCTTTTGGCGTCCGAAGAAATTTGGAATACCTGTTCCTCTCTTTTGGCCTCCAGTGGTGATGCATTTTTTTGTGCAAGGGTCCTCTCTCTCTCCTTTGCTAGTGCTCCCACCATTTCTCCCCCTCCCCATCACTTTCCATTATCTCTTCCCGAAATACTCGCCCTCCTCCCTCAGCAAACCACTCATTATCGCTGCCGTAATCCATCCCTGACTCCGTGGCTGCCTCGTCCATTAGTGAACCCTTTTCGTGTGGAGCGGTCATAACTCCTCTTCTCCTCCTCCTCCTCTCCTACCTTCCCCAGCCTCATAGTTGGGAAAGTTAGCAAAAAACTGGTTTAAGGTAATCTATGAAAAATTTAACTAGTTTGTGTTAAAAGTTACTTTTTTGAAAAAGTAACAGGACAGAGTAAAAATAGTTACTTCTTCATTACAAGTTACCCTTACCAGTTATTTGTTGTTGTTTTTTAAATCCGTGTATTGTTGATTGTTAATTGCTTCATATTTTCTCTTTAATTTTCATCCAATATGTTCTGTTGCATTATTGGAGTCCTCGGAAGAGTATTGCGGAAGCTTACCGTTTAATAATGTCTCAATCCGTTGAACACTGCGTGAATTATGTATGAACGTTCGAAATTCATTAAATTTAACTTGAATTAGTTATGATAAGTCATTGAATTGATTTAACGATTGAAATGTGTAAGTTAACCGATTATAGAAAGTAACTGTTAAATGAAATATTTATCTACATTTGTAACGATTTAAATAATACGATTAGTTTTAAATAGTTATACTCTTCAATATTGTAGAATGAAGCGTTTATAAGGGAAAACATTGGTCTAAACAAATTATTTCGCATGTAAAAAGAAGTGTGGTCTGGAAAATAGCACCATGCGTCACATGTTTAACCCCCTAAATGACCCCCTGCGACCTACCGTTTGTTTGTTATTATACGGGACGTTTTTTGGACGATGTGGTGTGCATGTGGGAGTCCAAATGCATGCTGCATGCTGGTGATTGATCACCCCCTGCCAAACACCCTAGAGGTGGCTCGCAGGGTATTATGTAGATGTAGATGTACCTCAGAGGCGTTTGGCGGGAGTTGAGCATTTATCAACACTAAGGTGAATGAAGGTACTACCACAATGACACATGTTCACACGGGACATAGGTCATCCATTTCCTTCTGTGCACCATACATTCTGTTGGGACAAGATTCGCACCCAGATTTGCATGCACCACAAACTGAGAGAATGAAAGAAAAGCTACTTACAAATTACATTTTTACATTAAAAAAATGGCTCGTCAGGTGTATATAAGAACGATTGCATCTATTTCCCGGTTTTATACTGGGACCCACTGCCTTAATGTTGAAGCATATAAAGGGGCGGTGTACATGGTATAAGTAACGAAAAATTCCAATCCACTTGTGATAATCTAAGCGTACTTGAATTTCACCTTTTTCCGGATGTGACGTCACTTTTTTTTTTTAGACTTTTTGCACGATTCACGATCAAATCAAGGTTGATGTGGGTGATAGTCAAAGCCTTACTACAGAGCTGTACCGGTCTTACTGTAAAAACCTTGCGAATACGAGCCAAACGTAAGGCCATTTTATTTTATCTTATTACGTTATTTTATCAACTTTAGTTACACTTGTGCTTTAAACAAAATTTTTTTACGTAAATTACTATTCATGTCTAAAGGCCTCAAGTGGGAAAGTTATTACCTTATTTATTACACAAATGCTTTTCCGAGCGAGTATGTGAACATCATACATTTACAGGGAAATCTGTTCAAATAAAAATAATGATGAACTAACGAACGACCTTGCTGCTATCCAAGCGTGGTGCGATGCATGGCAGTTGCAATGCGTAGTAATGAATTTCTGGAAAAAAAGTAACTCCCCGCAACATAGCTAAGTCATTCGGGGTACCAGATTAGATACTGTTTGATCCGTGAAATGTCTAGGAGATAGAATCAATTATGATCTATCGTGATATAAACATATTCGGGAAAGAACAGGTCAAGCCACTTGTATAATGGGTTTTATTAAATGAATATTAGGAAAGTGCGACGACAAAGTGAGAGAAATTAGCTACTTTTCCCACGTTAGACCCCATTTAGTATATGCTGCCAGTATTTGGGACCCTCATGAAACAGGCTTAAAACCATAGTTAGAACGAGTACAAAGCTGCCTAGTGCTGAGGAGAGGGCCTATGACTCTACCCTGAGGGGCGCCAGAAGTGACTCTAAACTCTTTGGAGACTGCCCCGTCTAATATTACTCTTTGCACGCGGTCGCTAAAAAATTCTCTTATCCAGGAAATGGCATCTTCATTTAGGCCGTAAGATGCCAGTTTTATCAATAACTTACCGTTGGGCACTTTATCAAATTCCTTTTTTGAAATCAAGAAAAATCGCGTCGACTGGAATGTTGTCCTCTCCGGAGACTAAAATATAGCGAAAAGCGCTAACTGGGTTTCGCATGATCTACTTTTCCTAAATCCATGTTGAGTTCTCATTAACAAGTTTTGTGCGTCTAGGATTGGTGTATTAGCACAGTGGTCGTACGTTGGTACATTCCAGTTCTTCAGTTCACCCCGAATACGTCATTGAGTTAGTACATGGTATACTCTTAGGTGGTATACTTGGATTGGAATTTGGCCTTATGTAACCCCCATCATCTCTCCCTATTCCCCCACACCGTTTGTCCTACTCCCATCCCACCCCCACCACTACCCATCCCCTCCGACATTGCGATGGCCATTTCCAGCAATGATGATGATGATGGTGGTAGTAGTGATGATGATGATGATGGCAGCATCTCCGACGGCTGGATAATTGGCACTCGATGATCAGGCGCGCGGCACACAGGATGAGATTCCACTCTCAGCCACACTCTCCTCTAATTCCACCCGCAAAGTCTTCCCAGCTCGCTCTAGCCACCTGTCTACTCCCTCCCGCTCTCCCTCAACCCTCCGAGGACCTCCTTCATTAAGTCTTCGTCGGTCGAAAGTCTTCTTCTCAATCGCGGGCATCGCTTTCCTCCCACCCGCCTGCTCCTTCCTTCCTCTTCGATACCCCACGCTCCGCTTTTAAACATCGGTTGCCTTCATACTTTTTTTTCGATGCGGGAGAAAAGTTGAGTATAGACTTTCAGTCGAGTTTCCCCGCCCTCTCGGAAAATAATTGGGCTGAGACCGCCCCATGTGGTCGTTGGTACTTTTGAACGGAAGTATAGATTTTTGAAATCGTATTGTGTCTTCTCTGGGGTACACGGTGAAATTTTTCTATCGTATTAAGCATATTTGGTTATATGGTGATTGGAAATGCTAAATGATCGCGTAGGTGGTGACAGTGATAAGCCTAACCAGCCAAAACGAGGGTGACGCGTAGGGTAGGTTTTACTTGTGGAAGACATTTGTGTTTGTAACCGTCCAATGTTAATTGTTGTGATCGTAAATATAATGGTTGAATTTCAACTGTTTTTGCTGGATCCTAAGAAAAAAATGCACGAGATAGAACTCGGAAACATTCAGCCATGGTAACGGTAGGGCTTTTCGGGTTCCCCACCGTGAAGAGTTTTCAAGGCCGTCGCGAGCGAGGGGGTTGGGTCATATTAGGTTAACCCCCGCTGAAATGTTTTGAAGATACTTAGGTACTGCCGACGTTTCAGGGTACGAGTCGTAGGGCTGGATGTCGTGGCCCAGAAACGTCGGCAGCCAGGGTGGAGATTACCAGATGGACCACCCGATCAGCCTTCACTACCAGCATGCACCGGGAAAGCATCGGATCTCGGGAGATACTGTTTGTAGCATATCTTCTCCCACAAATACCTCCCTTATGATTTGTTCCCCCTTCTCCCGGTAGATTTGCATTGCCACGGCCTTGGAAATTTTCCATTGCTGCCGACGTTTCGGCGATCCAGAGCTTCCTAGAAAGCAGCGGTAGAAGCAA
The DNA here is from genome assembly GCF_921293095.1 of Ischnura elegans. Taxonomy (NCBI): domain Eukaryota; kingdom Metazoa; phylum Arthropoda; class Insecta; order Odonata; family Coenagrionidae; genus Ischnura; species Ischnura elegans. The sequence goes on along the minus strand of NC_060249.1, from coordinate 80,971,826 downwards.
TATGTAGATATATGCACTAGAATTTCGTGCAAGCAACCCTAAATTACACGGTACCCGGAATTGCGCAATCTGACGTACGTGCGAAGGCGCAGTCGAAATTGCGTCGAGTAAAGCGGTGAATTGCTAGAACACATGCGAGAATGCGTGGATGCGAGACGGCAAAATAGCCCCTGTTCTAATTTCGTTCATGCATTCGCGCAATTCCACGCCATTTTAGAAATTAATGCAGCTCTATCCTGCGCAATTCCGTTACCTGTGTAAAACGGCCTTAAGTTAAAATAGCCACGACGCATATAATTCTGAAATAAGAATGCTTGCCTCAAAGCATTACAATGACTGTAGCTGAATACAATGACTACCAGTCACCACGCATCCCACGCATAGCCGTTGACTTCGCGTCACTCGTAGCCTTGTGTTGGTAGATATGTGTGTTTAGGATAAAAACTGACCCAAGAAAGCGCACAGCAATTATATATTCAAAAAAACGTCAGCAGGGGTCTTGGGATACGTCTTACTATGGCTATTTGTGCGGTCAGACTCGGTGTGCAGCCATTCATGAGCTGTGTGTGTTTCAGAGACGTCAGATAACTCCTTCTCTTTAGAGGGGGCCTTGAACAATGACCATGCCTTTTCCGACCATCTTGGAGTGCGCTTAATGAGAAAAATTTCAGCTTCCTCAGTGGGAGGTCACATTTCCTTCCTCGGCTTTGTTGGATTCCTCAAACTTGGTTGGCTGGAAACAGTCAGTACCACGGCATCCTTATCATTTGTCAAGTATACCCTCCCTTTTTCCTTTCTTATTCTGCAAAGATGGGAGAAACTCCAAAAACGGAGAAATTTTGTCCATCTTCTCCTATACCAGCACACTCCTTGATGCTCTGTTGCCTGCTAAAGTCTTTGGAAAACTGCCTTTAAAATAAAAAAGGCATTTTTTGCAATAACATTTTTTTAAATAAATGAAAATTATTTTTTAACGTTCTGTTTGCCATGAAATTGTCGTGCCCGGTCGTTTATAAATCGATTATATTTTATAGGGATTTGAAAAAGGATATTTTTTGATTGGCAATAGGACTAATGCTGTAGGTAGTAGGATTAGTAGGTATCAATGCGCATTTAGTATTATCTTCATTAGCAAATATCCTTTCACGTTATACATAATAATAGGTTTCCACAAGTTCGAAAATTTTGCAGAGCTTTAATTTCACCATTTACCTTGAGCTGGATCAGAACCCGGATCTCCAGCATTCCAGCTGCTTATTCTACCACGTGAACTACCATGGATTTAGCAAACTTTATGTGCACTTGCGGTTGACTGGGTAAAAATACGCCGCAGTCTAGTTCGCGGCTATTCCCTTGAATAAACAACCCCTAGTTTTTTTAGGGGCTCCTAATCTCTGTATTAATATCATATTCTTGCGGCCTTCTAGATATTTTCGCACATAATGTTTTCATTGCCTTAATCAATACCAAGAGTTAGGTCGAGCAGGTGTCGGAGAAGGCCCGGGCATGATTTACTATGGCATTCACAGCGTACTGCGGTTCACGTTCCATCGCTTCCCCTTCCTTATTGGCTTTCTCCTTCCATCTTCAATCAGAATATCACGCAATGTTTTCTAGCCTCGGGAGTGGAGAGTTGGGCTAACGATTGATGGTCTCGGGATCAAATGTGGGTGAATGCCAGACGTTTACAGTACACAAAAAAATCCTCTCGTTGCGGTGTGTCCTAGTGAAAGGAACTACTCGTCATACTCTGCATTTATGTAATGCCCCAACGTGTGCCTTATTCTGGAGAGAGCTCTACCCTCACCAATCCAAACCCATCTTAGGGTTAAAGCATTGAATATTATGACCACGTAAGATTCTTGCATGATACGATATTCACTGAATGCTGTCTTTTTTTGGTAGACGTGAATATTTTAGCCATCAGATTTGACATTCTTTCGATAAATTTTGACAGAATTTCCTCGGTTTTCTATGCAAATAGACTTCCGAGAATTCCAAACCGAAGTATCGTGAAAGCTTAAGAGGAAGGTATATTTTTTATCGCTCGGGGTCACCATTTTCCTGCTGCATGCCAATGTTCCACTCTCAACTGTTGAGGGCGTGGAGTTATTGCGTTGTGGCAGTGAGATGACAGCAAGCGCGTATCGAAGAGACGACCACCCCGCGAGCCCAAGGGCGATGAGGGGGTGAGGGAGGGGGACGGCGCAGAACGAGATGATAAATGCAGCCAAAGAAGTCCCGAGAAGAAAGGCCGGGGACTGCCGGGGTCCGACGTTGGGGGATCCGGCCGCCCCCCGCGAGCTGGACGGTTTTTAGGGCCACATCAACCCTTTCCACGGGATCATTCCCACTGGATATTCATCACTTACCTATCATTATTTCCGTTTACCCGTCATCTTTTCTATGTTAAATTGTACTGGTCTCCTGCCTTTATTTTTATACCAACGATATACATTTTAAATTAAGATCCTCTCCCATTGAAAACATACGTAAATAGCTAGGAACCACGTGTCTCATTGCTCTAAATTCATCATGATGAAATTTGGTAAAAGTAAGGAGGCTCGTACTTCTATCGTTAGATGTTTGGTTGGCGAATATTATCAACTTCATCAAATAATTATTATAAAGAAAAATGTTACTTAGCCGTTACTTACCGATAACTTTCTGTTATCTCATGTTCCCGTTTCCATGCTTTTTATAATCGACATATTAGTAAATTATGCGTAATTTTCATCATTACGTTCTTGCTTATGTAAGGCATAATTAACTTCATAATTTTAGATGCCGAAGAAAAATTTAGATGTCGGCGTCTTCCTTTTTGTAAGTTCCGTATGTGGTTCCATTAAAACTATCGCCAAAGATTATCATCGTCCATTAACTTTTTGACGAGTGAAACAATACCTAGTTACATATTTGTCATAAACATCAGAAACCGTGGGGAAAAGATTGATGTGTTTTGCCGAAATAAACTTAACATCGTTTGATTCCTCGTTCTCGCCTAGTTTTTTCAGTGAGTAGTGTCGTGGAGTGGGCATATACTGTGTACTTATTTTGACTTTAGCAGAAATCAAGTAAATATTGAAAATTGAACTTATGTATATCCACCTTTCATTCAATTCCTTTGCTAACCACCTAAATTATTTATTGTCTTTTCCTTTACATCTCGAAAGAGACCCCTGCTCTCTTCTCCACCGTTTATATTCATAAGCTAGGCAGTCGTGACCAATGGCGGATAGGGGGGGGGGGGGGCTAAGTGGGGGTTGGAAAAAATTACCATTCTATCTAGTGTAAATTAGATACCCAAGGGGGGGGGGGGGGGCTATAGCCCCCTTAGATCCGCCACTGGCCGTGACCAATAACTTTCAAGTCCTGCAAATAATCTAACCCATTACCTGAAATTTGAATGTTCAAATCCTTCTTTCACTTGATAATATTTATTTTAATTTCTTTTTATCAAACCAACTGAACTTGCATGACTGCTCTTGGTTATTGGATTGATATAAAGAAAAATTAAAAGGAAGAAGCCTGTAATTATCTGTCGAGCTTATTCTTCTTTCCCGTCGCAACACGTTTGTTTCACTTAGGTTTGGTATAATCTCGAAAATCAGCGGGCAATAAGATATTTGCGTACTTGGTGGATGGACTGATATTGAGGATCTAGGTCCCTAGGTTTGGCGTTGGTGATAATTTAGATCTGAAGGTAGGTTAGCTTCTGAGTGACTCGTGAATTGGAAAGTAAATTTTGAAAATATTTTCAGGGATAAACCTGGATTTAAAAGCTTGTGTTTTTTTCTGTTCAGGACAATAATTTTATTTTATTAATTGAATACTTTTAATAAGGTTCTTATTTAATTAGTTTTTTAATGAAGGAATTATCTTAAAAACGGTCGCATTACTGCCTCTTGGGTCTAAAATATTTACTACGTCTATTAATTGCACGGAAAAGCAAAAATAAAACTCAAAACACTCTACATGAGCGAAATAATGAAAGGATATATTACCCCTTTACTTTAACCTCATGGCTATTTGCGGCACATATTGATTTCTGTAAAAATGCTCTAACCTAGTGGGAGAATAGAAAATGAAGTTAGTAATTTTATTTGTCAGATACATATATTTACAACTAAGGTGCTTAATAAATCCATTGCAAAGTTTGTTTCAAAAGATTAATCAAAAGCGTAACGTGTTGAATGTATTATTTAATAAACTATTCTGATTCTGTTAAATTAAATTGATCTTCAAACCGTTTCATCTCGAAATAAAAATGATTCTTAGCGACAAAATACTGATTACTTATAGGACTGGTGTCCTGACACCAGCCAAATGCTTACTAAGGCGGTTTGCGGGTAGAATGTAGATGTAGGGCTGATAATCTGAGGACTTGCAGTAATCGTAACAAAAAATACATACATAATTATCCAGTTAATTCTGTTTGTTGAATATTACGATTGTCGTTATCAATATTATATGATCACCGTCTTAAAAATTTATAACCTACCCCATGACCAAAAGGGATAGCATTCATTTATTTGCTTACATTGTTACTAGGCGGTGAAGATATCGCTGGGAAGACAGCCTTGTTCAGTTTCTCTCTGAAGGGAATCAATCATTTCCTCCTTCTTTTCTATCTGCCTGGGACCACTCTCCTAATTCTTTACCGTTTATATCTTTCAAGTCAGCGGTCGTGACCAATAACTTGAAGGCGACACAAATAAATGCATTAATGAAGAGTGGAGCTTTTGGAAATAACGAATCCTTCTATAGAATACTGATTGATGGATGAAGAGTACGCTTAACTTCGTTCCAGTTGGAATTAAATCCCAAAGCCTTTGAAGCTCTTTTTGTGCATCATCATGTTCTACCGAGAATCGTAATGTTGTCAATACTGCTGAACAAACGAGTATTTGCTGACTTCGGGATACAATCATATGCTCTATAATCCTCGAAAACTTGATGTGTTTTAAACATTCATAAAGGGATGAGTGGGGTCTTTGTCTCCATTGTATTCAAAACAGTCTTGCTGCCCGTGAAAAATGACAGGGCATAATATCATCTTAAATCATTTCTGAAGGAGGCTTTGCAATGGAATCCTTTAGCGCTCTCATTCTAAATCTTTCTGACAAATCTGACAAATATATATTGTAACCAATCTATTCACGTTCAATTATCATCTCTCTGGGATGGTTTACTTTTTGGATGCCGGATGAACACGATTACTTAAATATATTTATTACTTTATTGTCACATTCTCATATAAAAGAAAACCTTTTAACTTTCCCGTCGCATACATGTGTGGATTTTAATTGCAAGCAGATTTATGACTGACAATTTATCATTTTTGTTCAATTTAATGATGATTATGAGTTAAACTATTAGAGTCTCCTTCAGTGGATACCACGTAATGAAAAATATCCGATAGTATATATTGAATCCGGTCGTCATACCAGATTCCGCCCGCGTTGCTATGATGGGCGTCTATCTCCTCTTACACCTTGTCGCCCGTCGCGAACTTAATTCCTCCTAGATGTTTCTTCAGGGCGAGCAACATGTGGAAATCATTAGGTGATAGTGGCCAAAAATTATCCCATTCTCTTCAAAATGGCGCAAAACAACTCCAGCACATTCCACTCGCTGCCTCTGGTGGTATTCGGTGAGGCGTTTGGGTACCCACCTGGAAGTGGACATTTGCGCGGCTGAAAAGGAACTTAAAACGCCACTTACGAACGTTTTTCACATCCATACATTTTCACCGTAAATCTCAACCAATAGGGTAGTTTCTTTCATCATCAAACGAAAGACATCGATTGCGATCCGTTACCCTCCATTACTGTATTCATAATATACAAATTATTTGGATTTAGAAATCCCAGTTTAGACGAATGTTAATGGTTAATTTTAACCTCATTTGAAAAAGGCCTGATTGGCGGGCATGCGCACGACCACCGAGAGACAAGGCCTGAGCGCTGATGCCTTCTAATTGTGTGACGTCACGAGCCGTAGGTTATCAACCACGCCTTCCGACAATGCTTGCAGTTGTTTATATTTATAAGCCATTGCGGTGAAAATGGTGATTGGGTTGCTGAACGCTAAGTTATTTGGAGTTTTAAAGCTTTTGCGATGGTTTTGTGGGCAACAGTATTGAATATAAGTGTTCAAAAAATAGTGTACTAGTGTTGTCTGCCTCTGTGCAGAGGAAAATACACGGAGGTAACGAAAGTGTGCGTTTTCAAATTTCCTAAGGACGAAGAGACGAAGAGGAAATGGATACTTACCATTCCAAGAAAAGACTTCCAGCCGACGAAATATTCCAAGGTGAGTTACTATCTTTTTCTTTCTATTTGGACGGCGTGATTATTCAGGGAAAGGTTAGTACTATGTAAATGTTGATCGTCATTAAAAGTGAATTAAAAAGATATTTGATATAAAAGCATTGACCGGTAGACGAATTGTTATGGTTTCTTGAAACAATTCTACTCTCGAGTGTATTTGCAGGTTGATTTCAATAGTATTTGCGTTATCGCTTGAATAATTAATGGTTTTAATTATTTCATAGTACCTTAATGTCTTTTAAATTCTCGAATATCAACGCTAAATAGAATACGGCGCTTATCCTCGTGTTCTAAGGCGTTGATATTAAGAAGAACTTGATTTTTTGAGGGTGTTATGAATAGTTTTGATATTAGTAAATTGTGGAAACATGTGAAACACTCGGGATGAATAAATGAGATACCTACTTATGTAATAAATATAACCCATGCCTACGATGGAATTTTACATTATTTATATGTTTACGCATGCATAGGGTAGTATTACTGTTTTAGAAAAGAAGATGTTTTTGCATTAAGTAGTTCTTACATAGGTAATATGTACTAACTAATCGTGTTAATCTGAGAACGATTGTTTGGAGAGCGAAATCTAAAAGTCTTCGGGGGTATTAAATGAATGATTATTCAGTAGTTAATAAATTATGGAAACATGTGAAACGCTCGGGATGAATAAATGGGCTACCTACAAGCGAGATAAATATGGCCCATGTCTAAGTTTGCATTTTAGATCAAATATTGTTAATCTAACTACCATTGTGTGCACAGCGAATTATTTAAGTCAACTTAAGATCTTGTTTACTACACCCTTATCAAACGAAGGTATTCTTCACTTGAAATACAGTTTATTTTCCGTCTACCAATAAAATTATCTCTATTTTTAAGGTGTTTATCCGGCATTTTCTGTTTGAAGATGTGCTTCATTAAAGCTCCTACTTCGATGAGAAGTCAGGAAAACTGCTGGCTGTACCATTGAACAGCCCAAAACTGAGATGTGGTGCCATGCCAAGGATCTTCCCTGATTGCCCCGGGTACCTTACCTTTTCCGAGCAGACCAGGGATGCGCCATCAATGAGGGAACAGCGTCTTGAAAGTGCTACTGTGGCAGCTGCTTTAGCTGAGAGTTTGAAAACTCAGGAAGCATATTGGGCTTAGAAAAAGCTAGACTATCGGAAACGTAAATTCTCTGGTGAAGATGAATAAGCATTCAGCATTTTGGGATGTGGTCGTGAAGCCGTGTGCTATAATATTAAAGCATTTGGATGAGTGCGCACCACCTCTTATTACTTACTCATTAATAGTATACATTCATAATAATATCAAAGTATACCTCTGAAAAAGGGAATTAAAAGCAATAGGCAAATTCACTCCACTTTTTCAAGCCTATTTCATGTATGAAAAGTACCTATGATGTGTTGGATAGAATTTAGAAACTCCACAAGTAATATAAATATTTATAGTGATATTGTAGCTCTACTGGAAGAATGAAAAACTCTGCAAATCAATCTTTGAATAACTTTATCAAATCACAAATGTCTCTTGTTCCAGAAAAAAAGGTAAGTAGGTTCAAGAAAAGAAGATAAGTAAGGTTCATCTGTGACATATTTGTATTAGCTGCATGTATTTTTTAATATCTCCTGAAGTTCATAAATTTGCTCGCAATTCTGGTCATTTGGTTTTCCCACATCCAGTTACTACCAAACGGCTCTGCTCTTCTTTTAAAATTGGTCGAATTAATGAGCAAAATGAGCATGGGTTTCTATCTTACGTGAAGCACCGAGTATCTCATTACAGAGCCACGAGCGTTATATCACCCTTATGATGGATGAAGTTCATTTTAAACCCTTTCTTGACTACAAGGGCAGATGTATAGTAGAACCTGCATATAACTCCAGCCGTTTAGCTTCTAGTGCTAATGTGTTCGCGGTAGAGAACTTACTATATTCATTTAAAGATATTGTCCATATTTTGCCAGTGAGTACTCTGTCAGCCTGTGTTCTAAAAGATATTCTGAAGAAAGTCATCATTGGTCTCGAAAAAGTTGGTCTGGATGAGGTTTGTATTATAAGTGAAAACAAATCCATCAACAGGAAGGCAGAATCTCTCTTCACCAATCCACAAAGGCTGAGTATAGTTTATCCACATCCTTCTCATCATTCTTGACCATTATTCTAAAGGCTTGACTCTGCCCATATGTTTAAATGTATTCGCAACAACTGGATCAATAAGAAAAACTATTATTTTCCGAACTGAATGCATTATATGCTACATTTATGTGTTATCAGGTAAGACATGGTATTTTTCCATTCAAAACAATTTCCCCAGGTACTTTAAAGCAGCAAATCCTAGTTCACCGTTTCTTAAAAGGTTACAATTCGCCCCAATAAGTGCATACATTGCCATGAAATTATAGTTTGCAGATCCCTATATAATTTAACAGAAGCACAATCTAGTTTTATCTTAATCTTGCGCATGTGTTAGAACATAACTTTTTTATTTCATCATCGTTTAATGCAGCGATGCTGAAAAAATAGTAGCCCCGGGAAGGATGTAAATATCCTATGAGATCTATGTTATAAGTACCACTGATGTGTAAAAAATGTTTTACTGAATATAAGACTTTTAATGATATTCTCGAGGTTTCGAATGCATTTGGAAGCAAGCTGTTTCTCTTCAAAGAAGATTTTTCGGCGAAGGCGTTGGTCCAGTCGAAACAATTATGTTTCTCGAGGTAGGGATTTACTGTTAACATCATCTAAATGTAATCACATATGATATTATATAAGGAAAATTGTAGCCGGAGAAATGTCTGTTCACATATCCTTCGGTTTTCTTACGCATTCCCCACCAATCGGCGCTATCAATGGCAGTCTTCGATACTCCCTCCGTCCGCCTACGACTCGTGACGTCACGATTCAGCGCTCAGGCCTTGTCTCTCGGTGGTCGTGGCATGCGACGCCACTCCACGTGACGTCACAGGGACCTAGATTATGTACGAGTAGATATGAGTTTTACAACGTCTGATATTACCAATGCATGCATGAGGCACATAGCTCAGTGAACCTTCTCTTAATAATCACCTATTAAAATTGCCTATGATCGGAAGTTTCTTTTGTTTGATAGGGTATTAATAATCTTTATTTAAGCCAAGCGCTAACTGCTAGAAGGGTACTCTGCTACCTGCTTGCATCCTAGCGGCGCTCATAACCTCGCGCCAAGGTGGCCTCACACAGCGGCCGCCGGAACCAGAATGACGTCACACGGGCTTTTCCCAGCATTCATACTTAGCAGTCGCGTTTTCGCACGCTTGAAAATTTTCACTTTTCATTTAATCGCGAAAAATAGATATCGTCATTTAAAAATCTAAAAGCGAGAAATACGTCCCCTAGGAGTAATAATCGTTCGATTTAGGCAATAAAGAAAATATGAAACCACCCTATTGGCGATTAATATCGATAAGTCCCACCTTTTTCCTGGTCAAAAATTGTATGACCGACCGGATATCAAACCTGGACGGAGACATGAGAATAAGGTGCATGGAGACGGCTGCTATGGCAACAAAGTTCAAAAATGCTTCGTGGTGGTCGAGAGTGATAGTGAAGGAACCAAGGAACACGGTGGTGCTGGCGGATTTTGCCTAGCGCTTCTTGTAGCGACGCAACGACTTAGGAGACCTTGCTTTTAAGTTTACCTTCGTACTTCTTTTGAGTTTCCCCAGCCAAATTTTAATTTAAATGATAGACAAAAATATCGTACTGTTCACTTAATTTTAATTTCTTAATCTCTACCATACGCGTTTCGATTGACTTGCAATCATCACCAGGAACTCTCTTTAATTGTTTTTAGCCTACAGCTGTACATTTTTAGCCCCAAATGAAGAAAGCCTTGAGTAAACAAATTAACATTTGAAGTTGCATTTTTACGGAGAGATATCGTGGGACTGCATTTTAATGATACCCAAAGATATTGAATTGTCCACTTAATTTAAATTTCACAAACTCTAGTACACGTTTTTCGATTGGTTTGCAATCATCAGGTTCCTGTCCAGCCCCAATTGTCAACACGAGAGATTCCCATACGTAAGTGGTCTGCACAAGTTTGCACATTTCGCCGTACACAGTTAATAGCAACGAAAATAAATACAAAAATTATGGCAACGGAAGTAATCTCCTACAGCAATTTTGCCGAATTGGCTGGGGATAAAATAATCTCATGACAGAGCAGCTATTATAGATAATTCTATGAAATATTGTAAAATACTGTTGGTAAATAATTATGAATCTAAAATTATGGAATCCGTAGATTTTACGAATAAAATTATTTAGCATAAATAGGGAATTGACTCCATTATCGACCTAAATTAAATTATTAATAAAACATTCAATTCCAAACATTTCATTGTATGTCTTGTAATATTTATGATTTTAAACAGGGTTGGTAATATTGCGATCCTTAACTGTTATATGATCCTTCATTGGAGTGGTGTTACCCGATGACGATTTCTAACATTCCATCTGTTCAGTATTCACTCCAAGGCGCTTAGGCCTTAGCTTCAGGTTCATTATTCTTAATTTGTGGGCTTTAGGAGCCCGAAATTTCGCACATTTGTCGGGGAGTCAGCTAGAAAGGTACTGCTGAGTTATGACCTAAGCTAACCTTTCCCGCTCTTCTTGTCACCCGGCCTTTCGCTTTGGACACACCCTACTTGAGCCATTCAAATCCTTTCCTATAATCCCAATCTCGGCGAAGTATTCCGTGGCACGTACCGTAGCATGACAATTAGCTCTACTTCTTCGGTCGCTTATATTTAGTCTTTCCTTTCTCTTACTGCTTCCGCTGTCACAGCTTTATAAAAAATTTCCATGGTGCATTGTGAACAGTTACAAACGTTTCCCAACCATATTTTCAACCGCTTATAACAATACTCTTTGCATTTCAAATATTATGAGAGTAAATATTGGACCTTCGAAGATCTGGGTGGCTAAACCGACTTTGCAACTCGGACTCCATTGACTCCCTGTTCCAAAATGCACTCTTGAAATAACGAAGCGCTTAGAAAGTCATCGATTGTCGGCTTCGCGGACTAGAAGTTCGACCACCTGCTAGGTAGTTATTTGTCTCCGTAGCCACTTAAGACGTTCGGTTGACAAAAACCTCTCTACGTCTCTGAACATATTAATTTCGCTTATTACTATTTCATAAAGCGAAAAATTAGCACTGAGTATTTAAATAATTGTATCGACGGCAATTTTACACAGTTTCATTCACCACCCAATATGGAACATTACTTAAGGGACTGAATTATGGCCCAGGAAATCATCGATTCATATGCATAGCATCGACTATAGGCAAGATTCTCAAAATTTCGTTGTTAGCGCTAATATGAATTTCAAGGCGAGTCGAAATTTCCTGAATGGTAGTTCTCTCTCCCGTTCACAAAGATATCATAATGCCCATCATTGACGAAACATCATGATACAATTCCGTTCGTCACGGCGAAGGCATCGCCTCTTTTCGGCACTTTCCAGACAATCGACCTGCACCTCAGATACGGAGTAGCACTGTCCTTCTTTGTCGATTTCTCTCGCCTCATGCTTTCTATAAACGCCTTCTCTTTCAATGATAAACGCTGTCTACAAATCAAAGACTGCGTCATAGGAAGTAAATTCAGCCCTTCGTTAACAAATATATGTATTTCTTGGTCTTCTGGAAGAATTTTGCTTATCCTCCGATTTTCCTTTCCACTTCAATCTTTAGTCTGGTTTCGCTTCATTCACGATATTTTCATTCTGTGAATAGGATTGTTGACCAATGATGATGATGATGAATCAGACTCATTGAACTTGCTTTTTTATTAACGTGAATTTTCCGAACTATCCTTCACCTTCCATCACTCAGCACACGTTCGTCATCGACTTCCAGCATTAGCAACGAATACGTTTATCCGGTAACGGCGTTGTCATCTATCGTGAAATTAGTGAACTCTGAATTAGAAATCCTCTTATTGGACTAATACAACGTTCATGCAAGGAAACCAGAGTGTGAGGTAAAACTAAATTTAATCAAATGCACTGCAGTACATTTCTTGCGTAGGGCGTGCAACTATACCCATGTAGTACATTTAGTGGATGGAGTTAACATAAAGGCGTCAGATGAAGTAAATGCCTTGAGTTACGATAGCGTCATATCTTTGGTGGGTAACACATTTAAGTTCGTATATCGTATTTTTGGCAGAGCCCTGAGGCTAGTTCTTGATCCTTGTATTCGTCCTGAGGCTAGTATTCGTCAAGCGTGTTGTAGGAAGGTTTTCGAATGAAAAATAAAAGAGAGGTGCTACATCTCACCAGTACGGCCGCACCTGAAATACGCCATGAGTATACGGGATCCGGTAGGGAACGATAAGCGAACCATAAGCTTTACAAAATGCAAAAGGAAAGCTGCGCGATTGGTCAAAAACTGCTACGAGTGAACAAAAAGGGTTTCACAGCTATTAATACACGAATCTGATCTGGGAGTCAATAGAGATTCGGTGACCACGTGCCAGGTTTAGGTTGCTTCCATAATTGGAGCATATGACTTTAAGAAGCGAAACGGGGAAAATCTAATTAAAACATGTCTTAAGTTTTTAGGTCCGATAAAACGATAAAATAAAAGAGTTATTTTATCCAGCGGATAAGTTTAGGAATTCTCTTTTCCCCTGAGCAATTAAGGACTTTAATGAATGTGAAGTTGGAATCAGTAGGTATCTTCGGGGCACACTTTGCTTTGTTTCCTTTTATGCTAATGGCTTTTGTCTTAACACACTTGAGATATAGGAGAGTTAGTAAGCATACGTATCGTTTTATGATACGGATTACCATCCTATTGCACCTGCAAGCGTGAATTTTTGCACTACTAATTTCATTTGCTGTAATGATTGCCGAAATACCGTTGGCCTGGGAAAATTGGAAGGGCGCAGAAATAAGGCAAACTATAAAATATTTGCAAAGTTTCCCTTGGAGCTTGATATACGGTTATGCTAATATGAAAAAAGCGCTTGCTTTGGTTGGTAGAATATATCCTTCACTTTCTGGAGTACGGAGTAAGAAAAACAAAAAATAATGTGGGAGTTGACCATCGAGAGGTGCTTTTAATGATGCAGATCTCTTAAAATCACCTTTTAAGTTTAGTCATATAAGTTTTTTCACATGAAATTATAATTATTTGCATTTTAATGCCTTAAATTATAGCAACAATGTGTGTAAGTATGGATAGCAAAACATTTCGGCTTGAAAATTTTTATTTTTCACGTGTTACTTGAAATTACCAAGGTGTGGAAACGCATTTAGAACGGGGGTGAGGAGGTATTGGAGATAGAAGCGGAAATTCCGTCGATATTTTAAAGAAGAATCAGCTCCGCGCCTATAATTTTGGAGGAATTTTCAGGGAGGAAAGAATGCTCTATTAGAAAGAGATGGGTGGTAGATATTTAAATCGCTAAGAAATTCAACACAGATAATTCCTCCCTAAAATTGTTAACATATCATTTTATCGGTATAGTCGATCTTATAAGAAGAACTCCTTTGTGTTTAACATAATCCAAGTCTAATTAACCTTTGCTATTTTTGCCTCTTCTTGCCACATGTAGGTATTATTTTATTTATTTTATTTTATTCCCAAACCTCCGAATACAGCTCTCATAGGCCATTTTAAATCGGGGTATTCATCATATTCAACAATGAAACGTACACGAATGGATAAGTGAAATTTACCCAGGCGGGACTCGAACCCGCGACCTCATGTTTGGCAGGCGAGAACTTTACCCCACCGCCACCGAGGCTGGCAATTAAATTATAAACCGAGCTATGAAAATGTATATGGCTGTTGAAAAAAAATTATCCTCTTTCAGAGTCACATCATCAAACGAAACAATTATTACTGTGTAAGAAACAAAGTAAATTTACACCGGTCAGCAAAGTTTATTTGCACCGCAATATCTGTATATTTTTATTCTGACAACTTTTAAGAAAAGCGTGTTTTTCGCTGACGTCGATGATCTAATTCGAAGTCAGGTTTTTTGCCTTTTCTATTTACGAATTATATAGCTTTCGGTAATCGATGTCACTTTGTAAGCCAATCAACGAATCATCAATTTCGATCACTGTCTTGAAAAAAACCTTTGCTGACGTTTCTCCTGTTACTTTCCCAATGCTGTTTGCGGGCTGTCTGGAAGATTCATCTGTCATTGGCTGCTATTTATGTGACCGTTGGATGTACCCTCTTCTTTTATCTTTTTTATGTTACATTAAGGCTTGAATTTTAAAATTTCATTAAACGTTATTCAAGAAAATTTCAGGAATGTGAAATGAAATCGCTTTATATCTATCGTCTCAGGATCATCAGGCTCAACTTTTTCATTTCCTTATGAAATCGCTTGCTAAAAATTATCATTTTCGGTTTTCTAAATATCATGGCACGTGGTAAAATTAAGGCGAAATTTTAAAAATTATTCAAGTTTTTGTAAGCAATGGATGCATGAATGATACAATTTTTTAATATCCAGTGTCACGTCTTAATATGAGGTGCAGTTTTAATGAGTTTAGAAACAGTAAATTAGTTCTGGTCTTTAAAGTTTCCGAAGAATACTTACTTTGTAAATTCTGAAGCTTATATCATTTGATATCGTAGCTTCTTATCGTATGATATTTGATGACTTAATTCATAAATATGACGTCTTGATAATGATAGAATTAGTTCCGTCTTTCAGGAATGAGCAATCGTGAATAGGGACTTCATTTCTATTTCGGTATTAATATTATTTTTGATAGTTTAATGGATTCCATCACTTTTACATTCAGAAAATATAAAATTAACTATAATTATAAAAATGAATATTATAAAAAATTATCAAAAGTAACCGGGTGTTGCTGAATCAAAATATGGGAAAATGTTGCCGAAAAATTTACATACCCATGATTGCAATAATAGTATTAATTTGAAAGCGTATCCTGAATCGTTTTGATGGAAAATACATGTATGTAACGTCTTAGATGTTATAGTTCTTGGCAGAAACGTCAGAGGAGACGCCTCACTCGACTTCTTGCGCCTTCTCCCTCCGATGGCTCTCGCGCGATGCACCAATTGAATAAGCACCCGACTCAAGGGAAGCATTCCCAGTCCACAATATTCAAATCTCACGGTGGGAATCGGATTACCTTTAATTGCACCATAAATCATTTCGCGTTTTATCGAGACCAAGCGGCTGCGAGGCGATGCATAACTGTCGCTCTCGATTTCGCACGGGATGGGTGTGCTAAAGGCGGGGTCTGCAGGATGGTGGGTGTTGGCAAATGGGGCGGGGCCACTCGACTTTCATTGCGCGGAGGAGCACTGGCGCTCATAACCGCGGATGAGGGACTCCTCAGCGCGCGCCCGTGTGGTCTCGCCGTTTATCTCCGCTTGTATATCTGCTTTCAAGCTCTCCTGCGCGCATTATTTTCGCCATCCTGCGTAACCCAACCATCCGGGTCGTTCGCAGTAAAGGAGGGACCCCGAAAAATACCTCATGCAAACCTTCCCACGCACATTTTCATTCTGACCTTGACGCATTCACGCTAGTCGATATCGTCGTTCATTTCTTAGTTCATTTACTCAGTAAAGTGCACCCGCCCTAGCAAATCCAGGTTGAAAAGTCTCCCTGGGTTATTCACTGTGTTGAAGGTATTTATTAATTTATGCAGCGTTACATCCAATAACAGACAAAGAGATATTAACATTGGATTCGCATAAAAGGGTTGAATAATAAAATTTAGGGGCGCATATAAGTTAAGGGGAACCCTTGGGTACCGAGCTTCCCCGGCATTTTAGGGTCGACGTTGTCTACCGCCCTATGCTTAGGACTATTCCAAACAGAGTACTTCATTCCATCTACTCGCAATAACGTAGTATCTATATTTTTATTTCAAATTCATTCGAAATGTAAAATATCATGTAGTCTGCTTATTTTAAATTACTTTACTTAACCTTCATTATCTTGCGTCTCATCCCCTCCTCTGAAAATATATTAAATTGACGCTACTGATGAAATTGTCATGCAAAGAATAGAGAGAGAAACATATTATCACTCAATTATTTCAAACATTGAATGAAGAGAAAATTCAATCCAATTGTGCTAAAAATCCAAGCATTTATATAATGTCGTGAAAAGGCAGCTTAATCCGAGGCAGAAATTTAGGAAAAGGAGAGGAAAGGTA
Source organism: Ischnura elegans (assembly GCF_921293095.1). NCBI lineage: Eukaryota > Metazoa > Arthropoda > Insecta > Odonata > Coenagrionidae > Ischnura > Ischnura elegans. The sequence goes on along the minus strand of NC_060249.1, from coordinate 80,955,268 downwards.
GGGAGATTTCCAAAGGAAGTCTGTTGATAGCGGTTTAGAATGTTGAAATAAATGTTATTTCAATATAAAGGACATCGTGGGACTTCCAGGTAGGAGGTAGTCAGTAGATCGCGAAATTAGTGATCACTCTGACTATGAAATTCTATCATCGGACTTAAACAACGTTCATTTGTGGAGTCAAGAGTGGGGACTCGAACTTAATCTGAGCAAATGCATGGCGGTACATTTTTTGCGGAATTCGTCCAACACTAACAATGTTTATGCAGTGGATGGCATTAACATAAAGGCAACAGACGAAGTGAAGTACCTGGGAGTTACGATAACCTCGAACCTCACGTGGGGAACTCATATAAAGAATATTTGCGGCATAGCCCTGAAGAAATTAGGATTCGTCAAGCGTATTGTGGGAAGATTTTCGGATGAGAAAGTAAAAGAAAGGTGCTATTTCGCTCTCGTCCGACCGCACCTTGAATATGCAGCGAGTGTATGGGATCCAGTGCAGAAAGACTTAATCCGCGAGCTGAATAAGATACAAAGGAAGGCTGCGCGTTTCGTCAAAAACCGCTACGGGCGTACAGATGGTGTTACCCAGATGTTAAGCGAATTAGGCTGGGAGCCGTTGGAGACTCGGAGGCTGCGCGCTAGGCTTAGATTGCTTGAGCAATTGAGAATGGATATATTTAAGAGCGACACAGAGAACATAATCTTAGAGCCACACTATATTTCCAGGTCCGACAGAAGCGATAAATTAAGAGAGATTTTTAGCCGAACGGATAGATATAAGAATTCGTTTTTCCCCCGAACAATAAAGGACTTTAATAAACGCTTGTCCCAACCTCGTTAGAGCACTTCTTCCTTTTTTTTAAACGGCTGGTGTCCTAACACCCCCTGCCACACGCCTTTTAGGCGGCTTGCGGGGTATTATGTAGATGTAGATGTAGATAAGTGACCTCTGATTCAAAGATAAACGGTGGTGAGGTGGATGGAATAGGGACGAGTACCGCGTTTTATATGAGAAGAAACGGAGGAAGAACAAGTTCAACCGATTTAGGCGTGATATAGTGGAAGTTCGCCATGTTGAAATAAAAGTAAGTTGCACTTCTTCAGGATTATTTAATGCGTACAACAGGTTTCGGCTCATTGAGCCATCATCTGGCCGGCCTCGGTGGCAGTGGGGTAAAGTCCTCGCCTACCATTCCGAAGTCCCGCCTGCTTAGGTGGTCCAAACAAGGGCATGGGTGTTTATGTTCTGCTTTGTTCGTATTTAATGGTCATTTTCTGGTGGTCCGCAGCCACGTTTTTAGCAAAGTTAACAAAATCGTTATTTTTCTATATAATTCGGGGTACCCAATTAGAGACTGTTGAATCCGTGAAATATCTAGGAGTTAGACTCAATAATGATCTATCGTGGAATAAACATATTCGAGAAATAACAGGTCAAGCTAATCGTAAAATGGGTTTTGTTAAAAGAATATTAGGAAAGTGCGATGACAAAGTGAGAGAAATTAGCTACTTTTCCCTCGTTAGAACACATTTGGAATACGCTGCCAGTGTTTGGGACCCTCATGAAAAAGGCTTAATAACAGAGTTAGAACGCGTGCAAAGAAGAGCTGCCAGGTATGTGAAAGGTCGTTACGATAGTCTTGTTAGTGTAACTGACCTCTTAGATAAACTCTGATGGGGATCTCTGTCGGACCGTAGATTGAAAAGTAGACTAAACCTTTTAGATAAATTCAAGAGCAGTGTCTTTTCTGACGAAGTTAACCATATCTTACGGGCGCCAACATACTACGGAAGATCAGATCATACAAATAAAATAAGAGAGATAGATGGTAGAACAGACAGATTCCGAATGTCATTTTTTCCACGATCAATAAGAGATTACAACGGAAGCAATAGAACTCGTAAATAGATTGCATGACTCGTAGTGTAGCCTACTAACCTATGTAAAAATTAATGCATGTTTCTTAATTCAATTATTATTTCTAACAGCATATAGTAGTATAGTTTGTTAGTATACGGGACGTTTTTTGGACGGTGTGGTGTGCATGTGGGAGTCCAAATGCATGCTGCATGCTGCATGTTGGTGATTGATCACCCCCTGCCAAACACCCTAGAGGTGGCTCGCAGGGTATTATGTAGATGTAGAAAACCCCTCTATAAAAGGCCCATAAGTTCTGTTTACGGGGCAATTGGAAATAAATAAAATTAAATAAAGACCAGGAGGAAAAACATTGAAAGAAGTTTGCTAGACATGCAACGGCCATAACCAGTTATTATTCCGCGGAAGAATTAGATTTCCTTGAGTGTGCGCTGAAGAAGGGTCTATTTCACCTGAAAATACTCATAAAACCTGCCCACGCAAATTTTGGTCACGATCTTGACGCATTCAAGCTATTTGATCAAGTCGCCCTCCTCTTGATCACTTACTGCAAAATGCAGTCACCCTTGCCTATACAGGTTGCAACCCAACCCTCCAGTTTATTTACTGGGAATCAAGGCAACTGAAAAAGCTCGCTTTCAACTGTCCACGAACATTTTCCATTCCCGCTGTCTCGACTTATTTAGACTCTTCAATCTCGTCGTTCACCCCTTTTTCATTTACTCAGAAATGTATCCGTCAAAGAAAAAGCAAGTTGTTACGTATATCCGGATCATTCACTGACATGAGAAGCAGGTATCCCGGAAAAGCCCATACAAACCTACCTACACGTATTTTGATTCCTGACTTGACTTTTTCATTCTGTTTTATTCCTCCCCATTTATTTTATAAAAATTTCACCCGGCCTTCCATGAGTAGGTTGAATCTTTTGGTGGCTCTTCTTTGTGCCATTTCCCTCCGGAAAACTCTCTCACATTCACGGACTGAACTGTTCCAAGCAAGAGTTTTTTATGGAAATAATTTTGGAGGTGCAAATTTTCCTAAGCCTTAATACCTGCATAATGTGGAAGCCATTTCACATTGATTCTATAATATTTGTGACGCTAAAATTCACATGCAAGCTCCTAGAACTCTTGATAACGTGTATCATTTTAACCTGATATTCGGTGTAATTTAGCAGTCTTTTCTTAGAATTTCCTCATTTAGGGTCAATATTTTGCTCAAGTTACTTGAGAATGCACGATTAACTTTAATTATGAATAGCTTCTCGTTTTCATCAGGTAATCCATAGATCCCAGAGAAACTGATCGATAGTTTGATCTCTGGTTTGAGTGTTGATGTATTAGATCGTTCTTTTTTCCAATGTTATTATTCATTTATGTCAACTATTATCCTTCATAAAAATATGAACTAAGAATATATTTAAATTTTCTATTCAAGCTCGAGCAATTTCTATTCTTGCTCGAGATTTCATTATGAAAGTACACCAGTCAATGCGGGAAGACATTGGCGGAACAGCAGTTTTTCAATACCTTCCCCTGAAGAACCAACTTTCTCTTTTAGTCATTTGCAGTATCATCGTATCTCAGCTCCTTGCAATAATAACACCTTTCTAAGATTCAATTATTTATACATTTGCACGAACCATTAAGAGGCTTGAAGGGAAAAGGTATAAATATATGAAAATCAGTTATTTCGTTTTATCTTGCGTAGCGACGGATGGATCAAGAGGACGTTGAGCTGCTACAATATACCATTGTATTAGGATCACCAAGGCACTCCTCAGGACAGCGTATTGGCGTACCTTAGCGAGCCAAATAAAAAATAAAAAGATCCCGGATAAATGGCGTTCCAAAGTAAAAATTTCCCTTTGAAACACATTCCTATTGTAATTCTTACTCAGGAGACCACTCCTTCTGGGTTGTTACACGACTCCCACCTACACTCCTACCCATATTAACGCGTTCAAGCATGATGAAGTAGAACCATGATGAAGATAATTCCCGTGCCTTTTGAGAGAGGGAAAGGGGACTGTCGAGATTTTCATAGCGTAAGTTATGACCATTTGTGAGAAATCTGACCATCTCGCCAGCACCCATCACATATACCACTTTCACATTCGAGGCCCAACGGTTGCGGAAAAAAAGTATCCTCTCACTCTATTTCTTCAACGTTGGGAGAGAGACCTTGAGGGAGGGAAAAAAAGGAAAAAAGACAAAAAATATCCACCAGTGAGTACCAGTGGCAGTAAACAATTCCGAGTTGCACGAAAATGTGCTAGGATGGCATAAATCTCGCGATCTCGGGGTTTCGCATCAGTGGGCCGGGGGGGGGGGGGGGTAAGAGTGAGGTATGGCAGAGCATGGGAGGGCGAGATTGGAATGAAAGTAGTGGAAGGGTTGGTAGGGATAAAAAAAATTGAAGCGCGATTTTTTTGCTCTCTCTCTCTAAGAGGAGGATACTCTCTCCCTCTCCACCGACGGTCGTAAAGAGAGCGTGGGTGTGGCGGAAAAAATAATGTGCGAGGCGGACACAAGGCAAAGAAAAGGGGTTTTAAGGCAATGAACGTGGACTGTGGAGACGGAGGGAAGAAGAAAGAATGAGGAGGGTCTGAGAAAAAAAAACACATATCCTCACGGAGAAGATAGGTATAAGGGAAAGGTTTGGCGAAGGGAAATAAGTGGGCGGATGGATGGAGAAAGGCACATAGAAGGCGGAATGGCGATGTGGAGGAGGATTTAACCTCGAGAGGCCGACCCGTAGGGGGTTCAGAAGGGAGGAGAGAAAGGACAGCTGCTGTGAAGATGTACGCTAGATATCGCACGGGAAGGCGATCGTGGCGGTGGTTCGGTTCGGCGGACGATCAAGGCGGATAAATGTCTTTAGAAGGAATGCTTGGCGTTCATGTGGGCGCAGATATATGGAGGTGGACGCGGACACGAGAGGGGGAATGAGGGTTGGGTCGGTCAGGACTGGATGCGTGCGAGGGAAAGCGGTGGAGAGCCGAGGGACCGCCCCAGCTTGGATGCGTAAATGTACTCTGCTCCCGCCGCGGACGATCTCCTCTGCGTCGAATACGGCCAAAACAAAGTGGAACGAAGACGTTATTGCTCTGTCAAAGAGCTTGTGGGTAGAGAATATTGCCAATAAAAGTACTCATCGGTAAATGTATGGTCGTTTAAGGATTTTCATGGCGAGGTTAATGGTCACGTTTGTGGGTATTTGCTTCCATTTGAGGAGATCATTGACATCATTTCCACAGATATTGCTCTCAGTGGTAGGCACATTTATAATTCCTTAATTTTTTTTCACATAGATTCAGAATTCTACAGAATTTCTTAACAGTTTCTGTAGAGTTCTACAGAATTCTATTAAACTTTCTCTAGAAATTCCTTGCCATAAATTTCTAGTGGCACTAATTTGATCTTTACCAATTTTATGACTTCTGATTTTCCAGTAGTTATTGAAATTTAAAATATAAAATTGTAAACAATGTTTTTTGAAAATGTTTAAGTGCTATTTAAGAATGAAGAATTAAAATGAAGTATATATACAACAAGAAACGACGTGAGTGAGATTTAGACGCATGATCCATGGTTTTTCCATAACCTTCTCAAATGTCTACACCAACATAACAATTAGAGAAGAATTTGTATCTATAGTGTTCAGAAATATCAATAGCTTAAGCATAGCATGCCCTCATCGAAGTTTCTAGTTGTCACTTTTTAACTCACTTATTTATGGGTAAAAGCACATTAAGTGTTGTACTTTACGGCCATATTGAACTGGAATAATAATAATAATTTCCATTTTTCTCTCAGAAATCTTATTTGGCATCAAAAAAATTAGGAAAGACGAGAATTACTGCTGGCACCCTCCAGCTCGCTTATCCCAGAAAGGAAATTTAACTGCTCGAAAGCCATGATATAGGAATTGAGGCTTGAATAAAATTAATAAAAATAGCAGCTCTCACGTGATATCCTTGAAACCAGAAGGTGACAATAGTCTATAATGAAGGCCTCTTAAACATCAAAAAGTGAGGGAATCCTGCTGTTTTTGGTGGAAGCATTTGTTAGACGCCGGCGGAAGCGTCAATTTCAACCACTAATCACGAATTTTCATTAATTTAATACAATACGGCTACAAAATTTCGATAGATTATTACATCAAACAATTATTGGTGTATGAAATATAGCATAGAATGTTAGATTTTCTATGGACCATTGATATCCTTTCACTATAAATTATGTTTTGTTATGTTCGGTAAGTTTACCTCCATTATTTTCCGTAAAACTAATGTTGCATATGTGCGTATGTATACTCATATAACCTTTATGGAATGAAACTATTCGTCATTTTGTAGATATTCCTTACGTTCTACGGAACAAGTTGTTCGGGATCAATCAGAAAGTTGGTTCATACTTTTTTATGAGGAACTTAACCCCGTGTTGTGTAAAAAACCCTTAGAAAAGCTCCAAATGCTATTGTCCACGTAAAAGATTGCACGATACTGTTTAAGAGGGAGTCCATTTTTATTCTACAGAAAATCATTCCTGAAAAGCTGAAAGGAAGGTGATTTCCCTAGATTTAATTATAATATGAACGCATTCTACGGAACAGACTATGTGTACCGCAGAATTCATTACGTTCTTTAGAAAATATTCAGCATATATTCAGATTTAAATTCAGATAGATTCAGAACTAAATTTCTAGAAAGTTAGTCTCCAAAATTCGTTGATGAGAGATAGGGAAATGTTTTTTTTTAATGATGATAAAATTTAGCATTGTACGTGCTTGCAACACTACCAAACATTAATATCATGATGTAATTTTGAATCTTACAAAAGTGAACGGCAATTCATTGAATTATCGGCATTGATCCTTGCAAGAGGTCGATAGCCAAGGTATCTATACAATTATAAGTCCATCTACCCAGTTATTTTATCGAGTGATAAGCGTTGGTGGAGTTTAAAATTTGTACACCAACTATTAATGTTTTTAAGTCCAAACCAACTGGACCAAGATTTATATCTTAAAAACTGAAAGAATTTTATGCTCACGTAGTTTCCGTTTCAATGCTAAGTGAACTCCAATGCTAGAAAGCCTTATGAATGGTAACTGGTGAAACCTCAACCTGTCAAAGCACTCGCTTACAATCCGTTTCCGTAAATAGTACAAGTCAGAGTCGTCAAAACGTACGTGGACATGAGTGAAACAAGAAGATCAAGAGTGCTTAGTCCAAGTAGGTAATGATTAGAAAACCTACAGGCACGTGAGGCTTAGCTGTTGACTATTCTTTCATTGATAAATCTGCCTATTATCGGATGAAGCCGTCCGTAAGTGTCAACTCATGGGATTTAGCTGATGGGATTTAGCTTTCTGCCTACCTGTCCAGATTGCTGAGCATTTGTGTTGGCTTGAAACCTGACCATTCCTTAACAACCAAGCTACCCCACTAACCCGAGCATTTCAGCTCCACGTTCTGTATATCCTGTAGGTAAACGGAATAAACGCGTAACCATGCTTTGAACACTCTTGTAAGTTGAAATATTTTGGCTAAGAAATTTATCCAGATAATGCGCCACAGTTTATGCGCATCTATCAGTTTGGAAAATTTTGTTTTCGTCTGGTCATGAATTACCTTCTCATCCCCTAATCTAGGATTATTAACTTAGGGACATGAATCATTGATTGATGGAATTTCGTTCCTTTTCATAAAAAAGTTTGTGAAAAGGATTCATAGAACAGGTCATTGTTTTTAGTGAATAACGAAATTTGACGCTTGTAGTATTTTAAATATATAAGACTCGGTCTCAGGAGTTTTTTGTGGAATTGCTTCATCATCAGGTTGGTAGCATTTGATACTGAAACCCGGGTCGTGCTATTTAAAATAAAGTGTGGAATAAAACAAAGTTATTTTATTTTATTCCATTTTAAATATGTTTTAATGTACGATGATAGTAATACTGAAGACTATATGATGCTGATTCCTCTTCACGTATCAAGTCAGTACTCCGCCTCGTTCGCCTTGTGAATGATAATTGAAAAAAAACTGATTTTATATCCTCGATATTCTCAAATTTATGATTTCAAAAGAGAAATTTTAAGCTTAAGGCTATGCGTGTAGAAATTGAATATAATTATGAATTATGATAGGAATATTCAAATTTTGTATTCTGATATGAGAGACAGTCAAGTGACGTTATTCTGAATCCTATTGCATTGCGAAATCTGCATGTGTATTTTCGATAGAAAGGGAAGCGTGGTGGCTCATTGGGCAGTGATGGGGTCTCGTGTGAGGCCTTCGAGTACCTACCCCAAAACAAAAATTCTTGAAATGCTAGGAGGCCTAAGGAAGGAGCTGGCTCCCCAATTCTAAATGTGTTAATTCCCATGCCTATGACTTATTCTGGGTGCGCTCTACCATCACCTATCCAAAGCAACTCTTTGGGCTGTGTTACTGAGTCGCTAAGTGAGTACACTGCAACCGGCTGCTTTAAAATTATATCATTAGTTTTTTTATGATAGGATTTCTTTATTTTTATTATTTATCCCAATTACTCCCGGAAGCAGTGCATTGAGGCCTTTACATTTAGAGTTTCAACAACCAGGCTCAGTGGCCGTGGGATTAAGTCCTCCCCTGCAAATCCGTCGGTCGTGGGTTCGAATTCCACCTGGGTAGGTGGTCCATATTCATGGTATGGATGTGTGTTTTGAGCTTTACTAATGTTGAAACTCCCGTTGTAAATGCCGTAATGTGCTCTTTACGGGGAAGTGGGAAATAAATTAACTAACAATAGACGTTCACACGCATCCATGTCTTGGAAAGGGACAACTTATCCAGGCGGGACTCGAACCCGTGACCTTAGGTGTCGTAGGCGAGGACTTATCCCCGCCGCCACCGAAGCCGAGGATTGCTATGTATTTACAAAAAGATTACAGTGGTAGCAGGTAAACTTCACTATCAACACCATGAGAGCTTTAGGGATTCCCCTGCATAAATTTCGATATTTATTTGGGTGAAATTTGGTCTAATAGTAATACAACCTGCGAATGCCTTTAGCTTGTTATAATCAGTGGTTGGAGGATGAATTCTGGAGAGGGTAAGATAGAAGAATGGACCGCTGTGGGTGACGGGGGAAGGAATATAGGGGGACCAAGAGAGGGGGGAGCGAATGTTCGGTATCTCTTCTTCTTCGAAACCTCTCGTGTCTGCGACTACTGCCCCCCGCGTGTATTCACGAGAGGGATTTAAGAAACACTACTCCCTTATTCGCTCTCCCAATAAATCTGTGGATTGAAATGTCATAAAAACCCTTTTCTTTCCTACCAAGGTATTCCATATACGCGCGAATCTTGTCATCTGCTCCGACCACTCGTATTTTCTGCTATAATCCCATTCCGATTATCTTACTTCATCTTTAGCTCTTCCTCCATTCCTTCCTCGCTACAGGTTTTACGTGTTCTCTTTTCTGTCCTTCCCTCCAGTTTATGTCCGTTTTCACGCTCCCTTTTTAATATTATTTTTAACGTGAATCCAAAATTTCATTTTGCCCTTCAGACTACACAATATCTGAAATGTAAACGAAGTATCGTCTATCTTATTTGTAAGTTGTCTAAATAACATTTCTAGGAAACTCATCCAATAAGCATCTGAATTTTCCAAATTTTCATTCATGTTATCTTAGCAAGTGCTACAGTGATGGTGAATTAAATTTTGTTTTGATGTGCACCGTCAATTACGTTATTCATTTTTACTAGCCAGAATTTTTCTCGATTGAATGTACATTTAACCATTTATTTTCCCAAGAGAAAATTGTCAAATGGAAGGCTTGCGTTAAAATTTCCAATAGTTTCGAGTTTCCAATTATAAAATGATTTATCTTGTAGCAATTGGTCTTGCTTTTAGGCATTAAAAGATGGTTATTCTTTAAATCGGGATTCGGTGATGAAGAAAGCCGTATTTAGTCACTAAGAAAAGATCTATAGATCGAATTCTTGGTTGATAAACCAGCAATTTTAAGTGGAGGGACTTGCGGCTCTTGCTACAAAACGACAAACACCAAAGGGTACGATAAACATACTTGAAGTCCGCCGTAATTATCGAGTCACGATGACTTGATAATTAATATGAACGATACTAACTCAGATAAAAATCACTGTAGGCAAGTCTCTCAGGTTACGGATAGTGCGGACCAAGAGGTATTCACCTTCATCGGTTTGAATAAAAAGTATTATATATTTTGATACATTGAGATTTATTATATGAAATTTCCCCGTCAACTGTTTGCTTTAAAATGCCCAAAGCTGTTATACGAAAAGTTGAACTTCATAATTTTAAGATCTAATACGTTAGAACATTTTGCATTACTATTAAGATGTTTAACGTTGCTTGAGAAAAGAATGGCAATAAGTGTAATATGAAGCAAAGTCCTATGCGGGACGGAACAGTGGACCGAGAGAAACGAGAATGATAATGCGTTAGAAGAGATCGAATTGTTGTCTAATGGATAAAAATGGAAAATGGGAGATAGAGAGGAAAAGGATCAGGTGAATGCTAGACAAGTTGGGTGATAAAAGTTAGCTCCTTGATAAAATGCAGAGGAAGGTTTGAATGGATTCTGTACCACGGAATCGAGGAGATAATATAAATCGTGATAGAGGGAAAGATTATCGGAAAACAGGGAAGAGAGAGAAATGATAGGGTTCAAGGATAGGATGATGATAAAAATTATAATTTATTCTGTTCGGTAAATAGAAATAAAATTTGGTAATGAGAATCGACTAGGGTGAAGACTAGCTAAGTTGGTTGTCTTCCATGAGAACCATTTCTGGTTTTAGGGTAGCAGTAGTATACTAGTAGTGTAATTATTACTAAAGTATTTTAGTGGATAATGTAGGTTTGAATGAATCATTTCGGGAGTTACTCCTTTCTGTCTTCATTCTCAAATGGGACTTCCATTTTGATTAAAATGGCCTACTCCTTTAATTTCATCTATAAACCTATTCTTTTCCTTCCCCTTCCCCGTTTATCTAACATTTTTCCCTCTTACTGGTTTTTAAGTATCCCCTCTCTGCTCAATGCTCGCTCCATCCAAGTCTCTTTTCTCCTCCATATCTCATGTATAAGCTTGCTCTCCTTTCCCACCATGACCACAACTTTCTCTTTCCTCATCCTCTCTGACAACTTCAACTTATCCATTTTACTCTATCCCCACATCTTGTGTTGGTTTAGACTTTTCTCGGCCTCTTTCCTCAGCACCCATGTTTCCGCTCCGCTACCCTACAATCACACTCTACATTAGCCTTTTCTTTTAACTATTTCGTAACTAACCTCTTATCAGCTCCTCCCTGTTCATGATCGCCTCCTGTGGTAGCGCAATTTTATTTCTGATGTTCTTACAGCTGTGTCCGTCTCCCTCCAATGTGCTTCCCAAATGGCTGAGGTTGTAGTCTCATAGTAAAAGACAAATGCTTGGGTCCTTAATTAAGTATATCTGTGGCTTATTCTTTAAAGCAATAGTTTTGTCTTACGAGTTTTCATTAATTAACCTCACAGCCTACCTAAGCCGCCAATCGCATTAGCGTTATAACCTCCCCTAAATAATTAAATGGGATCGGAAGCTATCCACGACCAACGCTATTAGGGCGGTCTGGAAGAGGTAATGCATCGCCAGGTGGCTGGTAAAGAGACCTTAGCTTGAGGAATCCGTGGAAGAAGGAGAGGATGCTGGGAACGAGGGAGCGGTGAGTAGGGTGGGGGAAGGGGGAGGGGATAAGGTTTTGGGATGCCGTAATGTTTGCCTTTGCATTTGACGGTGAGAGAGAAATGGAAGTCGTGAGGATCGGCCCTCTGTGGGAGAATGAGGGGGTGGGGAGAGCTAGGGGAGGAGGTGGGCGGGAAAGAGGAAGGAGTAGGGTGAAGCACAGTTGAATGAGAGGCCGCGGCGTGATAAATGTTCTAATTTTCCGGACTTAAGAATCCGCGGTCAGACGGTGGTAAGTTAACATGTAGTACAATCAGGTGGTAGATGGGTAAAATGCGTTAATACTCCTGGTTGACGTTAAGTTGTTTACTTTTTTGATAAAATTAAAGAGTTAGTCTAATATGCTTGACTTGAATAATATACTCTCTGAGCTTATTTAGCGATTTCCAATATACCTTGCGGTTGTTATTTATCTTCCTACCGAGCCACCGCGCAGTCGACGTAGCAAACTGGGGAAGGCGGCAGGCGTGAATAGTGAGTAATATTGACGACCATGTAAACCTATCTTAACCTCTAAGAACAATTTAGATTCTTGGTTTCTTCTTCCGATGGGTAAAATTGTGGTTTGGATATGTTTTGGGAGTACCAGAATTATAGATGAAGATAGTAACAGCTGGTTTTACGTGTAGTTTATGAGCTCCTTTATATCTTCAGAAATTAATTTATCGATAATGATTTTCTGGACTAAAAACTCTGGAATTGAATATGTGGAATTCATGAGGTGAATGCATGGATAGGCTATTTTGATATTTTTTCATATACTGTAATTTCATTCTTTAATTTGACATATGTAAGAATTTGGTAAATAAGATTCAAATTTAACTATAAAGACGGAAAGTTTTAATCCCATGGAAAGTCTCGCGACGTCATTAAAATCTAAGCTAGGGGGGCGAGCTAAGGGTGCACTGTGCTCGCAGTGATTTTACAGGAAGTGCAGGTGACGTCTGTAACTCTTTACGTTCCTTTTTGTCAAAGCATTCTGAGCACTTCAATATTGAGCTGCCTATATATTGACAACTATCAGGCAATTGGCAGTGTTTTTAAGTATTTTAATCGCAGAGCTATCACTTTTATTTCTCGCATCCTATGCTTTTGGCTGGAAATGAATAAAATATGGCCATCAGCATTAAATTTGCTCTCAAATTTCCTTCTTTTGTTTGACTTAAGTATTTTGAGCGATTTTCATTAAGGTGACAGTTAAATTGGACAGATCACGAGTTTTCATTCCAGGGTCTACGGGTTAGGCTAAAGTAAATTTTTGATACGTACATATCGAACAGTAGCAAATATTAGACACATGATATTTTTGATTTTGCATTTTTCTCCTCTTAATTGTTACCCGATTTCCAAGATTTCTAAATTTATCGTAAACATTAACGTCCAAGCTATATGTATTATTATAATTCATAGTTTGAAGAAAAATTTCAAATCATTTTCGTCGTGAGAAATTATTTTACTGCATCCATTCTGAGCGGTACCTACCAAACAAATAATAAGGCATACCGCGGCTGTTTGCTCCTTAAAAGCCATCCATTCCGCTGACTCCTTCCTCAGACGGTGGATTTCACTTAATAGTTACCGACTGGGCATTAACGAGGATCCACAGAACCCTCGCCTCCGAGTAATATTTTCCTCACACACAAGGCACAAAACTGTGTTGGAAGCCTGTTTCACACGGCACCTTTGATTCTTGTTAAGACACTGCTTTAACTAGACCACCGAAATAACGGCCGCCAGGGCGGGTCCAGCCGGGGGTGACGGGGAGGAGGAGGCGGTGAATGACGCAGCGGAGGGATGTAAAAGACTAGGAGGCGGCGAGAATTAAAGCATTGTTGGCGGAGCGAAAGGAGTTGGAGCAAGAATTCGGGGGGGAAGGGGTTTTCGGAAGGAAAAAAGGGAAGAGTTTGAAGGAGTGGGAGGAGGCTGTGCGTTAGGGCAACGATGGAGGTGGGACGGTTAACGTGAGTGCGCTTGTGTGTATGCAGAGGATAGTGAAGGAGATGTGGACGGATGGGGAATGGGGTGGAGGATTGCAGAAGTCATTTACGGTTCATTCTGTGGAGAATGAGGGAGCTTGTGGAATGGGAGCCTAGTCCTTTTGGTCCACCTACCCTTTTGTGCTCTGAGCTAATTCATGTAAAACAGTGGAGCTTCGGACGGCGGCGGCGGCAAACCGGGGTTAGAGGAGGGAGGGAGGAATAATATGGGAGTGGAGAGAAGAGGAAGGAGAGTTGTTGTGTGTGGGGGTGGTTGTGAGGGCGCGCGAAAGAAAGGGGAGGGTGGGGGTTGGTAGTGTAAAGGGAAATGGGGTGGGTGGAGTTTACTCTGCCCTTTTGGTGTTGTCACACAGCGTGAGGGAGTTTTCGAGCCCGCTGCCTCAACGTGCCACCAACACCGACAGCACCAACACGGCTTCGCGTCCACGCAGCCCCCCTCTCTCTCTCTCACCTCCACTAACATTTGCCTGCGATAAACCGCATTGTTTTCACGTGTCACGTCCTCGTATTTTGTCCGCCAACAAAAGGATGCGCAGTTTAAGAAGCGTCGGCATGCATGTGTGTGCGTGCACGCGCGCGCTTTTCGACGAATTCCTTTTGTCTCCGCCACTCTCCCTGCATCTCATCCTTCACCTCGCCCCCTCGCGATAGGACACCAACGGAATTCTTTGCCCATCCGACAGCGTGTCGAGAATGGTTTTTCCACGTGCATAGACAAGAGTTTTCACAAAGCGCACAATCCGAAGTTGCTAGATGATGTTGTGGTAGGGATGACCCGAGTTAGTTTGCAACAGTTTTCAATTTTTAGGAAAAGCTCGTCATATCTTCAATGCTTCTGATTAAATCAAAGGAAACGGTACAAATTGGGCTACATTACTGTACCTTTTCATCTCCGAATGTGTATGTGTTGATGTGTAGTATGTAGTTCTACTTGGCAAGCCTTGCAAGTTAGGCTAGTCCGCCAATCCTGTCGTGAGATGACATTTTGCAACTGCATTCTTTTGATGTTAAAAAATAAATCAGCACTACTTAAGAGATTGGATGAAATTCAATAAAGAAAATATTAATGGTATACAACTTAAGAGTACATAATCTAAATAAAACGTTAACTACTGGTAATTCATAATCGCAAAAGATGAGAGTCTTCAGTAACATCTCCGTATTTTGTAGTCTGCATTTTCAACATCGGCTGGCTACCCGCCGTGTTTCGTTAGGCCAAGGCAGTATTTAAAAGATTGTATATTTATTTAGGATGTTTGCTGTAGCCCAAACCCTTGGTGAATGAGTTTTGGCCATAGAGACAAGGCTAGTGATGGTGCGGCCAAAATGCTTTCCAAATTAGACTATGATCCAGTTTTGTTAATGGGTTCTCTAATTGCTTTACTGATGTGTTCATATTTTTCAAGGTTCCTCGAAACTATTCTTTTCTTGGTAGAGACTGGTAGCTCCTACGAGATGGAGTTATTGAAGGCACTATCTGTTTTAGCACACAATGGAGTTATTCACATTATGCGAGCATTTGCTTTTCAAGTGATAAAACTTTAGTTCTGTTCCATATTCCGCAATTATTTTTCAGATTTTTAAGGAGTTGAGCTTTTTAGCAATCGTTTCGTGGTGTGTGCTCAATTGATTAATGTATTTTGAGCTATTTAGAGTCAGTATTATGCTTCTTTTTTTACGAGAAATAGCATCATACAACCTATTGCGTATCCCATTGATGAGTGAAATTTCTTAGCTTTATAAGATACTGACTAAGAATTATATATTTATTTAGGTTTTGTTGTGAATATATTGTTAAACTCCATGGTCGAAAATCAGACTGTGGTCCATCGCAAAATGAAAATATGCTAATTTTCTATGAGGAAGAGTTTTATGGCACTAAAAGAATCTGTCAGCGATTGAACCCTGAGATTGGTTTTGTGAAGGTAAGGGTAGGGTTCACCCCAAAATAAGCCAAAAGTGGGTGATATCACACATTAATGTTACGCAGGAGCCAGTTCCTTTCAAGGGGCTTCCTCGCCCTCCAAAGTTTCATTTGGGGTATCCGACGGCTTAACCCAGGATTTGAACCTAGGACCCTGCGTTCAGCAGCCATGTACTATAAAATAAAACTTGCTTTTTCCCTACACTCTCAATAGTAAAAGGGCACTTCTTTATCAGACGAAATACCCTTTCTCTTTTGTAGAAGACTTTTCCTGAAGTGCAATCTTTTGTTCTCCTCGAAAGTATAGTCAAACGTAAGTAGGCAGAGAACAGCAAGAATGCATTGTAACTTTCTCCGTTTCCCTCTCTCGTAGTCTATTTTAAAATTTAAATTTTCTCCGCTAGAATATATGGAGCCTCCCACGCTGGACAGTTGAATTTGCTATTGAGACAAATGTGAACCTAGCGGACCGGCAAATAGTGTAGGAGTGCACTGAATGTGATATGGCCAAGCTCTCAGTGCGAGGAAGTAAAATAAAAGGGTAATTTAAGTCATACGTGGCGTATGGTGGTGAAAAACATGGGTTAAAAAAGGACTGAAGTTAGAAATTCTCTGGTAACGAGTAGGAAGTATATAGGCTTCAGAATAGCTAAATGTATGAGTGGGAGGTAGGAGGACTCCGTCCTTCATAGGCGGTACTAAATATGTTTCAGTAATTTACCGTTGAGTATCAACGCGCGATATTGATACATTCTAGTCCGCTTGTTATGTTGAAAAAATAGTGATCAAAGATTATTCATGTCATCCTCTTATTCTCCACCCATTATTCCAAAATCGGATATATTTTTATTTCATACCAATATTTTATCTTCCTTCTCGTCCTATAAATTTATATATCTATTTAAAATATCGAGTTTATGTCGCCAGTTTGGGTGACTAATCCTTTTCAACCCATTATTGCTTCTGAGCAGCATGAAGAAAAATCATTTAAAAATGTGTGTACTGTGAATTCTAAGGTGTATAAAAGATAGATATGTACTAATGGTCATTTTATGTTGAAAAATTAAACGGTAAAATATAAAGCTGCCATGATGATTGTGATTGACCTAAAAATGAACACATTTTCTATTTGACAAATCTTCAAGCTTGGTTTTCCAAAAAAATTACGCGGAGTTAAAATGGGTTAAAAATTTATTCTTTATATTCGTTTCGGAATTTAATGAATTCCATCTTCAGGGCTACATAGATTCATATTAGGGTATAGAACTTATTCCTCATAGCTTATTTTATAAAATATTTACAACTTTAAGAGGGATAATTACTTTCGAATTTTTTGCTGAAGTACATTATTATTGATACTTCAGATAACATATTCTTCAGTTCTATTCAAAATCTCTTATGCATTTCGATATAAATTACGATGGGTTTATGTTCCGTGTGACCAGGAGTTTATTATTTTTATGAAGTTTAATTGGTTGCTGAGGAACGGGCATGGGTGGAGTTTTGGGGTGTTTAATAGCCTGGCCCCCACAACTGAAATGGGAAAAACATACCTGTGCATTCAAATACAAGAAAGCATATATATAAAGAGTTTAAACCTCTTAATATGCTGTTTTCAAAGGTTAATCAAACACATTTGCCAATGGAGGGACTCGGGGACGCTCCATGTCACTGACGGTTATTCCATACCCCCTAAACCCCGGCATGATTCCTGGCCTCAAACATAAAATTCTAAACTTTGCTCATGGGAGCATGTGTGTAGAAACGGGTCTACTCTACTACCGTATCGTTAAGTTTTTGTGAGTAGGATGCCTAGGAAATAATTGCTACCGATCGAGCAGGAGGAATGTGTCCTCTTAAGAACAAATATAGTGCTAGTTACAGTTGAATACCATTATTTTTGTTCATCCCTGTTCCGGGAGCGTCTAGTAATGGCACGAGAAATGAGTGGCGAGCGGTGTGCTCATGCTCGACCGCCGTTCTTGCCTCCCGATGATCGAAGAGAGCAGGTCCTCCCCCGTAAGGAGCCAGCCCCCGTGCGCGCGCGAAAGCAGATAAAGGAATGCGGAGGCTCGTAACTTACTGTCTTTCTTCGTGCTCGCTGCCATTGTCATGTAAAACTCGAATGGGGAGGCTAGACAATCGCGACTCCGTTGGTGGTTGGTTCTCTTTCATGCGGAGTCGTTCCGTGGGAGGCGATGGTCCTGGGTGAAATACGGGGGCAAAGCAGAGGGGTAGGGTGACCTGACCTCTGGCGGCGCGGGCCACACAAGCAGGATACGAGAGCCGAGAAGCGGCATCAGAAGACAAGGCCGAGCGAAAAGCACTCGTGGATTTATTCGCGAATGCACAATTGCCATTACCGCTCTCCTATCCTCGTGAATTACGCGCACCTTTGCAAAAGATATTGAAATGGATATCAAGGCCCATTGCTTATTATTTTATGTGGGGGCAAGGGTGGCACTGTGGCTGCATGTCTGCCTCCCATCTTTTGTCCAGTTGAGTCCAGAATATATTAGGCGACTGCTATGGATATTGACGGTCTGCTAAACGTCAGTTATCCCTTGATTTTTATCACTGTCCATTTCATCGGACTTCTAAGTTGTTAAGAAATGATTTCTTCATTGTATTTTCCAGTGCTATGAGTGCGGGTACTGGTACTTTTCATGACATAAAAAGGTATGCTACGTAATTGATGACGATGTCTAACATTTCTTCTTTCATCGGGGGAGTAGCGAGTTCGATTTTATTCTCGTGTTTCTTTTCCTTACTCTCTGTATTATTTTCTGTTGTAAAATCGGGTTTCTCAGCTTGAGAGAGTTGATAGTCTTTAGGTAAATTTTTATATCACTTGCTCTAAACTGGTGCTTCATGTCGGGATGAAAGTTCTAGTCAAGCAATGACAATTCGAAAATGCTAAGGGCTTAACTTAGGTATTTTGATAGTCCAAAATGGATTACTTAGCAAAACATTCATTTATAATAGCGGCAAATAGTCTTGAAGAAGTCAATCCTGGGTATGTGTTTACATTGCGAGGAGCTGTGATGTCTGGTTGTTACATACCAGTGCATAAATAATTATAGCTGTTATTTAAAATGCTCCGATTTCAAAATTGTGAGACCTCACTCTCTTGCGTGACATAACACTGCAGTTGCATCCCGAAGTAAGTAGCACCTGGAGCTCTTTCAATCTCCTCTGTAACTCCCCCTGTAAAAGGCTCTCACAATAAAGTTTTATTGATTTATTTGATCGGGAAATGTTGGATCAGTAATGTCGCGAGAGCACATTTTCTTTTTAAGGAGAACGAAAGGTTTGTAGCTGTTTAAGGAGAACGAAAAGCTAGGCTTCTCACTTACTGTGCTTGGCAGGGAAAAATGCCTACTTAAGATACGTTTATATATTATCAATGTATTGGAAACCGTACATTTTGGCCGTATTTCGATTTGCTATTGGTAAGAGGTTCAATTTTATCATAATATAAGGGCGGGCAGTTATCATTTTGGTCAAATTTAATTCGGATATTAATTTTATAGGAGATTCCATATACTTTTTGGGCGACTATAAGATAAGTAGAATTTTATCTACTGGATTTTCATAACCGGATTTTCTCGCTTAGATACAGTAGTGAAGTACTTTAACGGCTTGTTCACCCGAAACGAATGCAATTAGCGTTGCACTTTCAAAAGAATGAGATGGAAAATGAGCTGTCAATATATGGGTCTTACGCAGGACATCGCCGCATTGGTTATGTATGATAATGGGTTTCGAAATCGTTTCCTATTTCCCTTGTGGCCCATAATTTCATAATAATTTCCTGTCCTCCAACTGGTGACGAATGAAAAATGAGTGAGACGTGGTAAGTAGAGGAGAATGAATAAGGTCGGTGGTTTCTTAGGAGGTTATACTCATCTTCGAGGAAGGTTATAACCCATGACTCAACGCTCGCTGACGACTGTCGGAGACGGAGATCTATTAAAGCAGTGGCTGACTCGCAAGCCGCGGGCATATCCTAGGCGGAAAAAGTCGCGGAAAATTATGAAGGCCTTTATTTTCCATAAGGAGGGTACACCGTAGACCCATCGGCACAACCAAGGGGACTACATAGAGGAAGTCCCATTCCATTCTAAAGGAGGTCGATTTCTGGTGCCACTTCGATACCTTTTTAATCGGTTTTCCAAAAATTTCTCAACGCGATTAAGTAAACGCGTCTTTAGTGCTTAGAATTGAGCCTATGGTGGTACATTTGTCGTGAAATATTTTGTATTCGGTCTGTCTCAATGACACTGTACTTATATTAAAATATCCTGCTCTACCTAATGGATCGATGAACTTATTTCGCGATCAATTTACGGATAAATATCTTTATTTTTTATGTTAAAACGAATATTAATTTGAGGTTGGAGCGAATTTTGCAATGGCATGAAAAAAATTTGAGAAAATAAGCACAGATGTAAGACGGAGTGTTTCATCATTTCTGTACCTGCACTGCTGCCTCTAGTCGCCAGATTCTCTTAATTACTCCCGTTTTTGCTACCCAAAGTTTCTTGGGTCTTCTTTTTATCTAAAATGATATGCCAAGTGACAATGCTCGAGTCATCGCATGCCAAAATAAACTCACAAAAATATGAAACTACGCCGAAAAAAGAGGCATGGCAGGGGAAAAAGATTAAAGGGTCAGGCAGAAATGTTACGATTGAAGAGAATTAGTATTAAAAACTTCTAAGTCTAATTTTACTTCTAAGTAGTGCTAATCCTAATTCACTGATGGCATTTCAACGCTACCGCTGGACTTCGTTACTCGGTGCTTACATACTTCCGCCCTCTACACTTCTTTCACATTCTCATTTTTCAGTACATTCATCGTGAGGTAGTTTTTTTATCATGGTTCAACTACTCGTTCTGCTCGTGTTCCTGGAACCAAGTTGGAGAACATGTGCTTGCAACCGTCTTCTTCACAAGCATAGGGTTAACCTTGAATCCCCTTTTTTTTTCTTTTCAGTAAAGGTAAACGACTATGATAGTTTCGCCCTATTTCCTTAAAGCTTCCTACCGCACTCCCTCAGCATCTTTCAGTGCGTGCCGTATCATCGGTAGAGGCAGACGCGGGATTTCGTCAACTGGTTTCGTTATCTTCGAAATACACGAGCTCCATTTTTGTGGAAGATGTCGCGTTTCCCCTTTAAGGGCGGATTCCTTCATTCTGAATCATCTCTCTGTCCGCACCCGCATCCTGTTGATCTTCTCCTCCCGAAACGGGTTGTGCGTTTGAATGGAGCCGAAATGATGACTCGTCTCGTTAGCGCTCCATCTATCGCACGTCTGCAGTTGATTTTCTTCACGCGTCGCGTCGACCTTATATAAGGCCTTTCATGCATTTCCTGTTATTTTTAAGGAAGACTCACTCTTTTTACTGGTTTTAATAGTTCGGGGTTGTTGACCTGTCCACTAATTGCTCAATGAGAAGAAATCTTATGTGCCGGGTCCCGCTTGCGGCCCTGTTTGAAAACTGCAAATTTTGAAACTGATTATTTGATACTGAGCCTAGCTAGTGGCTGGGATTCAATGCAACTATGACTAGACCTGTTTTTTTACTCATTATCTTTTTAATCATACCCTTTCTAGTTGACCATTTAACCTTTTTTCCTCTCTTAAGCCTCTTTTCACGCTGTAGTTTCATCTTTTCTTGTTTATTCAACTTCCAAATTTCGGTATGTGGCGCTTTCAGCTTAGTCATTTACCACATCACTTTTTGACAAAGATGATCTTTTCTCTGATGGAATAGTTGCCTTTGCTAGTCAAATTTTTATGAGCAGGTATAAATATTTGATGGGATGAGGGACTAAAATACAGTGTGGGCAAGTAAATACTATTTCAGTGAGAATAAAATCCGAAGCATTAATGTACCATTACCGGTAAGAAGGTAGATTTAATATGAAAGCTTATTTTGTGGTCAGTCAGTGAGTTCTCGCCCTGTTTTAAAGTCCTCTCATGGAATTATTTGAATTCATAATCTCTTTGGTGTTACTAACATCTGCAGACATATGCATTGATATTGGATAGGGGTAATCATACATTTATTTTAGAATTTTAGCATTATCACTACTTTTACAAGATAGTTCCAAAGTCTTTCCTATGGAATAATCTTATGAGAAATGTTGATTTTCTCCGTGCATAAATAATTAGTTTTATGATTTTAGATACGCAGTATATTTCAGTGTAGTAAATAAGAGAATTTCAATTCACTGTCTCGTTGAGTAACTTATCTCCGAAAACAATTAAGAACATTTTTTCAATAAATCACATTCCTTAACCTCGCCGTAAACCCCAAGGATCAAATCCATGGATAAACATGCCATGAATATATAGTATCCCAATAAAACAGGCTAATTTTTCTAGATTTGCGTCTGGGCGAAGGATTTTTTTTACCAATATTGCTTCATTTTTTCCCACTTTTCCTCGACATTTTCCCGCTTTTTTCGGCTTTTATGTGGTCCTTTGGCACGCCCTTTCAGCATCTCTCGGGGTATTAAGTGGATCTTGTACCCACTCGAATTTCTCAGCGAATTCTTTCACTTGCGTGAGAGAGTGTGGAAGAGAGAGGAGCATAATAGCAGCGAACAATGCGCGGTGCGTTGTTCCGTGATAATTATTTTTTCTCCTCGTCCCGCCAATGGAAGTGCGCGAGAATGTGGAGTGATGTGCGTGGAGGATGCCGATGGGCGAGGGAGGGATATTAGGGAATTAAGCGAGGACGGAAGGGTCATTTGGGAGCGGGGGGATGAGGGGTGTGGTGTAGGAGGGTGTGTTTTGGGGGTGCGGTGGTAGGAGGAGACAATGAGCGGGCAGAGTATTGAGTTTGGCCACGAGGAGGAGGGGGAGGATGGAGGGCAATAAGGGAACTGGTATGGGAGATGAGGGCACATTCAAAGTGAGATTCCTTTGGTGGCGGGCACGATGAAAAAGGATGGGATGATTAATGAAACCGTCGTGTATTTGGAAGCTGGGACGGCCTCAGGAGTTTGAGAGCGCGTATCCGCGCAGAAGGGAGGTTGAGGGTGGAGAGAGGTGGGCGGGTCGGGAATTGGGGTGGGAAAGAGGGGGGGGGGGGGTAAATCCTTTGAAGATGGGCGAAAGATTTCGGTCTTCAGGGTAGAAAGGCGTCCTTTTTGAGTTGCAGACGGCGGCTTCCATGCCTTTTGTTGGGATCCGCTTTTAATGAATTAATTTCGAGAAAGAGCGGATAGGGTTGCATGCTGCGTGGAGAAAAAAATCTTCAAATTTTTTTTCTCCACATTATTATTAAATTCGGCAGGTGCGTGGATTTTGCCGGCGTGGTGAAAGAGTTCGCTCCCTTTCTCAGGGTTATTTTATCTCGCATCAAAGCGTGCTATTGGATAATATTTGTGCGATGGCCCCGTGATGTTGTGAAAGCGAAAGTTCGGATTACTCTGCGTTGACTAAAGAATGCGGTGAAACTATAAGACGATGAGAGTTTCAGTTTCAGAGTAAGTATGCCCGCTATGTAAATAAATGCCTGCTAATGACCTTTCCTGTCTTTAATATAGTAGTAAAGAGCAAAACCTATAGTTATCTTTCATTTTCCCACAACTTTCCTCGATTATGAAATCATCAAGTCTATGAGGCAGTATTGAAAATACGTTTCATGAAATTATTTCCTCCAATGGTAGGCAAATTCAGCAGTTTGACTAAGATTCCGTGTCAGATTATGCTTCCCAATGTCAAAAATGTTATGTTTCAAAATAAGAAATAGGGAAATAAAAGGATGGAACAGAAAGAAGAATGTTTCTATGTCTTTCCATACTCAACCTGATGTACGTTTTAAACACCAGGTCGGAGAATGAAATTAAATCATTATTTTGGGTAAAAGAACGTACGCCTGATTTTATTTTGCCCATGATTCCATACGCCTTGCTGAGATAATTATGTCTCCTGAAATTAGGACAGTCATGAGAATACCATCATTTTTCGCAGGGATAAATGAATATCGTAAATGTGTGACTTATTATTTGATTAATCGCTCGAATTGATAATAATCGGATATTTGTCCTAAATTGTATAAGAATAGAATACAGGTTTAACCTTACTGACTAGACCGCTTTGAAGGATCATGAAAAGGTACCTACCATCTCTTCAACATCGCATATGAAGCATATTCGATGGAGGAAAAATTGGAAATTTTCTCATTTCCGACAATTATTAATGCGAGACTAAAGCATTGGAAAAAAATTTCTTTTGCTGGAATTCTAATTCATTTTATTTGTTTTTTGTGCGTAGCTAATTTTTGTTCCACTTTTAATAGTATTTCAACCTGCACTCATTAACAGAATCTTTCCTTGGTGACTACAAAAGAGGGAATAAATCGAAATTTCATTAATTAATGACGGTGAAATAGTGCATAATGGTAAACACGATAGAATTATAATTGTGAGATAGTAATTGGAAATACTTCACATGGATACTCTCATATTCGGAGCAAGGAAGGTATTGGATGGATTGGTAGTGTTTCTCATTTAATCGATTTAGTGAAAAAGAACAGAAATAGGGTAATATTTTTTCATTCTGCCAAATTTTCACTGTAATCTAGTATCGTCTGACTTAGTTATGGAGAATAAATAAAATGGTTGCGGAATATTCCATGAAAAGTAATACTACTAAGGAGGGGAGAGGGGTGGTTGAATTGGCGGGGTGGGTGAGTAGGGAAGCACCACAGTCTTGAATGGAGGTGTCGGACAGGATTTTCGAGGGGTCAATTACATCGAGCGAGTGCCCGATTCCTTCTAAATAGACAAAGACTAGTGGGATCTCCTTCCCTGCAGGCCGCTCACTCTGAGCGTGTGACTCCTGCAGGTGGTATCAAAGGGACTGAGATTAGAATGGAAGTGTGGGGCTATATTCCTCGCTCTTTTTCTCTATCGTTTTCTTTCTCTCGCCCAATGAACGGCCTCCCCGTCGCTCCAATTCCATTTCCAATTCTTCTCAATCACCGCTCTTTCAGCATCTCCTTTGATGCGGGAAAATGTGAGAGAGGACCATTATTCTCCTTCTTTGTAGTAAGTACCGCCAGATCAGGCCAACCACAGGTAGTGAGGCATTTTTCAGTTAAATGATAGAGAAAAAATTGTATCAGATGTTGCTAGATTGGGTTGGTATTCGTAGAAATAATGATGAAGTAAGACTATCTATCAGGCAGACTAGGATGCTCAAAAGCAAACGGCTGTTGGTTTGAGCTTTTCGATAACATTTTCATGTTTGAAAATCATACCTGTTGGTCATATGTTTGAATTCGCATGGCTAGGTATGACGGAGCTAATTGAATTTTTCCACTTGCTGCAAAGTATGGAAAGCTGAGAGCTATGTGGGCCGTGAGTTGTTGGGCCGTTCGCCAGTGATTTATAGAAGGAAGAATTTCTCATTTTAAAAGTTTAACGAAAAATACTTAAAGTCGCTAATTATCATCTTTAGTCCCCAGATGGCTTGGATATATTTTAACAGCTTGGGACCCGTGTTTCATTATCAATTTTACCTTTTTAATTACTTCTTCTTTTTCCTTGCTTATCTCTGCTATGATGCAAGTTCAACCACCTGAAGGGCCACTTTACATGAATTAATTAGTTTCTCTATAGTTGTCGTTCATAAAAATTTATTAAGATATAGTTTTATTCCAGCGAATAATAAATGATGGCGCTCATCCGTACACAATAAATGTTTAATAATATTTTTCTCAATAAACTCAATCTATTCAATTAATAGAATCAATTACTGTCATATATTTACCATCCGCGGAGATCAATTCCGCGTCATAAGTAGAAGAGAGAAAAATCCGAAAAAATGGACAAAATTCTCAAATATTAATCTAAAATAATTTTTCTTGTCCACATTCTTATTTTCTAAACAATTCTTTCATAGCTTTAAACCTAAATTCATGATTCTCTTCGTAGTGAGCCGAGTGCATCTCATTAGGTATTGAGATTATATGCATTTTTGTAGTTTGCTGCTTGCCGAGTCTTTTGGCAGGACATCACCCGATGGGTTTACCAGAAGAGAAAGTACTACTCGAGCTCCTATCGATTATAATAGCGCGTACTCATCCGAGTATCGCACTGTATCGCCGATTATGAATATGTTTCTTCTGGAAATGCGTGCCTGCTTAAATAAATAATTTATGCACCATTAAATGCGGAAGCGATCGTCAAAAGCAGCCATTCAAGATAGACAATAAATAAATCAAGAGGACGCCGACGCATTTTTGTGTGCAGACGAGCGTTCGGGATGATGCTAATAGAGCGATGTTTATTCTTTTCGAGGAAACGTGCCGAAAAGAAGAACAAACCATTCAGTGGGCAGAGTTTTTCTAATGGAAGAAAAAATGTGGAGCGGAGAGTTGGTCAGGAATGTGGGATAGGCTGACCGCTCGTCTTTTGAGCACTCCCAGTGTACACAGGTGCAAGCGGAACGCGGGACTTGAAGAGGATCGGTGGAAGTGGAAAGGTGGGGAGAGAGGGAAAGATGTTCGAGGGAGGAAATAAATGCGGAAAAGAGAATAGAGGAAGGTATGGGAATCGATAGTTATAGCCTGAGTGAGAGACAGTACTCCATGGGAAATGGTATCATAAGTGCTTATTCCTACGGGTTACGTCAGAAGCTCATTAAAAATGATGTTGTCTGTGGCGCTAAGTAAACTTTTACAACGCGTCATCCAACCCTTTATATTCCTGCTTGGCTCAATTTACTGCCTGTTTTTTAAAGATCTGATATGTCACGTTTTGATAAAATATTGAACGATATCCTGTACTTATTGGTTTCTTGAGACGAAGCAGGGAATGAGTTGAAATTGGTGATAGTAAACTTATATATACGCTCGCTAATGTGAAAATAAAATGTGATATCACGCGAGGGCTGTAAGAGCAAATTTAGTAATGATTTTTCACGGGGTCAATTTCTTTTAACATAATTGACTACTTGAGGGCTAATCATTGGAAAATTTTTAATGCAGGAGATAATGTCATGTGCGAATTTAAATAGTTTTATTTTATTGATTAACATGGTTAAAAACTTTTTAAACCATGAGGAAATGACGGGAATTTTGCTGTTCAATGAAACCTCATGAGTGAAATTCACAAATTACTTTTTTAATGAGGTTGGTCAATTGTAGGCTATTTTATAGTCCAGCTATTTTAGGTGCGGCTGAAAACGTTTTATGCTATAATGTAGATAGTGAACCCTTATATAGAAGCAACTCCGTACAGACATTTGCGTTTCTTGCTGATAGAATTTAGGGAAAAGTTAGTATCTGATTGATTAGCACCGATTTTTTTTTGGATTTATGTAACCAGTTTTCATGTATTTTAAGTAATAGCTTGTCCATAAGGAAATCCTGGGAATTATCCGTATCAAAACTCTTAGTGGCACAAATTAATCCTTCTTTGGTGTTTCAGATTAAGTAATATTGTTGTCAATTTACATTGATATTCACAAAAGTAGTTTTTACCTACAGAATACCTGGTCTGACCTACAGAATAACTTCTATGTTCCCCATTAAACAGGTTGAATCAGGAGGCAGGCACGTGAAAATTTCAATGATTTCCATCTCCCTAGAAGGCATCGGAGATCCCTCGCGCCCGACTGAATCCCGAGAGCTTATTTCATTCTCTGAAGTATGGCGATGAAATGCCTTTTACGTCCATCGCCGGGTAAGGTGCTTTAACAAACCCGCGACGCGTGCGTACTCGCTATTTTTTGTCAACCAGCTAGATAAATTCTTTCTTTTCCCTCCCAAGTGTGATGTAAATCCTCATTACCATACAGCTTCTTCCTATCTGCCTCTTAATTCCCGTGTATTCCTCTCCACGTATCATCCAATCACTAACCCTCCCTCATCCTCTTAGCCGCCTATCTTTCCGTATCTCTTCTCCGGCTGTATCTTTTGTTCCCATCCTCCCTATCGGGGTAAGGTCGGCATTCCTTTCAGTTGTCTCTGCCAAGTGTAATTCTATTAGCGTCATTCTAATACGGAATGCTTAACCGACACGTGTGAAATATGCAAGTGCGCAACCGTGAACTTGTTTACTTTTAAACTTTGCAAATACATGCCATCCGTCTCCTCTTTATATGCGGCGTTAAAAACCACTATGGTAATCCAGCGGAAAAGTGAAAGGTGTAGGTACGCAGGTTTCAGTCGAAGACTTAGTGTCGAGGGGCAAATCAGGTGTTCATTGCGCGCTCCTGGATGCAAAAGGTTAATTGGATACCACGTTTTAAGATCAGATAGATGGCCTTAGCCCTAGACAAATAATTTGTTTGAAGAAATTCACTTAATCACTTAAAGTGCCATCGATTAATCAGTGAAGACCGTGTATAAAGACTCTCGTTTGATGGAGGGTGTACTGTGTATCTGATATTGGCAATGGAACCATCGATCAAATCATCCCATTTGTGAGGTGAAGATTTATGCAAGCAATTTACATCACTTAAATGTTACATGGCCATTACTTTAAATCTGTAGTTGCCTAAAAGGGTGATAATTTAAATCCGTCATGTTGGAAGGAATTGATTGGTGGCTGTACTCAATTAAATCATAATTTAGGGTAATCCGTTTGATCGTGGTTTCAGGTTTTTCCTGCCGGACGATTGGTATGAATAGGTTCTTGTCTCCCGACATATAATTCGTTCCCAAAATAACTATCAGTAATTTTCCTATGTAACCTGCATTAAATTGATTTAAAATTACATCTGTGTGCATATAATTAACGCTAAAATTGGCTTAGCAACCGAATGAGGTAAGTTATAACGGGAGGGTTTTTAAATATTGTGAACACTTATTATAATCTAATTGACGCAAGCATGCCACATTTGTTGAGAACATAGCTTTAGTTGAATAAAGCTATGCAGATATGTTTAAAGTATTAAAAAGAATGGTTCTCACAGAGGCCCCTAAGAATTGGCTATTGCTAATAGAATCATTGTGTGCTGCTACAGATTTGATTTGACACATGGCCTTTTGGTACTAAAACTACAGTAGCACTGAAAAATCAGTCCGAAGAAGAAAAATAATTACAGAGAC
The DNA here is from genome assembly GCF_921293095.1 of Ischnura elegans. Taxonomy (NCBI): domain Eukaryota; kingdom Metazoa; phylum Arthropoda; class Insecta; order Odonata; family Coenagrionidae; genus Ischnura; species Ischnura elegans. The sequence goes on along the minus strand of NC_060249.1, from coordinate 80,926,617 downwards.
ATTTTCAGGGTATTATACATCCATATATAATTATACAATCCAAAATAGTTTTTTTTAGCCGCTATGTAAAAAAATTGATATTTTATAACTCGCCTCCACTCATCTTAACCAGCCTCAAGGCTCTGTCAGAACAGCAGCATCACAAGACTCGCTACAGTGCCATTAACCAGTTAAGTGGTCTAATTTCAGAGATATTTCCTGCTCCACCATCTCAAATCGATACCTCCACTGCAAAAAACGCTCAACAATCGCCCAACGAACCAAATCCGCGCATCTAGTACTACTAAGGCTACAAGATGAGTGGATTTGATTCGGAGGGTAATTGTTGAGCGTGTAAGCAGTGAAGGAATCGAAATATCGATGGACCTAAGTACGAATCGTTAGGCACGTTTTAATTGAGAAATGGTGAAATATTACATTAATTACCTCAATCTGGTTGAAATATGGGCAATTGTTTGACTCTGTGTCGATACCACCTCCACTAGAACCATTTTTGTCAACTTTGATGGAATGGTACGTGGTGTCTCTGTATATATATGGGGCAGAGTATTTGAAATTGACCTTAATGTAGTGCTTTTGCTGCTCTGTTGGACAAAATAATAAGATGATATTTATGCGATAATGCTATTTAGACCATTGTGAGCAGAAATAGCCGAAAAAACGAAACCAGGGAACAAACTAATCAGAGTGAACAAACTGCATATTTTAATGTGTATAATGCTATGACGAAAAATATAAATGAAAATGATATCATACAACTTTCTCTCTTTTGTCCCGGTTTATGGAAGGAGTTATGTTGATTTTTTTAAATATGAACACCTCTTTCTATGCACAATTTTGGTAAAATTGTTCCGTCGCGATTCATCGTGGATTCAATCTCATCATTGTGAAATATTGCGATACCATTGCAGCCATTTTTGCTATTTCTTTTCTCATTTTGGTATATCATTCAATTTTGTGTGCTAATTTGGAATGATTGGAAAGCATTAAAATGAAGACTAAATGTAAAAAGGTAAGACCGCATTGGATGTTTAATCTTACTCATTATACCCAACTATTCGTGAGGATCACGTTTTGCTTATTGTTTCAGATTCAATTTATTGCAATCGATGCAAATAAATTACATATTGCAAACCTGATTGAATTCTTTTCTGCAATGGATATGCTTTAACATTTCACAGCAATATCGGGTTAGTTAATAACTGGCTACAGAGCAGATTAGCACAATGTCGTCATGGAACACTAATTAAACTATTTATCAATTAGCTTGCGTCAATTCCCAGCCTTTAGTGGAGTGCAAATCGAAGTTGAATTTTAAATTGCCTCCACTCACAAGGTGGCCTGTGAAATTCCTCTCTATCGCTCGTAATTCCCCACAGCAACCGCGCTATTCAATGGCAAGAATTTTTCCACTCCTAAAAAGCTACCCCCGAGGGATGTAGCAACGCGAGAAAAGGCTTGCATGAGAATCCTTCCATCTCGTCGCTAAGGACTCCTCTCGGATTCTATAAGTACCCCCACCCCCTTCCCCACTCGCATTGCACCGAGCCTCTCCCACAGTATGCAAAGTGTTGTTGACATCCTTTCGAAGGGAATCTGCTCTGCCAACCGACTCACTCCTATCTCCCCATCCACCGCGCATTCCTCAGGTGTACATGGCGCGAGGAGTATGTAGACCACCCTGGGGGACTCATCCGTCTGTTGTTAAGTAGTTCCGACCGAACGCTGTGGGATGGGGAGGAATGGAGCTCACCTGGCTTGGGATGAGATCTCAGAGCGAGTGGGAGGAGGTTCAATGGGGCTGATAGGATGGGAGAGGTGAGCAGCGGCCGTGAGCCTTGGTATCGGTCATAAGGGGCGGTCATAGAGGTGGGGATGGAGAGAAACAGGGAAGAATATGTCCCGATTGATTCGAGACCTGCATTGCATCGCGCAAACTAACCCTTTAAAAATCTCATCTCGCCTTGCGCGCGATCTTTTAGGAGATAACTTCCTCATTTAATTGGATCGCCAGTAGGAATCTTTTTTCAACTTGGTGATTTTATTGGAGGGAATGTATCTAGTCCAGCTTATTTGTAAATTATAAATTCCTGCGCGTAGGTTCTAAACATATCTCGTTCTTTTCTGATATAAGGTCATTACTGTCTTCCTATCTAGTATCTTAGCGATTCGTGGCGTCGGTATCGCACACCCATATGGTCCAAGGGAATAAGGCTGGAGTTCGGACTATTGTCATAATTAAGATATTTTAATTTTTCATTAAATATCATTTGGGGAATATTGGATTTTAATATTCATGGAAGAGATATACCTATATATCATCTTATAAATATTGTGAAGGGAGTGCTAAATAAATGACGTTTCTACGATTCGTTCCTTGAATAAAATATACGTCTATAGAATACATTTTCATTTTTCATTCCTATATTAACTAATGTATTAATGCTCCAGGTTACTATATTTTTCAGTTTTGAGAATACTGTAACCATCAGTATTACTCTGGATTTTGCAAATATTTACTATAAAACATTATCATGACGTAATCTGGTAATAATTCGGTGAAGAATAAGTATTAATGTAAAGTACTTTGCGTTTTTTAATCAAAAAATTATTTATTCGGAGTTATTTAAGTTTTCATGAATGGAAAAATTGCTCTTAAGCCAACGATTGTGATCTATTCGGAATGTAAAGCCTTGCAAGCAGATTCGATTAATATTCGATTGCGAAAGGTTTTCAATGTATTCCATTGAAAGAAAAGACAAGCCTCTTATTGGTGTTTACGCTCTTTCTTGTTTCAGTAACAGCATTAAGATTTTCAACGCAATCCATCGCTAGTGACAAGAATTTCATCTTATCCTGACATTGAAGAATTTTTAGAATCACTTGCCTGCGAGAGCCAATTTGAAATGAAACCAAGTACTCCCATCAGACAGGTGTTTAATCACCTTCGCTACATATGCAAGGCAAGCAGTATGATCTGCGTGATGTTGTTGCTAAAGTTATTTTGGCTTATGTACAATTATTCCCAGAAACATTACAAGAAGAATTGTATTTTGGCATGGAAACGTCAATTGTTCTGACGTTCGCGATCAACGGATTGTCCTTGGCTCTTAGTCGTATTTGAAACATGTTAATTGCATTTGTTCTTGGATCTTCAGCTATGGAAATATTTTAATTGAGGAAAGAATGTACTCAAGGAGATCTAAAGGCAAAGAAAAACTGGGGTCACATTCATTTCCACACCTTTACCGGGGTATCCATTCACATCCCAGAGCCGAGAAAGGCATTGCTCGTCAATGGTTTTCCCCCCTCTCTATTCCAGTAATTACGTATGTGATTGTTTATGGTAGGAAATTCATGCCTATTTATCACCTTTAACTTACTTTTAGAGCGCTCATGACTGTGTACGAAAAAATGTTTATTATTCTGCGAATCCTTGGCCTCCCGATTTCAATTATTTTTATGTATAGGAATAGTTTTGGCTTCCACCTTCAATACGGAAAACATATTATGCTTGAAAAATTGAGTTTTTTTTCAAAACTCCTGTGATTGGGCTTCAAAACACTGATTCCACGAGCTCAGCATGAGATTGAAGGAATTAATGCCGAAACTATTTTTTATGCGTTCCCACTAATACAACAAGGCAGCAGTAGACTTGCTCGTGTTGAAAATGTGCTTCGTACTTATCCATAAATTTATTTTCGGTACTCCACGTTTCTCCACCAGTCAGGAAAATCCGACGCGAAAATTGGTGAAATTTGCATAAATAAATATTCATTAGTTATCCTTGGTGCACTCCGCGTTTCGGCGTGTGTTTAATCAATCGAACGTCATCGCACGTCAATATTAGGATACTGACGTTGAAGGCTTTTACTAAATAATGGGGTTGTATATCCAATTGGAATGTTTTGCTTTTGCTATGTTAAAGCTTGAGAGGTAACAAGCTTTAAAGCCTGTCTTATCCGTAGCACAGTGAAAAAACCTAATCGACCCTTCCCGTGTCTGGCCACATGTTACCATACAGCCCTGAAGAGAATTGGAGTTGTTTTGACACATGATTTTTGTTCTTGATTTTTAACGGTTTCTGCTCGGATTAGCCCTTATCTATTGAGAAGTTATGATGAGGATAGATTTATCTTCTTAAATTCTCTTCTTGATGTTTTTCATATTTAAATATGCCTGAGTAACGCGTCGTAGCGTTCCTTGATCACCTTTAGTGCCTTAGTGATGGCGTATTTATTTTAATGAAGGCACATTTCCTAATGCAGTAGATCGTTATCGGAAAATACCTGACGCTTGCGCTTGACAGCTTCACCCTATCCATTTATGTATAAGAGGAAAAAAGGCGATCCAAGACACTTCCCAGGGGAACCCTGAGCTGACAACTTCATCTTAGTTAACACTTCATTCACTGCACATACATTCACTGGAATACAATCTTATACAGTGTCTGAGCTAAATCTGAATTTTTAAACTAGCTATGAATATTACGAGGAGTTTTCAAAGCCATGGAAAGTTGAGTGGAATGGTGTGAGATTTTTTAAAGTTACTTGCTATGTGGGAAATACTTATGGGCTACTGCAGTGGCGTAACTAGGACTTGGCTTTGGGGTGAGGGGAATCAGATTGAATAGCACATCACATCGCGTGTTCATCAACTAAATTTTGCTGTATAGCATGAATATATTTTAGAAAAACATGGCTGCGATAAATATTTGTAGCAGAAAGTTACAAGTTATGAAAGATTTCAGGCTTTTCCAGCGAATGGCATGGATGATTTCTTCTCGGGTATTAAATTGGGTCAGATGGTCCATGTTGGCCGACGGTTCATTAGAATTCTTTTATTCTTAGCTTAACGTCGGCCAATACTGTGCAATTCACCAGGGTATCCATTAGCCATGGCATAAATGTCATAATAATAATAATAAAACTTAGGCACCGCAGTATAGTAATTTTTGAGTTTTTTTTTAATGTGGATAATTAATCGCATTTTCCACCTGGTAGTTACACTAGTTACTGGAATTTGTCCTAGCTTATCAACTAGAGTAGCCTTTAAATAGGCTGTATAATACGGATAAGATAATTTTTATGGATACATTCAGGTTTAATTTCCCAATATAATGTAGCTAATATTGGCTATTTTGATTGATATGCCTCCTAATTTTGCTGTTGGGCTACAAAGTGTGTCGCATTTCATACCTGCACTTTTTAAAGATTTTTAAACATACAGTTGTCAACTATTTGTTGTGGATGGCGCATTCGTAGCGGAACCTCCTTTGAAGCATTGCCGTCGGAGGCGTGCCACGCTGTCTGGAGTTTTTCTCTCCTGCCGAAGCCCGTCGCGCGTTCGGGACGGATTACACCCTACGTCTCGCCTCATTGCTCGCTGCGCAGGTTTAGACTCTGAGCCATAGAATCTTCGGTCACCCTCCTTTCTTTTCTCCTCTCCCCGAATGCGGTGGTCGTTGAAAGGATATGCCGCTGGAGAGAGGCCAGGGGTGTGCGGAAGACGGGCGGCGGATGTCTATTCGTTACCGGCTCGAGCGGATCGCTTCGCTGTAATGGACCACAATGGACCGAGCAACAATGGGAGGGAGGAGAGAAGTCTTTTGGGAAGGAGTCGGCTGACACGTGCTGGCCGCAACACACCGTTTCAAACACCACACTTCCACAAGCACATCCTCAAAAGAGGGGTGGACCGACATCTCTCACAACATTGCTCCGCTCTCCTCGACCTCCTCAAAATCCATTCTTGTGTGTCGCCACCGGGGCCTCGCGTTGAAAAGGGCGGGCCGCTTCCGATACCCAATTGAGCGCTATCTCGGGTCGAAATCTCATTTTCAATCCCGCCTCCATCACAGCGAGAGGAGGAAAAGTGCTCAACGCAAGCATCGGTCTCTGAGTAATTCACACCAAACACGGGTAGCATCTTGAGAGTGCGGCTTTAGCACCGCATAGCGAGTTAACGCAGGTGCAAAAGCTGTTGATTAGATTATTTATGGAATGAGTAGTTTTCCGCCCTTATAGGGTCGTAAATGTAAGCCTTGATTCAAGTTTTACACTTAAGAATCAGCAGTGCCAATCGAAGCTTGGGGAAAAAATTAATTGGCATTAAAGGAATGATGTGGGCGATGATTTAGATGTCCAATTGGAATTTAATCGCTGATTAACGTAATACTTGTTTAAACTATTTGCCAAAAGCCATGATTTTCTTTCTTGTAATGACTTAAATGACGCATGGTAATTTTTTTCTCTTTACATTGTGCTGATTTGTGTACTTTTTCCTATAATAGAATTAGGATAGTAAATGACTTATAATTTATGTTTTGTTTGATCGTATCAATGTTTTACATTAGAGTAAGCATGGGAATACCTCCTATTTGAGAGGAGTTTCCAGTCACTCGGAGACAATTTTGTAATTTTATTTTTAATCAGAGTAAAAATTACTACCGCCTTGCCAATCCCTTAAATCCATCTCTTTTCTGCGGCATATCGTAATCCTATTGAAATTACTAGTTTAATAAGTGTGGTTATTACTGCATTCCATTATTTTAAATCTTCTCTTTGCAGCCATAAATGCCTTAGGAGGATGTGATGCTCAATTTACATGAAACAGAGAATCCTTTCCACTTACGCATTTCCTTTATTTAGTAGGTAAATTTGTGCAGTGGTGTACCTTGTATGCGGGATCACTTGCGTAACGATAATTTCT